>NC_132787.1:86187373-87394456 GCF_048418805.1 Vulpes vulpes | reverse complement strand
CCCCCCCCATTTACTCCACTGACCACAAGCCCTTGCTTGTGACTGTTCAGGGAACCCCACAAAGCAGGACTCCCATCAACTCCCAACAACACATAGCCACTGGCCAGGTGTACTTGAAAAGGTGGCCTCCTCTGGGCCTTTCTCATGTGCTCCAACTCTGCTCCCATCTCACCACCTGCCAGTGTGTGCCCTGCTCATTGGCAGCCCTCCCCAGCATCTGCACACGAGCCTCCACCTCCGGGTCTGCTGTCCTTGTAGATGCTCTCCTCCCCATCCTGAGCTCTTCCCGTAAGGCCTGGAGTACTTGCAGTGATTTGGATGGTTTATCTCCCCTCCTGCATTGTAAGCACCAGCGACTTGGACCCCTGGCTCGCCCCTCTGTCTCCTGCAGAGGTTAGTACTGTGCACAGCACACTCTAGGAACTTCAAAAGAACTTGTTGAGTGAACGATCTGAGCACCACTTGGGAGAAGTGCACTTGCTAGCAGGTGCTGGTCCCTTTCCTCCTTGGCTGAGGAATACCACCACCAATAAAAAATAGTGGCTCCGAGGGCCCATCAAGCCTTTCACTTGGTCCCCACAACATCTTTAATTTCAATGTGAACCAAACCGAGGGGCGAAAGGGACCCCTGCAGGGGAGCCACCTGGGTGGGACGGCTCTGTGTCCTTCTAGATGCCAGTGTCCCAAAGGCCAAGGCCTGTGTGAATATGCAGGGCCCAGGGCCCAGGGCCCAGGGCCCAGCAGCTGCACACCGTGCTAGAGTGTGATGCCCGGTCTATGTGCCGAGAAACAAAGCTGCTTCTTCTGGAGGGCTCTCTGGGTCCTCAAAGGGAGACTGCTAAAAGCCCTGCTTCAGACTTCAGGGGACCTCTCAGACCCACATCTGGAGGCCATCTCACATCCAGCTCACACCTCCCGGAAAACCAGCCCGCATTTTATTGTGTTCCACATCCTCCCTTGGCTGCCCTGGCCCACATTCTCCACTCCTCCTTGGGGTCAGAATGAGAAGCAGGCTCGTTGACTTGCATGAACTCATTTGCTCTCCCTGGTCCTCTGCACCTGCTCCCTCCTGGGCCATGAAGCCAGCCGTTTCCACAGCAAACAGTCATAAACAGCCGGAAGGGGAAGGGGCCTTCAGGTGCAGGAGGAGGAGTGGGGAGTAGCTACAAACACTCTGGCAATGGCCGTTTTCATACAGATGTTTTAGGCCGTAAACCGGGGGAAATGGCAGAGCAAGAAGTACGCCAGGTTCCTAATGACAAGGCCTGGGAAGCACATCAGGGCTGCAGCGCAGATGGGGACTCGGAACTTCCTCAGCTGCTCACATCCATGCTCAAGCAGCTGGGCTGGGGCTAAGGGCTGGGGGCCCCAGAGAAACTGGGTGCCTGCCCGGGAATGGGCGCCAAGGAGGCAGACCCTGGGTGTGCAGTGGGTCTGAGAATCCCCAAATGTCCAGACCCGCACTGTGTCGTTCTACACTTCTAATTAGCACAATTCCTGAAATTCCCTGCGCCTGACACGGGCAGGTTGTGTGGATAGGACAGTGTCTGTACCCGGGGGGGCTCCAATCTGGCGAGGACGATGGGTGCACACACAGCTGGTAACACGGGTCAGACTGTGTCCACTCAAGGACAGAGGGACAAAATGCGGGGGAGGCACAAGGGTAGAGAGGGACAGAGCAGTCAGACTCATCGCTCGGGGGTGGCAGCAAGGTGATCTTCCTAGGTGGGGAGGATCTGGACAGACATCACAGGGGAGGCACAGGGCGACTCAGGGAACAGCATCAGTGTGGCGTGCAAGCCGGAGCACGCTACGGTTTAGGCCCTGAGAGGGGAGGACAGCCACCATGGGAGATGGTTCTGGAAGAGTAGATGGGACCAAGACAGAGGAAGGTCCGAAATACAGGAGTAGAGGAATCATTTGGTGCTGCAAATGAGAATTAGGTACCAGCTTTTATAAATCAAGGGATTTTATGAGCAAATCTGGGTTCTGGTGAAAGCCTGGAAGGTCTGGTAACCTGAAGCCTTGGCTCACCTGCAGCCGCACTTAGCTGCGGCTGGGGGGTGGCTGCCCCTGCCAGGACAGGCTTCTCCAGTGCTGACGGCTGGGGGGTGGCTGCCCCTGCCAGGACAGGCTTCTCCAGTGCTGACGGCCAAGGGCCACAGCCTGCTCCCCTCCCGGCGCACCTGCCTGCCCTCCATGGGGGGAGATGCCAGCAGGGAGGGGCATTGCCAGCCCGGGTGCTTAGGAGAGGCCCCTGAGGGCGGGGCATGGGCGGAGGCAGGTGCATGGGAAGGAAGGGAAGGAAGGCAGATGGGGAGGGAGGGGATGAGGAGGGCTGTGCCGCCGAGGGAAGAGCAGGGTCCTGGACGGAGGGTGGAGGAGCCTGGGAGGCAGAGGAGCCTCCGGTGAGCCCTGCTGGGGTGTCTAGAGTTTGAGGTGCCTGGGCCTGGGGGGGCCAGCAGAGCCGAGCCCCAGATGGGGGCGCTGGGGGGGCCCTTAGCTGAAGGCCTTGCAGAGGCAGGAGGTGGCGGGGAGCAAGGATCCCTCGCTTCTGGGGTGCGTGTGGGGGGTGCTCAGCTCCTGTGCTGGGAAACTAGTCAGGACCGGTGTTCTGAGGACCCCTGCTGGGAGGGGACGGTCCCTCCATCAGCACAGGGCTCGGAACACGAACACTGAGTCGGGAGGGGAGGCCGGAGGCCCAGGCGCAGCCTGCGCACAGCGGTCGGTGGTGGCTGTCCTTTATCCCCGGCAGGGAGGGGGCGGCGGGCTGCGCCTTCCCTGCCTGAGTCACATGCGAGCATTTTGTCTCCGGTTCCTCTGAAGCGCTCCTGGGGGACAGGGTGGGGTGGGGGCGTGAGTCATGTGCGTCCTGCGCAGCAGATGGCAGGGGGCAGTGAGTCACAGCCCCGCTTCTCAGTCGGAAGCCTTGAGGCCCTGAAGACACTGTGCCCGCGGCCAGGTCCGGGCACCCAGCTTGCTAGTGACCATCCGTTAAACAGTGACAGAGGTGGCTGGCTGTCACCTGCGGGGCTTCTCAGCTCAGACGTCATGCGTATTTCCTCACTGGGTCTCGGTTCTTAATTGCACCTTTGTTTACGTGGTTACTTGGGGATCGTGGCACTGGCACTGGCTGGACTTCGGGAGAGCAGGGACCGGGCTGGTTTTGTGCATGTTGGATCCTTAGCATCTAGTCTTCTAAATGAATGAAGGAATGAATGAGTGAGTGAATGAATGAATGAATGGCTCCATTTGGTGTTAACACTTAAGAGAATGTGGCTCTGAGTGTGTGTGTGACCTGTTTATGTACCCGTAAATGATGTTTCACGTATGGAACGTCTTTGGAAAAATAAGGACACATGCGACATCAATACAAGAGCTTAAAGCTTCCTGGACACGGGCTGGGGATAGGAATCTGGGGTGATAAGAAAATTTATTCTCACTTTATACTTTTATTTCTCTCCCTTCTTCAGTCTCTCTCGCTCTCCATTTTGCTTTTACAAGGAACAGGAGAAAAGTTTGCAAAGTGGGTCATATTAATCACATTGTTCCAGCTTTCTATTTCTCAGAGTAACATATGGGGAACATGTTTTGTGACTGTCTGCACCCCCTGATCTGGCCTCTCTCAGAGCCCGCCATCTGTGGGGTGGGCTCCACCCTGGGTTAGGTCACACTAGGTGACCTTTCCCCTTTTGGGTATTGTGTCGGGTTCTTAGGGAGACAAGGGTCTGCCTGGCAGCCAGCTGGGACCTAACCCTTCCAGAAGTGGAAGAATGGAGGAAGTAGCAGAGCGAGTGCTGTGTCTGAGTGAGGACCCCAGGCAGATGGAGGGTGCCGTCACAGCTGTGATAGGGGGTACACTGTGACCTGGGGAGTCTTCTATGGCCAGGGTGCTCGCTGATGCTAGGGGACAGGTCTGAGCCTGCCATATAAAAGGGTGACACTGCCTGGTTGGGTCTTTGGGTGCCCAGGGACAATAATGCATTATTTGATTTCACTGGCTCTGTAAATCCAGAGCTACCCCTCGCTGCCAATCATCCCTCCTGCAGATGCCAGGCAGCCTCTGGCCACGGAAGCTCCAAGTAGGAGGCAGGAAGCAGTGGATGTGTTAGCAAAGCCTTGACTTGGGAGTCACAAGACTGGGGTACAGCTTTTGCTCTACCAATTACTCATGCGATCCCTCTGAGCCAGAACTGACTTCCACTTTACAAAATTTTAAGACATATTTACTTAATAGTTGCGCAAAGCAGTTTCACATGATTGTTTTGATGTTCTATATATATTACCATATATCTTCGTTTGTTCTTTGTGCCTTTTTAATCTTTCAGTTAGGTTAGCTAATATTTTATGTATTTCATTTACTCTTTTCAAAAAAAAAAACAGCTTTTGGATTCATGGATGAGTTCTGTGTTTCTCTGTCATCAAATTACTTTCTGTTTTTATGTTTTCCTTCCTTCTGCTCTGTGTTTTTATTCCTTTTCTATCCTTTCTATCTTTTTTAGCCCACCCCACAGACAGCAGGCTCTGGGAGAGGCCAGATCAAGGGGGTGCAGACAGACTCTATCTTTCTGAGTTGGCTCTTAATTCATCTATTTTAATTATTTTTACCTGATGTAGCAATCAAAATTATTCATTTTCTCTTGAGATCTCTATTTGTGACTCCATTGGATTGAAAAAAGATACTTTTTCATTGTTGTTGTTTTTTAGAAATTCTATTTTTAAAAAATATTTTATTTATTCTTGAGACACAGAGAGAGAGAGAGGCAGAGACATAGGCAGAGGGAGAAGCAGGCTCCCTGCAGGAAGCCCAATGTGGGAATCAATCCCAAGACCCCCTATCACACCCTGAGCTGAAGGCAAACGCTCAGCCACGGAGCCACCCAGGCATCCTTAGAAATTTTATTTGTATTTTCACTTTTAACCTTCAGGTAGTTGTAAAAGGAGTTTGTGAATTTCCAGATGAAAGGGACTTTTTTTCTGGTATTGCTATAAAGTCTTAGTTTTATTATATTGGGATTAGAGAATATCATCTATACTATTTATGGGTCTGTGTAGCTCTGTGTAAGGTTTTCATGAGTGTTCGTACTTACTTGGGCATTGGAAAGAAGGTGTGTTTTCTATTATCAGGGTATAGAGTTTGCCCTGTTATTTAAGTAAGGTTGACTGTTACTAGATCTATTTCTTGTTTTCTTGATCTGCTCAGGCCTGAGATAAAAAATACCCTCCTGCTTTGTCAGTCTCTCCTATTTCCTGTAATTTTTGCTGTATGAAATTCTCTAGTATGTTGACTGGCATATAAATATTTGTAGTTAATTGGAGTTGTGAACTATATAAACTTTGGCATCAGAAACTGGCTTTCTTTGACTTGTTTAATGATTTCTTTGACCTGAATTCTTCCTTTCCTTGTTTTAGCTTCATGACTTTTGATTTCTTCTTATTGGCATTTGCCTGGCGTAACATCACCCACTCTTATTTTCAGCCTTCCCAACCCACTTTCTCTTAGGTGTGCCTTCTGTTTGTGCCATAGAATTGGGTTTTGTTTTGTGTTCGTATCTGAAAAAAATATATATATATATATATTAATTTTATTTATTTATTCATGAGAGTCACAGAAAGAGAGGCACAGACATAGGCAGAGGGAGAAGCAGTGTGTGGGACTCAATCCCAAAACCCTGGGATCACACCCTGAGCCAAAGGTAGATGCTCAACCACTGAGCCACCCCGGGGTCCAGAAATATTTTTAAGGGGTGAGTTTAGCGTGTTTGCATCTGTAGACATGACAAATACTTGCTCCATGTTTTGTCATGCAATTTTATGTTACATTTTTTTAATTTTTTCCTTTTATTTATCTGTCTTCTGGTCTCTCACACTCTGGCTTCCTTTTTTTAATAATTTTTCCTTTTGGCCTTGTTTTTTCTGTGTGGTTCTTCTCATGGTAAGAAAGGTGATTTGCTTCTCTAGTATTTATCTTTACAATTAAAACTTTATATAGCATCCTTAGCTTTCTTTAAACAGAATATATTAGTCTCCTTCTATAACAAGAACAAAACCAGCATGCTTCCTCTTCCTTCCCATCCTCCCTTTCCTCTGCCACACTGCATGGGTTCATAAAAGCATCTCCTCTCCCCACCCCCGAGCCCCTGAGTTTTATTGAGAAATGGTTGACACCCATCACTGTAGAAGGCATACAGCATGACAGTTTGAATATGTTGTGAAGTGAGTACCACAATGGGTTTGGTTAACATCCATCATCTCATATAGATGCAATAGGAAGAAAAAAAAATTAAAGTTCTCCTTGTGATGAGAACTTTTAGGATCTAATCTCTTAATAGCTCGCTCTCTGTACCACAGCAGTACTGGCTGTGCTCACTGTATCCCACATCAGAGCCCTAGTGCTTATTCATCTTGTAACTGGAAGTGTGTGCCTTTGGACCACATTCCTCCAGCTCCCCCCCGCCCCCCCCCCCCCGACACACACACACACACACACACCTCCAGTAATCACGGATCTGGTCTTTTTTCTCTCTTTTTTTTTTAATGAGTTTGATGATTTTTTTTAAATTAGTTTTCATATATAATAGTGTTTGTACAGTATGTCTTTTTCAGATTCATTTCCTTAGCATAATGCCTTCAAGGTCCACTTGTGTTGTCACAAATGGCAGGGTGTTCTTGTTTTTTAATGTCTGAGTAATATTTCACTGTATTTATATACCATGACTTCTTTATCCATTCATCTATCCATGGGCACTTAGGTTGTTTCCATGTCTTGGCTCTTGTAAATAATGCTGCAGTAAACACAGGGGTGAAAATTTCAAGTTGGTGTTTTTGTTTCCTTTGGGTATATCCCCAGGAGTGGAATTGCTACATCATTTGGTACTTCTAGTTTTAGTTTTTTGAGAAACCTCCATACTTTTCAAGTATGGAAGAGTATAGTATAGTGGTCACCCTAATTTACAGTCCCACAAACAGCGCACAGGGTTCCCTTTTCTCCATATCCTCGCTGGCATTTGTTGTCTCTTGTCACTTTGATGATGGCCATTCTGGGAGTGTGAGGCAATAACTCATGTGCCTTCACTTTGTGTTTCCCTAATGATGAGTGACGGTGAGCATCTTTTCATATACCTGTTGGCCATTTGTATATCTTCTTTGCGAAGAGGTCTATTCAGGTCCTTTGTCCATTTTTTAATTGATTATTATTATTTTTTGCCATTGAGTTATAGGAGTTCTAAAAGTAACGTTTTGAATTTATCTTTGCCATGTTAAATATGCACATACTTCTATTGTTACACTTGTTAGCTTTTCATGACCACAGGTTACAGATGAGGCAATGAGCAAACTTACTCTCCTTTAAGTCTTTTGAACTCTTCCCTTTAGTTAAAATAATTGTGTCAGCTGTATATTGTCAAGATATATATCAAATTTTCAAATTTGATGCAGATCTCTAATTTTTCAAAATAGGGACTGCTCTAGGGTTTATCATAAATAGTGTTCAAGTGATACCATTACACATATCGTGTGAGAGGGTCACAGGATGCTTTCACTCAACCTTCCCACCCTTGTGTTATTGTTTTCATACATGTTACTTGTTGTGAAGAGATTAAAAATAAGAACAAAAAGTATTTTATATTTACCCTTGTCTTCACCGTTTCCAGGAATCTTCATTTACTTATTGAGATCTAAATTCCCATCTGATATCATATTCCTTCTGTCTGCAAAACTTCCTTTAACATTTTTTATAGCATAGATCTGATGGTAATGAATTTGCTCAAGCTTGTCTCAAAGAGTATTTTGTCTTAATTTTCAAAAGATATTTTCACTGGTATAAAATTATGAGTTGATGGTTTCTTTTCCCCATCCAGTACTTTTATCATCTATCTATCTATCTATCTATCTATCTATCTATCTATCTATCTTGGGGAGGGGGGCGGTGAGAGGCAGAGGAAGAGGGAGAGAGAGAATCTTAAGAAGGCTCCATGCCTAGCACAGAACCTGACATGGGGCTTAATCCCATAACCCTGAGTTCATGACCTGAGCTGAAGTCAGGATTCAGATGCTCAACTGAGCCACTCAGGAGCCACCCGCCCTGCCAACCCACTACTTTAAAGATGTCTCATCAGTGTGGTACTGGCACAAAAACAGACACATAGGTCAATGCAACAGAATAGAGAATCCAGAAGTGGACCCTCAACTTTATGGTCAACTAATATTTGACAAAGGAGGAAAGACTATCCACTGGAAAAAAGACAGTCTCCTCAATAAATGGTGCTAGGAAAATTGGGCATCCACATGCAGAAGAATGAAACTGGACCATCCTCTTACACCATACACAAAGATTAACTCAAAATGGATGAAAGATCTAAATGTGAGACAAGATTCCATCAAAATCCTAGAGGAGAACACGGACAACACCCTTTTTGAACTTGGCCATAGCAACTTCTTGCAAGATGCATCCATGAAGGCAAGAGAAACAAAAACAAAAATGAACTATTGGGACTTCATCAAGATAAGAAGCTTTTGCACAGCAAAAGAAACAGTCAACAAAACTAAAAGACAACCTACAGAGTGGGAGAAGATATTTGCAAATGACGTATCAGATAAAGGGCTAGTATCCAAGATCTATAAAGAACTTATTAAACTCAACACCAAAAAAACAAACAATCCAATCATGAAATGGGCAAAAGACATGAAGAGAAATCTCACAGAGGAAGACATAGACATGGCCAACATGCACATGAGAAAGTGCTCTGCATCACTTGCCATCAGGGAAATACAAATCAAAACCACAATGAGATACCACCTCACACCAGTGAGAATGGGGAAAATTAACAAGGCAGGAAACCACAAATGTTGGAGATGATGTGGAGAAAGGGGAACCCTCTTGCACTGTTGGTGGGAACGTGAACTGGTGCAGCCACTCTGGAAAACTGTGTGGAGGTTCCTCAAAGAGTTAAAAATAGACCTGCCCTATGACCCAGCAATTGCACTGCTGGGGATTTACCCCAAAGATACAGATGCAGTGAAATGCCAGGACACCTGCACCCCAATGTTTATAGCAGCAATGTCCACAATAGCCAAACTGTGGAAGGAGTCTCGGTGTCCATCAAAAGAAGAATGGATAAAGAAGATGTGGTTTATGTATACAGTGGAATATTACTCAGCCACTAGAAACGACAAATACCCACCATTTGCTTCAACATGGATGGAACTGGAGGGTATTATGCTGAGTGAAATAAGTGAATCAGAGAAGGACAAACATTATATGGTCTCATTCATTTGGGGAATATAAAAAATAGTGAAAGGGAATAAAGGGGAAAGGAGAAAAAATGAGTGGGAAATATCAGAAAGGGAGACAGAACATGAGAGACTCCTAACTCTGGGAAATGAACAAGGGGTGGTGGAAAGGGAGGTGGGCGGGGGTGGGGGTGACTGGGTGACGGGCACTGAGGGGGGCACTTGATGGGATGAGCACTGGGTGTTATGCTATATGTTGGCAAATTGAACTCCAATTAAAAATATGTAAAAATATATATATATATAAGTGTAATAATGCTGTAAAAAAATAAAGATGTCTTATCAGCTTCTGGTTTTGCAGAATTTATGAAGATAAGTCTGCTGTAATTTGAATCTTTCTCTCCTGTACATTTCATATCTCTCCCCCGTGTTTGCCTACACCATTTTCTCTTTATCTTTGGGTTTCAGCAGTTTAACTGTGATGGGCCTAGTTTTTGTTTTTGTTCATTTTGTATTGTTTTTAAATTTATCCTTGTTATTCTCAGCGTTTCACAGAACTATGAACTGTGGTTTGTTGCTTTTAGCTAATTTAGGAAAATTCTTGGACATTATATATTCAAATGCTTCTTCTGCCCCATTTTCTCTCTCTCCTGAAACACCAATTTTGAATCATTGATAGTTGACATTGCCCACGGCTGTTGGATGGTTTCTTCATTTGTTGTTGTTTCCATTATTTTGGCAATATGTGTTTCAGTTTGGATAGTATCTATTGATTGAGCTATCCTTAAGTTCACTATTTCTTCCCTCTACTATATATTGTCTGCTTATAAGCTACCAGGGGAATTCCTTACCTTTTTTTTTATTTTAGTATTTCCATTTGACTCTATTTATGATTTATATCTTTCTGCTGAAATTCTTCATTTGTTTACATATGTTGTCCACTTTTTCTACTAGATTCTTTTCCATAAAATAATCATAATTACTTTAAAGCTTCTGATAGTTCTAACATTTGTATCGTCTTGGAGTCTGGTTCTAGGAATTATTTTCTCTCTCGATAATAGGTTTTTTTCCCCGGCTTTTTTGCGTGTCTCATAATTGTGTGTGTGTATGTGTGTGTGTGTGTGTGTTTGTAACTTCTAAATGTATTCTAAATGTTGTGTTTAGAATAACAGTAAAGACTGAGGTAAATAGAATTTATGACAGGAAGTGGGTATCCCTCTTTTCCCGTCAGGCTGTTAGTATGTGGGGTTGAAGCAATTATAATCAGCAGTTGTGGTGAATTTTAGTTTGTAATTGTTATAATTTACCTCATTGCAGTGCAGACTTCAAGTTCCTCCAGTGGTGGACTGCCTGCTACCTTGCATTCAGTGTGGTGTCTGTGTGCTATAAACTTTTTCTCAATGTTCCTACCAGCCAATATTTCAGGAGGCCCTGCCTTTTTGAATCATAGAGGGAGACTCTGTATAGTCTTCCCTAGCTGTAGACAGTAATTGCTCAATAATGAGTTTGAGTCTCCTGTGGGGTAGATGGGGCTCCCAGGTTCCTGATCTTGCCTTTGTTCTAGGCAGTCTGTGTACATTTGGCCCTCATTATTGCTGCTTCTCACATCTGTGGAAACCAAACCCTGCCTATACTTGTGGGACATCTTGGGCAGGGAAGGGCTTCCTGCCTCACGCCAACCCTGACCTCACTCCCTAGTGACAGCAGACCTCTGTTTTGTATCAGTGCAGGGTCCTGGAACTGACTGGTCTCTTGCCACTCATCAGCAATGGATGGGAACAGACAGGTTTCCTACTCTTTCTCCAAAATCAGATGGTTTTGTTTCTATCATCGTCCAAATGTCATGGATTTTTTTTCCAACATATTTTGTTTCCTGCCCTTCCAGTGGCTTAAGACTTTTTCTTCATAAAAGAGTCCAGGATAAGAATGGGGTTTTGTGCCCTTCCTCCATGGCAGCAGATTACCTGGGTTTCATGCCATTTATTCCAATATAAGGTCTTCTGCCTTCCCCCAGTCTTTCCCTGGCTTTCAAAGCAGCCAGTGGGGAGGATCATGGTAAAGAGCATGTGAGTACTTCAAGATTAGCAGTGGAAATCATAATCATCCAAAATTAAATACAGAATAAAAACTCTACCTTTCAATGGTGTGGGAGTAATTAAATATCCATATGCAGAAAACAAACTCCCATCCATATCTGAAAACTAACTCAAAATAGATCATAGAACTAAATATAAAACCTAAAACTGTGATGTTTCTAGAGGAAATCTTTTTTGGCAAAGATTTTTTTGAATTTGGCAAAGATTTTTAAATATAGGACATTAAAAGCACAACCCATGAACAAAAGATACATTTGACTTATCAAAATCAAATACTGTTAAGAGACTAAAAAGGCAAACCAAAGATTGGGAAAAAAGCATAGATCTGATAAAAGATTTGTATACAGACTATAAAAAGAACTGTCAAAACCAGTAATAAGAAAAGCATAGATCTGATAAAGGATTTGTACACAGACTATAAAAAGAACTGTCAAAACCAGTAATAAGAAAAGCATAGATCTGATAAAGGACTTGTATACAGAATATAAAAAGCACTCTCAAAACCAATAATAAGAAAATAAGCAACCTAATTTGAAAACGGGCAAGAGACTTGAACACTTCAACAAAAATGACACATGGATGGCAAATAAACACATGAAAACATGTTCAACATCATTAGTCATTAGGTAAATGCAAATTAAAACAACTACATTAAAGTGTAAATTAAAACTACTACACCAAGTAACTATTACACATCTATTTGAATGACTGAAATGAAAAAAGACCAATCATATCAAGTTTTGATGAAAATACAGAGAAACTGGAATACTATAGTAGGAATATAAGGTAGTACAGCCACTTGGGAAACAATTTGACTGTTTCTTAAGATGTTAAGCCTAAAGTTACTATGTGATTCAATAATTTTACTTTCAGGTGCTTACCAAAAGAAATTAAAACACAAGTCCACAGCAAAGACTTGTCTACAAATATGTACAGTGGCTTTATTTGTAATATATGTCCATCAACAAGTGAACGGATAAAGAAAGGATATCCACATGATAGAATATTACTCAGAAAGGAAAAGGAACCGATACAAGGGCATCTCAAAATAATTACATGGAATGAAAGAATCTAAATAGCAAATACATATCTATGACTACATTTACAAAAAATTCTAGAAAGCACAAACTAATCTATAGTGATTAAAAAAAACAGATCAATGGGGAAACTTTTAGAGATGGGGATTAGGGAAGGCAGGAAAGAGGAATTACAAAGTAGAATGGGGAAACTTTGAGAGTTATAAGGACTCTGCCTTTGGAAATTTCTACAGAGGTAGAGGGGTAAGAGGAACATGCCAAGCACCCTCCTGTTCCCCCATAGTGGGGGAAGACCTACATCAGACAAGTGGGCCTAGAACACCCCCAAGACTCCTCTTGTTCCATGACTCCAGCAGCAGAGCCAGGGATGGCTTTGGATCTATAGCCCAGTGAGCATCAGCCCAGCCTTGGAACAGGCCAGCATCCTCCCCTTGACACAGACACTCAAGTAACCAAGGAGTCTCTGACAATCCTCTCACCAGGTTGCAGAGGAGGAACCCCTCAACATGAGCTCCACCTGTCCTTGGAGACCCTGCCTCCCCTGTCTTCCCCCAGGCCTTGTCTTAAGCCTTCTGGAACTGCCAGCAGGTTGGGTGGGCAGAGTACTTAGTGTTTTATGGGAGACAGTTCTCTTCCTGAGTCTGAGGGAGGGGTTAGCACCACTACAGGTGGATTTCTGACCTGAGAACATGGAATTCTTAGTGCCTTCTATCCTTAGCTTTGGTCTTTGCCTGCAGTTCTGGAACATGAAGAAAAATCCCACTTGGCACCCGGTTACAAAATCCAGTCCATCACCAGCTCATTCTGTTGTGCCTTCCTCCACACCTCCTAAGCTGTTACCTTTAGTGTTGACAGTGCAGTCACCATACACAGTGGAAAGGGCACCCCAGCCTGCAGAGCCTGGCTCTGCCACTTGTTAGTGGGTAGTCAATAATCTGCCCCCATTCCCCTGTAGATTTGGTATGAGGACAAAATGAATTAATATTTGTAAAGAACTTAATGCGTGGTACACAGTAAGTGAATTCTGAAAGTTTGCTCCTATCTTATCGTCATTGTATTGAATAAGCTACCCCACCTCCCTGAGCTGCAATTCTTTGCCTGTAAAATAGGCTCTAACACTCCATAAGGGGAATTTGAGGATTAGCTGAGATTACTTGTAAAAAGCACATAGCACAATGCCTAGCACATAGCAAGTGCTCGGTAACCATGAATTCCCTCCCACTCCCCTCTGCTACAGTCGTTTTGGAAGGCCACACCTTGTAGCAACAGGGTTTGCTGATTGGGAGACACGTCCCTGGAAGTCACTGTGCTAGGCAGGCCAGAATTAGACATGGAGCGAAATCTTTGCTTGCCTGAACCAACGGGAGAAAGAGTATTCCTGCTTCTTAGTGCTTTCCTTCATGTGGGATGAGTCCTGCACAGGGTAGCACGAGGTCTGGGTTCTGGCCTCAGCTCAGCCTACAAACTGTTGTGCAGGACTGGACAGGAGTCTGAGGCCACCCTGGGCTGCTCCCCATGCTCCCCGTGCTGAGGGAAGTGGGCCACATGATGTGCATGTGGGGCTGGTTCTGGCCAGTCATTCCCTGCCAAGCCACCCAGGGCCATCCTCCTTCCTGTTTTCGTTCTAGAGCTCTCTCTCATCAACCTTTCACCTGGATGATAGGTCTGTGCTACCAGATTTTGTCATCCTCTGGCACAGCCCAGCCTATTCACTCCTCCTGGATGCACTTCTCTGCTCCGCCTGAAGGATGGCGATGAAATGACATCTCCATGGAAACAAGTGTTGATCCTACAGCTGCTTAGTGATGTGGTGCAGGATGATGTAAGCTACGCTCTGGTTTCCTGAGGCGCTTGGTGTGCTTTGATGTGCCTGTGCTACTGGAGCCCAGATGATTAGGAGGTTGCTTCCCTTGCTTCTCCCCTTCTTATGTAAAAGGCAAAAAGAGCTGGAGATTGAGCTGTGCTGGGAGGAATGCTCTTGTAAAGACAGCAGTGTCAGGAGGCAGAGGTAAGAGGATGAAGGTGACGGGTTTCCCTGGAGACCCACAGGTTGGGGGAGCCTTGGACACTGTGTCCAGGGGGGCAGCTGCTGGCCAAAGGCAAGCTTCCCCATGGCGCTGGGGGCAGCTGCCCTTCCCCTCCAGAGCAGCCCTAGCATTTGGGGCTAGCAGAACAGCACAAATGGAAGCCTACACACTGGATCTCCAGATGCTTAAAATTATAAGCCTGGCCAGCAGATTGTTAAATAGAACATATTCGATCCTCTGACCTTCGTGACATGGCAGCCAGAACAGTGGCCCTCCAGAGATGACCACATCCTAATCCCAGAAACCGGTGAACTTGTTATGTTGCATTAGCGTTGTAGACAGAGGGAAGGTTGCACAATGAGCTGACTTCAGGACAGGGAGGATTGTAGGCTAGATTATCTGTGTGGGTGCCATGTAGTCACAGGGCCCTCAGGAGAGAAGGGCAAAGGAGAAGGGCAGAGTGGTGCCATGGGAGAAATACCCAACCGGCTGCTATTGGCTCTGTGGGTGTTGGTGGCCCCTAGATGCTAGAGAAGGCAAGAGGACAAATCCTCACATCGAGCCTCCAGAAAGGAACACAGTCCTGTCAACACCCAGTCAGACTTCTGGTCTATGAACTCTAATACAATAAATCTGCGTCAGTTCAAGTCACTGAGGCTGCGACGTGCTAGAGCCACAGGGAAGTGGTACAGGCCATCACGGCCTGATGGGGAGCCATCAGGAGGCAGCCTCAGGCTCCGGTCACTGGCCTGGCCCAGGGAGGGGCCTTCTCCCCTGTGCCTGAGCGCAGAACCAGTCCTACCACTGGAAGCAAAAAGTCATTTCCTCCCCCTTTTCCTTCCTTCAGTAACTCCTACAAAACAAAGAAAACAGAACTAGCTAAAACCTTCACGATAAAGCCAAAGCCAGCTCTCCACTTAGCAGGAGAAAGGAAAGCAGCTCTTTCGTGTTAAGGGAAGGTTGTGGGGCCTCCAGGATGCACGTGCCCTTCCTCATTGTGCTGACTTTGTGCTGCAGGATTTTCACCTGTGAGATGGGACTCAGCAAGCGCAGGCCCAAGGCACAGCGCACCGGCCCCAGAGAGCCCTCCCTGATCATGCTCTGCTGGGGCACTTCCTGGCGTCGACCCTTCTACATCCTCATTTCTTCTCGTGTATAGCGACATAGTGTGCATACCTAGTACACGCTCATCTGTTTGAGGACTGTTTCACGCTTCCAGTCCCAAACAGGTAAAGCACAATGCTAGCCACGTTTCTGGTCTCACAGAATCATCGTTGGTCTGTTAAATTATTCAGGGCTCAGGACAGCTGGTTACATGTTACATCAAAGCCTGAAACAACTGGTTAGGCTTGCCTTTTCTGCAGACAGCTGTGTCTGTTTGGCTCCATGCTTTTGTAGCCTCCCAGACCCCTTCCCTGGGGCCCCTTGATCACCTTCATGTAGGCCCATCTGTGCTGAGATCCCTGGGTAGATTCTTTCCTAAGTTGGGGAGAACTGAAAGCTGAATGGTCCTGGGGATCTGCCCTCAAGCCAGCCTGGCCAGGCTCCTTTGCTGGCCTAGGTCTCAGGTTTACTACCAGGCTGTCTTCCCGTGGCCTAGCGCTGCCTCTAGCTCCTGTTCCAGTTGTCATCTGGGTGTTCTGGGCTGTGACAGCTGGCCCAAGTTCTTTTCCTTCTACAACTCACTCTGGCTGGAGTCTGGAGTCTGCTCCTGAGGCCCTGTGTCCTCTATATGACCTTGACATGTCTCCTGCCCTGGGGACATCTATTGACCTGTCTGCCAGGACACTCACCCGCTCCTACCTGTGGCCACACTGCCCTATCCCAGCCCCCTCCTGTCCCGTCCTCTCTGGATGCATCGTGGCTTCCCAATAGGACTGGCTTTATCCTCCTGCCTGCTCTAGGTCCACCCCCTTGACCTCACCTTACCTAGTGCATCCATAGCCTGCAGGTGCAGACGCCTCTTTGCTTGGTTCCCATTTGTATCACTTTTCATTTTTATTAAAGATTTTATTTATTTATGCATGAGAGACAGAGAGAGAGGCAGAGACACAGGCAGAGGAAGAAGCAGGCTCCATGTGGGGACCCCGACGTGGGACTTGATCCCGGGACTCCAGGATCACGCCCTGGGCCCAAGGCAGGAGTGCCACCCAGGGATCCCCCCACTTTTCATTTCTTAATTTATTCATTCACTTTGCCACTCAGCCAGTCAGCAAATATGTGCGGAAGGCCGGCTCCGTGGCAGGCAGCACGCGGGAGGCTGGGCTCTGTGCTCAAAGCCCAGGCGAGACTGACCCCCGAGGCCTGAGCCCCCGCGTGGTGAAATGATCTTGAATGGTGGATCTGATCGTGGCCCTTGGAGAGTGGTTCAAACAATCACACCAACAACACAGGGCAGAACAATAGATTAGATTATAGTTCTAATTAGATTACAGTTCTAATCTTGAGAGAATTCTTTGGTAAAATAAGTGCTTCCAGTAACAGTAAACAAATTAGCTCATAAAAGCGACATTAATTAATTTTTGATATTTAATTTTATATGTGCTGTGAATTTCTCAGGAAGTCCTGGCCGAGACTCCTTTCTATCCAGGAGTTGGCAGAGGAATTGTCTTCCGCCAGTTACGGTTGAGGAAAGAGGCTAGCTTGGCAGGCCAGCCGGCCTGGCCATCCCAGGCCACCTGCTGGCAGGGCCACCTCCAAAGATTGAGTGTCCAGCGAGTGTCACAAATGTGCATCGCAGTGTGAAGGTCAGGGTCGTCTTGCAGCGGACGGAGCGGCCCCCTCTGTCCCTGTGCTCTAAAGTCAAGCTGGAAATCTGAACATTAAACAGTTTTGCAATAGAGGGACAGCTCTAATTACAGATTTAAAATCAAATGTCATATTTATTATTGTATCCCACAGGGTATTCATAATGGCACCATTTGGCCCCCGCTCAATATTTGATACTTGGCCATTCTGCGTTTGGCCAGGATGAGTGTCCAGGGCACCTCTAAAAGGATCTAATTGAGCCTTTTGTGTTTCTTTCTTTGACAGATATTTTACCCCAGTTAAAAATAGCTCCTCACACAAGGGCTGAAAACAGGCTCCTTCTCTGAGCACTTCCTCACGCGGGTTCTCAGCCTCCTCCTGAATCATCGTCCCCGAGCCGCTTCACCGCCACCTCATGGAGAGGCAAGCCAAGGCCTCCCACGCTTCCTCTGGGGACGCTGTCAGAGGGTGCCTGTCCCGTTGCTGTCCAGCCAGCCCGAATCAGGTCTTAATATGCAGCCAGATGGTGTTGCTGCCCCTTCCAGAACCACCGCCTGCTGTTCCTCCAGCAAAGAGGAAGGAGCACACCTTTTGTCCCAGTACCAGGAAGCCAGCAGTCCCTTCTGTGGCTCGATTTTAGCAGATCCTCTCCGCCACTCGGAATAGTTCCTGGGTCTTCTCCTCTACCCAATGCTCCAGGCAGAGTTTTGACCTGTCAGGAAATGGTGTTTGAGGTGTGCTGAGGAAGCAGAGGAGGAGGCGAGGATGGAAAATCCAAACATCTGGGCAGGCCGGGTGGCTCAGCGGTTTAGAGCCGCCTCCAGCCCAGGGTGTGATCCTGGGGACCCGGGATCGAGTCCCGTGTCAGGCTTCCTGCCTGGAGCCTGCTTCTCCCTCTGCCTGTGTCTCTGCCTCTCTCTCTCTCTCTCTGTGTCTCTCATGAATAAATAAATAAAATAATAATAAAAAAGAAGAAAATCCAAACATCTTTCCAAAATCGCTGTGAACAGGCAATTTATGTTTTTGCGTCAGTCTATATTTCAAACAACCAGGGCCACTCGTCCGATGAGTTCCTGGCATTCTCATAAGCCATATCATCATGCCTCCATCTGGGAATCAGACAGAGTTGTGACAACCTGTAGAACCATCCAGCTGAGTCAGGTGACAGGTTCCTGAGCCGGCTGGAACTGTGGCTGTGGCATCACCCACACTGAAGATAATAATACCATGAAGAAAGTTCTCTCCATTCTGGAAACCTAAAGGAATGTGTGCATGTCCCTGCCACCCCACCCCTTGGCCATCATTCAGCCACATACATACTCCTTGTCTTCAGTACGACTTCCACGTTGGCACGTGTTAGAGAGCACTTTGCCGTGTTTGTCTGCACAATGGGCTGCCTGAGTTCTAGATTATAAATAATTTCTTTCCAGGATTTCAAGACTTTCTTTTTTTCTTTAGGGTTACATTTAATATTTTCCATGTAGTTTGCCTTTCTGGGAGAATGTTCTCAGGGATGAGTCACTTTGGTTTGCCCAGATGGTCTTCCTTTCAACTGCTTTCCCTATTTTAATGATCTCTTATTCATATATATATATATATATCTTTCAAAGTGATATGTTTGATTTGAGGTTCCAGGCTGAGACCCAGCTTACTACAAATTCCTGCCCATATGCCATTGCTTTATCTTATATACGAGCTGGCAGGGCAAAGAGTGCTGGTTAGCTGAGACCATTCGGGCATGGGTTCTCAAAGTGAGGTCTGTGCAACACCTGTGTCCACAATCAGTGTGCTTCCCCAAACTGCAGACTGCTGGATCTGCTCGCAAAAACACCGAAAGAAAAATCTGGTGGGGGCACCTGGGTGGCTCAGTGGCTGAGCGGCTGCCTTCAGCTCAGGACGTGATCCTGGGATCAAGTTATGCATCAGGTTCCCTGCAAGGAGCCTGCTTCTCCCTCTGCCTATGTCTCTGCCTCTCTCTGTGGCTCTCATGAGTAAATAAATGAAATCTTAAAAATAAAAAATAGAAAAGTTTGGTGGGGTTGGAGGAGGCCTTGCAATCTGCATTTTCCATATATACAGCAGGTGATACTGGTTCAGGTGGAGTCTGAGAATCACCATCCCAACCCAAAGGGCAGGGTGACTATTCCAGCTGTCCTCCCAGGTTGCCTTTCTCCACCCCTCTCCTCAAGCTAGGATTGGGTCCTCTTGCCCGCCCCTGTAGCTCTCAGTAACTTTCATATGGTTAAGAATCTTGGACCCCCTGGACAGTGCCTAGCATGGGTCGCGGGCTGCTTCCCACACCTTCTCCGGTGGAAGCAACACACAAAAAATGTTGACATTCGAATTGCACACTGGGATTAACAAATGGGGTTTCCCGCAGTTGCAAAGTGCTGGTCTGGAGGCTCTGGTCTCCCCAGCCTGGGCAGGTGCCCCGAGGGCTCAGGAGATGGAACTCTCAGCAGGCCTGTGGCCCGTTGGTTTGGAAGCCCTGCATTAGATGCCTGTGGCCCTCGTGTGGCTAAGAAATGAATGGTGGCCTATAGGAATAGAGAGGAGGGGACGAAGCAGTGCAGATCGAGGGAAGGGATTTTAGATTTTAGCAACTGATTAGATATGGGGAACAAAGAAGGGGAGGTGTCAGGGGGCTGTGGGGTCCGAGCCCGGATGGGATGTTGGGCCACAGACAGAAGTAATGGCAGCCTTGTTCCTTCACTGCTCACCTCCCTCCTCCATGTCCTGCCTGAACCCACATGCTCTTCCCTGGTCATCTGTTCCAGGCCCTACTTCAAGAGCTCTGAGGCTGCAGAAGCTGGAGATGACTGCTTCTCCCTCCCAGATCCTGGGCTCCTGCTTATACCCGTGAGGAATCTATTGCACGTTTCCCTGCTTTTTTTCAGCTGAGTGAGACACACACAGGCTATGCACCTTGTTCCATGATTTGTTAGGGGTCGAGACGGGGGATTCACCTCTGGCCTTTTCATCCTTAAGTCAGTGTCTTGTGTGTTTCCGCAATCATCATGGACATTGGCACCTCAGCATCCTGACCCCTAACAGATATGTTTTGCTCTTTCTCTCTGTCTTTGCACTGTGGGCCCATCAGACTCCTCAGACTCCATCCATGCATTCTGCAGAGCGGGGATCCCCAGGCTCAGACCCAGGCACCAAGCCCCCCAGCCCGCAGATGGCAAAACAGGGAGGGAATTCAGCTTCCTTGAGGATGGTGTCCCCTTCAGCTCCAGCAAATCATCAAATTCCTTAGCCCAAAGTGCAGTGCTCTCCGTGACTTGCACCCCCCAATCCGTTCGGCAGTCCTGAATGGCAGCAATAGGAGGGGTCCATTTCTAGGCAGGGCAGACCCAGGAGACAACCCCAGGGTGGGTTAGGTTTTGTGGAGCCTGAAATTTATACAATTTTGAAGACTGTTTTTATGAAAGACATGCACCCACGGACTACTTTTGCTGATTTCGCAGAAACCAGGGAGCTGCTGTTGAGGGGCCCTGAAGATGATGCTTTGTTATCTCCCCAATAATCCGCCTCTGTATAAAATGCTAAGCACTGCTGAGGACACGAAAAACCTGGGTCACTCTCCCCTCTGCTCGCAGGCATCTTGCCTGGCACAGATGCAAAATTACAGTATCTTTGCATCTGAAAACAGCACTGTCATCCCAGAGCCCTGGAGGCCCATTCTACATGTCAAGCTAATTATTAGGTGATGAGAGAATGGCTCCAGTGTGTGCTGCCTGGGTGAGCTCTGCCGCTGCCAAAACACCCCTGGAGGCCAAGTGACAGGCTTGCAAAGAGGGGAAGAATGAAAGGTTTCAGGTCTGGTTGGTTAAAACCAGCTCTGAGCTCACCCCTGTCAGGGAGCTGCCTCAGAAGTGGAGGATGGGAGGGAGGCTGTGGCCGAGGCTGGAGGAAGCCAGGGCAGGTACAGACCAATTCCCCAGAGAAAGCAGCAGTGGGAATTTATATTTTTTTTATTTGTTTTTTATTGAAGTTCGATTTGCCAACATATGTATAACACCCAGTGCTCATCCCATCAAGGGCCCTCCTCAGTGCCCATCACCCAGTTACCCCAATCCCTTGCCCACCTCCCCTTCCTCAACCCTTTGTTTGTTTCCCAGTTAGGAGTCTCTCACGGTTTGTCTCCCTCTCTAATTTTTTCCCACTCAGTTCCCCTTCTTTCCCTTATAATCCCTTTCACTATTTCTTACATTCCCCATATGAGTGAAACAATATGATGATTGTCCTTCTCCAATTGACTTACTTCACTCAGCATCCTCCAGTTCCATCCACGTTGAAGCAAATGGTGGGTATTCGTCGTTTCTGATGGCTGAGGAATATTCCATTGTATGCATAGACCACACTTTTTTTTCAATTTCATTTATTTATTCATGAGAGACACAGAGAGAGAGAGAGAGAGAGGTAGAGACACAGGCAGAGGGAAAAGCAGGCTCCATGCAGGGAGCCCGACATGGGACTCGATCCCGGATCTCCAGGACCATGACCTGGGCCGAAGCCAGCGCTAAACTGCTGAGCCACCCGGGCTGCCCCATAGATCGCCTCTTCTTTATCCATTCCTCTTTCGACGGACATCATGGCTCCTTCCACAGTTTGGCTTTTGGGGACATTGCTGCTAGAAACATTGGGGTGCAGGTGTCCCAGCGTTTCACCACAACTGTATCTTTGTATGGAATCAGAAAGGACCCCGAAGAGCCAGGGGAATATTGAAAAAGAAAACCAATGCCGGGGGCATCACAATGCCGGATTTCAGGTTGTACTACAAAGCTGTGGTCAACAAGACAGTGTGGTACTGGCACAAAAACAGACACATAAATCAATGGAACAGAATAGAGAACCCAGAAGTGGACCCTCAACTTTATGGTCAACTGATATTTGACAAAGCAGGAAAGACTATCCACTGGAAAAAGGACAGTCTCTTCAATAAGTGGTGCTGGGAAGATTGGGCAGCCACGTGCAGAAGAATGAAACTAGACCACTCTCTTGCACCATACACAAAGATAAACTCAAAATGGATGAAAGATCTAAATGTGAGACAAGAGTCCATCAAAATCCTAGAGGAGGACACAGGCAACACCCTTTTTGAACTTGGCCACAGCAACTTCTTGCAAGATACATCCACGCAGGCAGAGGGAATTTAGCTTGCTGCATGCATTGTTTCCTTTAATAGCCCAAGCAACCTTTTAAATTGGGGGTTCTCAGGATTACTGATTACCTTGTGAAAGCTGCGGCCCCACAGCTTGCTGGGCCCCTCACTACCAGTGGGGCTGCAGCTTTCACATGGTAATCAGTAATCCTGATACCCCCACCTGCCCCCACCACACTGGCCGGTTGTGTGGGAGGGGTACGCCAGGTTATCCAGGGGAAGGGGGTCCTTCTTTTTTAAGGCAATCTGGTGAAGTTTATGAACCCCTCTTCAGGGTAAAATTTTTAAATGCATTAAAGAGAATACATCAGATTATAAAGGAAACCAATTACATTGAAGTGTGGTTATCAAAATATTTTTAAAACCTTCAGATTCGTGATATCGTATCACACGTGCCTCTTTGTTCACACATCAGCGAGATCTAGTGACAGGTCTAACAACCACCATAATTCTGAAGCCGTGATGAGCTTAAACAATAATTTAAGCTATCTGCAGCCAGTGCTCTCACTGTCTCTGTGATTTCTACCTGTGACAAATCCTAGGCGCTGCTGAAATGTCTGAGGTCCCTGGCGTACGTTCATAATAGCAGGTGAAGCTAAATTTGGGCTGAGTTAGTGAAAATAAGGATGTAAAAACCTTTCCCGTGCAAGTTCACCGACTCCTTGAATTCTGCCCAAGGGCCCGATGTCAACCCATCAGCATGAGGTATGTTAGCTATTCAAATTCTTCCCCCTAATGACAGTGGGCGGTATTTTCTTCCGCTCAGCTGAGTTCTTGGTGCTTATTCTGTGCTCTGAGCCCTGGTGACCAGTGCAGAGGAACCATTTCTCCACCTTCTCACTGGATTATGATCCCAGTGCCTCTGGCCGGGAGGCTGTCCTATATATAATCCGTCCCTGCACCACGGCAAGCTGCGTAAGGAAGCCTGCAGTGCTCCATCACAGGTCTGCAGCACTTTATCCGTTGCCCCAAGACCACAACCCTCACTCCTGCCCTGGTCTGTCCTCATGCACACACTGCAAGCTCATTCCCCATGAGGGAGACTCCAGAAGGATCCATCAGGTGGCCCTCTCTGCTCTGTTAAAATAAAATAATAGAACATCGCTACCACAAAGGTGTGGGGTTGGAGAGCCTACAGAGCTGTTTTGGGATGGGTGGCTTATTTTCTCTTCTTCTGATGGTTGTTTTCAGACTCCTTCACAGAACACCAGGGAAGCCACAGGAGCTGAGGAGGGGGTGATGCTTGTTCCCCGGGGCCTGCGGTGGGGTGAGGTGGGGAGACGCTTCCCTGGCTTCTCAGGAAGGAAACTGCCAGTTGTTAGTAATTTCTCAGAAAGCCCACCGTGGTGGCGGATCACCTGGAAGGTGGCCCACCGTTTGACAGGCTGTGACTCAGGCTGGAAGATGGGAGAAGGCTGTGCAGGGCCTAGGGAACCCAGATGGTGTCAAGAGGCTGTAAGATGGGAAAGGGCTGAGCAGGGCCCGGAGGAACCCAGATGGTGTCAAGAGTGTCAGAGCTGGAAGGAATCCCAGAGGGCTGGCGGCCCACTCTCTTCATTGACCAGCTAAGAAGTCGGAAGCTGGGTCCCACTGGGTCATGGGCAGAGCCAACACTGGCAGCCTCTAGCTCCTCTCCTCCAGCCTGACCTGGCCTGATCCTTGGTGGCTCCCACCCTGGAAGGCTCAGTGAACCCTCTGGGCTATGTGGTAGCTCCTGACACCCTGAGTCTCTAAACAAGGGGACCACAGGCTTTAGCCAGCAGCTCTCCCTGCCTCAGGTACCTGGGGCCCGTGCTGGAGCAGTGATCTTTTGCTGTGGTGCCAGAGGTGCTCCCACCCTGTCCCCACACCCCCCAGAGCTAGTGCCCCAAATGCACCACCCCCAAGGTGACTTTGCCTCGGGGGCTTTATAATTTGTGGGTGCCCTAAAGTGGCCCAGCCTGGGCCCCTCCATCCTGTGTTCTTCAGGCTTGTGGATTATACTGACCCTGGCTTCAGATTACTCTAACACCAGACCCTCTTCTCCAGCCTTCTATTTTAGGTCACCTGCAAATGTCCGCAAGTCTGCTCCCTGCAACTCCTTGAGTTGCGAAGCAAACTGCTCACCACGACTGCCCTGGCAGGCTCCTCCTGGGCTTCTCTCCTGCCCTCTCCGTGCTCCGTGCAGAGTCCGGAGATCTGGGAGGAAAGAGTTAATGCCTTTTCTCTCAACGCCACCCCCCAGCTTCTGGAGTGAGGCTCAATCTGACGCCTTTCTGTCCACACCTTCCCACTCTGAGGCCTAAAACCACTGAGATCTGAGGCCTAAGGCAGATGGTCGGGCACACAAGTTCTCTGGCCCAAGGCCACATAATGTGTCAGGGAGGATTGAGGCCCTTGACGCTCTCTTATGGATTTTTTTTTTTTTAAGATTTATTTATTTATTTGACAGAGAGAGAGAGAAAGAGCACAAGCAGGGGAGAGGGGCAGAGAGAGAGGGAGAAGCAGGCTCCCCACTGAGCAGGGAGCCCTATGCAGGGCTCAATCCAAGGACGCTGGGATCATGAGCTGAGCTGAAGGCAGATGCTTAACCACCTGAGCCACCCAGGTGCCCTCTTATGGATCTTTCCCCTGGGCGTGTCCCCCATCCCCTGCTTTAGAGGTCCAGCATCTGCACACCTTTCCTCCTGTGCCTGTGAGGTTTATTCCCATGAAAGCATTTAAAGCTCCTTGGCCCAAAGCAGACATGACGAGCTCAACTTGGAGGTCTCCCAGCTCTGGAGACTGCCCGGGAGTCTGAGGGAAACTGAAAAAACATGAGCCCTCAACCTTGGGGAGCAGGGAAGGGATTTGGAGCCATGGACTCAGCAGAAGGTAGAGGGGTATCAGTAGCCCTGAAGCAGGCCCTCCACGAGATAGCTCCCTACTAGAGCCATGCAAAGCCCCTCGTTCAAACCCAGAGGCCTGGCGGTTCAGAGGGCAGTGAGTGGAGGCTTCCTGGGGGCTGGGGGCCAGCCTCCAAATAAAGCCCAGACCTCCAGATCCTCTGGCTTTGGTCTGGTTCCACTCCTGCTTTTGCACTGGTGAGAACAGAGGGCTCACCCTCTCCTTTCCTATGTTGTTCTAGACGCCTCCTCACCAGCCCTCTGACCCTCTTCCTCTTGTGCTGAAGATACATGGCAAAAAGGGTGCTTTGAGTGTGCCTCCAGGTGGGAAAGCCACAGGGGCAGGACTGATCATACACTCTGCCTACCTAGAAGCTTCAGCTACCTACCTAGAAGCTACCTCCTTCCAGCTCCTAGGCTCTTCCCTCACCAGGCCCTCCCTTCCTTCATGGGTTCCACCATAGCTGCCCACTGACAGCCTCCCAGACACATCAGCCTTCTGCAGGCCCTTGGGCCTTTGCACACACTCTTCCTCTGATGGATGCTATTTCTTTGCTCATCTGCCTCAAATGTCCTTGCCAGCCCAAGCCCAGTTCGAACAGGTACTCTGTTGGGCTCCCTCCATGAAGGTGGGACCACATCCTGCTCCTTGAACCCTGTGCGCCTGCCACAGAGCCGGGCTCAGAGTAGGTGTTCAGAAAATATTCATTGGATGACTTTATTATGCACCGGCTGTGTACTATGCACTTTGCATTGTCTAAAGCTTGCATGTCCTGCCTTTGGCAACTCTATAAGCCAGGTGGACAAACGAGGTACCAGCCCTGCCTGGCAGGAGATGTGCTCACCGAATCAGACACAGGAATAAACAGGATTCAAGGAAAAAAGACCAGCAACCCATGCAAGTGTAGTTTCTGCTGCCGGCAGCCTCCAGAGTGCTGTGGTGTGTCTACCTGCTTGTTCTATGATGCAGCCATCAAAACGTTGATTTTCTACTGATGTGTATTTGTGTGCAGCCTTTTACTTTATTCTGTTTATATTGCCTGGAAGTTTTGATGTGCATAAGATATCTGCACAGGGATTCATGCCATATAATTTAGAGATAAATACACATTTATGGGAGGGCGTGCCTGAAGATGATTCTCTAATGAGGGTGATTAAAATGGGCTTAAACTGCTGACAGCCTTCTGCTAGAGGGGATGCTGGGATGGCTTCCCAGGAATCTGGCCCCTTCCCTGCCTCTTGCCTCCCCCAGTAAGGACACAGCCCCCTCCATGCTCTGACTTCCTTCCCAGAAGATGGGGACTTTCAATCTGCGCTCCCCAACCAGCCACATGCTGCCCCCAGCTCCTGTCAGCCTGAGCCACCACCCTCCAGGTCTGGGCAGTGAGTGGGGATGAGGCACTCAGGCAACTCTGCTCCCTCGAGGAGAGCCTCGCTCCGCCTCCAGGGAGAGATGCTCAGTGGCTGGAAGGGGTCTCTGCCGAGCCAACCCTAAGAGAGCAGTTGACATGAGAGCAGATGGAATGGTTTTCAGTTCAGCTTTCCCGATGAAAACCATTTTTTAATGTCCCTGAACATATTGTTTCTGCTCATATTTCTCCTCCTGCTGCCTAGAAGCCTTTACGTTTGCAAGTGGCCCTGCCCAGGGTTGGAGAGGTCACAGCCGTCCATCACAATGGGGAGTTTACTTCAACAGGTTTCTTTGCCTCCCCACTGAGAGCAGACCTGGGGACAGGCACTGGTGTTTCCACACAACACCGACACAGACACGGAAAAGGGCAGTGGCCATCCTTTTGTGGCCTCATTTTCCACTTTGTGCCAGGGATGGGGCTGGCACTTTGCAACATGATTTGTCCTCCAGCAGACCTGTGAGGTATATAGATCATCACCCCATTTTAGAAGTGAAGAAACTGAGATGCAGAAGGCTGAATAATGCTCCCTCCTCCTAAAGATGTTTATGTCCTAATCCATAAAACCTGTGAAGAAGTGAAAGGGACTTTGTGTATGCGATGAAGGATTTCAGGATGGGGAGATCATCCTGGATTTTACAGATGGACCCCATGGAATGCTTTCAAGAAGGAGGTCAGAGAGCCAGAGCCAGAGGAAGAGGCACAGTGATGGAAGCAGAGGTCCCGGCGATGCCAGGCTACCAGCCAAGGAACATACGCAGCCTCTAGAAGCTGGAGAAGACATGGCAATGGATTATCCCTAGAGCTAGAAGGAGCACAGCCCTGCAGACACCTTGATTTTAGCTCATTGAGATTGATTTTGATGCCTTTCCTCTAGAACCATAAAGTGACAAATTCGTGTTGTTTAAGGCAGTAAGTTTGTGGCCATTTGTTTTAGTGGTGATAAAAAACTCATCTGTAAGGCATTACTTTTCCCCAGGCCACAGAGCTGGGGAAGTGCTAGAGGTGGCATTTGAAGCCAGGTCTTGTCTGTC
Organism: Vulpes vulpes; assembly: GCF_048418805.1. Lineage (NCBI taxonomy): Eukaryota > Metazoa > Chordata > Mammalia > Carnivora > Canidae > Vulpes > Vulpes vulpes. The sequence goes on along the minus strand of NC_132787.1, from coordinate 87,366,843 downwards.
CCCACAGGTTCAAAAGATGCTAAGAAACTTCACCAGAGCTTGGAGCCCAGGGGCAAGGAGCTCTCGCTTGGCCAGGCTAGGGAGGTGCCCGGGCCTACAGCGCAGTTGGAGGGACAGGTGGCTGAGGCCCTGGTGGAGGCCGGGCTGAGTCAGGAGTCTAACAGGTGTTAGACCAGAGATGCTAGTCTAACAGTCCTCCTGGAGGACTTGCAACTCTCCGCTCCCACAGGGATTAGGAGCCAGGGGCTGCCCCACCGTGCACACGGCCACCGCCAGCCGAGGCTCTGCTGGTGGGCAGGGTGGGACAGGGCAGCTGCACAGCTTCTGCCTTCCTGCACGTGGAGTGACTTCGAGCCCTGGTGGCCCTCTCTGACACTCTCAGGAGAGCAAAACCCAGCTCTGCTTGACCAAGCACAGGACCTGGGTTAAATCATCAAACAGCTCCCGTCCTCAGTTTCCCTGTTGAAAAAATGGGAAGACAATATCTACCTGAGGGCTGTTGGGAAGGTCTGTTGCATGTGGGTCTAATGGAGGCCCAGTCTCAGCTGGCGGGCAGCACTGTGGGCCTCATACCTCCCCTTTGTCAAGGACTAGAATCCCTTCTGGCTGGTGGGTGCCTCTGTTGTATTGGTGGCCAAATGATTTTGATGGCACCCTTTGGTCCAAGTCACATGATCTTAGCTCCAATGACCTGCTCCAGCCATAACACATCTGCCTCTGAGGGGCTTCCCTCCTGTTCTGAGCCTCCACTGCCCTATAACAGAGAGAAGTAGCTTCACGAGTGTTTCCTCGTGGGGGAGACATCTGGTAACCTCTCCCTCTGGCCAGCAGCCCATTTATTTATTTATTTATTTATTTATTTATTTATTTATCTATCTATCTATCTATCTATTTATTTATTTAAAAGATTTATTTATTTATTCATGAGAGAGAGAGAGGCAGAGACATAGGCAGAGGGAGAAGCAGGCTCCATGCAGGGATCCTGACATGAGACTTGATCCCAGGACCCGGGGATCACGCCCTGAACCAAAGGCAGACGCTCAACCGCTGAGCCACCCAGGCGTCCCCGCAGCTCTTTTAAAAGGAGCTCGCTGCTCCTGCAACTCCCCTCTGCCGGAATCCTGGGGGAGGCCAGGCACAGATGCACCTCCTTGCTCTTCTTCCTGACTGTGGTCTGGGAGCCCTGGGAGCCCCGGGGCAGAGGAGATAGGGGAGCAAGGGGAGAGAGCCAGCCGTGGCAGTCTCTTCCAGTGACTCTTTCCGGATCTGTTTTGAAAGTTTCGTTTGGTGACACATCTACTCATGTCGCTATATTTATCTGTGACAGAGGCAGGGTAGTTTTGAACGGATGTAATTTCTGGCTCTTTTTCCCTCGAAAAGAAACTTCTCATGCCTATTCATCTCTCCCTGCCCCTGCTTCTGCCTCTTGCACACTTCTTCTGTATAAACGCATACATGCACGCACAGATACACATGCACCGAGACACGCACGCAGACCCGCAAACACACACGTACACACCTGCACGCAGAAAGGCAGGCCCTTGGTTCAACAACTACTATTCCAAGCCCCTCTGTGGTTGATTCACGCCTACTTGGCATGATTGATCAATGCAAAAGGCAGATCGAGGGAATAGAGAGAAAAGCATGGAAGAAATTGTGGGTTTGATCTTTTAATTTTTTCCAACTCCACTGGACACTCAGTCAGTATGAGGGAAATTGGCCAAGGGCAGGAGAGAAGGCCCTGAGAGCCACCTGCCAGGCTGGGGGCTGGCGGGGGGCTGCAGGTTGCAGTGAGCAGTCTGCTCTCTGGCTTCAGTGAGCCTCGGAGAGAACGGAGAGAACGTCCCATGCTTGCAGCTGACCCGAAGCCGAGCCCTGCAGTGAGAGACCTGCAGGAAGACCCGGGATGGCCCGGCGAGCTTCAGACTGTCACCTGCTACAAGGGTGACACCTTCAGTTCTGCATTTAAATTAAAATAACCAACAACCAGGAAGTAAATCAGGGAGGTGGGAGCCTGGGAACATGACTCTGGCTTCTGTAGCTACATCGTGGACAAGTCCAGAGAGCGAAGTCACAGGGTTTCTTCGAAGTTCCTTCTAGGAGTCTTACAACGTTCGGTTTTATATTCAGGTCTCTGATCCATTTTGAGGGGATTTTTGCATAGGGCGGGAGATGCGGCTTGAGGCTTGCTCTCTCTCTCTCTTTTCTGCATATGGATGATATTCAATTGTTTCAGCCTCGTGCATTCAACAGAATATCCTGTTTCCCATTGCTGTAGCTTTACTGTAAGTCTAGGAGGCCTTGAAACCAGATCATGGGTTTTCTCCAACTTTGCTTTCCTTTTTTCAAAATTGGTTTGTCTCCTCGGGTTCCTTTGTCTTTCCATAGAGACGTTAGCATTAGCTTGTCCGTTTCTAGTCACAGTTCTGCACAGGGTCTTATGGAAGTGTTACCCAACATACAGATGGACGTGGGGTAAGCTGCCATCCTCACCAGCCCCCTCGTTAGGGCTTCCCTTCCTGCCTGCATCTCAGAGGAAGTTTCTCTCCTCATTCTTGATCCCCCCTCATTAGAGCCTGCTATCCCGTTATTCACCATTTCTGAGCCTGGGGGTGGGGGGGTGTTTTCCGCTCTGCTCTGCATCAGCATCAGCCTTAGGAAGATGCCACGTCCCTGTGTCTGCTTCCATGACCCTGCAGCTCCCCCACCAGAGATTACTGGCCCCGGGTCTCTCCCCAACCCCTGTTTACTTTCCTTTCTCCCAGCTGCAGGGGGGTCCTCACCTGTGCCCCAAGGGCGACAGCATTCGCTGCTCTTTTCACAATAGTTTATATTCCCTCTCTAAGGGAGACAGGAAGAAGGATCTGTGTGGGCTTCCATGCTTTTCCTGAAGCACCATTCCTGCCCAGCCAGGACCAAGGAGGTTTGCTTGCCCTCCCGCCCGCCCCATCCCCCTTCCTTCTTGTGAGCTTGGCGTGGTCCAGGGCAAAGGAAGTGTAGGTGGCTGTGTATTTGCTTCCTGTCTGCACCTCCTATGGGGGCTGTACCTTCCCTGCACTTGGCCTTTAGCATCTGTTCAGAAGTGGTGTAGTTGGACTCCTCTTTCCCGCTGTGTGGTGCCCAACATCTGCAACAGGTAAGCAAGTCCCTGTGTCCTGGCTCTCCTCCGAGGCATGGGTTTTCCTAAAGGTTTCAGCTAAGTGTAGTTCAAGGAAAGGGGATCATCTTGTAGGTTATTTGGCCTTGCTTATGATAAGGGTGAGAGAACGATGCTCTTTGCAGAGTTCTAACCCTAAGCAAAAGCCAGCCATCCTACAGCCTTTTGAGATTAAAAGTCCAGAAGCTTAGTTATGTTGGGAGTTTTTTTTTTTTTTTTGAGTTACGTTGGGAGATTTTTTTTTTTAAGATTTTATTTATTTATCCATAGACACACACACACAGAGAGAGAGAGAGAGAGAGAGGCAGAGACACAGGCAGAGGGAGAAGCAGGCTCCACGCAGGAAGCCCGACGTGGGACTGGATCCTGGGTCTCCAGGATCACACCCCAGGCTGCAGGCAGCCCCAAACCGCTGCGCCACTGGGGCTGCCCAGATCTTTAAAAATGGGATGGAAGTCTTGATGTTTTGAGTTCTTCGAGAGTATAAATCACTCTCTGAGTAAAGCAACAAACCAGTACAGGTCTTAGTTTCTTATCTCATGCAACTGTTTTCGTTTTGTTCTTTGTCCTTGTACATATTTTTAAGTTCTGAATAGGATATACTACCACAGGGGTCACTGTTCATTAGCAGACAATAAAAGGTCTCCTTCCCTTCCCTATCCAACCCCCCCACCCAGTTCTCCCTACAGGAAGTCAGTGTTACAACTCGCTTCTTATCCTTTCAGGAGTATTTTATGCAACCACAGGAGAATGACTCTATTCTTTCCCTGCTCACGGTTACACAAGTGACAGCACACTTTGCATACTGCTCTATTGCTTTGCTGTTTTCACCTGGCAAGACATGTTTTGGAGGCTTTTTCCTGATCGCCAGAAAGAGGTTCCTCACGTTAGTGGCTCTGGGGTCCACACCTCCAGAGGTAGGGAAGAGACAAGGGCCGGCGTCATCACCCAGGGGTGGGGGTGCCAGGTAGGCCCTCCAGGTTAACCACAGCTAACTGGTTCTGATTGTTGGGCTCCAGGCTCTGCTTTAAGTTCATTACAATAAACTACCTTAGTAAGTCCTCATAAGTATCCCTGTGAGGCAGGACTATTTTCAGCCCCATGCAAGAGAGGAGAAAACCGAGGCCCTCACTTTAAGTAAGAACATCTCCCTGAGAGTGGCTCAGCGTGGAGACGGGGGGGCTGGCTTTGATGCTTCGATGCTGCGGCCCAGCTGCCCTGCCCAGACACCACAGGCCCACACCTGAGGCTTCTCCTCAGCCTGCTGTCCACCGAGCCACAGGAGGTTGGACAGAAGGTAGACTGCGTGGGACAAGCTGGTGATCCCAGGCACACTCTGGCCCAGACCCTCTGGCTGCCAGGCCCTGGTGGGCCACAGGTCTGCACATGTGCCTTCCCGGGGACATTTGGGGATGAAGGGATTAGAGGCCATGGAGCACAAATGTAATTGCTAAAGGAGTTCAGTTCAGTCAAAGGAGGATTAGCTGGGGATTTGGAGGAAGTTTCCCACAAATCACTGAGGCTGCCAGTGGCAAAGATTACTTGGGGATTGGAAGAGTCTTGGTGGATGAGGCAGAGGTAAGAGGACATTGCTTTCCTGGGGTCCTCACACCCCTCATGGGGCCTAGGCTGGGCCTCGGGGCAGCGGGAGCCTTGGCCAACAGGACGTTCCCTGGAGACTGCTGTGTGTGCAAGGGGCACCCCGCAGGGTGGGGGCCCGGCTCCTACTCCCTTCCCACCTGGAGCCCCACAGTGCTCATCTGCCTGGCGTGGCTCCCGGAGCAGCAGCAGGTCCCTGGCACGGATGGACGCACTTGCCAGGCGGCTGCTGGGGAGCCTGGGTTTGCCCGCCACTTAGCCCCATTGCAGCCCATCCCATTGGGACCCACCTGGGGCCCACCGGCCACCCGCCCTTCTCGGCGCCAGGCAGACACCGCGCCCCTCCACGCGTCCTTGCTGCTCCCCTGCACCCAGCATGGTAATAAGCCTCCATAGACAGCTTCCAGTCACTGTCACCCAGGATCCCTGCCCGGCACACTCTGAGAGGTGACAGCCTCAGGTTCCATGGCCCCGTGCTGCCACCTGGCGGCCACCGGAGAGGCGATGACAGCCACCCAAAGGGATGAAGTGAAAGGGCGGCGGCTGCGGGCACGCGATGCGGAGCGCCTCCCTGCGCGCGGGCCTCAGGCTTCCCACGGAGCATCTGGGGGTGGGGGGTGGGGGACAAGCTACCGCCAAACGTCTCACATCGAATACGGTGCTGCTGCCCTTTGCGGCCAGAAACATCACTCATGCTCTTTGACTCATTCCTCACCATAACCCTGTCGGGTGAAGAGTTAGTCTCTCCCACCAAAGAGAGGACAGCCCGGTTCAGGGATGTTAAGTAGCTTCCCAAGGTCCCGCAGCGAGGGAAGGGCAGGGCTAGGACCAGGATCTGTTTGGAGCCGAGCTCGGGCTTGTCTGGGCCCCATGTGCTTTCCCCAGAGAATGTCCCGATCCTCTCACAGGGCTCTGGGCCCGGGGGCGCGAAGGGGGGCATCTGGCGGGAAGGACAGACCTGACCATGACAGAGACGGGGAGATCAGGAGCTGTGGTCAGGAAGCATCTGCTTGTGTCCTGGATCAGCCCTGGACAGATGCTGAGCACTTGGTCACAGCCCTCCGATCTTCAAAGTCAGCCTGGCATTTTCCAAACAAGCGTCCCATTTGCAAAAGGAGGGGGCACAGAAGTGTGGGTTCAAAGGCACAGCCTGGGAGGAAATGCACACCTCTGGGAACCGCGATTAAGGAAACCTCTTAATGTTCACATGTATGCTTTGTGCCTCTCTGTATGTGCTATTTCTCCCAGAGCATCTGAACCACATCGTATGGAAAAATCATATCACAAGGAAAGGCCTCAGATGTTGTCTGGCTGAGGGTTGGCACTCAGTACTGTATTCAGTGAAAGAAGGAAGGAAGGAATCCAGGCTGGGGAAACTGAGGCACAGAGGGGGAGTGATGTTCCTAAGGTCACAGAGCTACCACAGAGTTAGGTCTCAGAGTGGGGTTTCCCGCTACCCATCTGTTCTTTTGCCACCCCCTGCATGGTACCTGGAGTGGCTGCAGGGTTGAGCAGGTGGAGGGAGGGCCTACTTGTCAGGTGAAGGCACCTGGGAGCAAGTGAGGATTTTAGAGCAGGGGAGTTGCCAGCCACTATGCATTTGCAGGATAGCCAAGTCCTTTCCTGTTCTTTCATTTGGCTATGAAAACTTTTTTCTGGTGAGAGGGAGGGAGGAACTGATCTTACAGTTCCTAGACCTGGGCTGCATTTGCTGCCCTGTCTCCTGATTTATTGATAGGTCACTTGGCCTGGTCTCGTTCTCAATTCCTACACCTGTCCCCAGTCCCCAGAGGGCTCCCCGACGGAGCCGAGGGGGTGACGGAGATGAGGTCGGCAGCCTCCTGGGTCTGCACGAGGCTTCAGGTGGCCCCCCTCACTCAGCTAGCACAGGCCCCACTGTGGGCCCCATGGGCTGCGCACTCCCTCGTCACTCTCTTACTTCATTCTTACCACAGCCTGAAGGGGAAGTATTTTCCCCCCTTTCAAATAGGCTTTAGTTTTTTGAGTAGTTTTAGGTTCACAGGGAAATTGAAAGTACAGGGAGTTCCCATATACCCCCACCCCCAGGCGTGCCCACCCTTCCCACCAGCCACATCCCCCACCAGAGCGGGACCTTTGTTAGGGGCACTTGACATGAGGGTTCACTCGGGCTCACTCTTGAGGTCATACATTCTGAGTTTGCACCGGAGGTGGTACTTGGCCTGTTTCCAAAGGAGGGCAGCTGGGCCCAGGCGGTGAGGATCATGCCACACTGGCAAGAGGTGGCGGGAATCTGGGCCTGCTTGTCCCACTGTACCAGGGCCGCAGGGCTTCCTGCAGAGGGGTCCTGTGTGGCCGAGCTGGCCGAGCTGGCCGCTGGGGATGGGCCCGGGCAGGCGGAGCTGGCAGGGGATGGGGGCAGGGGTGGAGGTGTGTGGGAGGGCGCGGGTGTCCACAGATGCAGCAGGGCTGGTTTTCCCTGCACTCACGAGGCCTCAATCAGCCGACCCTGAGTTTCTTGCATCTCTCTGAGGTCCGTGTGAGGTGGAAGCTGTCCTCCCCTTATTGTGGGATTCAACAGGCTGGCACTCAAGACCTGTCTCAATTGTCCCCCTTCCTGGATGTGATTTTACAGGTGGCCCTTTCTATGGTGACTCTGAAGGACTGACCAGATGTTGTAACATCCCTGGGGCCCCACTTATGCTGGACTGAATTACTGGTCTTTAAGGGATCTCGTCCCCAGCTTCCTCTCCACGCCTCTCACAGCCAGGGTGTCTGGGGTAGGCCCCCTCCTCCCCACAGGGGTACCCCCGGGGCCTCCTGCCAGCTGCTCGGAACCGGCCCTCCCAGGGCAGCAAATGCTCAGTTGCTCTCAGGACTGGCCTGGCTCTGCCCTCCAAGGACCTCAAATCCAAAGCTGCTTCCTCTCCTGAGGCCACATGAGCCCACAGAGTGACCAGGCTCTGGAGTGACACCCCCAGCGTTGGAATCTCGGCCCCGCTCTTGGGTCCCTGTGGCTTTGGCGAGACCCTCAGTTTTCTCAGCTGATAGTTGTGGCATTGCCCCTCCCGAGGAGGCGTAGGGATTGGGGATGATGGCGCAGAGTTCCTGGCACACGGCAGGTGCTCCAAAGCCGGTGGTCCCATTCCCAAAGCCAGATGGGGTTACCTCTGGCGAGCCTTAGCTCTGAAATACCTCCCCTCTGGAAAAGATGCTTGAAGGGCGTGCTCCCCCCGGAGCCCAGCCTCCAATTACCCAGCTGACAAATAGGAATCAATTCCATCTCCGTTATCAATAACAACTTCATCACCCATGCAGCAGATCCATGTGCCCTATTTGATTTTCATTTCAGAAACCAGGTATTGATAGTGGCCTCTCGATCATCTCGGGTGCTGGGGCTTCGAGGAGCTTGTTAGCATGAAGACCCTCTCCTCCCTCAAAGGCCAGGCGGCTCCTCACTTCCTACCTCTAGTCCAGTGGACGTGGCGCTCCTCTCTTGCATTATATCGGGACTTCGTTGGCGGGGGGGGGGGGGTTCGGATTTGTTGGATGTAGAGTCCAGCCTCCCCAGCCTCCCTCCGTCTATTAAGTGGGAAAGTGCAGAGGTAGGCCCGGGAGTCTCCGGAGTTCTCACCAGCTCTCCCCTCGTCTCTGGTTTGGGAATCTCTGCCTTGAGCCTCCGCTGGGCACCTGCCTCCCTAGGGAGAGAGTCCAAGAAGTAAAGGCGGATACGGGAGCTCCTGGAGGAGGAGGACAGGATCTCGTGGCCCGCTTATCCTTTACAGAAAGAAGCCCTGTTAGGGTGGTGGAGAAACACAGACTGCATCGGGTTAAACACCTGCTCCCGCTCCTATGCTAGGCCCATAGCCTTCCCAGATTATTCCTAGCTTTTCGTGCCTTCTCAACATTAGAATAGTAATACGAATGCCTATTTCAAGGAATTGCGCTTGGGTTTATATGAAACTCATGAAGGAACTGCACAACCTGGGGCCTGGCACAGAGTAGGTATTTTAACTCCAAATCCCAGCTTTTTGGCCCTACTTTGTAGCTCTAGACCCTGGGGAGGGCGCTCCTTTGTCCGCGGGTGCAATGCCAAGGCTTGGCCTGCAGATGGTACAGGAGGGACACCGCAAGGCCTACGGAGCGAGCGCCCCCCCTCCTGGCTCCAGGGCGTCTTTTTCTTCCTCCAGGGTGACTGCTGGCGGCATCTGGGCTCCCGCACCCAGGGGTGCTCTCTCCGCGGAGTTTCCCCGGCACCCAGCGGCGGGGGGGGGTGTCCTGTGCTCCACTCCGGCCCGCTGGTGCCCCAGTGAACACCACCCAATGGGCTGCATTCTCTCCAACGTGGTGAGAATCTCATCGACACTTCCTTCCTTCTTTGGCTACTCTCCCTCAGCCCTAGAAGGGGCTCCTGTCTCCCTTAGGTCCTCTATCGTCCCTGTTAGTAGTTAATGACCTTTCACTAGCTAATAATCCTCTGTATGAAGTTTTCCCTATTCAAACAGCGGGTGTGATCTTGGTCTCCTGACCAGACCCTGACTAACATATAGCAGGTGTCGTACAATGACCATTCACCTGCCCTCCATCCCCAACAAAGCATTTTCACATGGCAAGGGAAGATCACCACCCACCTCCAGAGGCTGTGAGGACTCTAGAAGTTGCATCCCCAGTGAACAAATGGCTTCCTTTTTCAAAGGATTGTAGAGGGCTACCGCATTGTACTTCATGGGGAGCCACGAGGAGTAAAGGGACGGCCTTGTCGAGCATTTTTGCAGTCTGCGTACTGGAAAAAACCAAGGTCTTCCATGGAAATCATGCACCACTTAAATATTGTACTTTGAGAAAAACTAGCAAACCAAAGACCAAAAATGGGTGATAAGGGACATGGCTCAAGAGGCAGGGAACCCAACTCTTCCAGGACCAGAATGATGTGGGACTCATGAAAGACCCAACCACTCAGCCTCTTTGTCCTCAGCCATGCCCAAACAGGACGAGCGCTTGGGCCCCGTGGGGAGGTAGTGACACCTCTGTGAGCAGCCCACTTCCCACTCCTTGTGGTGTGTGGAGTCAGTAAGGGGAGGAAGGTGCTAAACAGAGCCCTTCTGCTTTGTTCTCCAGGGATACACAACCCCTATGGGCCCCACCAAGAGGGTGAGATTCTGGCTCCCAAAGTGGGCAAAACCAGATGAACTACCCCCCCCCCCCCCGCCCCCAACAGAAAGGTAGCTCAATGAAGCTTCCTTCAGCTGGTTCTGTCACTTTCCCCCACCTCAGCAGCTGGTCATTGGGGTGGGGCAGTCCTTGGCATGCATCACCTGTGCCAATGGCTTGGTTGTGTGGTCCTGTCTCATGGCTGGGTGGAGGTGGGTGTGTGGCAGGGCTGGGCATGACCACGTGGGTGGAACGCCAGGGCTCCTGGGGTGGTGACCTCTGGCTTCCCAGTACAGTTGTTCTGCCCATTGTGTGGGCCTAGGATCCCTGCCTATAAGCCATAAGCCGTGGGGTCTCTCAGAGGACAAGGCAGTTGGAAGAGGGACATAAAGGCCAAACTCCTGATTAAGGTCAGATGTAGAGACAGTTCCAGGGCACTGCTGTACTCATCCTTGGGGGCCAATGCTTCCCATTTAGATGTAGGGAGTAGGGGATTTGGCGAGTGCAGAGCCACAGATACGGGCTGTGACTAGTGGAGACAGCCACTAGGTGTCACCATCCCACCGCCATCAGCTGTCCCATGGCAGCTCAATCCCAGCCTGTGGGGGGGATAATATCAAGGCCATTGGCCAACTCCAGATGACTGAAGGGGCATTTGAATTTCCAGGCTCACAAATGTCAGGGGAGCAGCGACTCCCAGGCCAAGGGGGGACAGCACTGTTGGATTTATCTCTCCCGAGAGTGGGTCCTGGTAAGAGCTGTTGCTCTTTTTTCCTGGCTCATCAGTGCCCCTTCTCGATGCTGGCGGACTGCAATCCCTAGGATCCGGATCCTGGAGTGTGTGATGTGAAGGGACCTTAGAGCCTCCAACTTCAGTGCCCTTCATTTTAGAGAAGGAGGCCCAGACCAAGAAGGCCATGCCCTGAAGCACGTGCACGTGCACACACACACACACACACACACACACACACACAGACCTGACTGGAGGCCAAACCCGGGTCTTGAGCCTTACATCCGGAGTCCTTGTGCACTGCTCTGTCCCCTCCACCACGCTCTCTGGCTTTACATAGGTTCACGCATTCATTACTGCACACGTACTAGCCGCTATTTTCTTTTCTTTGTGGCTGAATGTACTTGGATACTCCTAAAGTAAGCAATCTTAGAGTAAGACCACCTGGCGTGCCAGTGGCCAAAGCAGCACGGTCCAGCCTGGGGGGGGGGGGGTCGGTTTCCTTCCTCTTGGTCCAGAGAATTTGCCAACATCATCTATTTTTTAAAAATTATTTTATTTATTTGCCAGAGAGACAGAGCACAAGTAGGGGGAGTGGCGAGGGAGAGAGAGAAGCCGACTCCCCTGGGCAGGAAGCCCGCGTGGGGCTGGATCCCAGGGGCCCCTGAGGTCCTGACTTAACCGCCTGAGCCACCCCCTCCTCTACTCTTAATGCAAAGCACGGCAGAAAGGAGACCAGGATGGAGTCCGGCGGAGATGGGACGGGTCCCCAGACGTGGGTGCTCAGGGAAGGGGCCTCGGGGCGGCCGCTCCGAGCCGGTCCCTGGCCGCCAGGGGGCAGTGTCCCACCGCGGCCTCCGCTCCAGCGCCGCGTACCCCGGTCCCCAGCAAGGAAGTCCTTGGGGAGAGGGGGTGGGAAAGAGGACGATACCCCGCCTGGACGCCGCACGGCCTCGCCAGGGCAGAGATTTCTCTCTTTCTTTTTTCTTTTTTTTTTTTTTTTTTTTTTTTAGGATTTTATTTATCAGAGACACAGGCAGAGGGAGAAGCAGGCTCCATGCACCGGGAGCCCGACGTGGGATTCGATCCTGGGTCCCCAGGATCACGCCCCGGGCTGAAGGCGGCGCCAAACCGCTGCGCCACCCGGGCTGCCCCGCAGTGACTTCACCGTCCGCCCGTCTCTGCTCTCTGGCCCAGCCCGTCCCGGTCCCCGACGGCGCCGCAAAGCTGCAGCATGAGGCCTCGCCGGCCAAGCCCCTTTCCGCGGGCTCTTCTCCGCGTGCAGAGCTGTGCGTAACCGAGGCACCCTCTGGGGCAGGCGGCGGGCTCGGATAGAAGGGCCTAGGCTCTTGTTAGAGATGCCCCCGCCTGTGGGGCGTCCAGCCGGTCCCCCTCTGGGTGTCCTCCCCCCGCTGCCAAGTCGCGCCCAATCCCCCATCCGCCTCTGCTGGGACGCGGCCCTCACCTGCTCCACCTCTGCTGGGATTCAGGCCTCACCTGCTCCACCTCCACCTCTGCTGGGATGCAGGCCTCACCTGCTCCACCTCTGCTGGGATTCAGGCCTCACCTGCTCCACCTCCACCTCTGCTGGGATGCAGGCCTCACCTGCTCTGCCTCTGCTGCGATGCAGGCCTCACCTGCTCCACCTCCACCTCTGCTGGGATGCAGGCCTCACCTGTTCCACCTCGGCCTCTGCTGGGATGCAGGCCTCACCTGCTCCACCTCTGCTGGGATGCAGGCCTCACCTGCTCCACCTCTGCCTCTGCTGGGACACGGCCCTCACCTGCTCCACCTCTGCTGGGATGCAGGCCTCACCTGCTCCACCTCTGCTGGGATGCAGGCCTCACCTGCTCCGCCTCTGCTGGGATGCAGCCCTCACCTGCTCTGCTGCCGCAGCCAAGCACAACCGACTCCTTATTGACCATTCCACTGGGATGTGAAGCGCTCTTGGTTTGGCTGGGGGATGGTTAATCAACAACCTTGTCAGAGTGATGGATTCTTCTAGGATTATTGCTTAATTAGCTTGTTGGAGGTAAAAATAAACCAGGACATCAGCTCTCTGGGAGTGGGGAGGAAAGGGAGGAGGCAGCTGGGTGCGGGGAGGGAGGACTCTGGGGGCTATGGGGTGCTGCATGCAAAGTGCAGCTGGGAGCTCTGGGGCTGGAATTCGTGAGGCACCTTCCGCCTCCTGTGCCTGTGGAGGCCTAGAGTGCTGTGAGCCTTCGGTGGAGTTAGAAGAGCAGGGACATCTGAAATGTTGCCCAAGGGGGATCCCTGGGTGGCTCAGCGGTTTGGTGTCTGCCTTTGGCCCAGGGTCCAATCCTGGAGTCCCGGGATGGAGTCCCGCATCAGGCTCCCAGCATGGAGCCTGCTTCTCCCTCCTCCTGTGTCTCTGCCTCTCTCTCTCTCTCTCTCTCTCTCTCTCTCTCTGTGTGTCTCTCATAATAAATAAATAAATAAATAAATAAATAAATAAATAAATAAATCTTTAAAATGTTGCCCAAGGACCACAGGCATCGCTTGGGGACTTTCAATAAAAGCAGATTCCCAGGCCTAGCCCCAGACTTTCTGGATCAGCATCTGTGAAGCTTTTTCAAAAACTTATTCCAGGTGGGGTGCCTGGGTGGCTCCATCATTCAGTGTCTGACTCTAGGTTTTTGGCTCAGGATTGTGGGGTCCTGGGGTTGAGTCTTGAGTGGGGCTCTGTACTCGTTTAGGAGTCTGCTTGGGATTCTCTCTCTCCTTCACCCCTCCCCCCACTTGAACTCTCCCTTTCTCTCCCTCTCAAATAAATAATAGATCTTTTTTTTTTTCTTAACAAAAGTTATTCCAGGTGATTTTTATGCACAATAAAGCTTGAGAGTTACAGGCCTAACCCTGATCAGTGTTGGGCGAGTCATTTCCCCTGGCAACGGCTTTCCAATGATTGGGCTTGATCGCCAATACCCCCATCCACATCCATGGGCCCCAGCCCTCGTCCTTCTGTCCTGATCTCCTGATTTTGGCCTTGTCCTCAGCCTCTCCCATCTTACTCATCTGTCTCTATGGCTCCCCACCACACCACATCTGTCTGCCCCACTCCCAGAATCTTCCTTCTTCTCCTGGCTCTCCATATCCACCTGCTTGTCTTTCCTTCTCTCCCTCCATTTCTCTTTTCTGTTGGCACCTGACGCTCCTTACACCCCCTTCTGTATCCTCTCCTGTCTGGAAGGGGCTGGAAGCCTGAGAACCACCTTGCAGGAGAGTTCCTGATACACTTTAAGTCCCCCCAGTGAGACGCACTTATGTGACATCTGGGAGGCAGAAGAGAAACAGAAGCCTTATTCCTCTTCCCCTAGCAGGGCAGGCAGGCAGGCAGGCTTCAGGAGATGTGAGCTGCCCTGCAACTCCCCCACCTTAGGGCTGTAGGCAGCCGTGACCCCTGCTGACAGTTCCCTGCAGCATCTGGCTAGGATGGCAGCAGCAACTTGTTCTCTGAAAGCTAGTGGTAGGCCTGGGAGTCCCTGGGCACCTTCTCTGGCCTTTGCTCCTCCAGCCACTCCAGAGTGGTTCCTGTTTTCCTGCCTGACACCACCTCATACCCTCTGTTCTTCCCATGTAGCCTCTGTGTTCCATACCCTTTCCCCTTGTCCTATTCCCACCCCTCCCCCCAACTGGCGGTTATATGGAATGGAAAGTTTAAAACGCTTAGTTTTGGATAAGTTCTATTATCTCTATTCTTTTTTTTTTATTGGAGTTCAATTTGCCAACATATGCATATCACCCAGTGCTTATCCCGTCAAGTGCCCCCCTCAGTGCCCATCATCCAGTATTATCTCCATTCTTAATGTAAGACAGAGGTGAGTTGACCATAAAAGTTCGAGAACTCCTCATTGAAGTGAGCTGCCTATATCTGAGCTTCTTCAAGGAGTCTATCTGAGGAGCTGAGGGCCACTGAGGGAACAAAGGGGAAGCAGCAGGGCGGGCCTGAGGCAGTGCACAGGCATGGCAAGTCCTCTGTGATTTCCCACTGTAAGTCCTGCCTCTGACCCCCAGGGCCAGAGGTGGCAAGAAGGAAGTCAGCAAAGGGATCCGCTGCTGTTCTGGTAGAAGCAAGGTTGACATCACCCAAAGCCACTGGGTGTGCACATGATGCTGCTTTCTGGGGCTGGGCCTCCCTGATGTGTGTGTGCATGTGCACATACGTCCATGCACCCACTTTCAGATGTTCCTCCTCACTGGGGTAAGCCTCAGTGCTCAGGAGCAGGCCTGTCCTCTCCTCCAGGCAGGGCCACCCTAGGCACAGCTGCTGAGTCGGGGGACGTGGGTTTCGGTCTAGTATCTGCCGCTTGTAATGGGGGGCAGCTATCTCTTAGAATGGCAAGGAGAGCCTGGCCGCCCTGCTTCCCTCATGGAGTGGCTGCAGCTGTGAAGGCTGTAGGGGTCTGAGGCCACCCCATTGGTTCCTTGAGGGCTCCCGCCCCTCCCCATCCCTCTGGCACCAGCTGTGCCACTTGCCCACTGTCTCATTTCCAGAGACATCATAACCTGCTCCCAGAACCCATAGGGAGAAGCTGGTAGAGCCAGGGTGTCTTCAGCCCTGCTTTGGGGACTTTCCTGACCTTGGCTGAAGGATGTGGGGAGCCCTGGGAAGGCACAGCCTGGTCATAAGCTGCCTGGTGTGCTCTGTGCCAGGGCTAAGGATCAAGGCCCTTCCCTCTCGTGGGAAGATGGGGACAAAGTTCCCCCCCAGCTCCATGCAGAGAAGCCAGGCCCCTCCCCCAGGGCCATGCAAGCCCTCCAGCCCCAGTGTGGCTCAGAACCTGCTTTTCAATTCATCAATTGAGTGAACTTTCCTCTTATATCCTGTTAGGTTAAAGAGAAAATTAAAGACCAGTTCTTGAGCAGAGCCCTGTGAGGTAGGAAATTACTCTGTGTCCTATGGGCACCAATCCAGCAGGGCAGAGTGGGCATGGCCAACCCTGGGCCTTGTCTCCCAGCACCGAAGCAGGCCCAGGAGTCTGGGGTGACATGTAGTTGGGGCAGCAAAGTGTGCAGGTCTGTTGGGTTTTCCACCTGGACGTTCAGGTGAAGTCCTGCGGGACGTGGCTCATTCATTCTTTTGGGCACCAGCACCGAACCGCCGCCCCCCAACTGCCGTCTCCTGGTTTTTAGCAGAGTCTGTTATCTGTTGGTACCAATGTTTTGCATGCAGGGAATCTTACTTAAGAGAGCAGTCTGACAGCCCGGGACTCGGGGTCCTCAGGCATTAGCTCTACCTCCTAAGTCCATGCTGATAACCATTACTGGTTAAGGAGGCAAGATGACCCCAAGCTTTGCTGTGCATCTGGCCCTGCTATGCTGCTGAAATGATCATGAACACTTTGCATCAGGCCCTGTGGGATACAGGTTAGTTGCTGTTTGTTCTTCGTACCAGGATGAGTCCGCCTCCCAATGTTGACCTTATTCCTGAGCACGGGTGTTTGCAACGGCGTATCCCTGCCCTACACCATCTACCTTCTGATGGTGTCAGCTCAGAAAGTCTCCGCCCTCCTGTCCTCTCGACACACATATTTGTAAGGTTTCTCCCACTGGGGAATGCTTCCAGGAATGCGGCCTCAAACCACAGATTCTCCTGAGTGGGATCTGGTCTGGTTACTCTCTGGAAACTCGTCTAGGCTGTAGTGGGCCAAGCTCTTTCAGAGAGAACTTTATGGATAAAGAGGGATGGAGACATTGGCCTTGCTGGCTGGATTTCTCCTTCCCCAAACATTTTTTTTAACCAGAATTATGATCCTACTTGTCACAGAGTCCAAAACCTTTATAGGAACTGTGCTTTATTTTGCCATTTGGCTGTGAAACAATCAGGATACAGACAGCAGGAAGTATGATTATTTTGCAATGCCCAGCGGACTGCTCCCATGTTGCCCCCAGCACCCTGTGGGTGGACAGACTGGCTTATTCTGGCTTTTCCTAGAAATGAATTGGACTGGAGGGAGGCAGCTGAGATGAAGCTTCTCTCCTTCTTCCCCACAATGGAACATCTGCTGCATCCTCCGGGGTATCCGAGGCTGGTGTCCTGAAGTGTTCAGGGGATCTGCTCTGGGACCTCAGGCTTACTAGGGCCTGACCCAGCTGAAGACTTGGCCCTGGTTCCTTGAAGGCAGCTTTGACTACATTTCAGGCAGGGCAGGTTTCATCATATCACAATCACGGGGGCAGACTATTGTGATGAGAGCCAGATTCTTGAGGGATCACTGGGAGCTTGTCCTAGAGAAAGCACAGATGCTCAAATGCAGAAGGCCAGGTGAGTAAAGAAGCTTTGCCTTCCTGTGAGTGACCACAGGGGCCTGGACCCATTCCCACAGATACTGTTTGGGATCACGAGACAACAGAGGGAGTGTATGTACCACCTGATGTTGAGGCTGGACCAGCTCCATCACCTCCATGGCTCCCCAATGGGCAGGAATATCTCCACCTCCTTCTCCAAAATTCCTCGGGGGCACCCTACCCACCACCTACTCTGTCCTTAGTCCAAACTGGCACACTGAGCACCTGAGCGCCTGTGTCAGAAAGGAGGGTAAGTTTGGGAGATGTTCTTCTGACCTCCTGGGCAGGCTGGAAGGGCTGAGACCAGGAGCACCTAGAATGACAGCAGCTCTTTCCTCTGTTTCAGCAGAGCTAAGGTCTGCTGTAGAAGAGCGGCTTTTCTCAAGTGTACATCTCTTGGATTAAAGTGATGTTCTTGCGTGGACATTTTTGCTACAACTATAATCAGCTAACATTCCTGGCCTTGTGGTCAAGACTTGATTCTTTTCTATCTCTTTCTTCTTGAATCTTAAAAACTCTTTTCTCAGTCTATTTACTAGTTTGCTTATTTTTCATAAAAGTCCAGCCTAGTATGTAGAATTTAAAAACGGTATAATAAGGCAGAAAGAAAAAAACAGCAGCCCCCGGCCCATTCATGCCCTAAATTCCTCTTTCCTGACTCTTTCTTTTGATGTGTACCTCTATATTTCCCTGTGATATGCCTGCACAGTTACCCCTGGACTTGTCCATGATTAATTGCCTGACTTCTTATGCTGGGAAATTGGGCTGGCGTGCTCCTAACTCATTCTATACCTGCACTTCTCCCCTCCATTCTCCAATATATTTATGTCACATTTTTTTGTTAAATCCATATTCCATTTTTATTTTATCACAATTATGTATGTACAAGTTCACTGCTGAGTGAAAAAATACTCTAGGATCACTTCTTTTTTTTTCTATAACTCTTTGTTCTTCAGGAGTTAATAATTACCTCATTGAAAAAATCTGCTTAGTCTCTGTCATTATCCTAATAATTCTTCCAAAATTTCTCCAGCAAAATTTTAAAATCCTTCCGAGCACAATTTTACCCATGATTAAGTAATCAGATAAACTACTGGGTCCATTTTCCCCAAAGATGACTCTACTCCCTGTTGGTCTTCTTCCTCTCTCTTTCTGTGGGACTTCCCTAGTTAGTGAAGGGTCTAGTACTGGATCCTATTTCCTGGATGCCAACTCTTCCTCCTTCTTGGTTTATGCCCTTGGAGTATTCAAGTCATTTTTTTTTTCTAGTTGGATACAGTTCTCTTTAAAAGTCAGATTTGGAAGCCTGGATATGCTGGGTTCTATAGTAATCACCAGGTGTATGTTGGCCAAGGCAGTGGAGAGTTTCACCTCCCTGGAAGCAAATCCAGACTCTCAGCTCTCAAAAAGAATGTCTTTGGTCTGCAGAATAGGAGATGTCACCTTCATGCAAAGTAGGACAAAGTGGCTCATTCCTCAGGACAGTTTACTTCCATGTAGTAGTAAACTGTTATAAATAATAACCTTGTTAGAGTAAGGCACTTTATGACCATACTGAGAGTAGATCAACATGAATGTAGATGACATTAGCTAGACAAACTCTCAGCAGAGTGTGACTTACACTTTACTGATTTACTTACTTACTTACTCTAGACTTGAAAGCAGATAAGGGCAACAATAGCCTTAATTCTCCAAGCATCATATACCAATACATTGAGCATTAGCATTTTTTGACCTAAACATTGCCTGCAATATGACAATGGGGGTACATGCTTCATTCAAAAGAAATAGGTATGATGGGAGGGGAGGAAGAGGAGTTGTCTGGTTACACACTTCTATATCCTAATTTATTAAGTGAGCGTAGAACAGATGGGTTGGAGATAAGAGAGAGAGGAACAGAAGTGTTCTCCCAATGGGAGTACATGCCAGCTTGCCTGGTGGGTCTAAGCAGGCTGATGAAGAGGCTTTAGCAACCCCAACCTCTGGGGAGAAGCTCACTTAGCTCATCTGACAAGGCCTTCACTTGTTCTAGTGACAGCTTCATTGCCCAGAGGGTCAGATGAGCAAGGAAAGGGAACTTTCCTCTGGATTGGATGCTGGCCAATAGTGAGAGTCTCTTTGCTAACCTGGGAGTGATGGAAATCCTGGAAGAAGGTAACTTTGACTTCATAGTAGCAAAACAAAGGGATGTTGGGCAGAGTTGAAATGAGCCCTGGACTCAGGGAAGCAGTTTTCAAAAGGATGAGAGGATCAACAGGTCAGACAATAAGCCTTTTATAAAAATATATATAGCATGACGTCCTAGAGATTAACAAGGTAATGTTAATTATCTGCTTTCCAGTAATCCTGGTAGGCAAGAAATAGACAAATAGCTGATGGCAGGAAGAACTGGGTTGAAGACAACATTTATAAAAATTGGGACAAGAACAAACAAAGGAAGACATGAACCTGAAAGGGCAATTTCTTTCAGTCATTTGGGAAATTGTTATTGAGTGGTTCCTCTATGCCAGGCTTTTTGCTGCGTGCTAAGAGATAGCAACAAAAAGACATACCTAAGCTTACAGTCCAGCAGGGAATAGAGACATCAAGCAAGTAATTAAAAGTGTGTTGAATCAGCAAACTACAAATTGAGGGGGAACTTCCTCAGCTTGACAAATAGAATCTATGAAAATCCCACAGGTAACATTATACTTATTGGTAAGAGTGTATTCTCCCAACATCAGGAACACCAAGCAGACAAAGGTGTCTGCTTTGTTCACCTTTAGTCAGCATTGTCCTAGAAGTTCTAGCCAAGAAAATTAGGTAAGAAAAATTAAAAAGGCATCCAGATTGGAATGGAAGACATAAAACTACTTGCAGTTCTACAGATGACATGATTTTGTGGATATAAAACCCTAAGGAATCCCCTAAAAACCATTAGAACTAATAAATGAGTTCAGCATGGTAGAAGAATGTAAGATCAATATACAAAAATCAATTTTATTTCTATATATTAGCAATGAAACATCTGAAAGTGATATTATTTATAATAGCATCAAAAATACAATACTTAGGAATAAATTGAACTAAGGAAGTGTAGAACTTCTACATTGAAAAGAATAAAACGTTGCTGAAAGAAATAAAAATCTAAAACAATGGAGAGAAGTCTCATGTTCGCAGACCAGAAAGCTTTAGATTGTGAAGTTGACAATACTCTCTGGATTGATCTACAGATTTATGTAATTGCTATCAAAATCTCAGCTGCCTTTTTTTTCCTGCAAAATTTGTCAAGTTGATCTTAAAATTCATATGTAAATGCAAGGAACCCAGAATTACCAAAGCAATCTTGAAAAAGGAAACCAAGCTGGAAGACTCATGCTTCCTGATTTCAAAACTTACTACAAAACTATAGTAATCAACACAATGTGGTACTGGCATAAGGACAGACATATAGATCAATGGAACATAATGGAAATTCAGAAATAAAGCCTTACATTATGATAAATTGACTTTTGAAAAGGGTGCTAAGACAATAAAATGGGGCAAAGAAGAGTCTTTTCAACAAGCAGTGCTGGGACAATTGGATATACACTTGCAAAAGAATGAAGTTGGACTCTTACATCACACCATGTAAAAAAAATACCTCAGAAAGGATCAAATACCTAAATGTATTAGATAAATTAGAAAACTTTTAGGAGAAAAATACAGGAGTAAACATTCATGATCTTAGCTGAGGTAATGATTTCTTGTATATAACACTAAAAGTTTTAAGTGACACAAAAAAGTAGGTAAATTGGGCTTCATCAAAATTAAAAACTTGTGTTCTATAAATGATATAATCAAGAAACTTAACAGACAACTTACAATGCAAGAAAATCTTTGAAAATAGGTGATAAGGGACTTATAACTAGAATGAATATATATATTATATATATATATTATATATTATATATAATATATATTATATATATTAAGAACTCTGACAAGTAGGTTAAAAAAAGTTAAAGAAACCAATTTAAAAATGAACAAAGGACCTGAATAGACATTTCTCCAAAGAAGATATACAAATGGTCAGTAGCACTGAAAAGATGCTCAACATCATGAGCAGTCAAGGAACTGCAAACCAAAACCACCATGAGCTCTCACTTTACACTCTGTAGGATGGCTATAATAAAAATGACAAGTTGGCAAGGATGCAGACAAGTCAGAATTCTCATCCACTGCTGGTGGGAGTGCAAAATGGTGCAATGGCTTTGGAAAGCATTCCCTAAAAATGTTACCACAAGAGTTATCATGACCCAGCAATTCCACTCCTCAGTATACACACAAGCAAAATGAAAACACATCCATGCAAAAACCTGTATACAAACAACCATAGCAGAATTATCCACAACAGGCAGAAAGTAGAAGCAACCTAAATAAATGTCCATCAACCGATTAATGGATGAATAAAAGATGGTATACTTACAAAATGAAACATCATTTGGCACTAAAAAGAAATGAAATCTTGATACATACTACCACATGGTTGAAAGAAATAGATCACATGTTACAGGACTCCAATTATGTAAACTGTCCAGAACAGGGAAATCGATAGATTCAGAAAGCAGATTAGTGGTTTCCCAGGACTAGAGGGTAGAGCAAACATAGGAAGTGACTGCTGTTGGACATGGGGTTCCTTTGTGTGGTGATCAAAAATGTTCTAAAATTATATTGTGGTGATGGTTGCATGGCTCTGTGACTACACTGAAAGCAACTGAACTCTATATCGCAAATGGATAAACCATATGATGTGTGGATCACATTTCAATAAAGCCCTAGAAAACATAATGAGTGGGTAACTACAACAATAAAGGGTTCTGAATGTCATGATCCAGGCAGTGTGATAGTGAGTAAATAATATGAGAACCCAATGCGGTTAAGACATGAAAGATCAGGACTTATATAACTAACCCTAGGGTTGAGCAGACAGTAGGGGCAAAGGACCTGAGATTGGGAAAAGAATGAAACATTGGAGGGAAAAAAGGTAATGCTGGCATGGTGGAAGTAGAATGCAGGAAGGAGAGATGCAAGGTATGGTTAGGTAAGTGGGCAGAGGCCAGGTGATACAGGCCACGTTCATGACTTTAGACTTTTCCTGAATAGCAGATAGGAAGATGTTGAAGGGTTTTAACAAGGGGAATGCAATGATTGGATGTGAATTTTAAAAAGTGTGCTTAGACTGTAGGAAATTAACTTGAGCGAAGGAAGTGGATATAAGAAAATCAGATAGGGGGCCAATGCAAAAGTCAGGGAGAGAGATGATGTCTGAGAAATCCAAATTGAAGTAATTTGGAGGGGAATGTGGGAGGTGAAGATGTGGAGACAATTAGCTCTTATATGAAATTTGGTTGTAAAGGGAGGAGAGGGAGTTGTAGCTGGAAGGGAATAGGAGATGGAGGAAATTTAGAGAATAAGCATGTTTTGACGGGAGTTGGAAGACTCCAGATGAGAGATTTAGTATTCAGAATAGAGAGGAGAGAATTCATTCTATTGGGTCCTTATGAAGGGAGAAGGTAATGAGATCCAGAACATCCTCAGAGACATACGCCCTCTAGCACAACAGGAGGAAGGTGGGAGATGGTTATAGATGAAGGTGAGTTTGTAGATTTGGAAGCAGAACTTCTTTATCTTCCTGCCTCCAATTCTGCATAGCAACCCATCACCCAAGAGTGAGTGGATCTACTTTAAGAATATGATGTCAGAGGGCAGTGATTAATAAGGAAGATAGGGAGCACTCTTAGGGATGATGATGACAGGTGTTAATGAAAGAGACTGAAACACACATAACCATGCATCTTATATTATACTTCCTTCTTACACAATGTTCAGAACAGGAAGTATAGAAAAATTAGTTGAGAGGGAATTGGGACCCTATACAGGAGAGAGGATAATGAGAAACAGTCCAGTTATTTTAAAAGTTCAAGCTTTAGGTCCTGCATGCTAAATTAGCTTAAAGATACAATTGAAGAATCATTCCTGACATTAGAAAGCATGCAGATTGGAATAGGGAATCAGGCAGACTAGAAATGGGAAATACTCAAATGCCCTATTTTTAAAAAGAAATGAAAGGAGAATTCAAGAAAATACAGGTGAATCTAATTAACTTTGATCTCCGAATGTTTGTTAACTTGTATTTATTAAGAAGCACCAAGAGTTCATCAGGAAATATTAATGCTAAAATATCATTTCTTTATGGAGAGAGTGTCTGTCTCTTGATTTCAAGGTACACAGTTGGGAAATTCAACAAATGCCCTGCAAAAATTATAGGGTCCCCAAATATGCTGATTACAAGACTGCTACATAGCAGAACTGTGTATTTCAAAGGGACATTGGCATATAGAAAAGGCCACCAATAGGTCTCAGATAAGAATCAAGAGTACTAAGTAAAAAAACAGGCTTTGGTGAGGCAGCAGAGCTATCTGCAAGTGTGTGAAGGTCTGGCACATGCAGTGTTTTTTCTACAGTGGTCCAGAGTAGAACTTGAAGCATGGGGGGGAAGTTCCAGGGAAATAGATTGTTGCCTCAAGATTAAAAACAAAACAAAACAAAACAACAAAAAACACCTAACACCTGGAAATATCCAACAAGGGGGAACACAAAATTTTGAGCACCCCAGTCCTGGAAGGTTCTGGCAGATTGTTGGGGCTGCTGTTAAAGTAGTGTGGGGTATGGACTATGTATCTCTAGAGTCTGTTCCCTGAAAATAATCATGTAGAAGAAATGTGACATGGGCATTAATTTTTCAGCACACTTATGCTAGAGGTATAGATGTTGATGATGCCTACAGATGTGTGAACAGCTGCACAGTGAGGCAATGGTAGATCTGAGGCTGGACCCAGTTCTCATGTCCCCAGGGTCTGATCATTTCTACTGCTCCACACATTAGCCTTTCCTGTGATGAGTGATTGCCTTCCTTTCCTCTTTGGAATTTCAAATTAAGAATTATAGAATGAAACTGAGCCACTATTTTACACCACATACAAAAACCAACTAAAAAAAAAAAAGGATTAAAGACTTGAATGTAAGGCCTGAAACCATAAAACTCCTAGAAGAAAACATTGGGGATAAGCTCCTTGACATGGGTACTGGCAATGACTTTTTGGATTTGACACCAAAAGCCAAAGCGACAAAAGCAAAAATAATCAAGTAAGACCAAGAGACATTTTTCCAAAGAAGACATACAAATGGCTAACAGGTGCATGAAAAGGTAGAACATTCCAGTAATCAGGGAAGTATAAATCCAAACCACAGTGAGTTATCACCTCACACGGGTTAGAATGGCTATTTGAGAAAAGACAAGATATAACATGTGTTCGCAAAGGCTGTAGAGAAAAGGGAACCCTCGTGTACTCTTGAAGGGGCTATAAATTGATGCAGCCACTGTTGAAAATAGTATGGAGGTCCCTCAAAAAATTAACAGTAGAACTATCATATGATCTGGCAACTACTTCTGGGTATTTATCTGAAGGAAGCAAAAACACTGACTTAAAAAGTTATGTGCAGCCCATGTTCACTGCAGCATTACTTACAACAGGCAAGACATGGAAACAACCTAAGTGTCCACCAAACAGATGGATGGATGATGAAAATCTATTTTATATGCAAAGAAATATTATTTAGTCACAGAAAAGGACAACACGGAGGGACCTACCTTGAGGGCATTATGGTAAGTGAAATAAATCAGAGAAAGACAAATGCTGTATGATCTTACTTATATGTGGAATGTAAAAACAAAACTCATAGATAGAACAGATCGATGGTTCCTAGAAGTAGGAGGTGGAAAGGTGGGCAAAAGATGGTCTAAAGGTACAAACTGCCAATCATAAGATAATTAAGTCCTGGGGATGTGATGTTCAGAGCTGTGACTATAGTTAACAATACTGTATTGCATATGTACTTGGAAGTTGCTAAGAGTAAATCATGAAAGTTCTCGTCACAAGGAAAAAAATGTGTAACTGTGTGCAGTGATGGATGTTAACCAGACTTACTGTGGTGATCACTCCACAATATATACATATATCAGATCATTATATTGTATACCTAAAACTAATACATTATTAAATGTCAATTATAGCTCAATAAAAATAAGTGAATAAATAAGAATTCTAAATCTCTCACTCATGACTTTCAGGCCACACTCTTTCATAAATGCCCACTGCATGGGGCCCAATCCCAATCCATGCCCAATCCATGGCTTGGCTGAAGCCTACAGCATTGGCTTTGAAATTCAGGGGCCCTGAGAGGTTGAGCATTGGTTCACACAGATAAGGACTCTATAATCTCTAGGGAGGCTGTTTCCAGGGCAAGAGTCTAGTGTGCAGTCTTGGAGGAGACGAGGAAATGTGCTCCTAGAAGGAAATGATTCTAGAGCTGCCATGTCTTACCTGGACTCTGGGGTCTGCTCTACTCCTTGCTTCAGTTGTACATGACCAGGTTCATCCACTGAGAAATAAGCATCTTCATTATGACATAGCTTTAAATCCGTTCGCTTAATACAGAGCAGGATAAATGGTACCCTCTTCCCTCTCAGTCTAGTCTCAGAGATCTCAACATTTCCAGCTAATTCCACCCCAGAAGGAAGCCTCAAGTCCCCCATTATAGTGTATCTTTTGCTACTTGAGTAGCTAGACAGTGAGAGGGATAGCTGGGGTTGACCAGCTGGCTGGGCCAGGAGGCTCTTTCTAAAGCTCACTGGGAGTAAGTTTAATGTACAGTGAGCTCAGCAGGTGTTCTTCAGTTCCCTCCTGGATTTATGACTCCCACATAATCCTCTGCTTTATTAAGCTATTGGAAAAAAATAAAATCTGTCTGCCAAGATCCTAAAGCAGCCTTGGCAGCCAGCAATATATAAAGGCAGTAATTGGAGGCAGGGGGGCCGGCAGCTTGGCTGGCCTTTGACAGACTATCCAATATCCCCAGGGAGAAAAGTGCTCCTTGGAATCAGGAGGAGAGGTGGCCTGAGACTGTGCCCTGTGTCTGGGACAGGAAGGTACCTCACCTCCATTTTTGTCAGGTAGAGTCCTATTCCATCCTTGGAGAGGTTCTGGAAAGTCTCTAAAGAGGAAGAGAGGAATCAGGAGAGGCCAAGGGAAATGAAAGCAAACACGGTGTTTCTGCGTACTCTCTCATTCTCTCCAGTGTGCCTGGCCTCCCTCCTTGTCTCTTCTCAGCCAAACCCCACACCTATGGGACAGCTTTCTCTGACTGCTCTGGTCCTCACTCACCTCTCCCTCTTCTAGTGCCCTTGCACTCTGCACTTTTCTGTATATGGCTGAGGAGATATGTGGGCCTGAGGTATAAAGTATTCCATGGGCACAGTTTCAGGAAGCTCCCTGTCCAACTGAGAAATCTCTGGAGGTTTATGCCTCGTCCTTCTTTTTTTATGCTTCCAGGGCTCTGTTCTCTCAGTCTTTATTAACTATTTGGCTCAGAGCTGTGGAGTTTACAGAGGTGCCTCTTGCTAGGAATGGGGTGAGGATTAGGATAAGGCAAGACCCCACTTCTACCCCAACACAACTCTCCAGATATATTATGGCTTGGGGTTTTACATAGGACTTCATTGAGAAAAAAAAAAAAAGGGTAGGCTTCTAAGAAGTATCCAAACATCTGACATACATAGTTGAATTTCTGGAGCCTCCTGCCCTCACCTATTCACTTGTGTGTGAATTCCTTCAGCAGAGACCCCAATCATCCATCGCAAGACTATGGAGTAGGTTTAAACCATAAACAACATGGAGAGGGAACTCAGTGAGTTAAAATAACCTGTTCCTGAAAGAGGCAGTAAGTACGGTGATGAGGAAATGAGAGACCTGAGATAAGGGAATGTCCTGGACAGAAAGAGTGTAGAAGGGACCCAGGGGACCCAGCCAACTCCACCATTACACAGACTAATGTTGGCTCTGCCTCTTGGAGCAAGACCCCAGCCCACCCTGCACCTGAGGTCTTGCCCAGGCCTTGGGGCAGAAGTGCATTCCTGATCCTCTCCTGTGCTTTTTGGTCATTGCAAAGGTCTCCAGGATGTCCCCCAGGTGACACTTACTTGCCATGGCTTCAAGTCGCAACAGGAAGCAGACCAGGCTAGGGAAGCTGACCCGGCCGCTGTTGTCACTGTACCGGAGGATCATGAGATCCAGTAGTTCATTGCTGATGGAGGTCCCTGCAAGGAAATCTGGGCCACAGGGTGGGTGAGTGAGTGGGAGGAGGCTGGGTGCTAGCAGGTCTGGTCCTCTGATGTGCCAAGTCTGAGCAACCTTCCCGGAGTGGTGGCCTTCCACCACCGTTCCCTATTCAGTTTGGCTCAGGGGCTCATTCAGTCCACTTCTTGGTTCTCTAGCTGCCTCCTTCTGGTTGGCTGCTGGGCCCCAGTGACACTGTACTAGAGTTTGGCCAGATACCAACTTCAGATAGTCAAGACACTGACTGCTCTGGAGACTTCAGCCTTCACAATCATTGGATAATTCCCATGTGAACTGGGAGCTTCCAGAACACCTGGAAGCTCCCAGCCCTGCCTTTGTCAGGCCTCTCTCTGCTGGTGACCTTAAAATGACCTTGTTTCTCAACCCCTGGACTGCCTGTGGGTCTTAGGTATGAATGCTGCTAGTGTGAGCAAGTTGGTTCCTGAAGTGGGAGATTTAGTCCTAAGTTGGTAGATCAGGAAAGAAGCTGGTCCTCAGCAAGTTGGTTCCTGAAGTGGGAGATTTAGTCCTAAGTTGGTAGATCAGGAAAGAAGCTGGTCCTCAGAGAGGAGACCATGCTCAGAGGGTGGCTACAGGTGGGCAACACACAGGCACCTTGGTTTCTTCAGGCCTGCTTGTCTTGCACCTCTAGTTACGAGCTCCAGGAGGCACCAACCCCAAAGCAGACAATAGCAAACTGGCAGATGGCCATGTCTACAAGCTCTGGAGGACAAGCAGACCCTTGCAAGCCAAACCATCCATCAAGGGGGTAAGCCTGGTGGTCCTTGGGCCTCATGCACCAAAGATATCTGGTTTCTCCAGCAGCATTAATAAAATATGAATTTGAATGCCTTTGGTTAGATAGGCCTGCACTCTCGAGCTTGTCACATTCAAAAATCACCCTCTTTTCTTACGGTTAACTCCATTACCCCTTTCAGTTATCTACTTGGTCCTTGGAGAATTTCTAGTTGGATTCCAACTCTTCTCTATCTGTCTCCCTTTTTATTATTCTGGAGTCATTAGTGCGGTCTCCTATACGATTTCATCTTTCTGTAACTATTCAAGGGTTCTCAATGTACGGTCTCCAGACAAAGGGCATCAGCCTCCCTTGGAAACCTCTTAGAAATACAAATTCTTGAGCCCCACTCAAGCCCTCTTGAATCAGAGATTTGGGGTGAGGGATGAAGCTCATCCATCTGTGCTTTAGCAAGCTTCCAGATGGTTCCAGTGCACACTTGAGTTTGAGAACCACCGCTCTCTGCTATGAAGAATTAAGGGGAGAACAGATGCTAAGGTAGGAAGATGCTTCTCCCTACCCTCCCCTCTGGGAGCCGTAGGAGGAGGAACCATGGAGCCTCTCCTCCCATCATTTACCTAATGGAATCTGATCCTACATTTTCTCCAGGAAGATGTGTTTCCTGACTTAACCTTCTGGTGATCCATTTCCTCCACTGGCACAGGACAGACAATGACTCTTGCTCACAGAGTAACTCAAACAATTAAACAAGATGACATAAGTACGAGTTCTCCCTGAACCCTGAAGCTCTTAGGCACCCTACAGTCTCCTTATCATCATCCCGGGACAGAATGCTCTTGCCTTCCTGAAGTACACACATGTCATTTGATTGTACTTGGCTCCAAACTCCTTGTGAGGAGAGCACATCCACCTGCTCATGAGTGTTTAACCCTGACAGCCCACATGTTGGGATGGAAGTGTCTCTAAAGCAAGCTTGAGTTCTGGTGGGATATCAGTGGTGTGGGGTGATTTTCACACAGAGCCGTTTGGAGACAAAAGGTAATTGGGAAAACTGACTGGCACAGGAGATCTCAGGTTGGGGAGGATGGTGTCTGAGTCCTGAGCCTAGAAGCCCACAGAAGCTGGTGGAAATCAAGGGAGAACACCGAGGCTGACATCCGCTCTCTCCTGAACACCCAGCTCTCCTGCACCAGCCTTGCCTACAGCACGTGAGTGGTGGGCACTGCTCTCTCTCTCTCTCACACACACACACACACACACACACCCCACCATTACCGCTGCCCCGATCATGACGGCACTGAGAGGCCCCTGCTTTACCTGTATCCGTCATAGCCTTCCACAAATCCAAACCCAGAAAAACTCCAGAGCGCTTCTGGATGATCTGGAAAACACTCTGATTTGGGAAAGGAAGCAAGAAGTCCATATGAGTGCCCGCGATCACCTTAAAGAGGAAGTCCCGGGTAGAGAGGGGTTCTAGAAATCCCTTTTTTAATCCCTGGAGACTGCTTCAATACCCCAGGAGTGGCTCCAGCTCAGAGCCAGCTCAGCTCAGCGCCTGGGGAGGCAGGAGTGGGCTCTGCCTGGTGAAGCCAACCACCCTGGCAGCCCGCTGTGGGGCTGGGGGTTCCTCTCTCCCAACCTCCTTTCTTTCCTTCCCTACCTCCTAGATTGGGCTCCTGACACGCGGCAGCTTGCTGCATTCAGGAGGTGTAGAGCGCTCAAGACTGCTTCAGGTGGTGGTTAAAAGCACAGATTTTGCAACCAAACCACTGGGTTTAAATGACTTAGTCTCGAGTGACTTAATCTTTCCAGGCCTCGGTTTCCCTACCTGCAGCACAGCACCAAGTACAGTACCTGCCCTGCCTTACAGGACTGCTGCTAGGGGCAAGGAGCACATCGTCACAAAGAGCTTAGGAACATGCCTTGCACGGTAGTGAGTGCTTGTATAGCAGGCAGGTGGGTGCTGTGTCCTGGGTCCTGGCCCAGCCCCAGGAGATGGTGGCTCTCTGTGCATCCTGGACTTTTCTATCTCTCCCTGGTTTTCATCAGAATCCTGATCAACACCACACTTCCTGGGTGACAAATAGGAGCTCGGACAGGTGACTTGCTGGGAGGAAGCATGCGGTCGCCACACGACCAGACTCAGGCTTCCCATCTGGGCCTCTGCTCAGCCGCCCCGCAGGAGTTGTTCCAAGGCAACCTACCCCCAGCAGGTGTGTGACCCAGGCCCACAGGGCGACAGTTACTATGAAATAGCAGCCCAAGAACGAGTTTGGGCTGGCCTTATTTGGTTTTGGTGAGTCTAAAGAAAGCTCTCAACTGGGATTCACTCGTTTGGTAAATCATTAGTTTGGTCATTTGTTCAGCATTTTTGAGTGCCTGCTGTATACTAGACACTAAGAAAGATGCTGGGGGAAGCAGATGAATGTGAGGAAGCCCCTGCCCTGCAGTCTAATGGTGGGTGGGAGACATACCAGCCATTACAATGCCCTGTGAGAAGCCAAATGACCCTGCCAGGGACAGGTGATACATCCTTGTATAGCCCCATGGGAACACTTTATCACATTATTGTGGGTTCAAGCATTAGAAGCTGAGAGGGAAGTAACTTGGGCCTAGCGGCAGGTGAAACCTCACAGGAAGCGACTCTTAAGGCTGGACTGTCGGGGTGAACGGTCCTGGCCAGCCTCAGAGTATCACAGCTGGGGTCTAAAGGAGTGAGTGGGATAAATACGAAGGCTCCTCCTGGACCCCAAAGTAGGGTCCCAGCTCAAGGATGTTGTGCACACCGCTGATGAGGTTAGACCTTGTCCTGGGAACAATGGTGAGGCCATGCTGAAGCTACCTCTGTGATTTTGTCCTAACTGGCAGATGGACAGAAAGGGAGGGAGATGAACAAGTGTACTGGGGGGAATGTCTCAGGGACCCAGGGGAGAAGTGGGGAGGGTGATGCTAGCTGGCGGCCTTAGCCACAGTTCACGGTGACCCCTCTCTCCTTCAACCTCCTAGAGCGTTCCTCCCCTGCTCGGGCACTGCCTTGTGTCTCCTAGTGGTGTGTGTAGTCTCCCTGAACAAAACGCGAGCCTGCATGAGGGCAGGGCTGGGTTCCTCTTCTTTCACAGCCCTCAACCTTGTGCATGTGGGGCACCCAGTAGATATTTGCTAAGCTGGACAAAAAGAGAACATGCCCGTACCTGGCAGCTGACAAGGCGGCCCCAGAGCCTCGCAAACTCCTCTTGCTCGAGCCGCCCATTCGTATTCAGCTGGTGGGGAGTTAAGAGTTAACTGTGCAGCATGCAGGGAGCAGAAGCCCCGCGACAGAGCCAGAAGCAGGTCCATCCATCAACTAGTAACACCATCTTGGGCAGCCCAGGTGGCTCAACGGTTTAGTGCCGCCTTCAGCCCAGGGCCTGATCCTAGGGACCTGGGATCGAGTCCCACGTTGGGCTCCCTGCATGGAGCCTGCCCCTCTCTCATGAAATCATAAATAAATAAAATCTTAAAAAAAAAAAAAAAACTAGTAACACCATCAGCCCAGTGTCACCTGGATGTGGCCCCACCCCAGCCAGCCCCACTGTCTGTGGGGACCTGGCTTCGTTTTATTTTACAAAGGAAAATGGACAACCAGAAGGAGAAAACAGCCCCGAGAAAAGGGGGGTCAGCATCCCTCGCAGCCAGGGGAAGACAGAGCCCAGAAGGCCTGCAGCAGGAGAAGTGGGGTCCCTGGCAGGGGAGAGGAGGGAGGAGTACGAGGGCTCACTGCAGCCCCCGAAGCAGCACCAGGGTGCACGTGAGCGGAAGGAAGGTGCAAGAACCAGCCCTGCTCACCCCGGAGGAGTACAGTGGGTTTAATGAGAGCTAATGTGAGGAGAAGAACCCATCCTCGGAGTTGCTGGTGGGGAGCGGTGGGCGGGAGGGGGCGGCACAGACCTGCCTTTGCAGGGGCCTGGCAGGCAGCCCCTCGCCCAGATTACCTGTCCAGGGCTGTGGGGGGCCGCGGGCCACTCTGATTCACCCGCAGGGCATGGGCAGTGTCTCCGGGTGATTCCAAGCCATGGCCAGCGGAGATGGGGCCTGATTTATGATTTCTCAAGAGGCCCTCTGGCTCGACCACGGCCTCCTCCCAACTGGGCCTTGTTAACCGTGGAGGAGCCAGGGATCTGTCTCACCCCGGGGAGGCCGCAGACACCCAGGGAAGAGCCCAGGGTGCAGCTGGGCGCCAGTCTCTCCTGGGGAGAAATGGCTCACTGTGGGGGGGCAGTCAGGACAGGAGTCGGGAACCCTGGGTTCGATCCCCAGCCTGGCCACTCGTGCCCACGGACTGCTCCAGCCCGGTCCTCTGCACTAACGGGGTACAGCTGCTGTGTAGACCG
The DNA here is from genome assembly GCF_048418805.1 of Vulpes vulpes. Classification (NCBI taxonomy): domain Eukaryota; kingdom Metazoa; phylum Chordata; class Mammalia; order Carnivora; family Canidae; genus Vulpes; species Vulpes vulpes. Next base: position 87,334,595 of record NC_132787.1, on the reverse strand, counting down.
GGGCGTTTTCTCCAAGTTTCAGAGGTTGTTATCTTTACTGAGTTGGGGCTTGTTGAATAAGGAAAGTGAAGACCCACCCGGTGGTTAAGGGGAGGGGTGGGAGGAAAACAGCCCTCATTGGTGCTGCCAGAAGGTATACAGAATGATGTTAGGACACAGATTTTGGGGGGCTGAACACTCTTCAAATCCTGGCACAAATTCTGACTGGCTGTGTGATTACTTAACAAACTGCTTAGCCTCTCTGGACTTCCCTCTCTTTCCTGTGAGGGATCATACTTCTTCTATCTAAGGGTTATTGCAAGAACTACAAGGAAAAGTGGATATCCCAGTACTATTCTTGGCATGCCAAGATGCCTGATAGTTGGTAACCATTGACACTGTTGCTGTGATTGTTCAGGAGAGGTGGTGGGTCAGCATAGAATCCACAGGAACCCAGGCTCTTTGGTGAGCCCTTAGAACCAAAGAGGAGAAAACACTGCGAGTGAAAAGCGTTCCTAACATCCTAATTAGACCCCCAGGGAAGCCCACAGAGCAGATGGGCTCTTAGAGCTGCAGGAGTGTGGGGGAGGGGGTTGTGCACAGCAAAGGATACATCCATCAGAGCCACGATGCTCCGGCACTCATCCAAAGAGAATGTGTCCCCTGAAGTTCCTGGGGGTGGAGAACAGGGAAAATGGAAATGTCAGGGGTGGGGGTGACACTAGACTAGCTCAGCAGTGGGGATGAGGTTGGGGCCAGTAGGCCTGTGGGTCTGACCTTACCTTTGAGAAACTCCTGGTTGAGAAGGTTCTGAAGCTGGGTGGCATCTATGTACAGTCCCTGATCCGAACAAGAGAAGAATGCAAGAATCCATGTGTGTCCAGGAGTTGAGGGGCACGCCTGCCTTACTCTGTAGAAGTCCTCACACTTCTAAGCCCTTTGTTCCCGTTCCGCACCCATTCAGCCTGTCATGATGCCTTTCCCAATTGCTCCAGATCATGGTGATGCTCCCTCCCCTGAAGGCCTGTAGTGCTCATCACTCCTGACCTTTGCTACCACGTGTGGGTCACCTTGCATTGACTTCTTCTTTTATTATTGGACTGAAAGCAGGAGTTGCTTCCTCCTCACCATACCCAGCTCTTGGGAGCCTCTCAGGAGGTGTGTTGAATGAATCAACTCAGCCCTGTAGGTATGTTTCCCCATCTGCATCCAGAGAGGGATGGAGAGAAAATAGGACTATTGTGTGTCAGCGTGAGCATGAGCATGTATGTGTGCTCGCACAGATAGAAGAGAATGAAAGTGTCAGGAATCTAGGCTAAGAGAAGCTGCTCTAGTTGAGCACATCACTTAGCATTAGTCTTCCTAGCCACTGAGGCAAAGAGGAAGACATGGCTTTTCTTTGGATTAAAAACAGGAAGCAGTGGAGGCTGAGGGAAGAGAAACTTTCCCTAGCCTAAACTTCTGAAGTTGTTAGCTGCATTCAATTTTCTACTAGGGACATTGAGCAGCTTTATGGGCAGTGTGTTCCATGATGATTCCACAGAGAAGCAGAGCCATGCTGTGCGTGGCCATTTCTTACATGCGGGCTGCTAAAAGCTGGGGAGACGATGGGTCATCAGCACCCTGGGAGAGCTTTGCATGGGGGAAGGAGCTGAAGTGAGGTCCCTCAGCAAGTGGCTTTGTAGAGTGGGGCTGGATCAGGTGGAAGAAGGTGTTTTGTTGGGTTCTTCCGAGAACAGGCACCCCATAGACTGCCAGGCATGCTGTCCCCAGGATTGGCCTCACCACCCAGATGAAAATGAAAGCAGCCCCCCAGCCTGTCCTTAGGGGAGAACGTGAAAAATGCTGCCAGTGTTAGAAATTGGCCCTCAGGTCATCCCTCCAACATCTCATTGGTGGGTTATGTCAGGAAAGTCAGCATTGTGTGCCCACCGTCAACAGAGTGTTTTCCTCAAAAGAATCATGTCACCTAACTTGCAGAGCAGTTGGCGAGGAACTCTAACTTACCTAGGTCACCAACTAGGATATAAGTAGCTGTGGGACATGGACCGTGTCTCTTTCCTTCTATCCTAGGACAGCTCCTACCTGGACCCTGCATCTAGGAACCACCAAAATGCTTGAGAAGATGAGGATAGGAATGGAGATGAGGGTTGCCTTAAACAAATACCCAAAGAATTGCATATCTGTCTCCACCACCTCAACATTAGATCCCTGAGGATGCAGGCTTTGCATTCCCAATGCTTAGCGTGGTACTTGGCATCTCCTGGGTATTTGGTACATGTTTGCCAATGGAGTAAATGGTAGACAGATGGACATGACTTGACTCAGAGGCTGAGCATGTCCTTCCTTTCTCCCAGGCAGACCCTGAGTTATAATACCATCACCACCGTCATGGCTGAGGAAGGTAACTCATGGGAGTGGGAGCCATGTCATCACGTTCACTTAAGGCTAAACAGATACAAGAGGTCAGGAGAGAAGACTCAGTGAGCCCATTTTGCTTTCATCTTTCCTTTGAGGATAGAACCTCTGAGGATAGTTTACAGATTGTGCAGAATGATGCTACATCAGTCCTGTTCAAGGGTGTGCAGCCAAGGGGCGAGAAGGGGGTGTAGTTCAGCCTATTCCACTTCCGAGCTGTGCATGTTGGCACAAAGCTGTCTGTGTCTTTTAATTCCTACAAAGGCCCCATCTGGGCTACCAGTTACCCTCTATGAAGAGACATTTGGTGGTTGTTTGGAAAAACCCTGATTAGAGGAAATCTGTACCATTTGTCAAATGACAAATTATATTTTTTATTTCAGATGTGCAGGTGCATGAACCATGTCGAGGATTTTGCCATCTGCCCCTGAAGGAAGCCTGGTCTCAGGTATCCTAATTAGGTCCTGCTGATTGCTTCAGGGCAGTAAACTTAGTTTGGACATCTGCTCTGGAGAAGCTAATCTGTCTTAATTCAATGCAGATTGACTGAGCACCTTCTCTGTGCCAAGGACAGTGATAGATATTGGGGACAAGGAATGCATATGATGCCATCCCTGCCTTTGGGAGCTCACAGGCTGGGGATAATCATCTGGACAGACCTTGTCTTGCATCAAGTGAAGTGCCTTCTGAATCAGCCCATGTGTGGACCTGAATCCTGGGCCACTATTGATTCCATATTGAGCAGCTCCTTGAAACACATTCCTTTCACGACAGGCACATTCTTCATTTTTCCTTGTTTTTCCCTCTGGGCCCAGGCTGCCTGAATAATTTCCCTTTAAACTGCCTCCTAGTTACCCCCATTAGCCCTCTGAATTCCTGGCATCCTTCCTGTCCTTGGCCTTTGCCTGGCCCAAGACCAGCATGGTACACATGGTCATATCTATCTATCACTTTGCATTTCCCAAACCAACGTGACTATCAATGGAAAAAGGCCCATTGTGCAAAGCCCTTGGCAGCTGTTTTTATCCTGGCAAGTCAAGGAGTTCTTTATAACGGTTTATTAAACCATTAAGAAAATCCTCTGTGCACATAGGTGGCTTGGCAGGAAAAACACCATTGGTGCTTTCTGAAGCTGGCTAGCTCCCGGGAGGAATGATGCCAAGGGAGGTTGCAGAGCATAAGGAAAGCTTTCGGGGGTATTGCTAATTACTTGTTTAAAGATTTAAAATACCACCACCCCCCTATAATCAGCCCCACCCTTACCAAGCTCTACACTCCATCCCAGATGTCACCCAGCTAGGGTGCTACTGCTCTCCAGGGTTTGGTAGCCAGATCAGTTCTGGAGACATCCAAGGAGAGAGGCTGATAAAATGACCCACCAAGTCACTTTCTTCTCTGTACCCTGATAAGGGTCTGGGAGAGGTTTCCTTGCCTCCAGTCCCTCCATCACTCGTCCCTAAGTGCTAAGTAAGTACTGTACCTGTTGAGAATATTTGAGGAAGATGCTTTCTTGAGAGTCACTTTCTGGAAGACTTGCCTGGATCAAAAGGAAAATAGTTAATATTAAATTTCTGGGGAAAGAGGTTATCTGGTACAGTGAAGACACAAGAACTGCTCCCCACACCCAGATCTGAGACAGAAGCTTCATCCAGCAATCGGATAAAACTTGTAGGGGAATGGGAACACGAAAGCTTGTAAAAAGAAGGTGATTGGCTCAGGCTTGGTCTTTTGCCCTCTGCCCTGACCCTTTGAGCCATCATCAGGCCGTTATGGTGTCTCTGTTTTCATTGTTCCGTGCTGAGGTAAGAAGGAGATAGAAATTCTTGGGGATAGGATGCGGCCAATGAAGCTTGCCAACCAAACCTTCAGATACCTACCTTCAGTGGTGTAAGATTGAGATTGCTGTCCAGATTCCTAGAAAACCAGGGAAACAGTGTGACATGGATGAATGGGTATTTAAAGGGAGCTGGCATATGGAGGACATCCTAGGTGGCATTAGACATTTACACTAAGGATCTGAGTTAAGGGCCCTCAGCAAAGCACAATGTGAAGTGGGCGGCCATGAGAGTGGGCAGACAGGTAAGCATCATAACCACGTGTCCAGGCTTTTGACTGGACATCATCAAGCTATTTAGCAAATGGTTCCTTTCACAACCACACACATAGGTACAGCGACCCTCATTGCCAAGATGGCAGATAAGTTTTGTCTTATGTTCCAGTTCTGGTGGTACAGTGACTATGTGACATGCTGGACTGAGGCATCACCCATGCTCAACTGTAAAGATGGCCACGATTATAGCTTTAGGGCCAATAGGGGAGAAGGTCCCCAACAGGATGTGTGCTTGGTGATCCCAGTCTTGACCACTGACTTAGCACTGAAGACTCTCCACAACTGGACTTTGTCTTTCAGACCCATATTTCACTGTCTCCCTGATGTACTGACCATACTTCCATCCTGGTCACATTCCAGACAACTGCCACACAGGCCATGTAGCACCTTCCTGTGCATATGACATTGCTTATACCTCAACAGGCCCTGTGCTCACCCACTTCCCTGCTTCTGCCCATGCTTTCTTTCTTCTATCTGCATTAACATTTTCCTTTACACATTAGACTATGTTTTCCATCAAGGACTAGTTCAAATTGTTTCCAGACAATTGTCTCCAAGACGCCTTTCTAAGTCCGTCTTGCCAGAGTCGGGTCCCTTTCCTCCATCCTTCCATGTGACTCTGCACTTGCACCCAGCAGTGCCCCCAACCTGTTCATGGTTTCCTTATTGGTTCAGACTCTCTCATCACCCTTCGTGTTGAGCTTCTTGCAAGCGAGACCCATGCCATGTCCTCTACTGACACAGTACCTGCTGTATAAGGTGACATGATGTGTCTTTATAAAATCAAGTGGAATAAAACATTTAGAAGCTCAGAGTTTCTGTACCTATCGCCCTCTGGCATTTTCAGAAAGATTCGGAGCAAAAACTCAACTTCTTCTCTGTATGCAGAGATGACCACCACGTAGGTCCCAGGGTTCAGACTGAAGTACTTTGTGAGGTTGCACTTGGTTTTAAAAACTACACCCTCAATAGCATTTCTGAACTGAGAAAAGAAGGTGGATGGCAACCTCTTCCAGAAGGGCTGGAACTGAAAGAAACATGAGGATGGTCAGAAAGCCCTTTACATGCGTGGGCCAAGCCCCCCTAGAGAGACCCACCACCCTTCCAGACCCTTCTCCATTCACCAAAACAACCTTACTGACCCTAGAAAGAGAGATAAGTGCTTACCTGGATTTTCAAAATGCCACAGAGTTCAGACTGTTATTTAATATAGACGCTGACACCACAATGAATGCGAAAAAATATGGCACATGGTTTTATCTCATTAAATCCCACAGTATCCTGGGTCTTGGGGGTTTATCTCTCTGCTTATATAAAGACTTCCATGGAAACGAGTGAAATTGTTCCAACTCTGAATTACTTTTGGAACTCCTGAAGCTCCTTCTCTCCTGAACCTTTTATAGCACTTTTTAGACTCTAAAGCACAGCAGAGTTGGATGGACCCCATTCTCTCCATCTCATCTTCCCAGTAGAGCCCTGGAATTCCTTCTCATTGGAGAATAATAGGCTCTGATCATTTTCCTTTTATTTCAATACTTTCTTAGAGATAAAACAATAAATATAATGCAGTTCCCATTACCAGATGTCACATACATATTACATAATAAAAACCCTTTACTAAATAATTTTCTCCAATACAGTCAAGCATGGGGATTCCATTTAGAATGGTTTTGCTTTGTGAAATGATTATTTGTGAGCTCTGCCTTGGGGGAAAACAGGGAGAAAGAGAGAGTTTCTTTTCAGAGAGCAGAAACTGGGCTGGGCTACAAGATGAGATGGGAGATAGGTCACCATCCCAGGTAGGCAGCAAGGGCTGGAAAGAGCCTCCAAAATGATTTTGCTGATGCTAACAGTGGGCCCAGCTGGCTTGTGTAAGCCCTTCTGGCAAAATCTATGAAGAGAACAATTCTCCAGAAAGTCAGCACTGTCCTGTGGCTCTGGGTACGTATGTATGTAAGCACATGCATGTGCACACAGGGAGGCGTTATGTACAGAAGCGTGTGTGCCTCCTGCAATCCAGAATTTCCCTGCTTCCCTGCTCTCCTCTCTCCATTGGCCTCTTGAAGCCTTGTCCAGACTCACTATCCTTTAGAGCAGACTTGCTTAGTGGCAGCCAGGAGTGTATGTGGCATGATGGAGGCTCTTGGTCTAGCACAGAGACCCGGCATCAAATTAATAGGAGTCTAGTTGCACACAGACCTGACCCTGTGGTTCTCAGGGTGGGGTTTGTGCCCTTTCCAGGGTCAAGTCCTTACTCCTTTCTCTAGCTCTGGGAATTAGAACACTGATTTTTTTCCTTGCACTTGAATCTCCCTCAAAGCCCTTCCAGAAGTTCTACTCCCATGACCAGGGTGCCAGAAAAAAAAGATCAGATCCTAAACCCAACTCTGTGGCTGGGCCACTGTTGTTCGTTGTCATCTGCTTTCTGTCTGGGCTTCTGAGTATACCCTGCTTAGAGACCCCCTATCCTGGCCTCTGTCTACCTATTGGGGCACCTCTGGAAGGCCTGGAGGAGCTGCCCAGGATCCAGAAAAATGCTTTAGGTGCTACATTTTGGTTGTGGCTACATCCTGCTCCCTCCCTGCCATCCTTGGTTCTCAGGCACTCGCACCTCCACTGGCAGCCACAGCCCAGAAGAGCCCACATCCACTTAAGGGGTCTGAGTGCCTGTAACTCCATCTGACCTTCTCCATCCTTACTCTTAAATCACCCTGTACCAATGCCAAGCCAGAATAGCTACTCAGGAGAGGTGGCAATTTGGTTTGAGGAGCTAGATATGCTCTGCAGGTGCATTTGCAGAGCGTGCCCCCTGTTTGTGGTGGATTTGGAGGCTGACAAAGAATATGAGGCTAAAGTCCCCCTAAGATGCCGTTAGCTCTGCTTGTTTTCTTAAATAGGAAAGAACCGGCTATAATTAATCTTATCTATTAAAGGTCAAATTCCTGAGGATGGTTTCATGGTTGCAGCCCCTCTTAGATGTCAAACCAAAGAAAAGCTCAGGGTCTTCAATCTTTAGACCAGGATAACAAAAATATGTCCTGTGCTGTTGATCTGCTTGGACATTCTAAGTTTGTACCTGGTACCGGACAGAGCAAGACTAAGTTTGCAGCCACGGAATGACAAGAGGCGTGCCAAAGTTGCGGGTGTTGAAAGAGGTGTAACAGTTTACCAATGCACAGCAACAGAGGCATGAGAAGGCAGTGAGCCATACCTGAGGGTCGACCTGTGGGGAAGAAAAAGGAAGGCAGGTTCAGGAATCTAAACCAAAACACACAGGCAAGCAGATGCCAACAGCCCGCTCAGGGCCCTATGGTCCTTCTCCTGCGGTCAGCCTGTTCTCTGCACACCCCAGAGGATGGGACCATCCCTCATTCCCTCTGCAGAGATGTGAAAAGAAAACCTAACCTGTTGTAAGTTGTAGGGAGCTCAAGACAGAAGGACTCGGGAGGAGATTCTCCCTTTGTCAGCTCAGCCAGGTGTGGTTATTCTTCATAGCAATGATGATAAAATCAAGGAAGAGCAAGATGTCAATAAGGCCAGAGGTAAGATAGAACCTAGACCAAATGTCAGCTTCCCAGCATCGGGAGCTCCAATGTGAGTAAACTTTTTTATTCCATCACGCCACTGTGAAATATGGGAGGAATCCCTGGGTTTATAGGGAATGTATGTGTGCATCTGAATGGGAAAATACTATGTTTAGTCTTTCCATGTGGCAGAAAGAAGCACTGGGGATGCAGCCCCATTTTTAAGCCACTCTGCTGTCTGCAAGGTGTTTCCCTGTAACCCTGAAAGCAGACCCTGGGACCCTGTTTTATGGGTGTGGAAACAATCCCAGCAGTCTAAGGAGCAGAGGAGGAATAAAGCAAGCTGCTTTGCTTCCTTGGTGATGAAGACCCACCACCCAACCCTGTCTTCTACTGTTGGTGGGTTTCAGTTCTTTTCTCCTGCTTATCCTATCATCCTGGCCCCCTGCAACCATGCATACAGACCAGTTGATTTGCCCAGGCAGCCTTTTCTGGGAACAAAGAGTGAGCTGGAAGGGAGGTGGGAAGTCCTAGCCTCAGGAGGGAAGCCTTGGAGTGAAGATGAAATGGCTTATCCACCCTTGTCTTTTTTCTCTGTCCTTTTATCCTGCCTTTCACCCATGTTTATTGTGATGCAAGGCAAAGCGGTGCTCCCACAGGAGTTGGGAGTCACAGGACCACACTGGGGCCATAGCACCATATGTAGCAGTCATGCAGGCAGCATGTACCCACAAACAGCATCAGAGCCCTGTAGACTTCTGAGAGTCTTGTTACTGGCCTGCACATAGCATATTTCTCAGCTGAACTGGGAAAGGAACCCAAATGTCTCTTGAGTTGCCAAAGTCTGGACAGTTCTTTGGTGTTTAACTTAATCAGGATCCTGAAAGATGCACTGGGCCCTCCAGGAAGCCTGAGGAGACCTCTGGTCTCACTGCATTTTTAGCAAAGTGTACAATTGAGAAATGCATCTCTGGCTGAAAAGTAGACAAGTGGGCTCAGCAGCGTTTAAAAACAGGATTACAGTCTTGCCAGGGCTCCTGAACTCTAATGATTTTGGGCAAATTGGTTAACACAAGCCTATTGTGATGCCCAGCTCTGGGGCACCAGACTCATAGATGGCAATGTGAACGGCATCCCCAGTTGTGCAGAGGCAGCCCTCTTTCCCTCTCTGGGCTTCTGTCTCTCATCAGGAGAGGTCAGTAGTCCTCATTAGGAGAGAATAGCAGGTCTGCCCTCTCCTGCTACTCTTTCCTGATAAGAGAACTAGTCAATCCTGGCTGGGTAGGCCAGATGCCTCAATTCCTCCCCAGCCCTTTTCCTTTGTTCTTGGAGGTGAGTTAGGAGACTCTGAGGATGAGAGTCCTCTTGGAAGGCACCTGAATCACCAGAGATTCTTGGCCAGAAGCAAGGGAAACCAACCAGGGTGGGATGAGCAAAAAGCCATTTATGAGAATTCTAGAGAATGCAGCTGGGAAAGTGGGTGGGAAGCAGTGGGGACAGCTACGCAGCTGGATGGCAGCCCAGGATCTGCCTGCACTGCTGCTGCCAGGCCCCAAGATTTGCTGTGAATAATTCCTTGTCTGGTCCTCCTTCTTTTAGTGACTTTCTCAAGAGTTCAAACCCAGAGTGACTTAGAGTATGGGGACGGGGGAGGTAGTCATGAGAGGAGCATCTAATTGGTTAAGCCTGGCTCACACATCTATCCCTTTGCATCCAGGGGCTGGGGAGAGGAAATACTTGGTCTCTTTGGTTGCTGTGCTGAGAAACTAGACCCTGCCCTCCACCAAGTGGAAGAGCGATCAGGTGCCTGGTGGTGAGGAAAATGACAACTGTCTGCTGCTGGATCTTTAGATGTCCTTTGATGGTTTCAGGCACCTCAGAAGTACCAAGGCAAACCCCAACCATTTCTTTTCCATTGATTTCATGCAACCGGGAAGTAGAAATGTACTCAGAACAGAACTCAAAGGGCTCTCCTTCTTCTAGAGCCAGAATCATTGTTTTCCTTCAAGCTATGAGCATCATGAGAAAAAGAAGTGCCTAAGCAACCCTGAGAGACCCAGACCTGGGACCAGGAGCTCTGGTATCAAGCTCTTTTCCATTCCCTCCTAGCTGTACCTTGGGCGGTGGGCGGGGGGCACTTTTGCTCTCAACTTTGGCTTCCACATCTATAAAAATGGTTTTTGAGGCAATGAATGTGAACACACTTTGAACTCTGAAGGACGGTATCATGGGGAAGCCTTCTCATTAGAGTGAACTACAGCCAGGACACAGGACTGCACCAGCATGAGCAGAGTACCCAGGAGCCCTGCCTGTCACAGATGAGTTGTGGTTCTGACTGTTGCCTTAGGCTTAGTGAACAGGAATGAAGCTTGTTCCTAGAGATGCTATAATCAGAGGCCCAGCCACAGAGGTGATGGTTATGTTTGGCTGAAGGCTTGGGGAACATCTGATGTCCAATCCCCAGCTCTGCCATTAATTCTGACCTTATCAGCTTACCTTGCTGAGCCTCTGTTCCTTCAACTCCACCATAGGGACAGAGAATCCCAGCATTGGATGGTTGTGGGATCTTACTTATCCAAGTCCATGCAGAGAGGGCATGGAGTCTATGATTTAAGAACCATTCACTTGATCTCTGGGATGCATTAAATTATATGGTAAAGGAGGTGGAAGCAGAGGTATCAGATTTTCTTTTGTAATACTTTTAAGTATTACTTAAAAATACATATTTCCCGATTACCTCCTCACAGTGGGGTGTGTACAGGCTTGTGGGTGGAAGGATGGCCCTCAGGAGCTGCAAAGCTGCTTGGGAGTGCCATGGGAAGAGGGAAGGCCACGTGGAGAGGAACACCTGGCCTTGGATAAGTGGCCAAGCAGATGCTTGTAAGCCAACCACCAGGCTCTGACTGGATTTTGGTCTAAATACAAGAGAAAAACATACCGCTTGGTTTTATAGCCAGGATCAGTCTTCTCCTTAAGCTCCTGCCAATGTTTAACCAATGATTCTCAAACGTTCTTACACATAAGCAGTACCCAGGGAGCTTGTTACAATACGGATTTTCAGACTCTGTCATTGGAAGTTCAGATTCAGAGGGTTTGGGACAGTCCCAGGAATCTGCATTGTTACAACAGCTGGTCTTGGACCGGACTATTTTTTGAATAACACGTGTTTGAGCCTGCAGCACACCAGGAAGGAGGTATGTTCCTCTGTAAGCCTGGTCAAGCCTAATCTCCTCTCAGGCCCAGGTTCTCCTGCAAATTGAGAGCTGAACCAGGTGAACTCTAGAGCCCTTTGGGTTTGATCTCTGAGATAGTTCAGTGAAATCTCCCAGCTGACCTCAGCTGCTCTCTCTCTGCCCAAGGAATACACAAATGTCTGAAAGGGATGGCCCTCAACTAGGCTGCCTTACCTTGAATACCTCGAAGGTCAGTGGAAATTCACCTTTTGCCTTTAAGTTTTGTGGCATGACATTGAAGGACGTGATGACATTGTCATGTTCCATGCTCTCTGGCACAGAGAAGATGTACTGCATGTCTCTCAGAGGTCCTTCTGCATGAGAAAGAGCTGTCACTGGAGATCAGCATGGCTTCTACGACTCCTAGATCAGGCCATGCTGGTTCAGAAAGTTCTGGTGGGTTGTGTTGGAAACTCTGGATTTAGACACCTAAGACCCAGGTCCTAGTCCCTACAGTTACAAATTGTGGCATAAGCTTCTTCATTTTGTGAGCCTCTGTCTCTTCCTTTTAAAAACAATGAGGGGAAGTGTATTCCCCACTTGGTGAAAATGTTTCCTTAACCATAAATTTGAAGGCTTTTTTATCATAATAAGTGGAATGTCAGAATCCTGTATGTATGAGCTTATGCATTGGTGATAACCATCAGAGTCTTGAAATGGGGTCAATCCCCAAGCACCAATGGAGACAGGGAAAATAGGCAGAGGGATGGCAATCCACAGTACTCTACCCTCCAGGTGTGCTCAGCAGAGCCAGAGCAAGACACAGAAGTAAGGATTAAGTAAGGTAGATGCAAATACATGGAAGAATGAAGAGAAGTCAAGATGGAGAGGAGTCAAGATACATCAACACGTTCAGGTCACAGGTTGGGAGGCTCTGAGAGGGGGATGGGGAGACACAGAGGCTCCTCCTTGTGAAGGCTGAACAAGATGATGCATTCAGGTGTACCTAGCAGGGCCAGCAAGTACTTGCTCCCTAGCTCCCTTCCCTCTTTCCCTTGCTAGGAATTGCTAAAAACACCCCCAATGTATCATTTTGCTTCATTCATTGATATGCACTATATCCAGGGAAGAGGACTTTGGCCCCACAAACAGATGAGGTTCTGGGAGGTGAATCAATAAATTTACTGCCCAAGTATGACTTGGCAGTTCCTTAGAGTCCACCCATGGCCTCCTGCTGCCTAGGTTCTCTGACCGGCAGAGTGAAGATCCTGGAGGTTTGAAAAGAGGGGTACTATTCTCAACAAGCGGGTGCCAAGGAGAGGAAACACACATGTCTAGGTGTGAACATACCACACACACTCACACACACACACAAAATTATTTGTATAGCTTCTCTAGAGGATGTGTAAACATACTCAGGTTCATGTTTATGGGGAGCTATTTTACTCATCTGTGTCGCAAATGGGGAGCAAGAGGTTTAATGAGAATATGTGACCCTCCCAAGATCACACTCAACAAAATTCAGCTCAGGGAAGCCCAAAGACAGGTCCTGAGGTGCCCACCTCTGGGATCTCAGTATGCTGCTGTGAGATACACCAACCAGCATGGGGTAGGAATATTCTCTCTTATGTTTGGATGGTGCTTTAGGGGGCAAAGTGGTGGTTAACCCAAACCCTGACTTTTGTACACTCTTCTTTCCATAGCTCTCCACCATCCTGGGTAATTACTGAAGAATAGTGACCCTTTCTTCCTCCTGGGAGGCGGGTGGAGATTGGTAGGACAGTAGGAGAGCATGACAGGGCAGGGGAGGCACACTTGAGATTCTCCTACGCAGTGCACCAGCAGCTCTTTCCCTTGGAGAAGAACATCTGTCCCTTTAGACTGACAGATTCCTCTCCTTTCAAGTTCAGGCTGATGGTCTAGAACCCAAAATCACTGAGACTTGGAGCCAGGACAGGACTAGGGCTGGCAGCTTCCATCTGGCAGAAGAAGTACCAGCGTCATAACTACCTGCGGTGTTTCCTGGAGTTGCACGGTTCTTAAACATCATTTGGGACCATCTTTCATGAGGCATGTTTCTGTGGTTTAGGCTGACTGGACATCGGTTGCATATATACAGGCAGAAGAAGTTGTCTTGGAAATCTTGACATGACATCCTGTTATAAACAGATACACGCCATTTTACTGGTTTCGTCCCTAGGGTGGGGGTTCCCATCCCTCCACGGTACCTTTGTTTGTCAGTTCCAGTATCCAGGGACTTGCCACTGTCCTACCCAAAGACCAGAGCTTCATCCTGGCTCATTTACTGTCAAGTACACTTCTCTCTTCAGGGGTCAGGAGGACAGAACAGAATAAAATTCTGGGTTCTGCATGTCCTTCTCACGGCCACAAAGACTGGTTGTCGTCTCTCTCTGCTCTGGGTCCTACGTGCTGCTAGGAAAACTGCCATTCCTTCGAACCCTTTGCCAAATTCATTGTTGAACTCCTTATCAGAGTAAAATGGTTGCAACGTCTAAAATCCCACCTTGTACTGTGATTAAAGCAGAGCTATCAGAAATATTTTTCCTTTCTAATTTACACTTGTCACTCTGCTTCCTAATTCCTGAGACCCAGCTCCTTTTCATACATGCTAAATTCATTTAAATACATTACTAAGTAAACCATACTGCCTCTCAAGAAAATGTCCATATTACCCTTTAGGATGTGAGCACATGGCCAAAAATGCATTTTTAAAACATTTAGTCCAACATAGCTGCCAGGCAAGGACACTGATGTCCTACCCAGACCTCTAGAGTCAGGGCTGAGATATTAATAACGAACTGCTCCTTTGGAAGACTGTGGAGCTAGCTCCAGGGGGACGCTGTGGGCCCTAACAAGATGGCATGAGAGATCCAGGCGTGATAATGAGGTCCTGGTTTCTGGGAAACTGTTGATTTCAAAGCTTTGGGGCCAATATTCCCTTTTACCATTAACACTTCCTGGAAGTTCCAATATTTCAGAACTGAAGTATCTTTGACACAAAGAGAAAGCACACAAATAATTTTCCATCTAGAGCTGCTGTGTCTCGGTGGAAAAAAATAGTCTCCTTCTACATAGGTCTCTGCAAAGCTAATCTCTGATCTCATAAAAATTTAGGGAAAGGGTTAGGGATTGAGGGTGTGGGTAATAAGGAAAGCTTTAAAATGTAATTTTAAGAGAAAAAATACCAAAACTCGCCATCCTCCTTATCCTTGTATAGCAGTCTTTTATGTTGGCTGCGGATCTTCTGCCATTCCAGAGACCTAAGCATGGGAAGATAGACCACAATGTGAGATCTCACCAAGCACCGCATCTCAGCAAATGTGCCCCAGAGGAGCCCTGTCCTCCATTAGTTCTGGGGGTGCACATGGAGGCTGTCATTCTGCCTAATGATAGAACTCTGTCATTCTCTGCACGCTGGTGGCTGCCAAATAGTCTCCTGCACTCCACCTCCGTAGTCAGTACCCTCCTCAGAACCCACACGGCACCCTGTAGCATTCCTGGTCTCAACACCTAACACCCCGTGTTTCCAGTGCTTGTTTACTTCACCAGAAACCGAGTTCCACGAGTTCAGCGAGCCTCTCCCACCATGACATCATCACAGGGGTCATGCAGTGCCTTGGCACAGGGCATGCAATAGTTATCTTCTGCTTCTTTAATACAGTTGTTGAGTTCACTGGGATAATGTATTCCAGAAGGTAGACCTAGGGTCCATGGTGGAGGAGGAGCAGCTGTCCCATCTGCAGCCCACGCCTCACAGCAGAGACATGCTCTCATAAGCACCAGGCCCCAGAGACACAGACATGGAATGGATCTCCCTCTAGGAGCAGCTTGCATCCGGGGCCCAGGGTCAGCTCTGTGCTGGGAGAGCAAGGCGGAGACCACTACTCAGGCTTCGGGCTGTAGGCTGAGCCAGTCAGATGTGTTATTGTAAAATGGCAATTTTATAATTAAGTGATAATTACATTTTCTGCAGTGTGTAAGGGAAAATAAATGTGGTGTAAATCAATATGCTATCGATTCATGCAAGTTTGCCTTTAAGTGTGTGCGTCTGAAATTTCAATTACGGCCAAGAGGAGACCATCCGGCTCTCTCCATCCATCTCCACTCCTTAGAAGTAGGGAGGAAATAGACCACCTGCGTGGAGATGGTGGTTATGTGGCCCTGTCACTTTCTCGCAGCCCTGTTTCGAGGGAGGGGGTGTGGAGGGGGAAGTGCTCAACTTAGGCACAGCCAGGTGTGTGGCCCTTCAGAGTTAGTGCTGCTAGGTCCACCTCTCTGTTCTCTGCTCTGCACATCTCACCCCTGTTGAAGGGCCTTATAAATCCCGTGCCTGTAGGGTGTACGCCCAAATTTCCAAGCTGGCATTGGGCGCTCTGGCCCCAGCTCCCAGCACTTCTCTGCCAGGTTCCTCTGTTGGCCCTGGACACACTATATGCGTTCCCTGGCTCAGCACAGCGCTCTCCACCTCCCCGCCTACCTGGTGATCTCTTTCTGGGTGAGTCATACTTTTTTTGTCCTGCTTGAACTCAAGTCCGACTCTACCTGTGAAGCTTGCCCTGACCGTGCCAGCCCAGGGGAAGCTTCTGTTCCCTCATCTCTGGCGCCCCCTGTGGCCTTCAGGAGACAAAGCTGAACCTGTCCCCTCTTCTCCTACCCAAGGCAAATGTGTCCTTGACATTTGCCCTTCCTTCACTCCAACCCCAACAGCCAACCCCGAGTCAGGGATTCTGTTCACCACATCGCCCCCTGGGCCATACTGGCAGCTCGGGGTAACGACTGAGGAGGAGAACTGGCAAAGGCCAGAGGTTGTTAAGATTTACATTGGAAGACCCAAAGGCTACCCCAGGGACGAAGGAAGAGGCAAGACGGACGGAGAAAGGGGAACGGTGAGTAAAAACACAACAGTGTCTAGTGGTTCCTGGTGTGCAATTTCATTCCCCTTCTGTGGAGGGGATTCAGCTGTCCTGTTCTCCAGGGGGCAGCCGGTCCCACCAGGTGCTTTCTAGGAATTCATTCAGCTTGCTCCCTCCCTTCCACCTGCTTCCCCTTCTCTACCTCCCACTCCGATGGGCAGTCACCTTACGTTTGCCGAGTGCCCACTCGAGCAGGCACACGCCAGCTGTTGGGGTTCAAAGAGGATCAGAGTGGCCCCTGCCGCAGCCTGGCCTGTGGCATCAGGCGGGGTTCCGAGCAGCCCGGAAGTAAGGCAGGGACACTGGCCAACTCTGCATCTGCCTTCCAGGACTCACTTCTCGCTGCATTGATTTTCACTGCTGTTGGATGCTGTTCACCTGTTTGTCTGAATGCTTTGCATTTCCTTTCCAGTCTTACTCTCCTTCCCATTCCCTCCACCTCCCCTGCTGGCTGCCAGAGGAGCAGGTAACCTGTTACCAGCTGGCCGTCTAGGGACAGCCATCTCATTCTCAGTCAGCAAGGGTGGGGTCCAGGGATCAGTCTTTTTGGCAGCTGGGCAATGCTGTCCCAGCTCCAGGGAACCACTGACCACAGAGCTGCATCCCCACTGGCCAGCTGTGTGGGACCTGGCTAACGGGTGTCTGACACTCACCTAGCTCCATTCACTCCTCCTCTGAGCAAGGTGTGAGTCCAGACACCAGTTATACATCAGAGTCCAGATCATTAGGGAGGATGGACAACCCAGGTGGCCAGATCTTTGCCTCAGCTCCCCAACTCCCCCCAAAATGAAGTCTTTTCCTGATGGTATCATCACGATCAGAATCCCATGGGATCCCTTATGGGATGAGGCGCCTTCTCTCCATCTCTCCCTGCCAAGTAGAACTTGGCACCTGTCCTGCTCTTTCCCCAACTCTTAAAAAAAAAAAACCAGCTAATTCTGGGTACGTGGATTCACAGTGCTAGACTGTAACCTTCTGGGGGATAGACATTGGGTCTTGTCATCTGTCCATATCCCACAGTGCCACCTAACACAGTAAACTTACTGCAGAGAGCATGCAATAGGTGTCTAATAGATGCCTGGTGAATGGCATCATGAGAATGGGAGATGGATCGACAGCCACACATAGGTGTGAACTAGACAGACCAGCAGTGGGATCCATAACAGGTGAGACGGAAGTCACCCTCCCGGGGCTGGGGTGGGAGTGGGGATGGGTGGGTGCCGCTCTCTGCACACCAGGCCTTCACAAAGGCCGGAGAAAGGTTTTCAGAAGCCGTACCTATCACTCCAGCGTCCTATCCATTCGGTGTGGCCCCAAGGGTTCCACAGGCGGATAAGATCTTCCCAGCCCCTCCCGTACTGAATCTGCAAAGAACAGAAAAATAACCTGTCAGTGCTCTCCAGCAAAAGTCAGCAGAAAGAGAGGATATGAATGCAGCTGCTTTTTACCTCCAAGGACTAATTTAACTTCTGACCTCATTTGGCTGCAGCCAGAAAAAAAAAAAAAAAGAAAAAAAAATCAATGTCTCTCTGCTGCTTGCATGGAGTTGGAAAGAGAGAGGCGCAAACGGCCCCTCTTTCTGCTTAGCACCTCGAAGGCGTGGGCGCAGCTTCATCATTCTGGACGAGCACCTCCTGGCATGCGTGTGAGCTGAGGAGCAATTGCAGATGAATGGCACGCAGTGTTGCTGTGGGCTGCAGAGGGGAGATCTTGACGGGTCCCTGGCCTCCTGCAAGCCCTGTCTCCCCACCAGCATCTCTATTCCACAGACATAGCTGCTTTCCTGCCCGCAGCTCCCTGGGAGCTATGCTGGGGTCTTCACAGCATGATCTTGAGCAAGGTTGTGGAGGACACTGATCTGAGCAAGAGTGGGACAGCCTGAGCATCCAGACAGCCCAGGTTAGCCCTCCTCCACCTGCACCCCGGAGCTGCTCCAGGCCCCCGTCACCCTGCCTCTGCTGGCAAGCAAGTACCTCGATGGCCTGAACTTTTCTTCCTTCTCCAGGCACCTCATCATCACTAGTTCCCAGATACAGAGGCTGGCTCCTTCAGACCATGGAGGCTGGAAGCCAGGACCATTGATAAGTAACAGCAAAACAAACTCAACCCTTTGAACCTACATTCCCAGATCCAGGAGCCCTCAGCCTGGTGAGAGGAATTAAAGCATGGTTGAGTTGTAGCTGCGACACTGATGTGTGCTAAGGCCATCTGTGGAGGCCGCAGCCAGGCGGGAAGGGGCCCGCTTGCTCCATGATTCCAGGCCAGAGGCCGTGGAGAAAGCCCTGAGTGTGGTATCACCATCTGGAAAAGAACCCTGCGTGTGGAGGTGGGGCTCGGAGCCCAGCACATTCCATCCTTCAAACCGCCACCCTCACCCCTGCCAGCCAATGTTTATACAACCTTTGTCTTGCACAGGAGGAAACTGAACACCTGAGAGGTTCAGCAACTTTCCCAAGGCCACAAAGTAAATGACAGATGAATAATTGTCATTCCAGTCACTGCCAGTCTCTGAAGCCCAGGCTCTTGATTTGGGGGTGGGAGTGGAAAAAGGACACATCTGCTCCAGGGCCCAGCCCCCTCTCAGGTGTGGCCACAAGCTTGACCTCAAATCCCACCCTTGGGGGCACCTGGCCAAGGCCCCTGTCATCACCAGGAGGACATTACCGTGAAGGAGCAACGCAGTCAGACAACAGCCAAAGAACTTGGCTTGGATAACGTTCTTTTCCATTCACTTCTAGATGGCTGGCACCGTAGGGGAAGGTGCTTTAGCTTTTTTAAAAAAGATTTTATTTATTTATTCATGAGAGACAGAGAGAGAGGCAGACATAGGCAGAGGGAGAGGCAGGCTCCCCACGGGGAGCCTAATACAGGAATCGATCCCAGGACCCCGGGTTCACGACCTAAGCCGAAGGCAGATGCTCAATCCCTGAGCCACCCGGGTGCCCTGGTGTTTTGGCTTTTAATGCTGCATAGGAGTGGGGGGGGGGGCTCCTGGCACAGACCAGGGTTCCCCAGCCCTCTCCGCCCCATCCTCAGGCACTCCAGGTCTAGCATACAGCATATTTATTAACCGTCAGTGCCTGATGGAGCCCACAGAGCAGGGATGTGAGAAATGGTTGCCCAGTGGCCCCAAAAGCTTAATGAGCCACCGTCCGTGCCTAACACAGCCGCGGCTCAGATGAGCACAGGGGGGAGGGCCGGCCAGCGAGTGAAGGAGCTAAAAGCAGGGGCTAAATGAGGCATGCAGATAAACACTCACCCCCTTGCCCAGGGGAGTCACCGACTGAGCGAGGTGTATAATAAAAAATGCCAATTTCATTTATCTTCCTGTCTGTGTCCCACCCAGAGGAGGATGAGCGGATTAAAAAACACACCGCATGTACGAGCCGGTTTAATCTTAGCCCTTGTGGTCAGTCGTGACCTCCTCTTTCTAGAGGAGAAATCTGTAGCCAAGTCAAGTTCCTGGGCCTTGGCAGAGAGGCTCAGGGGTCACGCTCAAGGCCAAGGTCACGACTACCTCTGAAAATGTCCACTTGCTTCACTCTCCTGGCTACTCACTGGACACCCTGGCCCTGGTCAGCTCTCTCAGAAAGGTACCCCCAGGGCAAGAGGTGATCCAGGTTATCCAGTCTAGGATGCTGCTTCCTCAAATGTATTCTCTTAAATGCTGGTCCTGCAGGCTGTCAATAATTAGTCCCAGGAGAGGTGGTTTCATGGCTCTCGGCAGACTGAAACCAAAGGCTGTCCCAATGTATAAAGGGCCTTTTCCAGGAGTGGCAGAGACACCATGCAGGTACCATGGTTCCTTCATCCTATGCCCAGCCCAGAGAGGATTCATCGATCATAGCTCTTTCCCCAAATCTGGAAGCAGTGCCAGTGTCTTGTCAACACAGTCATCCCAGCAGCACTGCCAAAGATCGAGGCTGGCGCACGAGAAAACCAATTTGTTATCCTTAGCCTAGACTTTCCATGTCTGGGACGGGGAGTGGTGGGAAGCAGAGTGTCTGTACGTGGCCTGTGTGATGATGGTACTGGCTGCCCCCATTGGGAGTTCTGGGATGGGCTTGAGAGAACTCAGGGGAAGAGAGCCTGGGGCTGCTGTGACCAGGAGCTCTCCTGGCCAGGGTTAATCAGGGTGACCTCTTCCTGGCTTCTGGGAAATGTATTTTGAGCTCCTCACATCCATTCATTGAGGGAGGCAGCGGTTCGGTGATGTCATGTCATCACAGGCCAAAGATGGATGCATTCAGCCACTCAGGCAAGCGCACTCATCCGCGAATCCCACGAGCATTTATTAGATGCCTACTCCCCTAGGTACTGTGCAGAGGAAGCATTTTGCTCAGACTTCCTTAAGAAGAGCAGGAAGCAGAAGATATTGACTGTAGTTTGTGGAAAGTTTGCCAAACGCAAAATAATGGAGCAAGGGGCCAGAGGTCACCGGACAGGAGTCGGGCTGATTCAGAGAGAAGGAATCAAAGGCGAGAAGGCCTGCCGGAAGCAGCACCCGACACTCTGCTTTCTATGGCTCCTAAGCACCTTGGAAAATGTGCCCTGGAGCTTGGAACACTGTGTCTCAGGGCCCAGAGGACATTATTAGACCTGAGGAGTTGTAGGAAATGTAAAGAGATGGGGGCATGTTTGTGGGAAATCCTCACGAGGCCAGGAAGCACTGTTACTGCACAGCTATGTGGGGGACTGCACAGAGGGGGACTGAGGGGACATGGCGTCTCGGCCCAGCCATCCCAAGTAGCTGTGTTAACCCCGGCCTTCCCCTCTCAGGCCTCTGCTTCTCACTGAACGGAGCAGGCTGGACTTCAGTAGTCTTTTCCGGACCAAATGATACTGCACACAGTAATCATACACACTTTCGTCTACCCCAAGTCCATTGCTGCATCCAGGGGAACCATCGTCCTCCAATAGCTGCCCCCCCCCTTCTTCCATGGAACAAAGTCTAGCTGTGCAGATGGTGGCCCAGCTAAATGGGATGCTTCCCAGACTCCCTTGGGCCTGGGTGTGGCACATGATTAAGTTTGGACTAATGAGATCTGAGAGGAAATGGTGTGTGTGTTTTCTGATGGGTGCCTCCCATATGAATGTATGAAGTGTCCCCGGCTTCTTTTTCTTCCCCTGGCTGGGAGATGAGGGACTTGGAGCAGCTGCCCTGGGCTCCCAGGTAGAAGCCCCATGTTGCAGACGGCAGAGTCACCTATCGACTCTGGATTTACCTGCTTACCTGAGAGAGAAATGAACTTTATCTTAGTTGAGCCCCTGTATTTTGGAGTGCCTCTGTGGTAGCAGTTTAGTTGGTATATAATAAATAAAACTCTTGGGACGCATGGGTGGCTCAGTGGTTGAGCATCTGCCTTCGGCTCAGGGCGTGATCCTGGGGTCCTGGAATCAAGTCTCACACTGGGCTCCCGGCAGGGAGCCTGATTCTCCCTCTGCCTATGTCTCTGCCTCTGTGTGTCTCTCATAAATAAATAAATACAATCTTAAAAAAAATCATTTTAAAAAAACAAAAACAATTTCAGGGCTTGCCCCAGTCAATGAGGTAGTTCATTCTTCTTTCTTTTTGGGCCAATGCCACAGTCTGGCTAGACACTTAGCTTGTCTGGGATCCATTCAAGGATAGCACGATCTCTGGTGGGTCCCTGGGGGATAAAGATGCTGGGCACCAGAATTTCTGGATGAATAGAGGGAATGAGGCCGTGTTGGGTTTGCAGAAGGCATTTGATTCTGACTCCTGTTTAGATAAGCAAGGAAACCAGGGGACAACCCATGGGCACCTTACCCGCTCAGCCCCAGTCACTGTGTAGGCGTGCTGAGTCACCAGGCCGTTCTCCATTCTCCTAGCCTCACCTGTCGGCTTCAGAGGAGGAAAGCAGACCAAGCATTACACATTTCCAGGTTCTCCAGAGAAAGAGAAAAGCACAATTCAATCACAGCAGCTAAGCTGTGGCTGCATGCAATGCGTCCCACTGACTCATGCCAGAATGGCATATGTTCTTGGAATTGTGTTCTAGAGGGCAGAGTTGGAAGGCTGTCAGGTGGTTGAGGCCCCGGGCACTTCATACCTCAGGAGACTTACTCCATTACTGACACAACCCCACTGAGTCCTGAAGCCGACCCAGACTGCTTGCTCTTCTGACCCCTTGTCATCAATGACACATGGCACAAAAAGTGTCTGCTGGACACCCTGTAGGAGTCGGGAACACTCACCCCCCCCCCATGCTGTGAGCAATTGGGGTTTAAAATGCATATTAATTTTCAGGTGGTGTTTCAGATTAGCGGTGTGTGACTCAAAACCCACATGTTTACAGAGTACAGGAAAGATCCTCATGGATAGGGAGCTGGCTATCTCAGAATAGACTCCAAAATAATTTGGAGAGTCATCCAACCTTCTCAAGATGGGACACATTGACTGTGGGATGTTGCCTTTAGAGCCAGTGAGACTCAAACGGCTGCCCAGTCCCTCTGGACCCCACTGCACCAAGCCACACGGCAGTGATAGGCAAAGGCATGTGAACCCAGCTCAGCCACTTACTGGCTGTGTGATGGGGAGCATTTCCCTTAGCCTCTCTGAGCCCATTTCCTATTCTGGAAGTGAATTCTGCAACCCCTATCTCAGAAGGAGGGCTGCTGTGATGACATGAGGCACGGCACCAGCGCTCTGTGGCCCCTTACTAGCCAAACGGGCGTTTGGCTTAGATACTCTTGGGTGAGGAAAGGCTTGACCCAGCATGAAGAGTCTACACTCACTCACATCAGCCAGGGTGCCACAGGCCATCAGGGAGCCTGTCTTGACCGCTGTCTTCACCATCATCACCAGGTCAGAAGGAATGGAGTGCAGGTTGATGCTGGTGACCACCCCTCCTGTGAGGTCCACCAGGGCATCAGGAAGGAAACCGTAGTGCAGGTTGACATAGGACCCATGAAACCTGGCAGGGGAAAAGACATATCAACCCCTGAGGCCCTTCTGGTGAGATGCTCCAGGATGGGAGTTTGTACAGCTGACATCTGCGTATGGCCCAGGGAAGGGCTCTCCGATATACCCCTGAACTATGGCCACCCGCCTTCTATTGGCCTAGGTAAAGGTTCCAGTGAAGTGCCACTGTCCTTCCCCTGGTCTCCTGGGGCTGGGCAGCCCCACGAGCAGCAGTGTCGTGCAGAGGTTAGGAGTGCTGGAGCCCCAGGCCAGGGATCGAATCCCAACCTCTTCGCATATTTAGCTGCTTGACCTTGGACAAGTTACTTAACCTGGCACATGGCAAACTCTTAATAAACATTGGGGATTATGATGATGAATATCCACTTTTCCTATTCAGTTTAACCATAGTGATACGTGTTGTCTGAGGGGTACGGAGTGTTCAAAGATGGACAAGACCCTGCCCCTGCCCTCCAAGAGCTCACTCAGCCAACAGCCCTGGTGCCTGCTGTGGCCACAAGCAGCCTCTGTTCTCATGCAGTGCAAAGCATGCTCCAGAATTCCCACTCCCAGGACCAACTCACTCATCCCAGGATCATCAGGGAGGCTAGCTGACTTTACTGAAGGTAACAGAAGTGAGGACAAGTCTTATCCAACACGTTCTCAAAGCAAAACCACATGGAACCTAAAGCTCCTCTCCCCACTCTTGTGTGGGTTTTCTGCCCCTGCTTGGGTTTATTGTCCCATTTCACCTTTTCCCCATCCTCCCCAAATCTGAGCAGCCCCAGTCATTCACTAGGGAGGCCGGAAGATTCCAGATTCAAGAGCCAAACCACTCCAGTTCAACTCCTGGTTTCCCCTCTCATGAGTTCTCATTCTGGGCAGGAGGCTGAGATTTTCTAAGGCTCCCTTTGGTCAGCTGGAGAAGGGGCATGGGACAGCCCTGGCCTCAAAGGGCCCTTGTGACGCTTGTGCCAGTTCTGGCATGTGTGGCACGTAGAAAGCATTGGCTTGCAGAGGGCGTGCTCGCTACTGTCACTATCAAGACACAGCAAGGCCATGCTGCCCCGCTTCTACCCCCGCACTTGTCACTCCTTCCCAATAGCACTCTGCCACCGGGACACTCTCCTTAGAATGACTCTAGTTTCTTAGTAGCACTTGGGGGTCGAGATATTTGCTGTGAGATGGTGTGGATCATCTTGGAACAGGGAAGAAGTGCCTGAGGGTCCAGGGAGGGCTCTGGGAGGAGCACACCTCTGAGCTGAGTTTATCCAGGTAAGGACAGTGGGACAGGCCTTCCATGGGGAAGAACCCCTAGGGTCGGAAGAGCACGGTGGAATGGGGCCTCTGTTGGTGCTCCTGGGAGACAGGCCACATTGACCACTGAAGCAGGGCCAGACAGGGGCAGATTTATTTTGAGAACTTGAATTCCTATCAATGGGGTGAACTGGAAAGGCTCCCAGGGAACCCTCAAATACAGACAGGGCTAAGCCACAAAACACATAGAGCCTCTGAGGCCCGGTGGCCCAGTGGGGAGAAGACTTTGCCTCCTGGTGTTAAAACTGTCCAATGGGAGTCTTCCTCACCACTTCCCCAGGACACTAAGCAACCGCCCCCCCCCCCCCCCCCCGCCCCCCGGGGTGGGGAGGCTTCTCACCTGTCCCTCATGGAAGTCGAGGCCACACCCCTCACAGGCCATTGGCAGTTGGGAAGCTCTGACCATGGCTTGCTTTCTGGTAATGCAAATTAGGGTGGGGGTCTGGGCCTAAGTTCCTCCCTACTGCTCCTCTAGGGGGCCTGCAACCCGCCCTTCTGGGTCTTTCACCTGGGAACAGCGAGGTAGACTGGGTAATCTCATGGGGTCCTCCAGATACCCCTTTTCTCACCATATTCCTACCTCTGTCACTCTCTCCTCCTGGGCCCCACCCAGAAGTCACATAAATTCACTTCAGCAAATACATGTCAAACAGCCCCTCAAAGCAAGATAACATCCCAGGCACAAATGCCATGGGTGGCTTAAAAGTCCTTTATAAAAGAAGGCTAAGCAAACGCGGGCCATTCTACAGAAACTGCCATGTGATAGATTGATCTGTTTGTTATAAAACTCATTCTAAATCTTACCTTTCTGTCTCTCCCTCTCCCTGACCTGGGGTTATGGCTGGTACTAGACTCTTATCTCTGGGCTATTTACTTAGTCAAAAACAAAGCTTGCCTTGGATAATGGTCATGCCCATTTGGTTTTGAATGCCTGACTTTTGATTTCCCATATGTATTCTGGCTCCAGTCCTAGATTAGGTAGGGCTTTGCTGAGGGTCCTGGATGTTCACAAGACTGGGGTTCTGGAACTCATCCTAGAGCTCACCAGTATGACCTCTCACACTGCCACAGTCCCTTCTTGGTGATGCACTCAGGGGCCCTCCCTGGCTGTAGACAGGGCCGCACCAGAACCCTTCCAGAAAAGCAGCCAGGCCCTGTCCTGGCACTTCAGACCCACTGCCTCAGTGTCTAGGGGCCTCGTCTGATGTCTTGCACTCACGCCCCCCTGCATTTGCCACAGAGACACCCAGTGCATGGGGAAGGCCGGCAGCCCCCCGCCCCCCGCCCCGGTGCCCACAAAGCCTGTCTCAGCAGCAGCTGGGTATTTTGACAAGGAGCTATCTCTCTGCTTCTCAAACACGAGCTCACAAATCCTGCTGATGCTCTAGGAACATGGCAACTATTCTTAGCCCCCTTTGCTGACAGGAAACAGAAAAGGAAGGAGAGATAGCGAGAGTGATGTTCACCACACCTGTCACTACACCTTGTCACCTGGGCCCAGGAATTCAGAGCGTGCCTTATTCTCATTTCTGTGCTTTAGCCTCATTTGTGGGAAATGTCTATCTGCCCAGCAATGCTAGGAAAGAGGAAAGAATTCAGACATCTATATCAAAATCAAAAAGAATGCTAAAATGCTGGGATTCTTAACTATCCGGATTCCCTACAGGATGATAGGCAGCCTAGCAGATTTTGTCCTGAGATCTCCTATTTTATGACCTCTGGGGGAAAAAAACCTGCCAGTATAGATCTGACTGACTCAACCAATTCATTTCCACACTCCCCAGTTGCAAAGACAGTTGAAAGTTTGGAGGGCATAGGCTCACTGGCCTACATTCTTGCTGGGGAAGGAGGATCGTCTCCTTCTGGATGGATGGATTCTCCATGTTTGTGCTGTGGTCGTTATGTGCCAGACACTGAGTTCCAAAGAGGCAAAAAGACAAATCTTTTTCCTACAGAACCAACAAGTACCAAGGGATGATGGAAAAGCCCAAGACAAGGGGAACAGTTCTCATCCCTGCTTGGCCTTGACCACCACGTGACCTTGGACTACTCATTTCAGCTCTCAGCATATTAGCTTCTTCATCTTTCAAAGGAAGACATAGAGCTCGAGGCTGACAGAGGTCCCTTCCAGCCCTCATAGCTCTAATTCTATTGCATTCACTCCACCTTCTGTGATTCCTTCTTTGGATGGAGGGGAAAGCTTTTAAACAGCTTACTCATTTGAAACATTTTAGCCTCCACTAGATTTCTGTAGGCAGTGGGATGTGGATTCTGGGCCCAGTCTCCCATTTCCTTTTAAAGCTGAATGATTGCTTTAGGTCGACTCTTAACAAAATGGGGTCAAAGTCATCATTTCATTCCACAAGGTTTCTAATTCTCCAAGTGAACTGGCACGCTCCCCCTTTCACAGAAGGAAAAAAAAAAAAAATGAAGCCCTGAAGTTGTGCGAGCTGAATCCATACTGGAAAGAAATGGCAGTGTTTGGGTAAGTAGCTTAGAAGCAAATTAACCTCCCCGAACATATGGATCAGTTCAACAACCTTGGCTGTTATCTGGGGTTCCTTCTCAAATGCTAATGAAAAGCTCTTCTTGACACTGGAAATGAGCAACAGCTTTAGTTTTCTACAAATAATCTCAACAGAAAGAGTGCAAAAAAGAAAAAAGAAATAAAAAAGAGCTCTTGAGAAAACATGACTGTTTAGAATGTGACCTCTGCAAGGACAGGGACTGGGGTGGTCTGTGTGGTTGTTAGCAACCTCAAGGCCCAGAACTGGACTTCAGTCTTACTAAATGATGTCCCTGGGTCAAATCACTGAAAACCCCAGTAGATTCAAGCCAGTCACTACTGTCACATGACTATTTAGAGCCTTGGTTTCCCAATATGTAAAATGCTGTTAGTGATGATCTTTGGGGAATCTAATTTGGTGACATTCCACTAATTTATTTTCTCCTGAAAGGGATGGTCCTTTTGTCTCTTAGCATTGATTTCTAGCTCTGATGTGTCCCTCACCTATGTAGGTCTCTATGAGAGTGACCTCTTCCACATAACACATACTCTTGCTAACACCCACTTAAGCCAATCTCAGAGTCTTTATCCCAGTGCCAAGCACAATGGTGGGCCTATGGTTAAATGCTCGATACACATCTTCTGAATAGATGGAACTCAAAGTGTTTAAGTAAAACATATGAATTGGAGTGTTTATTAAGTTCTTGAGCTTGTTAACACTAGAAGGTAGTCCTTGAAGCATGGTGCTTAGACCATATTATAACCAGAACTCTTGCCCTGCCCCCCAACACAGATGCCATCTTATAATAGCCATATAGAACCCCCAACTGCTCGACCTCACTTTGAGTTGTCCTGCCCCTAGATCTTCGCTTGAATCATTCCCATGGTTGGGAATAACTATCCAACATATCACCTTTCTTCTTGCTGAGATTCTAGCCATCCTTCAAGGCCTCACTGAATGCTATGTCCTCTATATAGCCTCACCCTGACTCTCTGTGAGTCAGAAAATCAAGAATGTTTTATCTCTATGTCCTCTCATCAGACTTTGTCCACTGGTCATAATATTATATTTTATTTGGGCTCTTCTCCTAGCCCTTGCAATAATAGTATTATTAGTATATACCTCTATTCAGTCCTGCCCTGCCCACAGCTTGTCATATGCTTCTGGGTTCCTCCTGTGCCCCCAACATAGCTTTGCATACAGTGATTGTTTATGGAGGATGCCCAGCCGATGCTGCCAGGGCATCGCTTACATGCAGAGCTGCCAAAAATCCTGGGACTGGCTGCTGTAGAGCATCCATCAGGGCAAGCAGCTGGGCAGGCAAGGCCAGCATTGAGGCCCCAGGCAGAGGGGTAGGCCACTCTTACTTGGCATAAGCTTTCTCCAGCAGGCAGGGCCAAAACTCTTGGTTGTTCTTGCGAGGGTGCACAAAGAGACACTCCTTATTCAGGACAGGTAGGCGATCATCAACCACCACTTCCACCCACTGGCCGCACTGCCAGAACTAGAAGAGAGGTGAATATATGCCTTAGTAGAGGTAGGGCAGAAGGCGAGCTTCTGGATCCCCAACCCATGCCAAATGATACCCACTGGCGCGACATGACCTTCCCAATGAAACAACAAACTATTCAGAACAAAATCCCAGCCCAGGTCAGGGGTCAGTTGACAGGGGCCTTCCATGTCAATTGCACTGGACAGATGAGTCATAGATCAAGTGAGTCAAAGAAAATACAGGCTGGCATGAAAGAGACTGGGTTTTCGTTCAAATTTGCTACTAACTCTGACCTCACTTTGGCAAGTCCTCTAAGAGATTCAGACACACGTAAGGCCTTCTGGGTATGTCTTGTGCACAAAATGGCAATAGAAGGAACAGATGCTGAATGATAAGGAGAAGGGTAGATACAGAGTGTGCTATAATGGGGGGACAGGAGAGACTATTGGGAGCCAAATGTTTGAGGGAGGAGGCAGGATTTAAGCGGGTGGCATGGAGGTAGGAAAGCCATCCCAGATGGCAGGGAGAGTGGGCAAAGGCCTAGGGTCCAAATGATGAGGATTGCTCAGGAGGATTGAGCAGTGACAGCCTCACTCTGGCCTCCTCAGCTCATGTGAAGCTGGCTCTGCCATCAGAGCAGCAGAAATGAAGCTGGTTGGCACCACTACTGCTAAGAGCACAAATGAACCAGATGTTCCTCTCCAAAACAGACTGCTTTAATCTTCGGTGTTCAACTCTTAATGGTTCACCCGGGGACATCACCAAATGAGGAAAATTCATAACAAAGCCAGCCTTTTGGAGTTTCTTTGCTGGTCTCCCCTATGCTGGATAAGGGATAAGCAGCAGGGCTTCCAGCTTCAGGCCTAAACCTTAATGAAGGCAAGTTTCTGACAGGTGGGCTTGGAGTAAAGCTGGGTGGATGTGATCTATCATCTATTTGGCAGTGATGGGAAGCCATTCACATGGCCTTTTCCACAGCTGGATATCCCAGATGTTGGGTTGTTGCATCCAGCTGAGGACACACTTTCTAAGTAGAGATGGAGACCAAGACAGAGATGTCAGTGGAGACAAAGCAAAGAAGATATTTTCATGGTCATTAATGAGCTCTGGGTACTTCAGCTGGTTCTGGCACAGCTGTGGATTTGAGTCCTTATTGCAATAAAATGTGTAGACAGGTGAGGTTAAGAGCCAACAGGGGTATACTAGGAGGGAGGTCTAAACCTCCTAGTAATTTTCTTTGGGAAGGTTTGATGCCCTAAGGAGAACTAAAAGTGGGGTACTGGAAAAATAGCCCCATCTGGATTTGGGATTTAGCTAGATAGCAAAGTGTGGTAGATAGTGGCCAGTCACTGGTACTGTGCTTGAGTCCTGGTTTTGCCTTTGGTTACCTGAACAACAGATACTGGGTAAGAGATTGAATTCTGTGTCTCAGGTTCCTCATCTATCAAATGGTGATAAAAAATTCCTCAGAGGTCTGTGATTAGGGTCAAATGAGATTGTGAAAGTGAGATCCATTTTGAAAGTAGAAACTATTTTTCAATAGCTTCTTTGTTCAGAACCTAGGATAATGCCTGGTGCAGAGGAGACTATCAGGAATGAGAGTCCTGACTTGAATGAGCTGCTCTGGTTGGTTTCCACTTAGAAGTTACCTTCACCCCAATATTTCCACATGAGTAATGCTGACCAAACTTGCTATCCTTATACAAAGGGAACACCAGATAAGATCATTGTTTCCAGAATAAGATCAAGAATGAGGCCATCAATCTGCATTTCCTAATTTACCCCACTCGGTGAGGAGGGCTGGCATCAAATAATGAGTAGTAGACCCTCCAAAAAGCATGCTGGTACCATTTTGTCAGCACTCAAGTGTCTGAGGGAAGCCAGAAGTGTTTTGGTAAAGCAGCCACATTGCCTGGGCACTAGGTTCTTTCCAGAGAACAGTGCCCAAGCTTAGAGTGATAGAAACAGATGTACAGAAGTCAACACCTCAGCTCTTTCTGGAGAACTGTGGAACTTTCTCGCCATCCAGAAGGGCAGACAGTGTCCTGCCTGGGCCTCAATTTCTCCTAACCACATGTTACAGTCTGAGTTGAGCTCATACAGTAAACCTTGCATCTTCTAGCTCACTCCTTGATCAGAGCCTTGGACCACCAGCATTAACAACCCCTGGAAACTTGTTGGAAGATACAGTATGTAAATAGTTAGACTTCAGGAAGAGAGAGAAAAAAAAAATAAAGGACACTCAGAAATAATGAAGGGAAATTTAGCTGAGCAGAAAAGGGAGACAGGTCCTCAGAATGAAAGGGCTCACTGAATTCCAGACAAGATTAATTTCAAAAAGGCACACATCTGGACGTATTTCAGAGAAATTTCTGAACACCAAGGAGAGAGAGTACCTCTCATATACTTGCAGTTTGAAAGAACATGTTGCAAACAAAGCCAAGAGCATAGATTAGCACTGGATTTTTCTTCTGCAATATTGGAAGCTATGAGACAAAGGAATAATGTTTACTATTTACTTGAGGAAAGGGAATGTGATCCAAGAATCCCAAACCCAACTGATACATTGTTCTTAAGTAAGAACAAATGAAAAACACTCATGTGATGGGGGCGGGGGGGGGGGGGGGAGGAGGGATTATTCAAGGAATTACATACCTAATGAGGATGGAATTAGAACAAAAATCTTAAGGGGAAATGAAGGGTAAAAGAAACAATGGTGGGCAGTGAGGGTTGTTGTTTTTTTTTTTTTTAGTGAGTTTCAAATATGCTTTGTACAAGAAACACAGTGAAAATGAAATTGATAAGGAAAGTATGAATAAAGATGTAACAGGAAAATGTAAATGGCAGGAAGCTGAAGTAGCAATACAAACGTCAGATAAAGCCCAACACATTAAATAAAACAAAGAAGGATGCTGTGTGAACTTAATTCCAACAAACAGATAGCAAGAACATAAACCTTTGGGTACCCACAGAATATAAAAGGAAAAGTTTAAAGCTGGAACATCTGAAAACATAAGGGGAACCCTCCAAGGTGTAACTTTGGGGAAGAACTTCAATTCACCTCTTTTAGAATTTGATAAATCAAGCAGATAAAAAATAAGCCAAGATTAAAAAGTTAATTGCAGATACAACAATCTATAAATCAGAAAGCTGGATTTCTTATGTAAAACTTTTGCCCATTGGATATTCTCATATGTCCATAAAGCATTTGCAAAAACTATTGTAGACTTGGTCATAAATAAAACTTTAATGATTCCTGAAAATGTAGAGATTTTATTAATATATTCTCTACAATCAAAACTTAAAATATATTATCTTAAAACTAATGCAAGACATTTTATCAAAACCTATAGGTATAGATAAGATTTCAGAGGAATATTTATAGTCTTAAAGGCTTTTACTATTAAACAAAAAAGACAGCAAAGTGAACAGTTTCAGAAAACAAAAAACAATAAAATTAACAGAGAAACGGGAATTAATAAAAATAAATTTAAATTATATAGAAAATAAAACCCCAAAGAAAAATAGAAGAATGAAAATCAAAAGTTGATTTGTTCAAAAGCTAATAAATAGATTGGTTTGGCTAAGAAAACCTGGCTAAAGATGAAAAGGAAAAACAAGAACATAGCATAAGGATTGATAAAGTGGATTTAACTATTGATTACAAGAAATTAAATGAATTTTCAGAGAATCAAATAAACAACTCTTTGGGCAATAAATTTGAAACCATAGAAGAGAGAGTTAGTTTTCCTGGCAAAACATAAATTTCAAGAATTAACTCCAGAAGAAATAAGAGACACAAGCATTTCGATAATTATTGGACTTACTAGAAGAGTTAAAGATACCATCTTGAAAAAGGAAGTAGTTCCAGATGTCTTAACTATTGTTTATTTTACTTTCAAAGAACAGATAAGCAACCATTGTTCAAATTATTTCAGATCAAGATATGTAAAACTCAACAGGTTCATTTTAAAAAGCCAGCATAAATCCAACATGGCAGAAATAACTAGAATTCAATTCTATATATAATATCAATGCAAAAATCCTAAGAAAATTTTTATCAAATTGAATCCCACAGTGCATCAAAAAAAAAAAAAATGGCACAGGAGAATACATCACTAAAATCAGGAAAAGGCAGGACTTTGCTCTTGTCACTCTTATTCAAGATTGTGACCTTCTAACTAATGCAACAAAGAGCATAGTAAGTACTAGAAATATTAAAAGTAGAGACAAAACTAATTATCTTTATTTGCAGAAGATATTTGATAACTAAAAAACGCAGACTCTACTCAAGAAAAAAAAATAGAACTAATCAAGGAATTTGGTAAGGTGTCTAGATATAATTTAATATATAATAAAGGTGGCTTTCGTCTTGTCAGCAACATCTAGTTAGAAATGAGGGGGAGGGACACCTGGGTGGCTCAGCGGTTGAGTGTCTGCCTTCGGCTCAGGGCGTGATCCTGGGATCTGGGATCAAGTATCACATTGACCTCCTTGCAGAGAACCTGCTTCTCCCTCTGAGTGTATATCTGCCTCTCTCTCTGTCTCTCATGAATAAATAAAATCTTAAAAAAAATAAAGAAATGAGGAAAATCTCATTCATATTAGCTACAAAATTGTAAAATATTTGAGAATACATTTAACGAGAAGGGTGTCACACCAATATGGAAACATAACTATAACATTTTATTGAAGGGCATAAAAACATTTTATTGAAGTTCTGAATAGAAAGATATACCATGTTTCTGGAAAGGAATAATTAAAATAATAAAAGTGTGATGTTTCCAAATTAATACATAAATTTAATCCTGCTTCACTCTGTATCACAGTGGCTTTTCCTTTTAATTAGACACAATGATTTTAATATTCTCATGGAAATATAAATGCAAGAATTACCAAGATATTTTTGAGGAAATAATGAATAATGAAGGAAAACTTACTCTACCAGATGTTGCAACTGACTCTACAGTTACTGTAATTAAAATAGCAAGATATGGCACAGGAATCAACACAGACAAAAGCTCACTGATGTATAGGGTTCTTGATTAATGACTTCTTTTTTTGCAAATTGTTTCTGCCATTTCTTTTTATTTACATGAAAACATTTTAACTCTCATGTTTCCTATGCAGTGTCCAATATTGAGCTCAAATCCTTTTATAGAGATATGCAAAGTAACTAACACATAGGTGACTCTTCCATCTTAGGCTAGCAGACCATGAGGCTATTGAAGACACTGGCCCCCCGGCTCTCTCATAGGATCCATCCACCTGAGGAGCATCCTACAGTGCACATACCCGGAAACGGAAAATCCCCGCATACTGGTGTGAAAAGCTTTGGTCCATCAGGATCTTCTGTAGTTGCTGTGGGTTCTGTGTCAAGGAGCCCAGTGCTGCCAGGAACCAGCAATCTCCTGTGAGGGGATGTAAGCCATGAGAGGTCTACTGGTCACTTCTGGAAGCCCCACTCCACCCACATGTTGTCACCAGAATCCATATGCCTTCTTCTGAATAACACTTTTTTTTGTTGTTGTTGTTTTGTTTTTTTCTGTCTGAGAGGTGAGAACTGGGGAAGGATTCGCTAGGGCCAGTTCCAAGCAATACAGAGGAGCTGGTTGTGATAGGGTTAGTGGTGTGGGGGGTGTCGGGGGCAGTAGTGATAAGGTTGGTGGTGATAGGTGCTTTGGGGGTTGGGTTGGCTGTGATGAAGGTGAAGGAGGCTCAGGAGATGGCAATGGCGATGGTAAAGGGAGTCAAGAGAGCCCCAGCCAGGCTTCGGCAGGGCTGGTAGGCCAACCTGCCTCTGATTCTCATGTTGCCAGAGGTGCCCAGAGCTGAAGTTACAGGAAATTTTGTTGCCAGTGTGAATAGTCTGTCCACAGCAGCACCAGGGATGCCGACCTTGCCTCCTCAGAAGCTGGGGTAGAACTCTGGGGTCTGGGTGGGCACCACTGTCTGACCCTCCCTACCTGAAGGCTGACTTCAGACAGCCTGCCTATTCCAGGGCCAGGAGGAAAGATGTTGAGTCCTTACCGGCCTCTCCTTGTTGGATGTCAAATCTGCTTGCACCTTCCAGGATGAAGTGAGGCTCTGATTTACCCTCTAAGATATCCTTAGGCAAGAGGGAGAAAAGCCATGAGCATCTTTCATTCCTATGTCCCCATGTGGTACCCAAGACATCACTCACTTTGTCTTTGAGGGGTAGAGGTTAATTCTTAAATAGGTACTTAAAATCTGAGTTAGCAAAGTTGCCCTCATTTTTCAGGTTTGATTGCTATCAGGAAGGCAGATGCCAAAGGGGTGTATATGTAACTGACAAGACAGGCAATAAATACATAAGCAAATGCATAAAGAGATAAACATAAATAAGGACTTGGGATCCTTACATCTAATAGCCATCCCAGTCCCAACAAGTAGTGTTTCAGTAACAGGCTATAGACAACCAAAAGAAGAGAGTCATTTATTAGAGGGCACTTGGATGAGCATAATATAGCTTTCCTTGTGAAATGCCCTCTCTCAAAAGTCAGTATAAGGAGATCCCTGGTGGCTCAGCGGTTTAGTGCCTGCCTTCGGCCCAGGCATGATCCTGGAGACCCGAGATGGAGTCCCACATCGGGCTCCCTCTGTGGAGCCTGCTCCTCCCTCCGCCTGTGTCTCTGCCTCTCTCTCTCTCTCTCTCTCTCTCTCTCTCTGTCTCTCATGAATAAATTAAAAAAAAAATCTTTAAAAAAAAGTCAGTATAGGCATTCTGGGCTCCAGTTTCAAGTCCAGCCACAGGCTGTACAGGATGCAAGATGTGTTACTCAGACCTTCACCCACTCCCTGGCTAACTCACAGACTGATTCTGGAAGACCCCTTGTCTTGGGTGCTACCTCAGTCCTGCCTCAAACTCCAACACATAGAGTTCCTGTCCATCATAGAAAGGGGTTCACTAGAATTCTGCAGGGCTACAATGTCTGGGGAGAGTGTGGGGAACTCTCAGCAGATAAAAGGATTGTGAGAGCTCCTGAGGGGGCTCACCTCCTGAGTCAAGGGTCCCCAGGTACTCCCCAGCTTTGCCCTACTGCAAGTCCATAGGATTGTCCTCAGCAGCCTCTCTGCCTGGCTCTTCCTGCATTTCCACTGCATAAATTTGCATTTGCATACTTTGGTAATTGTTCCTGTATCCTTTCTTTTCCCAATGACAAATAAGTCCCCAGAGAACAGGGCCACAAAGTGGAAATAGATTTATTTGCTCAACAGCCTGTGAATATACAGAGTCCTGTGCCTTGAGGGACCTTCATAAACTGCCACTTTCCTGGTGGAGACGCCAAGAGGCAAACAAAGGTGTGCATGTCTGCAAACACCTCAGCCCGGCTTGCTCTGGAAGGGTAGTTGCCTCACTAAGCCTGCTCCCACTGCCTTCTCTACAAATAGCTGGCCTCTCAGATGGGCCAGGAGAGGTGCACATAGGCCCAGACCCTCCCCGGGGTGGAGGGGAGGTAGGGGGGAGGCGCCAAGCTGGCCCACCAGGTACCCATATCTGGGATCCAAACCCAGTCCACCCAATACCCATGTATGGGCAGACACAGGGACCTCCCCAAACACAAGTGAGCAGGACAGAACTCTGCAGGACCACTCTCCCCATTCAAAATAATCTGGGAACACTTCAACTAGCTGTCCCCAGCCCTTTCTACTGCAAAAAGGAAGTGAAGGTCTCACTGGGTTTGTTATCAGTGAGCTGATGCTTAAATTCTCCACTGGAGGGAAATACAAAGACCAGTGGCCTTGGGACTGGGAACAAAGAGAGCTCTGCTCAGCTTCCCTGACCCACCTGTGGGTCCCCAGCTCTCCTCTGCTGTTTGTTCCTGGTTTCCCTGAAGTGACTGGCAGGGGGGGAGTGGGTGTGCTAAGAGGCATCCACACAGACCTGGTGTGGCATCCTGCTGTGCATTCTCCCCACATGACTTTCCTGGGCCTCAGTTTCCTCATGTGCAAAATGGAGATGCCAGTGATAAAACGTTCTAGGTGCTGGTTGCCTTGCTGGGGTCCGGGGACTTTTTTTGCCCATGGTCTCCCACTAGCCTTGCAAAGCAGGAGTCTTTCCATTTTACAAATGAGGAAGGATGTGAATACTTAGCAGAGCATCAGACGAGGTACATGGTCAATAAATATTGATTCCCTTCTTCTGTAATATTTGCAAAATTAAAAAGGCCACACTCAGACAAACCCAGAGCTTCAAATGCATTCATTATTAAACATGATAGAATAAAAACATGAATTAAACAGTCAACTCATAGATGTTAGAAAGACAAAAAGAGCTGCAAATATAGACAGGAAAAAAATGATAAAAGAGGACAATTAGTGAATTCTAAAATAGAAAAACAGCAAGATCAATAAAGCAAATAACTCATTCCATTTGGGGGAGAATGTTTACATAGACCCAACCTTTGGCAAATACAGGAAAGAAGCCCAACTAAAATTAGAAATATAAAAGAGGTTTTATAGAAGATCATAGGGGAAGAGAGGGAAAAATAAAACAAGACGAAATTAGAGAGAAAACATAAGACTCTTAATCATGGGGAAAAAACTGAGTTGTTGGAAGGGAGGGGAGGTTGGAGTTACTGGGTGATGGGCATTAAGGAGGGCATGTGATGGAATGAGCACTGGTATTATATAAGACTGATGAATCACTGAACTTTACCTCTGAAACTAATAATAGATTATATGTTAATTGAATTTAAATTTTAAAAATATGGAAAAACAAAAAATGTGGTTTTAGCAATATAAAAACATGATGTAAAATTCTATAGTAATCAATTAAAAATAGTGATGATTTTCTGACTAAAATTAACATGGCCCAAAATGAGTCATTAGTAAACAAACTGTAAAAAAAAAAAAATCAATAACCTTGCCATCGTATTTTCAAATGATCAAAGAATATCTCCCTAACAGCTTTGTAAAGGCTTCTAAGGACACATGATTTCCCGTGGAGTTCTCTCAAATTTTGCAGAGAATGGACAATTCCTGTGTCATTTACAGCTTCAGATGAAGGGAGGAAGGGAGGCCTTGCTACCATTTATTTTAAGAAGCTAGCATAGCCTGGGACAGTGAAAGCACAATATGAATACATATACACACACACTCACAAGATGGATTTCACTTACGGAAATACACCAAAATAAAAATCCAGCAAATGAAACAAGAAATTGTTATGTCTAACCCACTATAATCAAGCAAGGTTTGCCCTAGAAATGAAGGATGCCAGGGTGGTTGCATATCAGGATATGTAATATTATAAGATAGTATTTACATGAGCCAAAGGAGAAATGATTTATATCCTTCTAATAAATGCCATGAAGGCACCTAATAAATGTACAACTTTCTCTGATTTACCAAAATTATAAAAATCAAAATTAAAAATGTAGCTAATTAGGAACAGAAAGATATTTTAATGCTATAAAAATTAAATGGCAATTATTGCAAGTCAATATTCATTATCAAGTTTATGGAAAAATCCTGGAATCCTCTGCATCAATGTTGGGCACAAGACCTGCATCTATGTCTCATGTCCTCTGAGCTGCTGTTTTTTCCCCAGCCTGGGCTTCAGGGGGATGCCAAACTATCTAAAAAGAGCAGGGGTAGGGGCGCCCGGGTGGAAGTCCGCTGAGTGTCTGACTTTGGCTCAGGTCGTAATCTTAGGATCCTGGGATCAGGTCCTGTACAGGGCTCCCTGCTCGGCAGGGCGTCTGCTTCTCCCTCTGCCCCTCCCCCTGCTGATGCACGACTGCATGGGCTCTCTCCCTCACTCTCAAATGAATAAATCTCTCTCTCTCTCTTTTTTTTTTTTGTAAAGAGCAGAAGTAGGAAGAGATGGAAATTATACCCAGAAGCATTTTAGTCTGCTGGGCTGACTTGTTGAGAGGATAGGTAAAGATGAATGGGTAAAGATGTGATATATATATATATATATATAGGTATATATATACACACACATATGTATATATGTATATGAATATATACATTTATATAAATTCATATATATATATATGAATATTACTCAGCCATCAAAAAGAATGAAATCTTACCATCTGCAACAATATGGCTGGAATTAGTATTATGCCAAGCAAAATAAGTCAGAAAAAGAAAATACCATGATTTTGCTCATATGTGGAATTTAAGAAAAATAATCATAGTGGAAAAAAGAGAGAGAGGCAAACCAAGAAACAGACGCTTAACCATAGAGAACAAACCGATGGTCACCAGAGGAGGGGTGGGTGGGGTTGGGTTAAACAGGTGATGGGGATGAAGCAGTCCACGTGCTGTGAGGAGCACCACAGGGTGTTGTCTGGAAGTGTTGAGTCACTAATTATACACCTGAAATTAATATTACACTGTGTTAACTAGCTGGGAATTTAAAATCAACCTTTTAAAAAATAAAGAGCTAGCAATGCTCTCTGCAGGTGTCACCAGGTGAGACGAGCACACCAAAGCAGTGAAGTATATAAGAGTGGCAAGGAACAGTCTCCACCCTGAGTGTGACTCAGAATCACATGGGACCTTTGCAGACAAGCAGACTGTGGGGCCGCCTCCCACAACCTGCACGGAGTAGGTTAGCTGGAGTTAGCATTCAGGATTTACAGGGCAACACTGATGATTCTAAGACCCTGCCAGGGCAGCGGGGGGCAGGTTCAGGGAAGCTGAGCAATTGGTTCCCGACTCCACAGGGATGGGCTGTGAAGCAGGCAACATGGCCCCATAGTGCCTAGCTCTTCCCCGAGGACCACACCGGCGGACAGGGGTCTCTCAGTGTCTGGGTTTCCTGATTCTGTGAGATGGGCCCTTCGAGGGCTCTGAAACATCATGCATATAGAAGGCAGTTGTGATGGTTAATTTTATGACTTGACTGGATCATGGGGTCCCCAGATACTCAGCTAAACATTATTTCTAAATGTGTCTGTGTTTCTAGATGAGATTAGCATTTATGTGAATCGGAATTAGTAAAGCAGATTGCCATCCCCAGTGTGCATGGGCAACACCCAATCCATTGAGGACCTGAATAAAACAAAAGGTAGAGGAAGGGAGAATCTGTCCCTTCTCTGCCTGACTGCAAGCTGGGACATTAGTCTTCTCCTATCCTTGGACTGGGAATGACACCACCAGCACCCAGTCTTACTAAACTATATCACTGGCTTTACTGGGTCTCCAGCTTGCAGGTGGCAGCAGTGTGGGACTTCTCAGCCTCCAAAATCACGTGAGTCAATTCCTCACAATAAATACACAAAGAGGCTAAATCTATGTATGTCTTACTGGTTATATCCTACGGGATATATAGATACAGAAAAGATGGATGTAGACACACACATACACCCACACCCACACGTGTATATATATATACCCTATGGTTTCTGTTTCTGTGGAGAAGCCTAATACAGAAGCCATTAGCAATAGTCACACTAAGTAATCTTAGCAACTTCTGCATTGTGAAGTCCTGTCTCAAGGCAAACTTTGGGGGCAATCTGTATTATATGAGCTCTATTAAAAGCACATGAAATGCAAGATCCCCTGGAATCTTAGAAAATACTCTCTCTTAAGTGCAACCCAACCAGGCACTCTCCTGCAATTGCTTCTGGAGAGGGCTCTTCCAATGCAACATCACTTAGTATATTTTGGAGTGATTCTTGCATTCATCAAAGACTGCTAATGCACTATCGCAGATGGTGTGCTGCTCTTAGATGAGGGAACACCAGGTTTAGTATCTTGGCATTCAGACACAGGCTAAATATATCTTTCAGAGGGTGGCCAGAGTTCAGGCTGGGCCAGGTGGCAGTGTCATTCTCTTTCTATTTTTGCTAGAGAGCTTTGTTTTATTGGCGTCAAAGTTCTTTGGCTCAATGGCATTTGGTCCTGGCAGGATCACTTTGTCACTTTGTTACCTGTTGGCTTTGTAAACTACATTCATAGGTCTCTTTTGTTAACCCCTTCATTTTCTGAAGAACTCATTTTGGTTCCAAGGTGAACCATTTCTGGTAAATGATCCTTTCAGAAACTCCACCCTGGCTACTTAAAAGATGAAAAGTTGTTACCTGTGTAGGCAATACTTTATTCTGGGATGGCCAGAGGCCAGAACTCAAAAGGGGCTGCACTCTGAGCTTCGGGTACCCATCAGACAACATGTTTTGGGTCCACAGCCCATTATTCAGTTGGGAAGTGAAAGGTTTTTCATGGAAGAATGGGAGCAAAGATGAAACTGCAGTCTCTCAATCTGATATATGTTGGTGGCTCTGCTATGAGGATCTGTGTCTATAATTCTATGCTGTTCAATACGGTAGCCACAAGTCGTACGTGGCTGCTTTAAACAAAACTTTAATCCTTCAGTTGTACTAGCCATATTCTAAGCACCCAATAGCCACATATGACCCGTGGCTACTCTACTGGACAGTACCAAAAGAATCTTTTAGCTATCATGGAAACTCTATGTACAGTGCTCATCTATTGAACAAGGGTAATATCATCTGCCTCAAAGGACTATTATGGTCATTAAATGAAATGTATGTAAAGTGCTTAGAGTCATACTTAATGCACATACATACTTGATAAATGGGATTTATTATTTATGAAATTAAAATTTTAAAAGGAAGTCACTCTAACACCAACTTTCATTCAGGGAAATATCATAGATACTCCATGTACAAGTCTAATTCTCAGCATTGTCTCTTGCTGACATGGGGGGTTGCAGGCAGTGCTGAGGCTAATGAGGAGTTGGGTCCCATCAGCGCCATTTACTCATGGCAGGGTCATAGGCTGTTCCAGAACCTGATTGCCTGCCAACGGGGAGAGTGTCAGGAGTAAGTTAGAAATTTCTTAAAGAGAAGCTGAAAGCTGAATGAAGCAGGATATGAAAGAGCTTCTATTTCAAAGTTCCAGCAGTAACATGGATTAGGTTGATTGTTGGAGAGAGGGAGAAAAGGAGAAACAGAGAGTCAGAGAGAGAACATTATGGGGCATTAAACAGCTTTTCTGCACCAGGCATAGAAAACTGAGTCTAGTTTTAGGTCTCTGACTCTTGCGCTATTAGTGAATCTACCAAGCCTGAGTGAGTACTTAGAGTAGAACAATATCCATGTTGATTTAGCAATTCCCTAGGATCCCCATTGTTTGGAAAAGCCTAGAATGTGAAGATGGCCTCAGAAGCCTTGGTGCCACCTCAGCCATTATACAGTTGAACTTTAAAGGAGTGCCAGCCAGACCTCTGGCCAGTGACTGGGCAAACTCTAGATTGAGAGGCAACCTTCTGAAAGAAGTGACAGGCAGCAGAATGTGAGAAGAAAGTCACTTCATACTTCCTGCTAGGCTCCCCTAGGTCCTCAAATGGTTTCATCTGACCTACATTTTTCCCCTAAAAGTGTTTGTTGATATTAGCTGAAGACTCAAGCTGCCTGGACTGTGACATCCCAAGGGATCCAAAAGGACGGTCTCTGAGGCTGCTATCCTATACCACCCCCCCCCCCCCAATTAATTGTAGTAGCAATAGTTAGTGTTTTCAATGTGCTAGACATTCTTCTAAGTATTGTCTTCATTTATTCCTTAGAATAATCATATGAGGTACACATACAACATTTCATTTTTACCCTCATTCTTTTTTACCTAAAAAATGGAAAGGAGGACACAACATAGACATTGATAGGAGTCTATTGGTGAACAAAATATTTGTGGCAAATGGGAGCCAAGAATACAACATGAGCTTATGATGAGGCCTGACAGGAGGTAGTATAGGGTGATGATAGGAGGACAGGTCTTAGAGACAGACTCCAGGGCTCAAATCCCAGCTGTACCATTTTGGGCATGTTACGTAAGTCTCCATTTCTATTTCTCATCTATAAAATGGGGTTAATAATAGTACCTCTTTATAGCATAACTGTGAGGATTTAATGATCCAAAGCCTTTTAGAGGCCAGGCTTTCCATATGGTCAGTAGTACATAAGTGTTAGCTTTCACAACTAGGATTGAGCCACACTGGCCATGGCTCCTCTTCCAAGCCCTTTTCAGGAACAACTATAAGCTTTGGCAGTTGAGGATGTCACCATGTTGAAGAGGTGAGTTCAGTGGCCTTCTCATCCACTATCCCTTCTTGTTAAATGAGTCAACCTATGGATTCTCAGTTGTACATATGGAGCTTGAAACCCATGTCAGGGACCTGTAGATAGAGTCATTCCTATCTGTTCACTTACTCATTCATTCAAATACAAATAAGAGTCCTATTGGGCACAAAATCCCATGTGAAGAAAAGTATAGCATGTGGAGTCTGGAATCTTAGTTTAAATCCCAGATTCTTCTCTAACTGTCACCTTGTGCAAGTCCCATCACCTGTCTAAATCTGTTTTCTTCTTAATATAACTGGGAAAGAACAAAGAGACACAGTAAGAGACATTACATGGAAAACTCAGGAAAATACTATACAAATAGAAGTGCTGTGATGAAGGACATGAAGACATTTGTCTCAGCTTTTGGCTGAGAAGAAGAATGAGAGTAAGATGTATTTGCCTCTGGCTGCCCTTTTCAGGTTCCTGGCAGGATTCCATGAAGGTCTTCTCACTCTTATTTGGCTCAGTTTCTCCTTGCCCCCCAAAACACAAAATTTGAGATGTTGCTGGAATCAGAAAGTAAGAAACTCTCAACCCTTCCTAAATAGAAATGTTATAAATTCTTTAACAC
The DNA here is from genome assembly GCF_048418805.1 of Vulpes vulpes. Lineage (NCBI taxonomy): Eukaryota > Metazoa > Chordata > Mammalia > Carnivora > Canidae > Vulpes > Vulpes vulpes. The sequence continues at coordinate 87,291,525 of NC_132787.1, read as the reverse complement.
TAGAAATATGGTCTCACATCTATTAGTCAGCACCTTGGAAAAAAACTTTCTAAAAGAATCTCAGCATCTAAAAATAACAAAGGGAAAAATATAACCCTTCCATACTTTATATAGTTTGCTATTCAGCTCTCCATGGGAGAGAAGGCCAGAAGAAGAGAATCATTGCTGGGGATTTAATGCCTCTGACTGATGAGATGGATCCTAGAAGCCTGATGTACCATCTGATCCTGAGCCCCAACTGATCCCTAATCACCCTCCCCTCCTCCCCAAAACTACAAATCTGTCCCAAGTTAGGGCAAGAGTTGTCACCTCCAGAATTCAGTGTTTTGTCGTATGTCATTCTGTATAACTTTATTGAAAGTATAGTGCTTGGTATTTAATCAGTGCTCCATAACACTTGCCGGTATTATAATGAGCTCACTAGACATTATATTATTTTCTCTTTTTCTAGGTTCCGCTGGCTGCTTTTGGAAGAAAGAACACGTGGTTGGGCATTAGGACCCTGAGAATGGTCCTCACCTGTGTCCTTTGCATCAGTACTAGCCCTGATCAGATTCTGAGAATGTTAAGTGGGCTGAGAAATTTTTCTTGGGGCTTCATGCCCTGAAATGAATATAGTTTAGAAAAACCAACAGGGCTCATCTTACCACAAGGCTGAACTAGTGGCCATCTGCCGAGGTAGGGGAGGAGGTGGTTTTGAATGTTGCCCTAAAATATCTCCCTAATTTTACAGCTAATGTCTGAAATTCTTTTATTAGTGATCAAGCCTTTGCAAGATTGAAAATAGAAATATAAATGAGAGAGGTGAGGCAATTATTTAAATTTATCCTATTGAATAAGTGACTGACATGCTATCTTCCCTTTGAGTAAATTCCAACAGGGAAAAAGAAAAAAAAATAAGGACAGTGATAAGGAAAAGAATAAAGAGTGATGGAGACTGACAAATGGGCTTGGTTATGGAGATAAGACCAACTACTACAATCTTAATACCCATGGTTTCCCACTTTTCAGATAAGAACATGAGCATGTAATCTAGTGATGCACTCAGTGTTATATAAATGGGTTAGAATACATGGGTCCTGGTTCCTGGTACAGGGTCCTTCCAACCCACTGAGGATACAACACTGTAGCTGAGGGACCAGATACATTTCATTCTCCTTCCCATCTGGTTTGGGCCATCCTTAAAAACCAGGTCACAGGCCCATCCTTTTTTCTGTGGGAGGTACCATGGCAGGCAGCTCAGAGGGTCCAGGAACTGGGTGTGTTCCTGTGGGGTTCACTCACCTTTGGCCGCATCCACCTCAGGCTGGAGAGGTTTTTACCCTGGACCAGCTGCAGACCTATGGAAGAAATCTCTGCAGGGAATGTCTCATCTTCAAATGGTAGGCCTGTGCTTAGGCAACGATCCAGCAAGGAGTTATAGTCCTGGCCATTGAATTTGATGACAGGGGTCTCGGCTAGAGGCTCCTGGTTGTATGCCATTGACTCTCCTTAGAAGATATCTAAGGGAAAAAAAAAAAAGATGTCTAAGGCCTTTTTCCTTCTGGTAAGAAAGAGAGACATTTTTAGGGATAAGCTGTCAAGTTCTTTGCATCAACAGATGTGAGCTTTGGAAAGGTACTCAGAGGTCTCCTACCCCCTTTTACAAGTTGATAGTACACAAAACAGTTCTGTCCCCAGTGACAGAGCCAGTTGATGGGTGAACCCAGACTAGAATTCAAGCATTCTTCCTCACAGTTCAATTTTAAATCTGCTGTACCAAAGAGCTACTCAGTATGCTGTTATGTGCATGAGATACTACAGGGGGTATTTGTACATTAATGAACATTTATTGAGTGCTGACCTTATGCCAGGCACTTTTCTGAATGCTGGCAATCCAAAGATAAATACGACATGATCTTTATCCCTTAGGGGCTCATTATCAAGTGGGAAAGATAGATAAGACATTTCAACAACTAGCTAGCATTCAACAGAAACTCTCTAATTAAAAATGTGTACAAAATCCTGTGGATACAAAGAGGAGGAGCTATGAAGTGCCAGGGAAAGTCTGGGATGACTCTCCCCCAGGCAGTGACATTTATTTGAATGGAGCCTTGAAGGAAAGAGACTATGCCAGGTAGAGAACTGGTGGGTGTGTATGTATAAATTATTCTCTCTCTATGTAAATCTGTCTAGGTTCCTTGAGTAGCAAATGCATGGAAGCCCAGGGGTTGGATTGGAAAGGTCATGGGTGTTAGAGGGAATTGTGTATGTGTGTGTGGGGGGGCGGGGTGGAGGAGTCAGTGGGGTTAGGGCTGGAGATAGGGAATTTTGGCAGAGATGGCCAGGAAAGTAGGTTGGAAAGCTGGACTGTGACATGTGTTTATGTCCTGCAAGCACTGCAGGTCCACTGAAGAGGTAGGTCATGATCAGATCTATCTAAAGGATTGTGAAGGGAGTTGGAGGCCACATGGAGGGGACAGATAGGAACTGAGATAGAGAGGTTAGGATACTGCTTCATGTGTTCATGGGAGAGATAGTTTAGACCATGACTAGTGAAAATGATAGAGAAACAGATCCTAGTGTCATTTTATAGGTAGAACCAATAGGATTACATGATAATTTGAATATGAGGACAGGAGAAAGATATGTGGGGCAGGGAATAAAAGGTAGTATGGTGAATAATCAATGAATTTAAAAGTTTGCTTTCTGCTCTCACCACCTACCTACCAGTTCCACAATACAGAGTTAGTATTCAAGCCTGTGAACATACTTTTCCATCTGTACAAGTTAATGATACCAACCTCATGGGGTTTGTTGTGGCAGTAAATGAGGTTCAACCTACCATAATGAGAAGGGTGACTAGCATACAGTGGGCATTCAATAAAAGTTGGCATCCTAATTTCCCTAAAGAGATGTCAAGAAAGTCTGGGATTTCTTGTTCAGGAAGTCATAAGTGTATAACTGATGCCATTTGCCAAAATGTGTATCACTTCCTCCAATCTGTGATGGAAGCTGACTTGCATCTGAATCCTAAATCCATACTTACTGATTGTGGGACTTGAAAAGCCTCCTTAGCCCTTAAAGTAGTGCATTTTAAGCTCTTTGACCAGGGCACAGAAGACCCCAAGGTCCATAGGTCCTATCCATTCCTACTTCACAGTGAAAAAGGAATCAAATAACAATAAAGAACTAAAGAGGAACATAAATGAACAACTCAAGAAAGAATATGAGCCTACAATCAAATCTTGGATCATACAAAAAAAAAAACATACAAGCTTAAAATAACTTAGCGATGTTCTTACAGTTAATAATATGTACACATATAATAATAGTATGTTGCATGTTATTTAGAGAACACAAATTCATAGGCAGAGTATCATCTATAAAGTGTCACTGTACACACATATTTAGAGGGAATTACACATACAAATGTCTAGCAAATGAGGTAAAAATAATTTCTATTTGAACTATTAGGTTGGACCATATGAGACTATCATTTTTTGGGGTCAAAAATTGTTGAATATAGTCTATTTCATATGGCTTCACCTAAGGAAAAGATGTTAGAATGTAGATCATTTCGTTTGGTTTAGCTCAATATGTTATATGCATTTCTTCAACCTAGTTCTTGGAAAATAATGGTGAAAACATGTCAATGTGCCTCACCACTTACTATAGGGTTAAGAGGAGAGCCCACAACAAATTATATAGAAAGCTGAAATACAGTAAGGTATCATTCAAGAGCAAGAAAACAGTAATAGAAATTGATTGCCAATTCAAGCCAAAGGCAATGACACCTGATAATGGAGAGTTGTGAAAATTATGGGTCTCCCAACTCTGCACATGCTCAGGGACAGTGGAACCAATATAACATTGCCAAGCCACCTACCTTTCAGTAAAATATTAAATTAGGGTATGTGATAAACTCCAGCAATGAGCTAATTTTAGTTTAGGAAACCAAATAGTAGTTACTCTTAATAGCACAATTATGGGATGTACAAGTGAGTCTGCATGTAGAAGTGAGTCCGAAGAATTTGGCTTGATTTCTCCATCAGAATCTTGCAAAGGCCTTACTTACATCTTGGAGTCAGTTCCCAGGATATCTGTAGAGCCCTCACTGCTCACCATTGGGTAGTGGATAGTTAAGAATCCCTGTGTAAGACTCACTTTCCTTATTTGTGAAATGATGACAATAATGTACATGTTGTGGAATTGTTTTAAGACTCAGATGAATCCATGCTTGTCAAGTACTTAGCACTGTGACTGGTACACAAAAAGTGGTCAATAAATAATGGTTATTAATAGGATTATTATTATTTTGATTATGAAAGGACTGTGCAGAAAGCTCTACACTTTCTAAGATGAAGACTTATTCTTATGAACAACAGTCTTAGAGGGGTCTGCAGGGATGAGGACTAGAGCTGAGATATCATACCTGTGTCCTTAGCTCTGTTGCTGCTCTGAATGCACTGAGAGCCCAGGAAGGGAAGACTCTGGGGGACAGGTTGGCAGGTCTACGTGTCTGCTGGTGGAGGAGGTGGTCCGCTGCTCTGGGAGAGAAGAGAATCTTGGTGGAAAAAAGTGAAGGCAGGCAGGAAGGGGAGGGAGCCTCCCCGCTCCTTGTGTAGACCTCACACCTACCAGGTTCACTCTGTGGCCTCCTGGATTGATTATGGCTTTGCCAGGAAACAGCCTGCAGACTCACTTTCTCAAGTAGAAAGTGTCTACAGAATTTGACATTTCACTACTGTGTGCAGCAGAAAAGGCCAACCAACTCTCCTAACTGTCATTTTAGGGAGGACTTTTTGGCTTATTTTATTTTTTTCTATCTTGCTTCACTGTGAAAAGTAAACAAAGGCCACAGAAGACTCAACTGCCTAGGTTAAAAAAAAAAAAAAAAAAAGAGAGAGCGAGATATGGAAGTTCTTCCTGATATTCAGGATATAAAGCTGTCTTACTACTGGGGTTACCTCTTGAGGCTAGCAAGAAGAATGGCACAACAGGAGTTAGAAAAATGGCAAAAACAAAAAAAGTTTACATAAAGTTCCTAATGTGAGAGGCTGTGTGAGCTAATGCATCAAGCCTCAGAACTAGGAGGAGAAGCAGGCAAAAGATGTAGTTGGTGGTTATAAAATCTGTTCTGCTCCCTGCAATGTTTGTAAAGCGAGTTTGGTTCTGTCCTTCCTTGTGTTCTCTGCTGAACTGGGTGACGGTCTTGGTCTGTTCAGCCCCCAGCAAAATACCATGTCGTCAACCCAGAATTGTGTATCCAGTGAAAAATATATTTCAGGAATAATAGTGAAATAAAGATGTTTCAGATGAACAAAAACTAAGATATTCATCATCCAAAGACATACTTCAGAAGAAATGATAAAGTTCTTCAGTTTGAAGGACAATAATAAGAATAGGGAAAACTGATTATGCAGGAATGGTATACAGTAAATATAGGAGTAAATATGTAAGACTGTTTCTTTTTCCTCTTAAATTCTTTAGAATACATAAGTGGGTTTAAAGCAAAAATTATGAGACACCTGGGTGGCTCAGCAGTTGAGCATCTGCCTTCAGCTCAGGATGTGATCCCGGAGTCCCAGGATAAAGTCCCACATCGGGCTTCCTGTGAGAAGCCTGCTTCTCCCTCTCCCTCCCTCTCTCTCTCTCTCTCTCTCTCTCTCTCCCCCAGTCTCTCATGAATAAATAAAATCTTAAAAAAAAAAAAAAGGCTACTATGAAGAAACTAAGGTAAAAAAAAAATTGTTGTCACATGAAATGGATACATTTCCTAAAAATACAATGTATCAAAGTTGACAAAAGAAGAAACAGAAAATGTGAATAACCCTGTATCTAATCAAGAAATTGAATTTGTTACTAAAATCTTTCCCCAAAAGAAACCCCCAAACCCAGGTGGTTTCATTGGTGAATTCTCTTACTCTTTCTAGGTCAAAATAGCACCAATCTTGCATAAATTTTTTTCAGAAATTTATGCAAGGAGGAGAAGGGAAACACTACTGAACTTATTTTTATTAGGTCAACATATACTAACAATAAAATCTCATGAACAAATTCACATCCCAGAAAAAAATTTATGCATCACTATTCCTCACAGAGACAGCAAAGATCCTTCACAAAATTTCAGAAAATCCAATTTAACAATGTAAAAAAGAGGAGAAAGAATAGTACATCAAGTTAAATGGGATTTATTTCAGGAATGCAAGTTTAGTTTAACACTGAAAAAAAAAATCAGTGTAATTAGCCATATTAAAAAGCTATAAACAAAGCCAGTAATTACATTAGAATTATCTGACAAAATTCAACATATATTTATGGTAAAAACTCACAAAGAAGAGTTACCTAGAAAAGTACGTAACATTCTCAAACTAATGAAGGGTATATATAAAAAAATCTACAGCTAAAATAATCCTTAGTAATAGAAGAATATTTTCCCTCTTATGATCATAGTTAAGACAAGAATGCCCATTGTCACCTTTTTTTTTAATGTTCATTATCACCACTTTTATTTAACATTGTACTGGAGCTCCTAAACGGTTTATAAGAAAATAAGTCTAGAATTAATGATCAAATTAGCAATACAAGGTTAATATTTAAAAATCAGTTATATTATCATAAACTAGCAGCAAACAATAGGAAAACAATAGCATTCCATTACAAATACTTGGGGAAAACATCTAACTAAAGACATCCAAGCTCTCTACATCAAAAACTACAAATCGTTGCTGAAAAAATTAACATCAAAAACTACAAATCATTGCTGAGAAAAATTAAAGATGACCTAAATTGATTGGAAGACTCAGTATCTCCAAATGTATCTACAGATTCAATACAATCCCAACTAAAATTTTAGAATGTCTTTTCATTTTTAAAGAAATTGACAAGCTTATTCCAAAATTTACACTTGAACACAAGGGAACTAGAATAACCAAATAATTTTTTTTTAAAGAAGACATTGGGGTGCCTGGATGGCTCAGTCATTTAAGCATCCTATTCCTTTTTTTTTTAATAAATTAATTTTTTATTGGTGTTCAATTTACCAACATACAGAATAACACCCAGTGCTCATCCCGTCAAGTGTCCCCCTCAGTGCCCGTCACCCATTCCCCCCCACCCCCCGCCCTCCTCCCCTTCCACCACCCCTAGTTCATTTTCTAGAGTTTGGAGTTTTTTTTTTTTTAATAAATTAATTTTTATTGGTGTTCAATTTACCAACATACAGAAAAACACCCAGTGCTCATCCCGTCAAGTGTCCCCCCTCAGTGCACGTCACCCATTCCCCCCCACCCCCCGCCCTCCTCCCCTTCCACCACCCCTAGTTCGTTTCCCAGAGTTAGGAGTCTTTATGTTCTGTCTCCCTTCCTGATATTTCCCACACATTTCTTCTTCCTTCCCTTATATTCCCTTTCACTATTACTTACATTCCCCAAATGAATGAGAACATACACTGTTTGTCCTTCTCCGATTGACTTACTGCACTCAGCATAATACCCTCCAGTTCCATCCACGTCGAAGCAAATGGTGGGTATTGGTCGTTTCTAATGGCTGAGGAATATTCCATTGTATACATAAACCACATCTTCTTTATCCATTCATCTTTCTTTTTTCTTTTTTTTTTAATTTTTATTCATTTTTATTTATGATAGTCACACACAGATAGAGAGAGAGAGGCAGAGACATAGGCAGAGGGAGAAGCAGGCTCCATGTACCGGGAGCCTGACGTGGGATTTGATCCTGGGTCTCCAGGATGGCGCCCTGGGCCAAAGGCAGGCGCCAAACCGCTGTGCCACCCAGGGATCCCTATCCATTCATCTTTTGATGGACACCGAGGCTCCTTCCACAGTTTGGCTATTGGGGACATTGCTGCTAGAAACATCGGGGTGCAGGTGTCCCGGCGTTTCATTGCATCTGAATCTTTGGGGTAAATCCCCAACAGTGCAATTGCTGGGTCGTAGGGCAGGTCTATTTTTAACTCTTTGAGGAACCTCCACACAGTTTTCCAGAGTGGCTGCACCAGTTCACATTCCCACCAACAGTGCAAGAGGGTCCCCTTTTCTCCGCATCCTCTCCAACATTTGTGGTTTCCTGCCTTGTTAATTTTCCCCATTCTCACTGGTGTGGAATGGTATCTCATTGTGGTTTTGATTTGTATTTCCCTGATGGCAAGTGATGCAGAGTATTTTCTCATGTGCTTGTTGGCCATGTCTATGTCTTCCTCTGTGAGATTTCTCTTCATGTCTTTTGCCCATTTCATGATTGGATTGTTTGTTTCTTTGGTGTTGAGTTTAATAAGTTCTTTATAGATTTTGGAAACTAGCCCTTTATCTGATAAGTCATTTGCAAATATCTTCTCCCATTCTGTAGGTTGTCTTTTAGTTTTGTTGACTGTATCCTTTGCTGTGCAGAAGCTTCTTATCTTGATGAAGTCCCAATAGTTCATTTTTTAAGCATCCTGTTCCTGATCTTGGCTCAGGTCTTGATCTTATGGACGTGGGCTCAGGCCTTACATTGGGCTCCATGCTGTGTGTGGACCCTACTTTAAAAAAAAAAAAAAAAGGAACACCTGGGTGGCTCAGTGGTTGAGCATCTGCCTTTGGCTCAGAGCATGATTCCGAGGTCCAGGATCAAGTCCCACATTGGGCTCCTGCGGGGATCCTGCTTCTCCCTCTGCCTATGCCTCTGCCTCTCTCTCTCTCTCTCTCTCTCTCTCTCTGCATCTCTCATGAATAAATAAAATCTTTTAAAAAAGAAAAAAACATTGAAGGACACTTAGCCAGCTGACTTCAACTGACAAAAAGATAGACAATCATAACAATGGTGCAGAATGGAGAATCCAGAAACCAACCACAACATAAATGGTCAATTAATTTTTGACGAAGTTTCCAAGATGATTCAATGGAGATAAAAACGTCTTTCAAAAAAGGATCCTGGATCAATTTTATATGGAAAAAAGTACAAAACAATGACAAAAAAATGTGGACCCTTACTTCATACTATATACAGAAATCAAGTCAAAACAACCACAAACCTAAAAATAAAGCTTAAAATTATAACACTTTTAGAAGAAAACAGAAGAAAATACTTGCATAGAGGAAGACATAGGAAAAATGTTTGCAAACTTAAGGGTAGGAAAATGTGTCTTTGACAGAATGCAAAAATATGAGCCTTACAAGGAAAAAGAAAATGGATCAATTAGACTTCATCCAAAACATGAAAGACACCATGAAGAAAACAAAAATGCAAATTACACAAAAACCAGGGAAATGACTTGTATTTCGAATACATAAAGAACTCTTTTAAATCAATAAGAGAAAAAGAACCCATTAAAAATGGTCAAAAGATATGAACACTTTACCCAAAATATAAAAACAGGCAATTACCAACGTGAAAAAATGCTTTACATTTTAAGTCATTAGTGAAATGCAAATTATTATTACAACGAAGTAATCACCACCCACCCATTAGAGAGGCTAAAATTTTAAATGCTGACCATATTAAGTGTTGGTAGGGAGATGGCAACTGAAGCTTTCATATACTTTTGGTATGTACGTGAAGCGGTAGGACCACTGAGTGGAATTTCTTGTTTAGTCTATGCATATATTCAACTTCATTAAATATACCAAATTATTTCCCAAGGTTGTACCAATTTATAATCTCACCAGCAATGTAAAAGAGTTCTCATCACTCTTTCTCCTCACTAGCACTTGTTACTGGCGAGCTTCTCATTGGTACCCATCTGGTGGGAGTGAAATGCCAACTCCTTGCAGTCTTAATTTATGTTTCCCTGATTACTGGTAAGACTGAGCATCTTTCAGTATGTTTATTTTTCATTCATATTCCCTCTTGTGTGAAATGAATATCCATATCTTATGCCCATTTGTCTATCGTGTTATCTTTTTCTTATTGATTTGTAGGAAATCTTTATTTACTCTGGATAGTCATCTTTTGTTAGTCATATGTGTTGCAAATATCCTTTCCTACTTGGTGGCTTATCTTTTTATTTCCTTTACAGTATCTTTTGATGAACATAGATATTCTTATGCAAATAGAAATGTGTTATGATTATTTGCTTGGAAGTTTAATTTTTATAAATTGAGCCAAATGTTAATGCATTTGGGAACATAATATAAGAAACTTTGGGAGGGATTCTCTTTTTAAAACAGGAAGTTTGGACAGCCTGGGTGGCTCAGCAGTTTAGCACCGCCTTCAGCCCAGAGCCTGATCCTGGAGATCCGGGATCAAGACCTGGTATGGAGTCCCGCATCGGGCTCCCTGCATGGAGCTTGCTTCTCCCTCTGCCTGTGTCTCTGCCTCTCTATGTGTGTCTCATGAATAAATAAAATCTTAAAAAAACAAACAAACAGGAAATTTATTTGTAATTAACAATCATTTCTCCCCAAAGCACTGATTTAAAAACTGTTTATAACTCTATAATAATATTTTTAAGAAGTAGGATATTCACAGCAGCATTCTGAAGTGGACTTAGAAAGAAACACTTTGAACACTTAGGAAAGGATACTTGGGTTTCTAGAAGCAAATACAGCCTTATCAAAATCAATTACTAAGCTTTCTTCCTCTTTTTCTTTTTTACTTTTCTTTTTTTACTTTTTTTTAAAATTTAAAAATTTTTTTATTTATTTATGATAGTCACAGAGAGAGAGAGAGAGGCAGAGACACAGGCAGAGGGAGAAGCAGGCTCCATGCACCGGGAGCCCGACGTGGGATTCGATCCCGGGTCTCCAGGATCGTGCCCTGGGCCAAAGGCAGGCGCTAAACTGCTGCACCACCCAGGGATCCCTCTTTTTTACTTTTCAAAAAAAAAGTTTCTACTTTAGAGGAGAAGAATGCCACATAGATGTGGTCATGTATATTAAGATACATATAGAACATAACATCGATTTTTTAAACAGTATTTGATAAAATTTCCCCTTATTTCTTATATATAGGACAACAAAATCAGACTAGACTGCAAGACTGGGTAGGTTGTACGCTATAGTATTGTATGGTACAGAAATACTGTGTAGTGTAGTACAGGAGAGGACACAGAATTCACAGTTTGAGCTAGATATTATGGATGAATAATTTTGGATTATCTCAAAATCACCGTGCCATAATAGTCGCAGAACTCTCCCTTGTCCTGTCCTGCTTAACATTTTTTTTTATTTTGATCCTGGATGAAGATGTTGAAATGAAAATGAAGATACTTTTCAACTTTTTCATCATTTTTAATGATATAAAGGAAGAACAATTATCCAAGCAGATGGCACAATTAAAATTCTAAAGGACCTCAAAACCGAGAGGATGGAAGTTACCCAAGGAAACTGCAAATCTGTCTTCTCATTTAAAAGTTAACTGTGCAAGTAAACAGTGAGTGAGATTTGCCTTGGCTCACTTTCATTTTGAAAAGACTTTGTAGGGCTTATTTGGCTTCCTATCATAAATGAGGCAACGTGGTAAAAGATGTGCCCACTCTGAGCAGTTGCCACGGCAGGGAGGTGCTGCTAGAGACACGGGGTAGATCTTGGCCTCCTACGAAGCTGCTCTTGACCACTGGCAGACGTCCAATCCACTGTATTCAGTTCTGGGGGCCACATTTCAAGCAGCACATCAGCACCCTCAGTGGTAGCCAAAGCAGGGTGTTAGGGTAGCACAGGGCACCCAGCCAGGACGGAGCCCTTTGCTTGCAAGCAAGGTTTTCTGGTAAGCAGTTACATCCACCTGGAAAAGGTGGGGTTTTCTAATGATACAAAAATGCCAGCAACTAAACACACATGGAATCTAGAGACCACCTCCTGAGAAGTTGGAAATCTAGAAACGTTTCCTGGGAGAAAGACAGACCAAGGGACTTACAGTGACTGTCAGACCCAGCCCAGAAGTCCTGTTCCCAGTGCTCCAGAATAATCCTGATCTGAGAGAACAGGGATTTAGCCATTCTGGTCCCACAGTCTGGCTCCCTCTTGCTGCTTCTCTGACCTCCCAGGGTTATGTTCCTGTTCAGAAAACTGGGCTCTGTCTGGGCCCTTTATTAAAAGAAGGAGGAAGAAGAAGGAAGAGGAAGAAGGAAGAAGAAAGAGAGAGGAAAGAGAGAGGAAAGAAGGAAGAAAGAAGGAAGAAGGAAGGAAGAAGGAAGGAAGAAGGAAGGAAGAAGGAAGGGAGAAAGAAGGAAGAAGATGACGTCAACATCATAGGACGGTGGTCAAGAGCATGTAGAATCAGTTTGAAATTTTAAAGTTTGACTTTAGATGTTGCTTAGAGACTGACTTATCTTGAGCAATGCTCTTACTATCTGAGCCTCCTTTCCTTACAAATGAAATGGGCTGGAGGTGGTGGTAATCAGCCTCAGAGCACTACATGGGTATTAAGCAACATGATTTTTTATCAAGGGCTTGGCATGGGATGTAATAAAAGCTATGTGGTAGGTCTCCTGATGATCAGCGTGTCAGCATCTCCCCAGGTGCCCACTGCCCTAGCCATGAACCTGAACCCAGGGGCTGGGGCACTGTAACAGGTGATGGGCATGCCAGGCATTGGCCAGCTGCATCTTGGACTTCCAACAGTAGATCTCGCCAGATCCCCAGAGTGGTACCCAAAAGCCTAGCACATGTGGCTATTGAGCGCTGGAAATACAGCCAAGTGCAACTATGGAACTGAATTTTAATTTTTTTAAAATTAATTCACATTTAAATGTAAATATCTACCCATGCCAGTGGACGCCTTATCAGATAGCGCCGAAGATCTGCTAATGTCACAAATGACCATGTGCGCTCTTCAGTGGCAATGGTCAAGCCGAGGTTGAATAACCTTTAAAGAGCAGGTGGGGGAAGGGGTTGCGCAGAAGAATCCTTGCATTGGGCAGATCCTTTCAATTTTCACTTGCTGGGGTTCTCTCAACTGTTCTTCCTCCACATCCAGGCTTTGCCACCAAACCATCCACTTTGTGCCAGTGGTACTAACAGGACCAGCCAGCAGCTCCACAGGCTTCACAGAGGCAGGTGCCCCCCTTGCCTACCCTGGGGTCTGCGCCTCCAGGAGGAGCTTAGCAAGTCCCAGCAACAAAGGGTGATTCTGTTTGCATTTTGTTTTCAATGAGCTAAGAAACAGGAAGCCCGAGTTCAATTGTTCCCTGCCCAGGAGTGATGCACACAGCTCTCTCCTGGCTGGTGTTTTTCAGAACAATGGAAATAAATCTGATGTAATGTAGCAGAACATGACAAGGGATGGTTTTCCCTTTAACAAATACTCATTTGAAATGGTGCCCAAACCCTGCACGAGGAGCGATCTATTTCCCACAACAGTGTTCCAGCAAAACCCATTACTAATTCCACAACTCAAATTAAAACTAACAGAGCTTGAAGGCTGGGGCTGACACACTCTCTGCTGACAAGGAGCAAGGAAGGAGGGTGGGGGAAGGGGCCCGGCGCACTCGCGTGTGTATGTGTTTAATTACACTGTTTAACACATTGAGAATAATTTAGCCACCCGAGTGGAGAAAATAAGGCACTTAACTGCTCTCTGGCGGAAAAAAGCCCCGTGCAAACCACTTGCAGCTATATGACACCTAGGCACACCTCAGGGCTTTGGAGAGAGAGAGAAGGGGGAATGGAGGGAGAGGCAGGTGAGTATGGAGAGGAAGAGGGGGAGGAAGGAGGAGGTAGGAGGAGAGGAGAAGAGGGAGAGATGAAGGCAGTGGGAAGATAGAGCAAGGGGAAGAGAAGGAGTTAGAGGGGGAGAGGTAGAGAAAAAAAGAGAAAGAAGGGGAAATTTGTACATATACAAATCACCTATGAGCTGGGAAGGCACAGGACTATTTCTCAAGAGACGTAGTATGAGGTGGTGTCAAGGTGAAAAGGAGCACAAATTTTATATTTTAGAAAGGAAGTTAACACCTAGACCTGTGCTTCCCCCACTTCAGAATCATCTCAGTGAGTTTCTGGCCTTTGTGGCCCGAAAGCCATGAGAAGGGTGTGTGGCCCCTAGAAAGGTAGGTCTCAGAGGAAGAGTCTGTGGGCTCACTATCCAGTAGGAGAAACTGAGGCTTACAGTCAAAGAAGTCAAGTCTGGCCAGCTCTTGGCAGAGACTCCTGTCCAGCCCTCCGCTTTGAGGCTGGCGATCTGGCCTGCAAGAAGGTCATGTCACTGTCCCCTGCCAAGGGGCATCTTCTCTTCTGTTTCATTAGGACTGAGAGGTCTGAGGTCATCTCTAACCCACCGAGGGACATGGGAGCCAGAGAAATGAAAGAAGGCTCTAGGGCAGCCTGAGTGGCTCAGCGGTTTAGCGCTGCCTTCAGCCCAGGGTGTGATCCTGGAGACCAGGGATCGAGTCCCATGTCAGGCTTCCTGCATGGAGCCTGCTTCTCCCTCTGCCTGTGTCTCTGCTGCTTTCTCCATTTCTCGAATAAATAAATAAAATCTTAAAAAAAAAAAAAAAGAAAGAAAGAAGGCTCTAGCATGGCTTCAGATTTTCAAAGCTCCCAGCCCTGGAACAGGCAGCAGAGGAATAAATGTTCCAAACAGAACCACCCACTGCCTGCCCCCCAGGGACTCTGGGTTCAGCATCGGGGCTGATGGCCTAGGAGATGGGTGGCCTGGCCGGGGGGAGGCAGAAAGCCAAAACCACGCTCTGTGGCCCCCAGATAGTGAAGCCCCAATCCTCCTCGCTCCCTGGTGCCCTCACTGTGTGGACCCAACCTCTTCCAGGACCTGGGGTCTCAGGGAGCTCAAGACCTCAGCTAATGGGTTCCTCATAGGAGACCCTGCAGGGTAGCAAAATGATCTGCATGCCGGGCAGAGGGGAGTCTGTACCGCTCCGCTGAGGCATGCTGTATGTACCCTTCCTCTTGCCTGTTCCCCCTTTAGAACTCTCAGAAGGCTGGACTTCCTTGTAGGTGCTTTTCACTGCAATGTTCTATATTTCTGGAGCAGATAATGTGGGTTCTAATGCACCCTAACCAATACCGCTGGGCAGACAATGAAATAGGAACCTACTGATATATTATTTCTTTCAGTTAAATTGGGTTCACCAAGTGCAGACATAAATAAATGAAACTTGTGGGGTGCCTGGGTGGCTCAGTCGGTTAGGAGTTCTGCCTTCAGCTCAGGTCATAGTCCCACGGTCCTGGGATCAAGCCCCATGTTGGGCTCCCTGCTCAGTGGGAAGCCTGCTTCTCCCTCTGCCCTTGCTCATACTTTCCATCTCTCTCAAATAAAATCTTTTTTAAAAAGTGAAACTTGCCTTTGCATGAAAAGACCCTCTTTCCCATTCCCAAAGATCTCTGATATGTGTCATTTAATCACAGAGGAAGCCTAGAAAGTTCCTGAGTAGATTGGCAATGTATTCAGAGGACAAGGCTGAGTGTTCATTCTAGGTTCTATCTGTGCCCTAGAAACACTGTGTAATATTTGGTATGATCTTGGGATTTCAGGGCATGGGTTGTTTTTGTTTTTGTTTTTCCTATTCATAAAGAGAAGATACACTTTCTACTTAGCACATTCCAGCTCCTTCTTAAGAAGGGGGGGCGGGGGTTACGACATTGGGGCCTGTCATGTATAATCTAGGTCTTCAGAGCTGCTATTTCTGACCCACCCTCCCCAGGGAGCCCAGGCTTGAGTGCCCATGGCCTAGAGGCATGAATCAGAGAGGGTGTGTAGGCTGGCCCTGTGTTCCCTGGGCATAGGGCCTTTTCGCTTTCCTAAAGTTCTTTGAAAGTTGATACCACATTTAGATAATCAATTTATTCTTAAATAATTTTCTCTTGGTCTTAGACTTTCAGCAGAGGCAGATGAAGCAAAAAAAAAAACGGATGAGTCAGAGACATAGGGAGAAGGGCAGGGGACCGAGACAGCCAGTGGGTTGTTGGGGATCCTGAGGACAAGTGGGAAAGCAATGAGGCCAAGCTGCCAGGAAGGACAAAACCCACTACGGAAAGTTCTCATGCAAGCCCAGCATCCTGTGGTGCTGAATCAGAGCCCACACACCGCTGGCTTTCTCACCCCTCAGACGTGAGCCCTCAGGCATCCAATGGCAGAGACCCCCTGGGCCCTCTCTACAGTCTCCTCCTGTGATGGTGGATCCATAGGGTAAGATCCAGGCCACTGCTCTGGCCACAGCAGTTGGAACTCGGGCCTCCCAGTGTACATCTGGCATTTCTGGGCATCTCAGGCCTGTGGAGGCCACAGGGGCAGTGCAGCAGGGTGTGGGACTGGGAGCCCGGTGCTGGCTCTGCCAACGGCCGCTCCCCATGTGGTGTGGGGGTGGCAGGGGTGGAGACAGAGGGTCAGTGGCACCAGCAGTCAACCACTCTAAGGGAGAGACTCCCTTTGCCAACCAGCTCCAGGACTTATGGCAATGGTGTGTCCCAAGAAAGCCCAGGTCAACCTGCTTGCTCTGAGCATTTTCTGAAACCAAGGTTCCACCCAGGTGGATGTGGACGGGGCATGGGTTGGTGGGAGAGGAAGTCTTTTGAAAAGAGTTTCTGAATTAAATATGTCAAAGAGCACTGTGAAAGAAAATGAACTTAGAATGTCTGTGTGTGATGAAGTTAGAAGAGGTGTGTGTATGTATAAATTGTGTGAGAAGGTGAGTGAAGCAGAGAAAAGCAGGCTGAGCGGGGCTTAGGCTTCTGAGAGTTCCCACAATCCTTCTTTCACGTTTTCTCACCTCCCCCCTTAAAAAATCCAAGAAGGCCAGAACACTGGAGGGGCTGGGGTAGGCAGGGGAGGTGGGAAAAAGAGGAGCGGAGGATCTAGGAGCTTGCCTGTGAGGGGTGTGAAGAGGCCCTGTGGGAAGAGCAGGCAGCAGAGGGAGTGACTGCGCCCACGGAGCCTTAGCTGAAGCCAAGAGGAGATGCCACCCCAGGAAGCCTCCCTCCCTCCTGCTGCCTCGGCTATGTGCCAGAACAGGCGAGGCCCCACGGGAGCCACGGGGAGGCTTGTGCCCATCTGGAGAGAGTGACGTGGTCACAAGAAGACAGAGTTGCAGGCAGCATCATGGGGAGACAGCAGTGTTGGATCAGGATGGCCCCAGAGTTGAAGGAATGTACCCATGGTGGCCGGCAGTCCAGAGTCCTGGGAGCCAGCACATCCTGAATGCCTCTGCCCTGAGTTTCTCCCCCAGCCAATGCTATCTAAAAGTTTCTTACCTTTATTTCCTGAAGGGATGCTGGGGAGTTTGGAGATGGAGCAGAATGATGTAGCTTAGCTGGTTGGCAGCCACACCTGGGTGAGGATTTGACTGGGGACAAGACCTGATGTTTGGCAAGGAGAATTGAGGAAAGATTCCTGTGACCTCTCCTGTGCCCAGTACTGATCCAGGTGTGGGTCACTGGCTGCGTCTCCTGAAGGCAGGTGTGTGGTCACTTCTGATGGAGATACACCCCTCAGGGCCTGTGGTCCCCAGGCGGTGATGGGGCCTGGCTCAGTCCCCTGAGCTCCAGGAGGTCCTCCTGGTCAGGCCTGACCTGATACACAGGTACAGGAGGTGGGCACAGCAGGGCTGACCAGGGATCAGAAGGCAGAGAACTGCCAGAGGGACCATCACTTCAGAGAGAAACGAACCAAAGGTCCCTTGTGGCTCTTTTGGCAGAATGAGAATGTCAATCCCAGAGCCCAATGACTCAGAGGCAGCCCATCCTGGGTCACTACCTCAGTACAGGACACTGTTGGCATCCTCCCTACGACTCCAGCAGAAGGGGCAGCAGTGGGCCCAGCCTTCATTGACACACCCCTACACCAGCTCTTGAAGACCTACCTGCATTTGTGTATTAGCTAAATAGAGGGTCTCTGAGCAGGAGGAGATGACGCTCAACTGCACAGTTCACAGGGCCTGGAAGGCCCCTCTAGGATCACTTTGTTCAACTATCTTAATTATTAAAACGAGGAAATAAGGTTTGGTCAAGCTTTCCTGGTTGTTTATTGGGGGACCCAGCTTTGCAGACTGGTGAGCATGCACAGCCTCCACCATATCACAGTCTTTTTAAATTCAAAACGGTTAGTGCAAAGAAAAAAAGCAGTACATGGTAGAGGAGTTCCCTGATAATTTAGGGATCAAGACAAGCCAGACAGAACCCAGGAGGGCGAGAGCCCAAAGCAGTGCTTCCAGCCCAGCTTTGGGTATGGGAAGTGCTGGCTGATTCTGCTGGACCAGTTTCTTCGGTTGGGCCCTTCTCAGAGCCTTTATTTTTTTTTCCAGCTTAAATTAGTTTATTTTACCTTTCGATCTTAGAGATCAGGAGTCTGAAATGGAGGTCACTTGACAGAATCAGGTTTGCAGGGTTGCATTGTTTCCAGGGACCTTGGCAATACTATTCCTGTCTTGTTAGGAACCTCCCCTGAATAGGATCTGGAGAACGTTAGGCCCTTAAATCTTGTTGGTTCCGTAAATTTCTATCTTGTCCATAGATACTTGACATCACCCTCTCATCACCATCACTGCCAACCTAACTTGCATGAAAATGCAAGAAGGGAACTGTGTTTGGGTGGGGGAGGCAATATTGGTGAAGATGCCCGCTTTTTCCTTCACTCCGACACTGCTGACCTCCACTGAGGAGAGCCTGGGGCTTACACCTCTTCCCCTAAATCTTAGAGTACGTTTTAATGCAATCTTTCAAATCTAGGCACGTATGGAAGAGGAGATGGCCAGTGTGTGGTGGTTGACATTTGGATTTCTACTTTGGAAGCCTTTTCTGGCAATCTTCCCTTTGCTGCCTGATCCAAGAGAAGACCAAGAAGAGCTGTTCTGATGGGTCACAGAGTTTTATTCCTGTAATACCTCTCACAGGGCCACTTGAGTTTTTTCATGGGTCAACTTGAATAAAGGGGAGAATCCTGGTTTATTTCAATCAGCTGTTATAGTTATGTACTGGGCTGCACTGGAACACAGTAAATACAAGTGATATAAGTAGAAGCAATGATGACCTTCAGGCTTATGCCCTTCAAAGGAGGTTGCCTCCTCTTCTCTATTCTTGTTACTGAGGCTAGATTGAACATCTCTAGGAATGTCAGAACAAAAGCAGAACCATGTTCCTTGAGTGTTCTTGCTGGCACATTTTCTAAGAGGTGTCCACTGGGCTAGGACATCCTAGCAAAGAAGAGCTGATTTCTGTTAACAGTCCTGAGCTACATTTGAGGGGAGAAGATGGTGGAGTTAGGGTGCTTGTAACATCAGAGCCTCTATATGCAAAGGTGCATATAAGGACTCTGGAGTGGAGAGGGCCTAGGCAGGAGGTAGAGAGCGGGAAGCACAAATACGGGTGGCACAAATACCTTTGGCGAAGTATGTTCTTATTACCCATTGTGCTAACTAAGTATCGGATCCTCTTGAAGCTATCACCCACAGGAAAAAAACAAAAAACAAACAAAAACCACAGGTTTAGGTCCAGCTGGGACAATTCAAGAGAGACTGAATCACTACCCCGCTGATGACACATGGGAGTCAGCAAAGTTCTGTTTCTGTCCAGGGACCAGCAGGGCAGTTAGCAGGTCATAACCCAACTGTATCCACAGAAGGAAAAGGTCTGCACTTATTCTACTCTGGTTAGCTTGGGTTCAAGCAAAACAGCTAGCACTCTAGCTCCCTAGGAACAGAATCCCATCTCAAAGACAACCTGACCTGAACAGCCACAGAGGCATTGGCATCGACAGTGAGGTAGCGTAAGGGTAACGGAAACCATCTCAGTCTCTGAAGGGGGAATCAGTCTTGTGGTCAATCCAGATTTTCCAACTTTGTTCTTGTTATTATCAAGCTAGATCATCTGAAAACAAAAAGCAAGGCCTGGGCCCCATTCCTTCCTTCTGCAAATATTAAACCTGTACACCGTGTCAGAAATTGAACATGGGTGAACAAGGAGATAGGTTTCATTCCAACAGTGTCCCTTACAGTCCATGTAGCCCTCGAGGTTGGAGCTTTGAGCACAAAAGTCAAAGGTGACTTGATGTTAGAGGACATATGCCAAGCTTAGGTGATGATCTCTTAGGGAGTCAATTCATCCTTTGCCCTAGTTTTCCTTAGAGCCTAACCTTGGACCATTTGCACCAGAAGTATCAGGTTTTTGGAGCTACCGAACACACATCTCTGGTGGGGAGACTCAGAATGGACATAATTAAGACACCCTCTGGGAGAAATGCATATGCTCACTGAAGTTTGGACCACTACTTTGGTCCAAAGCCCCGGGAGGTCACCGCTCCCATCCTACCTGTTTCCTTGATGGGTGTATCTGATGTCAGCGGTCCAGGTTAGGGCTGGCCAGGTCCTACACACTCAGCAGCAGCGCTCTGCAGGATGGAGAACGGCGGGGGCAGAGGAGGGTAGCCGTCTCTGGAGGAAACGCCGCAGGCTAGCAGTGTTGGCAGAGTCTGTGCCTCTTCCTTCCCTCAGGCTCCTCCTTATATGGGCTCACCAGGGAGTGCCCCACCTTAGTTAAACAGTGACTCCTGGACCAGGTCTCAGGGCCTCCTGGAGAGAGGATGTGTTCACCTGCAAGGTTTTCTCTGTCCCCTCCTAATTCCAGCTAACCTCTTGGAGCCCCCAGCTGAGCAGCCGATTTCTTGGCTGCCTTGGGTGTGGTTTTATTCCCCATTGTTTCCAGGTATGTCAGTGCCTTTGTTTTATGTGGGGAAACAGGAATGGGTTATCCGAGTCTCTACAGAAGCACTCTTGAAACATGCTCACCCAGGGAGTGCAACGTGCGGCTGCCATGTGTTGCACATCAAGAGGGGCCACTCAGAGTAAGTCACATCCCATGGGTCTTCTGCTGGAAAGGGCACTTTCTCTCTACAAATAGGTTGCAGACCTCATTAACCCCTGGGCTTGGTGAGCCCGGGGCAAGGTCCACATCCCTGCTGCTTAATAGATTGGGGAATAAAGAGATGAGAACCCCGATAGCACAGCTTACCTGTGTTACAGGTGAGAATGATAAAATAGGGAAAGCAAGAAAAAAATGTAGAAAGCACCAGACACTGATGTGACTGGATCCATCCTCATCCTGTGATGGTGAGGAAAAGATGGGTTTGGACCACAGAAGGAAGAATCGGAGCACTTGCCAAGTGTGGCTGGGACTGCACCCCTGGGTGGCAGCCAGGTGGATGGAGAGGGGTCCCTCAATGATTGGAAGTGGGCTTTAATCCCACTTCCACAATTCCTAGCTCTCTGCCTTGGGCCAGTCCCTTCTCCTCTGAGTCATGGTGGACTGTGATATGAGAGTTATGAGGCTTGCCCCATCTCCCTCATATTTATTTAACAGAACGCCTGCACCCCAGGGGACATATTCTGCTGAAACTTTCACTATAAATACAGTCAGCAATAAACACACTATCGTATGAATATAATTAATGAATAAATAGACATCTATTTGTGGTGCGGGCTCAAAATGACTTCACTAATAGGGTATGCAATCAAAAATGTTTGAAAGCCATAGTTCCAGAAAAATACACTGTGCAAATGCTTCAGAAGGCTCTGCCCACCTAAGTGTATCATGAGACAGTGCCTAAAAACACTGAGAGTTTCCCTGCTTACTGATGATGATTTTGTCTTCTCTCATATCATCAAATATTTTTGTTTTCCCCTTGGAAGCAACTACTATTGCCTCAGAGCAGGACTTGGGGGTATTGGGTTGAAAAGGGAACCATCTCCTAAAGGAGCATTCTTGGGACTAGGAGACAAGTCTCTGTGGATGAACGTGGGGGACTCTGGGAAGAAAGCTTGTTTCAGATCCAAGGGGCATTTCCTTTTGGGGCTTTGCTGGTTCTTTGATGTTCTCTCTCTTCATCCATATGTATTCTTTGGAAGCCAACTCCCAGGGATTTGTGTTTTCCAGAGAAATCCAGCCCAGGGCTATAAACTGGGTGCTCTCTACTCATAATTCTCCAGCCTATCATACTCCAGGTCAGAAGGAAGTGTGCCATGCCCCTCACATTCTTCCCACCTGGGGCAGTTCACATCTGCTCTGAGATGCAGCCTCCTGGTCCCCACCTGGGACCCACCTCCTCTTCCACTGAGTCAGGCCTGCCTTCAGGACCCATGATGGCCGCTGTGTCCCGAGGCCCACCCAGGCCTCCACCATCATGTCACACAGACCCTGCCAGTGGCTGCTCTCTGTGGGTCAGCAGACCTTGAAGAGGAAGAGAGGAGGTCCAGAACAAAGGATCGACAAGCAGGTTCTTGCAGGGTCTGAGAAACCACTAGATCTAAATCCCCAAATTCACATTGGGTTCTGGAGAGACCCCTGAGTTTTGAATCAATTGCCTTGAAAAGAGATCCTCAGTGCCTCATGATGGGAGAGACTCCCTGAGACCCTCTAAGAAATGATCTTGGAGGGGCACCTGGGTGGCTCAGTAGTTGAGCATCTGCCTTTGGCTCAGGTCATGATCCAGGGGTCCTGGGATTGAGTCCTGCATCAGGCTCCCTGCTCAGTAGGGAGCCTGCTTCTCCCTCTGCCTATGTCTCTGATTCTCTCTGTGTGTCTCTCATGAATGAATAAATAAAATCTTAAAAAAAAAAAAAAAAAAAAAAGGAAGGAAGAAAATGATCTTGGCAGGGCCAAGATCCAGTGCAGCTTTTTCCTGTGGGTTTCTGGGTTTCTCCATCTGTCCCCCAGCATGATGAACAATAAAACTAATTAAAAAGTATGCCTAAGCTCATTTTGAGGGGTCCGAAAGAAGGGGACATCCTGAAGAGGCTGTCTCCATCTAAGCCAATCTTGGGTGTGACAAAAATACTACAACAGGACAGATAAGTGAATCCCCAGAAGGAAAGAGCAAATTAGGCAGGGGCCTTAAGAGAAAGGAGAAAGGGGAGACCGTGGGGCCTGAAGCAGCCGAGGGTCCCCGTGGGGTCGTTTACGGGGCTGCTAACTGCCCACCGACACACTATCTATGAAAGACAATCAAAATAATGTCACTAATCTGAATGCTGGTGCCATCACAAAGTAATGAAAGGAGGAAGTGAAAACTGCCAAGTATTAACTGTGGATGAGCAATACAGAGATATGCCAGTTAATGATTACAGAAAGCCAAGAGGAGGTCAAAGAAATAGTTGTGCCTCCTTGATAAGGCAATGCTACTGGGAGGTTGTGTACAAGCCTATTAATATCTATTTTTATCCATGCTAGGGCCATACTTACATCTGGAGAGGACGATCATCCGACAATGGATGGAGCATGACGATAAGTACAGTGTGCTCCGTTGCAAATTCTGTGTCTGAACAATCAAGCTTTATTCATTCCTTCTTTGTTCATCATGTTAACCTTTTATTATGCAAAACTGTCAATTCAATTGCACAATGGGAAAAAAAATATTTGGGACAATTCACGAGCCATGTAGCGATGTTTACTATCTCAAAAAACTAACTCAAAATAATCTGCTAAAAGGAAAATACTAACTCGAAAAAACCTGCTCTCACATTCTCATGCTCTGCTCAGATACTCAGATACTCACCAGCAAGCTCGTCTGCTCACTGGGGAACCTGAACTGACTTCTACCCAAGTGTGTGCCAGGAAGGAGTTGGGGAGGCCTCCTTTCCTGCATAGAAAACAAAACTTTCACCCCAGTGAACTGGTGTATGAGAGAAAGCTCTTTGGCAGTGAGCCCTCGGCTGTGGTTCTCAAGGTTATATACGTAAGATTCACTGGGGGAGAGGGTTGTTACAAAACGTTGAGATTTCCATTTAGGAAATTTGGGGTAGGGCACGAGAATCCGTGGGTTAGCAGGCATCCCAGGAGAGTGCTTTGGGGACAGATCCCTGTAGTAGCTCTGGTTGCTGCTGGCCCCCTCCCCACATGCACACATGGGCCCTGCCAAGACCCTGGTGCTGCCAGAGGGTTGGAGGGCCCTCACAGGGTTAAGAGGTAGGGTTGCCTTCTGTGAGCATGCCAGGGGGCCCTGGAGGGGATCTGTAGTGGAAAGTCAGGGCCCTTCTACCAGTGGTCAGAGTAAATTTGTAGAGTAGGTTTTAGGGGCACTTATTAGCCTTCCGTGCCTGCCCACCTCTGTTCACCAAATGATTCTCAATCCTGGCTGTACATTAGAATCACCTAGGAAGATTTAAAAAAAAATACCCTCCCCCAGATCAGTCAAGTCAGACACTCGGGGTTGAATGAGGGTGCTCCTGGTAGTAATATATTTAAAAAGATCATTGAGCCATTCTAATGTGCAGCCTGGATTGAAAACCATGGGTTTAATCTCTTTCTTACCTCCTGGGTCCCTCCCTCCTGTCTCCCCCACAGGTAGGGGCATTTCCAATTGTTCAATGCACCCTCCGGCTGCTGAAAGGCCCCAACTCTGCCACCCCACTCAGCCTACTGTTTCTCAGAGTGCTCCCCCACCCCCGCCCTCTCTTGCAGAGAAGACCCTCTCCCCTCAGTGTGGCACAGGGGGAGTATGCTAATTTTCAGGAGTCATGGAAGGAAAATGTGTATTTCTATACCCCCTTCATTCATCGCATGCAAGTGACTAATGGTCTAAGGTCTTAGGGCAAGATCCCTGAGAAACAGACTCTGAGAAGGAAATTATGTGCAGAAGATGTACTGGGGAGTGTTGGTGGGATCGGTGCCTGTGAGACAATGAAGAGGGAGGTAGTAGGCAGAAGGACCCGGGTAGAGGCTGTTGCAACAAAGGTCTCAGCAGCCCCCCATGGCTGGTCTAGACTCTTCTAGAATCTTCAGAGTTGTTCCACTCTGAGGCATGAGGGCAAGCCTTTAAAATCTACAACATGGACAAGTAACTGAGTACAGGCTGTCTTTGGGGAGGCAGCATGCCCTCGGATGGGGTGACTCTTCAGTCAAGGACAATTCAAGGCAATGCCTGGAGTCTCCCTACTTGGCAGGACCACCAGCTGTCAATATGCCAAGCAGATCAAGTCGGGACATTGCATGTCCCAGTCCTGAACCAGGATCTACCTGTAATACCACGTTGCCCACTCTATGGACTATACTTGGGGGCTTTATTTTTTGAGAGAAGATTATTCAGTAGAAATGAATATCTTATTGCTTTGCTTGAGGAAGGAAGCTTCTTAGTGACCTCAAGAGGCAACTTGGTTATCATGTAAAAACCTCTGGATTTGAATTAGAATCCCAGCTTGGCCCCTTACTTAATTTAGGCAAGTCATTAAGATCTTCAGGCCTCCATTAATTTGTCTTTGCAATGGGTCTGAATACCTTGCAGATTCACTAAGTACTAAATGCAATGGGTGGGCAGTATCTGGGGCAGTGGAGTTTGTGTGAGCTGGGCCTTACCCACCTGAGCCATTTCTTGCCATCTCTGACTCCATAGGACACTTAAGACAAGACTTGTCCCCAGTTCATGCTGCTTGTCCTGGTAGCTAAGATACTGAGAAAACACTGGTGCTGTTTCCAGGGGGATGGTTACCACATGCTTGGACCCAGACTTGCTCAATGCTCAGATCCCTTCTTTTCTCACTGGAGTACCACCTAGAGCCTTGCCCAATTTTTCTTTAATCTATGGCCTGGCAGGAGGCATTGAAATCTGAGGGGAGTATTGTAATGGTAAACAAGATGCCCCCTGGGTCTGAAGAAATCTCAAAGTCAACGTGAAAGGCAACCACCAATGGGGCTAAAGAACTGACTCACACTGAATTTCTGCTTCGTCAGTGGGTTGCCAGTCTCCCAAATGACATTCATTATGAAGCTGACTATAATCAACTTATCAAAATGCTGTGAGACTATCAAATGAATGAGAAATGGGACTGAAAATAATACATTCAATATGATTTCAACTATGTTTTACAATGGTTCAGGAAAATTCTGGAAGCAAAAATGTCAAGATGTCACAATAACTGCCTCTGTATGGTAAGACTGTGGCTCATTATATTCATGCCTTTTTTTTTTTTCACATGTTTCCGTAGTTTAAATTTTTTTTCCATGAGGGGCAGTGGGTGGAGAAAGAAAAGGAAAAAGAAAATGGATCATGTGCTCCCACCAGGGGGAAGGCACGCACCAATGTTTCCTACCAGTTTATCCTATGGATGACTCTGTGTCTGTAGGGAGGTTGCAAACCTAAGTGTCCATCTCATTTCCCTAGGGCTCAAGAGGTCTGTGTGAGGAGATGTTAGCAAAGTAGATACTGATGCTAACAAGCACTTGGGAGCTTGGCTGCTGGGTGTTTTGTGGGAGACTTGTTGTCAGTTGCAGGTTGCCTGCTGTGTGGGTGCATTTCCCCACCCTCACTGGATAATTTTGTCACCAAGGACAACATTTATAGTTCCACATGAACAGCTGCCCTGGTGAGACTGGGGCTGTCGTGGCTCCAGGGCTGAGGTGAGAAGGCTGGTATTCCAGATGTGTGAGGAGATGAGAAATATAGAGTCCCAGGATGGTGGAAACTGAGCTTAGATGGGTTCTGCTAAGTCCTATCTGTCCTCAAAGTATACTCCCTCTCTGATGGCCCACTGCAAGGATACTGGAGACCAGCAAAGAGGAAAACATGGCCAGTTATTGAGGAAGTCAGAGGCCTGTCCTGCTCACTCAAAAACAAAGCCATAAGAAACCAGACAGGCCCAAGATGGTAGGTACCATGACACCTGACCCCTGACCAAATAAGGAAGGAAAAGCATGAAACCCTGCTTCCAAGAAATCTCCACCTCAAGCAATGAATACTCCACCTTGTTGTTAATAACTGTCAATACTTTTATAGAAACCATATAGAAACCCGAATCTCAGTGCACATGGGCCTCTCTCTCTCTCTCACCTTCTTTCATTCTCTCTCTTTCCCCACCCCCTCAAGACTCACCCACTCTCACATCACAAGAGTGTACTTTTGAATTAATAAATTTTCTGGCTTGTACTGCTCACCCACTGTGCTGTGTCTGTTTTTGAATTCTTTCTCATAATGAGACCAAGAGCCTTTGATGCCATCTTTGAGACAGGCTGGGTTGGAGCCTCAGGGCCCAAAGTCTCCCCAGTTCATGTGGCAACTGTAAGCCTTGGGACTGTTGGAGACAGGTGTCATGTCACTGGTTTCAAGTGTTTTTCAAATGTTTAACTGATCATTGAGAGAATCCTTAGCAGAGTTCCAGGCACATGGGAAATGGATATCAAGCAGGTAGGTGTCGATGAAGGGGGAAGAGAGATTTTAGAGCTGAAAGATGGTCTTAAGGTCACCTTGTCCTACCCACTACAGGGAGAAGTTGAACCCCAGAGAGGTTAATGATGAGCCTGGAGTGACCTCCATCTGAATCAAGGGCAACATTCTGCAACTGTAGGCTGTTGGAATGTGTTGTGACTTGAATTATCTGCTCCAGAATAATGTATGTTAGAATCCTAGCCACCAGTACCTCAGAATGTGACCTTATTTGGAGAGATGGTCTTTATGGAAGTGTATAAGGCACTAACCTACGTGTAAGGCAAAGCACAGCTCTGAAAGTTGACATCTGAACTCAACTGAAGAGCCCTGGCCTTTACAAGGGAAGATGGGATACATTAGTCTTTCTGAATATACTTTTTCTTAAAAGAATCAGTGGAACTGTTTCTTCAAATTTTAATTGGAAGCTCAAATAAATAAAAATTAATATATTTTTTTTAAATGAGTTTCTCTGTTTAAAAGTGGGCAAAAGACTTGAATAGCTATTCTCCAAAGAAGATATACTAATGGCTAAGAAGCACAAGAAAAATACTCAACATCATTAGTCATCAGGGAAACTCAAATCAAAACCATAATGGGATACCATTTCACACTCATTCCAGTGGCTATCATATATAAAAAAAGAACATTTGGAAGTAATCCAAATGTCCTATGATGAATGAATGGATCTTAAAAATGTGGTATATACACATAACATAATATTATTTGGTCTTTAAAAGGAAGGAAATTCTGATACATGCTACAACATGGATGAGCTTTTGAGACATTACGCTAAATGAAATAAGCCAGTTACAAAGCAACAAATACAATATGATTTTACTTGTAGTGAATTTTATCACACACACACATACACATACACACATGCACGTGCGCTGTTCTCATGGAATTATTGAATTTATTTTTATGTATTTGGGCTTCAGTAAGTTTTACCCCTTGTGCCCCACCTTAGATGTGAGGCCCCTAAAGCACCTCAGAGGGATCTGAAGGAGTATATCTAAGAAACCTTAGACTCCAGAATCCAGAAGCTCATTTCAGTTCATACCTCACAGGAGTTCATGACCTCTGCCGATCTTTCCCCTCCAAGGTCATTTTACCTCTGGGATATGTCATGAAATACTATAACCTGTGACCTTCCCTTCTCTACCCTGTTCTCCACTTCCTCTTCTCTAGTTAATAAATACAGTGTTTCATTTTCCAAGCTACATGTTATACAAAGAATTATAAAGAAATAAAATGCTCTTTCTCAAGAAATTCACTATCAAAAGTGAAAATCTGTCACAAGATCAATCTCACTATGCAAATAAGATCACGAAAGCCACACCTTATTTCTGAGAAATACTTACGTAAACAATAAAGATGTATTTCTTTTTAAGGCTGGTTCAGGTAAAAAAAAAATCTCACCTCAATTAACCATATTGACTACACTAGGGCCTACAAACAGGTTGATCTTGACCCCTCAGGAACCTATATAATTTAAAGGTATGCTTTTTCCTGGTTGATACTGGGGTAAAGTTGGCTATGGACTATAGGATGAAAGGAGTTTCTCTTAGTTTCAAAATTTCATGTGGAATGAAACTTCTCAAAGGTTTCATATCAATAATTTTTTTTGTTAAAAAAAGGAGTGAGGAAGTGAGTATAAGCACAACAACTCAAAAAGCTGTGATCTATTGATTTAAACTTTTTTGAGAGAAACTACTTTTCAACTCTTAATCATTTCTTTTTTATTTTATTATATTTGGTTTTATCTAATTTTATTTTTAAAGATTGTATTTATTTATTCATGAGAGACACAGAGAGAGGCAGAGACATAGGCAGAGGGAGAAGCAGGCTCTCCACAGGGAGTCTGATGTGGGACTCAATCCCTGGACCCAGGATCACACCCTGAGCCAAAGGCAGATGTTCAACCACTGAGCCACCCAGGTGCCCTTAATTTTATTTTATTTTTTTATAAGATTAGGTAAGATTTTGCTAGACTGAAGTTGCATGCATGTTAGAAGCTTGCAGATTTCTTAATGTGCAATGTTCACTTTCTACAACTTATCAAAAAATGTTTTTTTTTTATTTCGTTGGGTCCTTGGGAGACAAATATGCAGGTATTAAGATATAGCACTGATTAACGTGCAGGTAATCCTTTTCTGACAGTTAGATTATCTTCTTTGTGATGATCCTAGGTGTTTAGGGTTGTTCATATGTGTATAACCCATTAAATGGAGAGTCTGTGAAAGAGAACTTTGTTTTAGAGAACACTAATTGAAGGTTATAAGGCACCATGGTGGAATAAGATGTCCCTCATTTTTGTCCCCCTTCCAAACAAAAATAATTCAGTATGTATCCAGGGACAAAGATGGCCTTGTGGGAGCTATGGGATCCAGCACCATACACCAAGAACATTGAGAAGAGTTTTGCCACCTCGCATTATGTAACATGCTTACAGATCTTGGTCCTAGCTGTGATACCTGCAGTGGCCCATGAACTGGCTCTAGTCCCTCTCAGCTGCCATCTGGGAAGCCCTGGAAATCTGGAAAACAGCTGTCTTAGACAACACCCACTGACAGGATGGTCTTTGTGGAAGTCCAGGTTTCCAGAAGAGAGTTCTAGGACACTAATGGAGAAAAGAAAGAAGGAAAAAAGGAAAGAAAGAAAGAAGAAAGAAAGAAAGAAAGAAAGAAAGAAAGAAAGAAAGAAAGAGAGAAGAAAGGAAGGAAGGAAGGAAGGAAGGAAGGAAGGAAGGAAGAAAAGGAAGGAAAAAAGGATGGAAGGAAGGGTTTGGATGTCTTGGAGAATGTAGTTAGTGAAGACTGGAGGAAGTGAAGGCTACTTCAAATATAAAGGCAGCAATGCAAAATTTCCAGGAACATGAAAACTCAAGGTTACATGATACCACCGAAGGATCAAAATAATATTCCAGTAACCTAGCCCAAAGACAGAGATTTATGATTTACTTGATAAAGGACTCAAAAGAGCTATTTTAAGGAAACTCAATGATCTACAATCAAACACAGAAAGGCAATTCAACAATATCAGGAAAACAACAAACAAACAAAATGAAAACTTTAATTAAAAAATGGAAATCACAAAAGAGGATCAAACAGAAATTCTGGAGCAAAAGATTACAATGAATGATGTAAAAGTGCAATAGAAAGCATCAACAGAAGAATGGATCAAGCATATAAAAGAATCTGTGAGATAGAAGACAGGGACTTTGAAATTATCCAGTCCAAGGGGAACAAAGGAAAACAAATGAAAAAGAGTAAAGTAAGCCTAGATGGTCTGTAGGACACCTTCAAATGAACCAATTTGCAAGCTATTGGAGTTCCAAAAAAAGAAGAGAGGGAGGAAGGAGCAGAAAGCTTATTTAAAGAAATGATGGGCACTGAGTGGGGCACTTGATGGGATGAGCACTGGGTGTTATGCTATATGTTGGCAAATTGAACTCCAATAAAAAAAATAAAATAAAATAAAGAAATGATGGGTGAGAACTTCCTAAATCTGGGGTGAGATTTGGATATCCAGGTTTACGAAACTCATAGGTCATCACCAAATGAAATCAACATAAAGAGATCCTTCTTTCCAAGCCACTTTATAATAAAACTGGCAAAAATCAAAGACGAAGAGAGAATCTTAAAGTAGCAAGAGGATAAAAAATGCTTTCCACTTTCAAGGGAAGCCCCATAAAGCTATCATAAGTGGATTTCTCAGTAGGAATCATACAGATTAGGAAAGAGTAGGTTAATATATTCAAAGTGCTGAGAGGAAGAAACCTGCCAACCAAAAAATACTATCCAGCAAAATTATCCTTAGGAATGAAGGAGAGGTAAAGACTTGCCAAGACAGCAAGATGATGATGATGATGACGACGATGATGATGATGACAACAACAAAAGGATGGAATTCATCACTACTAAACCACAAGAAATGCTGAAAAGAGTTCTTCAAGCTGAAATGAAAGAACACTAATCAGTAACATGAAAGCTTAGGAAAATATACAACACACTGATAAAGGTGGTATATGGTCAAATTCAGAATACCCTAATATTCTAATACAGTGCTATATTTACCACTTAACTCTAGCATAGTATAAAGGTTAAAGGACAAGAGTACTAAAAGTATCTATAGCTACAATAATTTGTTAATGGATACACAGCATAAAAAGAGGTAAATTGTGACATAAAAAATGTACTGTTTTTAATGGGATTGAGGTTAAGTCATTAGTACAAAATAGACTGTTGCATCTATAAGATGTTTTATGTAAGCTCCTGGTAACTACAAAAGGAAAACATAGTATTTATCAAAGGTAAAGAGAAGGGAATCAAAGCATACCATTATGAAAAATCATCAACTAATTAAGGAAGGCAGCAACAGAGAAAGAAAGGAATAAGAAAACTACAAAAAGCTGAGAAAACAATAAAATAGTGTTGATAAATCCTTACCAATCAATAATTACTCTAAATGTAAATGGATTAAATTCTCCACTGAAAAGGTAGAGTGGCTGAATGGATTAAAAAACAAAAAGATTAAGTTATATGTTGTCTATAAGAGACTCACTTTAGCTTTAAGGACGTACATAGGCTCAAAGTGAGGGAATGGAAAAAGATATTCCATTCAAATGGAAATCAAAAGAGAGTAGGGGTAACTAGCTATACTTTTATCAAACAAAATAGATATTAAGCCAAAAATGGTAACAGGAGATAAAGAAAGTCATCATATAATGATGAAAGGGTCAATTCATCAAGATGATATAATATAAAATAACCTAACTTTACACCTCAAAGAACTAGACCAAAAACAAACAAAGCCCAAAGTTAGCAGAAGGAAGAAAATAAAGATCAGAGCAGGAAAAAAAAAATAGAAAACAGAAAATAATAGAAAAGATAACCAAACTAAGTTAGTTTTTAAATAGATTAGCAAAATTAACACAGGTTAGCTAGACTATGAAAAAAAGAGAGGCAGTTCACATAAATAAAATAAAAAATAAAAGAGGAGACATTATAACTGATACCAGAAAAATCCAAAGGATCATAAGAGATTATTATGAATAATCATATACCCATAAATTGGATAACCTAGAAGAAATGAATACATTCCTAGAAGCATACAACCTACCAAGAGTGAACCATGAAGAGATAGAAAATCTGTACAAACCAATAATGACTAAGGGTATTTAAGCAGTAATAATAAAAAAAAAAAAATCTCTCAACATAGATAAGCCCAGGACTAGATTATTTTACTGGTAAATTCTACCAGACACTTACAGAAGAATTAATGCCAGTCCTTCTCCAACTCTTCCAAAAAACTGAAAAGGAAGGAACACTTCAAACTAATTTACAAGGCCAGCATCACCCTGATACCAAAGCCAGATAATGACACTACAAAAAAAGAAAGAAAGAAAGAAAGAAAGAAAGAAAGAAAGAAAGAAGAAAACTACAAATATCCTCCATGAATATAAATGCAAAAATTCTCAACAAAATATTAGCAAACTGAGTTTCACAGCACATTAAGAGGATCATATATAATGATAAAGTGGAATTTACCCCTGGGATACCAGTATGGTTCAAGATATGTAAATCAATAAGTGTGATACACTACATTAATAGAATAAATGACACAAATCATATAATACTCTCCATAGATTCAGAGAAAGCATTTGACAACTATAACATCCTTTCATGTTAAAAACTCCCCACAAATTGAGTATAGAAGGAACACATCTCAAAATAATAAAGACCATATATGATAACCCCACAGCTAATATCATATTCAATGGTGAAATATTGAAAACTTTTCATCTAAGGTGAGGAACAAGACAAGGATTTCCACTCTCACAATTCCTATTCAAAATAGCACTGAAATCCTAGGCAGAGCAATCAGGCAAGAAAAAGAAATATAATACATCCAGCTAGGAAGGATATAAAATTATCTTTGCAGAGGATAGGATCTCATGTAGAAAATCTTAAAGACTGTTCCCCAAAACTGTTAGAATAAATCAGTGAAATTGCAGGATACAAAATCAGCATATAGAAATAGAAATCAGTTGAATTTCTATACACTAACAACAAAATATCTTTAAAAAGAAATTTAAAAAACTCCAATGCCATTCCCACACAATAGTATCAAAAAAGAAAATACTTAATAATAAATTTAGTCAAGCAGATGAGATATGTGTACTGAAAATTGTTAAGACTTTGCAGAAAGAAATCAGGGAAGAAACAAATAAATGGGAAAGCATCCTATGTTTATGGCTTGGAAGAGTTAATGTTAAAATGTTCATACTATCTAAAACCATGTATAGATTTGATGCAGTCCCTACCAAAATTCCAAAGTCATTTTTCACAGAAATAGAAAAAATAATCCCAAAATTTGTAGGGAGCCACAAAGACACCTAATACCCAAAGAAATCCTGAGAAAGAAGAACAAAGCTGGAGACATTACACTTCCTGATTTCAAACCATACTACAAAGCGATAGAAATAAAAATAGTATGGTCCTGGTATAAAATTAGACACATAGACCAATGGAACTCAGAGCCCAGAAATAAACCCATACAAATATCACCAACAATATTTGACAAGGGAGCCAAGAATGTTTAATGGGAAAAGGATAGTCTCTTCAACAAATGGTGGTGGGAAAATTGAATAACCACATGCAGAATGAAATTGGTAAGGCCATTCATAAGAACTAACTTGAAATGGAATTAAAGACTTAAACATGAGATCTGATACCATAAAATTCCTAGCATAAAACATAGGAGGAAAGATCCTTGACATTGGACTTAGGAATGATTTTTTGGAGGTGACTATGACACCAAAAATGCAAATGAGACAAAAGCAAAAATTAATAAATGGAACCATATCAAACTAAAAGCTTCTATGTAGCAAAAGAAACAACAAAATGAAAAGGTAACCTATTGAATAGGAAAAAATATTTGCAAATCATATATTTGATAAGGGTTAATATCCAAAATATATAAAAAATTTATACAACTCAATAGCAAGAAACAAAACAATCCAATTTAAAAGGGGGCAGAAGTACTGAATAAACATTTTTCCAAAGAAAACATCTAATAGGTACAAAAAGATGTCCTACATCACTCATTATCAGGGAAAGAAAATCCAAACCACATGGGATATCCTCTTTTTTTTTTTTTTAAGATTTATTTTTATTTATTTATGATAGTCACAGAGAGAGAGAGGCAGAGACACAGGCAGAGGGATAAGCAGGCTCCATGCACTGGGATCCCGACGTGGGATTCGATCCTGGGTCTCCAGGATCGCGCCCCGGGCCAAAGGCAGGCGCCAAACCGCTGCGCCACCCAGGGATCCCGGGATATCCTCTTATACCTGTTAGAATGACCATCATCAAAAACACAAGAGATAAGTCTTGGTAAGGATGTGGAAAAATGTGCACCATTGGTGAGAATGTAAATTGGTTTAGCCATTGTGGAAAACAGTATGGAGGTTTTTCAGAAAAGTTATAAAGATAACTACCATATGATCCAGAGGTCCAACTTCTGGGTATAGATAAAAAAAAAAAAAAAAGAAAGAAAGAAAGAAAGAAAGAAAGAAAGAAAGAAAGAAAGAAAGAGAAAGAAATCAGGATCTTGAAGAGTTATCTGCATTCCCATGTTCATTGCAGCATTATTCACAATAGCCAAGATATTGAAACATCTCAAATCCCTATAAATGGATAAAAGTGATATATATATATATATATATATATATATATATATATATATATATATATCCCATCATGACACAGAAGGAAATCTTGCCATTTGTGACAAAATTGATGGATTCTGAGGCCATTAAGGAAAATGAAATAAGTTAAAGAAGTTAAAGAAAGACAAATATTTACTTACGTGTGGAATCTAAAAAAGGTGAACTTACAGAAACAGAGAGTATAATGGTAGCTATTAAGGGCTGCAGGCTGGAAGAAATGGGGAAATGTTTGTCAAAGGTACAAATTGTCAATTATAAAGTTATAAACCAGATAAATTTGGGGGATCTAATATAGAGTATGGTGATTATAGTTAACAATACTGTAATATACACTTGAAAGTTGCTAGGAGACTAGATCTTAAATATTCTTGCCACAAAAATGAAATGATATAATTATGTGAGTTGATGAAAGTGCTAACTAATGCTACAGGGGTAATTGTTCGCAATATATAAGTGTATCATATCAACACTTTGTAAATCCTAAACTTTTACAATCTTCTATGTCAATTATAATTTAATAAAGCTAAAAACTTTTATACAAGAATAGATTTTAATAGATGATTTTATTGATCTAATTTAGCTATGCCCTATAAATAATGGAACATTTATACAGTGGAATATTGTATAGCCATTCACACACACACACACACACACACACATGCACAACGTTTAACAACACTGGGAAATGCTCACAGTATAATATGGAGAAGATAAAGTATAATTGCATAGGTAGTGCTGTCTAAATAATTCTTTTTGAGAAACACAAATCAAATCAGACTAAGCCCATGAGGGTAAAGTTATAGAGAACAAAGATTAGATAGAATTATTTCAAAATGTAAATACTGCTATCTCTGAATAGTGATATTAGGAGTAACTTCTATTTTCTTCTCTAGTCATTTCTGTATTTTCTTAATTGTTAATAAAATATGTATATTATCCTTGCAATTAAGGAAAAGATATTCAAAAATATTTTTGGCCACAATGGAAAACAGTATCGCATTTCCTCAAAAAAATAAATATAAAATTACCATGTGATATAATAATTGATTCTGGGCACATACCTGACATAATTAAAAGCAGGGGCTCAGATATATGTAACCCATGTTTATAGCAGCATTATTCACAATAGTCCAAAAATGGAAGCAACCCAATTATCTATCAATGCATGAATGAATAAATAAAATGTTAGTTATATATATACAATGAAATGCTCTTCAGCCTTTCAAAGGAAGGAAATTCTGACATATATTACATGAATGAGCTTTAAACAGTATGCTAAGTGAAATACGCCATCACAAAAGGGCAAATACTGTATGATTCCACCGATAGGAGGTACCTGGAATAGTCAAATTCGCAGAGACAGAAAGAAGCATGAATGTTACCAGGGGCTGGGAGGAGGGAGCAATCAATGTTTAGGGGTACAGAGTTTTAGTTTTGCAAGATGAACAGAGTTCTGGAAAGGAGGGTGGTGAAAGTTGTACAACCATATGAGTGTACTTAATGTCACTGAATTGTATACTTAAAAAATGATTTAAATGGCCGAGTTTATGTCATATGTTTTACCACAATTTAAAAAATTACCCTTACCAGATTTGAATTAAAATCCAGATAATACTAGGGTCCCAGTTAAAGTGATGAAGTTGGTGATTAAGTTGGAAAGCAGTGGGCCAAGTTATGCAAAGTCTTGAAAGCCGTGCTGAGCTGTTAGGTAGGAGGAACTGTGAGGAAGAGAGGAGAAGGTGGCACTACAGGAGAGCCCCGCTGGCAGTCATGCCCTAGATGAACTGAGCTGGAGTAGAAGTGAAGGAAGCCAAAGTTATCAAAAGCCTCTTATATCCTGGATGCTCTATATATGCCTGCATATTTATGTCTAAAGAGGTAAAGGCCAAGGGAAGCGACTTGCCCAGAATCCCAGAGCAGACCCCTCTCTTGAGTTCAGATGTCTCTGACCCCACATCTCTGCTCTTTCCTTCATGTCACACTCCCATCATGTATTCTAAATGAAAGAAAGAAGGAAGGATGGTGGGAAAGGGAATGGGAGGAATGGAGAGAAAGAGAAATGAAAGAGAATGTCAGGAGACAGGAAGATGAGATTCAAAACTGAAAACAAGAACAAACTTTTAAATAAGGCCCTGAGTCTGCATTGAACTTTTGACAATTATGGTTTGTCAACATGGTAACTGATTCATAATTATTTTATGGGAGTTTAGCAACTCTGTATGTAACTGGCTCAGAGCAGTTGCAGAGCTGTTAATCCTGAATGTTTATTACCCACCATTCAATAAATAGCTTAATAAATCTGAAGAAGTCCAATTTATGGGGATGGTTATGGCATGCTATTCAAATTCCAAGCAATTACAATAAAACCATGTCTATTGAGGGTAATGTAGTTTTTTTTTTTAATTTGATATTGGAGGATGCTGCTACTTGACACCCCTTTGAGCTATTCTTTGCTGTCTGAGTCATAGGGGTCCAGAGCAGAGCAGAGGTCAAAGGTTGCCATTTTGCTGTTTGAAAGGGTGATGGAGTGAGATGTACCACAGGCTTGTCATCTTCCATGCTATTTGGGGATCTGGGTTCCTGGTGACAGTGACATTATAAGGCTGTTTGGTTTCTTGTTCAGAGCTTACCTCTGACCTTGGTGTGGTACAGCATGTCACAGTTGATGTTGGGTGAGTTTTGGGCATCTTCTAGAAGGTGAGTGATTTGGGAAGAGTCATGAGTGATAACTTCTTTCCTCACAGCTCCTGTCAAGATCAGGGTCTTCTCTGCTTACTTCTTGGAGCCCAGAGCAACTACACAGAGGGCTGTGGGTGGATTAGAAAGATAATTCTTATCATCTTAACCACGTACACACACATACACACTTCATGACATTACTTACCCTTTGCCTGTGGATTTCCTGTCATTCCTTGACATTTCACCTTATCTCCTATTAGGGAGACAATTCGTTGGAAGTGATGCAAAGTGGGACAGATACTAGCCTTGGCTTTTACCTTTACTGTGTGGCCTTGGACATGTCATTTCAATGGTAGGGCCTCAGTTTCCCCTTCCAGTTCTCACACTTTAGTTTGATGCTTCAGTGAACAAGAATAGTAGGTGAACAAGAGAGATAGTCACAAGAGGTGCTCTACAGAGGAGTATCCCTGTCCAAATTGGGAATAAGACTTTCCATTGTGCAAAGGCATAAGTCTGAATCTACCTTCTTTCAGGTCAAACATTTATTGAACACCTGTCTATTCCATGGGAAATTCAGTGTTTGAAACTGCACCTGAATGAGACCCATTCTCCTCCCCCACTGAGAGTTCAGACTTAAATAATAATTATAATATAAGAGGTAAATGCTAAACTGGCACTTTGGAGAAAGTGTTATGGAGCATATAGAAGGAAAGTCACTTGTTTTGTGTGGGGAACGATGTGTTCAGGTCAGGCTTGATGGAGACAACGGTATTTGAGCAAGGTCTTGGAGATAAGTGAAGAGACATTCACCACTAAGAAAATGGGAGGAAGGCAGATAAAGGGAACAGCAGAGGTGAAGAAGTATGGAAGTGCGTTCATTCACTTCCAATATGCCAGAAATGGTTTGGGGCACTGAGGATGCAATAGTAAATAAGAGGGCCTCTGATGTCATGGAGCTTACAGACAAGTGGGTAGGGACAGGTATTAAACAGTCAAATATATCATTGAGTAAGGTGGTCTTAAGAAATGGACAATCCTATGTTGCCGAAGTGTGGGGTGCCTACTGCGGAAAAACTGGACATGAACTTGATAAAATACAAACTTTAAAGATTGTGGAGGGTCATATGTGCAGCACTTAGGAGCTTGTACTTTGTCCTGTAGATAGTAGGAAACTAACAAAGTTTTGTGGGGTTTTTGTGTGTGTGTGTGTGGAGAAACATTACCAGATTTATGTTTTAGAACTAAAACCAAGCAAAGAATACATTAGCATGAAAGAGGCTGGCTGCTGAGAAAGCAATTAGAATGTTATTACTGTAGTCTAAGAAAAAGATGATGAGAACGGACGTAGGGCCATAGCTGTGGTAATGAAGACAAGGAGACAGATCTGAAAGGCATTTCAGAGGCACAAATAAGATCTGGTGACATGAGCAGTGAATGAGAAAGAGGCAAAGATGGTACCATTTACAGACTGAGTGACTTGGGAACTATTTATACCATTCTTGAAGACAGAGAATACAGAAGGAAAATCACACAGTTGGATTTGAGGTGCCTATGGGACAACTAGCAAGTTCACAGTCAGCAGTGTCAGCTTTAGTCTCATAGCTGGGGCTAGTGATTGTAGAATTGTCAATCCAGGGGTATAAATTGAAGTCATTATAATACATGAGTCCACTCCGAAAAGAAGGAAGAAGATGCCACACTGATGAAACTCATGCAGAAGGTGAGTGAAGAAATTTGGGATGAATACTCAGGGAAAATGATGTCCTAGAATCAAAGAAAGAAATACACACACACATGCATACACACACATCTAGATAGATAGATGATAGATAGATAGATAGATAGATAGATAGATAGATAGATAGATAGATGATAGATGAGGTATAGAAGGGAGATGTAGCTGGAAAGAGGAAAAATTTATCCC
The DNA here is from genome assembly GCF_048418805.1 of Vulpes vulpes. Classification (NCBI taxonomy): domain Eukaryota; kingdom Metazoa; phylum Chordata; class Mammalia; order Carnivora; family Canidae; genus Vulpes; species Vulpes vulpes. The sequence continues at coordinate 87,252,136 of NC_132787.1, read as the reverse complement.
CTCTGGTGGAGAAGTCAAGGAAACTTCCTGCAGAGGTGCCATAAAGTTGGATTTTGAAAGATTGAAAGGATTTTGCCAAGTGAATGAAGGTGGGGCATTCATTCCAGAGACTGAGAATAGCACGTGCAATAAAATGAAGGCGAGAAAGAGAAGGTCATGTATTTTGGGAACTACAAGCATGAAGTGTGTGGGGGAGTGCCAGTGCATGGGGCTAAAAGGCAAATAGGGAGCAAATCATAAATAGCTTTATGTGCTATGCTTTAGGCTAAGAAGTTGGTCTTCACTTTGTAGATGGAGATAAAAGATATAAGTAAGGAGGACTTGGGGTTTTGAGAGATCTCTTTGATTTTAGCTTTTCTCTTTATTGATTTTTTTCAGATTGGTCTATTTCATGGTTCTAGTATAAGATGAGTGCTTGGTTTCATTTTATTTTTCAGTGTCCTTTAATAATTAAGTGCTGCTTATATAGTGGCTTCTGTTGTTTTTGTATGGAGTGTTACATTTTTCATTGGCACGTCGGTAGTAAGTCATTTCTTTTTTAATTTCCTCTATGAAATCAATGAACTGGAAATTTTAAAAATAGAAAGAATAAATAAATCCAAAACCTGATTTTTCAAGAAAACCAATAAAACAGATATACGTCTTGCAAGCTTATTAGGGGAGAAAAGAAGAGAATATAAAAATAGATAAAAGTGAAAAAGGAGACATGTGCCACCATTACATGCTTGAATTGTATACTAACAAAACTGAAAATTTAGAGTAAATGTATTAATTCCAGGTAAAACATATCATATTAAAATTGATTTAAAAGGGAATGGAAATCTTGACCTGACCAATTAGTACAGAAGAAATAAACTGATAAGTGAGTTTGCATTGAAAAGGTCACCTGGCTTAGAAACGGGGATTTTATATTCAAGAATAGATAATTCTGGGACACCTGGGTGGCTCAGTGGTTGAGTGTCTGCCTTCGGCTCAGGGTGTGATCCCCGGATCAAGGATTGAGTCCCACATCAAGTTCCTTGCACGGAGGCTGCTTCTCCCTCTGCCTGTGTCTCTGCCTCTTTTTCTCTGTGTCTCCCATGAATAAATAAATAAAATCTTAAAAAAAATAGATAATTCCTATTTAACTATTCTAGATGCTAGAAAGAAGCTTGACAAAGACAACAAAGAAGGAAAACCATACCCCAATATCATGTAATTCTTAATACCTTAATTAGGTACAGAGTTCTTAATGCCTTAATTGGGTACAGATTCTTTTTTTTTTAATTAATTTTTATTGGTGTTCAATTTACCAACATACAGAAAAACACCCAGTGCTCATCCCGTCAAGTGTCCGCCTCAGTGCCCATCACCCATTCCCCTCCAACACCCGCCCTCCTCCCCTTCCACCACCCCTAGTTCGTTTCCCCGAGTTAGGAGTCTTTATGTTCTGTCTCCCTTCCTGATATTTCCCAACATTTCTTTTCCCTTCCTTTATATTCCCTTTCACTATTATTCATATTCCCCAAATGAATGAGAACATACACTGTTTGTCCTTCTCCGATTGACTTATTTCACTCAGCATAATACCCTCCAGTTCCATCCACGTTGAAGCAAATGGTGGGTATTTGTCGTTTCTAATGGCTGAGTAATATTCCATTGTATACATAGACCACATCTTCTTTATCCATTCATCTTTCGATGGACACCGAGGCTCCTTCCCACAGTTTGGCTATTGTGGCCATTGCTGATAGAAACATCGGGGTGCAGGTGTCCCGGCGTTTCATTGCATCTGAATCTTTGGGGTAAATCCCCAACAGTGCAATTGCTGGGTCGTAGGGCAGGTCTATTTTTAACTCTTTGAGGAACCTCCACACAGTTTTCCAGAGTGGCTGCACCAGTTCACATTCCCACCAACAGTGTAAGAGGGTTCCCTTTTCTCGGCATCCTCTCCAACATTTGTGGTTTCCTGCCTTGTTAATTTTCCCCATTCTCACTGGTGTGAGGTGGTATCTCATTGTGGCTTTGATTTGTATTTCCCTGATGGCAAGTGATGCAGAGCATTTTCTCATGTGCTTGTTGGCCATGTCCATGTCTTCCTCTGTGAGATTTCTGTTCATGTCTTTTGCCCATTTCATGATTGGATTGTTTGTTTCTTTGGTGTTGAGTTTAATAAGTTCTTTATAGATTTTGGAAACTAGCCCTTTATCTGATATGTCATTTGCAAATATCTTCTCCCATTCTGTAGGTTGTCTTTTAGTTTTGTTGACTGTATCCTTTGCTGTGCAAAAGCTTCTTATCTTGATGAAGTCCCAATAGTTCATTTTTGCTTTTGTTTCTTTTGCCTTTGTGGATGTATCTTGCAAGAAGTTACTGTGGCCGAGTTCAAAGAGGGTGTTGCCTGTGTTCTCTTCTATGATTTTGATGGACTCTTGTCTCACATTTAGATCTCTCATCCATTTTGAGTTTATCTTTGTGTATGGTGAAAGAGAGTGGTCCAGTTTCATTCTTCTGCATGTGGATGTCCAATTTTCCCAGCACCATTTATTGAAGAGACTGTCTTTCTTCCAATGGATAGTCTTTCCTCCTTTATCGAATATTAGATGACCATACATTTCAGGGTCCACTTCTGGGTTCTCTATTCTGTTCCATTGATCTATGTGTCTGTTTTTGTGCCAGTACCACACTGTCTTGATGACCACAGCTTTGTAGTACAACCTGAAATCTGGCATTGTGATGCCCCCAGCTATGGTTTTCTTTTTTAAAATTCCCCTGGCTATTCGGGGTCTTTTCTGATTCCACACAAATCTTAAAATAATTTGTTCTAACTCTCTGAAGAAAGTCCATGGTATTTTGATAGGGATTGCATTAAACATGTAAATTGCCCTGGGTAACATTGACATTTTTACAATATTAATTCTGCCAATCCATGAGCATGGAATATTTTTCCATCTCTTTGTGTCTTCCTCAATTTCTTTCAGAAGTGTTCTATAGTTTTTAGGGTATAGATCTTTTACCTCTTTGGTTAGGTTTATTCCTAGGTATCTTATGCTTTTGGGTGCAATTGTAAATGGGATTGACTCCTTAATTTCTCTTTCTTCAGTCTCATTGTTAGTGTATAGAAATGCCATTGATTTCTGGGCATTGATTTTGTATCCTGCCATGCTACCAAATTGCTGTATGAGTTCTAGCAATCTTGGGGTGGAGGCTTTTGGGTTTTCTATGTAGAGTATCATGTCATCGGCGAAGAGGGAGAGTTTGACTTCTTCTTTGCCAATTTGAATGCCTTTAATGTCTTTTTGTTGTCTGATTGCTGAGGTGAGGACTTCCAGAACTATGTTGAACAGCAGTGGTGAGAGTGGACATCCCTGTCTTGTTCCTGATCTTAGGGGAAAGGCTCCCAGTGCTTCCCCATTGAGAATGATATTTGCTGTGGGCTTTTCATAAATGGCTTTTAAGATGTCGAGGAAAGTTCCCTCTATCCCAACACTCTGAAGGGTTTTGATCAGGAATGGATGCTGTATTTTGTCAAATGCTTTCTCTGCATCTAATGAGAGTATCATATGGTTCTTGGTTTTTCTCTTGCTGATATGATGAATCACATTGATGGTTTTACGAGTGTTGAACCAGCCTTGTGTCCCAGGGATAAATCCTACTTGGTCATGGTGAATAATTTTCTTAATGTGTTGTTGGATCCTATTGGCTAGTATCTTGTTGAGAATTTTTGCATCCATGTTCATCAGGGATATTGGTCTGTAATTCTCCTTTTTGGTGGGGTCTTTGTCTGGTTTCGGAATTAAGGTGATGCTGGCCTCATAGAACGAATTTGGAAGTACTCCATCTCTTTCTATCTTTCCAAACAGCTTTAGTAGAATAGGTATGATTTCTTCTTTAAACGTTTGATAGAATTCCCCTGGGAAGCCATCTGGCCCTGGACTCTTGTGTCTCGGGAGGTTTTTGATGACTGCTTCAATTTCCTCCCTGGTTATTGGCCTGTTCAGGTTTTCTATTTCTTCCTGCTCCAGTTTTGGTAGTTTGTGGCTTTCCAGGAATGCTTCCATTTCTTCTAGATTTCCTAATTTATTGGCATACAGCTGTTCATAATATGTTTTTAGAATCGTTTGTATTTCCCTGGTGTTGGTAGTGATCCCTCCTTTCTCATTCATGATTTTATTAATTTGAGTCTTCTCTCTCTTCTTTTTAATAAGGTTGGCTAATGGTTTATCTATCTTATTAATTCTTTCAAAGAACCAACTCCTGGTTCTGTTGATCTGTTCCACAGTTCTTTTGGTCTCGATATCATTGAGTTCTGCTCGAATTTTAATTAACTGTCTTCTTCTGCTGGGGGTGGGGTCTATTTGTTGCTTTTGGGTACAGATTCTAAGTGAACTATTAGCAAATAGAATTTGGCAATGACTTAAAGAATAATATATTATGATTAAGCAGATTTTACAAGTAAGGGTGATTTAATATGAAAGAATCTATCAATGCAACCCATTATATCATTATATATTTTTATGTCAATAAATTTAATATGTACATGAATGTATGCACACAAATATGATGTATACTGTTTATGTGTATCATAGATACAAATATATTTATACATATACACATATATAATATATCTGGTATTAATATACCTGGTATTTATCTATATCTATGAACATTAACCTAAGAGACTACAATCTAAGGTTGAAGAGACTCTACTAATGAAAACGGACACTGAGAATTAACAAAATATGGCATAGACATATTCCGTTATATACAAATTGAAGTAAGCCTTTTTTTTTTTTTAATTTTTATTTATTTATGATAGTCACAGAGAGAGAGGGAGAGAGGCAGACACACAGGCAGAGGGAGAAGCAGGCTCCATGCACCGGGAGCCTGATGTGGGATTCCATCCCGGGTCTCCAGGATCGCGCCCTGGGCCAAAGGCAGGCGCCAAACCGCTGCGCCACCCAGGGATCCCTAAGTAAGCCTTTATATTAAAATAAAAATTAAGATTAACTTTACATGAAAAGAAAGATATAGCAGAGATATCGGTGAAATTGGTAAAGACCTCTAAAATTCACTCCTCCTATTCTCTCCTACCTATAAAGGTAGTAATAACACTAGCAAATGTTCAGAATCAACTTTTTCAGAGCTCTGAAAATTAACTGAAGGCTAGTAGAAATTCAATGGGCATTTATTTATTTATTTATTTATTTATTTAATAAAAAAAAAAGATTTTATTTATTTATTTATGAGAGACACAGAAAGAGAGAAAAAGGCAGAGACACAGGCAGAAGGAGAAGCAGGCTCTATGCAGGGATCCCAATGTGGGACTCAATCCCGGGACTCCAGGATCATACTCTGAGCTGAAGGCAGGTGCTAAACCGCTGAGCCACCCAGACATCCCTCAATGGACATTTATATAAGAAAAATGGCTAACATTTAGTAAGAACAGCAAACATGTTAACTTGTCCTATTCTCATCTCCCTCTCCCCATGCAGTATTTATGAAAACCAACATCTCACTGTCACAGTGGAAACCAGCAGCCTGACAGCCACCAGGTCACTATTTGGAAATAACTACAAAATATATAGCAAAAGAAGTGACAAAGAAATTAAGGTATACTAGAAGATTCTTTCATATTTAACCACCCTTACTACAAATTCACACTATAAAATATGCTTAATCATGTATGTACAAAAAATAGCATAGTGGCAGGTATAAATGCTTTATTAGTAATTAATGCAAATATCCCTTGGGGTGCCTGGTTAGCTCAGTTGGAAAAGCGCCTGACTCATGATTTCAGGGTCATAAGTTCAAGCCTCATGTGGGGTATAGAGATTACTTTAAAAAAAACAAACAAACCCAAAACTTAAAAAAACCAAAGTGTGTCTCTTGTAGGTAGTATATAGTGGGGTTTTTAAAATCTATTCTGCCAATTTCTGCCTTTTGATTAGAGTTTAATAGTTTACATTTAATATTTAATCCATTAAAGCAGGCGGAGTGGCAGGCAGAGGGATAGGAAGAAGCAGGCATCTGTCTGCTGATGTGGGGCTTGATCCCAGGATCCTGGGAGCATGACATGAGCCAAAGGCAGATGCTTAGCTGACTGAGCTACTCAGGTGTTCTAAGAAGAAAGATTTCTTTTTTTTTTTTTTTAAGATTTTTAAAATTTATTCATAGAGACAGAGAGAGGCAGAGGGAGAAGCAGGCATCATACAGAGAGCCTGACGTGGGACTCCATCCAGGGTCTCCAGGATCACGCCCTGGGCTGCAGGCGGCGCTAAGCCACTGTGCCACCGGGGCTGCCCCAAGAAGAAAGATTTCAAAACAAAAACCTAACTTACCTTAATTAAGAAACTAGAAAAATCAGAGTAAACAAAATGCAAAATGAGCAGAGGAGGGAAAGAATAAAGATCAGAATGCAAATAAATGAAATAGAAAATAGAAAAAACAAAAATAAATAAGTAAAAAATCAACAAAATTGATTAATCTTTAACCAAATTGATGAAAAAAAAAAAAGAGAAGACTCAAATAACTAAAATTAAGAATGCAGAAGGGAACATTACTATTGACCTTATAATAAACAGGATTATAAAGGAATACTATGAACAATTATAGGCTAACAAACTAAATGATCCAAATAAAATGGACATATTTCTAGAAGAATTTACACTCACTCAAGAAGAAATAAAAAATCTGAGTAGACCTATAACAAATAAACAGATTGAATTAGTAATATAAGAAACATCCTATAAAGACAAGTCCGGATCAAGTGGCTTCATTGGTGAATTCCACCAAAGTTATACAGAAGACTTAGCACTAAAACCCTTTACAAATGGTTTCCAAGACTTAGACTAGGGAGGAAATTGGAACCCTCATACATTACTGGGGGAATGTAAAATGATGCAGCTTCTTTGGAAAACAACTAGCTTGGCAGTTTCTCAGAAGTTAAATATAGAATTAGCATATGACCCAGCAGTCACACTCCTAAATATAGACCTAGGAGAAACGAAAACACACATTTGTGCAAAAACTTGTATATGATGTTCATAGCAGTTTATATTCCCATAGCACATAGTCCCAGTAGCCCACAGGTGGAAGTAACTGGAAGGAACCTAAATGTCCATCAGTTGATGAATAAGTAAAATATAGTAGATCCATACAATGGAATATAGAGCCATAAGAAAGTTTTGACACATGCTACATGAATGGACCCTGAAAACGTTATGCTAAGTAAATGAAGCATACACAAAAGGTCACATATTGTAGAATTCCATTTACATAAAATGTGAAGAATAGGCAAATCCACCGAGACAGCTGGCAGATTTGTGATCGTCGGGGTCTGGGGGAGGGGAGGAGGGAAATGGGGAGTGACTGCTAATGGGTACAGGTTTCTCCAGGGTGATGAATATGTTCTAGAATTAGTGGTGATGGGCACACACTTTGTGAATCCACTAAAAACTAATGACTTGTACAGTTAAAAATGTATATTTTATGGCATGCAAATTCTATCTCAACAAAAAATTTAGGTTATGCATTTTGACAAAAACAAAGTAATAAGACATGCAGTAGATTCATAAAAATGTTTGTAATTCAGATGGTAGATACAGGGTTAATTCCTCTCCTCTGCAGAGAGAAATCACAAACTGACAAAAAGACTAAATCATAATAAATAGAAAAAATTATATCAAAATACAATTCATAGAAGGGCATATGCAAACGGCACCAAATATACTCTATTCACTGATAGTCACAGAAGTCTAAATTAAAATAACAATGAGATATCTTTTTGTACCCATCAGACTGGCAAAAATTAAAAAGCACTCTCATATCTATTGCTTGCAGGGATCTGGGGAACAGAGGGTTCTCATACATTGCTGGTCAGGATAGTGATATAGTTACAGCTATTTTAGAAGCTGGCAAGCAACAATTATTAAGATTCAAAGTACATATATTGACCTACCAATCTTACTTCTGTGAATCTATCCGATGTAAATGAAAATAATATTTTCTAAGGGCACAAACACAGAGATATATATACATACATATATATATATACCTGTATATATGGCCAATTCATAATTCATATGAATGACATATATCTTTTCTCATCAGTTGATGAATATATCTTTTTCAATATCAATATCTTTTTATTATGAATTCATAATTTGCTGAATTGCCCATTGATGTCTATGGTGATCCTAAACTGAAGAGGTTGTGGTACATTATACTGTGGAATATTACATAACCACAAAAAACTGCCAGCAGACTTAGAGGGAATTCCATGGGTTTTATTGGATGAGAAAAGATACAGAAGGGTATGTATAATATAATCAATCCCCTTTTAATAAAATAATTACAAAGAGCAGTATAGTATATATGCATATATTGAATACATAAATCTTTTTTGATTATACTTTTAATATCCCTGTAAAAACAGAGCAGGGAAAAAAGATCATTCTGGTGGTAGTGGTTGGGCAGATAACAGGAAGCAAAAGTGGGTGGTACAAAGACCAGTTGAGAGGTTCCTGCTTTGGTCCAGGAAAGACATGGTTAAGACCTTGGCTAAATCAATGTGAGAGCCTAGGGGATTGAGCATCTCTCAAAAGTTCTGCTGGGACATCCTCTCTGGGCTCTCTTTTGGATGTCAGTGTTGCTGCTTGCCTTTTCTCCCACAGACTGGGTGACCGGCCTGCTGGTTTTCTGCTTCACTGCCAACATCTGTTCCTCTATCTCGGATTCTCTCTTTCCCACAAGACCAGGGCCAAACGAAAGCATCTTCAGTTTCCCCATCATTGTTCTGAGTATGCCTTCCTATCCTTCTGACATTCTCCATGAATTTAGACGATGGAATCCCAAAAGACAGGCCAGGTCAATGAGATATCCAAATGATATCTTAATGGACTTTTCCTATATCTATTCCTGCTCTACATGGATAGTAAAGACATCCAGCTGTGGTCTTTCTTTACCTCTACGTGTTTTTTGTCATCATCCCTCTTTTGGGAATCAACTCCTCTCCATTTATCACCATCTGAACTTCTGAATTCTCCCAGAACTCTATGTGCGCCTTCATCCCAGTCCAACTCTCCTTTCTTCAGACCTAGACTAGCCATATTCTCACGTGGGGGGTGGGTTAGTATATCAGAATCCTTTGGGGAGAGATTTTCAAAATACATATGCCTGCCACTCTCCAGCCTGCTCTCCTCCCCAGTGCATCATGGATTCTGGAAAAATGAGCTTTTCTTTCCTTTTCTTCCCCCCTCCCCCTGTGATAGCATTAAAATGATACCATATACTAATCTCCATTTTGCAGATTAGGAAACTAAGGATCAATGAAATTAACTGATCTTCCTAGGACCTTCTGACTCCAGAGCACCTGCTATTTCTTCTGCATGCCCAGCTTTTTAGGAGAATTCATCAAAGTCTCTGAGGAGGTGCCTTTACTTCTTATAGAAACCCCTAGGGGTCTACTGCCCAATAGCCCGTTTTAGTTTTCACTTTTCTGCAAGCAAGCACTGAGTTTGTAATACATGCCAGGCATTATGCTAGTGCTTGGAGCTGGGGTGAGGAAGTTGAAGGACAGATATAGAAATACAAACGTAAACAAAAGAGGGCATCTACTTTTGATGAGCGCACAGCAAGTGGGCGAGTAGATCAGTGAAAAGAGGCACTTGTAATCAATGTGATTGGTACCTTTACAGGCTAGAGGAATTGGGGATTTATCTAACCTGTGAGCGCATATGAAGGCTCCTGGTGAGCAGGTGTTTAAGACCCGCATAACGTAATGGGTCTGTTTCGAATTTCCTGTTTCTTTCTTTTTTTTTTTTCATTTTTTTTATTGGAGTGCAATTTGCCAACATATAGCATAACACCCAGTGCTCATTCCAAGTGCCCCCCTCAGAATTTCCTGTTTCTAAGGAGGAGTAGTCATGTCCCTCCCTCTCCATATGTAAAGCCTACAGTCTTGGGGCCCTTCATATTTCACCCTTAACCAGAAGGCAACTCAAAGTATAACAAAGTCTACTATTTATTTTCTTGTGAATTCTGAGGGCTCTCTGCATGACCCTGGCCGCCATGTGGCTTCAGCAGCAGGACAATTCACAGCCTCAGGCAGATAAAAAAAAAAATGCATGAGCAAATACATAATGTGAGTGGGTCCTTAAAGTATTTAAAGAAGTGAATGTCATCTTATAGGAAAAAAAGAGGCTCAGCAGGTAAAGAAAAAGGAAGAGAAGATAATGCAGAACAGATTGGGGAGTATAAGTAGAGGCAAAAGTTCAAAATGCTGCCTGAGTCATAGATCATGGACTGTGGAGCTAGCCTGCCTGGGTTCGAAGACCAGTGCTGCCACTCCCTAGATGTATGGTCTTGGCCACTTATCCAAAAAGGGCTGGACATTTCTGATTCTGAAACAGAAAGAAATTTGGGGACGGAAGTGGGAAGCAGTGGTGATGTTCAAATTATAGGTTGGTCCAGACCATAAAGGATCTTACGAGAGTTTGGAAGTTAGCTGGGGGACATTGGAAGCAAGAATAGATTTTTAAGGTGTAGTAGGGTCAAAAAAATTATTTTTGATCATTTCTCCATAACTCCCCAGTGGTTTCCCTCCCTACCTGGAAGGGATTTCTGTGAAGCATTTTCAGAATGCCTGTGAATGGAACTGGCCACAGAGAGATGGTAAGAGAAACATACAGCTACCATGGACTGTGTCATGTATGTCTTCAAAGCAGAGTAGAACCCAGGGAAGGAGAGAGGTGTCCCAGGGTGAGAGAGTGGAAGGGGGCCTGCAGAGCCAAACGCTTCTGCAGCTTCTGCCTTTTGGGCCCAAGGACTTCTGAAACATCTGCTCGCTCGCTCTATGCTTTCAACCTATAAAAACTGCCTCTTTGATCTAAAAGAAAAAAAAATGAATTCAGCCTCTAGGTTAATGCTGTCGGTTAAGTATTTCAGAGAGGCTGCCTGACTTGAGCCTGAATGGAGACGAGGCATCAGAAGAAGCTGTGGAAATAAAGCCAATCCACTTAACCTGTATGAATCACAGTGTTCTCATTTATAAAGTGGGTGAGGTAACCATTCCATCGTAGGGAGGGGACACAGGAGGTCATACAAGGCAAGTCTCTTCATCAGATGTGTGCTGCTACAATAGTGACCCTTAACAAAACTCTCAAAACCACAGTGGCATACAGTAATAAACACTGAATTAGCTCACGTATCTGTAGGGTCCAGGTGATCTGGGCTTAGCTGCTCCCAGCTATGTGCTTCTTCAAGCACCCATGGTCAGCTGCAAGTCACTTGATTGGCTCTGTGGATGGGGACTAAGCTTTCTTGTATCACTGAGGTTTGGCTAGCTATTGCTGATCTAGGACGGCTTTGGGACAATTGGGACTCTGTTCCACGGGCACATTCTTCTAGTGGAGATGGCACAGGGAAGGAGTAGAAACACACAGGTGCTTTTCTTTTCTTAAAGATTTTATTTATTCATGAGAGACAGAGAGAGAGAGAGAGAGAGAGAGAGAGAGGCAGAGATGTAGGCAGAGGGAGAAGAAGGTTCCCTGCAGGGAGCCTGTTGTGGGATTCAATCCCAGGATCCCAGGACCACAACCCAAGCCAAAGGCAGACACTCACCTGCTGAGCCACCCAATACACAGGTGCTTTTCAACGCTCTGCATCTGTCATGTCCTCCAACAGCCTATTAGCTAAAGCAAATCCCATGGTTAAGCCCAGCATCAGAGTGGGAGAGCACTGCCGAGTTACAGTAGCATAAAGTGAGGATGCAGGGAAGGGCGCAGAATTAGGACCATTTCTGCCATCTACCATGGCCTCTATAAACTGTAAGCTATGCAAATAAATGTAAGGTGATATTACCATCCAAAGGCAATTTAATCAGTGTATGCTTGTTGAATTGATTTACATGGACATTGGCCTGTCTTGGACCTGATTACTTTCACAAGTTTTTCCAATTGCCCCATGGTTTTTCATAGTGAAAATAAAACTCCATTTAAAAACCATCTATAAATTTTTTTCTTGGACAGCTAAAGCTCTCTGCTTTCCCTCTGTCTGATACGATACTGTGTGTGGGGGCGGGGAGAGGGATGTTAGTGGTGATTTTCTGTTTCCATTTAGCTTAAGTCATCAGCGATAACTTTAACTTGGCAGTTTCATCAGGGCTCTTTCTAAATGTGCTGACATTTCAATTAAATGTCAGTGGCATCATTCTGTTTACCAGCTGGAAGATTTGTAATGGGGACTATTGGTCGTGCCAGAGACAAGAGAGAGTTCCATTTGGTGAAATGCCAGCCAATGCCTTTTGTCTCTACTACACCCTGAGGCTTCTCTGCACGTGTGTTTTGACAGACTGATTGTCCCTCCAATATGTCCCTGGTGCTCTAGGTCAGGAATTTTCAAACTGTTCCCTGAATCCAAATGGGGGTGCTTCAAAGGTTAGGTTATTTATTTATTTTGAGTTAGGACATGGAATAAAAGTTCTGCCCTCCAAATTCAATTCAAGAATAGCCCAAGTCTGCAGGGCAGGTAACTAAAAAGTTATCATTTATAACTACATATTTATATATATATACAGTTGACCCTTGAACAACATGGGCTTGAACTGCACGGAGTCCACTTATAACCGGATTTCTTTTTTCAATACAGAACCGTTAAAGTATTTTCTCTTCCTTTAGACTTTCTTAACATTTTCTTTTCTCTAGCTTAGTCTATTGTAAGAATCTATAATATAATACATATAACATACAAACTTGGGTTAGTCGACTGTTTATATTATCAGTAAGACTTCTGGTCAATAGTAGACTATTGGTAGTAACTTTTCAGGGAGTCAAAGGGTATATGTGGATTTTTTTTAGTGTCAGGGGGTCGGCGCCCTAACTCCACCCCCCCACATTGTTCAAGGATCAACTCCATTAAGCTTTTCATTGAGAACCAGAAGGAAATAGTTATTCCAATCATAGGCAATGGAGCTGGCCTGCATCGTTTGAACCCCAGCTCTGGCCACTCCCTAGCTGTGTGATCTTGGGCCACCTCTCCGGGTCTCTGGGCCTCTACTTCCTCATATGAGTATGAGAATATTATCTATTAGAATTCTAAAGCTTAAGTAGTTAAAATGTTTGAAGCACTCGGAGCAGCGCTGAAGTATTAGTGATTATGCATAATTAATATGATACCAGCAAAATAAAATACAGATATAAATCAGAAGCTGAAGCTGTATAAAAAAAAACAACTGTCATCCCTGGTTCCTGATCTAATCTTATTTGTTAATCAAAACAACCTCATTATTGTCACTGATTGACTGTAAAAAAAGTAAATATTATTAATTAGAAATTACAAAATAAATATATAAATTTCAGATGAGATTTCATTTGAGGGAAAAAAACCATTCTGCTGTTCAACAAACTGAAAAGCCACTGTTCTTAGCCATCTCATACAATTCTGAATTAGGGCCTGAAAAATCAGATCAGATAGGGATCCTGCCCCCCACCTGTGTGGCCCAGGAGGGCAGGTTCCAGGCTGTTTAAGCACAAAAGCATAGAGATGAAATCATTCCACTAACACATCCTGTGGAACCCAACAATTCGCAAGAGCATTTGGTGGCAGTCATCTTCCATGGAGACAGGTAATTGCCTTGTGCATTGACTGGGGTCTGGAAGCAGCCCTCTGATTGGTTGCTAAAGCACGAGAAGCCCGGGGTTTGTGTGGGGGGTGCCGTCCTTGCAGTTAGGCCACCTTCTAATATTCCAGTTCAGCAGAAGCCACAAACACAGCAGGACTCCAGAGGGGGAGCCATGATGGGTTCCTGCCTCTCCACTCCTGCCACCCTGTGGACAGACAGCTGCAAATCAATTTGATTCAAGTCAAGGAAGAGCCTGGGAAGCCAGCAAATCCAAAAGGAGCAGTGGTTGGCCCCATCTTCCCCTGGGGCGCCTTGGTGGAGCGGCCCTCACTCTCCCTGGGGCTTCGAAGGAGCAGGGAATGGTGTTGCTTCCTAGCGGGGCCACACCAATGGGAGCGCCACTGGCTGCCAGTGGTGCTCAACGCAGCTGCCTACAGTGGATAGAATCCAATCCATTTTACAGATGGACACACTGAGGTCTCAGTGACCCTGCTGAGCCTTGGACTAATGGTTTTGGACTCCAAGTCCATTGTAACTTTTGTCTCCCAGCTTTTGTCTCCCAACACCCAAGGGATTGCTTCAAGGAAGAGCTGACAAGCCCTGGAAACTTGAACTTAGAAATTACTGCGAAGCTGATTAACCCACATTATCACTATTTTTATTATTATTACTATGGGGTCCAGTTCAGCTAGTTCTGGTTTTGCACAATGCCATATATGTCCAGGAGGCCTCAGAGAGATCCCATCTATTCTCCTTCAGGTCTTTCCAGTGTGGGCAGCCGAATGCTCCCTCGTCGTGGGCTCCTACTTCCATTTTAGTGGCTTTGTATTAATCTACAGAATTGAATGACTCTGTTCTTAACATTTCTGCTGTGGTTGACCATGTATGCTGTTTTCACTTTGCACTTTTCACTGTAATGCACATTGCCATAATAAACATCTTTAATGCCAAAACATCTTTGTCAGTATATAGGTATGTAATTTGTTTTTAAATGTTTTTTTTTTTTAATTGTGACAAGAGAAAAAGCTTGGTTCTGAAAGTGTTGATGGAGTGTACACATTGGGCTTGCTCAGACACCTCCCCTGAGTGGCAATGGGCGCCGCTGCAGGGGTGAGTGGGACCAAATAGTGGAGGCCCTTGAATAATACCTCTAGGTACTTTGACCATTTTTTCTTGGGAAAAGGGTGTTGCTAAAGAGAAATGAAGGGTGGTACGTGCAAGCTGGGTGTGGGGCTGTATGCCTGAGGTTGAAGGGTACAACTGAATGGATCACAAAGTCAGGGGGTCAGGCCCTGACTGCTGGGTGATTACAGTTCTCTGGGTCTCTGGGTCCTTATCTACTGAATGATTGGAAAGCTTAGGGTACAGAGGAAGAGTCCCAGCCTCAGAGCTAGCCAGACTACCAGGTAAATTCTAGCTCGGCTACTCACCTACCTGTAAAATGGGGGAAATTTTTACATAGCCCAGAGGATCATGGTGATGATTACAATGATGGTGTAGAGAACACAGTCTAGTGATTGCACAAGCTTGGATAAGCAGTGACTGTCCTATCCTCATTAATTTTACAGACTGGAGATTGCCTGAATTGTCTTCCAGTTCAGATGTGCCATGGATCTATTATGTGACATGATAACAATTTAGAAGAACGAGGGCCCAGAAATTAAATCAGTGGTTAATGGATTCATGGTTTAATCTATCTAGAAAAAAAAATCCCCTCCTGGCAAGAGCCCAACAGGAGATAGTAGTAAAGAGCCACATGTTTTGCTGAGAAAAAAGTGATGTTGACCAGAGAGGTTTCCTTTAAAGTGTGTTTAATTCACATGACTTGGTGCCATCCAGGCCTTCCGGGTCAGTTTCTCCCAGCTCCCAGGTGAGGAATGGAATGACATGAAGAATACACCTTGAAATTCTTGGATGATAAAAAGGATTAAAAATCAATAGTCTTTCTGCTTCAACTCTCCCAATTTTGTTTTCATCTCCCTTCTGTAGATAGAAGCACAGCTACTGAAGAATGACGGGTGCATCTGGAGGGGAGGGGTTGGTGGGTTTTGCCAAGGGATAGGGGAAGTTTCTCTAAGTGCCATTGCCAACTGCAAACTTCCACTGCATCAATGTCTGGCAGAGGCTGTGGTGCTGGGCCTTGGGGGAAGGAGAATGCTAGAGCTGTGCCTTCCCACATGCTAGCCACTAGCCACAGGAAGTAAAAACTCAGCTCCTCAGTCACACCAGCCACATTCTACATGCTCCAAAGCCACGTGTGGCCAGTGGCTACTGTACCGGCACAGCTCTAGAGTGTGTCTATCGCTGCAGGAAGAGTTCTACTTCATCGCACTGGTCTAGAGAGGAATTTGCTGAGTCCCCATATATTAGAGGGCACAGAGGGATATGAGAGATGGTCTAGTCTTGCCCTCAACCAGACCAGGAGGCAGAAGACCTGGCTGTAGTCCCAGCTCTGCCAAAACTCCTTTGTTGCCTTGGCCTATCAACTAGGGATCACATGCCTTGGTTTTCTCATCTATAAAATGGTCTTCATCATTCATTCAGTCTGTTAGCTAATTATTTTTTAATGCCTACTAAGGTTAGGTACTGTGCTACAGACTATGAACATGAAAACAGGTTCCACTGAATTTCTAGCAGCATCCCTCAGACCTGATTGAAATACACTAGGGTGTCACAGCACTGCCAGCAAGAAACTCTCAGATAATGTGCATTCAGTGCCTTCCATGGAGTTTATACTACCCAGAGGGGCTCAACACACAACTAGCCAATGGGGACAAAGAGCTCCTTCCAGAGAACTCCTTTCTGGTTTTCCTCTCACATTTTTCTGGTCTTTTACAATTTTTGCAAGATGAAAATGGCTTAAAGGAGAGACAGAGCAGGGATACAGAAGCTCTGTGTCTGGGCATCTGGGCAAAGTGGGACTTTAAACTCTCTACCCACCCCTCCCACTGCTCGCCCGGTGAGGTTACAGACTGCAGGAACCAATGGAAAGACATAGCCACAGGGACTCCCACACTGCTCAGATGAACCCAGAAAACCTACTCTGGAGGGAGAAGCTGGAGGGATTGCCTTCACATCACATGGTGCCGTCTTAGTCATACTAGCATTTCCTATTTACAGGACATAGGTGAGGAGGTGGTTGGAGGCAGTGAAGCCCAGAGAGTAATAGGAGACCCGTCACACTCACAGTTACCGGTATGTAGCCTCCTGCAGGAGCCAGCATGGACCATGAGGCCCACCCTTCAAGTGGTGAGGCCCATCTGGTCCTTTCTGTTTCTCTCATGTGTAGACCAAATGAGGGAGGACCCCTCAGCTCCACAGCTGGTGCTTCCAGAAGAGTGTTCTGGGCAAGAGGAGAGGAGACCCAAGGTCCCATCTCAGCCCTAACATTCACTCAGCTGCATGATCTTGGGTGAGGCAATCAACCTCTCAGGTGCGTGCATTAGTTGCACACAAATTAAGCCCCAGGCAGATATTGGCATTTTGTGACTAGGAAGGGAGCTCTGGAGAAAAACTGCCAATGGCTTGGGTACTATTCTATGTAAGGAATCTGAAGCTTGAGGACCATGGAGAAGAAGCCAAAAAGCAAGGATGAGGCACTCAAATATTTCCTCTATTACTAATCTGAAACCTACCCCAATGCTCCAGCTTCCTTCCCCAGCCATCTGTAACCATGGACTCCTAGGGACAGTCGGGCTCCAACTTTCACCTGCGATCAAATCCCCATAGCAACACCTCTGCACACAGGTCACATAGTCCGTGCTTAGACACCACCAGTGACCAAGATCTCACTCCCTCCTATGTTAGCCCATTCCATCTTTAGGCTGGCCTTTTAAGCTGTCCATAATTTATTGTTAGTGACTGCTTGAAGGACCAAGTAAAGGTGGATGTAGAGGCTGTCCAGGCTCAGTGGTAGATGGTAGATAAATAAACTGTTTTTCATTGGTATTGAAGGGGCAGCTGTGGAATGGATGCAGCATATTTGCACCCCCAACCCCACCCCCATGCTAGAAGCTCTTCTTTCTAATGAGTCAACTGCTTCTAACTATTGGTCCTTGTTTTTTCCTGCAGCAGGTCCAGGTTAGGACACGATCATCTGACCAATCAAAGTCATCCCATCTCCCATACTACAATGATTACTTTAGAAATGAGGGTGTGCAGTGAGAATGGGGAAAATTGACAAGGCAGGAAACCACAAATGTTGGAGAGGATGCAGAGAAAGGGGAACCCTCTTGCACTGTTGGTGGGAATATGAAATGGTGCAGCCACTCTGGAAAACTGTGTGGAGGTTCCTCAAAGAGTTAAAAATAGACCTGCCCTAGACCCAGCAATTGCACCACTGGGGATTTACCCCAAAGATACAGATGCAATGAAACACCGGGACACCTGCACCCCGATGTTTCTAGCAGCAATGTCCACAATAGCCAAACTGTGGAAGGAGCCTCGGTGTCCATCAAAAGATGAGTGGATAAAGAAGATGTGGTTTATGTATACAATGGATATTACTCAGCCATTAGAAACGACAGATACCCACCATTTGCTTCGACGTGGATAGAACTGGAGGGTATCATGCTGAGTGAAATGAGTCAATCAGAGAAGGACAAACATTATATGATCTCATTCATTTGGGGAATATAAAAAATAGTGAAAGGGAATAAAGGGGAAAGGAGAAGAAATAAGTGGGAAATATCAGAAAGGGAGACAGAACATGGAAGACTCATAACTCTGGGAAACGAACTACAGGTGGTAGAAGAGGAGGAGGGCGGGGGGTGGGGGTGACTGGGTGGCAGGCACTGAGGGGCACTTGACAGGATGAGCACTGGGTGTTATTCTATATGTTGGCAAATTGAACACCAATAAAAAATAAATGTATTATTAAAAAAAAAAAGAAATGAGGGTGTGACCCCATTTCAACCAGTGAAATGTGACCAGGAATGTTTGCCGAGAGCTATTGGTTTACCTAAATTTTCTGAGAATTATGGGAGGTCAGTTCTTGCTTTCTTACTGGAGGTGATCAAGAGAGCATGTAGCCCTTATTGCTACTGGTGGCCATCACAAGCATTCTACAGCAACCAGTGTAGGATAAGGCTGACACTGTGGGTAGCAGAGTGGAGGAATGGAAAAGAATCTGAGACCTAGACTGTATCATTGAGCCCCTGAATCAACCAGACCTGAAGTCCATCTACCTCTGGTCCTCCAAGCTATGTCAACTAGTAAATGTTCTAGTTATTTAAAATTAGAGTAGGGTGTTCTGTTATTTGCACTAGCGGACTTGTCCTTCTTGGGTCATGTAGATGTAACAAAACTAATTCATGTTAGAATATCTAGAGATAGCCACCCCCCAACCTCACTCTTGCATCTTCTTCTCTCTAGGTTCAACTTCTTTGGTTGCTTCAGTTGCTTCAGTAACTTTTCCCTACATAGATTGGCTAGGAGTAATTAAGTATTTTGCAGGCTCTCTTCTGAGTATATTCAAATTGTTTGTAAGTAACTCTATAACACCTGATAATAGTTTCTATTTTCCATCTAAGCATATGGTGAGGTCTGTAGAAAAGTGAACGCCAACTGTGTACTCGCCACCCAGCCTCCTGACATTGCTCCTGGAATCCATATGCTGCTAATGGCCGCATGGGGTTTCTCTTTCCCCAGTGTGGCCAAGGCAGCCAAGTTCTTCCTGGCTTCTGGGTAAATAACTCATGTTCTCGTCACTGCGCGTCACAGATAGAGAGTTTTCAGTGGGATTCAATGTAATTGCCACCATCTATCACTTTAATAGCCTAATGAAGGTGAGATGTAATTAGAAAGGGTGTCAGTGGAATATGGAGTTTGTTTTACAATTATCTATACAGCCGGGGGGACCATCAGCACAGAACATTGCCTTTTAAAAGCCCAAGAAACATGTGGCATAAATGTTCATCTTTGAATGACTTAAAGGGACCTGTGGTCAAATTCCACTGGATTTTCTTCTAGCTCCTCTGAATGCTGATACAGGGCGTTTGTGTTGGACAATAGGTGGGCTCTGAAGAAAGTCTCAGAAAAACAGTTTTTGTAAATCAAATCCTTATTTCCTCTTGACTTATGCTGACATTGTAAAGCTGTTTCTCTTCTCTTGTCACCTCTTGAGTGTTTTTGGCTGCCCCTTCTTTGATAAGCAGTTAATGATTTCCAAACAAACATTATGATTGTCCTGGACTCACTAGTGAACAGAACTCGGGTAGCATAACATTCCTCTCCTTCAACTGAAGAATTTGTCCCTGAGGGCTTTTTGTTATTGTAGTAAAATATACATAACATAATATTTACCATTTTAACCATTTTAAGTGTACAAGTCAATGACATTAAGTATATTCACCATCTTGTGCAACCATTACAACTATCCATTTCCATAACTTTCTCATCATACTAAATAGAGCTCTCTCCCCGTTAAACAATAACTTCCATTGCCCCCTCCCCTCAATCTGGGGGAACCTCCATTCTACTTTCTGTCTCTGTGAATTTGATGAACCTAGGTACTTCAAATAAGTGGAATCATATAGTATTTGTCCTTTGTGTCTGGCTTATTTCACTTAGCACAATGCCCTCAAGGTGCATCCATGTTGTAACATGTGTCCAAATCTCCTTCATTTTTAAGGCTGAATAATATTGCATTGTATGGCTAAGCCATATTCGTTTATCCATTCATCCATTGATGGATACTTGGGTTGTTTCTGCATTTTGGCTATTATGAATAATACTACTGTAAACATGGGTATACAAATACATGTTTCAGTTCTCTTTTAATGCTTTGGGTTGTATCCAGAAGTGGAATCATTGGATCATGTCATAATTCTATGTTTAACTTTTTGAGAAACTGCCATACTGTTTTCCACAGTGGCTGCACCATTTTACATTCCCACCAGCAATGAATGAGAGTTCTAATTCTTTCACATTCTCACCTGTGCTTGTTATTTTATGCTTAAAAAAAAAATGAAAACAAAACAATAACCATGATAATGAATGTGAAATGGTATCTCCGTGTGGTTTTGATTTGCATTTATCCCTGGGGTTTTAAATATCCAAATCTCTCAAGAGGAGATTACTTGTCCTACTATACTATGGAGGCAAGGTCTCCAGAGATGGGACAGTATCCATGTGCAGGAGCCTCGCAGAGCCTCAACTGCCTGGAATTTGTTTCTCCTTAGAGATGCATCAAAGCATCAGATTAGGGGATCCCTGGGTGGCTCAGCCTTTTAGCGCCTGCCTTTGGCTCAGGGCATGGTCCTGGAGTCCAGGGATCAAGTTCCACATCAGGCTCCCTGCATGGAGCCTGCTTCTCCCTCTTTTTTTTTTTTTTTTAAAGCACCAGATTATACTCTAGTTGAGGCTAGGGAGAGAATTCTGGACTTGGGAATAAAGAGATATGGCCCTCATCACTATCTTGTCATTGGGTTGGTCTTGGGTGGATCACTTGGCTTTCCAAATTTCAGTTTTTTCATCTGTAAAATGAGGGCACTCTGTACTCAGAATGTAATGTTAAATAATATGATAATGTGGAAGCACTTGGCACTGTTTAGCACATGTTGGGCTCTCCATAAATATGATCCACTACAGAGATATTCTTAATTGTACCTTGGCTTCTACTGGGCTCAATTTGTCCAAATGTGAACCTTATAAATCCCATGAAGGTACACAGACTAAATCACATATTTCTCCTGAATCCCTGTAGCCTCTGATTAGATAGGTCTCTCTATTAGTTGATGGGCTCATTATTTGGACTGTATATCAATCTAAGAGCATAAGAGATAGAACAACAGAAAGAAGGCTAGCCTTCAAGTCAGCAAGGCTCGGAGGCTGTACAGGGCAAACCACGTCAACAACCTCAACAAAATTGCTAGAACTGAACCAGGCAGTAGTAGCTTACATGTAGAGCATCTTATAGTCAACATAGCATTTCTTATGTATTATTATCTCCTCTAATCCTTACAACAGCCCTGTGAGAAAGGGGTCATTCCCATTCTCATCAGGCAGATGAGCAAATCAAGGCTCAGGGAAGTTTAGGTCCAGGATCCAGGAATTGGTGGGGTCTGGACTTAAGTCTTCTGATGCCAAGTCCACAGTTAGTTCAATGACAGTTCGTTCTGAGCTCTGTGACTCAAACCAGATCCTGGTTTGATGACAGGAAGAAAAGCAACAGAGATCAAAAGCCACAAGGGCCTTTTTTTTTTTCACCTTCCTTACACCCAGAGCTTCACCATCTGGGCAACTTACTGGATGCTCTGTTACATTTATATATGATGGTTGGCTAAAGTGGAAATGAAGATTCTCCCTGGTATTGGCTTCTGTCTTCCAAACATTCATTCAACATATATTTGTCGCAATCAAAAGCTTAGGCCAGTTTCTTTGTCCCAACTGTTGAAGAACCACCTTCCCTGACCGCCTTCTCTCCCCTGCTCCCCAGTCTCAGGGCCCCCACTGCCTTGGTTTGAATGTGGTTTATTTCACAGGAAGAAATCAGCCGCAGACAGACCGCTGGATGGCTGACCCTTATTTAGAAGATACTGTCAGTGGGAAGAACATTGCCACCAGATAACGATCACTTGCTGCTAGATAAATGCCAGGGCTTGTCTCCTGATGGATGTTGTGCAAGGAAATAGCAATTATTCACCATAGCTTTGTTGGATTGCTGTGGTGCTCACCCTTGCCAAGGGGCACCGGCATCCTTTTGGGAACCGAGCCACCGGGGACAGAGTACTGCCTACATTCAGCACCCAGTGTCTAGACCAGGAGGCAGGAGATGCTAAAAAGACAAGAAGGAGGAATAGCAGAGGCTCTACCTCCAACCTGCTGCATGACTTTGGGGTGCTTTCTCAATTTAGCAATGCCTCAGTTTCTCTAGCCTAAACTATAATGTTGTCACTTGCCACCCTGGGCGTTTAAGTGTTGGGGAAACATTTAAACCAACATTAGGATGTCAGATGGCATTTGTAGCACTGGTGAATGCCCACATGAGCCACATTTTCACAGAGAGCCTTCATGGAGGCAGGAGAGTTGAAAGAAGAGAGTAGGGGTGGAAGAGGGGCACAAAATGGGGCAGAGGTAAGAATTCCCCATGTATGAGGACACTAGTAGTATGAGAAACTATCACTATATCACTGAGCCCATTTTTCTCTTCTGGGCAAAAGAACACTGGGTTTGGAATCAGATGGTTCTGGATTCAAATTCCAGTGCAGTTGCTTATTAGCTGTGTGATTACGGGCCAGACAGGAACTCGCTGAGTTTCAATTTCCTGATTTTTAAATGGGACTATGACTCTGTCCTAGCCTGAACTATTGCAATATCCTCCTGACCTCCTGCTTTTCCCTTTACCTCTCTTCAGTCAGAGTTGGAGTACGCTCCTGTATTTCACCCCTCAATGACTTCCATATCTTAGAGAAAGTCAGTCTTTGTGATGTCTAAAAGGCCTCCCAGGACCAAGTACTATATATATTCCATACTATATACTCCTTCTCTGACCTCATCTCCCTCTCCCTGTGGTTCACTGCCTTTGCACTTGCTGTTCCCTCTGCCTGGAACCCTCTTCTGCCCAGATGCTTGCCTGACTTACTCCTTCATCTCCCTTAAGTGTTTTTTAAATTAATTTTTTTCAAGTATGACTAACACACTGTTTCAGATGTACAATATGATGATTCAACAATTTTGTTCATTTCTCAGTGCTCAAGATAATTGTAATCCCCTTTATCTATTTACCCATCCTACCCACTTCCCCTCTGGCAACCACTCTTTTGTTCTTTTTTTTTTTTAAAGATTTTATTTATTTATTCATGAGACACACACACACACACACACACACACACACACACACACACAGAGGCAGAGACACAGGCAGAGGGAGAAGCAGGCTCCATGCAGGGAGCCCAATGTGGGACTCGATCTCGGAACTCCAGGATCACACCCTGGGCCGAAGGCTGCGCTAAACCACTGAGCCACTGGGGCTGCCCCCTTTTGTTCTTGTATTTGTTTCTAATTTGTCTCTTTTTTCCTTTGTTAGTTACTTTGTTTCTTAAACTCCATGTATGAATGAAATCATATGGTATTTATCTTTTTCTGACTGGCTTACTTCACTTAGCATTATGCCATCTAGATCTATCCATGTTGTTGTGAATGGCAAGATATCATTCTTTTTATGGCTGAGTAATATTCTTTGTATATAAATACCACTTATTCTTTACCCATTCATCTATCAATGAACACTTGGGTTGCTTCCATATCTTGGCTATTGTAAATAATGCTACAATAATCCTTCTTAAGGAAACCTACCCTCACCATCCTTTTGAAAATTGCAAGCTCAACTCCCTCTGATCTTTCCAATTTGCTTTATCTCACTCTATTTTTTTTCCTTTAGCCTATACCACCCTCAACTATACCAGATACTTACTTATTCTACTTATTAACTACTTATTCTACAGCTATTCATTATGTTTATTACCCGTCTCACCTCATGAGAATGTTTGACTCTTGGTGGACAGGGATTTTTGGCATTTGTAACCAGTGCTGTATCCCCAGCACCCAGAAAAGTGCTTAGCACATAGTAGGTGATCACTAAATTTGTATACATAAAATGCATCCTGAATTATGCCTGTCCTTCAGGGCTTTGTGGAGGATTAGAAATAATACATGTAAAGCATCCAACACAGGACTCCATTACTGGCAGGTGTTCAACCATCATTAGTACATGTGCATGCAAGGAGTATGTGAGGTCTCAAGCTCTGCCAGCTTCACTGATGAACACATAAGACTTTCTGGGACCCATATAGGAATATGTATGTTTATCAGCACAGAGGGACTTACACATGCTCACAATTATGCTTTGCTAGAATGTACTATTATCATAATTGTCATTGGAAATGAGGTAAAAGCCTCAGAAAAATTAAATATCTTGCTCAAAGTCACACAGCTGGGCTTCTAATGGAATCACCCCTCCCCTCCCAGTAAGGGGAATAATTGCAGTCATTTTGCACAACTGGTGGCTCACATTTTAAAAAATGCTTCTTGCAGAAAAATGTAAAAGTAAGAGTGTAAAGAAAATTGAAATCACCTATAATACCACCACCCAAAGCGAAGTATGATCAGAATTTTGGTATGTATCCTTTTAGGCTTTTACTATATACATAAACTCTAAAGAGCTTTATTTAATAAAAGTGGGCTTGGACTATATATATTATAAATCAACTTGCTTTTTTTAAAAAACACTGTATTTGGACATTTTTTCATGTTACTGCACTCATTCTTTTTAATGGCTATACAATATTGTTTAGTGAGAGGGAAAATTCTATTGATAGAATTTAATTTTTCTCTAGATTTTTTCCCCATTACCGATAATGTTACAGTGATCTTCCTTGTGCATTGTTACTATTTCTGTGGGCTAGAAACCTAGAAGTCAATGTTTTTGATTGAGGACATGAGCATTTTAAAGTGGCCTCATTGTTCATAGTAGTTTTTGAAGCAATGTTTTGGTCCAGAGTCATCATTCATGTGGAATCTTTCCGTACTATATCTGTCTCTTCAATTGAAGAAGAGGCAAACACTTCAGCTGAAGAACATGAGTTTAGAGCATTTCCCTCTGCAGTCTTAAATAATCAACCAACGACTGCCCCATAGCCCAGTAGGATTCTACTGGAAAGTTCCCTGCAGAAACAGTAGACTCTTTGCTTAACAAGTATCCATGTTTACCATTAAGTATAATGTAAACCATAACATTTTTGTCCATGTGTTTTATTCAACTGAAGAAGTTCCTTTCCTTAATTTTCTGAGTATCTTAATCATGAATGGGTGTTGAATTTTGTTTAATTCTTTTTCTGCATGTATTGAGATCATAAGATTATTTTTATTTTTTCTCCTTTATTATGTTTAAGTGGTAAAATACATTGATTTTCAAAGGTTGAAATAATCTTGTATTCCTGGGATACACCCCACTTAGCCACCATGGATTATCCTTTTTGCTGGATTCGACTTGCTATAGTTTGCTTATGATTTTAATATCTATGTTCATGAGGGAGATTTGTCTGTAATTCTCTTTTCTGTAAAAGCTTTGTCAGATTTCTGTAGGAGGCCTATGGTGACATCATACAATGTAGTGGGGCACGTTCCCTCATCCTCTATTTTCTGAAAGCATTTGTAGAAGATGGACATTTCATGTTCCTTAATCTTCATAGGTAAACTTCAACAGTGAAAGCATCTGGATTTAGAGTTTTCTTGGTGCAAAGATTTGAGATAAATCTAATGTCTGTAATAGATAGGGCTATTTAGATTTTCTATTTTGTTGTGTCAGTTTTAGTAAATTTTGTTTTTAAAGCAATTTGTCCATTTCATCTAAGCTATCAAATTTATTGGCATAAACTTGTTCATAATATGTTCTTGTTACTATTTTAATGTTTGTGGGATCTCTAGTCATAACAGATCCTCATTACAGATTATTTGTATTTTCCTGATATAGTAACTTGTGTTTTCTCTCTTTTCCTTGACCAGTATTGCTAGAGGTTTTACTGATTTTATTAATCTTTACAAAGAACCAACTTTTAGTTTTGTTAGTTTTCTTTATTGTTTGTTTTGTATTTCATTTATTTCTATTCAAACTTTAATTAATTTCTTTCTTCTATGTACTTAGGGTTTAATTTGCTCATTTTTCTTTTGGTAGAAACTTAGATAATTAACTATAAACCTTTCTTCTTTTCTTTCTTTTTTTTTTTTCTTTTTTTTTTTTTTTTCCTTTCTTCTTTTCTAATAGAGACACTATAGCAGTGAATTTCCCTCTAGTGCTGTCTTGGATGTGTCACACGAGTTTTGATATGTTGTATTTTCATTACTATTTAGTATGAAATATTTCCTCATTTTCCTGTGGTTTCTTCATTGACCCATTACTTATTTAGAAGTGTACTATTTAATTTCTAAATATTTAATGCTTTTATATGTCTCTTATATTGGATTCCTAATTAGTTCTGTTGTCATTAAAGAACATAGTCTGAAAGAGTCAATCTTATGAAGTATATTGAGATTTACTTTGTTGGCCAGCATATGCTCAGTTCTTTTAACTTTCCAGATGGGCTTTTTGGAGAAACCTCTGCACATGTACAATTTAGGGGTCAGTTAAGAATCTGGGCAGAGTTTATAAGAATATTTTGTGTCTCCCTCCTTCCCAAATTTCCCTCTTCACTTACCAAGTGCTCTGGCAGCCCTGAAATCACTCCTCTGGCTCCTTAAGCTTGTAAGGCTATGGCTTCTTGGTTGAGTTGTATCTCCCTGTGTTGTGTATCCTGGCCTTGGGGTGTAGGGGAGGAGCTATCAGGTGAAAAGCTGTATAAATATGAATCTCACTAGCACAATTCTTTTCTTGCAAGGGTTAATCCTTCAGTTTCCGCCTCCTTTTGATCATTTTCCAGGTTCCAATGGCTTTTTGCTTGTTCATCTGGAGTTTATAAATCTACCTGAAGTACGATTAGTCTAAGACAAGATACCCTACCATTACCTAAACCAAAACCAGTGGTATTTTTGTGTGTGCAAATTGCCTGTTTTACAGCTTCCACCCTTTTGCTATTGACATATTTATGTTTTCTTATTAATTTATAAACTGTTCTTCCTGAACTCATTTCCACATCTGTTCTGTTTATGACCTATTTGAACTGACTGGCAAAATGGCTCTTATTTCACACTCTTGAAACAGAACATGAAGGATAAGCCTAAGAGGACATTTACAAATGGATCAAGAACAAACTTAAATATGGAATTAGAAATCCGTTCAAGGTGGTGTCTACCTTCACACTGCTATAAAGTCCTTTGCATTTAGAATCTGTAGTCACCTCACTACTGGCTACACATGACACAACTATTGCTATCTCCAGACCAATTCACTTAAGCTATTTTTCCTATTGTAATGTTCTATACATGATTTTAACACAGACTTTCTCACCATGGTGTCTATAGAACAAACATCACTAAGCATGGAGTCAAGAGACCTAGGCTGTAATCATGGTCATCACAGTCACATCTATGTCACATCACATAATAGTCCGTTTATTAGAATCAGTTTCTCCACCTTTAAAACAGTCACAATGAAAGGGTTTTGTGCTGTGGATAGAATGAGGTGGGTGAAATTACCAGCAAGCATGATATATGGTGCACAGGAAGAGCTCAACAAAAGTGGAACTTGAGTTCTTTCTCAAGTTCTCACCTGTTCAGAAATGGAGAAGAGAGGTGAAGGCTCTCGGGTACGAGTGCTGCAGATTATACCATGGGAAAGATGTGCATGTGGGTGAAGGTAGCAGCCTGGTATGGTGACAGGAGAGAGAAGAGAGGGTGGGAAGTTGGGACTGGACTCTTCTAACCGCTACAGTTTGCACTTGCTCACTGGAACAATATCGATTACTGTTCTAGCCCATTACATTTCAGATGGTCTATTGCAAAGAATTACCACAGGAACAGCAAATAAATACAGGTGCCTTGGACACAGCTAGTATGGTGAGCCTTGGATTCAATTTCTGGCCTATCTTACCCATGATGCCAAGCATTTTCACACACAAGGATATGCCTGCCAGTGTACCTGGTTTATAAGAGGCACTCCATGAATCCTAGTATCTGAGTCTGAATCTAAACTGCTTTGCAAGTATCTTCCAATGGGCCACACAGAACTGAAACTGGGGACTCGGGACAATCTGTCACAAAGCTACCTTGTTCGTCTGCACCCACTGAGCTGAGTGCTGCCCTGGGTAGGGGTGATACCTGGGTACTGGGAAAGAAATCCACTTAGGTGGGACACCTAGAGCACCAGCTCTCCTCTCTACTTCCCCCAGCTCTCTGACCTTTAAGGCACTGGGGACAGTGTGGGACGGTGTTTCACTCTGCTTGAGTTGTCATCCCCCAATATACAGACAGTGACTGAAACAACAGAAACTTAAGTTTCTCACAGTTCTGGAGACTGAAAGTCCAAGATCAAGGCACTGTCAGAATTGGTTTCTGGTGAGGCATCTCTTCCTGGCTTAGAGAGGGCCACCTTCTCGCTGTGTCCTCACATGACTTCTGTTCTGTGTGTGCACAGATAGAAAGAGCAAGCCCCCCCCCCCACCCAAAAAAAAGGAAAAAGAAAGAGTAAGCCCTGTGGTTTTGTCCTCTTCTTGTGAGACTCTACTCCTATGGGATTAAGGCCTCACCTTCATGATCTTATGGAATCTTTATTGCCTCCTCTAACAAAGCCCTATCTCCAAATATAGTCATGTTGAGGGGAGGGTTTTAACCTATGAACTTGGGAGGAGGGCACAACTCAATCCATAAGAGAGGGGAAGGTCAGAGCCCTGAAATGAAGAGAAGAAGGCCAGAGGGGTCCAAAAAGCAACATAAAGACCACAGTGAACTGTGGGTGCTGTGAACGTGGCAGTCTGACACAGTTCTCCTGGCACTGAGCCAGTCAGTTCAGAAACCATAGGTGTGTGGTTCATTCTAAGATGCCAACTATTTCTGGTGAGTGGAGACTAAACCAGGCCTCTCCATGGACAAAAGAATGCCCATACGCTTGTGTTTTCACAGGCAAGAAAAAAATACAGGGAGCTCAGATCATCATAAGGATCCCCCCAAATACACAAATGGAGGTAATAACCAAGTTCATTAGGGTCTGACAATAAACTCTGTAGGGCTGAGGATATATCTGAAAGCTTTGGAAAATGTACATGGGCACAGGACAGTCCTTACGTAGCTTCCAAAAAATTCCAGAATTAAAAATGAAATGATAACGAAGAGGTGGTGATTCTCTTTCTGGTCGGACCCTCCATCAGGTTCCTGTAGGCAGTGAGCTCCCTTACTGCCATTAAAATATTGGGGGATCCCTGGGTGGCGCAGGGGTTTGGCGCCTGCCTTTGGCCCAGGGCGCGATCCTGGAGACCCGGGATCGAATCCCACGTCGGGCTCCCGGTGCATGGAGCCTGCTTCTCTCTCTGCCTCTCTCTCTCTCTGTGACTATCATAAATAAATAAAAATTAAAAAAAATATTATTCAATTTATAAAATTTTACTCATACCTCACTTTTTCCAGAAGACACCTATGGTGAACCTAGCTACCCTGGTTTGACATAGATTCATTTCCTCATGCTTATTCAAGCATTTCTTGTCAGGTACTGTGCTGAGCACTGTGCTCGGCTCAAGGATATGGTGGTGATTAAGACTCAGTGTCTGACCTCCCAGAAATCAGCATTTACTGGGGAGCTGCTGTGTGTGCCTCCAGCTGGACATAATAAAAATGTCCATGGAGTGTTCTGTGGACACAGAGAATGAAGTGGTGGCTTCTGTGGTGGCCATGGCGAGGACACATATCCTGGGAGCTTCAGCAGAGGAGGAAATACCCAAACTGGAATTTCACTCAACCATTCAGATCACAAATATTTGGGGAGTACTGGCTATGTGTCAGGCATCGTGTTCAGGTTGACGGTACCACAAGGATAACAGTAAGGTTCCCACTTTTAGGGAGCTTCCAGTTGAGCCACAGAGATAGTGAACAAGTAAACAAGATCATTAGAGATCGTGAAATGTGCAATTGAAGTAAAGAGGGTAGTGCGATTATCCATTCATGGGGGAGGGGCCTATTTTAAATCCTGTGGGTAGGGACGTATTCCAGGAAGGGGCATTTGGGCTGACACTTGAAGGATGATGATAAGTCTTTCATAAAAAGAGTTTGTGGAAGCTCCAGATGGAGGAAACAGCAAGTGCAAAGGGCCTGAGGGAGGGAAGAGATCATGTACTCTGGGAACAGAAAGAGGTTGCCCAGGCTAGAGGGTGTGGGGCAATGGCAGAGGCAGAGGTGTGTGGTAAAGAGCTGTCTTGCTGGATTTGGGAACAGGATGGGAGGTTTAAACAGGAGAAGGAAACTCAACTGGGATTTATGGCTAGAAAGAGCGCTTGTCCTGTGAACACCTGCAGCTCTTCCCATCTAGTTTGGGGCAATTCTCACTATCCGACAGATCGGGTCTTTATTTAAATTTTTCATCTTTTCCTCATCGTGAATTTTTTTATTTTGGTATTTCTCTAATGTTGATTAAAATATGATTTATCTTAATTACTGAATTCTTGGCACACCCTTAAATTTTGTGTCTGGGATGCCTGGGTGGGTCAGTGGTTGGGTGTCTGCTTTCGGCTCAGGGCGTGATCCTGGAATCCGGAATTGAGTCCCACACTGGGATCCTTGCATGGAGCCTGCTTCTCCCTCTGCCTGTGTCTCCGCCTCTGTCTCTTTCTGTGTGTGCCTCTCATGAATAAATAAATAAATCTTAGAAAAAAAAAAATTGTGCCTGATGTAAGTACCTCACTCCCCCCACACCAGTTGCAGCACTGCCCCTTGGGCCCCTTACCCTCTTTCAATTTTGAGATGTGGCTCAAAAGGTAGGAAGTTGGAGAAGGCTCAGCTTTTCCTTTCCTGCCAAGAATTTCAATCTCCCTCTCCCACCCTGGGTGCTTTTTTCGGTGTGTCACGACGTATGTGCTGAGACAGGGCTCTTCCCCACCCTCTGATCTCCCTTGAGTGCAGAGGAGCCAGATGACCACAGTCATCCCCAGAGACCAGCAATCATGGACGGCTTCAAAATAGAGCAGAAATCCAGACTCTCAGACACCTGGCAGCAGAGGGCCCCTCTGTGGCCCCACAGATCTGGCTGAAATGCCCCTTGTCCCCCATATGGCACAGCTGCCTTAGGGGGAGGCTTTGCTTCCTACTTGGAAAAGATAAGAGAACCCACAGAGTCTGGGGAAGGGCAGAGAAGAATGAGAAATTTTGATAAAGGGCCTTTGGTAAACTCTACTCCCAGCAAGGTAGCATACGAGGCAGGCATGGATTTTGATGCCTATACCTGGCTTCCTCTGAAGCCTTGGCACATTTCCTGGTAAGATGCCCATGTGAAATACAAGCCTCTATTTGAGAGGCTGGGTGAGGCAGTAACATCCTGAGGGGGAGCCCTGGCTAGGTCAGGGGACTGCGGCTCAGCTCCATCTGGCCTACTCAGCCACGCCATCTCACACCTCTGTGCCTCTGTGATAAAATCCCCACACAGGCTTCCTAATTCCCCACTGGACGCTGGCTCCTTAATGGCTAGGATATGTCTTAACCACTTTTTTTTTTTTTTTTTAACCTTCAGCATGTGGTATGTGCTTGGCACAGAGTGCACCCTTAATAAATTTTGGTTAAATGAAATGTTGAACGATGTGTAGGAAAAGCAAAAATTGCAGACACCTGAGTGGCTCAGGGGTTGAGTGTCTGCCTTCAGCTCAGGGTGTGATCCCGCCGGGGTCTTGGGATCAAGTCCCACATCAGGATCCCTGCATGGAGCCTGCTTCTCCCTCTGCCTGTGTCTCTGCCTCTTTCTCTCTCTGTGTCTCTCATGAATAAATTCATAAAAATATTTTTTTAAAAAAAAGAAAAACAAAAATTGGCAATGGTGCAGTGAAGTCCTATACCAAGGATGAAGGGGTTGAAAGCTCCTTGGGGTCCCTTTAAATTGTCCTTAACTCATCAGTCTTTGTCTTCCACTCTGTACCTTCTCACTTGGATTGATTCTTCCTAATAAACTCTCCGTCCCATCAGAGGCTAAGCTGGAAAAGTCTTCAGTGTTCCTGAAGAACTTTGAATAATGTCTCAGGTGTATTTTATAGACTGGAGGGAAGGTTGGATTTAGAAATAATATGGATTTCATGCACAACAGACCTAGGCTTGGAAATTGCTTTTACTTTTTTCTAATGGTTTTTAAAGTATTATGTAACTATTGAGTGCAAGGGATATGCATTCACACAAATTCCTGTCGCTCTTGCCACGGTCGATGGTGACCTCTTTGTGGGAAATCCAGTGCACAAATTTTGTGTGAAATCTTGTGCAGACCTCATTTTATGAGTCCTCTCTGCAGGATGTGGCATCATTATACTCCCTTTCCAGAATTCTCTCCTCTCCTGCCTTCCACGATTAGAGCTCCAATTCTCTTTCTTCCACTTTGAAGTGCTTCTTTGATTTTCTCTCCTAGCCTGCTGTCTCTAGTCCCTCCTCTGGCCCCGTGAACACTGGAATTCCCTGGGATCCTCTCCCGGGCTGGCTCACTGTCCTCATGCACAGGTCTGTCCTTGATCTGCCTATGACTTCCAGGCCTTTCCATCCTGCTCTTGCTTCATCCTGGGGCTCCAGGGTCATATTCCCAACCTCTTAGACAGCTTGGGTTCTTATTGTGCCCCAAATTAATTTTTTAAAAAAGATTTTATTTATTTATTCATGAGAGACACTCATAGAGAGAGGCAGAGACCTAGGCAGAGGGAGAAGCAGGCTCCCTGCAGGGAGCCCGATGTAGGTAGGACCCCTATCACATCCTGAGCTGAAGGCAGATGTTCAACCACTGAGCCACCCAGGTGCCCCTGATGGAGAAAAAAAACAAAAACAAAACAAAACAAAAAACAAAAAACAACAACAACAAAAAAAAACATTGCTTTTCCTCTCCATTCCCTAATCTTCTCCCCAACCTGGCTGTTTTTGGTCTCAAGTGATGATTTTACCACCAGTTTAGGCATGCTGGAGCAATCTTTGATGCTTCCTGCCTGCTCATCTCTCCCAGATGGGCGATGGGTTGTTCTTGAGAGTATTTCTAATCTGTCTTCTTCCTCTCCATAGCCATTAGCTCTGCTTTATTCAAACCTCACTTTTTTTTTCTCTTGCAAAAACTTTGTAAACCCCCCAGAATCGATCTTCCTCCCCACCAGCCTCCTACTTTTCCAACCTGTCCTCCACAGCCTGGTCCCTTTCATTGCTGTTTTACCTTTTGAAACCTGCTGCTAGGATCCACCAAATGAATGGATCTATAGAGCCTGGAGACCAGCAGGTGGCTGCAACAGCGCTGCCACCCCCACCCCCCACCCCCACCTCAGACAGGAGCTCCCTCCCTTACCCTGTCTGGGAAGGTGAGAGGATAGAGCCTCTGTTCCTACTGGTATTGGTGTGGCAGGAGCTGACAGTAAAGCTTCCTCTCTTCTTCTCATTCCCATTATATGCTTCCACTCGAGTGGAAGCAAAAAGGCAACTCTTAGAACAAGCTTCAGAGCTAGAACTGAAAATTTCAAACACGTATGGAAATAGAAAAGTATAATAAACCCCAATGAGCCATTACATGGCTTCAACAATTTTTAACTCAGGGCTCCTCTAGTTTCTTCTCTACTCTGCACCATCCCCCTCTCCCCATCCTGGGTTATCAAGACATTGGGTTTTAACAGAGTGAAAGCACTGGGGACACAAGCTCTTTGGTGATTGACAGCCTTGGTACCCATGTTTGTCCTCAGCACTTCTCTGTGGGGGAGCTCTTGGGGACAGGGCTCTGCAAGGGACCAGGGACATGGCCATGGCTAATCCTGGCTAATCGGTTAATCGTGGCTCACAACCCTCTGCTCTACCGTCATCTATGGGTGATACTATGCCCTCTCCATGGGAGCTGAGGGCTAGCTAGGGCGACATGCCTGGTGTCCCTGCACTTGGATGGGGGGGTTCCCCATCCAAGCCCTACAACTGGCCTCTGTTGGAGGGATCTGGGGCAGCTGGGAAAGCACTACCCACCACCTCCCCAGCTGAATGTCTCACCAACCAGGGGCTCATCAGACTTTCTAGCCAAAGTTAGAATCCATCCTTGAGCTTAATGGGAGGCTGAGGGAGAAGGATCGGCGGCATAATAAAGGAAAAAAACCCAGATTCTACAGAGTTTAAGTGAAAATATGGTATCTGGGTTTCCAAGAACCCCTTGGAGGGACCCAACAGTGTGGTGTGGGGCAGGAAGAAGGGTGACCAAGCCACAGGTGGCACAGCACGAGGATAGTGTGCCCAGGCAGCTGGAATACAGGGGTGTCAGGCCAGAAATGGCAGTGGTTCATTTCTCTAGGGCCTCAGCACAGCCTTTTTTGTAATCAAAAACATTTGCAGGGCTCTGGGCTCAAGATACAAATTTGCATATTGCTTTACATAAGTCAGCATATGGAGTTCGCTCACCCCTAACACCAAGAAAGGGAAATTAAATTCAATTAGATTAATTAGTACAACTGATTGCAAATTGTTTTCAGACCTAATATTAAGGGTGCTGCATGCAGGAAATACAGAATAGATGTTTTAATTGGAAGAGGGGGGAGGCTGGGTGGGAGGCAGCCTGGGGAGCCCAGCCAGGTTCCTCAGAGAGGAAAGACATGAGCTGGGAAGCGGCTGCCTCTACTTCTCCTGGACATTTAGCTCTACCCCCGCCCCTACCCCACCCCCACCCCATCTATACAATTGCCCCAGACTGGGTAAAGGCTGACTTCCTGGGTGGGGGTGGGGGTGCAAGTGCAACAGGGGGTGGGGAATTGAGTTTAGGCTTAGGTCACTCTCTGGCATGATTGCTTGCAAGGCTCCATATCCTATGTGCTTTTGTCATGTTTTAAGACATGAGCCCGCCAAATTGTATACAAGTTTTATGTACTGAGAACCTCCATCTGCCCCTGTTACTCTTCTACCATTCCCTGCCCCTGCCCCCACCCCTCCTTTGCTGGTTCGATTCTCTCCCTTCCTGCTTTGTTTCTTGGAATTCAAGGTGGGAGAAGAGGGCTCAAGGGAAGAAAAGTCATGGGAATGGGTGCTGGGGGGCAATCCTTGCCTTGCCTTCACCAGCCCTCCAGACCTGCAGCCCAGGAGAGCGTAAGCCTGGACCCATCAGAGCTGAACCAGTTCTAACTCCCAGCGGGGCACACAGCATCAGCCACTGGCTCCCCAGGGTCAGGAGTTAACCTGCCCACCCTTAGCAGGTGTCTGCCTGGGCTCAGGGCAAATCCTTTGCCTGGACTGGCGTGTTGGCACCGGCCCCTCCCTGGTCTGCTGGAGTTGCTCAGGCTGTGAGGAAGAGGAGCACCTGCCTCATGTCCTGTGATGAGTCCCCATCAAAAGGCCTGGCTCACCTGGCTGGGGGCCCAATATCCTGCAAGCCATTTCCTTGCCTTGTGGACTGCCAAATCCACCTGGCTTTCTC
Source organism: Vulpes vulpes (assembly GCF_048418805.1). NCBI lineage: Eukaryota > Metazoa > Chordata > Mammalia > Carnivora > Canidae > Vulpes > Vulpes vulpes. Next base: position 87,216,518 of record NC_132787.1, on the reverse strand, counting down.
CTGCAACCCAGGCAGGTGACAGGAACTGTGCTGCTGTCCCCAGCACTCCTGCTGCCTGCCCTCATCCTCACCTGCTCCAGCCTCTCTCCCCTTCCCCAGTGGCTTATGTAACTGAAGTCCTGGCATGTCTAGGACTCAGTCCGGTTTTAATAAAAAAGGGACTCGGATGATAAATAATAAATTAAAAAGGGATTCAGATGACAAATAAAGAATAAATAAAGGGACTCCCTTTATTTTTGCTTTCCAGTGCAGGCCCCTTTGATGGTATAGCAAAAGGCCAGGGTACTCCCCAGAGAACTAGAGGGCCTGGCTCTGGAGCCTCTGCCTTTCTTCCTTCCCACACACTTTCTCAGTGAAAAGCTATAGCTGGGCTTTCTGCACCATGACAGCTGGTGGCACAGAGATTCCCGGATGGGTCAGCAGTGTCTTGGAGACTCTTCCACATAATCTCTTCCACAGGTTGGAAGGATTCATTCACCTCTGTATTCCTTCATTCAATCACATACCATCTCTTGTATGCTAGGCCCTAGGAGATGATTCAGAGGTGGACATACAGCCTTACCTAAGAGCAGCAAGACAAGTCCAGAAATAACCACCAGGCGAGACGCAATAGGACAAGCCTTCAGAGAGACACAAGCAGGTTCTAGGTTATTTAGAGGGAAGGACAGCACATCTGGGTGGGCAGCCAAGACAGATTTCAAAACAGAGATCACGCATGTTGGCCTTCCAGGTAGGGTAGGTGGGGCAGGTGGGGACGGAGAGAAAGGCCCACCATAGAGGGAGCAGTGAAGTCCCAGGAAGAGGTGGCCTGAGTTCACCACCCCCTACTCCTGGAACAGCAGCTTTCAGCTTGGCTTTAGAGTCTAGGTAGAGAAGTTGACAGTTTTGGAGAGCTCAGTGGGCAAAAGGCAGCCTGAGGGTACAGGAGAAGAAGGGGAGGCATAGGAAGGAGTAGGGGAGGAGCACAGGGTGGGGTGTGGGTGGAGGTGTCAAAGGCCTATTGTTCCTGGCCTTTCCTGCTACTTCTAGTTGAGGGCCCGAGGGCAAGTTAGAGGGATCCCACTCCCTACCCTCAAAGCCAAGCTTCACTCAGACGTGGAGGCTTTGCCCCACGTTTCAGGCTCAACAACCATCCCCTCCCCTAGGCCCCAGGTCCTTGCTAGCAGCCAGAGTTCAGTCTGGCCTCACACTTCTGAGCACGCTGCCTTGGGCATCCAAGGAGGAGCAGTGGCTCTCACCCAGGAGGGGCCTGTTCTTCATAACGACGACGTGCCCCTGACGTTGCTAAACGGCCGTCTACTTCTAATAAACCCCATGCTGGTGGGTGCAGCCAGAGAGAGGTAATAATCACTCTTCCTGGCTCACTCAAATGTAGTCAGGATTATAAAGGCGCATGAATCAGAGATGGCAGCCTGTAACAAAAGCTTTACCTCCAGCTGTTTTGTTCATTTGCCAAACAACAACAGAACATTCCCTCCTTCACCACTCCTCCCCCTTGTTTCTCTGTTTGGGATCCATTATCCGCCAAATGCATTCATCTGAAGCTCCAGGCTAACGCAACTTGTGGAAGGGAGGCCAGAAATGCCCCAAATCATAGAAGCTCCCTGTGTCCCATGGTTACTCCCTTTTGCTCTCCTTGCTGGGGGTAACCTCCCACCCAGAAAGGGATCCCAGGTTCCTCCCTGCCCCCTCTGGGCTCAGTCCATCTCTCCTGCTGGCTTTGCCCCCAACCCAGGGGCTATACCTGCTCAGGAGCCCCAACCCAATATCCTGGGGCTCTGCTTGGTGCCCAAGACTTCGCCCTGTTGTTTATATCTTTGCTGAACTACCTGGGAAACTGTCTTGGTCCCTGCCTGGTGCCAAGGGTATTGGAGGGGCCTAACTTATTCTTTCTTTTTTTTTAATTGAAGTGAAATTCACATAATATAAAATTCACCATTTTAAAGTGAGCAATTCAGAAGCATTTAGTACATCCATAATGTTGTGTAACCACTACTATCTTGTTCCAAAATATTTTCATCACTCCAAAAGGAAACTCCATATCCATTAAGCAGTTACTTTTCATTTTCTTCTCCCCACATTGCCTGGCAACCACCAATCTGCTGTCTCTATGGATTTACCTATTCTGGATATTTCATATAAATGGAATCACACAATATGAGAACTTTTGCATCGGGCTTTTTTGTTTTCACTTCGCATGATGTTTTTGAGTTTCGTCCACATTGTAGCGTGTATTGGCACTATATTCCTTCTCACGTGAAATAACATCTCCTTGTACACATAAAACGTAATTTGTTTATCCATTCATCCATTGCTGAACATTCCTATCATTCCCACTCTTGGCTATGGTAAATAGGGCTTCCATGAATATGCATGTGCATGTACGTATATTTGTTTGAGTAACTATTTGCAGTTCTTTGGGGGTATATACCCAGGGGTGGAATGCCTGGGTCTTACCATAAACTCTATGCTTAACTTTTTGAGGAACCACCAAACTGTTTTCTGCAGAAGCTGAACATTTATATTCTCACCAGTATGGTATGAGCGTTCCAATTTCCCCACATCCTTGTCCAAACCTCTATTCTGTTTTTTTGATCATAGTCATCCCAGGGAGTATGAAGGGTTATCTCCTCGTGGTTTTGATTTGTAGTTTTCTGATGACTAGCAATGGGGAGCATCTTTTCACGTGCTCACTAGCCATCTGTAGGCCTTCTTTGGAGAAATGTTGATGTAATTCCTTTCTCTATTTTAAAATTGGATTGTTTGCCTTTCTGTTGTTGAGTTGTAAGAGTTCTTTATATATTCTGGTTCCCAGGCTCTTATTAGATCTATGATTTGCAAGTGTTTTCAACCATCCTGTAGGTTGTCTCTTCATCTTCTTGATGGTGGCCTTTGATGCATAAAAGCTTTGAATTCTGATGTAGTCCCAGTTATCTTACTTTTTGTTCTTGTGTTGCTTATGGTTTTGGTGTCCTATGCAAGAAGTCATTACCAAAACTGAGGTCATGAATATTTAACCTATGTTTTCTTCTAGGAGTTTTATGGCTTTAGCCTTCGTATTTATATCATTGATTCATTTTGAATTAATTTTTGTCTGTGAGGTGAGGCAGAGATTCCTAACTTACCCTTAGCTCCTGCTCTCAAGCCCACCTCAGCTTGGGGTCTGACCTGGGTTCTGTAGCCTGCTGGCTATTGTCCCTGATGGCTACATGGCCCAGTGTTTCTTCTCCTGGGTGATCTGTTGGTCTGGGACACCCTTCCATTCTATTCAGGCTCCATGATGTGGGCTGCTTGACTGAGATGCTACTTCTTGTCCTGGATTGGATGCCATTAGACAGGACTTCCTCTGGGCCGATCAACGAGGTCTGTTTCTCCAGCTCCAGCCTCATTCCTGTCATAGGTCTGACCCAGGCCTGCTCTCTCCCCTGAGATGGAACTGTCCTGCTATTGCCATCAGGCCACTCCATGCAATATCTTGTGACAACATCAAGTTTCACCAATAAAGTGTAATATCTAAGGGTATGGACTCTGGAACTGGTGACCAAATCCCAGCTCTGCACTCACACTAACAAGGGCAACTACAGAGAGCTATTGAGCCTTTCTGTGCCTCTGTTCCCCCATCTGTATCTGAGGATAATAACTATACCTAACTTACAGGGTTGAGATGGCATTTAAATGAGTTAATATATAAAAAGTGTCATGGAAAGTGCCCAGCACAAGCTAAAACCTCCATGAGTGCTAGCTCTTCTCTAGAATGTCTAAAAATACCACCTGTCCCTGGAAAGGGTATTACAACTGACCCGAACAACATTCTAGCATGGATGAGCTCATTGTTGTCCTAGGTTCAAGGTCAGAGGGAGGTTACCTATCAGACCAAAGAGAACAATAAACCTACTCATGTCAGTGGCCATGGAGAGTTACACAAGGAAGGAAAGGAGGGGGAAGTACAGGGCTCCCAAACCAATTGTGCTGGTTGCAAAATTCTGTTGGTGCCTCCAGGTTAGATAAATCTACAGCAAATTCAGACACATGATACCTGTGATCTAATAAAAGCAGCAGAAAGCAGGAACTGATTTTGCTGAGTGTCCTGGGTTGTTCTATTTTTTTTTCCCCCTGATTTGCCTGCTATTGAGCTCTGGGGGGAGTCTTGTTATCCCTGTTGTAATCCAGTGGCAGGTTTGTATCCTGGGGCCAAAATCACAAAGGTCCCCCAGAGTTACCTGTAAAGAAGCCTGGGAGGAGGACCCTCCTCACCATCCTCATGGCTGTGTCCTTTCCAAAGTTGCAGATGATTCATCCCTGGGAGGGAGGTTAGCTACCCGGATTTATTGTCTGTCTGAATAGGCTCTGTGCAGCATGACCAAAATAAAAGGGAAAAAAATAGAGCTGTCTCAGCAAAATCTGCTGAATCAGAATTAACAAGAAAATCTTGTAACTAATGATCAGAAATTAAAATGTACTCAGGAGCTTTACTTTTAACCGAATAGCAGGGCGGCAAGGTGATACTGTGCAGGATAATGGAACAACTCGTATTTTGCTGGCAGCTAAGAGCAGACTGTTCGCAGCTTATGTAGGTGGAGACTGGTCTCCCAACAACTTGGGGTATCACTTCTGGAAAAGAAATTCCTCCTCCCCTTTCCTCCAGCCCTCTACTTCCCTCAAGTAGAATGTACCTTCTCTTTCCACAGCCCCACTTGTGTTACACTCTGTATCTCGTTAGATTCTCATACCAGCATTGTAGTACAGGTGAGACACCCTCATCCCATATCTCCCCATTTTACAGAAATGAACACTGAGGGGCAGAGAGGTTCTGCCAGTAGGTGGCAGGGCCTGATGAAGGATTCAGGTTTTCAAATTGTTGGAATTCCTGTACAAAATGTATTTTTGTAAGAGTTAATCTCCTGTAGTTTAACTTTTCCAGAAACCTAGATTTTCATGTATGGCACACTTGAAAGTCTGCATACCCCAGCATGCTGGCAAATCCTAGAGTCTGAAGTGCAAATGTATGGTTATTTTCTGTATCTTAAATGTTAACAATAGCTTTCATTAGAACAAAAGTCAAATATTTTCTTGCTTGCCTAACTCTAAAAGCACTTAATTTTTACAGAGTAATTCAGATCTGGGGCTGCATCGAACCATGAATGTTTTCAGTTTCTGAGCAAAAGCCTCAGACAGCTCTGGGGAATGAAAAGAAAGGGTGTCAAGTGAAATGAGCTTGCAGCTTTGCCATGCCACCTTGCCTTTCAGATAGCTTTCCTGGTCACCAATTATCAATATCATTATTAGCCACACTTCACCTCCCAGAATAATGGACCCCCAAGAGGGAGGAGTCTGTGGTCTACATGCTGAGGGGGAGACAGTGATTTGATGTGAGTTTTATTTGCAGATGTCTCCCTGGGAAGAGAAAGCAGAGGCTGGTCCTCTCAGAGGGAGGAGCTGATTCTTTAATTACAGGGAAACAGCGGGAGCACATGGCAAGGGGAAAAGAAACCAGTCAGGAGACTGGGCTGCCAGGCTTCCTTTCAGCACTTTCTTGCTTTGAGGTCTTGAGAAGAAAAATTCTCTGTGCTTAATTGCTCACATCTCTAAAATGGGGATAATCATGCCTTGTAGGTTTGTTGAAAAATCTCAAATACATGTAAATACATATACAAGGTATGTATGTATACATACACACATACATATGAAAGGTTTATCTTTGAGTAGGGTTTCAATAAAATCTATGATGATTAGTAGGAATAGTAATTATAGTTGTACCTGTATTGTAACAGCAGGAGGCATTTGGTGAGTATTTTCTAGATTGGACTTTACTTTCCTCTTGGAATATACAAAAAGCCTGGCTGAAATCCTGTTTCAATGTGACACCCCCTGCAATGCCAACTGGAAGCCATGGCTTTCTCCTCAGACTGACTATTGTAACACTCAATAGCATCCTTTCTATTTATGGGACCTGTGCACAGGCAGATCTGGATGGTGCAGATAGAGTGGGGCAAGATTCCAGGATGCGGGCATGTGGGGTGTGGGGGGGGGGGTTGTGGGGGAGATGGTGGAAGGACATGGGTCTTGGCAAGGGCAAGTAAGCCCACCAAACCAGTCTGAGACCAGGGGCCAGGGTGAGGACAGGAAAGGGTCAGGGTAGGAGGACCATAGTTGGGGAGTTGGGGGGGTGATGCAACTTTTAGGGTCTGGCATTTAGACTCTGTCCAGTCAGGGCAGTAGATTGGCAGAGGTTTGAGTGCACAGGTAGTTTGCACCAGGGACACGTGGCCTAGGACGTCAGAACTCCAAATTCAAGCATTAGTCATGACAGGCAAGAGTATACAAATCCCTGTCAACTAGGAGGACATCAGAATGAATCATGTAAGGTATCTTCTCAAAATACTAGTTCCCAGGCTCCAGCCACTGAGATTTGGATAGAGTAAGTCAGATGCACTATTGGAAGAGATTATGGGCTTTCCTGTTCTATGAGCGCATGTGCAGGTGGTGACAAAGGAATTGACCTTGAAACTTAAGACTTAATGAAGTTTTGGCAAGAGGTAAGAGGTCTGCAAGACATGTGAACCAGGAGTTCAGAAAGTGAGAGTGACTAGCTCACAAACACTTGGCAAAGAAAAATTCTTAAAAAGATGGGCAAACACCAACTTGAAGATCAAGAAACCAAGGTCAAATGACATAAAACAAGAAAGGAAAGCAGTCATTTTCTTCAGGAAGTTCCATGTGGAAATACTGTCATCAGGACCCCAGAATCTCTCTTGAGATTTAGGGAAACTAGACCACTCTCTTGCACCATACACAAAGATAAACCAGATCCACTACCTACCCCTCCCCACAGACAGACCCAGGAAGACTGGCAATTCTGTGTGAGAAAGCACAGTTAGTGTGAATCAGTACATATTTGTGTTTTTTTTTATAAATTTATTTTTTATTGGTGTTCAATTTGCCAACATATAGAATAACACCCAGTGCTCATCCCATCAAGTGCCCCCCTCAGTGCCCGTCACCCAGTCACCCCCACCCCCCGCCCACCTCCCCTTCCACCACCCTTAGTTCATTTCCCAGAGTTAGGAGTCTCTCATGTTCTGTCTCCCTTTCAGATATTTCCCACTCATTTTTTCTCCTTTCCCCTTTATTCCCTTTCACTATTTTTTATATTCCCCAAATGAATGAGACCATATAATGTTTGTCCTTCTCTGATTGACTTATTTCACTCAGCATAATACCCTCCAGTTCCATCCAAGTCGAAGCAAATGGTGGGTATTTGTCGTTTTTAATGGCTGAGTAATATCCCATTGTATACATAAACCACATCTTCTTCTTCTTCTTCTTCTTCTTCTTCTTCTTCTTCTTCTTCTTCTTCTTCTTCTTCTTTTTTTATAAACCACATCTTCTTTATCCATTCATCTTTTGATGGACAAACTCCTTCCACAGTTTGGCTATTGTGGACATTGCTGCTAGAAACATCGGGGTGCAGGTGTCCCAGTGTTTCATTGTATCTGTATCTTTGGGGTAAATCCCCAACAGTGCAATTGCTGGGTCTAGGGCAGGTTTATTTTTAACTCTTTGAGGAACCTCCACACAGTTTTCCAGAGTGGCTGCACCAGTTCACATTCCCACCAACAGTACAGGAAGGTTCCCCTTTCTCCACATCCTCTAATTATTTTAAGATTTGTGTGGAATCAGTAAAGACCCCGAATAGCCAGGGGAATTTTAAAAAAGAAAACCATAGCTAGGGGGCATCACAATGCCAGATTTCAGGTTGTACTACAAAGCTGTGGTCTTGATGTGGTCATAATGCAAGTGTGGTACTGGCACAAAAACAGACAGATAGATCATTGCAACAGAATAGAGAATCCAGAAGTGGATCCTCAACTTTATGGTCAACTAATATTCGACAAAGGAGGAAAGACTATCCACTGAAAAAAGACAGTCTCTTCAATAAATGGTGCTGGGAAAATTGGACATCCACATGCAGAAGAATGAAACTAGACCACTCTCTTGCACCATACACAAAGATAAACTCAAAATGGATGAAAGATCTAAATGTGAGACAAGATTCCATCAAAATCCTAGAGGAGAACACAGGCAACACCCTTTTTGAACTTGGCCACAGTAACTTCTTGCAAGATTCATCCATGAAGGCAAGAAAAACAAAAGCAAAAATGAACTATTGGGACTTCATCAGTATGTATTTGAATCATACATTCCACTGATTTGATGAATTTCTAGCGAATTTCCTCTACACCATAATAAGCTGTAACTAAGCTAAGGTCCACCCCCTGAGACAGTGGGAAGGGGGTAGGACCACTGTGAGGACACAAAGGTTATGGGGAGTTGGTTTATCATGCATATTTCTTTCTTTTCCTTCATAAAAAATATGCTTGCTGACTTGTGGTAGCCTTAGCTCTCTTCCCCTGACTTGTGTCCAGAAATTCAAGTCTGACATCAGATTGTTCTTTAGAGAAATAGGAGGAACCAAGAAGAAACACATACTGATATTGACCATGGGGATCCCCCCAACAATGAAAAGGCCAGATCACCTGTGATCACTCTATGTTTCAGCTCACCAGGTGGCATGTCCTGCCCATGCACACAGACTGTTAGGCTGTTTAGTGTCTCCTTCTTACATTTACTCTTATGTCCACAGTTGGTAGGAAATTGAGGAAATCCTCCCAACTAATAGAAAACAAAACAAACAAAACAAATGCAAAGAAAACTAGGGAATTCCATAAGGGGGTGCAAGGGAGAAAGAAACCATCTAACAACCAAAGAAATAGCACCAGAACAATCTCCAGAAATGTAGGGTATAAGAATCTCCAAATTGACATTTGGAAATATCAGAAGACCAGGAATAAGGAGATGGTCCAAAATCTCTCAGGGAGGAAATAAGAAGGTAAGGTAAGAAACCTTTGCTGGTATCGATGGAAGCTCAGAAGTGGCAGCAGAAGCTAGAGGCAAGGAAACAAATTTTGGCAGATGATTTGCCTGTGTCTCTTGGATTTCTCAATGTCTTATGAGGCACTGACGGTGGCAATAGTGTTTCCCTCCAGAGCAAAAGGCAGACATGCCCATTATAAAAGATTTAGGTTCCCTAAGCTCAGGGTTCTCCTACTATAATCCAACTCCCTGTGTGTGGGCAGGTATCACTTGGCCCTATTTCTGCCCCCTATGAGAATGGAGGTGAGGGGAATCACTGCAAAATGTGCCGACATTCTGACTCCTCCCATTACTGTGAGTAATAACTATCCTTTAGCTCTGACCCAGGGGTCTTGTGTTTTCTGGCAGCCTCCATGAAACTGTGGCAGGCCAGCCTGTCCCTAGCAAGAAGGACAAAATCTCAGACAGTTCCGACAATGATGGCTTCAGAATTCTGAAGAAAAATGCTTTCACCCTAGAATTTTATATACAACCAAAGTACAGAAGATATGTGAAGTAGAATAAAGACATTCTTACAATTCAAGAATTTTACCTTTACAAATTCGAGTTCAATAAGTTTACCCCCCTTTCTTAGGAACATACTCTAGGATGTTGTCTAGGAAAAGAGAAAAGAAAGAAGAAAGAAAGAAGAAAGAAAGAAAGAAAGAAAGAAAGAAAGAAAGAAAGAAAGAAAGAAAAGAAAGAAAGAAAGAAAGAAAATGAAGAAATAAGAACTATGACCCAGGAAAGAGGGAAGCCAAAATTAGAGATCAGAGAAGAGAATTGCCAGGATGTCAGGCAACCTGCAGAGAGAACAACCAGTAACATTGGAACATTTGAACAGAGAGCCTCTTCAGGGAAAATTCTTAAGGAAAGAAGAAAAAAAAAGGAATGAGGATTTGTTTGAGATCATAGCAAGTAGTATTATGACATGTTGGGAAATTCAGAGAAAAGTGTGAGAGATTCACAGAAAAGCAGAGAAATGAAAAAGATGAAGCAATGATTAATTCTAGGAAAAACAAAAGATTGTACAAGAAAGGAGTTTGGTTGTAATTCACCATTTGGCTCAGTGTATAAGTGCTGATTATTGATTTTGCCAAAATTTATTTTATAAATTTGCCACTGGGATAAAAGGAGAGAAATGTGGGCAGTGGTATGGAAAAACTAAGTCCTTATCTCCCATGGCACAAAGTCAATAGATAATGTCTAAAATTGATATTTCAAGAAACAGCTGTATAATATTCAATTATAGAGGTAAATGCCAGGGGAAAACCCTAGAAGTACGAAGGATGGATGCCTCTGGGGAAAGGGAGTACAGGTGGAATAGGAGATTTCTGTACGTAAACATGACTTCAAACAAGTATTCCTCGGATAACAAATAATTAAATGTAAATTTGAGTTTTTTTTTTTTTTTTAACAAGACAAAGATAGCTGGTAACAGCCCTTAGTGGCCTAAGGCCTAAATCTTTTTTTTTTTTTTTTCTTTCAATCTGACTGGTCTAGCCGTTATCAATTCAAAACCTCAGCTTTTCTCATCATGAACAGAAAAGATAACTTTGAAAATGTGTTACATTTTGAACTTCTTACTTATACTATATCATGCTCCTGTTTTTCTTGACTAGATTTTCAAAAGGTAAACTTTCTTGGAAAAAAAGGGAACAAGAACGGGGGCCTGGGATCTGGAGCCGAAAGCAGTGGATTTCAGCCCGGCTGTGTGGGCTGTCAGGGCTCACTGTGAGTCCTCGGACAAGTTACTACCTTGCTCTGGAACACGGAGTCCTGCTCTGTGGTTGGGAAAACCAACACTTCCCTTGTAAGGTAGTTATGGGCAGGGTGTGGGCATTTTATTTCACTGCAGCCTCAGAAGACCTGGCTCCCTGCATGAAGTAGGTACCTGCTAAGTACTGGTTTGAGCAAATTAAGAGCGATTTCTACAGACATTTCAAAATGGAAGCAAGTGGTTGCGACGATTTGGGTACCGGTTTGCCAAGAATTTGGAGTTGGACTAGAAATGCTCCTTCAAAGTTCTGTTTGTACTCAGGAGTCTAGATTTTTCTTCCATCCTACCAGAGAAATAGAGAACTCAAGGCCATGCTGTTGGGCTGTTGCAATGAGAAAGAATGGCCAGAGAAGAGGCACAGTCATCAAACAGGTTTTCCCAGGTAGGACTTTGTTTTATAACAGAGAATTCCCGTCTGGCCACACTGGATCTCCAGCACACAGGGACTTAATCTTCAAGATGTGTTCTCACACTGGAGCTTCTGGTTCCGGGATGTGAACTATGTCCCATGGTTGGAACATGTTTGCCAGTGCCCACCTTGCCCCCCTATGAGGTCCCCTCTCCAGACCCCGCTTCACAGGTAGGCTGTCACCCTGAAACCCACTTGGTCAGGATGTCATCCAAAGCCAACTGTAGCAGGGGATGGCAGTCAGTGGTCATCCCTTGGACTCCTGCCTACTGCCCTGCCATTCTTAGATGGGCTGGTCCTGCTGAGGGAGGCCATACAACCCTACGGACAGCCAGGAGCTCCCTCAAGGCAGCTACTGGGTGCTCTAGGTTCCTGTTAAATTTGTAGCATCAATTCCCCATTCTCCGTCAACAGAGGCTGGTTTGAGAGGTTTTCATTTGCTTTGTGATCCAACAGAAAGAATTCTTGGTGGTTAGAATCAACTATGTATGGCCTGTTTGTGCTGTCCAAGTTGCCAGGGCCTGCTCTGGAAAGAAAGACGTATATGGTCCCTACTGGCACCAGACACGGGAGCAAAGGAAGGAGTGGCTTTGTGTGGAAAATCTGGTTCGGTCCATTTGGGGTGATTCAGTTCAGCAAGCACACTTTGAGAGCCAGACCCTGCTGGATGCCGTGCGGGGCCCATCTTTCAAGGAGCTTGCAAAGAAATGACAGTGGGTGGGGGGGTGGGACACATAAATAGGAGGTGCAGCTCATGTAGGAAGGGCTCCGGCAGCTTTGCAGAGGGGGCCGTGGGAACACAGGAGCACAGGCAGATGTGAGGCATTCCTTGAGGACGCAAGGGGACCGTTGGGGACGCAGGGGACAGCTAGCCTCCCCATACCCCTCATCCTGCAGGGCCTGGAAGGGGCCCCCTAGGGGCTGACTCTGCCTTCATTCAGCTCCATGTCCTACAACCACAGAACAAATGGCCAAAAGTTCTAGATAATGAGTCCGTTTTACTACAGCCAGGTTGAGGCAGGTACTGAAAAACAGTGTGGAGAAGCAAAAGTGGGTTCCTGGGGCTGGGGCTGTACCCTGTCTTCCTCTTGTCCTACCAGCCATCCCATCCCCTGCGAAGCTTTCCCCCTCCCTCCTTGGTGGTCCTTGCACTCTAGTGACCTCCGCTACAGCTGGGAGCACATCGTCCTCCTGTCCCAAATCTTTCTGAAAGAAAACCTGTTTCTCTATTCTGCTGTTCTTGAGGGCAAGGCCTGGTGGCCAGGCATAATGCCGGCCATATAACAGGCACCTAGTAAATATTTGTTGCTTGGCGATCTCCATCTACATCCCGGGGGCTGAACTGCCACGTGCTTTGGGAGGCCGCGTGGTCACTGAGAAGAAGCAGGCCTGCCACTTGTATACGTTGGGCCTCCTTGACCAGCTATTTAACTTTTTGGAGATTCAAATTCCTTATCTGGGAAATCATGAGGATGATACCTACCTCAGCAGGCGGCTACGAGCATCTAATAAAACGGTGAAGGCAGAGCACGTCGGCATACAGTTGGCACATGATAATAGCTCACTGAGTGCTAATTCCTTTCTCCCTTCTTCACCTAACAAATGGTTGGTGGGTGAATGAATCTGAGGTCAGTGTGGCTAACCAGTTGTTAAACGTGCAGAAATACTTAATTTAAAGCTCCATCTGTCATTTTCTTTCTGGCGGGAATGCAGGATATTTGTGATTTTCATCCTTATGAAGAGGAGCAGCAGAGCCCAGTGGTGATGAACCCCGAACTCTGGAGAAGACTCCTTGGACCCGAATCTCACTTCTACTACCAGTTGCATGACTTTGGGTAAATGACTTAACCTTCTTGGTCCCCGACTTATTCACTCGCAGGACAGAGATAATAGTGGTATTATTATCATATAGCTATTACTTTCATGAGGATTGACTAAGTTAAAATCTTTAAAGCTCTCAGAACAATGCCGAGCTCAGAGTTAAGTGCTGTGTAAGTGGTTGCTATGCTACTATTCTTCTTTTGTGTGTCTAAAATGTTTTATAATTAACTAATTAAGCCTGGTTATCAGATACTCAAATAGAACAATTAAATATGGGACCATGAAGGCATTTGTTCAGCAGACGGAACAGGATCCCCTCAGCACTGAGGCCCCTCTCCCCCCTGGCCCCACCTGCTCTCCCCACCTTCGGCCCCCCTCCCATGTCACGTCTGCCACCACAATTGCTCAGAATCACTGTTATCTTCCACATTGAGGGACAGCGACATGGTTTAGGCCTCTTACTCTCTTGGACTATTTCTGGAGACTCTAATAGGCCTGTCTTCACAGAATCGCACCTTATGTCCTGCGACTTAACCCATCTTCCTCTTGCACTCTGGTCAATATTACTCTCCCGCTCCAACACCTTCAGTGGCTCACAGCTACCTACCCGATCAAGCCAGAATCTTCTGCTTGGCATTTGAGGCCTCCTCTCTCCTCTCTGACCCACACTCTCTTCCATGTCTTCTGCACTACAGGCTGGTTGACCTGCTCCACATTCCCTGAAAAAGACCCACCTTTCCCCACTTCTCTGCACCTTTGCTCAGCTGCTCTTGTCGCCGGGGATGCTTCCCCACTCCATCTTTTTGAAACCTGGCTTATGCTTCAAGTTCATCTCATATGGGGCCTTTTCTTCCTCTGAAACACAGAGTCCTTTTTTTTTTTTGAACGTCTTTTCTGACCCAACATTCTGTCTGAACTGCTTTGGGTCCTCGACATCCTCCCTCCTTGTTCAAGACCGAGTGTCCTATAAGATCATCAGTGGATCTAGAACTACTGCCCCCCAGTTAGTGAGAGATCAGTCCCCACTTCCTGAGCAGGGGACCCTGCCGGGAGGCAGGTGCAAGCCCAAGGCATGGGGTGCTGGGTGCAGTGGTCTGATAGCATCTGGAGGTTCCTCCAAAATGGAAAATCATGCAGGTCCTGGGCTGGTAAGTGAAGAGAGGCAGAACTCGTATATGAGAGCCGGGGGGAGGAAGCAGAGCTGAGATGTTTCCTGGGTGTTGGGGGTGTGGCGTGACTGTTTCTGAGTTCGAGGGGGAGCTTCTGGCAGTCTGGGCAAGGCCAGACCTGCTCTGCTAGCCTCTGTTATGTGTCTGCTTATCTTCTGTTCTCCTCCATCAGGATCAAGACGCGCCTGGCTTCCCCCGCAACCTGCAGGGCTCAGCATGGACTGTGGCACGCATGGGGTCAGTATGCAGGTGACAGACCGGAGCAGTGGGTGCAGGTGGGGAATGAACACAGAGGCCTACCAAGCACCAAGGGCAGAAACAGTGAAAAGCTGCAGGCAACAAAGGGCCAGGACTGGTGAGAGGGTCTCCAGTGGCCACACTGTTCTTCTCTGCTTCCTTCCCCTCCCTCATCCCCAATTCCGGACCAGAGAGCAGTGTTGCTGGGAGGGGGGTCCTCCGTGACCCTAAGGCAACCACACAGGGGGAGTCTCAGGCCCAGCCTGACCTCTAAGTGACCTCTGAGGGCTGAGCTCAGCCTTTGACACTCATGAGCCCTGCCCTCTGCTCCAGATGTCCATGTTCAATCCTCACAATAAAACTATAATGACAACAAACATCTTTAAAGACAGAGTATACTCCTGGCTCCGTGCTGAGAACTCCACATTTCCCTTAACCTCACAGTAAAATTATGAGATAGCTATGACGACTGCCCCATCGACAGTAGAGGAAATCGAGTTCAGAGAAGTGAAGTAATTGGTCTCTAGTCACACAGCTAGCAACTGAGGAGGACCTGAGCCTACAGTAGCTGCCCCAAGGCCATGGGGCTAACGACTGTGTTCCAGAGGAGCATGTGGATCAAAGGAAAGGGGGAGAGGCTCAGGGAAGGCTTTTCCCCCTAAATCAGGGCAGGAGAAACTAGGGTACTGCGCAGTGAATGGGGAAGGACCAGCTCAAGGGGCAGCATTGACTGCACAAGCGAGAAGGTTGCAGGAGGCCCCTCCAGCTCCTGCATGCACAAAGGAGAGAGTCATTTTCAGTACAGGACAGGAGGGGTGGGTGGAAGGGGTTCAGTCTCCTCCATGTGGGGAC
This sequence comes from Vulpes vulpes, assembly GCF_048418805.1. NCBI lineage: Eukaryota > Metazoa > Chordata > Mammalia > Carnivora > Canidae > Vulpes > Vulpes vulpes. Next base: position 87,201,337 of record NC_132787.1, on the reverse strand, counting down.
AGGCCCAGGGCACCTCATCACATTGAAGGACAGGCCTGCGGGGAAAGAATAAAAGGCCCAGCTCAGCCGGCTGCCTCCCTTCATCTCACACCTCCGCCTCCACACCACGAATGAGAACAGTTTGGGAACACAGCTCCCTCAGTCTGTTGTCTCCTATTTAGCCTCTGGCTGTCAGCTCACCTTGTCACAGCAAAGCCCTGAAGCCCTGTAGAAAAGGATGGGGGCAGGGACTTCTTTGCTTCCCTCCTGGTGCTGGGGATGTGCCAAGCGGGAGTTGGGAGGCACAGCGCCCTGGCGCACTCCCCTGGCCCCCCCAACCTCTGGTGGGGGGACCCTTCTCACCAGAGCAGCCACCCTGGGAGGGAGGTGCCCTGGGAGGCTGGAGCTTCTCACAAGGCCACGCAGGGAGCCTTGGGCAGGGGTGCTCCGCGCTCCCCGCCGCGCTGGACAGTGAGCTATTGCAGCCTGTTATCTCCAGCAGCAGGTGGAGGCATCCGGGGCTGCTCCTTCCTGCGGAGCAAAGCCAGATAATATTTACTGGCTCAAATGAATAAGGTAACCAGCCCTGTCGCAGCACAGAGGATGTGTCTCTCACCCAAGGTTTTGGTTTTGGGGTTTTTTTTTTTTGTCCTTCCTTTCTTTCTTCATTATGTTTGTAATTTTGTTTTATTATTTCCCATTGGAAAGCCGTGAAATGAAAATGATGCAATCTACCGCTGTGAAATAATGTCGTGCTCCAGTCCTTTTCCAATAAGCCCTGAGGTGTGCGCTGTGACGGCTTCATTAAATTAGTCGGCTCCATGGCAAATGGAAAAGCGCTCAGAGCTTGGGATTGTGCTAATCCGAGTCGTGCTGCCTGAGACCTCAGACCACCAGGGACCCTGGGAGGTTGGCTCTGCGTGTTGGAGAGAAGAGGCTCCTACGTGCCACCTGCGATGCCCCAGAGGCTTCTGTGTCCACACAGCTGCTAGACTTTTTCTGGAACCTTCACACCTTTACGGTGTCCTATGGGTGCCAGATGCTGCCCAGGTGTTGTCGCCGTGCAGAGGGAACGGACAGGTTAGGGCACTGGCTCCCTGGGGGCACAGTAGACACTGGCTCAGCCTGTGGAGTGGGGGAAGGCAGGGGACTTAAATCCAGCATAGGCAAACTACTTGGACCATAGGTAAAGGTGAGTCTCTCCGTGAGGGCCATCCAGGACTGATGTTGCCAGATACCAGGGAAAAATGCCTGAGATTCTTGTAGATGAAATGCAAGCGCTGCCCGTCTACTTTCCTGTCACCATCCCCCAGAGTTTATGAGAACAGATTCTCTCTTGCTGGGCTCTCCTGCAGTATTAAAGATTTCCATTACTGATAGTTCTTTCCAGTTAGCACTTTCAGTATTAAATTCTGTCATTACGGAGTAAAATATGCATGATCCCTAAATCTATGGGTATTATAACAAGATTTCATTGTTATAAATTTGTCTTCTTGGTCTTCCATTTCTGTCTTTGCTGTCTTTTTAAAACCCTAATGTCTGATAGCTATAGCCAGGAGGTAATTAGGAAGTGGTACTAAAGAATCACAGGCTTATTCTCGCACTCATTCACAGAAATTTATTGAGTGTCTATACTAAGATATGGTGTCCCGCAGCCATTGGGAAAGACAGTGGTGACAGCTAATTACAATACTAAGGAATTTTGGTCTGAGCTGATATAGGAAGTCCCCTCCCACGTACATATGTAAATATTGTATAAAATACAATAAAACAATTTGAAATCACAGCTGCACTTGAAAGGAAGGGGAAATCCCAGATTCCAAAAAATGAATGTGAATTCAAAGCCAAGGTGGTGAGTGTGAACTGATGGGGAATCAAATCCAGATGGCTGGAGTTCCAAACCTCCAAGAAAAGGCAAGATATGAAGGCCATGGACTCCTGGGTGGCTGAAACCAGAAACAAGACCCTACATACAGTTGGTTGCTTAAAAGGGCCAACAATCCCCACTTACCAGCTGGGTGAATGGTGATGGCATGACAGCAGGGCAATAATTTGGGTGGAGAAAAGATTGAAAACCAAGCTTGTGCCCAATGTAGATGAGGGGTCCAAATTCCTATCACTTTCACAGAGTGGAAACCACAATTGTAGAAATCAATGCATAGACTGGTTTAAAATCAAAGGGAAGAAACAGAAGCAGATTTGAACCTTCTCTGAGACATGCCTCCACAACCTGGGCACGTGGTGCCCAGAGAAAATGAGTTCTGCTGAAAATGAGCTCATACAAAGGAGTTATATGGCATATAAGGAAATAAACTGACAAGAGAGCAAGGCTCAGATTCAACATGGCACCCAGCTTGGTCACCTATGCTGCTCCTAGAAATATCCAAAAGTTCTGATTTCTGCCCGTCCATTCGATCATCATCTTTCCAACACTAATCCAGACCCTGGAGTGTGCCCAGAGACCCTGCCTCTTTTCTTTCCAGTATATATAAAAAATGTATGTATAAAATCTCTTCCACTGAATTTGCACATCACACCCTTAAGATACTTAGGAGCCCTTACTGTTTGTAGCTGAGCCCACCAGCTAGATGTGACCCTAGGTGAGGGGGCTTCTACCACAACTGGCCACCTCCTCACCTGGCAGTGTGGTAAGACCGCTCCAGGGTAGTGACTCCAAGCTCAGTTTAGGGGTCTCAATTTTTTGAGTCCTTAGAATATGAAGAGTGTAGGTCCCTTCTCTTTTCATAGGCTGATGTAATCTGACAAATTTTTACTTTCACATGACTACTGGTGATCTACTAAGAAGTGAGCTTTTCCAGGTTACTGAAATCTGGCCCTCAGACTCAATGATAGGAGTTGACCAAGGCCTCTGATTCAGCACCCACTGAAAGATGTAACCACCATGGAAAGCTTGGGCGTACTCACTCTGCTGTGCAATTGCAGGCCAAGGTGTCCCAGAGTGGGTCCCTGTTCCATCAGGGCATTAGTGTTGTCCTGAGTTAGGAGACATTTGGTACTATTGCTATTTCTGACTTCAAATCACAAATTACTCTTGCTTTGGCATCATCAGCATCAGCTTAGTGAACAGAGGGTGGATAACTCTCCATGGTTGTCATGATTCTCATTCACCTCATCAGTTATCCCCCATAACCCACTAGAGAAGCCTTAAGACATATGCCCTATAGCTCACATGTAAACTGTCTGTGTCTCCATTAGTGGATTACTCTTCACTATTACCCCAAGTCCTTTCACTAGTAAAAGGGAGGTGGGTGGGATTGCTAAAGTCAATGGCATTGCTGAGTGCTAGCTCTCCAGCCACATCAAAGCAGCCTGGTTAAAAATGTTTGTCCTCCTGGGACAGAGGCCTCATTCTTCCTTCCCCATTTCCTTGGGTGTTCAAGAAGGGACCTAGAGCAACCTACACTCTGTGACTCTACAGGGCTAGTAAAATGTGAGTAAAGTTATTTCATCTTGGACAATGAGTAGTTTTGCCAATCATCCATTTAGGAAAACATTCACTAAGAGCTTCATGTGTTCAGCCCCATGATGGCGATAAGGCAAGGCAAGAGACAGCTTTCCTGCCACCAGGGAACTCAAGGACAGACACAGATTCAGAGGGAGAATAGGGGAGGACCTCGGCTCCTTGAGTTATTTTAGTGCAGTGCCTGTTCCCCCTCTCAGGGGAAAGGGTGCTGGTGAACCTATCTGGTCTTTCCTTCTTCTCTGCAAGGAGAAGTTTAAACCCTGTGGACACAGCTCTCAAAGCCATCAGATCATCTTCAATAGATGTCTTTATCTATCCCATGGCCTCCTCTCCTTTTCAGAGCAGTGAATGAAATAGCCCCCCAAAAAGAGACAAATCATAACTAAAGAAGGTAATAGGAGGATTGCATAAACAAATACAACCTCCAGAGAAGATTCTGGTTGTGAACGCTCAGCCCTGGGTTTCCTACCCCTGCAGTATCCTCAGTAATGATGAGCTTGAACAGTGGCCCTCACCAAAGGCTTTCTGGGTGAAGGGGAGGCAAATACCTATTTAGGGCATAGTAGTTACGGGGACAGCCAGAATAAAAAATGGCTCCCAATGGTCCACCCTCCTGGCATCAGCTCTCCTGTGTAATTCCCTCCCCTTCACTGGTGGCTGAGCCTAGTGATTTGCTTCTATCACACAGAAGGTGGTAAAAGGGATAGACAGTAACTTGTGAGATTAGGTTCTAGAAGACTATAACTTCCATCTTGCTGGCACCATTGCTTTCTGGGCTTGCTTGCTTCGGTCAAGTCAGCTGTTGTGTTGGAGAGGCCTGTATAGCAAGGAACTGAGGGTGGTTTCTGGCCAATAGGCTGTGACAACCAGATCCTGCCAACAACCACTGAGTGAGCGTGGGACAGATCCTCCTGGTTGAACCTTGAGATGACCGGAGTCCCTGACAACACCCTGACTGCAGCCTTTGCCTGAAGCCAGAGACCCTGCAGAGCTGTGCCTAGATTCTTGGCCCATAGAAACCATTTGATAACAAACCTATATTGCTTTAAGCTGCTAAGTTTTGGGGTATAATTTGTCATTCAGCAGTAGATAACTAACACCATTACCAAATAGCTCACACCAAACATACCTCAGCAGAGAATGTATGGGCCTATGTGGGAATTTTAAAACAATATGGATTGGTTATCTTTTTTCTTAAAGAGTTTTATTTATTTGAGAGAGAGAGAGAGAAAGAGAGAATATGAGAGAGTGAGCTCAGGATGGGGGGAGGGGCAGGGGAGAAGCAGGCTCCCCACTGAGCAGCGAGCCCTGACATGGGCCTCAATCTCAGGACCCTGGAATCATGACCTGAGCTGAAGGCAGATGCTTAACCAACTGAGCCACCCCAGTGCCCCTGGATTGGTTCTTTTCTCAAACTCTAGTTAATAGATATAGACAAACACAGTATCTAATTCCCCGGGCATACTGGGGATTTACTAGAGTAGGAAACTCCCAAGCTAGTGGCCACAGGCTATAAAGCAACAAGGGCCCAGAGAGACATATAGGGCAGTGGTTCCAGCCAGAGAGGGGCGTCAGGATCAGCTGGGAAGCCTGGACCCCACCAGGAGCTCCTGAAGCTGCACAGACATGATTTCTCTGGATGGGACCGTATCCCTGGGGAAGAACCATGGATCTGCTTCTGCTCCCCCACGTGACATTGGGGGATGAAGGGCCAGAGGTGTGTGTCTGTTTAAGGTCACACAGCCTATGGGTGGCAGCCCAGGATGAGGGCACAGGTCTCCCATTTCCCTGTCCTCTTTGTCTACTCTGCCAAGAGACCCAACCTTCCCGCATCCCCTCTGAATGGAGAACCCAGGTCAGCACTAAGCTAGCATTAGTCAAAACAAAGTAAGAGATGCACAGAGAAAACTTCCAAGGTTCCTTTATTTGTTTTGAAAACAACCTCCATTCTTTATTTCTCAATTTAGTCTTGGCCTAGTGACAAAAAAGGCTTTTCTTTTCTCTCTGGCCTCTTCTGAAAGAAAGGGAACAACATAAACACTCCCCATGAGATCTCTCTCCCCAGATTCCAGTGAAGGGCAGATGGGGCCAGGACTGGAACTGGAACAGCACGGAGAACATGTAGGATCTGTCTCTGAGCCCCACTTGGCTTTCAATCCCTTCCTCCATCCTCCCTGAGACATCTGCTCCTATCCGGGGGGCTTTGCCTCCACCTCCCGGTTCAGAGCATCTACAGTAGCTGTGGGCTGCTTGTAGCCTGATTCCCAGTCTGCTTTTCATCTGGGGAAATGTCACCCACAGCCCCGCTGGTTCTGGCTCAGGTCCTCAAGAGCTCACCAGGTCCCAGTGCTGGCTCATAAGTGATGACTCACACACGTTGACCACGATTTCCCTGCCATTCTCAGAGCCATCACCAAACATGTCCGTGTCCAGGCAGAGGTGGGATGCTATGTGCTCGATGTGGGAACCAGTCTTGGTCCATTGCTGAGAAGACAGAGAGGAGAGAGCATGAACCCAAATTCTTTGGCTAAAGGTCCAGGATCTATTGATAATATCAGGAGTTCCAGAATAATCAGACATGTTTACACCATGTGGCAAGGGTCACCCAGAGACTTGACTTCATGGTCTCACAGAGGAATAAAGCTGCAACTAATTGCTTTGCCAGGTATTATTGTTGGTTTCTGCATTTTTTGTGGGTTTTTTTCGGATAAAAAAGTAAAAGGAAAAATCAATATATTTGCTAGGAAAACTCATTAGAAGGTAATAACTTTCCAAGCAATAAGCCAGAAAATGGGAAGCACATTAGTTACAGGAGCAACCAGAGAAACGATGTGCACTCGGTGTCTGCACATCAGAAAGACGGGAGAGCAAGCTGGGGGATGGGATGCTGGGGGATAGGAGGGCAGAGAGGCTTCCAGGCAGCACCCAACACCAACACCACAAACCTGTGCTCCTCCAAAAGTGCTTTAGCACATGAAGGGCCCAGGTTGGGTGGGGGGCAAGAAATCTGATGCCACTACTCTCCAGACTTGACCTCATGGGACAAGGAAGGAAGAACGAACATGTTTTGGGGGAACCACCACTGTGCAGGTGCCACAGACCACTTCAGTTAATCACTCTAGACAGCTGCCCCGTGTGGTGGGCATCTTCAACTTCAGAGAGGAACCGAAGTCCAGGAACCTGCCATGGCTCACACCGCTAGTGAGCTATAGAAAGGGCATCCCAATGTCCATCTCTCTAATGCCAATAAGCAGTCAGCAGGAAGCTGTGTGGAGTCAATGACTTGGGCTCGGCTGGCCACATGGGTGCATCAAGAGTGCTATGAATCTTGGTGGACACCCTGCTACAGCCCAAGGCCCCTGAAGGCCAGGAGTTGAGTACTACTCAATCTGTGGCTCTGAAGGCCTTGCCCCAGAGGAGTAGAGCTCTGGGATGCCAGGTGGGTGTCAGAGCCAAACAAGCGAGTACAAGATGTGCGTGTCCATAGTGGCTCAACCAGGTCCACAGGCATCTGGATGTGAGCCAACCACTGCTGCCACCATCCCTGCCCTCCTCTCCTAACCAGAAGGGCCTCTTTCTGATCCACCCCTCTGCTTCTAAAGTTTCTCCCTGATCTTGCAGGTGGGACTTAGACCTACACAGGTAGTCTCATCTGTCACTGAAGGTAGCCATGCCCCAGCTGTACCTACTGAGCACTCACCTGTTTGTCATCTCCATTCTTACAAACGACAAGAACCACTGGGGCGCCAGGGAACACGGTGACAACAGACAGGCACAGCTCCTCCTGGAGGATCTGCTGGGTGTATGTGAAGGCCCATATCTGGAGGGGAAGAGGCCAGAGGGTTCACATCAAGATCCTTGGAAGCCTGGTGGGACACTCCTGGGGCTGTGTGATCATTAGTGCAGCTGGGTAAAAAGCACCAGGGGTCCTAGCAGTAACAGACCGTCAACAAAATCACCTAAATCACCTTGGAAAATGGGACTCCATAGCCAGAGACTCCCAGGTCATACCCCCTCTGAAGTCTCCATCTCCACGTCCAGGAAGGGGCCTGGCCTGGGCATGCAGGCTGCCTTTGGGAGGTGCTGAACAATTCTGGACTTTAGCTTGGACAACACCCCAGCCCAGCTATGCAGTCTCCAGTTTCTCTGACTGGATCCATGTCTATTCCCCACACTTGCCACCATAAGCAGCTACCTGGCAGGTCAGCCCCAGCTGTCTTTAGGATGTCCCTTCTTTGAAAAGGAATCCAATCAGCGTCCTGAAAACAGGAGTGTTCTAATAAGAGGCAGATGGTGCAACAAAGGGAATATGGAGTGTGCGAGGGGAGGAGAAGAGGAGGGACAGAAGGTCATGACCAGAAAATGACCCCAGGAGGTATGTGCACTCCAGCACTAGAGGCCAACACATCTCTGGGCCCCAGAGCTCCCATAGGGAGGGAAGCCCAACAAGTGAACGGACAGGGAGGCTGGGGAGAGGAAAGGTCATGACAAGGGATGTTCCTCGCCCAGTCTCCAAAATGTTGGAGATCAGAGAGCAACCAGCTGGTAGAGGCCTCATCATGGGGCAAAGAAGGTGAAAGAAGGTGAAAGAAGGCCCTGGGCGGGGGGAGGCTGCAGAGACCACCCTGTCAAGGGCTGGGCCCCTTCTCTACTCCACCCCTGCTAGCCAGCTGACCCTCAGCCTCTGGACCAGGCTGCTCATCAGCTACTGCTCCTGGGCCTGAGCCCTATCCTTACCTGGCTGGCCCCCACCCCTGCTCTAAGACTGTGTATCCCTTAAGCTGAGCCGGCATTCATGCTTGTTCTGCACCCTCCCTAGCTCCTGGCAGCCACCTCCTGGCCCTGGCCCCTCTCCTGACTTCCACGAACTGGTGACATCTTCAGCGTCCTTCTGTGCCCTGGCCTATCCCCTCCTTGCCCGCAGGCTCAGGTCCTGCTGCTGCCTCACCAGACCACCTGCAGGCAGAGCGCTGCCTCTCCTGATCTGGAACCTTCCCTGTTCCGGACACCTGGATGGGGCCACCAGCCCAGTGGAAGCCGCTGTCCCCTAGGGGTTGGGTCCTGCAAGTGGATGCTTGTGTCCCTTTTCAAACTGCTGGTGTTGGGAGAAGACCTAGACCAGAAGGCACTCTCTCGGGAGCAGATGGAAATTACTGATGGATAAAAGACTGGCTGTGAGTTAAGAATTCTTGAAACTTGGGGATGGCTACAGGGAGTTCTTTATACTCTTCCATCTACTTCTAGATTTATACATATTTAATTTTTAAAATAATAAATGTAATGAAATGTCCTCCTTGGGATGTATCAAGAAGTGCTGCTCTGGCCTTGAACATCACCATCCTACACACGCCATTCACTTCCCTTCGGGATAAGGGAAGGGAAAGGGAAAGGGAAAGACATCTGTACACACAGAGGGGATGCAGCAATCAGGATCCTGTTATTGATGGCCAACATTTACTGAGCACTTACTATGTGCTAGGCACTGTCCTGGGGGCTTGGCACAGATCGCTTTAGTCTTCACAAGAATCCTACTAGATATGTTATTATTATTATTGTCTCCATTCTACATGATGAAAGGCTCACAGAAGTTATCCAACGCTCTCCGACCAACTCTCTCTGGCTCCTTTGCTGTTGCTGCCACAGACTTAGCTCCTCCTAATCAAGCTTAATCACAAGTAGTGTCTAGAGTCCCTGAGAGCCCTCTTCCAGGTTGTAAATATGGAAACTAGAGCTCAGCTCCACTGCGACATTGGAGAGCCGGCCAGTTCCCACTGGCCGGGGAGGGGGCCAAAAGTCACACTCCATGTGGGACACTAGGGAGTGGGCAGCTGAGAGCAGGCCCCTCCCTGGCATTGATGGGAACTGGGGAAGAGGATGAATGGAGGTCCACATTCTACGAGCTCCACCAATGGGGTACATACAGCGCTGGTTTCCTGTGCCTGCTCCCCTTTACTTCCTGCCCTGGCTCTGTCCCCCATCATGAACTCCCCTATCTGCATATCCACGCTCACTTGGTTATTGCCATTTAAATGGCCCCCACCTTGGGCCTAGGTGTGTGCTAGGGACACAGTCTACCCTCAGGAGATCCATGCAGATCCTGACATCAGGCTAGGGCCATCTGGGCCAGGGATTCTGGGGCGCTAGACATCTGGAGTGGGATCTAGAAGGTGGGAGCAGGTCTTGGATGTGTGTCCTGAGAATTCCATGTGGGGAGGGGAGAGAGAGGCCTGAAGCCCAGGCCCAAACCCAAGGACAGGGCTGCCAGAGAACCACTGCCCAAACCCACCATACAACTGGCCTCAGCTAGAGATTTCTGCCATTGTTGGGAAATGAGTCTAAACATACAGTCAGTGATGTGGAAAGAAGATAAGGTCCATCTCTCTGACCCATTACCCACCCACACAGCTGCTGTGAACCATGAATTGACATCTTAAAAATAAATCCTGCAATTATTTTCATTACCACAATACACTAACTTTGTATTTTTTATGTTAAAAGTATTAACTAATTAAACATAAAAACTTGAAATACACAATTTCTGAAAGCTCATCTTGGCATTTCTTCTTTTGTAATACCCTAGGGGCATTAAAAACTGCAAGTACTGGGGAGGGCACGAGAGGGCAGGAGGTGGGTTGATGCCTTTTTTGACATCTGAGATGCCGGTCCACTAATGCCTTTCGGGAAAGAACGCATATGGTACCCGGCTGGGGCTGAGCTCGGAGAAAACCACCTTAGGATCCCCAAGGGGAGAATGTGCACATGCACGGATGAGGGATCGAAGCCTTTACGCTAAGTGGACTTTGCATTAGCTGGTGTTTTACTGGCATTGAAATAATTCAGCCTCACAATTTCTCAGAGGAATGCAGCTCTCTGGCCAGATCTGCAAGGGAGGAAAGAGGGAAGCAGATCACAGAAGCAGGTGGGGAGGGAAGGGAGAAGAGGTTTCTTATTCCCATTCTGCAGCCTGTCAGACTTCCAGAATGGCCGGTGATGAATGGGTTTATTAAATGAATCCTGGAGTCAGAAATGGATTCGGGAATATAGCAGTGGTTGCTCAGGCTGGCCTGGCTACATCAGTGTACGCTGGGCCGTCTGCTGACAGCTCCATTAAGGGGGTTTGGCCAAGTCACAGCTCCCACCCCCAGTGCACAGAGACACAGCCATACCCAGGGAAGGTAACCCAGAGGTGGTGTGGATGGCACCACTCCTTCAGGGATAGGCCAGTAAGAGACTAAGGAGGATGAGGTAATTAAAAGGGCTCAGGTGTTGGTATACGATTTAGAAGGCCCTCCAGCCCCTTTGTTCCTGCCCCGGGAGAGGGGAACTGATGATGATGAGGGGGTGGCCCAGGCTCGACAGCCTTCTGTGCTTAGTGGGAGTCTCTGGAGGACAGCCCCTGCATATAGAGAAGGGAGCAGCCTGGCAGGTACAGGACTCTGGGCAATGCCCATCTGGCCACAGCCTTGAGGGGTGGGATGAAACAGGCCACAGCAGCCAGCTTTGGGTTCACTGTCTTGTACTGGATGGAGCAGCAGAGAAGAAAGATGCTTTTAAGGGGGCATATCTAAAGGGATCAAATTCTGGAAGAGGCAGGCATGAGATGGGTAGGGGCCCAGGCCCAGGGGCTAACCTTTGAATGGCCGCGGGTGACCACTAGTTGGCAAGAAGCAACCAGCCTGGGACAGCAGCTCTCAGCTAGGATGATCTTGTTTCTATCTATCATCTATCTATCTATCTATCTATCTATCTATCTATCTATCTATCTATCATCTATCTATCATCTATCCATCCATCCATCCAAGAGCCATGTGGCAGTGTTTGGAAGCACTTTTTGATTACTATGACTTGGTGGGTGAGTTACTGGCATCCAGTGGGTGGGACCCGGGATGCTGGCAAACAGCTACAGTGCACAGGACAGTCTCTACAACAAAGAATTATCTGGTATTAACTCCAACAGTACTGAGGTTGAGACCCTGTAGCCTAGCCTGAAGGGCCTGGTCCCTAGAAGCAGCAGGCCCAGCATTACTTGTGTATGACCTGGGAAGCACTGGCCCATCCCTTCTCTAAGCCTCACTTATCCCATCTGTGAAACAGTGGGGATAACAAGACATGGCCCATGGGGTTGTGTGATGACTAATCTAGATGATGCCCACAGAACATACAGGCCATGGGCTGGCCTTGGTGCAGTGGCCACCAATAGGACTCTGATGACCTGTGGGAGGCGCAATGGTCAGGTGAGGAGATATTCACACATGGAGAGAAGGTAGGGGCTGTGTTTTCATGAACACAGAATCCTATGTCAGTTACTAATGGCAGTGAGCTCCCCATTTAAAGAGAGAGCCCAAGTGCCAAGCAGTGCTGCTGGTTATGTTGTGGTTGGATGGGCAAACTAACTCATGTATGAGGGCTCCTGGTTCTAGACGCTTTGTATTCATAGTCTATTCATCATCACAGTGATCCTGCAAGGCAAGTATGACTTTATGGAAGGGAAGAGAGGTCAGAGGTCACTCTGGGAGCAGACCGCAGGGTTGACTATGAATGCACGGCCTCTTTGGTGAGACTGGATCTGAGCTGAGAGCATCCAGGGCCACTGCCCCCTAAGTCACACTGCAGGTCATACACGACCCTTTAGCCTCTTCAGACACAAACGAACAGACTCAAGCAATACTTTAGTTCCGCCGACTTCTCGGGGCAGCCATCCCGGAAGGATCACCCAAAGGCACTGCCTGGCCGTCCTTGGCACACCTCCTTCAGCCACAGGGTGACTAACTTCAGCCTCTCCCTGGTGACTAACGGCAGCAGGGTGACCTGGCAGGCTCGGAGACATGCTCCCTGCTTTTGAGAACTTTGCTGGACTCACTGCCAGGGTATTTTCTCTATTTCCAAGTCCATCCTGTCCCTTCATCCCAAGCTGTCAGGATACATTTTATATGCATGTGATCAAAAGCCCACACCCAGTACCTTTGCTGCTGGGTCCTGCTGTGGAGCCCTGGAGTGGCTGCGGGGGCTGGAGTCCTGGCTCTTCTGCTTGTTCCCCCTGCAAACCTGGGTAAGATCTGAACTCTGTACCTCAGTCCCCTCAAACGTGAAGTGGTGACATTAGTCCTGGGCATGGAGGGTCACTGTAAGGCACCTGGGTTCCCACATGGTGGTGGTCAGGAGGGTGCTGTCCACAGAGCAAGTGCTGAATTACTGTCTGCATGTTGACAGCGGTGATGGAGGAAGCCAACAGGAAGAGACATGGGCCCAGAGAGCTTCCTTTGGAAAACTGCCTTTGCTTTGCCTCCCAGGAGATCTGCTGGAGAGGCAGTTATGATGGGGCCTTTCCCAATGGTGTGTTGAGAAAGCACGGGGAGGAAGGGTAGTATCAGATGGGGAAGTGAACACACTGGGCACCTGTCCTGCGGGCAGACTTACCTAGAGGTGCCAAGGGGAGTGCAGGTGTGCGGGGGAGAGCTTTTAGCTTCTCTCGCCCACCCAAGCGTCCAGCAGCCTACACGCATCCTTCACAAGCCAGTAGCCTACACTGCCTCAAATGACACACTGCAAACTTTTAATGTTTTTCTCCCTTTCTTTAAATTGGGATAGCAAGGAAAATGGTGCATCTGTCTTCCTTCCATCTTTCACACAAATATTTTTCTAGAGAATCCAATAAAGTTAAGAGGAAACTCGTTAACCTGGAGGCTTCTTGGTCTTTGCGCGTTTGCAAACTGATGATGTATTTCTCTTGTACTTCACCCAAGGCATCAGCTTGCCGACATCTTCAATACACAAGAAGATTAAACACTTTGTTCCCAAGGTTGACAAGCCGGTCAAGAAAGAGAGGTAAGGCAGGGTGAAGGATAGCTGGGCTGGGGGTGGGGCAGGGACGTGAGCCAGCAGCAGAGAACAACCAGGATATGATTGTCTCCTTTCAACAGTGAAGACTCCCATGTGCCTGGGGACGCACCCCCTGGAGAGCATGTAGCCAGCTGGAAGCAGAACCCTGAGCTCATGGTTCCCACCTGCTGGTGTTCTTTTACTCCAGATATCTGGAACCCCTGAATCCTCTACCCAAATGGCCTGAACCTTGGAGATTTCAGGATCTGTGTAGATCCTACCCTGGGACTGTCCTCCCAAGGGTAAACTGTATCCCTACTACACACAGCTGGGTGCAAAGGGGGCCATTTAGAGGGGAGTGATGGAGTGTGGATATGAAGGCTGGGAGTTCACAGAGGGGGACAGAGCCAGGGCAGGAGTAAAGGGGGATAGGCACAGGCTGGAAGCCAGTGCTATGTGTGCCCTCTGCTCTGGTGTGGAGTCCATGGGCCCCTATCCATCCTTTTCCTCAGTCCCATCAATGGCAGGGGGGTCTCCTGTCTGGCCTGCCCCCTCCCCAGGCCTGACACAAGGTGTGACCCGTTGCCTTTCTCAGGGGCTGCCAGTAGGAACTGGCCACCTCGCTGCTGTCACAATGGAGCTGATCTATATGGTTTTCATGTTTACAATATTTGTCTCTGGGAGAGGGATCAGTGCCAGGCATCTCCTCTCATGACTGAACTTGAAGGTAAGTGTTCTGGAACCAGCTGTGGCTCCGGCAGCAGCAGCAATAGCAGAACAAGGCCGTGGTAGCCAGATTTTCCAACTCTTACCTTCACCACTTACTAGTCTAGGACCTTGGATAATCTCTCCAGGCCCTGGTTCCATCTGTAAAATTAGGATAATAGTAAACCTCTTTAACAGGGCTCTTGTGTTCCTTCCTTGATATGGCTTCTCCCAGGCAAAAGAGGAGGCAGCCTGAGAGAGGGTGGAAAGAGTTATGGGAAGGGGTGTGAGGGGCAGAAGTGATCCCCCTCTGGACAGGCCAAGAGGTAGACCAAGAAGAAAAGGAAACGTTAGGAGGGGCAAAGAGGCAGAGCAGGGTCAGAGGAGAGAACCTCTGGATGCCCTAACACAGTAGAAGAAAGCCCTTTCTTACGCAAGAAGGAGGGAAAGATACTGGAAGGACAAGAAAGGTAACATGAGTCAGTGCTACAAGGGTGTATGTCCTACACACATGCATACACGTGCACACATGCACACTTGGGGATTATTCCAGCTGAAATAGTTATGTAGACTTCTATCTGTCTAAAGCAGGTTCACACCTTCAGAAGACTTGGACGTGCATCCCAGGCCTACTGCTGGGAGGGGGGCTGTGTCTAATCCAATTTAGCTCCACCCAGCACCCGGCATGCAGCCTTGGACCAGGAGCACCACGGGCACTCGCTGTCCTCTGTGGAAGCCGGTGGAACTCCGATCTCAGAGTCTTCTTCCATTTTTCTTGAGTTCATGCTGCTGCTACACAAATCCAACTGTTCTTGCCAAAGTGGGAAGGAGTGATAGCTTGGCCCTATCTTCTAGAAAGACCTTTTGGCTCACTCAAAGACTGTTACTGCGATCACCCTTAGTTTCCCACAGACGACTGCTTTTCCTCCCCTTTCTCTGCCATTAGAAGGTCAGCTGGAATAGGTACTATTACTCTCCAGTCAAACAAAGGTTTGGCAATCTTTCACCAGGGCTGGGCCATTGGAGAACCCTCTCCAATACCCAGAGATCCATGGCTCCTCTCCTCCTACTTCCTTATTCAGCCAAAGACATTAAGTACCAGAAAAGATGCTGTTTTACTGAAGATAGATTGAGAAAACTCTTGTCCCAGGGAAAAGGTGGTGACAACATTCTGGCCATTGGGATCCCCTATGAATAGCGCCCACACATAGGTTCAGAAGAGAGGGACGGGCATCAGCTATTCACTACATTTTACAAAATAATGCTTGAGCAAACGGTGCCATTCCCAGGCAGGCTGCCATACCTCAAGCAAAATTGACACCTCTGCTTGACTTTTCCTTTCCTAACTCAGGCAGCCCCTCCCATGTCCTGCTGGAGCAGAGAAACGGGTCTGGGAAAAGCCACTGCAAGTGAGAGGCTGGTGCTGCGGGTGTGGGTTCTGGAGGCAGGCAGCAAGGAGCCACTGAAGGCTGTACTGAGGTGGGGAACCATGGTTTGAATGTGACATGTTGGGGGATGAGGAGTGGGGGCTGGAGGCTATGGCTATAACCTAACACAGTGGTTCCCAGTCCGGGTGGTTTTATGTCCCAGGGGCGTTTGGTGTAGCCTGGAGATAGTTCGATTGTCACGAATGGTGCGTGTGGGGTGCTCTGGCATCTGACAGGTGGAGGCCAGGGATGCTGCTAGGCAGACCTCAGAGCACAGGGCAGTCCCCAGCACAAAAACCCATCCAGCCCAGAACATCAACAGTGCCAAAGATGAGGAAGGCTGATCGGGCATGGAGGAAGGAATGCAGGGTCCATGGGGAGCTGTTTGAGGAGAGAAGGGACAGGACCTGCAGAAATGGGGACCAGGAGAAAGAGGAGCCAGGGCAGATGGATGGGATCAGAGCCATGGAGCCTGGGAGAGAGCAGTCACATAGAGGGAAGCAGTGGGCCAGGGAGGTGGCTGTGGCACCTGGCAGCTGCTCGTCGCTGTCCGTCTACTAGAATCACAGACATCATGGATGACTTCGTGGCGGCTGTGGGCTCCCCTCTGGTCCCCCAGCCACAGCCCAGGGCTCCACGCGTGCTGTGCTTCCCGGGCTGCTCCTCCTCCCCTCCCTTTCCTGACATGGCCTGTTTCTACTCTGCTCTCAGGATGCAGCTCATTTTCAAGGCCTCTGGGAAGACGTCCCTGACTCTCCTGCATACGGTGGACACCATCCCTCAGTGCTTCGAGAGCAGCCTGGACCGCATTCCATCCCGGACCGAGCTTCTAACAGAACAGCTGCTTACTTGTTTTTTCCTGCATTAGATCCCTTGGGGGACCACGGAGATGCGCAACCTAGTCATTCATCTCCGTGTCTTCACAGCAGAGAACAGAGATGGTTACTGAGTGAATGCGTGAATTCGTGGGGGGATGAAAACTAGAATCTGTGAATCAATGAAAGAGAGGATGTGGCCAAAGCTGGGAGCTTGGATGAAACAAGAAACCATTTACAGAGAACAGAATAGCGACCTAAAAGCCCCGGTAATATTCCCCACGAGCACAGGAAAGTGGAGGACAGGAGCCAGCAAAGAGAAGAGAGAGAAAGAACAGGAATGCTGGAGAGATCCAGCTGTGCCATGGGGACCAGGAGGAAGTTATGCACTGGATGTGCTTTAACGTGTCCAGCCGGCAAGTGTGACAGAGGCAGAGACAGACTGTGTGGGTTTGCCTGTGGCCTTTAAAAGCTTTCCATCCCCAGAGGGAGAACACTGACCCACGGAACGTGGGCGTGCCATGTGGATGAATGGATGAAGGCACAGGCACGAGGCAACCTTTCTGAGAACGGATTCCTGTGCTTCCTCCAGGCCTGGGGCAGGTGGAGTCACAGGCCTGCTGAGGATGGGACGCAGTGGGGATGGGGCGCAGGTGAACGAGGCCCCTGCCAGCGATGGGGGCGGTGGATGATGGCGATGGTTTTACCAGACCTGATGTGCCCACCAGAAGTCAGGGTTAGAGCGGCGGGGAGCCTCAGAGCAGGCATGTCATCCTGGACCAGCGTCACCCAGAGGCACGCTTCTCTCCATCAGCATTTCATGTTTTCCAGGTAGCTGCCGCCCTGCCCTGCCTGACCTAGCCCTCACTTACTTGCCAGCAGGATGGAGGCCAATGATGTACTCCTTAGATCCTGCTAATTTGATGGTGATTTCCTATAGGCACAATGTGGCCTGGTAAGAGATCTTCCAGAGAAACCACACACATGTCCACACATGTGGAAACCCACTGGAGTGAACCCAGTCCCAGAGTGAGGGGAAATCATACTTCTCCTGCTCTGTTGCTAGGCTCTGGGTGTAAGTGGACACCTGGTGTCACATAAAAGCAGGTGACAGAGGCTGAGTCCCTGTACATGTTCTCTCCCCAGCCTGTTCCTTACCTGGGATTTTGCATCCTTGCCTTTGGTCTTGACACAGGGGCTTAACCTGAGGTCGTAGGTTTCTGTGTTTTTCTGCCTTTGAGACTCTAGGCATTTCTGTCTCTGTCGGATATTACCCTTCTGGATGGAGGAATCGTTGGGGATTCTGGAGGAAAACCAGAGGAGAGATGAGAACCGGCTGCTTTCTGGCTTAGTGGCATTAGCAGCTGGAGAGCTGGAGGCAGTGTTTTGAGGGGCATCTCCCTGGGGTGGTATTACAGCGACTTGTGCTGGAGTGGGGGCTCCTGCTAGGAACAAGGTAGCAAGAAGACACCCATGGAACCTGGCTTGGAGATAGCATCAGCCTCAGGTCACACCTGGGACTCAAATCCCAGCAGTTGAGAAATGCTGCTACTAGCTAACCTCCATCCCTCATACTACTGATTAACTTAATTCTTCTCCTGGTTTCAGGAATAAGGGAAGCCAACTGGTCTTTACAGACCTCCCTATACTTAAAAGCCTTTATCCAGTTGCCCACGGGATGTCCTCTTTCCAGACCAAGTCAGCCGATGGCATTTCCTCACAGCAGGCAAAGGCTCAAAAGGTAGGGCGGGTACCTGAGTTCTGGATAGACATTCTCCAGGTACCACTTGAAGCTCTGGCACTGCAGATTCTTCCTCAGGTCCAATCTGCTCTCAATGCTGGGGGGAGGGGGGCAGGGGTAGGCACAAAGACAAAAGCACAAGCTGTGTGTCAGAGACAGGTACGAGGTTAAGAGACACGGAGCACAAGCTGTGCCCACGCCGTGCCCACCTCTCTCCCGAGGGCGCTGGAGAAATTCACCAGGAGAGATTTCTAGAGCTCCAGACAGAGCTATGGAAAACACTTAGCAATAGCTCACATTGGTGTGGTAATGACATTAAGGATTTGTGCTTTTACTTGAAAATGGAGTTTGGGGGTGTTTTTACTTTTCATTAAAAACAAGGCTACAAGAACATGCAGTGTTGTTAATAATACACCACTGGGGCTCTGAGTCTACTTACCCACACATCTCTCTTTGGATTCTGTAGTCAAAATACCACTCTGGACCACCCCACCCTGAAAGCAGCAGCTTCTTTGGCTGGTTCTGGGGCCGGGTGATGCCTTTGTTCATCAAATATTTATGGAGCCCCTACTATGTGTCAGGTATTGTGCCCAAGGTGGGAAATGATGAATGGTGAGCTTTTGAACAATAGGGAAAGGTAATGCAAAACAAGCAATCACGACCCTGGATGTGGGGTGGGCATGCAGGGGCTGTGGGAGCATCTCAGA
Organism: Vulpes vulpes; assembly: GCF_048418805.1. NCBI lineage: Eukaryota > Metazoa > Chordata > Mammalia > Carnivora > Canidae > Vulpes > Vulpes vulpes. The sequence continues at coordinate 87,182,660 of NC_132787.1, read as the reverse complement.
GGTGTACCCTTGCTGGTCAAGTCAGCAGTCACCAAGGTGGTAAGGCTGAAGCTGGTATCTGGAAGGACAAGCGGACACTATCTAGACAACCCAAAAAGTGGGTGAGGTCGGGGCCTCCGGTAGAGGCTGGGGAACAGCAAAGGGAGATAGGACCATGTAAAGGAGCAGTCCTATGGTAGGAGAAGTGCCGCGGGAGGTTACACTATGTGCGTGCATGAACGTATGTATGTGGAGGATGGCAGAGGGGAAGTGAGCAGGAGGAGAGATGAAGAAACAGACCATATAGGGTCTGGCAGGCCACAGTGGAGGAGTTTGGACTTTCAGGCAATGGATGCAACAGGCAGGTTCTAAGCAAAGCATGACATGGTGATGCCTGAACTTCCAGAGCATCTTATTGGTGGTAATTGGGTCTGATTGGGCAAAGCTGGAGTCAGAGAGAGCACTGGGAGGCGGCTGTAGAAGCCCAGGTGCTGAGGGTGCTCTCAGGTAGGGAAGGGGGTGGGTGGAATGGAGAGAAATGATAGGTCCAAGTCCCTCCATTTTCCCCAGCTGCTCTGCCACCACCCCTCTTGGCTCCACCTTGTCCTTCCTGGGTGAGCACAGGGGACTGGCTCTGGTCGGGCCAGCCTCACCTCCTTCTGCTCCACACCGGACAAGGCATTCTCACCACCAGGACATCTTCCTTCCCACTAACCACATTGCCTCCCCAGACTCCAAGCAACATGGGCAGAGGAATGACGTCATTTTTTTTTTGAAGTGCCACGTTCAGTGTTTAGCAAAGACCCGGGTGCTGTGTGCACGATGGAGGCCGTGGCACCAGGACCTGGGGACTGTTTGACATGGGAAGGTGGAGGGAGGGAAGATTGCTCCGATTTCTGCCTTGGGCAACAGGACACGAGGAAGGGTGTTCATGGAGATGGGGGATGTGGAATGGGGAGCAAATTTAGAAGCAAAGCAGATGAGTTTCTTTTAGGACTGGAGGAGTCTTGGAGGCGTCCAGGTGGAGATATCCAGTTCCTACTGGGATTGAAGGGACTGTGGCTCCGGGGGTAGGCCCAGGACAGGGACACAGACACAAGAGTCAGCAGCGAAGAAGTGGCGGCTGACGTCAGGGAGAACACACAGTACGCAGACGGTGATGACAGGCCCTTGAAAAAGACTACAAACATGGCAGGAAAGAGAAAGGTGAGGCTGCCATGGACGGAGAAGGTGGAGCCTGAGCAGCAGTACAACCACAGCCGCAGGCACAGACAGCGTGGTCGGAGCTGCGCCAGATGGGATGGGTGGGAGAGACGGCATAAGGGGCCCAGGGGGGTGGGTCGCCCACAGCATATGCGGGCAGGTGCTTTAGGACGTTTGGCCCCCGCAGGAGCAGACAGGTGTAGGGGACGAGTGACACTGGGTTGAAGAAAAGTTTTTGTAGATTGTTTCCTTTCCTCTTCTTCCTTTTTATGAGACTGATGCGCTGCCTACTGTGCTAACAAGGCACCTTCTTCTCTCCCTTTTTAAATCGTTTTAAGATAGAAGACCCTGAATCAGTTTAAATGCTGATGGGGAACATGTATCAGCAAAGACACATTAGGGATGAGGAAGTGGAGGGCAGAGTCCCTAGAGCAGTGGTTCCCACACCAGCTGCACATTAGAATCCTAGGCCGGGGTGGGTGGGGGGCTGCCTTTTAAAAATTCCCCAGCCTAGCCCAGGCCATGCCCCAGACCTGATCAGCTCTCTGGGAGCAGCATCTGTAGCTTCTGAAGCTCCTTGGTGCCTGCAAAGTGCAGGCTAGTTTGGGAGGCATTGCCCTAGAGCTCTGCTCTGCCAGGACAGGCCCTCAGACCAGCAGCATGGCACCCACCTGGGAGCTTATTAGAAATTCAACCCTACGGAATCAGCAGCCACATTTTAACAAGATTCCCCAGGAGATCCGTGTGCACATTAAAGTTTAAGAAGCTCTGAGCCAGGAGGCAGGAAAGGGAGGAATCCAGGCAGAGGGAGCTCGATAAATGTTGATTTACGAATGAATGCAGATGAAAGGTGGATCCTGAGCATAGGCTGGGGGCTGGTCTAACACGACATGAAGCACACCTATCTTTTGAGATGGAAGAAGGGAGCCAATAGGGCCAAGGTCGGTTGGTTTGGGGAAGTCAATGCCATCTATTTCAGCTATAAAACAGAAGGTGTCCTCTGCCGTGAATGACGGGTGGAGTCGGAGGGGCCGGATAGAGAGGTTTATTTATTTTTTTAATGATTGATTTATTTATTCATGATAGACAGAGAGAGAGAGAGAGAGAGAGAGAGAGAGAGAGAGAGGCAGAGACACAGGCAGAGGGAGAAGCAGGCTCCATGCCGGGAGCCGGACGTGGGACTCGATCCTGGGACTCCAGGATCGTGCCCCAGGCCAAAGGCAGGCGCCAAACCGCTGAGCCACCCAGGGATCCTGGATAGAGAGGTTTATTGGAGACTGGGGAGAATGATGGCCAGGAAAGGCAGCAGGACTGACAGCCCTACTACGGGCCTGCCTGGCACTGATGGCCACAGTATGTTAGCAGCATCGGCTGATACTTTCCAGAATCTTCAGCAGCCTGAGCACAGGAGGGGTGGGAGAGGCACAAAGTCAGGGTCATCCAGGGTTGAGAAAACTTGCCTGAGGTCCTGACAGACGCTCAACAGGGCAAAATGCTGAGAATAAGATCTTTTAAGCCCTCTCTCTAAATGAGAGCGGAACCCAAGCTGGGGAGGGAGGAAGGTAAAGAAAGGCCGGGGTGCATGGCCATGGTCAGTGGGCTGGAAGTCGGACGTGGATTCAGGACTCTTCTCACTCCTTGTGAGGTTCTGAGCGACTGAACTGGGGGGACGTCCTGGGTCTATAATTTCAGATGCAAGCCATTTTGGTCATGTCTGATTTAATCCTCCTGGGCAGGGACGGGCTGCAGACATCCATCTGCTCACCAGCCTGTCTGACCAAGGGACGTTAGCAGGACAAAAGCCACTGGCTGCCCCTGGAAGCCCTCAGATGACAACACAGACAAGGTTTCTGTTTTTCCCTTCTCAGCTCTGGGTTGGAGAATGCAACCTATGGTTTTGGGATCAGATGGATGGGTATGGTTTGAGTCTGGTACTGAGATGTGATCAGGGCAAGTACCTCACCCTACAGAAGCCTCAATCTCTTGTTCTGCAACATAGTGGCAATCAAACCCGTTTCTCAGGGTTTGGGGAGCACTCACAGGATCGTATTTACAGCATCTGGCACACAATTCCTTCCCTGTTCTCATCTACTCCGACGAAGCTGGGACAGAGCTCTGGGGGATACCGGTAGGACACTGCTCCTCCAAGGAAGGAGGGTGGTTTGGGCTTGGGTGACTCAGAACGAGGAGGAGGAGCTCTGACCCGGAGGGACTAAGGTCGGCGTGTCTCACATCCTACCTTCCTGTAAAAAGCTAGAAATGTTGCTCCATTGTGCAAGGCACAGCTCGCCCCCCTGCGCCACTGGTCCCACAGTCATTTGCCGCAAGAGCTGCCGAAAACCCCACAAGCCCAGGACAAGGCAGGAGCAAGAGGAGGTATAGAAGAGAGCAGCCACAGCCTGGGCCTTGCAGAGACTGGAGACTGGCTGACTAGCTAAGTGGCGAGGCTGTCAGGAGCTGGTGCTCTTCCTGGCCCTCTGCACAAAGCAGCCAGAAGGGGGACTTACTTCCCAAAGGGCCTCTCCAGGGCGAACGGCCGGGCAGCATAGTAGTATTGCTTGTATTCATCCATCCACACCTCAGCTGTCCGCTTGGTGTTCCTGGGGAGATACGGGGTGTCCCGCTGTGGTTAATATGCACACGCAGGCAGCATGACCCAGCTGGCCCCCCCCCCCCCCCCCCCCGCCACACACACACACAATCCAGTAAGAGCATTCTTGTGTGGATTCTGGGCCTAGCCAAGTCCCAACCAATCTCCAAAGGGCCCTTGACTCCAAGACACAGGACTTTAGCAGTAAGGGTGAGCTCTTCCCCAAAAGGTACATAGCAGAAAAAAATTGTACCAGAGATGGAACTTAAGCGGCTCAGGAAAAAAAAAAGAAAAAAAAAGAAAGAAAGAAAAAAAAAAGAAAACAAAACAAAAGGGAGAGGGGAGCCCACACATCCCATGTTGCCAGCAACCAAGAAGAGAGAGGCAGGGCCTGTGGTGGTCATCATGCCTCCCATCCTACTCCAGGTGCTCCCCATGATGCAGGGGAAGTGCTGGGGTCCCAGCTCAAGGCAGGGAAGCCAATCATGCCGCTTCCCAGGGCCCATGCGCTCAGCATGGTGCGGGTGCAAAGAATCAAGTCATTAAGCCCCCTGTCAGACATTTTGCCAGCACGCTAGTCTTTTCCATCAGGTGTTTGCTCTGGGTCTGACCTCAAAGGTCAACAAAGAGAGAAAGAGGGACTGACACGGAGGTCACAATTTAGCAGGCAGGGAGACAGAGAAGCCAGGAAGAGCCCCAGAGCAAGGGAGAGGTCATCAGAAAGTCAGACGCCAGGGGCAGTGTAGGAGCAGCCCCCCCACTCCCGCCCCCTGGGGGTGTCAGGCAGTTTGGGACCTCGCTAACCAGTCCATGCTTCTATCCACTTCTGGTTCTGTCAGAGCAGACACGCTCCGTGGGGGACGATGGCAAGCCCTTCCAAGCTGTTGGGCCCAAGATGACAGTCACACCCGTGGCCTGCTCTCAGTGCACAGAAGGCAGGCACCTGTGCCTCGCTGGCTCCCTGCCCAGGGCTAGCCATCAGCAAACTGGATGCTGCTCAGGAGACACCTGTGCTACCTTTCTCTAACCACTGACTAACCCCGGGGCCAGGGCCCACACTTGAACATGGTGAATGTTCTGGAGCCCAGGTCTGTCCCCTTACCCCTAGGAGGGCCCGCATCATTTTTTCTACCAGCTGTCCCCCACTCCCCTATCCTCCTGGAAACCCGGGGGGCCGAGGCAGCCCTATCTTGGGAGTCTGCTGGGTTTCTCACCGCCCTACCCTTGCCCACCCAGTTTTTGCAAAAGGTGTTAACTTTCCACCTGCTCAAATCCAGGCCAGCCTCGAGACGGTTGTGTCAGGATGTGGCCCCTACCTGCTTAAACGTGTGCCGACAGATAAGGAAACGACACCCTGAAGGAAGAAAAGCACCAAGAGAGGTAGGTGCTTGCCCTCTCCCTCCCCTAAATGGACGCGATGACAGAAAACAGGAAAAAGGAGGACAAATGGCTAAAGCGAGGCTGTCAGATGACGAGAGACCAGAGGATAAGGGAAAGGGTGAGAAGAAGCTGGAGGAAAGAGGGACGTTTGTGAAACATTTCTGAAACAGAAGAGGAGACTGAGGCAGAAGGAATCACAGGAGGAGGTGTATGAAGGCAGGAGGTGTATGGAGCAGGGATAAGTAGGTGGATGCCACCTGCTCACTGAGACCCTGGGATCATCATCCTGTCCCTCAGCAGGAGGTGCAAACACCCACCCTAGGGAAGAAGCCCAGGGTGCAGGGCTTGCCCTAGCCTGGATCCTGTCTATGCACCTGCAGGGCCCTGGGGTAGGCATGTGAGCTCAGCCACTTGTGTGTCCCCACTCTCAAATCCTCCCGACGACCTTTCCCCTGGTGACCCAGCCTCAACGTGGGAGTGGAGGATCTTCTAGAATTTGGGAGGCAAAAATGGCATCTTCTTCTTTTTTTTTAAATGGCATCTTCTTCCCCCATCCCAAACACCCAGAGCTCTGCAGGATGGTGCCACCCAGTGATTTGTGGGCCAAGTCAAGCCTTGGGGAAGTCAGTGGTGGAGAAGAGCTTCAGGCCTCCTCCTAATGCTGGGTGGGCCAGCCCGACCACCTCTTGCTTTGGCAGACCCCCCAGGGAGCGTGACGTGTGGCTCCTGAGCAACCAGAACACTCAGGCAACCTACCAGAGAACATGGGGCAGCCACAGCCCACCACCAGGAAAGCCCTGGGCTTTCTGTTGCCCCCATAGAACTCCCGGGACTCGCACTTACTTTATATATGTGTTGGCGTTTCCATCTGGGAAAACATACGGGTGTTTCTTGCGGAAGACATGGCCCACTCGGCTGCAGGGGACAATCTCCAGGCTGCCGCCGCACATCCACACCCTGAAGGAGATTTCTGCAAGACAGCCATGCCCCCCTCATCACTGCTCTGTGCCCTCCCAATGGGGAGGGGACACAGGGTGGCAGCATGGAGGCAGCAGGTCCAAGGAGGTGGTCAGGGCTGGCTGCACCCAGCCTGGGGTTTGGGGTTCAGAGCTAGATCCACAGCCAGACTGCGTGCTCTGCTGGCTGTGCCACCTCAGTTTCCCCTTCTGCAAATGGGGATGAGGAGAACTCCTAACTGGGAGGGTGACAAGAGTGACTATGGACACAAACAGAGGCTGGCTTGGAGGAGCACATTCCTGGGGTGGCCACGTCTGGGGGACAGCACGGTGCAGGGCCTGGCTGCAATGCTTTATTTAGCCTGGAAAACAGAAGCCTTGGGGTGACCAGACTGCTGCTTCTGGACACAGGGAAGATGGGTTAGACATGCTCCTATGACCCCAGAGGGTCAGAATCAGGACCAAGAAGAAAGAGTTTCCATTCAAGAATACATGCAGGGATGCCTGGGCAGCTCGGTGGTTGAGCGTCTGCCTTTGGCTCAGGTCGTGATCCCAGGGTCCTGGGATCGAGTCCCATATTGGGCTCCCCATGGAGAACCTGCTCCTCCCTCTGGCTGTGTCTCTGCCTCTCTCTGTGTGTCTCTCATGCGTAAATAAATAAAATCTTTAAAAAAGAATACAGGCGAACTTCCCCAACCGTTAAGGTCCAGACAGAAGGGGCTGTCATGAAGGGAGTGAGTGTCACACTCTGACAGGCTAGCAACCCCCATGGGCAGGATTCCCGGGAAGCACCGGGACAAGGTGCCCAGAGCACCCCTCAACACCCTGACTGCAGTTCTACACTCTGTAAGGGTGCCTGAATCCTAGCCCTGGAGGAAGCAGCCTAGGCAGTAACTGAGAGCAGCTGTAGAAAATGCTGGAAGATTTTAAGCTGTTGCTGGGGTCGCTCCCCAGGGCGGGGATTTTGCACACAGGTCCATTTGTTCCTGGTCGGCTGCTGCAGCTGCAGGAGGAGCGGAGTCCACAGGGGCAGCTGGGAGTAGGCTGGGGTGTGCTTTTCTCCCCCGGGGCTGGGTTCTAGCAGGCTTGAAGCAGCGCTTCCGCCCCAGATGGAAGCAGTGGCACGCCACCGTGGTGAAGGGGAGTATCTTATCACTGCTATTGTTTAGAGCAGCTGAATGACTGTTTCAAAGCTTCGTGATTGCTTTTAACTTGTCTACAGACAGTGTACCTCCTTATTGACTGCACCCAGGGCAGGCTCCCCCGCGCACCCCAGGGGTGGGAAATGCCAGCTTCTCATTCAGGAATTCCCATCTTGTCCATGCTTCTGCAATCAAGCTCAAATATGAGGAGGGCAGGCTGGCTCAAGAAAATCCATGTCCATGGGTGACTGTTCCTGATGGTGGTGGCTGGGGGTGGGGGTGTGTGTGGGGGGCATGTGGAAGCAGGTTGGGGTCCAGGAGTAGGGAATGGGGATGTGAGTATTCTAGTGCCTTCCTACCACATACATGCCCTGCAATCTCTAGCACTTTGGGTCCCACCTCCCTGGGCTCCTTCACCTGAGATCCTCTTTTGTCTGAGATCCTCTTTTGTCTCCTTTCCAGTTCTCCGAGCAAGTGCCTAGACACGAGGTTTCATTGCCATCCTCACCTGCTCTCTCACTCACCTGTCCTCAGCCTGCCTTTACCTACCTGCCTCTTGCCCCATGTCCTTGAGTTGCAGACAAGGCTCCCTTGACACCAACCCCAGTGCTGCCACCTTCTATACACCTGCCCTTCTGCCTGCCGAGGTGCTGCCCTGAATGGGCTACAGCTCATTTCCAGGAAGCTCGGGGACCGGGGGGTGGGGGACAATGTGTGCACTAGCATAAAGAAAGGACTTCTCAAGATTGCTTCCAAACGATGGCAAGAACAGGGAGGGAAGGAGATGGGAGAGCTTGGCTTTGGGGTCCACAGCCTGGAGTCTGTAGCCATGTCCCTGGGGAAACCTGCTTCACCTCACTGAGGCTGGCTTTTTCACATGTCAAGCCAACATCATAAAAGACCTCCACAGGGTTGCTGTCCACATCAAATGAAACAGAATTTTAAGAACATGGGGAAAACTTAAGTACATGGAAAAATCAGCCAGAGCCATGGTCAGACACCCCTTAAGCCAGTCTCTGAAACACAGAACCCATTAGCACTGCCCTCCTGTGCCTGCTTCCAGCTTCCTTCTTCTGCCATCAGTAGCCGCTTGAAATCTGTGGACTTAGCATTCAAGATTTTGACTTTCCATCAAGGTCCCGGATACATAGCAATGTGGCATTGGGCTGGGGTGCTGTTGGGATCCTCCCCCCGAGCCTGGCGTTGGTGCGGGGCAGGCAGGGAGCAGTAAGTGAGCTTAGCTGATGGCTACCTCCCGCCTCTCCACCTTGCAGTGAGTGCGCGGAGGGGCTGCAGGGGTCGGGCTGTGGAACTGTTAGAGCGTGTGTGACTTTAGTCTCAGGACATCCTCCTTAACAGTGTGTTCCAAAAGTCTACTGTGTTCTAATCATTTCCTCCCCAGGATCTCAAAATACGGTCTGCTCCAGTTCCCAAAAAGGAAAACCCTCTCATCTTTCAAAACTAGAGACGGAGATCTGGTTTACTAGATATAACCTACAAATTTTGTGCCAGCCCTCTTCCAAAAATATGCATACGTTTTGGCTACAGTCTCTTCCTTTCCATGTATTCAAATAAGACATATGTCCCTCCTCATTTGCAAAGCGAATCCCTCTAAACTATGCTTCGGTTCCCTTCCCCACCCCCTCCTACCCCTGCCACCTGTTTCTTCCTCTGGCTCCCCTTGCCCAGAATCTTCCTTCCCTCTGCATATATGAATCCTGCCCTTCTGCCACTGAGTGGACAGGTCCCCACCTTGGAAAGCAGTCACCTGACCCTGGTCCTTCTCCACTTTCCTTCTGGTCTCCTGGCATTCTTCCATCCAAGGCTCTGTCTTTACAGTGTCCTCCTGACACCGTTTCCTCAGCTGACCCCGCGGTTCACTTGATGCTGAGGGCTCGCCTTCATGCCACCAGCCCCAGCTCTCTCTGGCTCCAGCACCAGCTTCCAGGGGCTGTGGGATGCTCTGCAAAGGAGCATGGACACCAGCACAGAGGTGGTGTATCTTCTGCCCCTGCCACCCTTCCACAGCCCGCTGCAGCCTGCTGCCTCGCCTCCACCTGTAAAACCAGCTCTCCCCCTCCTCCTCATTTTCCTGAGTCTGGTGCTTTGGCCAAAAAACCACCACGTATCTCAATTCTGCAAACACGAGCCATGGGAGGAAGAGGAAGATGACCTCTTCATCTCCCCCTGGGCTGCGCTTTGTTCGGTCCTCCTCTCTCAGGTGGTAGCGTCTCAGTCATCCTAACAACCCCGCTCACAGTTGCGGATGTCATTTTATGGTACAGAAGCGGTTCTGACCTGACACCTGCCAGCAGGTGCCTGGGGGCAGAAGCACATCTCCCCACTCCAGAATGCAGCCCTCACCCTGCCTCCACCCGCCCTCAGCACTCGACAGCCACTGTCAAGCAACATGGCTGTGGCTGCAAAGACACTGCCTTCAAGGCTTCTACTGGCCAACATGAGAGCCTCCTCTATGACCAGCCTCCACATGGCACCTCCTCTGCTCATCCATTCAGTCCTGACAAATGTCTGTCTTTGTGCCCCTTCCGTCCTGCTGATGCCACCCCAAGGTGCCTGCAGCCCGAGATGCAGTAATGGTTTCTGTGTTCCGGGGTTCCTGAGAGTTATAACTGAGGTGATCGGAGACCCAGGGCCAGACCCACACTGCTGTGCTGCCCCCACAGTCGAGAGGTCTGGGTGGCACAGCCTGGAGTGAGCAGATTAGCATGATGGGTCACAGTATACGGTGTGGGATACTTTGCATCCCGGACGTGGAGTTGCCCTGCCCTTGTCTACACCACTAATGTCAGGATAACTGTCCTCACAGGTATGTGCTGACTCCTGGGAAAGTCTTGACATCCAAAGGTGCCGTGCAGCAAGGCTCATGCATCAGAAGTGCACATGCAGGGAGGCATGGGGCAGCAAGCCTCCCAGGCACCACCTAGACCCTCCGCCCCCCTGTTGGCGGCTCCTGCAAAGTCATCACTTTCTTAAGTGAGGAGGACGGAGCGCAAAGATGATGTAGGGAATCTGTAGGGGGTTCTCGCTGAGTCAGCGCCCGCACGATCTCCCCGGCGATGACTGTCATGCAGGCCCTAATCCACTCTGAATTCCAGGCAGGGAGACGTGTAATTATTCCACGCTCATTGAGGGCACTGGTATCTTATTTTCTTTAGACGTCAGATTCACACTTGAGGGCAAATTGCCCTCCCCATCCTCCATCCTCACCTCTTTTCTCCTGTCTCCTCCCCCACCCACTGGTTGTCTAACAGGGCTCCATGGGCCTCCCTACACAGCCCCAGCTCCCAGACCAGCATCTACCTGACAAGCCCATGGCTGCTGGATGGGAAAGGAGACGCTTTCTCCCCAGAAGCCAAACCACAGCTCTTCACACGCCATTGCTCAGCCAGACCCATCAAGGTTCCAATTTCATTTCATATCTGGTTTCTGAACAAAGGTGGAAGGAGCTTTAGACATGAGCTCCACTGAATACAATGTGCTGTTTTACATGGAGCTCCATGTATCGTGCACAACCACACATTGTACACACAGCAGCATGACCCACTATATCCCTGGCCATATGAAACCCACTCAAGATGGGGAAGTGGAGTGGGCAATGGTGGGCACCTACATGGCTACTGTTATTCCTAAGTCCACACACATAAATGCGCCAACAGAGTATTCCGTTTAATGATCTTTAAGGTCTCAGGACCTCCTGGGCCTGGAAGTTCTGTTATTATTTTTCAATGAACACGTGGACTTGGGTAGAGAACATCTTATTGGTCCACAAAATTGTACTTTGTACCATCTGGGCCAATCACGCGGTATCCAGGCCCCAAGCTGTTGAACAAATACTAGCCACAGGGACACCATGGCCACCTGTGGCCATCCAACTGCAAATGCCAAGATGGTGCCCTAAACTTTCCATACTCCTTACAGAAAAGAAGCCATCCGTATCCTCTCTGATGGGCCTTGAGTAGATGTGGGGAAGTTCAGGAGCAGCGGGAGAGGATGGCCCTGGGAGACTTTGCCTGGGCATGGGGCTTTGGCAGCAGCCCAGAGGAGGAAATGAGAACTGAAGAGCAGCCTGCTTTAGCTTAGCTCCCCATCTGCAAGGAAAGAGGACTTCTCATCAGACTTGGATGCTCTTCTCAGATGATCTAGCCATTTTCTATTACCCTGAGCCATCTAGCACGAAGAGGGAGAGTCAGAAAGAGAAGTTTTGAGGGATAAAGTGCACCAGCAAGTCAGATACGATGCCCCTTTAGTAAGTGCTGCTTGAGTGGGTCTGAAGGGGAAGGAGGGGCATGTGCATCGCCTACTTAGAGCAGTCCTGGGATAGGAAAGGGAATCTGTTTTGCTGCGGTAACAAAGGACACATGGACCTAATGTGTGGGTTTGGCTGGCTCCCTCCTGAAGGTCTCACAAGGCCCACATCGAGGTATCAGCAGACCATGCTCCTCTGTAGAATCTGCTTGCTCAGTGGTTGAGTGTCTGCCTTTGGTTTAGGTTGTATTCCCGGGGTCCTGGGATCGAGCCCTGCATCGGGTTCCCACCACAGGGAGCCTGCTTCTCCCTCTGCCTGTGTCTCTGCCCCTCTCTCTCTGTGTCTCTCATGAATAAATAAAATCTTAAAAAGAAAGAAAGAAAGAAAGAAAGAAAGAAAGAAAGAAAGAAAGAAAGAAAGAAAGAAAGAAAAGTAAAAGAATCTGCTTGCAAGCTCCCAGCTCTTGGTTTTGAACACACACAGGTAGCCAGCAGTTTCTGGTGTTCTGAGCCTTGAGGACTAGAAGTTGGAGGAGTCTTCTCGCCTTCTGCTGGGTTTAGTAGCAGGCAGGCGGCAGCCACAAATGAATGAACACAAATCCACAAAAGAGCTCAGTAGCCCATAGAGAGGAGAACCAGCTGCTGAGGGGTATAGAGCGAGGATGGTGGGCAAGAGAGTGGGCAGGGAAGGTGTCCTGGTCCTGGGGGGAGGCTGCCGCAGGGCTCTGTTGCACAGCGGAATCAGCACTTGGTGGAGAAGGGAGGCAAGGTGGTTGCAGAAGGTCGGGCATGTCTGGGCACTGCTGGAGGTTCTGTTCACGCTTCCAGACTGATGGGTGGAGACATGGGCAAGGACCAGGAGGGACTTGGCTGAGGAGTGTGGGCCAAGCAGCAGCCACAGCGGCTTCCTGGTCTGGAAAATGCGAAAGCCTGCATTTCAGACAGTGCTCTCTGGTCCGGGGGGAGGCTGGCTTTGAGGGGGAACAGAATAGTCCTGGGGATGGAGAGAGGGGTGGATCTCAGGATGTGGTGAGCTGGGTGGTGCGGAGGGTCCCCTCCATCACTCCCTGGAGCAAGAACCCCTTCCTTCACTATCATCTCTCCTCTGAAGAGGAGTGTTCCCTGACTCAACCAAACCCTGATCACCCCATCCTGATGGGCTTTTCCAGATCCCCACCTTCATGCACTCTGGTGTCTACCTATGCTCACCCGCAGAGCTGGGCTGCTCTGCATGGTATATGTACCATTGGAAAAGCACTGCGCCTTCTGGCATATAAAATGTTAAAAAAAAAAAAAATCCAGAAATGGCTTTCAAAGTGCTGGGAGCCAGCTATAACGTAACGGAATGTCAGGATGGGAGAAAACAGTGTCTCCTGGGATAGCTGCCTGCGGTAGTTTTTTTTTGGGTATTTTAAAAAATTTTGGGATGGATTGTAAAATGCCTCTCCTACACCTCCTCAGAAGCCCCTCCTTCCTTCCCCATTCAAATCAGCACTCATGAGTGTCGAACCACCAGGAAGCAACTAGCTGAGATTGCCACTTGATATGAGCAGATGTATGTCAACACTGCCATAAACAGGAGGTACCAGTAGGTTGGACCAGAATGTGCCATCATTAAAAATAACATGCTGCCTGAATCCCAACATGACTGCCATGTGGAGGAGGGATCACACTCACTTTGTAAGGTTCAAGGGGGCAGAGGAAGCCCTAGCAGAGGCTAGCACGAGATGTCCTGCACCCTAGAAGAATCTTCTAACGATTCAATGCGAAAATTCACAGCACCAGAACGTGCTCAACTGTGAAGCAGTGAACACAATTGTCATCAACAGCACTGGAGCAGAGACAGGATGACTACTATCTATCAGAAGTGCTGCAGAAAGGATTCATTTGATGATGGGAGGAAAGGCCGGGGGACAGCCCTAAGGATCCTGAGAGGCACTGTGAATGAACAGCACATCCTGCTGGCTGTCTCTAGAGAGACAGAAATTTCGTCCCCACTGGGAATGACAAGGCTCTACCTGGTTCCAAGTTCTCCTGGGCCCGTGTAGGCAGAGCTGCCCTCCAACCTGGACCCAATTTCCCTGCTGTGTTCCAGGACTGGGTACCAGGAAGGGGAATCTCTCCAGTTCATGGGTTTGGGGTTTTCTGCTTCTTTGCTGAGCTTCTGGTCCAGCCCCCGGGATGGCAAGAGATGTACTTTTCTGATGGATTTCTCTCCACTGCCCAGTTTGGGAGAACAGATGCTGCAGGTCAGGCCGGCAGCCATAAATTTCTGGAAAATAACTCTTAGTGACTGAGGAAGAAAGCCATAAAACACTCTGGAGGCAGAGACAGGAGCAAACAATGGCAGAGGACAATGCATGGGATTACTGCTGAGTGCCCAGCCGAGCCCCATGGACCATGCATTCTCTGGGCCGCACCCCCCTCGGGGAGCCTGTGCCAAATGCTCCCCAGTGACACTCTGGCCTCTGGCTCTTCTCCTCCAGTGCTTTGTTCCACAAGTACTTACGTGAGCCTCCTTCACAGGGGCACGATTCTAAGCACCAGAGATGGCTGGGAACAGAATAGAGCCAAATCCCTGCCTGAGCAGCCCATGTTCTAGTCACCTTTGGGGGTCCCGCCTGCCAGAAGCAGCGAAAGGAGACAAGCATTTGCCGTGCCCGGATGGTGCTGGGAGTTTTACAGATCCAGCTCCATGGATTTTCACAACAACCCCAAGAAGCACCCCCAAGTTACACTTCTAACACATGAGGCAGTAGGAGAGGCACTCATAACTGACCCACACGAGCGGGTCCCGGGCTGCTTTTCTCCTAGAGCTGCAGAATGCATCTCGACACCCTGTGTTTGCAGTCTGGGAACTTGTGACCTCATCCATCCTCACCCTGTTCTCTCTCACCAGAAGAGAAGGCCCAGATGCTTCCAACCTTCTGTGGCGACTACCCCAGACCCTCTTCATAACTGGCACTGAGTGCTATGTTGCACAGGGCAGCCAACAGACGTTTTTTACCAAGCTTTCCAGGGGTCACTGTCAATCCTCCTCATGCCCAGGTTCCTTCTACCTCCAAATCCCCCCTTTCAGCCCTCCCACCTCAAGCCTGCCTCTGGGCCTTGAGTGTGCTATTCTTCTTTAGTCTTCCTGGCTTCTACATTTTTACGTGCCCCTGGTGGTCTTCCCCGGGGAGGCTTTCCTGGTGCTCAGCCTCCCAGCAACACTCCTCTGGTGCCCCACCTGGCCTCACCCCCAAGGGGTGACTTACTCCCCACGTGCATGTGGTCCCAGGACATAGAGATGCCACCCGGCCCCAGGACGTAGACACAGGGACTCACCGAAATTCTCTCCACCCCAGATGTCCATGTCTGTATCGTATTTCCCCAGGTAATTGAACCAGGATTTGTCCATCACGAAGAGCCCTCCAGCTATGATGGGAGTCCTAGGCATTCGGAAGGAAAAGATGAAGGGAGGGGAGAGGGAGGGATGGATCACTATTACATTCATCTGCCAGGGCCGCACATAACTCAGTGCTCTCTTCTTCCCACTGCTTTTCCTCTTGAAAAGGCCAATGTGTTACCTAAAACGTGCTCCGGGGGTTTCCCTTTTGATTTTAAATCTCCTGATCTTGAAAACAGGCAAATTTACTCATAAGCATGCCTTCTGGGTGTTGGGGGCAGAAGCTGGGTCTCATTCAGAAGCCCACTGTTCTCAGGGCCTGCGGGATCCTCCCCGGCCTCTCCACTGACCAGGAAGAGGAGAAAGACAGAGGTTGCACCTCTTAATGGCACTTCCTTTTCCTGAGATTGGGCTCTCCCCCTTTTGTTCCCTCCTTACCCCTCTTGTGAGGTGTTATGTGACCCTAAAATAATATATTGGGGCTCTAGGGCCCTTAGTACCTCAGAGTGTGACCTAATTTGGAGAGACAGTATCTACAGAGATAATCAAGTTAAAATGAGGTCATTAGGGTGGACCCCAATCCCACGTGACTCGTGTCTTAATAAAAAGGAAACACTGAGCCAGAGAAACAGAAGTGCATACAGAGCACATAGTGTGAAGAGACACGAAGAAGGTCATCTGAAAGCCAAGGAGAGGGGTGCCTGGATGGCTTGGTTGGTTAACTGTCTGACTCTTGGCTTCGGCTCAGGTCAAGATCTCAGGGTCCTGGGATCGGGCTCCCTGCTCATCAGGGACTCTGCTTCCCCTCTCCTTCTGCCCCTCCCCACTACCTGTGCTCTCTCTTTAAAATAAAAAAGCAAGCAAGCAAGCCAGCATAGCCCTCAGAAGGAAACGATGCTGCTGACACCTTGATTTTGGACTTCTAGCTTCCAGACCTGGGACACTACACATTTCTATCGATAGGCCACTGTGTGTGTATGTTGCTGCAGCAGCCCCCACAAACTAACACACCCTCCGCTTTGTCTTTTTCCTTGGCATCTTATCTCCACCTGTCCTGCCTCTGACTGCTGAGAGCGATGCCAGAGAAGTCACCCGGAAAGGAACAGGGTGCTGAAGAAGGCAGCTGAGGACAGCAGAGTCCAACCAAATAATCCAGTGAGCCTCAGGATGAGTATCTATAAGGAGCGACAGCTGGGAGAGGTGGGCGAGCCCTCGGGGGCCTGGCCCCCATCCAGTGGGCCCAGAGGGCCGAGGGACTTTTCCCCCATATCAGTTAGTTGGTAGAGAGCAAGTCAAGAAACCAGGTCTCCCACAGTGCCACAAACTCCATGCTGTTCTGAGACTTGGCCTATTCCTGGGAAACGCTCATTCTCTGAGGACAGAGGGATTCCCACAGGAACAGAACATACCCTGAGGACCCTGGCAGTGGGACAGAGAAGGAAAAACCCTGAGGAGGCTGCATCACCATTGCCACTGCCACCTTTGTCCTCGACTCGGCCCACTGCTATGTCAGGTGCCACCTCTGGAGAGTAACTGAGAAGCTGTTGTGCGCTGCATGGTGCTGGGTGTGGTAAGAAAGTTCAGAAATAGAGCGCATCAGCTGGTCCACCGTCCAGCTCCAATCTCCCTCTTGGCATCACTCCAGCTCATGAAGGCTGGAGGAGGGGGCAGGGGTAATCAGGCGGGTGAGACAGGTCCCTGGCAGAGTTCTAACCACACACTTCTATCGAAGTGTCACCGTTTGGCTCCTCCTTGCTCCTTGGTTCTCCATCCGACTTAAGTTAATTCAATGCAAATGATCAAACATTTACTACATGGCAGGTCTAGAGATAGAGATACTCAAGAAGAATCCAGGGCATCCCTAAGTCATTGGTGAGAGAAACTGCACCCCAGTGGCCTTCTCCATACTTCTCCAAGCACTTCTTATCTCCTGACCCCCCACCTGAGGTGGGCAAGTGTCAGTGTGGAGATCACCAACAGCTCTGGGACAAGTGCGCCAGTCTTAGGTAGGAACATCCCAAGCTGAGAACCCAGGCTCCCTGCCTGGGTGGACACGATGCTCTATCCTACTCTGGGCCCTCGGACAGGCTCCCAACCCCAGGCTGTGAGTCTCCCACATTAAGGGAGAATGCACATCAGGACAAAGCATCTACAGCACTACAAAAGAGCCCAGATTCAATGCCACTGTCACATTCTCACAGAGGACAGAACAGACGTGTTTGTTACTAAGCAGCAGTGTGGCCAGGCCTCTCCCTTTATAGCAATGCTGACCTGACCTTCCTGGGCTGAATCGTGACATCCAAGACCTAGTGGCTCTGCTCTGGCAAAGGGACCAACCTCCCCCCGTCAGAGGTCCAAGCCATCTGGACCATCTGGGACCCTCTGACATTTAATGGGAAGTATAAGTACATGGTGGTACATGTATGGGAGGACCACACTGGGCAAATCCTCAGTACAGGTCTTACTAGGCCTCTGTCCCCTTAGGTGTAGTCTCCTTGAAGACAGAAACTCCTCAAGTAAGGGCAAAGTGGGGCCAGCCTGGCCAAGGGTGCTCTTGGTCTCTGCCCAATCCTTTGGGTGTCTAATGTGGAATGCCTCCTATACCATGTAGCAATGGGAAGGACCTGGTAGTGACAGACCTGCCTACCCTCCCCTGCCCTGACTTACCTAATGGGCTCAGCAGGGTCCAGGCGCCGGGCCTTCTGCTCTGGGGAGAGCTGCTCCCATTGGAAGTGGAGGCTCCAGTCAAACCCTAGAACACAGCACCCGTTCAGTTGACTTGCACAACACATCCCTTTCTAGAAGCTCATAAACACTCCAGGTAAGTTCGTCCTGGGGACAGCAGGTATCACCCAGGCCGAGCAGCAAGAAGGCCATCGGATTTCCCTCTCACAGTTTCCTTCTACCTCCTATTGCCTTTTGAGTCTTCTGTGCTGGGCAGAGGTAGGGGATAAACAGCAGATGACAGAGTCAGTTTTGACAGAGCCCAAAGGGACAGGATGGACAGTTACAGGAGTGGCCCTCGGCCAGGTGCCTTGGGAAGATGTGAGAAAATTTTTAAGGGGCTGAATCACCTCAAATAAGTCTTGGGGGGCCACATGAGGCCCTGAGGAGAACCGTGGTGGGCCTCAGAGAGAGCGCGGTGCCCGATGTTGAGGTGCCGGAACAGGTCAGGCCCTATCTAGCCAGAAGGTACTTGGCTTCCCCCCTATTCTCAGGCCCCAGAGTGAGCTCCTGTCAGAGCCAGAGCTCTGGGGTCTGGATGTGCCCTGCATGTTATCCTGGCCACCCCATCCATGGTCTCAGGGGCAAGGCCACACTAGAGCTACTGATGTTATAGGATGCAGGGCTGGACACTCCAGACAAACCACTACCAGACCTCTCCGCACTCTCCCCCTAGAAAGTGCCAACCAGGGGGAGCAGCGAGTCTTCATTGGGGAGAAAGCACTGGCCCCACTCACCCCCTCTGAGCTCTGCGGCGGATTCGATGTAGTTGAAGTTATCCAAGCTGATGATGTCAATCACAGGGCACACCACCCGCGTGTAGTCCTGTAAGACAGCAGGCTCCAGGCTCAGTCTGTGGCGTCAAGGAGCCAGGCTGGGAATCAGTGGGCTTGGGAGGGCCTCACCTTTGTAATGCCAGGCTGGTTTTGTGGCCCTGACCAAGCACTTCCATCTCTGGATCTCAGTTTTCTCATCTATAAAGTGTAGTACTGGATGCTATGACTTCTCTAGTTCTAATACCTAAAATGCTAAGAGCCTTTATCTGACTTCTGGTGGCCTTGTTAGCCCCAACGGCCATGTGAGCATGGCAGGGACACAGCAGGGGTGGCTGGAGAGTGACAACACCGAGGAAGGGAAAGATAGGAAGGAGGGGGCTCTGGGAGTCCCTCACCACTAGTGGGAGGCAGAGGCCACAGTCACAGGTTACCTCAGCCTGCCGTCCCATGAAGGAAAGCCACCCACCCACAGGAAGAACATCTTGGAATTTCCAAATATTTTCATTCAAAGTCATTTTTTTAAGACTTTATTTCAGAGAGAGAGAGAGAGAGAGAGAGAACAAGCAATGGGGAGGGGCAGAGGATACAAGAGACCGAGAGAAGCAGACTCCCCCACTGAGCAGGAAGCCCGACCTGAGGCACAATCCCAGGATCCTGAGATCATGACCCGTGCCAAAGGCAGATGCTTAACCGACTGAGCCACCCAGGTGTCCTCAATGCCTATGTTTATAGGCAAGTTGATGAATAGCATCTCTGGGGACTCCTAGTTTCAGATGTTGCCCGGGACGCTCACAGATCTGTGCCTCCAGCTCTGACTTGCCACCTTGCTTCCAGACTCGGATCCACTATGCCAGTGGCCATTTCCATGTGGATTTCACATGGACTTTCAGTGATGCTCTCACACTCTTCTCCCCACAGGTGCTCCTTTCCCTCAGTTGCCTATTTCTGCTAAACAGAACCGCTGTGTAGCCCTCTGCCTCCCCAGCACAGAGAAGCTCCGCTGATTCCAACTTGGAAACTGCTCTTCTGAGTGTGTTGTACTCACCCTCTTTCCTTAGGTGGCTAGGGAAGATGTCATTCTGATGGGAAAATCTCACTCTGCAGCTCAGCAGTTAAAAACCTGAGCTGCCTGGAAGATACATTTGAACTCTTTAGCCTGGCATTCAAGACCATCCACAGTAGGCCGGTATCTCACTCTCCAGCTTCATCACTTGCTACATCCCTCAGGCCACCCTGTCCACACATCAAAGTCACCCAGGAAATGTTTTCAAAATATGTAAGACATAGTCACCATGCTTGGGGGCTGTCAAGGCATTGCACAGATTTTGAAAGTCTTCCACACTCTGGGTAGAACACCCTATACCTGGTTTGCAGGAGGAGGGACTGGGGCAGTGGAAAAGAACACTCCACAGCCAAGCAGGAATCAGGCAGCCCAGGAGGACCAGCAGGTGTGGGGAAATCAGGCAGGGCCACTTTTGCAATCCTCCACACCTATCTCCCTGGCTGGCATAGGCAGGAGCCTGTTTCTCCTTGCAGCCATTTCATTTCCTGGTTCAATCTCTCTCCCAAATGAGGCTGTCTTCTTATTTTAAGCTCAGACTCACCGGGTGCCTGCTTTTATGTTCACAGACTTCATTTGGCCCTCAGCTTCCACATGTGACTCATCCTGACAGTGACAAGGTACCTTGGAAGCCAAGTGGCCCATGTGGAAAGAAATGCTCATTTTCAATGCATTGCTTCTACCTCTGGGACGTGCACAGATGCTTCTTCCACAGTCAACACGGCACCTGCCCAGCTGCCACAGCTCTCCAGGCTCTTCTCCTCAGGCACTGTCATCCTGCATCTGTGTGTGTGTATGTTGGGGGTGGGGGGCACACTGCATGCACACTCCTAGACATCCACACCAATACCTACCCATGGACACAACCCCAAAGATATTCCTGTGACTTGAATTCTGACATGTTCTCAGAAGTTCAGAGACTGAACTTCTGTGAATCTGACACAGTTCTCATTTCGCCTTTGCTTGTTGAGTTTTTAGGTCTCTGTAGCTTCACTGAGTCCTGATGTAGACCCTTGTATGGTAAAGGATTAATCTTGCCCACAAATATGTTTGGCTCTTGCCTGGCTTCTGGGCAGCAACATCTAAGCCCGCACAATGTCCTGTTTCTAAGAGTGTCTCTGTTTACCTGGGAATCTTGGGATATGCCAGACAGTCTATGCTAACAGCGTGACTTACAGCAAGGGCCTTGGGCTTGTACCAGCTCGGTCTGGCCTCTGGAGGAGTGTGGAGACCATAGGGGGGTCAGTCACATAGACATGGCTGACCAGCAGCACAAAGCCCAGACACCAAGGCTAGGGTGGGCTTCCCTGTTTCTCAATGCTCTGTGCGTGTTGTTGTAGTACGTTCTTGCTGGGAGAAGTAAGGGCTATCTGTACAGCCCCACTGGGGCTGGTCCACTGGAAGGTTCTGCCTAAAACTCTCTCTCTGCACTTTCCCCTATTTCCAGCTGATTTTCACCGGTTTCCATTTGTTATCCTAAACAGTAATCATGAATGTAACAGCTTTGCTAAGTTCCAAGTCCTTCTAGTGAATTATTGAACCTGGGGGTGGTCTTGGGGACCCCTGAAATGTAATCTTAATTTTTAAAAAAATCTCTTCTCAATATTTGGAAACTGAAAGACAAAACAAAATGCTGGTTGCTTATCTCGGCCACAGCCTTCCCCAGAAGCCACCCAAGGACTCTCCCTGTAAGTTCTGAGGGCTTTTGCCCTTCTATTATTCCTGTCACGGTTCATGTGTAGTGTCGGCTTAGAGGCAGGGAGACCACATAGGCAACGAGGGATGTTTGGGGCTAAGTGCTGTATGGAGCCAGGACCTTAAAAAGAAGCTGCAGGAGACTTTATATACATAACCCTTAAGGCCAGGACACAAACCTCTGTGAGTGACTAGAAGTCCGTAACTGCTCTACTCCTACAGCCCTCAGCCTGGTGTTCCATTGCGCTGGCTGAAAAAACTGTCGCTGAGCTCCCTCTGAGGGCACTATGTCAGTGGCTGGCAGCAAAGCAGGTGGGTCAGTTACAGCTGAGAAAGATGACCTCTCCTCTTGCAGGTTCGGGGATAGAGGGACTGACTCTCCATCTCCATAAAGATACCCAGACCTACCTGGGTCTCTTTGGTGTGGAGTACCATACCCAGTGCTCCAGGGGGGTGGTCTTTAAGGCTAGGCCCAGAGGTAGGCTGAATCAGACAGCTGGAGTAATCCCTGACAGACCCAGGACTGCATTCCCTGTCCTCTCCTCCCCAACACAAATCTGAGCCCCAGCCCTGCCCCACTGGCAGCAATGACAGAGGCTGCATGCACCAGCCAATGGCCATCAATCATCCCTGCAGTATACCCCTCCTTTCTCTACCCATTCATATCATTAAAACCACACTGTGAACAGGCACTCAAAAAACTCCAGGAGATGGGTGCTTGAGTGGCTCAGTTGGTTTAGCGCCCTACTCTTGATTTCGGCTCAGGTCATTATCTCAGGGTTGTGAGATCAAGCTCTGAATTGGGCTCTGTGCTGGGCATGGAGCCTGCTTAAGTTTCTCTCTTTTCCTCTCCCTCTGCCTCTCTAACCCCCCTAAAAAAATAATAAAAATAATAATAGTAATTTTCTTTAAAAAACCTTCTAAGAAAATAATTCACTCATTTGGTCAGCCAGCTTTACTGAGCACCTCTTATAGTTTCAGAAGTGTGGCGGGTACAAAGATAAGTAAGGCCTCACAGTCTAGGGAAGGTGTGGGACAGGGGATAGAGGATTATGATGGGGCCTCTGTGGCAGCCTGGAGGGAGGGGTGAAGGAGAAGGAGGGGTCCTTGAGGAGATGACAGGAGATCTACATTCTAGTTCTGGTTCTGTCATCTAGAATACATGTCACCTTAAACACACCAGCACACACTGAGGATCTGTCTCTTCATCTATAAAGTGAAGACAAATTATTATTTGCAAAACTGTCTTGCCTTCCTAACAGGGCTTTTGGGTGGAATAAGGGAGGGAGGAGTGTGAAAGGCTTTGAAGCATATGTAAGCCATTATTTATATAAATTTACCAAATGCTACTGGGATTGAAATTTCTTAAAATCTTTTTTCCAACTAAAGAAATATGTAGATAAGGAGCGGGGGAATAAAAGAGGCCTCTGTTAAAAAAATTAAAACCAACCTGGTGCTTGTTTCAAGTATCATCACGTAACTGAAGGGAAGAAACAGGACACTGAGAGGGTTCCATGTGGATGAGACCAGCTGAGGACGGCTTCTGACAGCCCCAACCCAGCTCTTTCTTATCTCTTTCTATTTTTGAAAATCCCAAACTCCAATTACAGCTTAAAATTTCTACTTCCACTCACAAGATCAAATCACGTTCTACTCTGAGACAAGACACAAAGACATGTGTTAACAGAGGCCAACACACGCCCACATCCCTGTCCTGAAGGGGATGTCTCAGGGAAACATGCCATCAATAGGAATCAGGGTCTTGTAAAAACCTTTGCAGCCAATGGAGGCTGCTGTCTCCCCTGCAAGGGGCAGAGCTGGACCACAACCCTGGGTCTGTCTGACCAGCCCTCTGCTACTGAGGTCAGACAGTGGTGAGGACTGGGATCTCGGCCTGGAAGGGTGAGCTCTACCCTAGGGCCAAATGACTCCCACAGGAGCACGGGGCTGTAAGGAGCACTCCCATGCAAGAAGGAGGAGATGAAATCTTCTCTGATCTGCAGGTGAAGCTGGCCAGGGGGGCAGAAATGAGAGCATTTTTCAGAAAGGGCTTCTGTGACAGCCTCCAAGGCACTGGGGTGGAAAGGGTTCTTTAAGGCTGTCTGAAAGCAAGGCCCCCCAACATATCCTGCAGGGCTCCATCAGCCTGGGGGTTCCCACAGGTCAAACACTGAATTGCCACATGACCCTGTCATTCCACTCATTGGTATGCACCCCAGAGAATTGGAAGCAGGTACTCAAACTTACATACTAATGTTTGCAGCAGCGCTATTCACAATAGTAAAAAGGTGGAAACAACCCAAAATATCTTTTAGCAGAGGAATGGATAAACAGAATGTGGTGTTCAGACAGTAATTTCTCCGATATCGGACACAGCAATTTTTTTCTAGATCGGTCTCCTGAGGCAAGGGAAGCAAAAGCCAAAATAAACTATTGGAACTACATCAAAATAAAAAGCTTCTGCACAGCAAAGGAAACAATCAACACGGCTAAAAGACAAACTACAGAATGGGAGAAGATATTTGTAAATGACATATATGATAAAGGGTTAGTGTCCAAAATATATAAAGAACTTCTAAAACTCAAACCAAAAAAAAAAAGAAAAAAACCCCCAAAACCCCAATCAATTAAAAAATGGGCAGAGGACCTGAACAGACATTTCTCCAAAGACATACAGATGGCCAACAGACACATGAAAAGATGCTCAACATCACTCATCATCAGGCAAATGCAAATCAAAACCACAATGAGATACCACCTCACAGCTATGAGAATGGCTAAAATAAACAGCGCAAGAAACAATTGTTGGGAGAGGATGTGGAGAAATAGGAACCCTCTTGCACTGTTGGTGGGAATGCAAACTGGTACAGCCACTGTGCAAAGTATGGAGGTTCCTTGAGAAGTTAGAAATAGAACTACCCTATGATCCAGTAATCACACTACTACGTGTTTACCCCCAAAATACAAAAATGTTAATTCAAAGGGATATATGCACTCCTATGTTTACTGCAGCATTATTTACAATAGCCAAACCATGGAAGCTGCCAAGTGTCTATCGACTGATGAATGGATAAAGAGGAATATTACTCAGCCATAAAAAGAATGAAATCTTGCCATTTGCAACAACATGGATGGATCCAGAGGGTTTAATGCTAAATGAAATACGTCAGAGAAAAACAAATACCATATAATTTCACTCATACGTGGAATTTAAAAAATAAAACAAATGAGCAAAGGAAAAAAAAAGAGAGAGAGATACAAACCAAGAAACACTCTTAATCACAGGGAATGAACAGATGATTACCAGAGGGGAAGTGGGAGGCGGATGGGTAAAACAGGTGAAGGGAATTAAGAGTACACTTGTTGCTATGAGTAATACACAGAATTGTTGAATCACTATATTGTACACCTGAACCTAACTCTGTAGACTAACTATAGTGGAATTAAAATTAAAAAATTAATTAAAAAATGTGGTGTATACTGTGATGTGATATAAGAAGAAATATACACCTGGCTTTTGTTCCTGATCCACTGCACAAGAGCTTCTAAAAACCTTGGGATTTCCTCAGTTTCCATGGTGACGGGGCAGGGGGGTAGGATGGGGGGAGGGGAGGGCGGGGGAGGCATATTTGTTATATACAGTAATCCTTTCACCCAACCTGAGTTTATGCTAATGAGGTAACTGCTCACCTGGGTGGGGGGGCAGTGGACAAACCACCTGATAGAGGGTTGGCACATTCAGCCCCACCCCCAAACCCCTCCTCTCTGGGACAGTGAAAGGGCCTCTAGGGCCAGGTAAAGCCCTTCAACTAAACAGTCTGTTCATAACCTACTATTCCTCAATGCAGACCTCTTCACCTGGATTGTGCCAGAAAGAGGGAGACAGAGGATTTTCCTAAACAGCACTAAGCATCCCTCAATCTCAGGGCAGCGGTCACGGGGATGGGTATGAATGTCTGGGCCCATGTGCGAGAGCCCTGCAAACCCACCGATGTCTCTCATCAGGATGAACAAGTCAGGAAGGATTTCCCACTTCTCTGAGCAGTTCACATATACTGATTCTTTCATCCTCAACACAGTCATTAGTGGGTAGGAGCAGAGTGGCCACCACAAAGGAAAAAAGGTGAGAAGGAGATCGCCACAGCACAGGGGAGATGGTGTGGGGGCCCTGGTGCGGGTGGTGCCAGCCAAGGAAAATCAGCCTAAGTCCCACCACTCCCCCGACACTGTGTCCTTGTCTGAGAAATGGGCATGTGAAAAATACCCGACCTCGTAGCGGCCGTGTGAGTCTATCCGTAACTCAGGGAGGGTGGGACCTGCACAAAGGCACAGAGCCATCTGCAGGTCAGGACCAGGGAGGGTGGTCTTTGCGGAATATAAAGTAACAGTGGGAACGTCAGAGAAAAGTTTTTGCACTTTCAAAAGGAGTAACTGAGATATGGAGAGAGAAAGCATACAGAATTCCAGAGCAATTCAAGGGTAGGCAGAGGCAAGGAATTTAGGTTTCTTTGCATCCTGCCAACCTGCCTTGGCCTCTGGGCAAGGGTGATGCATGGGTGAAGGTAATGACAAAAGCCTCAGGAATTGGGTGACAAGGCCCAGTTAACTCCGCTGCCTCCTTGTCACAAATGGCACTCATCAGGGCTCCCTTTCTGGAGTCTTCTATTGTCTGGCAGAAATAGTTCTGCACGCACCATGTATCAGCTGCTGCCAGAAGCCCCACTCACAGGCCTGCTGCGGTGACAGTGTGATACAAAGAACAGGTCCCTGGCCTTGCCCCACCACTGCCTGCGTTGTGACTGTGGGCAGGCTGCTCTACCTCAGTTTTCTCCATCTTTAACATGGGGATAGAATCAGTGCCATGCTCCCTCCCAGAGGGTCCCGGGGTGCATATGTGAAATACTGGCTTGACAGAGCTGAGAGGAGGTGGGGACGCAGCACCCTGACCCACAGTCTGCCCCACTCACCTCTTTGACTCTGTGCAGCAGGGGCTGGAGCCAGTCCCTGTTCACCTCGCAGTGACTGTCCAGGAAAGTCAGAGTGGTGCCCTTGGCGACATTAGCGCCCCGGATCCGGGACCGGACCAGACCTGTGGTAGGGACAAACAGACAAGGCTGTGCCCCTGTCCTTCCATCTCCCAGAGAGCTCATGGAGGAGCCACAGGACATTTCCTACACACTAAACACACACCCAGATGCACACACACACCCTCAACACCCCCCCCCCACTTACACCCCAGGGGCCTGCCGCCCTGCACAGACCTACCTTGCCGCTCACTATTGCGTATACACTTCACCTTGGGCAACTTGATGAGCTGCAAGCAGTCGTCAGCTGTGAAGATAAAAGGTTATGTGGCATGAGCACCCCGGGATGGACGTGAACCGGAAGAGTAGGTGAGACAGCCCAGCTTGCTGTCCCCACCCCCAACTGCAGAGCCCTGTCCCGACTCCAGGGGTGGTTGTGGGTTTTGGACAAGGTAGACTGACCATTTCTATTGAGATACAACGAGGCCCAGTCCATGCCAAGTGGCCTCAAGGAGGCCTTTCTTTTTTTCCAAAAATTTTCTTTATTTATTTATGAGAGACATAGAGAGGCAGAGACATAGGCAGAGGAAGAAGCAGGCTCCCTCCTGGGAGCCTGATGACAGAACTTGATCCCAGGACCCCAGGATCACAATCTGAGCCAAAGGCAGACGCTCAACCACTGAGCCATCTAGGCGCCCCAAGGTGGCCTCTTTGAAGCAGGTCAGTCACACAGCAGCACCTGTGCGCTTACTAGGACACACTTCCAGATGGGAATTCTTGGTATGGTCACCTGGAGACTCTTCTCCTTTTTCACAGACAATTAAGAACATGAGACAGAGTCCTGCTCACTCTAGTGGGGTCTAACAAAAACTGCTGGGAGACCACACAATGGATGAGATGGATTTCAGAGTTTCCTTTCTGATCATGGACTTTTGATAACTAGGGACTTTATATGTTAAGTGATCTGTCCAGTGTATCCCATCACACAGAGCTGGCTTAACTTTCCACTGTTCGGGGGAATGTGCCAGGATGGGCAGGAGGTGCATCTTAAGCATCACCCAATCCTCTGGCTTGCCTGCTTGCCCTGTCACTTGCTTAATTTATCAATCCTCTAAACTCTATATTTTGACACCACCATGTTGGTTTTGCTTCACTGGTTTACCAACCTTAGCCTCTCTTTGGCTCTGGACTCTACAGAGTGATAGCAAAGACTCACAGAGGCTCCCTCTGGGCCGGGTACTGTTCCAGGCACTTTGAATGTGTTAACACTTCTAAATCCTTACATAAACCATATAATTACAATGTTCTCCACTGTACATCAGGGGAACTGAGGCACATGGAAGTTAACCTCTGGCAGAGGTACATAACCAGTGCATAAGTGAGAGGTCTTGGGTTTAAAGCTGGGCAGTCTGGCTCCACAAAGCTGTTCCACTTCTGAGTCAATCCAGCAGTCTATGCTTCTCCAGCTTCAGTGCCAGGCCACCTCCCACTCCTTCCTCTCTAGGGAAGGGAGATCACCGAGTTTCAGTACTCAGAGTCTGACCTTACTACTCTGGGCCCAGTGCACAGCTCACTTAGGCGTTACTTCCAGGGTTCTGAGGCTATGCCATGGGTGTGGGTTACAGCCATCCTATAGCAGACTTTGGGGTGGTACTGGCTCTTATGCCTACCTTTCAGCATCAGCACTGGTGGGGACAGACTCTTCTCCTAGGGCTTGCAGCTGTCCCCAGGGCCATTGCCTGCTCCCCCTGGTTTGTCACCGGGAAGAGTTGGTCCTGCCTGGAACTGTACCCAGGCTGCTGGGATGATGGCTCTCAGAGGAGTCAGCACTACCAACACTTGACATCTGAGGATGCTTCTACAGCTGTCATGTCTGTCAAACTTAACACACACACGTCTGAGGACACCTACATGCTCTTCTTGGGGAAAGGAGATGTGGTTCTTTGATAGGATAGCTAGGAAAAAGTGCCCATTGGCTGGATGGTCAGAAGGCAGCTACTCACTGGGCATGGCCAGGTGATGGGATGTCCCAATGGCACCCCCCCAGAGTCCACCCAGCCCTCATGCAGGAATGAAAGGAGAGGGTGTTTCAGACTCGGCTCAGACTAGCAGATTACCCCAGATACAAGTCAGGAACCTCTAGTGATACAAATTGCTCTGAGCTCTGGGTCCCAGGGTCAATCCTCTGAAGGTTTCCATGTCCAAGAACGTTGGTTAGGGGGCAGTGACATACATGTGTGTGTGCACACACACACACCTCCCCCCAACCCAGTCAAGGATCTACTAAATTTACTGCATAGGTCCTCAAAGACTCACGGCAGAGAATCCAAGAAATTTGGGGGTATTTCTGTTTTGTTTTTTTTTTTAAGATTTTATTTAATATTTGTTTTGACACATACAGAGTGACCGAGCACACATGTGCAGAGAGAGGGAGAAGCAGATTCCCTACTGGAAAGGGAGCTGATGTGGGGCTCAATCCCAAGACCTCGAGATCATGACCTGAGCTGAAGGACACTTAACCGATTGAGTCACCCAGGCGCCCCAAGAAATTGTTTTTTAAAATATAAGGCTTATCTCCTTCTCGAGCCCCTCATGGACACTCCAAGGCTTCCATATCTGCTACAAACCCAGGCTTTCCTCCATCCCTGGAGAACCAATGGACTGCCCCTGCCTGTTACTTGGGGGCTGGGAACAGAAACTTGTACCCACAGAGCCAGGGGGCCAAGATACTTACGGTCATTGCTGAAGTCATCCACTAATATGATTTCCTGGATCAGATTCATAGGTGTGCGATTTAATACGCTGTGAGGTGGAAGGAGGGGAGATAATTAAGACTTCTAGTGGCAAACGTATGTGTTAACCGGAGCTTTAAATGGACACCATGGCATTTGAGGAATGAAAACTCAGAGCAACCAAAGGGCTTGTGCCGTCCCACTACTCACCTGGGAGCCCCTGGGATATGACCCTGCTTTCTCCTAGGGAATGCCACCCATGCACTTGGCACCGAGACAGGAACCCAGGAGTCATCCTCAATGACTGCCCTCCCCCGCTGCCACCCAAAAGCCCCGTATCCAGTGACCAAGACCTCCTGGTTCTACTAGAAAAGATCCCTCAAACCACGTCCACTTCTTATACCTCTGTATAAGATAGAAGCTCAACTTTTGCCCCATTTTTTGCAGCAGCCTTGACCTGCCCAGGCCATCCTCTCAGGGCCTTAAGAGGGAGCTTTCTGGAGCCTAGGTCTGATCTCTGGAAAGTGTGACTTTCCTCACTCATGCAAACAAATAAGTTGACAAAACGTCACAGTGGCTCGCCACTGTCTACACTCAAACCCTCAGCATGCTCTTCACAATCTGAACACGGCCCCTGTTCCCAGCCTCCTCATGCTTTAGGCCCTGATTTGGTGGCATCTTGCTTGTTCATAACCAAGAGCCTGGTCACCCCTGATGCCATGAAACACCCTTCCTCTGCCACCAGTTCAACACATTTATTCCTTAACAGCTTCCCAGCTACTCAGTGAGCACTATCCTGTGGCCTTCTCCATGCCGGACTCTGAGGGCTGGTTTTGCCGGCCCCTTTAGATGGTCCTATCTCTGGGGGCAGGGTCCTTGTCAGTATTCTGTGTGTCACCAGAGGCCAGCCTAGAACTGTGGCCCATCATTCCCTCCAGGGGTGTGTACTGCACACCTACTATGTGCTTAGGTTCTACGAGGACCAAAGGGAAGGCCTGTTCTACCTGCCAAAAGTTGGCAGTCGAGGAGCTACTTGCTACAAGCTGTGGGATCCTGGGAAAGTGGCTCTACCGCTCTGTGTAGTGAGTAGCCCCATCTGCACAACAGGAATAAGAACAGTAGTATCTACTTCACTTGGCCGTTGGGAGGATTGGAGAGAAAATGTTTCTAGAGCATTTATCACCATGTCTAGCTCGAAGTGGCAATTACCACTATTTTTGTGCGGCAGTAATGATTCTGGGATTGACTTCACATGTCAGCCTATGCTGTGGATCTGTACTCACAGGCAAGGCTGGGTTTCCGTGTTCCTCTGGGGGTCTCAGGCCATAATCAACCTCTGAACATCCCAAACCACACAGTTCCTCAGACACGTTCCAGAGCCACCCCGCCCACCATGGGATGCTCGTGGCCCTGTGCGGGTTGGGGAGGGGTTCAGATGGTGCTGGTGGAGGCACTGAGTGTTCTCCTCTCAGGAGGGCCAGTCTGAGCCCCGATGAGGTGAGCCACCCTGTGGAAGCAGGATGAAGAGACTCTCTAGGAGGAGAACTTTGCCTGGAGCTACTTTTATTTATGAAGCCTTAATTCTCACCATGGCAACTAGTATAAGGTGAGAGAGGAACCCTTACTCCAAGCCCTGAACTCTTGGTTGGGAGGTGGAGTCAGGGAGGGGCAGAGGGTGGTGGGAGGAGACCTCGCCACATGGGATCAATTGACAGTCCCAAAGAAAACACACACCAACCCAATAACCAGTCCCCTAATCAGACAGGGAAGCAGGGAGGGAGGCAGTAAGAGAGGAAAACCTGCTTGAAGAATACCCTCTAATGAGGTTTGATTAAGGCTGCAGCTTCTGCATGAGATTCCCCCCAAATCCCTGCCGGCTCTTTGAAATTCAAGAGTTCTTCTTCTGTGAACATCAAAAGGTAAATCGCGTGCAGCTCTGTGCTGGTTGAACTGAGAGATGATTAGCGAATAAAAAATGTCCAGGGTTTAAAAAAGAAAAAAAAAAAAAACTCCGAAATCGTCAGCACTAAGTGCTAATTAGACCATTTCCTGGTAACACCTGGCTTGTTTTTGCTCCTCTAATCAGAGCAATTGGAGTGATAGCGGGGGGCTCCAGGAGAAGTGGCTCAGGATTGGGAGGGCCTGAGATGGGCAGGTGTTCTGGGCTCCGAGGGTGGCTCGAGGAGAAAGGTCAGGTCTAGCCCAGGGCACCTGGCCTGGCCCAGGGCCCTCCCCTCTGCATATCGCTGCCATTCCCACCACCTGGACCCTGGCTGCTCCATCACCCCCGTTTGTCCACCAGAACACTTCTCCAGCCCCTCTACCACAGAGCCAGCCCTCCTTTTCCTCTAGCTTAGGATAAGCCTCTCTCCCACTATGGCTGTTGGCTGTTCCATGCTCCTTCCCAAGAGCCTCAGCATGGGAGCGAGTGCTCACCTCACGGGCATACCCGGATCGCACTCTTCCCGGGAAGTATTCTAGAATGGAGTCTCCTTACACACAGCTCACTTCTCTGCCAGGGGGTAGCTGTGTAGCCAGCGTCTACCTACACCTTCTACTTTCCGCTGCTGGGCCCTAACGGTGGGGCCCACACTACAGCATCCTGGGAGGCGGCGGCGGGCAAGGCCATGTGAGCAGCGTGGGAGGCCGAGTGGCCTCCACCATCTACTAGCTATGCAATCCTGAACGAGACGCCGGGCTGCTCCCAGCCTTCGTTTTCATCTGTAATTACATTTTCCTTGTAAAGGCAGGAGATATTAATACTTGACCTACTTCACAGGCTTTTGTGCGTATGAAATGAGGAAATGTATTTGAAATTGCTTTGTGAACTCCGAGGTGCTATATGCAGGCAGGGTTTATCAAATGCTCCATAAATACCAGTTGAATGAAGACCTGAGGCAGGCTGACAGTTGAGTTTGGTTGTTCTGGAGTCAGGCTGACTTGGGCTCAAGTACTCTATCCCCGTATCTGCTATTCGCTGGCTTCAGAGCTTCAGTACTGAGGTACTTAGGTGCTGAACTTGCAGTACCTTTCTCGGCTGCATGAGAGGCGCTTAGCATTGAGCGTAGGGCCGTGGCTGCTTTCAGAATCCGGGTATTGGCAATAATGATGATTCTGGTTCTCAAAGCGTGGTCCCAGGGCCAGCAGCATCTACACCACCTGGGGACTTGTTGCAAATGTAAATACTTGGGCCCCACTAGCCTTACTGAGTTAGGACACCTGAGTTAGGATGGGAATCTCCAGGGGATTTGATGTGGGCTCAAGTGTGAGAGCCACAGCACTGCTGCCTACCCTGGCTGGAGGGGCATCATGGCGCCTGCTGTCACTTGTACAGGCTCCCTCGGTGCCATGCACTGCGTCAAGGGCTTTACATATCTGTACTCACTCTTCTCCATAGTCATATGAGGTAATTATCAGTAGCTCTTGTTTTACAGAAAAGGAAACTGAGGCAGAGGGGTACAGGAGCTTATCCAGGGTCACACAGTTGGTAGCAGAGTAGGGATATCTCACTCCAGAGTCCCATTTCCTATCCACCCTAACCTAAGAACTTGTTTTTCTAAATCCAGGATTTTACAAAAAAGTAGCATTAAGGAGATTCAGGATATAAAGAGATCAACTGCACCCGAGCTAGAGCCCCCATGGGAGGTGTAAGGTTGAAGGATCCCCCGAAAGGAAAGGGGATGGCCCTGGGTCTCACGCATACACAGGGACCCACTGGATGAACGATTCCTCAGGGCTTGCTTTCTCTCTCCTGAAGTGAAAGAAGTCCCCTCGCTGATCTGGGTTGTGACTCTTTCCCTCCCCGCATCACCCACCCCCATCAGGCTGCTGCCTGGCTCTGAGTGCCCCATGTGGGTCCTTCCAGCCCCCAGCCCCCTAGCTACCTCAGGAGCTCAGGGGGCCAGGGGGCCAGAGGGCTTGGGCAGGGATGGTCAGAGGGACGAAAGCTTGGCCAAGTGCTGGGGGGTGGGAGGGAGAGGGTACATTCAGTCCTCTCCTTGAGCATCTTTTTTTCAGAGCCTGACACCAATGCCATCAGAATTCTGGAACATTAAAGATGAAAGATACCTTAGAGAAGATCCTTTCATTGATGACAAAATGAGATAGGAAGTGCTCCTCATTCAGGTCCATCTCAGTGCCAGTGATTTATTAGTGCATGGAGATAGGGAGTATGAGGAAGGTAGCAAATCCCAGGGCAAATACCGGGCCATGGAAACTTCTAGAAGTAATCTTCCTCGCTTCCATCCCCAAAATTCACCTTCACCCTACTTATGATGTAAAAGCCTGTCAGTCCACACACACTTCTCCCCAGGTTCTGCTGTTTCCACATAATCACACTTGGATCTGAGCCAGGGGGCCTGGCCTATGTCAGAAGTTCCCCAGAGACAGGAAGTGGGTCCATGGGTCTCCTGGCAAAGTGCCTAGCAGTTTGGTGTATGGTCTGGCACTTCTGGGGTGCCTTCTGAAAAGTGGAATGGTTGGCACTCAAGTCCCCTTTCAGAGCATAGGGCACCGGGGCCTCAGGGCAGCCCTCATCAGGGTGGTGGACAGTGGTGCTGGGGCTGCACCCTTAGCTGTCCCCCACACTCCCTCAGGAAGTCAGAAGCCTCAGTCTTGGCTCCTGTGCTTCTCAGCCTGGTGGCCTCGGGCCTCCCTTCACCTTATGCACCCCTGACTTCGAAAGTTCCGGATGGGACTCCAACTGATGTGAGATGTAATATGTTCTGGAGACCATACAGCTCAGCATACATTTAAAATATTAATAATATTATTATAAAGTGTCATTATTACTATTATAAAGAGATGGAGGAGCAGTGGGAAGAGAAAGGAAAATATGTCTTATAGCTGAAAGGGATGAGTCTACAGGCAGCAGCTGGAGTGACCCTATGTGGGAAATATGCGGGGGCTTGGGAGCCCCACAGGATATTATAACACGCCCACATGTCCCCAGGTAATGTCTTCTTGTGGGAAATGTGATAGAACTGGAACACTGGAAACATGAAAGGTATTTTTATCCTTTTCCTTATGGATGTAGCCAGTGACCCACACAAGGTCACCTGGCTAGGAAGTGCCTTATAAGGGAAGGACTTGACCATAGGTCTTGTGACCCCAGGTACCCCCACAGCCTCTTTTCTTTTGAGAACTCAGCAACTATGCAGATGTGGACACAGACATAGCTCATGTTGCTCAAGTACCCAGGCTATGCTGGCCACGGTTGTTGGTTCCTTACCTGACTGAACCCAAAGCAACTCCATGTGGTAGCAACTCCAAATGGTCATTATGCCCATTTCCTTGATCAGTCAACTGAGTCACAGGGAACTCAGGTAGGAGATGAACAAGATGTAGTCCTTACCCTAATGGAATTCATTGAAGATTACATCTGGGAAAAATGCATTAAGTGCTAGAGTTGAGATGTGCAGAAGGGAGCCCAGCAGAAGGCCTGTGTGTGTGTGTGTGTGTGTGTGTGTTGAGGTGGTGGAGGTGTATGATGTCAGAGGACTCCTTCAGGAAGAAGAGAGGCCAGTCCAGAAGGCAAGGAGCCATTCTCTGATCCTATAGTGTCCTCATGGAAACATCTAGCAGACATGCCCAGACATGACCTTGTGGAATAGCCACCCTGAATGGTGGGAAAGGCAGAGGTTGCCCTAAATTTGTTCCAGAAAGCCTACCTAGTGCCAAGGAGATCATGACGGCAGTGGGGCTGTGGCTGGCATTCTGAAAGCAGCCACCTCTGCTCCACTGCCCGGCTGCTCAATCTGCAAGGCCCAGAAACAACGGTCTCCCTTCACCAGAAAAGACCCAGGTAAACCCGATCATCTTGTACCCGTGTTCCTCGACACATACCTGCTCTGGTTTACAAATCATAAAGGTACTTTATTAGTCTAATGTGAGACTCTCAGTGACTCCTGACAGTGACTCAGGGCGTTTTCTTACCAAGAACTGAAGCCTTGCTGGAAAATCAAATGTGAATCTAGTGATCTGTGGGGCGAATACAGCAGCTAGGACAGTCAGGGCAAGCAGCTGGCAGAAGGAACCAGCCAGCCGGCTGCCAAGGACATCTGGGCAGCAGACAGAGCTGCCCCGGTGGACAGGGGTGAGATGATGCATGTTTGGGCAGGTCCCTCCCTGCATTTATATGGGACACACGGACCCTGCACGGCAGACATTCGTCGTAAGTGGCAGGTGGCACCCAAGACTTGGTGCCTGCCATCAGGGTGAGCCTATTGCTAACTCCCTCCCATCACTTGGAGCTTCCCTGCCTGCCCACAGCCAGGCAGAGGAAGGTATGGCTTAGTGAGGGAAATGACAAGAGACTTTGTCATGCTTGGTGGTCCTATCCTAGGCCCTCCCTCTCTGTGGGATCAGGCGACCATGTGTTGTGCTGCCTACCAGATAGGGACGGGCTCATGCCGGCCATGAGTCCCGGGGCCCTGGGAGTATGCAGGCACTTTATCCCAGGGCCAGCCCCAACACCAGGGATGCTGAACACCACCTGGGAGACTAGCCTGGCCCATGGAGGCTGCTGAGAAGAACTGTCAGAGTGCAAGGGTTTGAACCCAGCTTCACCACTGTTAGCTGAGCAACAGGAGGCTTTGATTTAGTGTCTCCGAGTCTCAGTTTCCTCAGCTGTAAAGTGAGTACAGCAGTGGCCTCCCACCTCCCCAGCTGAGAGCATGAGCTGTGGCATGTCTGCACATAAGGGGACCTCGTGACTGATGGTTGCCATTGCCACCGTCTGAGATGCCAATGCTGCTGGAGACCTGAGAGACGAAGGGGAGGCCAGATGGTGTTGAGGGGAGGATGGGCATGGGGAGAGAGCTTCGGAGTTGTGGAAGGACACAGCATGGGGAAGGGGAGCCAAAACAACCAGGGCCAAGTCCCCAGGGTCCCGTCTGTGTTCTGATGGGAGTTCTGCTGGGAGCTGGTGCTGGAACTTCTGTTATGTTCCAGATTCACACAGGCCATGGGCCAAAGGAAGGATGCACTTGTGAGAGCAAGAATGGGGCCCAGCCTTGGTGCTGAGTGCTGGTGGGGAGGCAGAGCAGGATCAGGGTTGGAACAGAAGGTGGGTGGCTGAGAAAGTCAATGTTAGCCACTGCCTTTGGGCTGCTTGGATTTGCACCATGGCTCGTGGCCACATGGAAGGCTGTGGTGATGCAGGTGCTGGGGCCCACGGCATTTGGCAGAGCCAAGTCCTAAGAGTCAGAAATGCCTGACATTTTTATGACAGGGCCAGCCTCCCCCTCCCCCACCCCTGCCACCGTGGGCAGACACCCTCTTCCCAGGGCAGGCCTGGGAGGGCCCAGGAAGGTGGTCTTACCTGCGGATGGTTCTGAGCAGGGTGGAGCGGGCCTCGTTGTGGAAGGTGATGATGATGCTGGTGGGGGGGAGGTCCGCGCAGTACACCAGCATGGTACATCTGGGGAAGGAAAGGCAGGATGACAGTAAGACCTTCAGGGGGCAGAGCAGATCAGAAGGGCTGGAACCAAGGGCACTGTGGAAGTCACCAGCACAGAGGGATGCCTGCTGTCTGCGGGGACTGCCCCAGCTGCACAGCCTGGGCTAAGACCCCCAGGGCAGGGGGGTTCCCAAAATGAGTGAAACTAGGTTTCCCACCTCCTCAGGGGAACTTGAGCTTGGATCCAAATTAAGTTAGTGTACAGAATATCAGCGTGGGATTTCTTGCCTGCCCAAGTTAATGCACAGCGGGTCCTAGCA
Organism: Vulpes vulpes; assembly: GCF_048418805.1. NCBI lineage: Eukaryota > Metazoa > Chordata > Mammalia > Carnivora > Canidae > Vulpes > Vulpes vulpes. The sequence continues at coordinate 87,146,026 of NC_132787.1, read as the reverse complement.
GCCACACGGTGCCACCGCCAAGTCTTGGGCTCTGCTCCCTGGTCCGTGTCCTGGGCCGGCAGCCCCAGCCCACCACACCACGCGGACCCCGACCTCCTGGCACACACGTGGAAATCCGGCATGCTTAACGAGGCAGAGCCCTAAAACCCTGGCAGAGACAATAAAACCCCGTCCTGAAAAAGCATTCATTTCCACGTGTCCAGGATCATTTCGTATGACAATTACATCTGGGGTAATTTCAATTTAATACCTCGCTGCAAGGGAAAATTGTAGCCCGCAGCCCGAAAATTACTATAATAATGAAAATAAACCCGCCAAGTGATGCCGGTGCCACCGGGGACTATCCCTGGGTAAGTGCTTCCTCCTGTTACTCGCTCTTTCAGGGGCTGCCCAATTACGGGGAGTGATATTAAACGAGGAAGTAAATAACAGACATTTGGTGAGTCAAATGTTTCTTCTCTTCATTTTCCAATTTCGTCCTCAGCTCAGGGCTTTGCATTTGGGGTCCAGGGATCCAAGGCTGGCCTTCCAGGGGACCAGGAGCCCGCTGAAATTGTTTGCAAAGTAGTGTATGCAAATGTGTGGTTTGTTGTGATTCTGTTTGGTTTTTTTCCCTCCGGGAAGATGATTCATGGTTGTCACTAGATTCTCAAAGAAGTCTGTGGCTGAAAACACCTCATCTCAGTCCTAGGCCAACGAGGGGAAGGGACAGTAGAAATGTGAGTCATGACCTTCAGGCCTTCAGGCCTGCAGAGACAACTCTTCACCGTATCATGTCAGCTCCACCTACTAAGAAAACCCTCCGGAATCCACTCCTCCTCCCTCGTCCCTGTGGGTCCCGCTCTGAGAGTCCTTGCTTCTCTCGGGGATCCCTGTGGCAGCCTCCTGACTGCCTGGTCTTCCTGCCTCCACCCTCTGCCCCTGACACTCCTATCCTGTCTAACACACAACTCTGCCCAGGCCTTCTTCTGGCCCGAAGCCCTCAGTAGCTCCTGATGCAGAAAGTCCAAAGTCCCTATCACAGCCCTCGAGACCTCCCACAGTGACAGCATCGTTTGCTGCCAGAACTCTCCACCACTGCTCACACTATTACTTCTGTACAGAACAATGTCCTTCCTCCTTTCTCCACCCAATGAGCTCCTACTCATCCTTCAAGACCCAGAGCAAATGTCGCTTCTGCTGTGAAGGCATTCCATACTCCCCCAGATAAATAATGACCCGCTGTTTGTGCTCCTGTAATTCTGTACATATCTCTCTTCTAGAACTTTCTGAGAATGGGCTGGCTTCCCCATTTGACTATGAGTTCCTCTAGGGAGGACAAGGATCCTTGGGAGATAGACAAGGATCCTTGTCTATCTCCATGTCCCTAAAATAAGAACTATGCAGAGCAGATGCCCATTCATGGAGAAAGGGAGAAAGAAATTTGGGAGATGCCTTCCTAGCTCAGCTGGTGACTTAGAGTTGATGGTTTTCAAACGTGTGGCAGCCAGCCTTCCCAAAGGCTCTCAGTGAATCTCACCTACTGAGATTAGCAGGACCTCCTTGTCTCTGTCAGAGGGGACAAAAAGAAAGACTGAACCAAGTGACTCACAAGACCACAACTGCCAGGGCTGTGCCAAAGGTCAGGCACCGGGGACAGCCCCGGGGATGGCAAAGGGACCCCAAACCCTAGCTTTGGTGATGTAAGTTATTTAGGGTTGGCAGGTGCAGGGGGCTGGGGCGGGGAGGGTAGGGGGGGCTGCTGTTCAGAGAGCTTCTGGGGACAGAGGTCATTTCTCCTGCCTCCGCCACACCCAGCTGGGAGGCAGGCACGTATGGGCACAATGACCCAGCAGCGTGCACACGCACAGGGCTCGGAGAGCAGAGAGGCAGGCGTACCCCACCTGGGGTGGTGGAGTCTTCCTGGACGAGGAGGTGCTGGACGTGGTAGGGATGATCTGAGAGACATGGGGCACAGCGTCCCAGTCCTGGCACGGTTCTCAACCTTGAGGCCGAGAGCTGCGAGAGACAGTTCATAGAATATTCTATGGGGTCGTACACCACTGAGCATCTGTGGGACTACGGACCAACCATGTCCTCTCCAGTCCGCTGACTGCTCATCATGTAGGATCCTGCTTAAGCGTCCTACAGCATAGTACTCAGGAGCTTCCATGGTAGCTGACACCGAATAAACACGGCTGATTTGAAAGAACCTCACAAAGACCACTGTGCAGCTTAGGCTCAACTGTGTGGCTGGACGTCGAATGGACTTTTCTGAGCCTCAGTTTCTCCATCTGGAAAGCGGAGACGACAATTTTTAACTAGGAGATTTTTTTCCTCCTAGATTATTACTATGTTGTTAGGCAACAGTCCGTGCTTGACAAAACTGTCACGACCGTTATCTTCAACATCCAGTTCAAATGTGCAGGCTACTCCTCCCATTGGGCGGTTTTGTCCTGTCCGACAGAGGGCGAGGGGCTCTGAGAGGCAAGAGGAGGTGGGGGAGAGCAAAGGACGCAGCATCAGCGTTAGGGAAAGAAAGTGGGCTGTGATGCCAGAATCCTGACTCTGACAAAAACTGGCTGTGTGCCCTTGGGCACATCATTTGCCTTCTCAGAACTTGGATGTGTCACCTATAAAATGCAGACAGACACCTTCCTCGCAGGCTTGTGAAGACCACAGACTGCAGGCAAAGCACCAGGTGTTTAACAGATGCCAAGTAGGGCAGCCCGGGTGGCTCAGCAGTTTAGCACCGTCTTCAGCCCAGGGCGTGATCCTGGAGACCCGGGATCAAGTCCCACATCGGGCTCCCTGCATGGAGCCTGCTTCTCCCTCTGCCTGTGTCTCTGCCTCTCTCTCTCTCTTTCTCTCTCTCTCTCTCTGGGTGTCTCATGAATACATAAATAAAATCTTAAAAAAAAAAAAAAAACAGATGCCAAGTAAATGGTAGCTGGAATTCTTATTATCATGGCTCTAGTAGCTGAACCAGCCTCCATGCAACGTTCTGTGCTTACGGACGAGAACCAAGAGCTCATGGTTGTGAAAAGGAAAGGGTCTTGGAGATGACCCAGTCCAACCTCCTAAACTGGGAAGAACTTGGTGGTGTGACAGGCACTGGCAGGAGCCTGGGTGGTCGTGCTCTTGGACCTCAATCCCCTCCAGCCTCATAAGCCTGCAGGATAAGGGACAGGGGGCTCTTCTGGAGGTGGGGCAGGGAACCCCGAAGAGCTCCAGCGTGCAAAGGCCCATGGAGGGCAGGCAGCAGGGCAGTGCCTTGCACCCTATGGCTTGGGCCGCCTGGCTCCGGGGACTTCATGTGCCTTCCTCCTGCCCCTGGTCACAGCGCATTCATGGTCTCATCTGACCCTCGCAACAGCATCTGAGAACCTCTACTCCACACAAGAGGAGAACCGGGGGCTCAGAATCTCACTCAGGGGTCACACAGCCGGTGAGTGGCTCAGGCCAGCTGAACCCAGGTCCTGTGACTTCTAACTGCCACCTGTCCCTAGCATCCTGCAGCCCTGCTTGGGAATGAGCAGCAGGTACTGGGAGCAACAAGGCAGAGAGGCGCAGACAAATCCTTCAAGCTGGACGCTCTGAGGAGAGTCAGCTCGGATGGTGGGCTCTCTGGGGGAAGGATCTAAAAGATTAATCTAATGGCAAGATCTATTAGGGACACTGGGGGAATGTCAAAAGCTACCAATGCTGAGATCTGGCGCTGCAGACGGATGGGAAAGCATGTTTATAATTTATTAAAGATTCAGGGGTTTTACTGGAGAGAAGAGCCAGTGAGCAGGGAAGATCGCTGTGGGGGTAGAGCGGGGAGGAAGGGTGGGCCAGCGTGTGGGGAGCCTGCCTGCCGGGCTGCTGTCCTGACGGCCCCCACACCTCCTGAGTAACGGATGCTCCGCTGAGCTCATTTCCCACGTGTAGTTTTTTTTTGGTTGTTCTGTGTGTGTGTGTGTGTGTGTGTGTGTGTGTGTGTGTGTTTTCTGAAAAATTCAACAGAGACTCTTGATTTCCCCAAGTTGAGGTGTGTCTCAAAATGCTTCCTGAACCACCAACTTCTTGAGTGTCCAGTGCCACTTCCCGGCCGAGGACGCTCCCACAGAGGTTTGAAACGCCAGCCCCGGGGCACAGGGAGGAGCCTCTCCCTCCTCCATCTCTTTCCATCTCTCCACACCAATCACTGCTCCCCTACCCACCCACACCCCACCCCTGCACCCCAACAGGTGGGACTGTTGGGTGCCACACCCAACGCGGGTATGTCAGAAACATACTAAGTGGTGGTCGCTGTTACCATTGAAATATAATGTGCACATGTTTTGTTTTTTAAAGATTTTATTTATTTGAGAGAGAGAAAGCGCATGCGCAAGGAGGGGGGAGGGGCACAGGTGGATGGGGAAGCAGGCTCCCCTCTGAGCTCAAAGCCCGACATGGGGCTCCATCCCAGGACCCCAGGATACAACCTGAGCCAAAGGCAGATGCCTAACTGACTGAGTCACCCAGGCATCCCGTGTACACAAGCTCATGAAAGTGACAGCTGCCTGTAAGCAGTGTTATGATATCGTCATCATCATCCCCGTTTTATCAGTGGGCAACAGAGGCTCCTGGTGGCCCCAAGTGTGCCTGCTAAGGCTGGCACCCGGGTCCTTTGATTTCTGGACATACTTCTTCCTCCTACAGCACTCCACCCCTACGGAAGAAAAGACATGGTCATAAATTATAAACATGTGGGTTTTTATCGTGGAGTGTCAAAACAGGAGGGAGTGATGGAGAGGCAGACCCAGCAATTCTGAAGCAGAGGAGAGCAGAATTATTACCAACACACTGATGGAAAAGAAAGCCACTGCACTCCCCTGCCATTGACAACGCAGACAATAGTGTGATAAGACACGCTCCTGAAGCAGGGCTCTGGCATCCCAGAGGGGAGACTGAGGCAGTAAGGGGAAAGGTCACACAAATATGCGGCAAGATGTAATGGAGATCACGCAGGCCTTGGGGGCGGGGGTGACACCCTGGGTGTGTCATCACTTGGGAGCTTGGCAGTGACTCCACTTCTCTAAGCCTTAGCTTCTAGTTTACAGTGATGAAATTAAACTACTTTGGGGGTGCCTGGGTGGCTCAGTCGGTTAAGCATCTGACTCTTGATTTCAACTCAGGTCACGATCTTGGGGTTGTGGGATCCAGCCCCATGCTGGGCTCCATGCTGGGCATGGCACCTGCTTGGGATTCTTTCTCCACCTCTGCCTCCTGCCACACCCTTGCCCAGCTTGTGTACACACGCATGCTCTCTCTCTCAAAAGTGGCCCCTGCTACCAGCCACTGTGTTGAGCACCCTGCATATCTAATGCTCCATAACCTTATGAGCACCATAACCTATGAAGGGCCACTGCTTCATGGACTCACTCAGGAGGAAACTGAGGCACTGGGAGGTTAAATAACTGGCTGCAGCCACTGCGGGGATTCAAACCCAGGCCTGCCAGACGTCCTTGTCACCATGCCACAACTGTCACTATGCCACAACACCTCCATGCCAGCCGTGTTCCAAGCATTAGGGTATCCATGAGCCTCCAGCTGCTGTTCTGGTCCTGTCTGTGCCCTGTGGACACACGTGTTCCCACTCAAGTCAACTGCTTCAACCCAAGAAGCTGTTTCTTTCTTTTCTTTTCTTTTCTTTTCTTTTCTTTTCTTTTTTCTTTTCTTTTCTTTCTTTTCTTTTCTTTTCTTTTTTCTTTCTTTTCTTTCTTTCTCTTTCTTTCTTTCTTTCTTTCTTTCTTTCTTTCTTTCTTTCTTTCTTTCTTTCTTTCTTCCCTCCCTCCCTCCCTCCCTTCCTCTCTCTCTCTTTCTTTCTTCTTTCTTTCTTTCTTTCTTTCTTTCTTTCTTTCTTTCTTTCCTTCTTTCTTTCTTCTTTCTCTTTCTGTGTGTCTAGATTTTATTTACTTGAGAGGCAGAGAGAGAAAGAGTACAAGCAGAGTGAGGAAGAGTAGAGGGAGAGGGAGAAGCTCCCCATGGAGCAGGGAGCCCGACATGGAGCTCATTCCCAGGACCCCAGGATCATGACCTGAGCTGAAGGTAGATGCTTAACTGACTGAACGACCCAGGTACCCCCCAAGAAGCAGTTTCCACTGAGCTCTGGAACTCAGCTCTTGGAACAACCTTCCTGGAGGGGAGGGACAGGCTGATGCTCCTGGACAGTTTAGAGGAGGACAGGCAAAGTGCTGGCTAAGCTGCCACTGGGGAGTCCCTACAGGGGCTTCAACTTACTGCCCAGATTGGAGCCAGCAAAGGTGTGGTATCAGTGAGGCCCTGGGAGGAGCAATTCGTGAACATCTATTCCTAAACAGAAAGCTGTGCCCATCCCTCTGCTTCCTGCACACGCAGCAGAGGCCAGACTCAGCCAGAGAAAGTGAATGGGCTGTCTTCTCTGTATGTTCCATATCTGAACTCTACAGCCACAGGGGGCAAGGGAGACACAGGCATAAAGTAGAGGTGGGACCCGTTTCCTGGGAGAACACTGCCTCCAAGGGAGTGACAATCTGTGGATTTCCAGGTGCAAGGGTACGGGGGCACATCCTCCATCCCTCCTGCACTCTTGTCTCGTCTCACCACGTCATGGCTTCAGCCCTGAAGGTCTCAGGGAGACCACCAAGTCCTCCCCTCGTTCCCCAGGACACGAACACCCACCACAAAGCTGATGTGTGTGTGAGGAAGGATGAGGGGGGCTAAGCTCTTGGCTGACGGACCTTTTCAGTATGTCAGCTGCCTTGGGACAGGGACAGTGAGCACGCTGCCAGTGTTTAGAGTCACAGGTTTTGTACTTAGAGCGGAGAACATCTAATATGTTCCCGGTTTAGTTCTATGTAAGGAAGCCTGCTCCCAGCCAAGAGGAAAAGGAAGGTGGCCAAAAGGTATAAAATGCCAAGCTTGTGTCTGGCCTCTAGGTCCAAATTCAAGTCTTTAGAAGAGGAAAAATGCAAGCAGTATGAAAAGTATGACAACTGTAAAATCAGAAATTCCTTTTAATCTCATTTCATGGGCAACACAGATACACTGTAAGGCATGAAATTTTTATTTCATGTCAATTTCACTGGGATTTCACATGCAGATTAATTTGTTCATCCACATAAATATATACTGCTCCTAGGTCTTGCCTCAACAGCTGTCCTCACTTAGGATTACAGAAATTCTACATCTCATAAAAGATACTTAGAATAACAGTGAGATCTGCTACTCTATTATGCTGCCAGGTTTTAATTGCTGAACAATTTATTAAAATCCTTTACTTTGGGAAGGGGGTTTGTGGGCCAGGGCAGGACAATGAGCTGCCTAGAAACCTGGTTGGGTACTACTGGTGGGCAGTAGATGGTCTCCCACCCCCAAGGCCTTGTGTAGTTCCCTCCCCTGGAATGTGGGCTGACACATTCAGGAACAGAGTACAACTAAAGTGACGGGATGCCACTTCTGTGATTCTGTTAGGAAAGACCAGGACATCTGTCCTTTTGGCTTGCATACTTGGGTGAAGTAAGCTGCCATGTTGGGGAGCCTCGCAAGGCAAGGAACTGAGCATGGCCTCAGGTCAACAGCCCGTGAGGAACTGAATCCTACCCACAACCACAAGAAGGAACTGGGATGAGGGTCCAGCCCAGTTTTGTCCTGAGATGCCAGTAGCTCCAGCTGACCCATGGCTCACTGCCTGTGAGACACCTGAGCCATACCCGAATGCCTGACCCACAGAAACTGAGATAATAAATGTCCTGTGAAGCCACTAATTTGTGGGTAATTTGTTATACAGCAACAGACAAGGTACTCTTAGCTACCTGAAGAAACAAGGTCAGCAGCATTTCTCACACCCCTGGGGTCAGTGGTAAATCCTCTTGGGCAGTTGATGGAAAAGCTGTGCAACTGCATCATGGCTGTCCAAATGACGTGCTCCCAGAGCCCCCACAGGACCCTTTGATGGCCCCATTCTTCAAGATGATGCTAGTTATGGATGCCGGGGACCCTACATACACAGAGAAGTTCTCCAGGAGTACCTTTTTGGGGTTGTTCCAATCTTTATAGATTCAACTCCCTCAGGAGTTTTTTTTTTTTTTTTTAAGATTTTGTTCGTTCGTTCATTCATTCATTCATTCATTCATTCATGAGAGACACCGAGAGAGAGAGAGAGTCAGAGACATAGGCAGAGGGAGAAGCAGGCTCCATGCAGGAAGCCCAATGTGGGACTCGATCCTGGGACTCTGGGATCATGCCCTGAGCCGAAGGCAGACGCTCAACAGCTGTGACCACCCCCCACCCCCGGCATCCCAGGAGTTCTTAATATGAACCATACAATACAAGAACACTGTCTGATTCTTTGCTCACTTCTCCCATGGATGGTTCACAGGAGTACCCTTCCACATGGGTAAAGGAGAAGTTAATTCCTTTCATTATAGTGGATGTTCTGGGGCTTAAAGGCTTAATTCTCTTGCAGAAAGGCTGACCTAGATGGTATCATTGACATCCCTCCAGGAACACAAGGCCATTTAACAGAAGACTTGATCTCAGGGTGAGCCTACTTAGGCTAATAAATGCCTTCCCTTGCACCAATCACCACCATATTCCTCATTGACTCTGTCATCCAGCTTGGGGCCTGCAGTTCACTTCTTCCTCCCGGATTTCTCAGCCAGCTACTCTCAGTAGCATCACATTTCTAAGAAACCTACATCTCGGACCATTCTAGAGCACTTCCACTATCAGATTAATTGCAGCCCATAGATCAGAATAGTGTTCCCAGAAAACAGCTCTGCAAGCCCATTTTCCTGGCAATGTAAGAATGCCCAAGAGGGGTCTTTGCTGACAAACTGGGAAGCTAATTGGGGAAGAAGCCTGCTATTATATAGAGGCCATGGTGTCAGGGGCCTGGGTGGCTCTTGGTTTTGGTTCAGATCATGATCTTGGGGTCATGGGACTGAGCCCTGTACTCAGCGTGGAGGCTGCTTTGGATTCTCTCTCCATCTCCCTCCTCAAACCCCTGACTTGCTATAACAGTAGAAAGTACCAGGAAGAGCATCTGGCTAATCACTCCCTACACTGCCAGCTGGTGGACAGTGTCTCCAGGAGAAGCCTATGCATGCTCCATGAATAAAGTGTAGACAAGTCAAATCAGTTGGACAAATGAGAAATACTGGAAAAATACTAGATCACCCTTCTGGTGATCCACCAATACACATGAATATGTTACAAGTTTTGAGACTTCTAGCCTATTGTTTATGCAGCTTTGACCTCAAAACCTGCCCCCTCCCCAACCTCACACTTTTCCTTCTTCCTAGCAGACAATCCCTTACACATGGTGGGAACTCACATATCTACTAGATATATGGTGAGTAAAGCATAGCATTTACCTAAGAGAATTCTGTGGGACACAGGTTTAGAAAAAATTGGTTCCAGCTCCCTGTTTATTCACAGATGAGGAAACTGAGGCCCTGAACAGTGAAGTGACCTGCCCAAGGCCACCCTGCTAGTTAGTGGTCTGTCTAAGATCTTCTGGGTCTTAATGACTGAACTTGCTATTTCCTTCAAGGAACCAAGCTTGGGGGCCTCAGTCAGATGATAGAGAGAGGCCTCAGGCTCAGTCTATGGAGCGTTACTGCCCACCTCTGCTTTCCGGTGCCCCATTTTCCCCTCTCCCCACCAAATCCTACCACCAAGGTCCCTATTACTTCTCAGTGTCACTAAGCTAGTGGAAACTTATCAGTCTTTACTTGTTATCTCTGTAGCACTTGACATTGACAGTCACACACTTTATTCGATACTTGATTCTTTGCCCTTGGCTTTAGCGAAGTCACCTTAGTGTGGCTATCCTCTTAGGCTGTCTCTTCTGAGTTTTGTTTGTTTGTTTTTTAAGATTTTATTCACTTATTCATGAGAGACACAGAGAGAGAGGCAGAGACATAGGTAGAGGGAAAAGCAGGCTCCCCACAGGGAGCCTGATGCAGAACTCGATCCCAAGACCCTGGGATTACGACCTGAGTCAAAGGCAGATGCTCAACCACTGAGCTACCCAGGTGCCCCTCTCCTGGGTTTTCCTCTTCTTCCCTCATCTGAAGTTCTCATGTTCCCAATCCCACCCAAATTGTCCTAAACCACTTCTTCTCAGTCTTCCTTCTCTTTGGATGACACACTTTTTTTCCAAGGCTTCAATTTTCTATCTGTCTGCTAATGACCCCAACCCTATCCCTAATCTTGATGAGCACCTTCCCTGGGATATCCCCATGAGGTGATCTCTTCTTCACCCACCCTCTGCCTCCAGCACCTCAGCCAAGCCTGCTATGCCTTTTGTCTTCCCCAGTCTACCATCTACCGTGTACTCAAATCCAAGAGATATTCTCGAATCCTGCCTCTCTGTGGCCTCCTAATCTAATGAAAGGCCTAGTCCTGTCAATCCTTCTTAATTTATCTCTCAACCTGGCTGTTTCTTCACATTCCCATCATGTCTTCTCTATATTACTGCAGCAACTTCCAAGCTGGCTTTATCCCTTTCCAATCTAGCCTGCACCCTGCAGCTAGAATGATCTTTCCAAACTGCAAATTTTTAACATGTTTCAATGCTGCCTAACTGCTCACAAAATGACATTGAAACTTCTAATTATGGCTTCCTCTCCTAGTGACCCGGCACCACTTCTGACTCCTCCCCACCCCGCATGCTCCAGATCCAGCCACCTTTTGCCTGACCCACTCTTCTCTCTCCGGACCTCTGCAGCCATGGCCTCCCTCCCATGTGTCTGAAATGCACTCTCTTCTCTTCCAAGATTGGGCCATTTTCTCTTATTCTAATCTTGGCTTTGAAGTTACTTTCCCTGGAAAGTATTTCTTGATCTCTCAAGGTTTTCCCAATGCGCTCTCCTAGGACATCTCTGTAATCGATTACCAAAAATTGTGAACTTATTTTTCTCTCCCCTGTACTTAGCGAGGCAAGGGCTCCTTTGTGTTGCGACCTCAGAACCTAGTACAGTGCTTAGGCACTGTAGGTATACATGTCTGAAGAATGAGTGGATGCATGAAGGAGGAAACAGGGGCACTCGCACGGGGGCAAAGCCAGAGGGGACAATGTCCCTTGCCAAGGTATGAGTGACACCAGCTCAAGGAATCTGCTGAACTATATACACTGAGCAAGGTGCCAAGGTCAGTCATACAGAGAAGAGAGACCAAACAAATCACTAAAACTACTGAAGTTAGAATATGGAGCCATAGTGGCACAAACAGGGAGCCCCGGGTAAAGGTTGTCCTGGGAGATATCCAAGACAGCCATTTGGTGCCTGTGGAGACTCTGACACATTCTCTGTAGCACCAGAAATACCCAGCTATGTTTAAAGGGCCAGAATGTTCTTGATTACCAAAGTCCTAGGGAGAAGAACAGCGTCTGGTATTATCAAGGTGTCCATCAAACCTGTTCAAAGATGATGAACACTTGTTCTTTCAAGTGAGAAGCGAGAGGCTGAATCCTACCCAGACAGGGTTGCCAGGCATGGCTCAGACACCCTCTTTGCCTGGACCCAGGCTGTCTGATGTGATAGCCATTGGGTATTGGAGTGTGAAATATGCACAAGATTTCCAAGACTTTGTATGAAAAACAATGTAAAATAGCTCATCACACTCACTGTATGTCAAAGTGACAAAATTTGGGTAAACTGAATTAAATAAAACATATTATTAAAAAGAATTTCACTTGTTTCTTTTGCTTTTTCAAACGTGTCTACCAGAAGATTTTACATTACCTACATGGCTTTACATCTATTTTTATTGGACGTTGACATCCTAGATATTACTCAACCTTAGCTTGTATACAGCCCAATTTCAAATTTCAGCATTAGTGCCAGACAATCATTTCTAGATGCAGGGTTCTTTTGTATGAGTAAAATAAAACTTAAAAAATTATAAAGACCATTATTAGGTTTGCAACATCTTATTTTGTGGGAGAGAGAACATATTTTAAAAATCCCACCATCTAATATCATCCTTTCATAAAATGGTGTGTAAACATTAGAAAAGGCTGCAATTTCAGAATCATTAAAAACCCTTTAAATTGTAAAATTAAGCTTTAAGAACATCTTTCTCATGGTATCCTCTCTTCCGACACCAAGGATCAGATTTGCACTAATTCACACATGAAAGTACAGCTCAAAGGTCTATCCACTATGATAAGCCGTATTTGACTGCCCACCCCCCACACCATGGACACCAAGCATGGAGGACAGGACATCTCCACTCTTTGCTCCGGAACCAGCAGCCTCAGGTCCATTCTTGGTGCTGCTGAACCTAACACATTGGTATGGTTTTTCTGATCCCTGGTCCCAATTTATCTCCTCACGCCTTTGGCTGCCCATGCAACCTGACCCAGAATGCACACCTGACTGGGGAAGGCAGACAGCTCGGGCTGAGCTCAGGCCTCCTAGAACCCACCACTGCTCCCCTCTGCACAGGACCCTCTTGCTTTCCCGGAGAACCGATTTTGCTCTGTTTTGCTTATCAGCTCCTTTGAAATGAGTGGGACCCTGTGGTTTGGGGAAACCACAGATAGGCAGCAGTACCTTCCCTCCAGGAAGAGCAACTGCTCTCAGCAGGCAGCAAAAAGGCTTCTCTTGGGATGCCGCCAGGATCTGTGTGCGCTGGTACAGAGCACCACCCAGATGGCAACCATGTGCGTGTGTGTGCACGCGTGTACGTGTGCGTGCACACAACACAGGGGAGAATGTTCTCAAAAGGCAAATGCAGAGCGTAGCTGGGACCAGGAAGTGCGGAGGTGGGCCAAGGCCTATTTTTGCAATGTTTCTGAAAAAGATGCCTTGGTGTCTGGGACAAGGGCTCCTTCGAGTCTTATTTTAGCCCTGCGTGAATCACATTACACAATAGTAATAACAGACAACACCTACTGACCCCTGGCTCTGGCTCAGGTCTTCTTCCAAGAGCTTTAGATCTGCACAAAGATTCTCTGAGGTAGCGCTGGGGCTCCTCCCCTCCCATTGTGGAGGGGACTTTGAGGGCAGGTCAGTAAGCAGCAGAGCCTCCAGATAAAACCAGATGGGCTGGCTCCTGACTCTGTGCTCTTACTCGCTCCCCTGGGGTGCCCCTGGATGGTCATCCAATTGGCTGGCTCTCGGCCTTTATTTCACACTGGCCCTGGCACACGCTGGAAGGTTCTGGAAAGATGGAAAACCACAAGTCTGGGCTGTCCCTCACTGCTAAAGAATGGTATCTCCCTTTGATGCTCCCTGAGCTATTTCCAGATATTTCTCAGACTTAGGGCTTCCTTTTACCTTTTGCCGTCAATCCTCAGATTGAAGCAGCTGAGATAAGACCTGTAGCCCTAGTGAGTCCAGGGATGCAGCCAGGCCCAGCCCACTGAGCTCAGAAATGGCCTGCTTGAGGGCCAACTGTCCCTCAAGTGGAGAGGTAAAAAGCCAGGTCTTCTCATACCTTCCCGTGCACGTCTTATCAGTCCAATCTGTCCATTCCAAGTCAGTCCTGAACCACCTTCTGCCTCATGCCTCCTTTATTCTCACCTCCACCCCCCAAGCCAGGGCCACACCCTACAAGAGCCCCCTGACTGTTCTAAGCCTGCAGAACTGTCCCTCCATCTCCTTCCCCGCTGCTTTCCACACACGCTCACACACCACTCTCCCTACCGTCGCCTGGTTCCTTGAAGCTAAACCAGACTATAACCCAAGGCCTCCTCATCACCCTGACCCCCAGCCCTGCCCCGCAGTTCCCCTGCCTTCCAGCTCTGCTACCCCAGTCCACTCACTTCCCTCCAACACGACCTCCACATGCCTCCCCACCCCCACGCCTCCACCTTCCCATCCAGGGCTGCCTGAATCATAGCCCTTGTGCCACTCACAGCAGACTCCGCCACCATGCTTCTCATGGGACTTACTCCCCTGCCTGCAAAGCTGTGCTGTTTTCTCCATGGGCCAGGGCCCACTTTTCTACTTCTTGATGCTCGTAAGGGCAAGTGAGTCAACGTCCTCATCTCTAAACCGGAATCACAGAGAAGATGTTGGGAGGCTTAGCTGGGAAAACATAGACAAGGTGCCTACCACATGTCAGGAGGACTGTTTGATCAATAAACACTGGCTGATTGTGGTCCCGGATTTATGTGCTAACAGAGAATTCTTTGTTGAGTGAAGGTGGTTTTAAATTTCCCATGATTTGATTTCTCCCTCTGTTTCAAGGATGCTTTCCCACACCTGCACTCCCAAACCCTCATGTCTTCAGTAGACGGTTCTGACAGTGAATCCAGTGAGGTGCCCTTCGGGTGCACAGTCCCTCAGCTGGTACCGATGAGGGGCTCAGTGTCGGGCACTCTGCTGGCACACCTCACCTGCCCCAGCTTGCTCCAGGTCTCAGCGGGGAGACTGATGTGTGCCCCTCAGGGTAATGAGGGCTCACAAGTGAGCTCAGGAGTGAGGAGGAGCTGCTGACCTCAGCCCGAGGGGGTGAGATGTCTTCCTAGAGGACAGCCCCCCCCCACACACAACTGCCCCAGGTTTCTGAAAGATGAAGGAGTGCCCTGAGAAGACAGAGCAGCAAAGATAAAGAGGCATGAAGCCTCGAGCACAGTCAGGCAGCCACAGCCCCGACTGGCTGGGTGGACCTGCCTTCTGGAAGACGTGAGCCAACGATGAGCCAACATCTGAAAGGTTTTAGATGGGAAGCGAAGTGTCTGCATTTGGAAAACTCTCCATGGAGAAAGAGCGGGGGATGGACTGGTAAGGGGCCAGAGCCATACTGGAGGGTGGTGGAGGCTGCCATAGTCACCCAGGCCACAGGGGACAGTCACTGAGGATGGCAAGCAAGGCTAGGGACCACGGGCTCTCTAGGAGGCAGACTCAACAGAATAAGGGTGGGCCATGTGGGACACCAAAGGTTTGGGCTTGGCTCCAAGGTGAACAGTAGGACCTGTCCTGAGATGGAGCAGGTGAGAGCAAAGCGGGCGGCCTGCTATCTCGAGAGGTAGTACAGGCAGGTTCAGTGAGGCTCGGGGTAAGGGATAAATGAGAGATGCATCCAGTGGGGCACCTGGGTGGCTCTGTCCACTGAACATCCGACTCTTGACTTTGGCTCAGGTTATGATCTCAGGGTCATGGGACTGAGCCTCGTCATAGGGCTCCATGCTCAGCACAGCCTCATCATAGGGCTCCATGGAGATTCTCTGTCTCCCTTTGTCCCTTCCTCTGTACGAGTGCTCTTTCTCTCTAATAAATAAAATCTTTTTTAAAAATTATGTGTTCATATGATGAACCAGGGGAAAACGTGGAGAAGCAGGAAGGCAGGAGAACAGATGGAACGATGTCTGCTCTGGCTGGGATCAAGGTCATGGTGGGGGCTGGGTGGGGGCAGAGGGTGAGAGCTGGACCCGTGGGCTTCCGTCACATAGAAGGGTCACTCCTGCGGCCTTAGGGACACCGAGGACGACCACAGGGGCACTGGCTGATCCTGCTAGCCCACACCGAAGCCCTGGCTGCGAGGCTGCTACGTGACTCCATGGGTCCCCCTTCCTCGGTCACATGGTGCCTTCTTCAGCTGCTTTTCCAGCCGCCCCCAGGCCCACTGCTCACGTCACTCCATCCCACTGTCTGTCACCCTGGCCAGCACCGGCTTTCCACAGCCGCCCGCCCACAGCTGTCACCTCTGCTCTTTTCATCTGCTATCAGACTCGGTTCCACTTCCTGGCGCCCGGCCCCGAAATCACTCCCTCTGCTGGCCTTGGCTTCCATCCCCACTATTTTAAAAGTACACATTCCACCAGACGTGGCATCGCGATTGCCTCATTGCTTATTTTGCGCTCCGGTTTTTAAAGTTAAGTTTGACATTCAGGCAAGTTAAGTGTTTGGGCGCCAGGAGCCAAGGCTGAGGCAGGAAGCTCTGTGCAGAACTTCTCTGCCCGCACCCTCTCCACCCCCGCACCACCTTGTTCCTGGAACGTGCCCCAACTCAGAGGTGGGGGAGCCGGCACAGAGCCAGGACCTCTCCAAACCCATTCACATGGCTCCTTGCTCCTGCGGGGCCGGCCCCCTCTTGGCCCTGCCTCCTCCACCTGCTGCGTAGCTGTGGAAAGATCATAGGGCCTGGCAGGGAGCTCATGCTAATCCTGGAACTAAAACCCATCTGACGATTCATCAGCACCTCACCACAGCTCAAACAGTGCTTACTGGGGGTTCAAGACTGCGCTCAGTGCTCAGCATGGAGTATTTCGCCTCACCCTGACAGCAACCCTGGCTACCATTATCATTCCCATCTCAGGACGAGGAATCGAGGCTCGAGGAGTTTGAATAACTCACCCAAGGAGCAGCAGATAACTGGCAGACATGCCCTATCTCAAAGCTCACAGTTAATCAGTTACAGTGCCTGGGCTCCGTTTCCTCCCCTATCAGATGGCAGTGATCCTTCACCTGAAGGGTCGCTAAGAAAGTCCCGGGAAGGGGATGTGAGAGCCTCTGTGATGTCTCATAGAGCTGGAGGGTGTGGTTGCTCTTATTCTGAGGACTGCTGACATTCAGATTTTACTTAGGAATTATGCCAGGTGCCCAAGCCTCTCAGGAGGGGCCTGTTCTGTTAGCTCCGTTCCTTTCTGTCATTAGAGACACATGTGGCACATCACACCAGCCCATCATTCTTTGCAGCGCTAGGGGGGAATGGTAACCCAACATGACAGTGCTCTGGGTTACAAAGGGGAAAGGTTCCTATGTTACAACTCTTTATTCTATACCAAAAACTGGGCAGGTCACCAGTCTTCACTCAAGCTGCCATTTGTGTGATGTGCCAAACGGCTTTGCTGTTGAAGAGATCCCAGGGGCCTTCAGAGAAGTGCAAAGATGCCATTAAAGCAGCTGACGTTGGCGTCTCCAGCTGGGAAGGGGGGGTCTGGTGACCTCCACCCAGGGGAAGGCACGCGGGCCCCACAGAAATGGACAGCTCGCACGGTCCCTTGAGTCGCCTCAGGAAGAGAAGTGTATGAGGGGAAGGACTCCTCTGGGGCCACAGGGGAGGGGAGGTGCCCCTGAGCTGGAGGGAGTCCTGCTAATGGAAATCGCCTCCAATCACTCCGTAAATCATTCCTGCACATTCTTCCTAGCAGAGGTATTTTCATCTAGCAGACAGGGCTCGAAAGCGACCTTATTAAGCATCTCTGAGCTACTTCCCTCTTCTTACCTGTGAGGAGACAACACCCTGACAGCTGAAGGGTTGGGCACTATCTTAGGACCCATGGCTTCTCGCGCTCTGTCCAGTAGCTTCCCTCCCCTTCACTGCACTGCCATGATGTGGGAGAAAATGTACAAAACACTCAGAAGGTTATAGAGGAGGGCAGACGAAAAATCAGGATTTGTGCTTTGGTTGTTGGACAAATGGCCTAGGAAGGTGAAGAGAGCAGGTATAAAACACTCAGTGGGGTACCAGATTGGCCCGTGAGCTTCTGAAAGGTGCTCCACCTCACTAATCACCAAAGAAAGGGCCCAAACCTAAACCACAGGAAGATACCAGGACTCAGCCTCTCGAAGGCTCAAGTGAAACACACGAAAGCCAGTCACTGACGACAAAGGCAAAGAGCCCCTGGAACTCCCAGACGCATCCACAGCCAGTGGGGTGGAGACCCATGTTCACCAAGACAAGTACAAGATTCATTAAAGGAGCACTGTTCATAAGGTAAAACCCCAAAGGAGCATTCACAGTAGAACTGATATATGACTGGCAATATAGTCATACAAAGGAATACTCTACAGCTGTGAGCATGAACACACCGCATCTTGAAAGTGTGGCGGGATTTCATACCCTTAATTTTGAGGGAAGCCGACACACAAGAGCACATACTGTGTTAAATCCATTTATAAAAGTTCAAAAACAAGCAATACTAGTCTATGGCATTGAAGTCAGGACAGTGTTCCACGGTGGAGAGGAAGGGGCAGGGACATTAGGGTGGTTCTGGCACCGAGAGTCATCTTGTCCTTGATGGAGGTGCTTGATGTAGGAATGGGGGCGGGCTCTCCCTGGAAATTTCTTCAAGTGTACATGAATGAAGTGTCAACTTTTCTGTACATATATGGTACTTTGATTCAAAGTTGACTTAAGATGAAGAGAGGCTCTGGGTCTTCAGGCATATTTTGGTCTTGCAGGGATATTTCAAAAGCCACCAAAGTGGAAGAATTCAATACAGCCCATAACATGGGCAAGAGCCACAGCCAAACTCAGCAATCCCATCTCTTCTCTTGAGCATGTCAGCTGTCCTGATGACCCCAACAGCACTAAAGAGAACACCCCAGAGTGCAGAATGCAAATCCAGGGTCTCTTCTTTAGCCTTCTGCTTTCTTAAATGTGTCCCAAAACACTGTGGGGTCCCAAAATCAACGAACAACAACAACAAAAAAGGATAATTTAGAGGAGAGAGAAACGATGCCACCTTCCCTTTGCAGTGTTGCCAGCTCTGAGTGCATGGGCTAGGGCTCGTTTTCAAGGCTAGCTTATGGGAACCTTCCTCTCAGGGGGAGTGGCCCACTGTTGAGAAGGTACTGGCAACCTGCGGTGGGCAGCAAGAAGATCCCAGCCAGGCAGCCAGTTGGTAGACTTGCCTACCTGGGGAATCCAATAAGCTCCATGAGAGCAAGTGTTTGGACTGCTTGTTTACTGATATATCCCTACATGAAAATGAATAAAGGAAGCCTTATTCAATACACACAGTCCAAGGGCACCTGGGTAGCTCAGTTGGTGAAGCATCTGCCTTTGGCTCAGGTCATAATCTCAGGGTCCTGCAGAGTCTGCTTCTCCCTCCACCCCTCTCTCCTTACTCCTGTGCGCTCACGCGCTCTCTCTCTCTCTAATAAATAAATAAATATTTAAAAACCCAACAACAAAATACACAGTCCAGAAGGAAGAAGGAAGATTTCCTCTCAGCCCGGCAACCAGAAGCTGCCCTGGCCTGCAGCCAATGAGAAGCCGCCACCACTGCATTTTTGTCCAATGAGTGTTTGTTCAGAACAACCTCTCCAACCTCCTCCTTTCACCTACGAAGGATGCTTTACCTTTTGTTCTTCAGACTTGCCCACAATCCCCCATAGTTTGTATGTCCCAAAATGCAATTTCTCTGTTCTTTCTGGCCAAACTCATTTGCTGCTCAACAACCTTTATTGTTTAATTTTGAAGGTTGACACCTAATAACATAATACTCAATAATCGGCAGGATAAATTTTGTGGGGGAAACAGTTCATTCCAGATCAAATTCCCAATCCTAGGCACTGAACACACTTCTCCGTGTCTTTCCACATTTCTTTGCATTATCTCCTTCCTCGGGCAATGTGTAATAAAGGAGGGGAACCAGGGTGGGGAGGCGTGGGGCAGGGGGGGAGAAACACGCCTCCAGAACTAAAGCTATTTAGTGCCTTTCAAAAGCACATGGGTTCTCTTTGGTCTTGCTGAGAGAACACTACAAGAAACTACCGACTCTGTTAGCTAACTGAACTATGCTACACCCATGCCTCTAAGCAAAGCTGAAATAGAAATATCAAACTACCTTAACTGGGAAACAAAATCCTCATGCAGCATTTCTTCTCTTTGCCCTATAAGCTGCAGTAAAACACACACATACACACACACACATACACACAGCAGTGAACTTGGACATAATATGGGCTTTATGTTGGGGACAGAATATATTTATATATCTATAAACCTAGAATCTGAAAACTTGATTTTGAGTTTTGGCTAAGCATTGACTAGCTGTGTGATCTTGGACATGTCCC
Organism: Vulpes vulpes; assembly: GCF_048418805.1. Lineage (NCBI taxonomy): Eukaryota > Metazoa > Chordata > Mammalia > Carnivora > Canidae > Vulpes > Vulpes vulpes. The sequence continues at coordinate 87,126,278 of NC_132787.1, read as the reverse complement.
TTAACCTCTCTGAGCCTGGATCTCTCTACCTAGGTATGTGCTCAATTTGCTAGTCTTGCTTCTCTGTCCAAGTCTTTATAGCCAGTACTGGTGCTCAATCCTAAACCCAACAGTCAGGTGCGGGTCAAGGACAGACTCCTTTTGCAGGTCCCCACCAGCAACTTTTCCCTCCAGACCAGTTCTTGCTTCTCATCTCTCCCACCTCACCCCAGAACAAACTCCCCAGTGTAAGACCCAACACCCCTACCCTGAGGAGGCTGGTGCCTTAAAGCCAGGATCCCATACCCTACTCTACCCCCTTGGGTCCGCCCCAGTTCAGGCTAAGCTTGCTTTTAGAGATTGCTTACCATTGTCTACCCTTCCTTAGGGGGCGGATCACTGCTGCCTGGCACAGTTCTGCTCAGTCCTACCTTATGCCCTCCACTCACTCCCCACCAGCAGGAGCTCCGCTGACCCAGCACTGGGCAGGGACATGTTGCTTAGGACATCCGGGGTCGCTGAGATGATGAGGCCATGACAGAATGAAAGTCCAAGCATTCCAACATTGACTGAACTAACTCTAAGCTCCTTATCCTCAATTCAAGACTTTGTTATGACACGACCCCCAGTTTTGCATCCAGAATTATTCTCCCCTCCATCACCCACACTCCAAGGAAATTGGACTGATTCCTGCAAAACAATGTGGCTCTCCCACCTCGTCTTTGCGTATGCTGCTCCCTCAATCTGGGATGCTTGCCACCTGCTAAAATCCTACCTGTCGCCCCCAATTCCAGCTCAAATGCCATTTCCTTCAGAAAGCCTCTGCCTCCCGTCCAAGTATAAATGCCTTCTCCTGGGTAGGCCAGCTTAATGCCGTTTTGACTTTTTTACAGGAAAGCTCGTAACTCGTATGGCTTGCTCCGTGGCCAAGACAGAAATAGCGACACCAAAACCAGGACGGGGCGGGAGATGGGTTCCTGGGAATCGGGGACAGGAAGTCCCATGCATTAGCTCCAGAATCAAAAATATGGCCTCAGAGCAACCCACAGTAGAGCATCAGGAGTCCCATTTTCTCCATAGACCATGAGCTCCTGGAGAGTGGAGACCAATTTCTAACACAGAGCTTGGCATGTGGTTAGTGCTTGATAAATGTGTTGAGTGGATGAATGAGTGAAAGAATGGGAAAACGAATGAATGAGACACGTAATGTCAAAGCTTAAATAAGGTGTGTGAAAACATCAATTAGGGTGCTTTGTTCAGATGAATTCTCATCAGCAATTTTCTTGACTGGTCCCCTTTCAAAGGCTGAGATGCAACCACTTTGGGAAATCTGCCTGAAACAGAGCAGGCAGTGACAGAGGGACAGGGGCAGCACTCAAGGACCCAGGGGACCAGGAGTGGAAGGAATCCGGCCTAAGAGGCACCTCCCATCTCAGCCTCTGTGGTTTCCCTTGCCCTCATGCCCCAGTGAGAACCCACTTCTATGCCATGTACCTGGTACTCAGAGAGCCACCCCCAGGCCAGCAGACACTGTTCTTCTACAGAGCCGCTTCTAGGATGTTCAGAAACTCAGCTTGCTGCCCCCTGGCTCCTGCCAAGGATCCCTGAGACTCCACGATGCTCTGGAGTGAAGCGCACTCAGAGCTACTATCAATAGGCTCACAAACTCTTGTCTGGAAAAATGGTGCACAGGAGGGCCCAGAATGTAGCAGATGGGGAGAGCATGTTTGCAAAAGCTAAGTGTCTGTGATGGGTTTCCTCTCTCTTCCTCTCTGCCTTGATGTGGAATCACCAACTCTGTGCTAAGCTAGTGGAAGAGCCTTGACTCTGAGGGAATATGAACATTTTTTATGCTTAGCCGTTCCAGCCGTAAAGATTTTTATCCTATTACTGCTAAGTGACGAGTACAAGGAGAGAAATGATGATGATCTTTGGCAGCCATTCCAACCGAGTAAATACAAGGAGGGAGACATGCAATCCCAGACTGGGCCACTGCCCCTTCATTTCCCAGGATGAAAAGGAGCAAAGGAAAAATGTCTTCCCGGTGAGATGTATCGAAGTGTAGAATTTTCCCTTCAGGCAAGCGATGGGTATCCCACTGTTTGAACCATTTAGCACTGCACTGGACAAAGGCTGGGACGGTACTCTGAGGGGAACAATCAAACCCAGCCAGCCAGGAGGAGGTGACCTAATGAGGCTTCCCAGATGCAATGCCTTCCAGCTCGCGGCTCACGGGCGCGGTCCACCCTGCCACCTGCTCCCCTGCAATCAAAGCAATCCCATAAGTATTGCTAGGCAACAGCAAAAATATACATTTGCTTTATCAAAATATTTCCTCCCTGCTCGAGGGGTGTGCCTCCGTTTAATGGCTTCTTGTCTGCCAGATGTTCTATGGGCTACTTGGATGATGACAAATCCAGCTGTTGTCACCAAAATGTGTGGCGACAGTGGTGGGGGTGGCACAATTGGAAAATGAGGACTATTTGTTGGACCAGCCAGTGCTGGATAAACAGGAGAACTCCCCTGGGAAATCTCACACTCACCCCAGCTAGATGCGGTCTCTTCCTTACATTTCAACAGTTATTTATGGCATGCTACCGCCACCGTGATACAGACAGCCACGTCTTCATCTTCGTGACCCCAGAGGACCCTGGCGGTGCCCTGGGAGTTCAGGCTCTCGTAGATGTTAACAGGATTATGGATCTCAGGGGAAAATGTGGAACTAGGTTGCCCCGATGCAAGTGCAGTCATGAGATTCCCAGGGAGGCAGGCAGGAGAGCTGAGTGCATGGATGTGGATACATCCAGAATGAGAAAACCAACCACAGAAGCGTGCACTAATGTGCAAACTGCAGTGACTCATGTACCAAGGAAGCTTCAAGGCTATCGAGTCCAACTGCAATGAGAGAACAAAGCTGAGAAAGGAGCAGGGACATGTGGAAGGCCATGGCTTCTCACCTGATCCCCACGCCTCCCACAGACCCCGGATCAGGGATGAGGAAACTGAGTCATGGCCAAGATGTGTCTAATGGCTGGTGACAGCAGGTTTCAATCTCAATCTTCAATCTCATGTGAAAATGTTACATGTTAGGCCAGGGGTGGGTGGGCATGGGAAGGCTCGCTTGTCAACTCCAAAGGGTGAATGTGCAGGGTATCTATTTGAAACCACAGATATTTCTAAACTAGCCGAGATGTGGACATCACTCACTGAACCCCACCCTCCATAAAGCCTGGGAATGGGGAGTTCCCAGCCTGCCTTGGTCATTCCACTCTCTAGGGCAATCCAGCCACCTCCCCGGGCACCCAAGAGGACTGAGAAAACAATGTGACTGTCCTATTCCATATGGGGAAACAAAATCCCTGGCCTCTCTGGGGCTGCTTTCATATGACGCCGGACCATGACAGGCTTGCGAGGAGGGGTTCCATACTGCCAGTGCAGTTTGGCTTTTCCATCAGCCCAGCTGCCTATTGGGTGAAAACCTCCACAGCCTCGTCCTCCTCCCTCCACCTGCTGCTTCCTCCAGCCTCACAGCATCTCTGGATTCCTGAGCGATGTCCCCAATGCTAGCTGCCCAGCAGCGTGTGCTCTAATGCTCAGCTAATAGTTCTGTCTCAGGCGCTTGTCCACACATGTCCTATAAATCAGAATCCAATTACTGTGGTAAGAAAATTGGAAGCAAATTTAATAAGCACAGGCCACTCCCCCATGCTGTTTCTTCACTCTTCTCTTCCCAGTAATGAGAACTCTTTAAGGGAAAATGCTTTTTTCCCCTTTCACTGAGTCTGTTCTTCTGCCTCCTCATCTAAAGCCCCTGAAGATGGAGGGAGAGGCATAAGGGGGCTGCCTCTCAGGCCTCTTTCCCTCTTTGCACAGAAGACAGATGGGAGAAAGTAGTCAAGTGTCTGCAGATTTACTTTCCCTCACATTTGTTCAACAAATGTTTCTTGAAAGTCTATCACACACCAGGCACTGTAGTAGATGCTAGCAAAGACGGCTCCCCTTAGAGGGCAGAAGGCTTCGTTCTGTTGCTGGGGCTGATAATTCATGATACTTCACTCTTGAGAACTCAGGTAACAAGTGGGGCTGGCTCTACAGCAGTGGCTCATTCTCACTGCAGCTTTGCCCCTCAGGAGACATCTGGCAATGTCACAACATGGGGGTGGGTACTACTGGCATCTAGTGGGTAGAGGCCAGAGATGCTGGCCAGCGGCTTACAATGTACAGGTGAGCCCCCAGGGCAAAGTATGATCCAGGTCCAAATGCCAGCCATTGACAGAATCCTATTGATGTGCTATAGGAGACAGGTCACCAGCAGCCCCAGCTGCTCAGAGCTGGGGTAGGCAGGGCCCAAAAAGGGCTTTAGGGCTTCATCAGCCCAGGCACACTGGCTGGCTGAAGTCAGGCATTATGTCAGGATGAAGTCGGGATATAAGGAGGCTGGGATCCTAGGATTAAGGGACTTAGCTGGTGGTTTTCACCTCACAGACACAGATTCCCTGGGAGATGAGGGCTGGCAGTAGTAGACAGTAGACAGGTCAACCCCAGTGGGGCCCATCTGAGGGAGGAACACTGGGCTTTGCTGGCAGTCTCTGGAATGCTCATTAAGCACAAGAGTGATGTGTGCACAGGGTCAGCCCCATATCAAACTCAGCCTGGAGATGGCCAATTCAATTGTTGGCCTCTGCTGGCACTAGCCCACGGCCTTATACACAGTCAGTGCTCAACAGACCTACCACGGCTGCCTGGTCCCATGTGCTTGCCCTCGTTCCCAATATCCTGTCCTCCCCACTTGCTGCTCTTTTGAATCAGGATCCACAAATCTGAAATCCTCCGAGTAACACAATCCCAGCTCCTACTGGGCAAGGTCAGTGCCCGGAGGCAGACATATGGCAGATAGACTTTTCCTCTCTGGATTCCCCAAGAGTGCCTTGGATTTGGTCTAAATCCTCCCTTTCCCTCTTGCCGCCATGCCAGCGGACCACACTTACTTAACAGATACAGCAGACTGCGTGAGAGCCCCAAACAGGACCTGGTAAACTCGGATCCTCGGGGACTGTGTCAGTTCTTCACTCACAACCAGCATGTGTGTCTGGCCCTTGTAAATTGCTTTCATTTCTGCCTCTCAGATCACAGACCAGGGTGACCACAGAAATCTGTCCTGCTCAGGATGTCCCTTTGCACCTGCCTGCTCAGTGAAGCCCCCACTTCCTGCCTCCCTTCTACAGGTGGGGGCAGAGCTCTTGCCCAGATGCACTGGCTCCTTTCCTGGGCAGGAGGCTGTCCTTTGTCCTTCTGGAGGGTCTCACGGTCTGGACTCAGGACAGGGGAAGGACCACCCCACCTGAGATCAGGGGGGCTTCTCAGCCTTCTTCTCTCTCCTTCTTCCCTGTTCTACCTGTAGTCTCCACTCAAGGAAATAAAATTACCTATTGTTTTTTTTCTTTAATATTTTATTTATTTATTTGAGTGAGAGAGAAAGCAAGCATGAGCAGGGCGAGGAACAGAGGAAGAGAGAGAAGCAGGCTCCCCGCTGAGCAGGGAGCCCAATGCAGGGCTCCATCCCAGGACCCTGGGATCATGGCCTGAGCTGAAGGTAGAAGCTTAACCAATTGAGCCACTCAGGTGCCCCAAATTACCTAATTTTTAAAGAAAATTCTATCAGATGCCAAGGACCAGGATTAGTTCTGGGGAATTTTGATAGTTGTAATACAAAACTCTGACTTTAAGAAGCCTTCAGGTCAGTAGCAGGGAATGTTTGAGGTACAGCCAATGCCCTGGATCTCTGTGTGGGGGACTCTGTGCTGCTAAGAAGAGTCTCATGGGTACTTCAAGGGGAGGGTTAAGTTTGCAGACTCTTGGAGTCTTCTTCTGAAGACTTGTGAAGCCACAGATGCCTTATAGCCAGCTCACTGCCCTGGCATTATTTCTATGGGGAAACCAGGACTCCAGTTCCTTTCATGAATGGTGGTGACTAACAAGGACGGCTTCAGCCCCTCCACAGGACACATTATGTGCATCAAGGTTTCTAAGCTATACAGCCTAGTTGGGGAAACAGAGTCCATCGGCCTTCACAGACTGCCTGCTTAAAGCACCTTCAGATTGACCAGCCTCAAAAGTCATCAAAATTCTTACCACCCTGCTCATAAACCCCAGTGTCCACGAGCGGGTACCCACAGACCCAGACAGAGACAGAAAGCTAGGAAGCTAACACCAGTCCCATAGCCTCTCAATTTAACAATGCCTTTGTGCTTCTCCATGCCAAACGTGCCAGGCTGCTCTTTGGAGCTGGTGCTGAGTGATTTCCCACAGTAGGCAGAAAGACACCCCCAGGGGGCCTTTGGCACAGCTGGACTATGCAGGAATAGTCAGGGAAGCCAGCATGGAGGAGGTGGGGTGGAGACAGACCTGCTCACTCAGACCTCAAAGTAGCCCGTGGCTTTGACTCTAGGAAGGACTGGTAATGAGGCAACGAGAAAGACTTCTGAAAGACCCTTTCCGCTGAGAAATAAAGCTCTCTGCAGTGTTTCAGCCCTGACCTCTGCAGCCCACTGGAAGGCATGGCCGGGTGGCGGATAGCAGAACGAGCCTGTGTGAACGGGCTGCTCCGAAGCAGACAGCAGAAGCGCGTGAAGAAGCCCCTCTGGTTGTTCATCTCGCACAACAAAACATGCCTGGGCTGCAAGAGGAAATGACCCCTTCCAACGACCAGTGATTGAACAGGCCACCAACCCGCCTTCCCAGGGGTCTGGCCATCCTGCCTTCCCTCAGTTTGAAAGCCAAGCCAGGCCACATCGTGGGGATCTGCCAGGAACACAGGCCCAGGCCATCGGGTCTTCAGTGCTCCAGGATTTCAGGGTGGCCACTGGGTGCGGGGGGGGCAGGTGCAGGTGAAGGGGGTGCCCACACATTTCTCCCTGGAAGTGCCTGGGGATGGCCCCAGCAGTGAGCGGCACAGAGCGTGTGAGCTACACATCACAGACCTTTCAGCGTCCAGCCGGCAACAGATGGCACATCTGCCCGATTCCTGGCGTGGGCACCGCACGAACCCCGCCTGCTGCTGCTCTGTCATGACCACCGGGAAGGGGGGAGAGTGACAAGGGGGAGTAGGGGCGAAGTACCTCAGATGGCGAGTGTCCGGGACCGCCCGACTGCTGGAGATCCGCTCGCTCTCCCGCTGGTTGAAAGCATACAGCTTATAGGGATCGTCACCAACGCGCCACTTTTTGGCATTCAGATACTGCCGCTCATCAAACTGGTCCCACAGGTCCTCCCAGTCAGCCTCCAAAGTCTGTGTGGCACAAATGGGAAGTCAGTGAGAATGGCTCCCAGCCCTCCACCAGCCTCCTCTGCGTGTCACCGCCCAACTGCAGAGAACAGGTCTGTCTAGCAAAGTTCAGCCCAAAGACGGCGCCAGAGGTAGGATGTTAAGAAAACCACCAGCAACGATAATAACAAACAGAATGCAATGAAGACAGCTGCCGCTTACTGAGCGCTCTGTACGGGGTCCTGTGTGAGAATCTTTACTCGCTGCTCCTGGTAGTTCTAGAAGGTGGGCAGGGATCATAGTCCCACTACACAGACAAGAAAACAGCCTCCGCAGGCTACATACCTTGCTCAGGATCCCACCATCAGGAAGTGGCAGGGCTGGGACTTGCGTTCTAGTGTCCTGACCCCATGGACCACCTCAGCAGGGCAATTTGAGAACACCTGGCTGAAAAGTGCTGACACAGTAGCTGGTGCAGAACAGGTACTAAATGACTGTCATTCCCCCTATGCCACAGGAAGAGATGGGAAGTGGGCGATCCATCTATGATAGTGTGCGACCCACCAGATGGACGCCTGTGTGTTCGCTTCTTCCTCCAACCCAGGAATCTGTGATTATTTTTTTTTAGGGTTTCTTTATTTATTTGAGAGAGAAAGAGTAGGCAGAGGGAAGGGGCAGAGGGAGAGGGAGATAGAGGGAATCCCAAGCAGACTCTGCGCTGAGTGCAGAGCCTGATGGAGTGCATCTGAGTGCAGACGGAACAGGGTTCCATCTTTGAGATCACGACCCGAGCCACAATCAAGAGTCGGACACTTAACTGACTGAGCCACCCAGGTGCCCCTAAATCTGCGATTATTTTCCCGAAGCATCAATGTGGGAACAAGTAATACCCTCACTGTACCTGGACATGGCACTTTAGAATGTATAAGGTAGCTTCTGGATTCACGATCTTGTTTCATCCTCCCCAGACTCTCTGCCAAGCTGGGAAGACACGTTCTCACAGAAGTTATGCGCTTGTCTGCACAGGTGGGCCAGTGGCAGAGCCCAAAGGAGAGCTCAGTCTCCCAGGCCCTCCAGGGCATTATCACAGGAGAGAAGGTGAGGCCACTGACAAGGCAGGAGGGGGTGGCTCCTGCCCAGAGCCAGGCTGCCTCATCGCTCCGCCCACACCAGCTCAGCACCCAAGCAGAGACTCTCCGCACAGCCAGAGCCTCCCCACGCTGGACGCTTCCCTCAATGGCCACTGCCCAGTGAATGGATGCTGGCATTTTCACCCCCAGGGAGAGCCACTAGACCTTTCAAGTTCATCAAAGCAAAAAGAACTCTGTATCTCTGGGAAGAACCTATTGACCAGGCTCTGCCCTGGAAGGTGAGGACTGGGGCTCCGGGGCTGGCAATATCCCCAAGGATGAGATGCTCACTCATGTGCTACTGACTCTAGTCACTGTGCAAGTATGAAAAGCTGCCTGAGTACCGCCCATCCCATCGCTGACCAGGATGCCCTCTGTACGTGGGGAACCTGACAGGAACCAGGGCAGGCCCTACAGATGGCAGGGCAGGTGCTCTACCCACAGGGGGCAGCTGCAAGGGGTGGCTTGCCAGTGTGCAGTTAGATCACGCACCACTTGATCTAATCTGGTAATTGATCTCTCTCTCTCTCTCTCTCTCTCTCTCTCTCTCTCTCTGTTATCTCCTTTTGAAACAGCATTCTCCTGCTAATAGCACAAAATGAAGCTTTGGAAACCAGCGATTTTATCCAATAATTGATTTTATTAATGTCCTGGGATACTGCTGCTACACAGGGGGTGAGATCCCCTGCCTGTGCTGTGCAATCTCACAGCCTGACAGTTGTCACCCATACTTGGAATATCACCACAGGGTGACCCTGACATCTCACTGTCCAGGGAAGGGCCATGCGGCCCTGTACCATCTCCCACTGGTTTATTCCCAATTAGATTCATTGCAATCCTCTAAATCAGTGGTGACTCCTAGAGCGCTCTGGTGCTATGGAGGGGAGATGCAAAGATCGAAGGCCCCAGGCCTTGAGGAGGCTGCAAGGTTGCAGAGAGGCATGCACGAACACATCTCTAACACCTATACCAGAGGAATGAGGGAAGTGGGGAAGGCTTCCTGGAAGAAGTGTCAAATGAGTTCATGCTTGAATGATGAACACAGTTTGCTTTGCTTAGGAGGAAATGAGAGGAGTAGACATGTGTAGTGAAAACCCAGACAAAAGGCAGGAAGACCTGGAGGAGGGAGAATGTGTTCAGGGCATAGCTAGCTCAGGAATGGGGAAGCCAGAGTGTGGACTGCAAAGAGCACATGAGTGAAAGAAAACTCTGGAACACGGCTGGGTCTATATGAAACAGGTCAGGTGGAGGTGGTCTCTGGCCACATGTGCACAACAAAGTGGAAGGAAGAGACTGCCACAAGGAGCCCAGCTGGAAGGTGACCTGTAATCGAACCTGGTGGGAAGGGAGACCTGAACCCGCCTCAGGACTGTGCCCCCTCCTGTGTGGTCCCCACCACCCATGGCCCCCAAGCAAGATCTCACTTGACTCTCTGACCAGAATTTTTTTTTTCAGAATTTTTTTAAAGATTTTATTTATTTATTCATGAGAAACACACACACACACACACACACACACACACACACACACACACAGAAGCAGAGACATAGAGGGAGAAGCAGGTTCCCTGCAGGGAGCTCGATATGGGACTCAATCCCAGGACCCCAGGACCATCATCCTGAGTGAAAGGCAGATGCTCAACGGCAGAGCCACCCAGGTGTCCCATCTCTGACCAGAATTTGCTCAATCTAGAGCACGTGTGTTTCCAACCCTAAGCACGATGCCACGCACAGAAAACGAAGACCATCTTTTCCATGGAATATATCTGATTAAGTCAGCCAAACCTGGGCACTAAATATTGAAATAGTTTGGCACCAAAAATGAATGCTTAAAAGCACATCTAAGTGGCTTCATTTCTTTCCTCCCACCATGCTTTTGGGAGATGCCCTGAGTCCCCTTTCCTCCGACCTTCCCTGGCCTGTTCCTCTCATTCCACTTTCAGGCTCTTTAGCTCTAATACTATTAGAGCTGATTATGTGACTCTCTATGATTTCAACGTGTTTGGCTCCCTGTCTTCTTTCTCCAGCTACTAGCTCTCTCATTGTGCTAGGTCTCTTCTTCCCTGACCTACCACCTGCCCCATTAGAATGAGAAAGTCTCTATCCCACGAGGAGGCTTCTATCCTATTCTGAACTGTGCTTATCCTTAATAAAACTTCTCAAACTTACCCTGTGATAAAAGAAGTAACACGTTGGGGGTACCTATCATGTGTCATAAACATCTGCATCTATCTAATCCTCACAATCACAGATGCTAATTTTACCAATCCCATTTTACAAGTGGGGAAACCAAGGCATAGAGAGAGTAAGTGCCTTGCTCAATGTTACACAGGTACTATGTGCTCGAGGTAGGATTTAAACCCATGGAGTCTGGCTCCAACTCCCATGCTCCCGACCATTGGATGACACTGTCTTCCCAGAGCCTTCCTGCTATTTCCTTGGGTCATCTTCAAAGACTATCTACGTGTTTCCCACCATTTTTCTCAGCCAACTTCTTTCTCGGGATCTTCCTCCCTCAGAGGATCTCTGTGCCCCCTTCACTATCACCCCACCAGCCCATGACTCTCCTTTCTGGGTACCGAGTCTTCCCCTAGCCAGGGCAGGAAGGGTGCAAGTCCAGAGACAGATTCCTGCAGGAAGGCTGGAATACACCAGGTTAACACACAGGAGGTCAGAATTGAAAGCAATGATACAACTTATTAAAGATGATAGAATTCATCCATCCATCCAATACTTGAAACGCCAGCAAAACATTCTAGTGTCCAGTGGGATGTCCCTCCTGGGTCCAGCCAGGCACACAGAGGTCCCAAGGAGCCCACTCCAAGCTTCAAAGGCCTGCAACTTCTAGAAATTTCCTTCTAATATTGAAGCAGAATCTGTTGCCTGTCAGAAGCAAATGTAAATCCTTTTTAGAGAAAAGCATCTCCAACTCAGATCTCCAGGATTCCTACAAAGCTCACCAAAAGGTGAAATCACAATAAAAAATATCAGAAGTGCCCAGGTGCCTCAGTCGGGTAAGCGTCCAACCCTTGGTTTCAACTCAGGTCTGATATCAGGGTCATGAGATTGAGCCCTGCGTCAGGTTCCGTACTCAGCACAGAGTCTGTTTATGCTTCTCTCTCCCATTCCCTCTGGTTCTCCCCCACTGCATGCTCTCTCTAAAATAAGTAAAATAAATCTTAAAAAAAAAAAAATCAGACACATGGGAGTGACAGTGGAAACTACAAACAGCAGATTTAGATCTTCCAGAGACTTCAGAGGCAGGAATTACAGATACAAAATAAAGCATAACCGTAGATAAAACAGCTAAAACAGGAAATAAAAAATGAGCAAAGAACAAAAGTTCACTGAAAAAGAACTGAGTATAACTTTTAGAAATGAAAAAGTATAATAAGGATTGAAGGTCAATATCAAACAGGCCAAACAGAAAAGCTTATTATTACCTCCAAAGCTGTTTCACTACAATGCTGCATTTGTATTACCCCTGTGACAAGGCAGGCAATGCGTCTGCTCCCTTCCTACCCAAAGTCCTCCCATTTCACACATGAGAACACTGAGAGTTAAGGAAACAACAGGAGCCTGCTTAAGACCACAAAGATCAAAAGTTCGCTATGGAGACTAACTCAAGACTTTTGGCTTCGAAGCTTGTGTTCCTTCAACATCACTGAATGTTTCATTCATCCAGGGCCACTTTTTAGCCCCTTGTTGGGCAGTCATAAAAATGGAGAAGTATCTGCTCACCCAGTGACATTATTATTATTCTAATGTCTGCCCAGCTGGAACTGATCTTATTTTTCCAAGGGCCAGTCCAGGGAGTGAAGAGAACGGCACAATCTCTATGTAAGTCCTGCCCAGGATGAACGGTCTGGAAAAGGAAGGACCCTGAGAATGGATTCCCCCCACCCCTGGCCCCCTCTCCTCCAGCGTGCAAGACAAACTCCAACAAAGAAGGAAGGGCCAGTCAGCTCACTTGGGCTCATAGCAAAGGAAAGAGCTGGAAAATCCTTTTCCCTCATCTAGGGACAGCACATCAATTATGGATTATTAGATAAGATCTTCATTTTAATATTTCCACCATGTATTATCACCTCTTCCTCTCACTGGAATTCTGTCTTGGGAGTTATTTAACTGATGTGCAGAAATCTAAATTTAATTTATTATGATCTAACTCACTTTAGAAGCCAAATTACCCTGCACTGGAGAAGGATCAAGTCAATATCCCACTTGGCTTTCTATTTATCTTCTGCAGGGTTTTCTCTCCTTCTCTTCAGTATTCATTTTATCTCGGGTGCTGGTAATAAATTTAAATTTTCCTCAGAATTAGGCAATTGCTCCTTTAATGCTGTAGTTTAATGGTGAGTATTAATTATACGAAAGTCACTCCTTAAAGAATGTAGAGGATGGAATGGACATATAATGGAGGAGGAAAGGGCTATTTCTTGGACCAAATGAGGTAGCATGTCATAAGCAGGGATGAGTTTATTCTTCTATTCTAGCTCCTTCCATTTCTTCCCTACTTTTCACCCCCCATCCCACCCTAGAGCCAGGCACCTACAAAATGGGTCTGCTGGGAGCTGCTTGCTGCAGCTTCTCTGAGCCCCGGGAAAGTCCGCCAGCTTGGAGGCCAAGCCTAAAACCCTAACATTGGCTTTTCTCCAGTCCTCCAGTCAATCTCACTGAGGCTCTGACAGCAAGAGCCTCCACTGCCCAGCTCTCCCCTCCCTGCCACTGCCCCAAACAGACACACACCACCTTGTATCCCAACAACACATCACACAAACACAGCTTTGGGAGAGGCTTTGAGCTTTCTGGAAGAGGAGAAGTTCTGATCATTATTCTAATTGCCTAAAAACCCCAACTGTGAAATATAATATGATTAATAGAATGGACAGAAGCCCAGCTTTTGTTTCTGGAATAGAAAAGAAGAAACACACACAATTTGGACCTTATATGAAGATTAATTTGCTTACTAATTAGCATGACAGGGAGGTACCGGGGAAGTTTTTAAGTCTGCAGGAGAATGGGGAAGAGGGCGGGGAAGAGGGCCCGGCTCCCCCACAGGTGCCAGGGTGCCTGAGCACTAATGCCGATGCGTCTGCTCCCTTCCTACCCAAAGTCCTACAAATTCCTAAGTTCACTAAATTCACTAAAGACGAAACCCAGAGCCCCCCCCCCCCTTTAGTTGGAGTGGCATCTCAAATTGCTACAGCTGGCATAAAGAACACCCCCTGATTGCTGGTGGGCATGAGGACAGTGAGAGCTAGCCCTACCCACAGCATTCATTTCTGCATCCTCTTGCGTTCAAAGACTGGAGCAGGAAGCCAACCGCTGGAACACCAGAAGCCTTGTCCCTCCCAGGTCTGGAATCCAGGGAGCAAGAGATTGGGGAGGGCAGGGAGCCAGGTACCCCTACAGGGCTCAGGAGAAAGAGGATTTGGTGGACCACATGGTGACACAGGCAGATGCATTTGCCCCCAACCAGGAGGCGGATGCTGGAAAGAGAACATGCTGTAAGGGATGGAATCGGTGCCCAAGAGAGACGAAGCAGAGAATCTGGACTTAGGAAGAGAACAGTCGGAAGTGGGCTCAGGAGGGGAAGCCTCCAGCTGGACAGAGCAGGACGCTGCAACAGCCCATCTCTGGTGTGGACAGTGAGCCACCTTGGGTGAGCGGTCACCTCCTCAGACTGGGGGCGCACCTGCAAGGGATTGCTGCAGACATCTTTCAACTGGGCCACAGTGGCCTCTGGCAGGACTGAGAGGGGGCCTCAAGGTTAGAGCCTTGCCCCACGCCTCACAGGAAGCGACTTCGAGAAGGAAAGAATAAAGCACTAAAAACAAGATTTGCATTTCTCAGAGACAGAAGAAATCTCTCCCCCAAAAGTCAGACTCCTCCCTCCTTGCCTGCACAGAGCTGGGAAGTATCTTTAGGGATCATCAGAAAGCAATTTTGCCTCAAGGAATAGGTATGGAGCCATGCAACTGTCCAGGGGCACTACTGAACCCAGGTATCTAGCAGGGGTCACAACTGGACATGCCTTTAGGGTCACTGAGAACAGAAATGCCAGTAAGTATCATTTAAGTATCGCACAACACCTGCCTACTACTTACCACTCTTTAGATCTCCCCTTTGGGTGATGCAAGATATGCCCACAGGCCTGCATTTGGCCTGAAGGCCACCAAACTGTGACCCTGGGGGCAGTAGGGGAATAAAAGGAGAATGGTAAAGAAAGATAAAGGAGGAAGGCTGATGGGAAGGGAACAGTGCTCACACCGCAAGTTCCATTTTTGTGACTTTTCTCCTTCAGGGAGCCCCTTATCCATTTCAGCCTGATTTCACTGGAAATCAGTAGAATTTCAGCAGAATTACAGCTGCCAGAGTGTTTGCGTGTGAGAAGGTGGAGATGGGCAGAGAGGGGGGAGCACTGCACCAGGGATGACCCTGTAATCCTTCTCCAAGGTTCCTTTGATGTCGTGAAGAGAACACAAGTCAGGAAAAGCTGGGTCCGAGCCTGGGTCTACTTCATGTGTCCTTTCAACTGCTTGTGGTCAGTTTTTTCCCTTCGTCTCGAGGGCAGTACTAATCTTTACCCCACATCACTTTACAGGCCCACATTAGATCTCAGAAATGAGACACAGCCTGAAAAATTTCTTGGCAAAACATAATGCATATGTAACGTATTATTATTGTCAACACTGCTACAGTCACTATTATTTCTTTTGGGGACTGAATGCTAATGGAGAGAAAAGGCGATTTACAGCCAGCCAATTTATGTTTAGCTTCTTCCTTCCTGTGGCAGAAATGGGGTCTCTGATAGCATCCACAGGCGACTGTTTGCATCACCTGACTGTCTGCTGTGATGAAAGCACAGGTCATTACTAACCAGATGTGTCCTGGGACCCTCAGCAGGGCGGATCTACGCAAAAGTTCATATCTCAAACATGGGTTTGAGCTCAGGGCCGTGCAAATGATACGATGTAAAACTATCTTACATGTAATAGCTCCGTGCACTATAGAATTTTTAGCCCTCTACCCGCTACCCACTAAATACCAGTAGCACAAATGCAAGTACCACTCATCTCTCTAGTCATAAAAATTAAAAATACATCCAAACATTGACAGTCTTCCCTGGAAAGCATTGAGAACCATGGATATAGATGATTCCAACCCACTATCTCTTATAAAACCCTATCAGGACACATGTATAGCCTCCAAATTATGATACAGCAAAAATTCTGAGTTAATAAAATGATTCACTGCGAAAATTTAAAAAAAAAAGCATAATAACTAAGGGTTACTTCTAGCTTAGGATGGTATAAATTGAGCTTTGCAGGGCCTCTGAGCTAAGTCCCTTTGTACAGCGTGGAGGTGGGAACACAGGCCAGCACAGAAGCTGTGCGGGTGATTCTGGGGAGAGACCTGAGGAATCTTGGGGGTGAGGTCAGAAGCCTGACCCTGCTTGAGACTTCAAGTTTCCCATCAGCCAAGGAACCTGGACATCAGGACTCCCTGCTTGAGGTGGACCCCTCTCTTCCACTGGACACATAAGCCCAGAGCGTGACCCTGGAGACCCGGGGATCGAGTCCCACGTTGGGCTCCCTACATGGAGCCTGCTTCTCCCTCTGCCTGTGTCTCTCTCTCTGTCTCTGTCTCCCTCTCTGTGTCTCTCATGAATAAATAAATAAAATCTTTAAAAAAAATAAAAATAAAAAGGTCACTCATCACATCTTCAGGACAAGACAGAAGTAGGTGCTATGACGAACCCTATGTTACTGAAGGGAAACTGAGGATTGGGAGTCTAAAGGGATTTGGCCAAGTAAGTGGAAGTGCTGGGCTTAAACCCAAACAGGTAGTAGGCTCTGCTGGGTCCTTAGGCAGGACCTGCAGTGGCAGGGGGTCACGGGCAGGGGGGCCCCTGTGCCAGCACCTGCCTAGAGCAGGACGAGGAAGAAGGGAGGCAATATGGCCAGATGCAGTCATACACCTTCTACTAGATTACCTGGAAACACCTTTCCTAATCCGCACACTAAACTAGATTCTGGCTAGAAAAGAAGTTTCAGACTCAAGTGTCCCCTAAGCCCTGTCATTCACTCCCCGAAGGTGACATTAGCAAGCAGCCTTAAGCTCTCAGCTGAGAATTTGTTCCCTTCCTTTCCACACCTCCGAGGTGGAGGCTAGATCTCCCCAGATACCGTGTGCAGCGCAGGCTGAAGCTTAGCGCGTTCTCTATCTTCTCTGTAAATAAGGTGACATCCAGATACCCTCCAGCTCCCTGAAAACTAGGTCAGCTGCTGAATATGTAGGTGTGGGTTGGAGTGATGACTTTGAAATGACTTTATCTGGCAGGACCCCATGGGGGCCGCTGGCTGGCTCTTTTTATGTCAAAAGCAGACCCAGAGTACCCGGACGGCTTGCCTGCTGAATCCGGGTGAGGGTGGGAGGCCTGCCTCGGCCAAGGGCAAATTTAGTACTGTAGGTGGCACAGCGAGTGATAATGGCAGTGGGCTGAAAAACAGAGAGATCCTCCAGAGCCTGTCCTACACACTGGCCATCTTTATGACACAGTGGGAGCGTGGTCCACACCATGTCACACAACTATTAAAAGGGGTTTAGGATGCACTTGCTCATAAACAAGACCCTCATTTCCCTCACTTTAGGAAGCACCAATTGCTCCCCCAAATGACATGCTGGTCACCAACCTTTCTTGCCCATTCATCAGAGTGCTTGTGGCATGATCCCTTCTGCAGGTGAGTTGTGAACTGTGAGGGGGTGGGAAGTACCAGAGCGCTATTTAAAATACCGCCTACACACCAACTCAACTTCTTTTATCCACGGTGGCCTCCTCTTTGCTTTTTCAGAATTAGGCATACTCTCGCTTTAATCACATCCGGGACCTCTATGGGAATCCAGATTTGCAATTCAGATACATTGGAAGAGATTAATTACTTGCCAGAGCTGTTTTGGTTTATGTTTTACTTTATAAGAGCACTCATTCACTTTATTTTATAAGAGCACTCATATATAAAATTCCTTTAAGTAATCCATTTTCTTCATGCATTAAAATTAGATTCTGGTGACAAAGAAAATTCAGTATCTGAGATTTCCCAGAGCGCTCTTCTGGGAAACGAAGTTAAAACTATCAAGGCTCTCTTGGCCTGTGCCTCTGCTCAGCCCACCTACTTCTCCTGGACTCACAGCAGCAGGGATCCAGAGCCCTCTGGTCCACAGTCCCCATGCAGGACACTTGTCTAACTCATAACTTGTGTTATGTTGTGAGCATGTGACTACTACATCTCTGGTTCCAGCTCTGCTTCCTAAGATGGTGAAGAAAGGTCACAGCCAAGGCATTAAGCCACCTTTCAGACTTTCCAGCACCAACTTCTTTCTTCAACTTTCCAAGGGCCAGCCAGCCTCTGTCTGGGGGCCCATCCATCAGGACCTTAGCTCTACCTGGGTGTAGCTTCCTCTTGCCTGATTCACTCAGTGGCTCAGCGCTGGGCTCCCCTGGCCTCGATGTCTTTGGCCCCATCAAAAAGCTTCTTCCAGCACATTAGACATCAAGGATTTCCAGGCAGCAGAGACGACAGACAGACTGTACCTTCTGGTGTGCCTCTGAAAGGAGGGCTGGGAAAAGAGGCAGACGAGTGGGGGTGGCGGGAGGGCGCGGTGTGTAGAGAAAGTAGGTCATTAGTGGTAAAGACTGCAATTTTCAAGTGGTTGTTAATGCTTTGTTTATATGGATTTCTCCAAATGTGACATTTTAATGGCATCATAATTGTGTGATTACAGTGCAGTCGACACTGCTAGGGGAGGAAAGGCGACAGGGACTCTGGCGACCTGCTGGGGGAGGCGGCTCCCTGCATGGGCAGCCAAGGGGACTGGCTCAGTCCCGACCAGGCCAGGATGCCTGCCGAGCATGAGAAGTGGCTCCCCAGAGGGCCTGCGGCTCCACAGGGCCATGGGTTTCCAGGAAACTTGCACCCAGCCTAGACCCTCGGATAGAATCAATGCCCAGGGCTGCAGGAGCCAGAGAGGGTAGTTACACATGTCACCCCCCCGCCCCCGCTCCCCCAACCACCAAGGCCCACCCATAAGAGCTGCCCTTCTTTCTTCACTCTGCGCATGTGTGTGCTCATCCATTAACTCATTATTTCTTGAGTTTCTGTCACCTGAGGGAAAGGGCCAATAGATACTCAGAAACAGACAAAATTCCGTAAGAAGGAGAGTGGCAAGGAAAGGGATCCACAGTGACTGGGTGCCTACCAGCCAATGTCTGCTGGCTTCTAGGAGCACCCCCTCTCTCAGGCTCCTCCTCACGCTCTGGCCTCGTCTCCATCTCCTTTGCTGGCTTCCTCTCCTCCCTGGCTTCGAAATGTTGGCATTCTCAGGGGCTGCATCCTGATTCCTATTCTTGTCTCCTTACCTGCTTACCACTGGTGACCTCTATTCCTGTGCCTCCCCCCCCCCTCACAGGTGGCTAACTCCCCACCTAGCTTTCCAGCCTGGATCTTCTTGCTGAGCTCCACCTCTACACTGAGCAGAGGCCTACCTGACACGCTCACTTGGGTGTCTCACCCTGAGTAGGTTCCAGATGGAATGCTTGACCTTCCCGTCCCAACTAGCATCCCCTCCTAACTTTCCCATGTGAAGGAATGGGGTAAGTGACTCACAGAGGAATCTGACAGTCTTTCTGACGTCTCTCTCTCACCTTTGCCTTTAGCCTGAACCCCTCACCCCACATATCTAACCAATCACCATGTCCTAAAACATGTCTCCATCTATCCCCCTGCCCTCCCCTATCTCTACAGCTGTGCCCCATCACCACTAATGGCAATTAGCCCCACTCTGCACTTGTACTCTTGGCCCCAACCACCCATTTTCCAGAATCATCTTTTGAAAGTCACACCTGATCCTCTCTCTCCCATTCTAGATCCAAACCTCTCCCGTGGCTCCCCCTGCACTCAGAATAATGTCCCCTCTCTGCTCTGGCTCCCTCACCCCTGCAAACTCTCCAGCGTTATCTTATTCTCCTTTCCTCTTTGTTCATGATACTCCAGCCACGCTGACCTCTTCAGCTTCTAAATCACGATCAGATCTTTCCTGTCTGTTTATAGGCCAAGTTCTCTCTTCCCTTCAAGATTCATCTGGTGAGATCTTCAGGACCTCAAAATATGACCGTATCTGGAGATAGCACCTCTAAAGAAGTAACTAGGGTTAAATAATGTCATCTGGTGGGGAGCACAGAGTGTAATCCATGGGACTGTGTTTGGAGATAGGGCCTTCAAAGAGGTGGTTAGGTGAAACAGCCGTCAGAGTGAAGCCCTAATCCCTCACAATTGGTGTCCTTATAAAAAAAAGACAGAGATAGCAGGGGTGTTCTCACACAGAAAAAGGCCATGAGAGGATACAGCAGGAAGGCAGTCATCTGCAAGCCAAGGAGAGAGGCCTCAAGAGAAAATGACACTGTAAACATTTTGACCTTGGACTCCAGGCTTCCAGAACTGCAAGAAAAGGAATTTCTGTTGTTTAAGCCCCTCCCACCCCCAGTGTGTGGTATTTTCTTATGGCAGCCCTAGCAAACAGGCCTCCATGCCTGTTAGGCTCTCTCCCTGGAACAGTCTTCATCTGACTCACTCCTACTCTTCCATCAGCCTCAAACAAAGTGTTGCTTCTTTAAAGAGGCCTTCCATGGACGTCAGGTTGAATCAGTCTGTCCTTGTATATATACATTTTTAATTCATGAGAGACACACAGAGGCAGAGACACAGGCAGAGGAGAAGTGGGCTTCCCATGGGGAGCCCGATGCGGGACTCGATCCCAGGACTCCAGGATCATGACCTGAGCCGAAGACAGACGTTCAACCACTTAGCTACCCAAGTGTCCCTCTCCTTATATTCTCCTAGAACCTTGTACCTCTCCTTCAAAGCATCTGGACACCCCACCCTGCACCAGCTAACTCTTAAGTATTCTATTTCCTGTCTGCCTCTCTGACCAGGCCCTGGCAGTCCTGAGAGCCAGAGCCATGTCTTCTCACTCACCCTTGCAAACTGTGCAGGTGATACTCTGTGTGGGTAGGTCCTAGCCCATGGTAGATTCTCCAATATTTGTTGAATAAATGACTCTATGGACATGAATTATCTCATTGAGAGCCCCAGGATTGGGATACTATGATTCCTATGTCAGACACATGCAGAGGCTAGAGGAAGAAAAGGAGATATGCCCAAAGGTAGGCAGCAAGGAAGGAGCAGGACTGGTTGGGGAATCAGGGTCATCTGCCCACAAAAAAGGCCAGAGAAGGGAAGGCCACCTGGGGCCAGGCCTGTCAGAATGCTTTGGGAAGCATGCAAGTCCCAGCTTGGGCCTGTAGGGATGGGCCAGGCTGATAGGAGTTTCATACAGAGGGAGCCAGGGGAAATGGGAAGAGTATATGTCCAGCAGGGCTGGGTTTGCCATCTTTCTCCCCCAGTTTCTATCTCTGAGACCTTGAGCAAGTGATTTGACCTTTCCTTGGCAATGGAGAGCATCACAGCTGCCCACTCTGTGAAACCATGAGGCTGGTTTATGAACTAATGGAATACTATAAAATATTAAGTGCTGTGCTGTGCATACACCAAGCACTCAATAAATAGCAGCCCCATGTTTATTTGTTAGTAAAGTGAAGAAAACACTCAGTGTCTGCAGGGCAGGAAGTGATGTCACCAAGGAGGCAATGAGGAATGTCCTAGAGGGAGCCAGGAGATCTGGCTTTTTAGATCTGCCTCTGCCACCACACCTTGGGTCCTTGGGGAAGTCACTTCTGCTCTCTGGGTCTCTGGCTTGTTCCCCCACCCATCAAATGTAGGGCTGAGAGAGAGAGGGTATTCTTAACTATTCTGATGAGACACAGCCCCCTTTGCAGTGTGATGGAAGCCATGGCCCTCCTCCCCAGGACAACATCCTTCTATTCACAGATGCAAACTTCTGCTTCCAGTATCTAAGATCCAGTGCTACCCAGAGCCCCAGAAGGCACCTGGATGTCAAGTCCAGTGTAGAAACGTGGGTGCCTCCCTAAAAAGATGAGCTCACATGGCCTGAAGGGGAAGAAATCAATGATGCCCTTCTACCTCCCTTCCTAGCTACCCTTTTGGGGGCAGAAGCCAGTTTCCCAGCTCTGCCAGCTTCTGCCCATTTCATGCTGAGCACAGTAATGAGGCCTGCTGTGCAGAGGGACCCCATAATTGGTCCCTTCCCTGTGCTATGCTGTAAAAAGACAGCAACTTTGAGATAGATTATCCAGATGTACAGCCCCCAGCCCCGGCTGCCATCTGGGCAGCCCTGGAAAACCTCTCCAGAGGTCCATGAGAAAACAGCCCAAGAGAGAAAGCGGGGTGTCTTCCAGCTATTGCCCAGAAGCTGAGGGTATTTGAAACGGTGCAGGATAAGGAGGGGGGGATGTCAGCGAGGTTCAGGAACTCTTCTACTCCTTGCTGCTTCAGTTTCGAGTAAGAAATATATTTCCTTGGCCTCTTTGCAGAGCTGACCAAAGATGTGCTCTGGGGATATAAGTCTTTAGATCTGCATTTAATTTTCCACTCTGCTGCTGAAATGACTGCTAAAATACAACTGAGTCCCATCCCTTCCCACGGGCTGCAAGTCCTTCCCTGGACTTCGGCTGCATCTGGTTGATCCTGGTCCCTCCACTCTAGTATCCTTACTGGTATCTTTAGCCTTAAACTGCCACCACCTGTAATAGAAGAAAGTTGAAAATTATGACCCCAGCATCTAAAAATGTCCCCTTCAGTTCATAGCACTTACTATAATTATCTGCTTATTAGGCCTTCCTGTCCAAACTGCACATGCCCTAGAGGTAGGAGAGTGGGTTTTTTCTGTGGATTCTGGTATCTCATAGAGGTGGCGTGCCTTATTGGAGATGGCTCACAGCCCTAGACCAGCTCTGCCTCTCCATCCTCCCCCGGCCAACACGCTCAGATTGCAGGAAGTGGAACACAGAACTCCCAGCCCTCAAACTACACTTTGTGGGGGGAAGTGGACAGGCTCAGACATGCTAAGAAAGTGGTCAAGAACTGCCCTGCCCTGGGGCACCTGGGTGGCTCAGTGGTTGAGCATCTGCCTTCGGCTCAGGTTGTGATCCCAGGGTTCTGGGATCAAGTTCCACATCAGGCTCCCCACAGGGAACCAGGGAACCTGCTTTTGTCTCTGTCTCCATAAAATCTTAAAAAATAAAAAATAAAAATAAAACTGCCCTGCCCTAAATCGGGGTCAAGAGGTTAGGCAAGATGAAGATCAATTGAATGGCCATAATGCAGTCACGTTGCTGGGAAGGAGAAAACAAAAACAAAGAAAGGGAGCAGAGCATGAAAAAAATAATAACAATAAACCAACAACAACAACATACACCCCCCCCCCACACACACACACCAGAAACCCCACTGTGAAAGAAAGCATAATCTAAGGAACAAAAAGAAATTACTCAAACATGCTTCGGGTTCTAGAACAATCTAAGAACGTGAATTCACTAAAACAAGAGCCAAAAGATTAGATAATAAAATAAAGACATGATACGAAGGGTTATACTGTTGAAAACCACAACACACTTTTGCAGAACCAACAAAAAGAAATGTCGAAATTCCAAGAAGCAGAGCAGACACAGCAGAGAATCTAATTATACCAACTAAAGGGTCTCGGTTCTGGTCTGCCACCTGCTAGCAGCAGGTCCCCGGGTGACCGGCTGTGATGGCACAGGAGAAAGGCTTCCATGATGAAAGCCACCGGAGCAGAAAAAAGCCATGTAGAAACAGCAAAGGTGAGCCAACATCAGAAAGCTGGTGGACATGAAGCAGAGATATAGGTAGAACACACAAAAGGCATTCATCTTTTTCTTAAATGACACTCCTGAAATGAATCGAGAACTGGACGTGTGCAACAAAAGAGCGGGCCACGTTCCATGGAACACTGATACAGGACAATGGGCGCAGCGATCTTTCCTGGCTTAGGTATTGAACTCGGAAAATCAAGACAGAAGTCAGCAAGCATCCGGGCCGACCTAATAAGTCACCTACAAAAGGGAAAACACTGGCTGACCTCAGACTTGCTCAGAGCAACACTCACCGTCGGAGGACAATGAATGGATGCCACAGAGGCTAAGGCCACATGTGACCTGAGAGCATCTTACCCCGTGAGGGTGTTGTTCAGGGGTGAAGGCGAGAGGCTGACGTTCTCGCCATCAGAGAACTCCGGGATGACAGTGCACCTAAGCTGTTTGGAAGAATCTGCTAGATGATTGCTGCCGGCCAGTGAAGGGATGGTTCAAAACGAAAAGTCTGGGAATGAAGTAGAAGAACCAGTAGAGCACCAAATCTATTTAATTATGAAAACAAACCCAAAAAACTATGGGAATGGTCACTAAACTTACCATTTATGTATCTGGAGTAAGCTACTTAACCTACTTGACCCTCATCGCCTGTAACGCAGAAGAATCATGCCCATCTTCTAGGGTTTAAGGATTAAATGAAAACACCTCTGCAAAAAAATAAATAAATAAATAAATAATAAAAAATAAAAAAAAAGAAAAAGAAAACACCTCTGCAAAAAGCAGTGCCTTGCACATAACATTTCACTAAGAGGTGAAGGTAACCAAAGATGAGGGTAAAAACAAGAATGGAAGTGAGGACCCCAACTCCCCCCACCAGGAAAAAGGCAAAAGGATCCACCGTTCGGGTCTAGAGAGCTCAGGGGATATCTGGGCTCTCATGAAGATCGCTGTCCCAATGCTACAAGTCAGAGCAGAGAGAAGCGTTCCCCAGAGAGGGTGTGGGGCCCCCAAATTCCAACCAGGCACAGAGCAACCCCTCTCCTCAGGACAGAGGTTGAGAAGCTCAAGACTAAATGGGAAGTAAGACTTTACCTCCTACGAGGAGCTGGGGGCCTGGAGGGAGTCTCCTTCTGACCAGCCCTGAGGAATGGGGCACCATGGGGAACACAGCACACACAGGTCAGGAGGCTGAGTTCTAGATCGGCACTGGTTTCCTCCCGACCCACCTGCTCCTCTTCACAAATCGGGGTCTATTTCCTTATCAGGGAAATATGGGGATGGGGTCACTGGTCTCCCAAGTTCTCTGGATCTACCACATGCCTAGAGTGCAGTTTGTGTTTTTTTAAAAACATTTTATCTACCTATTTATTTATTTATTTTTAAAAGGTCTTATTTATTTGAGAAAGAGAGAAAAAAACACAAGCAGGGGGAGGGGCAGAGGGAGAGGGAGAAGCAGACTATCTTCTGAGCAGAGAGCCCAACATGGGGCTCCATCCTAGGACCCCAGGATCATGACCTGAGCCAAAGGCAGATGCTTAACCGACTGGGCCACCCAGGTGCCCTGATTTTATTTATTTATTTGAGAGAGGGAGAGAAAGAGAGAATGAGTTATGGGGGTAGGGAGAAGCAGACTCTCTTCTGAGCAGGGAGCCTGATATGGGGGTTGATCCCAGACACCCCAAGAGTGCAGAGTTCAGAGGTGACTGCATCCCTGGCATGAAGTCTTTGGACCACAATTAATTCAACAAGCAAATGAAGGAAAGAGGGAGAAAAGCAAGAGAAACAGGAGATTGAGTGTAAATTAGCAGGTGAACGAGTAAGAAAAGAACTCAGGAAGCAAAGCCTGGGCAGGGTGGAAGGGTACTCCCTGCCAATGAAAGCAGAGAGGTAGCTGCCTCCCCCTGCATGGGGTGTCCCAAATTCCACTCTCAACAGGAGCACTGTAGAAAGAAGTCAACACCACCTATGAAAGAGCCCATAGGGCAGCCCAGGTGGCTCAGCGGTTTAATGTCACCTTCAGCCCAGGGTGTGATCCTAGAGACCTGGGATCGAGTCCCCCATCAGGCTCCCTGCATGGAGCCTGCTTCTCCCTCTGCCTGTGTCTCTGCCTCTTCCTCTGTGTCTCTCATGAATAAATTTTTAAAAAGAGTCCATAAAACAGCATAAAAACTGCATCCAAAAAAAAAAAAACTGCATCCATCTATCTTAAAAGAGGTGGGCTAAAGTTTGAAAAGAAACAGGATTTTTGCACAGTTTCAAAGTACATTTCACCAAGACTTTCCTTAACTATAAAGGGAACAAATGACAATTTTAAATGGAGAAATCTGGCAGGCATCACCTTAGCCAAGCAGTTGAGGTGAACACCACAGTAATAAGACATCAATATTGCAAATCCCCCCCAAATGATGTGCTCAGGAGGGCTCAGCATCACCTCCACGGCCTTCTTGCCAAAAGCACATAAGCTCAATCTAATCAGGAGAAAACACCAGACAAACCCAATTGAGAGACATTGTACAAAATAACTGACTAGCACTCTGCAAAGTTATCAAGGTCATGAAAGACAAGGAAAGACAGAGAAACTGTCACAGATGGAAAGAGACCAAAGAGATAGAACAATCGAATGCAACATTGGACCTGGAATTGGGTCCCAGAAGAGACAAAGTGCATTAGTGGAAACACTGGTGAAGTTTGAAACTGTAGTTTCGTTAATAGCAGGTCCGAGGCCGAGGGTTGCCTAGCAAGGCAAAAGATGCCAGTAGAGGCAGCTCACGGGGAGTCCGACCCATCATCGGGAATTCTCCATAACACTGTCTGGTACCAGGGGACCCATCTTATGTCAGAGAGGGGGAAAAGTAGTAGGTACAAGAGTATAGATCCACCGGTCCTAAAACACACTATGCCACCCAGAATCTGCCAGCCCGGTGGCGTGTTGCTACGATAGCAGCCTAGTGATAATGCCCCGAGAGTGCAGCATCCCTCTGGGAGCTGCCCTGCGCTGGTGGCCAGGATATGGTGCTTGACAGCAGGGGAGATTCATGGGCCTGAGTACCAGGGAGTAAATGTAGGAGTGGACCCATTCACTACTCCCACATTCAGGGAGTCTGTGCTTTTTTCCTCCTGGGCCCCACAGAGGGGACACTTCTACCTCTTGGACCCACCTACTAGGACAGACCCTTAGACCTGAAGCTATGGCTGCCACTGCTTTAGTTTTGACTCTTCATACCAGTAGAGCAGTGGGCCCAGAAGACCGCTAACAGAAGGATGACTGAGGTGTAGGGAGGAGGTGGGCCCACTGTGTAATGGAGGCGGGAGGCATATGCTTGGCATTCAGGGGACTCCCTGGAGCATGTCTTGGCGCAGTCACGACTGGATAATAAGCAGGTACTGCAAGTCCGGATTGCCAGAGGTACAGTAACCAGGGCACTGGGGAGGAGAGTCTGGATCACCTTGCCTGGCAGGCCACCTAGACAGGCCCTCGGGGCAGGTTGGGTTTGGGGGTGGGGGTGATCCAGGATGGCTGGTGAGGATCGGGTCCAGCCCTGGGAACAACCATGCATTGGGAGCCACGGTTTGTTCTGCTAGCCCTCCCCTCACAGGTTTCCCTAGAAACAACCCAACCGGAATGAATCCCCGAGACTCCTGGATGGTGTATGGATTGTACCCCAGGGAATGGTGGACTGTGGTGGGTGCCACTGGGGCCCCTCCCACATCCCATTCACTGTACCGGTCCCCCCATCCCCCAGCAGCTGAGAGCACTGGCTGCCAGACTTCCTCAGAGAACTGCCTTCTGCTGATCAGGACCTGCCTCTCCTGGAGCTTACATCCCCAGCTCCAGGGAGCAGCCAGTGCCAAGGCGGAGCTGACTTTGCTCCGGGGCTCCCCATGGGGCCAGGCCAAAGCTAGCTTCCAAGGCCTCAGCCTTGCATGGCAAGGCCAATTACCCTTCCTCCGCCCTACCACTTCCCTCATGCCCCTGCTCCTCGGAGTGCTCTCACTCCCATCACTTTGACGAGGCTCTGCATTGTGGATCCTGACCCAAGACACAGGTAATACCTGTCTCATTTAGAATAGTGCCTGGCATGCAGTAAATGCTCCCTGGACATCAGCCATCAGCACTGGAAAGTGCCAGGCTCCGGGCTAGGAGCACTATGTGCATTATGCTCTGACCCTTCCTAGCAACCAGGCAAGCAAGTAACTTGATGACCACTTCCTGGATGAGCAAAGACTCAAAGCTAACCATGGCAGGCATTTCATTTGAACCCCAATCTGTCTGGCCCCATGGTCATCCTGCTAATGGCACTTCCAATTGATATCTCAACATATCAATTCTGGCTCCACATTTTCAGTGAGTTCCTAAGATTCTAGGTCCCTCCATCCCCATGCCCTGAGCCCTGGGACCTCCAGAGCTGGACCTCACTCTCCCGTGGTCCACAGGGCCTGCTAGGAGTAACACCGGACCCTCAGCCTCCTGCACCTCCTTTCCCCACCTGCCGCCAGCATTTCTGACAGGCCCAGCAATACGGATTCTCCGGACTCCCGGACAGCCTCAACCACACGTGAAGTTACTGGGGTAACGTCCATAACACACTCTCCATTCTTATAAATATTCAAATTTCTTCCTGAGAAGACACAAGATTTTTGTTTCTACCTGCAGGGGACCCAGGTTCTTGATGAAGCAAAGGCTCAAAGATCAGAATCCTGATGAGTGAGTCAGAGGTGAGCGTAAGGGAAGTGGGACCAATAACCTGTTCGTGGCACCTGCTGTGGAGGCCCGTTCTGCAAGGAGAGGATCCTGCTCAGGCTCTGCTCCAGTGACCCCACAGCCACGGAGACCCCACCTGCCTTGGGAAGACGCTGAGGCCTCCCCCTCCCACCAGGACTATGCCAGCGCTGCTGTACCGGGTGGGTGACGGAATGGTTGAGAAAGAGGGCACTTGATGAAATTAAAAAGCAACCAATTTAAAAGAGATTAAGCAGGGCAAAGGGGATTTAATGATCAGCTCTTGCCACTGTGAACTAGCTGAACCCGCTGGCATGGAGACTAATGGTTTAATATGTTGTTAAACAACGGTGAGCCGTCTGGGTGAGTGATAAGGGCAGCTGTAGTTACAGCGACAAGGGTGAGGTTACCCTGCCTGCGGCCCTGGGCCCCGGGGGGCGGCATGACTCTGGATGCCCATGGGCGGGGAGCAGTGGCCTCAGGAGCATGGCCGGGGCGGGGGGTGGTGGTGCGGGTGGCCCGGCAGCCCCAGGGGACACTCTGCCAGTGGAGGGGCCACCTGTCTCTGGCACCAGGGAAGGGCAGAGGGACAGGAGAGGCGGAGACTGCCAGGCCTCCCTTCAGTTGAAGCTCTGGGTCAACACAAAACCGTGTGGCCTGAATTCAGAAAGGGACCCAGGCTGAGAATCTGTTGGCGTATTTTGAGTGGCTTTGATTTTCATGGTAAAGAACCCTTCCTCCAGGACCTGCGGTGCCCAGCATCTGACGCCTGACACACGCCCCAGCCTAACACACG
This sequence comes from Vulpes vulpes, assembly GCF_048418805.1. Taxonomy (NCBI): domain Eukaryota; kingdom Metazoa; phylum Chordata; class Mammalia; order Carnivora; family Canidae; genus Vulpes; species Vulpes vulpes. Next base: position 87,097,578 of record NC_132787.1, on the reverse strand, counting down.
CCACCAGCTCCCATCGTTGCTGTCATTTGTGAGGGCCCGGGTTACCTGTCATTCGCTCATTTAATGACCGCTCATGGGGACTCTGCCCTGTAGGCCTGGGCTAGGCCAGAGGCTGCAGGGTTCCTTACACGACCACACAGGCCAGTCCGGTGTCGGGACCCTGTAGTCAACAACACATCATGACGGTCACGATCGGGCAGGTCCAGGGGATGCAAGGGTTTCTTGCCTCCGTGGCTACTGCTCCCTGTCCAGGGGCACGCACCCCAGTCTGGAGCCCAGACTGACCGTGGTGACAGTGGCAGCCTGGGGCAGAGGAAAGAGTGCTGGAGTCCTGGCCCATCTCTGCCCCGGCTTCCTGTGTGACTCCACAAATCCTGAGCTTGTGGTCTCCATTCCCTCCCCCTCAGTAAAACAGAAAGTGTGACACCTGACCCGCCTAGGGCACAGGGTCACTATGGGAATGACGTCGAAGGACGCGTGGAAAGGTACCTTGGCAACCGAGCAGCATCGTCCGTACACAGGAGACTCACTGCACCAGAACTGCAGTACGGCGCTGGGCTGGCGCAGGGAGCGGGGGTGCTCAGGCAGTCCACCCCACGAGCAGCATCGCTGCAGAACGGACGAGCGAAACGGCCAGGGACCCAGGAACACGCGTGCCACAGAGATGTGTCTTGCTACTACAACACAGCAAAGCAGTGCTGGGTCACTACCGCCGACGTGAAGACAGACTCAATCTGCAGACCTGTGCATTTCAATTGTGCGTGTTAAAAGGGGACTAAACCTAAAGTAGAAGCTGAGTTTTCTGTCACCATTCTGTCTAAAACCTGGCTACCGGTTTTAATACCTCCACGTGATCAGTTACACTGCAGGGAACAGAGGGTTTTAGAAAGAAGCAGGGGGCCACCAGAAGCCCCTGCTCTCCTTGGCTCGGAGACCATCAGAACACCCCTCTGGGCAGCACAAGGCTGGAGGCTGGACCATTCCCACCTGTGCCTGGACTTCAAGGTGACCTTGGCATCATATGAGGATGGGCTCATCTACACATCGCAGGCAGTGTGGCCTCTGGTGAATTCTCCACTCCTCGCCTTGGGTCTAGGACTAGCCCTTCGGAGATGCACTTCAGCCCCCGCTGGGGAGGCGAAGTGTGCTCCCGGCAGGACCAGCCTACATTCTCTGTCTTGTCCTACTCTGCCTCTTGGCTCCCAAACATCCTACAGCTTATAGTGCTCATCTGGGACAAGGCAGCCCCACCTGCTGATCCAGAATTCATCCCTGCACTGGGTGAGCCAGTCTCTGCCACTCTAAAGAGCGCATGGTGTGCAGGAGAAACAGGCTTTCCAGCAGCCTGAGTGTTTCTGAAAAGCCAATTACATGCTTATTACTCCTCTCCAGGAATGAAACCCACGTCCCACATGGCCGGCCCCTTCCCCAGCACACACTTGCTTATCTCAGCCGCACGGTCCCTCCTGCCAGCCACTGCTGTCAGAAATGTATAGCTGGGCTCTTAATCACCTGCCAATGGGCCTGGAGGGAAGGCAGGAGCATGAATGCCCGTCCCGGAGCCAAGAGAGATTCATGCGAGAGCTAGAAAAGCATGCAGGCATGGCACAGATGAGCTGGTGTGCAGGCGAGGGAGGAACACTCCAGGGGTCATGTGAAGCGGTGGCCACAGAAGGGCATCAAGGTGAGGGACAGCTTTGGAGGAGGTCAGACGTCCGCTCCCTTACACCTGTGGGCCAAATCCAGCCTGCCACCTGCTCCGATAAATAAAGTTTTATGGAGACACAGCCACATCCACTCGTTAACACGCTGTCCATGGCTTTCTCACTACAACAGCAGAGCTGAGACCATATGGCCGGCAAAGCCTAAAATATTTACTACCAAGCCCTTTAGAGAAAAAGTCTGCCAACCCCTGGTGTAGTTGAAAAGGCATGGGAGCCTGAGCCTGGAAGTGGAAGACTTGAGATAAAATGTGTGCTCTGTCCTGCTCTGGCTATGTGCACTTGGGGAGCTTTCTGCACTCCTCTGCAGATCAGTAGCTGATTTTCTCATCCATCAAATGGGGATATAGTTTCTACTTTACAGGGTTGTTGCCACAATTAGTAAAAATTGGATAGGCTGTGTGTACAGTGAAGGCCTTAAGAGCAGGTGCGTCAGCAAGTAAGTGTTCTTCCCCTGTGGTTCTTCGAGACTGGGGTATCTTCAGAGACCCTGCATGTGTTTTGCAAATATGTGTATAAGCGTGAGGTGTGGGTTAGAAAGGGAAGGGGAGGAGGGATGAAGGGAGAGCTGTTCTTTGTCACCGACTTGATTTTACCAAGTGAAATACTGATACAGCTGGCAAATCAAAGTCTGCTTTCTTTTATAATGTGGACATTGCCAGGTCCAAAATATGGCCACTGAGCCCCCAGGGGTCCCCTCAGTGGGGGATGATGGGATGCCCTGTCATACTACCTGGCTTGGGGTCATGGATGCTGAAATGGACGGAGGTTCCCTGTGGCTTTTCTAATGGCAGAGTTCTAGGTAAGTTTATGGGAGCTGACCTCTTCCTCTCACTCCCCTGCCACCGGTGGCCCTGCTATGCAGCTTTCCACTTAGCGGAGAGGTCAATGATGATGCTAAGGGCCCTAGAGAGCCCTAGCAAAGGGCACAGATGGTCAAGAGGGACCACTTCTGAAAGGGGACTTGTGGATGCTATGGCAGAGGCACAGGCCTTGAAGAACAGGATTATTTCAACAGATTGAGATGTGGGAGACAGTTTTCTAAGGGTCTGGCCAAACTATGGAGGGAAAACAAAAAAAGACATGGTTGAAGGAATGGTAAAATTCTAAACCTTGCCTGGAAAAGGTTCTGGTGGCTGAAAAATAATGTTAGTGAGGTAGAGTATGGGAGGCCTTAGCTACCAAGTATACTATTTAGATCTCATCCCCTCTTGCTTCCTCAAGGAATTCTTTCCTATAATTGTTCTGTCTTAAATCATCACATTTCCCCTCTCTGTTGGATCAATCAGCACACAAACCTAGAACAGTATTTTCCATCTTTCAAAGATCTTTCTTGTGCTATCAACAAAACAAAAGGTAACCTACTGAATGGGAAAAGATACTTGCAAATGATATATCCAATAAGGGCTAATATCCAAAGTATGTAATGAACTTCTAGAACTCAACACCCCCCAAAAAAGGGACCAAATAATCTGGTTAAAAACAGGCAGGGGGCCTGAATAGACGTTTTTCCAAAGACATACTGATGGCCAACAGACATATGGAAAGATGCTCAACATCACACTAATCAACAGGAAAATGCAAATCAAAACTATAAGGAGGTATCACCTCACACCTGTCAGAATGGCTAGTATCAAAAAGACAAGAAATTACATACGTTAGTAAGGATGTGGAGAAAAGGGAACCCCTGTACACTCCTGGTGGGAACATAAATTTGTGCAACCATTGTGGACAACAGTAAGGAGGTTCCTCAAAAAATTAAAAATAGAAATGCCATATGATCTAGTAATTGCACTACTGGGTATTTACCCAGAGAAAATGAAAACACTAATTTGAAAAGTCCTACGCACCCCAATGTTTACTGCAGCATATTTACAATGGCCAAGATATGAAAGCAACCCAAGTGTCCATCAATAGATGAATGGATAAAGAAGATATGGTGTGTGTGTGTGTGTGTGTGTGTGTGTATGAGAGAGAGATGATGGAATATTACTCAGCCATTAAAAAAATAGTATCTTGCCAACAACATGGATGGACTCAGAGGGTGTAATGCTAAGTGAAATACGTCAGACAAAGAAAGACAAATACCATGATTTCACATACGTGGAATCTAAAAAAACAAAACAAACGAAAAAATGGAAACAGACTCATAAATACAGAGAACAAACTAATAGTTGCCAGAGGGGCGGTGGTTGGGAGGATGGACAAAAGAGGTGAAGGGGATTAAGAGGTACAAACTCCCAGTTATAAAATAAATAAATCGTGGGGAGGTGAAAAGTACAGCATTGGAAATAATAGTTCATAATATTGTAATATGTTGTGTGGTGACAGATGGTGATTACACTTACTGTGATGAGCATTACATAATGTATAGAACTGAACTGCCGTGTTGTACATCTGAAACTAATATAATGTTGTATGTCAACTGTACTTAAGTGATAAAATTATTTTTAAAAACCCTCCTTTGACCCCAAATCCCTCTCCAACAAATACCCCCCTTTCTTGGCTTGTCTTTATAGAAAGAGTCCTGCCTTCATTGTCTCTTCCTCTTCTCTGCTGAGCTCCAGCCCATCAGGCTCTCTCCCCATGTCTCCACTGAAATGGCCTTTATGGAGGTCATCCATGATTTATGAATGATCCTTATGGAGGTCATCCATGATTTATGAATGATCCTTATGGAGATCATCCATGATTTATGAATGATCCTTATGGAGGTCATCCATGATTTATGAATGATTCTTATGGAGGTCATCCATGATTTATGAATGGCCCTTATGAAGGTCATCCATGACTTCCACATGGTTAAAGTCAATCCATAATTCTCAGTTCTCTCATGCTTGACCCAGCAGCATCATTGCATGGTAGTTCCAGCCCTCCCACTGGGGTGCTCTCCTACTTTGCCTTGGGACACTGCTCTGTTCTGGGTTCCCTCCCACCCCTCTGGCCACCCCTTTTCAGTCTCCTCCCTGCTAAATGCCAAAGCACCCTGCCATCTTCTCCCCTGTATCCACACACGCTCCTTTCATGATCTCATCTAGCATCAAGGATTTCACCATAAAGATGACTCCTACATTTTTATCTTTACCTCCAACCTCTCTCCCTTTTCATGTCCAACTGCTTACACAGCACCTCCACTGGAAGGTCTAAAATATTTCCTGACATTAAGTCCCCAACACAGGTCTTGATTTCCTCTCCAAACCTGCTCCTTTGAGCTTTCTCTACTTGGTATGAGGCAAATTCATTCATCTCGCTTCTGCAGCCTTCAACATAAATCCTATCCTCCTCCCTGTCTCACTCTTCACTTCCTTTCTGTCACAAACTTGCAATATAACCCATGTGATTACGGTGATTCCATCACTACCTCTGTGCCCATGCTCACTTGAGCCTCTCACTTGAATTCTAACTGGTCTCCCCTGTTTCTTCCCTTTCTCCTCGGAGGCTATCCTCCACACAGCAACCAACAAGAGTCATCCATTAAGCACATGAGTCAGATTACATTACACTTCTGCCCAAAACTTTCTCCTGGCTGCACATCTCACTCAGGAATAAAGTCCTTACAGTGGTCCAAAGATCCCTGTGTTCTTTCCTCTCTTCTTATTCACTCTACTCCAATCATACTGGGCTCCTCACTGTTCCTTTCTGGTGTCCATCAAGCTCCCAACTCAGGATCCTTGCACCTGCTGTTCCTTCCAGTTGGAATGCATTTCCCTCAGGTATCTGCCCAGCTCACTCCTTCTGTTCAGATCTCACCTCACCTCTTTAGAGGTCTCATCTAGACCACCCTTCCCCCTTATTATTTTCTGTTTTTCTACATATTCATTCATATAGATTATGTATCCCTTTGCTTTCCATCTTCTCTCACTAGAATGTGAGCCCCATGAGGGCAGGAGCTTCATTGGGTATCCCTGGCACCCAGTCCAGAGTCTGGTACATTATTCTATCAATAAACATTTTCTGAGTAGGCACCAAGTCCAAAAGTATGGATTTTATTTGGAGAAGCAGTGGGGAGCCACTGAAAACCTCTGAGGAGAGTGATCCCACACAGAAGGTTCTGGGACCATCTTCCCGGCAGTGATGACAGGCTCCTAGAGCAGTACAGCAGTTCCTAGACTGGAAGTCAAAATACATAACATGTGGCTCAGCTATTCCACAGACACTCCATGTGCAGCAGGCCAGACACTTCATCCATTTGGGGCAACTTTTAAAAATTGCATGATAATAATAAAATTAACTAATAGTGATTGAAGTACTTAGGCTAAATACATTTAATCCTTCTCACAACTCACTATCATACCTATTTCAAATGTGAAAAAACTGAGGCAGATTTATTATAATGCTAAGAAGCTGACAAGCCTAGATCCCCACACAGGAGGTCTGATTCCAGAGCTGGCGTCCCTCCCCACCTCATTCTGCTAATCTGTGAGAGGGGCTGGCATCAGGATCTGCAGGGAGCCCTCCCATCACTAACATTCTACAATATGGAGACAGAGATGGGAGATTTTAAGGAACTGGCTCCAGCAAGAGTTGATGGTGCAGTCTGGAATCCGAAGACCAGAAACTCAGATAAGGTTTCTACATTCCCATCTTGAGATGAATTCTTCTTTTGTAAACCTCACTCTTTGCTCTTAAGGCTTTCAACCAACTGGAGGAGGCCCAACCACATGATATATGGTAATCTGCCTGACTCAAAGTCTACTGATTTAAATGCCTATCTCATGTTCAAAATACCTTCACAGAAATACCTAGACTGGTGTTGATCAAACACTTGGGGCCGACAGGTTTCCCCCAGCTGACACATAGCATTAACCATTGCCGTGAGCTTGTCCTTAGATGTGCCAAGTGTGCAGAGCTGGCCAGACATCCCGGTGGAATATCAGGCACTTTCAGGAAGACCCTTCCCTCCAGCAAGGGGCTAGGCCACTGGCTTTTCTGTAGGATGTTTGCAAAGGTCAGAGTGTCCATCTTGATTTCCCCTCTCCTATTACTTTGCCAGTCCCTGAGGCCTTGTAGAAGTGTTTTCGCCCCACTATTATGGCTGTTGTTATTATCCTTCTTAATCTTGGCATGAGGATGCCTTGGCTGGCTTCCAAGAAGGAGAGCTACTTCTGTCTCCCTGACACCCTCCTGTTGCTTTTAATCAGATGCAGAGTATCTTGTCTTCTCTCTCCAGACAGATGCTGGAGTGTGGCCCATGATGGCTGAAGTGGCCATCCTGCCCTGGCTCAGAGATGAATGGGGCCTAGAATGAGGTGACACCAGGTCATCTTGGCTGCCGCATGGAGATGTTTGCTTCTAAGGAGATTCCTAAGGCCTTTATGCCTATCATTTGGGGCCTGCTCCAAGAATCACAACAGGCTCCAGTCCTGTCTCTGTGGGAATCGAACCCAGGCCCCACAACTCTTGAGTCCAGAGCCCTATCCTCTCCTGTCTTCCCCATGCTGTCCACTTTTTCCAGTGCAACCTAAGGTGAGAAATACATTTTGCACTGAGACCAGGACACCTACACAGCATCTACACCTATAAATACAAGAGAGACTAACCTTTTATGAATGACACTTGCCCTTTCTGCTTGTAATATCTTCTCATTCTGTCTGGCACCTAAAAATGTACAATTCACTGATGCACCATAATCCTTATTAAAAAAACCACTCTGGTCCACTTGACACTACCTAAGCCTGGTGGAGAACCAGACCCCCACATCCTCTCACTGGGGCTTAAAGATAGGTTCTGCTTTCAGTATTTTCTTATCTAAGAAGTTATGGGGCTCAGTCAGGCCTCAGAGGTCCTAGCACAGGGCACACAGATCCCAGGCAAAAGTGCTGATGAATGGGATCGCCCAACCCTTGGCAAATTTAGGAAGAAACCTGGCACACAGATACCAGTGGGTTAACAGTATTCCCAAGTATCCCTTTCGGGACTGGGATGAAGTATTAGATGCCCGTGATCTATGTTTCTATTTATCACCACAATTTCACATGCCCTCCCTACGCGGTGAAATGGGAGTTGAAATGAAACTCACATCCCCCATCACGTAGCCATGTAGACCGTACACTTCTATAAATACCAATCTTTGCCTCTGGAAGGCTTTGGGGCAACAACTGCTGCCTGAGGAGTATGACATGCCAAGAGAGACATGGTGTGTGTGTGCATGTGTGCGTGAGCACACACATGCATGTTAGGGGCAAGCTGGCTGCATCGGTGGCATCTTCCCCAGGTGAATGAGGATGGCTGCTCATGGCCATATGCAGTCAGGTGCATAGCGCATACGAATATGCTTGTACACGAACCCCACCTTTAATGTTAAATGGTCCTGTTAATGATTCTCACCATGCTCCTTGTCACTAGCGTGAACTTTTCCTCATCCTTCTTCGGCTCCTCGGTGCCAGAAGCCCGACTTCCTGACATAGGAGCCTGCCCAGAGGGACAGGTGTGAGGGTACCTGGCCCCTCTGAGAGGACACATCCCTATGGGTCCTTCACTGACCACTTACCTCGTCTAAGGAGGCCTCCAATGTTCTCTACAGCCACATCCAAGACGACGGTCCCCTGGACCTGCCACCTGTCCCAGGTCTCCCCACTTGTCCTCACCTCAACTCGGAGCCAGAGGAGAACGCGGTCCATCCGGGACGAGCGATGGGCGGACCACGGCAGATTCAGGGCTCTGGGGCCACTGCCCACACCCAGGCTGCTAACAGGCCAGCTCCATCCAGGTTAGAGCTGGGGCCCGTCCTTCCCCCCAGTGTCTCCCACACATAATAGTCTGTGTCAGAAATACTGCTCCTGTATTATAAATATGCAAAGCCGGGGAGGCAGCAGCCGACTGGGATAAAACACCAGGGATTATTTACGAGTCTCCGACTCACACACTGGGGCTTTATTTGCTTAATGAATGGCCGGGGCCAGCCATCAGCCCAGGGATTTATTTGTCACCGGGAGCAGAAGACACTAGGACGTGGCGGTGTAAAAATGACAAACGCCCCGACTCAGCCAAGGTGGTATTTCACTGCGGCGCTATCTGGCGGGGAAGGGGAGGTGGGGAGAGGGAAGGACAGCTCGCAGGCCAGGACAGCCATGGCCGGGAGGAGCCTGGGGTGGACAGACTGGCCAGGTTAAAAACCAAAAAAACCAAAATCAGAAACAGAAACGCTGCTTTCCAGAACGAAGGCAGAGGGCCAGGAATGAGGGCCCTGCTCATTCTTAACATGCTCCCCTCAGCTCTCCTGGACCCCCACTAATCGAAATGCCCCACCCACGAAAAATGCTACCGTGCAGGCTGCAGAAACCACAGGCCCAGAAGTGTGTACGGTGGGATCACGGTTCCTCTCCAGTAACCCACTGGCAGGGGGACCTGGGCAAGTCACATCAGGTCTCTGCAACCATCTTGTCATTTGTAAAATGAAGGGATAGACGAGCTCTGAGGCTCTTACACAAACTGATACCCTTGCACTGCCTCGGCCACCAGCATCAGCCCACTGCCTCCACCAGTAGCATTGGCCACGGGCCTTCCATGGAGCCAGCCTCGCGCAGGGTGGCAGCAGCTCTTGCGTCCTCTCCCAGTGAAGCCCCCTGGCCTTGAATCCTACCCCACGTCATCCATTTGGTAACAGAGCCCCTGAATTCCAGCTAGTGACTGTACTTCCCTGTCTGCCCCACAGCCAGATGGAACCACATAACAAATGAAAGGTGAGTGGGAGTGGTGTGGGCTACATACAGGTCTTGACCTTTAAAGAGGATACTGACTATCCCTCAATCCTCTTTCCACCCCCTGGACTGGGATGTGACTGTAACGACTCTGTAACACTCTGAGGCACGGAGGAGCAACGAGACAGAGCTTGGCTTTCCACGTGACCTCAGATTGCAGAGTGCCACCAACCTGGACCACCTCTGGACTGTACAGAGAGAAATGAAGCAACTTCCATCTTGGTTGAACCACTACGATTTTTGGTGTCTTTGCTGCAGTAGCTCAGTCCACATGCTAACTAATATGCCTCCCACTGTCCTTTCAGAAAGAGTGAGCCCTCTGCTCTCTGTGGCCACAGCACATCTACTCTATGAGAACATATTATACAAATGCACTTATCACATGTATGTTTTCTAGATGGTGAGCAGCTGGAAAACAGCTAAATGAACAAATAAATTCCCCACCAGACAACTTCAAGGGTCCTCACCACTGCAGAAGCGTATCAGAAATCAATTATGTATGGACTGGCTTGCCCATTCTGAGTTTTCAGAACAGCACAGGAGGAAGCAGCGGGGCCTCCAGCACCTAACTGATGTGCTGGGAATGAAGCCAAGGAGATCTGTGGAGACCACTGCCATTCCTGGTGACCAATGTGGGAGAGGCTCCCTGACATGGCAGCAATTACCTACTCCCTCCCCACACCCCCCACACCCCCAGTTCTAGAAATCACACAGCCTGGACACCAGAGTGGGACAGAAGAAGAGAAAAACAAAGGGTTTGTATCAGAGACCACTTCAGGTATTTTTAAAAATTATTTATTTATTTATTTATTTATTTGAGAGAGAGAGAGAGAGAGAGAGAGAGAGAGAACATGGGTGGGGTGAGGAGTAAAAGGAGAAGCAGACTCCCTGCCAAGCAGGGAATCTGATGCAGGACGTGATTCCAGGACCCAGGAATCTGACCTGAGCTGAAGGCAGATGCTTAACCTACTGAGCCACCCAGGTGCCCCCATTCCAGGTATTTTAAACAAGAGGGATTTAACAGAGGTATTTAGCAAGTTATAAAGTTGTTGAAAAGGCTTAGAAAACAAAAGTTAAAGAAGTCACTACTACTGTTCAGAAAATGCAGTAATTATAGGAAACTGCCACCAATGATCTCAGCTGCCTACAGCAGAGAGTAGGTGACACTTCTGTCTCCATTAGCAGAAGGATGTCCAGAAACATTGGCAAAACCTCACACTCCAAGCCAGCGAGCTCAAATTATACAATGCTAAGATGAGAATGTAGTTTCCTATAATGGAGATCACTCTGAGTTCAGAGAATGTAACATTATAACCTTTAAGCAGGTTATGGAACTCCAGGCCCTTTCTCAAAATTGTAGACATCCAAGTCCTGTCCTGACACCTGGAGGTCACTTTAGGGGTGAATGTCTGGATGGTCATAGGAGTCCCATCATGTGGCCCCAAAGTATAAGCAGCCCCAGGGCTAGGGAGCAAGTTCCATTACTTCCTGCTTACCACTGCCTCGCATGGGTAACTGGAAATGCTCATGGGGGGGTGGGGATGACTGGGTGACGGGCACTGAGGTGGACACCTGACGGGATGAGCACTGGGTGTTATTCTATATGTTGACAGATTGAACACCAATAAAAAATAAATTTATAAATAAAAAAAGGAAATACATAAAAATAATAAATATTTCTAATTAATAACAAAATAAAGCATTTGACTTGGATACACTTTCATTTTGAGGCCACCAGACCATTGTTTTCAAACGACTGGATTTAGGTATGAAGCCATCATCACAACTGGTGATGAGGAAACAACTCTATTTAGGTTCACTAAAGTATTAATACTACTTTGAACCAGTCTACCTTTGCATATGGCCCTGCAGATTCTTGGATTAGCTGCTCATCTACCAATGTCACTGCACCTTCCCCTACTGGGCTCACCGCTTCCTCCTTCCCACGTTATTCACCAAATTAAGGAAACCAAGTTCCCAAACAGTTAGGCTTGTTGGCACACATTTGCAACATTTGAATCCATCCAGACAACATTATATGGAGAAAAAGGAAGTCTCTGAATGTCCTGCCTAAGCCTTGAGAATGGCCACCAACCTTAGACTTCCATAAGGAAATGTGGCTTTGGGTGGAGGATCTTGGCTCTATATTTCAACTTGGGGGAGAGACAGAGGCTTTCTCCTTCCCCTCTGCACCCTCATGGAGTCACAGAGCATGGATCAGATACAATATGTTCTCTCTCCAGTAAGCATTTTCCCATTTGGGGCTCTGTCTCTGGCACTGCTGCGCTCTGCCCTGATCCTGCTGCCTGTACGTTTAGGAAGTCCTTGTAGCTGCCATGCCAACCTTCCAGAGACCTTCCTTCATTTGGAACATGACATCTTTGCCCTTCAGGAAGATCATGCTGAAACCATGGTGGGATTTTGGGAGGAATACCCAGGGGCCAGATTCATGGATACAAAGGAGTCCCTGAAGCCCCTGGTGATGAGGCCAGCTCCCAGAGGTGGGTGACCCATCAGGGGCCCAGGCCCAAAGCCCTAACCTGTGTAAGAGTGCTTTTTCTCAGGAAGCCTTCTATGCTTGTGATCCCCAGCGAACTGGTGGGGATGGCTGTTGAGGAGTCACCTATTCAAGATACCCTCAGCCACTGACATCCCAGAATGATTGTCCTCACCTGTACTCAGGGGTGGGGCTGAGAAAATCAGGATGGTGTGGAGGGAGAGCAAGAGTGACCACATGTGCAAGGACTGAAGCACCGGGCTCCTGGGTATCCTAAACAGCAACCAAAGGCAGGGTAATTTTCATTTCAGGCTGCAAGAAACCGATGAAGTTGGCAGTTCTGGGTAGCGGGGCTCGACTTTTCTTCCTTTTACTTTTCTGGTGCCTTCTGAGATCAAGCATATTAAGAAGTATCTTGGGGCCGGGAAGTAAGTGAAGCAGCCCGAGGTCTGTGCAAGCAAGTGCACAACTTGATTCTGCAATCTTCCTGCCTGGGTAGCTGTTGAGAATATTCTTGCTGCCGTCACCACCCCAAGATCCTTTCTCTTTCCCAGGACAGGAAGCCCCTCCTCAGCACAGCTCAGCAGCACAGCTGAGCTGATTAAGGCCATATCAACCTCCCACAGATCTGCTGTCAAGAGCAGAAGATGTGTCCCGCACTTGGGAGCCAGGAAGCCCTGCCTTGAGCTGTACTTAGCTCATGCTGGAAAAACAGCTGGGCTCTGTGGGATAAGGTGCCAGGGAAGGCTGCATCCCAACCCCTAAGGGACCACTGGATCAGTCAGCCCCCAGAGTAGTCCTGAATTGGGAGGGGCCTGGAGTCACACTTCACCCCAAGCTTAGTGCCACACTGTCATCAGTGAACATCCTTGGGTTGGGGAGCAGATTGGGCATAATCTAGCTGGTGTTGCACGTAAAGGGACAGATGGCAGTAAAAGAATCAGGTCTCTGAAATGAGCTCTGCTGGCTCGGGTGGGCTGTTTCTGCAGGTGCTCAGGCTGAGTCACTGAAAAGAGAATGAGGTCTTGAGGTTCTGGGGTACCTCTGATTTGCCAGGCATTTCCTTCCTGCCTCCATGGAGAGGGGTTCCCATTGACCTATCTTGTGTAGCATGGCTCCTACTTGCAAAATGCAATGCACCAGCAGCAGGGAAAAGATGGGGTTCCCATCCTTCCCGGTGGCCTCCTTCATGACCCTGACACTTCTAACAGCAGAACCACAACAGAGTTTCTTTTTCAAATTAAGAAGCCATGACATTTCAACACAAGACTTTGAAACTGTCCCAATTCTTTCTTCCAAAGCCAATCGTTTAGAGTGAACAGGCTATCCCTGTTGCCTACCATTCCTTACTCGTGATTCTCCAGCCATACTATTTCGCCTGCTTAATTTTCTAAGGAAACTCCCATGTACAAATCACAGACATCCGCTCATCAAGACCTGCTATCCTCTCCATCACGCCTCAGGGGTAATGGCAAGCTGCAACTCAGGGAACCTGGTTCTGTGTTCCTGGCTCCACCCCGGCCTGCCTCTGGCCCTAGCCATTTGGATTTCTCCACTGGCTGAGTGCTTGCCCACGTCACCCACATCCCACTACCCTCCCCAAGATAGACAGGTGATGCCCAAATGTTAGTTCTGGCACCAATTTCTCGCAGAATTCCCTCCCACGTTTCCAACCATCCTTACATTTCCACTGAAAGGTTCTCATTATTGAAAATGCACATCAGAAACTGAACTCATTATTTGATAATAGCAAACAAACCCTCACACTTGTCAAGAGTTTGAGCATTCACAAGTAGCTTCTACACCTATTTTATACCCATTATCCCATTTCAATCATACGCAAAGTCCCGAAATGTAGGCCAGACAAGCATTGCTATTCTTATCTCATAGGTAAAGGGACCAGGGCTCAGAAGAACTGCCTAAGATCAAACAGCTAGTAAATTATAGAGCCAAGAATACACTCAGTTTTTCTCCTTTCTTACTTCTCAGATCAAAGACCCAAACAGCCACCAAAACCTATGAAGTCAGGACTCCTGGCTGGTTTAGTCAGTAGAGCATGTGACTCTTGATCTCAGGGTTGTGAGTTCGAGCCCCATGTCAGGTCAACTGGGTGTAGAGATTACTTAAAATACAATCTTAAAAAAAAAAAAAAATCCTCTGAAGTCTACTTTCCTCCATAAACCCTTTTATACTGAACATGCTCTTCCATGGCGATGACTCTTCTCTTAGGCTTTTGTCTCTAGCTGCCCGGATTAGCACAGTGGCTGCTTGCTTCACCTTGCTGATCTCACTCCTTAGCCCTTATAATGTACCAAACACTGCCTCCAAGTAATGAACACCGACACCCAATAATCCTTTAGTGCACTTACTTCATGTTGTTACTCTTCTAGGAGAAAGTTTCAAGGACTCTTACCAGCCACACAACAAAATATAGTGCTTTAGTCCAGCACCAGGGCCCTGCAAAATGGCCCCACTGTCCTTTGCAGCTCTGCCTGGAGAGCTCCCCTGAGCTCCAATAGCTATTCCAGGTACTGACTTTTGATCTTTGTGGTTGTTTCTGTAATCTCTACGTGATTCATTTCTGCTCTAATCTTTACTAATTTCCTTCCTTCTGTTTGATCTGGTTTTTTTCTAATTTCTTAAGGTAGAGGTTTGAGATCTTTCTTCTTTTTAAATATAAGCACGTAAAGCCAGAAATTTCCCTCTAAGCAATGGTTTGGCAGCATCTCTTAAGTTTTGGTATGTTGTATTTTCTTTTTCTTCTTTTTTTTTTTTAGGTGGATTCACACATTTTTAAAAAAGTTCTTATTTAAATTCCAGTTAGTTAACATACAGTGTTATACTAGTTTCAGGTGTTAGATACAGTGATTCAACACTTCCACACATCACCTGGGGCTCATCACAGCCAGTGTACTCCTTAATCCTCATCACCTGCTTAGCCCATCCCCCTACCCACCTCCCCTCCAGTAACCATCAGTTCATTCTCTATAGTTAAGAGTCTATTTCTTGGTTTGCCTCTCTCTCTCTCTCTCTCTCTCTCTCTCTCTTTCTTTCTCTTTCTTCCTTCCTTTTGTTCATCCATTTTGTTTCTTAAATTCCACATGAATGAAATCATATGGTATTTGTCTTTCTCTGACTTATTTTGCTTAGCATACTGTCTAGATTGATCCATGTCATTGCAAATGGAAAGATTTCATTCTTTTTATGGCTGAGTAATATTCCTTTATATATAAAAATATATGAATATATATATATTTATGTATATATACACACACACAATACATACTACCTCTTCTTTATCCATTCATTAGTCGATGGACACTTGGGCTGTTTCTATAATTTGGCTATTATAGACAATGCTACTATAAACATCAAGGTGCATATATCCCTTTGAATTCATAATTTGCATTCTTCAGGTAAATACCCAGTAGTACAACTTCTGGATTGTAGGGTAGCTCTATTTTTAACTTCTTTTTAACAATTTGGATCTCCATATTGTTCTCCAGAGTGGCTGCACCAGAGATATGTTGTGTTTTCATTTTCATGCTTCCCAAAGTATTTTCCACCTTCTCTGGGATTTCTTCTCTAATCCACTGGTTTTGGAGGAGTATAGTTTCCCAGATTTCCTTCTGTAATTGATTTCCAATTTCACTTCACTGTGGTTGGGGCAACTACTTTGTATGATTTCAATCTTTTTAAACACACTGAAGTTGTTTCATGGCCTGACTTCTGGTCTATCATGGAGAATGTCCCATGTGCATTTGAGAAGAACATGTAATCTGCTATTGTTAGATAAAGCGTTCTAAAACTATGTTAGATCTTATAGTGTTCAAACCTTCTATTCCTTTTTGGTCATTTGCTGACTTTCTCTAGACATTACTGAAAGTGGAGTAGTGAAGTCTCCAAATATTGTCAAACTTTTTTCTTTCAATTCTGTTATTGCTTCATGTATTTGGGGGCTCTGATTATATGCTTACATCTGTTAGGTCTTCCTGATAAACTGACTCTCTTACTATAAAATGTTCTTCTTGGTCTCTATTAAATAACACTGTTTTAAAATCTATTATGCCTAATATTAATATGCCTCCTTTTGGTTCTTGTTTGTGTCACATTTTTAACCATTCTTTTACTTCCAAATTCTTTGTGTTCTTCCTATACATAGCATATAGTTAAATAATTTTTTAAAAAATCCATCTTGCCATTTTATTGGAGCGTTTGGTCCATTTAAATTTAATGTAATTAATGTTAAGGTAGGATTTATGACTCCATTTTGCTATTTGTTTTCCATATGTCTTATGTCTTTAATCCTTTATTTTTGCATTTCTGCCTTCTTTTATGTTAAATGGATGTTTCCTAGTGTAGTTTTTATTCTCCACTTCTTTCTTTCATTTCTGGTTTTTTTAAGGTTTTTTTTTTAGTGGGTTCCCTAGAGATTACAATTAACGTCTTAATTTATAACAGCCGCATTCAGATTAGTATTAATTAATTAATTTATTTTTTTTAATTTATTTATTTATGATAGTCACACACAGAGAGAGAGAGGCAGAGACATAGGCAGAGGGAGAAGCAGGCTCCATGCACCGGGAGCCCGATGTGGGATTCGATCCCGGGTCTCCAGGATCGCGCCCTGAGCCAAAGGCAGGCGCTAAACCGCTGCGCCACCCAGGGATCCCAATTTATTTTTAATAGTATATAAAATCTTTGCTCCAATATAGTTCCACCCTCCCCCCACACTTGCTGCTAATTTTGCCATACAAATTATATATTATATTATATGCATTATAAGTCTATCAACAAGGTTTTATAATTATTGCTTGGTATAGTTGTCTTTAAAAGGAAATAAGAAAACTAAAAGGGTAATGGATAAAAATATATTTATACTATAGCAGCTTTTACTACTTTTTATTTTTTCATGTGGATTTGAATTACATCATGTGTGCTTTCATCTCACCCTGAAAGACCCTCTTTAATATTTCTCATAGAGCAGGTAGTCTAATAACCAACTCCTTCAGTTTTTGTCTGAGAATATCTTAATTTCTCTTTCATATTTGAATGATGGCTTTTACTGAATATACAACGCTTGGGTGACAGTCTTTCTTTTTCAACACTTTGAATATTTCATACCACAGATTTCTAACCTCCAAGATTTCTTATGAGAAGTCAGCTGTTAATCTTACTAGGATCTCATCCATGTGACAAGTCTCTTCTTTTCTCTTGCTGCCTTCAAGATGCTCGCTTTGTCTGACTTTTGACAGTGTGATTATGATGTGTCTAGGTATAGAATTCTTTAAGTTCATTCTACTTGAATTTGTTGAATTTCTTGGATGTGCAGATTAATGTTTTTCATAAATTTGGAATTTTGGGACATCACTTCTTTCAATTTTTTGACACATTCTTTTCTCTTCTTCTGGGATTCCTATAATTCATATATTAGTATGCTTTACAGTGTCCCACAGGTCTCCAATATTTTGTCCATTCTTCTTAATTCTTTTTTCACCCTGTTCCTCAGACTGCATAGTCCCAATTGGCTTATTTTTAAGCTTTCTGATTCTTTCTTATAACAACTCAAATCTACTGTTGAGCTTCTCTAGTGAATTTTTTCCGTTATTACATTTTCCAACTCCAGAATGGTTATTCAGTTTTTAGATCATTTCTATCTCTTTATGATATTCTCTATTTAATGAAACAATGTTTGCATACTTTCCTTTAATTATTTAGGCACAGTTTCTTTTAGTTCTTTGAACATATTTATAACTGCTGATTTAAAGTCTTCGGTAAGTCCAAAGTCTGAGCTCCTCACAAACAGTTTCTATTGATTCCTTTTGTGCCCCTGTGTATGATCCATGTTTTCCTATTTCTTTGCATTTCTTACAATTTTTGGTGTTACTGAAAATTGGATATTTAAATAATACAATGTGGCATCTCTGGAAATCAGATAACTTCTCCTCTTCAGGATTTGTTATTGCTGCTGTTAGGGCTATTTGTGTGTTTAGTGACTTTCCTGGACTAATTCTAAAAAATCTGTGTTTTTTTATCAGTGCAGCCATGGAAGTCCCAGCCTTTCCTGAGAGATTGTGTATGTGTGTGTTAGGGCATGCCTTTAACATTACAAGTCTGCTTCATCCTTCATTCCTGCCTGCATAAAGCCTCAAAATCAATGAAGGGTGAGAAATTAAGGCCTCTTCTGGTATTTCTTGGCCATGAACACAGCTCTGTGGCTGTGCCATATGTTTGTGGCTTTCTAGGTTAGCAAGAATATGGCAGCCTCCAATTGATATCTCATTCCCTAGATTTTTAAGTATTTGGGTCAGCTTATTTTCCCTGTTTATCACTGTTTCATGCCACAATGATACTAAATAATTGCCACTAATTTGCCACTAATTTTTTTTTTCATGACAAATGCCCTAATGATAGGGATGTCTGCAGTGAGTGCTCTCTGAGTTAGGTCAAATAAACATAAGCCCCAAGAATGGGGCATTTCCAGGGAACCACCAGACAGGTCAAATAGTGATTAATTCTCAAAAGATGGGGCTTTGGCAGGGGGAAGGGAGGGAGGGGGTTCCAACTCCATTCTGCCTCCTCCAGAGCTGCTAGTATGCTGGTTTTCATAGCTATTATAGTTTTTAGACTGTTGGTTGTTAATAATATTGCAGAACTGAAGCAAATGGAAACAGGGCAAGTTAAAATGTCACAAAATTCACTGTTCTTACTAAGGTTCAGCCACTTTTCTTGAAAAAACATTGTAAGTCGTCAATTAATTTTTAGAATTCTAGAAAGGTTGGTTTGGGCAATTTTTGCCAGCATTCTCATTGTTTTTATGACAGAGCAATTTTTGAAGACAACTACTCTGTCCTTTGGAAGTGCTTCAACAGCTGAGGGTTTTTGTTGTTGTTGTTGCTATTTTAATCATGATAAAGATTATACATATACAATTTATCATCTTAACAATTTAAAAAAAAAAAAAACAATTTTTAAGTGCACAGTTCAATAGTGTTAAGAATTTTTACCTTGTTGTGAAACAGATCCTGAACTTTTTCACCTTGCAGAACTGAAACTCTGTATCATATGCCCATTAAATAACTCTCCTTTCCCCTCTACTTTCTATTTCTATGAATTTGACTACTTTAGATACCTCACATAAGTGGAATCATAAGTTATTAGTCCTTTTCATGTTGGCTTATTTCCCTTAGCATAATGTCCACAATGTCAACCATATTGTAGCATGTGACAGGATTTCTTTTCAAGGCTGTAAGGTAGGTATTCTGATACATATATTTCATTGTGTACATTTTGCTTTTCTACTCATCTGTTGATGGACATTTGGGTTGCTTCTACCTCTTGGCTATTGTGAATACTGCTTGCCAAGAGCATGGGTGCAAAAGTATTTCTTCAAGACCCTGCTTTTAATTCTTTTGGATATGTATCCAGAAATGGGATTGCTGGGTCATATTACTGTATGATCTATTTTTAATTTTTTAGCAACTACTATACTGTTTTCTATAGTGATTGCACCATTTTACAATTCCACCAACAGCTCAAAAGGTTACCAACTTCTCCATCCTCAACCATGTTTGTTATTTTCTGTTTTTGTAAGAGCTCTTTTTTTTATGGTAGCCATCCCCTGGGTGTGAGGTGATACCTCACTATGGTTTTTATTTTAACTTCTTTGATGATTAGTGATTTTGAGTACCTTTTCATATGCTTGTTGACCATTTGTATATTATTTTGGGAGCAGTGTCTATCCAAGTGTTTTGTCTATTTTTAAATCAGGTTATTTGATTTTGTGTGTGTGTGTGAAGCTGTAAGAGTTCTTTGTATATGCTAGATATTAAGTCCTTAAGAGATAAAGGATTTGCAAATATTCTCCCATTCTGTAGGTTTCCTTATCACTCTGTTGTGTCCTTTTATGTACCAGTTTTAAGGCTGATTTAGTTTTGTCTATTTTTGTTGTTGTTGCCTGTATTTTTCATGCCCCATTCAAGAACTCATTACCAAGTCCAACACAATAAAGATTTTCCCTGTTTTCTTCTAGGAGTTTTATAGTTTAGGATCTTATGTCTTTAACCCATGTGGGGTCCATTTTTGTCTGTGATGTAAGGTAAGAGTCCAACTGAATTCTTTTGTGAGCAGGTGTACAGTTTTCCCAATACCATTTGTTGAAGAGATTGTCCTTTCAACATTGAGAGGTCTTGACACCACTGCTGAAGATCGTATGACCACACACAGAAGGGTTTATTTCTGAACCCACTATTCTATTCTGTTGGCCTATATGTGTCTTTTATGCCAGTATCACACAGTTTTTATTATTGTGCTTTATAACATGTTTTGAACTCAAACACCATGATTCATCCAATTCTGTTCTACTCTTTCAAATTGTTTTTGCTATTCAGGGTTCCTTGAGATTCCAATGAAATTTTTTAGGATGGATTCTTCTGCTTCTGCAAACAATGTTACAGGGATTTTGATAGGAATTGTGAAAGATCCAACACAACAGATTCACAGACCACTTTGGGTAGTACTGATATGTTAACAATATTAAGTCTTCCAGTCCATGAACATGGGATGTCTTTCCATTTACTTCTGCCTTACTTATTTTTTGCAGCATGTTTTGTAGTTCTCAGTGCACAAATCTTTCACCCCAGTTATGTTTAATCCTAAGTTTTTTATACTTTTTGATACTATTATAAATAAAGTTGTTTTCCTAATTTCCTCCTCAAAGTGTTTATTGTTAATGTATAGAAACACAACTCATTTCTGTGTGTTGATTTTGTATTCTGTAACTTTGCTGGATTCATTTATTCTAACTTAATCATTGACTTTTGAATATATCATGTTCATTCTGGTCAGTGAGATTCCTCTCATACAATTTCTCTGACTGAGATGCCTACCTCTCACAACAAGTAACAACAAGGATAATAAGCAACATCCCCTTAGTAATTCTCAGTTTATAGAGAGACTTTTTATTGCAGAAAGGAACCACTGAAATAGATGCTATTCTCCTCATTTTACAGATGAGAAAATGAAATGATATGATGAAGGTCTCACAGCAAGTAAAGATATACTCTAAGACTTGAATCCAGTTTTATGCTTTTTGATATAATAATTATTCCTTTACAGACCACAACTTCATGTTTTCTACCCAGCAGCCCACCAGTTTTCACTGTCCTCACTAACAGTATAATATGCTATTCCTCCCATGTTCCCTAAATCACTGATGGATCATTAAGCCTATTTCCTTAGTTCTGTCATATATGAGGTGGGAAGGGACCACCTCGGAGGAAATCTTTTCTCATTTAGCTCCATATTATTCTTGAAACACAAGAGAGTAACTTAAAATATCATGTTACAGATATGAAATAGAGGCAATAAACCAGCATATTAATTCAACAATGATTTATTTAACATCTGTGAAGTCAGGTACCACGCTTGGCATTGGCAATTCGATGATGAATATATAGAGTCCCAGTCCCTTTGCTCAAAGAGATTTCAGCAGGAGAAAGTAATGGCCAAAGCCATCAACAGACCAAGGAAACATCAAGAGCAAAACCTACTTGTTCACATTAATCACACTTCTCTGTCACTTAGGTTATGATCTTTAGCAGATGTTTACTTCAATCTTTGTTCTACTTAGACTATGGTGCACTGGTGATGTCAGTAATATCTGGCCATATTTAAAAGTTGGAACAGGAAATAAATGTAGCAAAAGTACAGATCAATGTGTGTGGTCAGTGCTCCTATGTGCAGGCCCCCATGCATACTTATCCTTGCAAGGGGTTATCAAGAGCTTTAGGCTACAAGATACACAGGTCTGTATGCAATACCTCTGCTTATTTTCTGTTCACATAAGAAATTTATTTTAGAACCAAGCAATAGAAAAGGCTTTGCTTCGCTTAAGAAACTCATTGTTTTCCCCTGATAACAGAATCATGAAACCATGTCTCCCTTTTCACTTTGGCAACCAGGAAGCTTAGAGTCAAATGGGAAGCCTAATTATAGCAATTATAGTTACTGAAGTTTTGAATTCTTTCCCTGGTCCAAATTCTTTCTATTTCTCTACTGTCATGGATTTAGGATGTGTCCTGAGCCTAAATCCTTTTATTAAGATTTGTGATAGGAAAATCATTCTGTAATTAATTTTTTTGACCATACTAAAAGGATAAAGGTAACAAGAGATATTTTCCCTCTCTCATCTGGAGGAAATTGAGAATGTCCTCTGATGCTGAGATAGACCTGGTTTGTGAAGGTACCATGAGTGGTGGACACTGGGGCTTCTCTCCTTACTGTGCCCCTGGGACTACAGGAGTGCATCTCAGAAAAAAGCCAATGCTTCCAGTTTAGACCCTCAATCTCTCTTAATATGGAAGTAGAGGAGCCAATGGCCTGCAGATCATGTGGGGTAGGACACAACCAGTATGGATCTTCAGAACTGGTGAGAAACCTAAGGCTTTTATACAATCCTCGGGGAGTGGTTGGGAGTGGTGGTCTCTCAAAAGACAAATTAAATTTCCTGCCAGCTCAGCAGGTGGAAGCTTGGCACTGATTAAATTTGATTTAGAGAAATAAAGAAATGTGACATTTCTTGCACCCTACTGTTGTGGCCTGAAATTCATTCCTGCTACATGAGATATAAATAAATGAATGAATAAATAAACAAACCAGAGGCCAGAGTGCCTGGATGAATTCCCAATTTCCTGTAGTTTCCACCATTAGGATCATGCAACCTTAAAACACAAGGGCTAATGGGAGAATTTGGCACTTAGCACAATAAATGCCATCTGTGGAGACTGTATGGTAAGGAATGAAGGTAAAAAAAAAAAAAAGCCAAATACAGTTCCAGACTTCTCAAGACTTACAATTTAATGTGGGCCTCTTATGTCAATGATAAAACACGCTAAGAACAAGGACAGCCATAGTGTCATGCTACATATTCTTATTATGTGCTCACTACACATAAGGCATGAAAGAAAAAGGTGAGATTATGATAGCACCCAGTGGGCAGGAAGGATGTAAGTTGGTGAAGAAGACATGACAGGAAGAATAACACTAGAAGAGGGATATGTGTTATACAAGTGACTTGCATAAAGTGCTATGAAAGAAGGGGTCACTTCTGTCTGAGTGAAAAGGCTACAAAGAGGAAGGATTGTTCAACCTGAAATGGAAGGATCTGAGCAGAATAAGGTGGTCGGAGGGGCACTGCAGGCCAGGGGTGGTGCAGGTGCGGGCCCCCACCTGCTCATGCTCAGGCCTGCAGGGGTGTAGGACATGCTTCTTCACAGATGCCCCTCACAGTGCATGAGGATGAATGGGATAAGTGGTGGTGAGGGAATCAGAAAAGTGCACACAGGTTGGTCACAGGCAGGGTTTTGGACACTATGCTCAGGGATTTAGACTGTAAGCCACAGCAAGGTGATGGGGAGGTTACAGATGTTTAAACAGAGAAGGGTCATGGTAAGAAGGATGCTTTGGGCAGTTGACTTGAATAGCTGAATGTGGGATGTGCTCTGAGAGCACACGGATGAAGTAGTTACAAGGCAAAGTGTTAAGAAGTCCATGATAATGTCTTGGGCACTTGAACTATAACAGAAGTAGAGGGTCATGGAGAGAATGCAGGAGATGCAGGGGGTTCACAAATGTGGAGAGGGTGAACTGGGAACAGGAAGAGAATGAGGAGAGCAGACATCAAGAGATGACTCTGGGGCTTCCAGCCTTCATGAAACAGGGAGTACAAGGGGAAGATGATTTAGGAGGAAAATGATGAGCTCAGGTGAGAGTACTCTGAGCCTGAGGTCCCAAGAGGCCCTCCGATGAGATGCTTAGCAGGTACCTCATGTCTAGAGACATATTATACAAGTGTGTGCTCAGTTTTATACGTTTATACCCTGATCTTTCATAACTGATAAATTAGTGGAGATCCATAGTCGTCTAACAAAAGGATTCTTCACCTTACAAAAGCATTAATAATAGGGTACTTTAAATAGTTAGCTCCCCTGGTGAATATAAAATAGGCTTTAATATTTTTTTGGAAAGGTGACTTACACCTCTCTTTTCAAAAACCCATCTACTGTGTTAAGTAAAGCATATCCGTGTATGACTATGGAATGAACTGGGAGACTTCAGCCAGGTAAAATTAGTCCAGGTAGATGTTGTGAAGGAGGTGATGGATTTTAAAGGGATTACTAAAAGAGTGGTGTTTGAATTGGTGAGGAAGAAAGACTGAAGGCACAAAAAATAGGGGTGGACTGTAGTCTCACTAGGATAGATAGCCTACTGTATCTCCCCACTCGAATTCCACCTTAGGCATGGAGCTAGTAGGGGTAGGAGCGGGGGCTGCAAGATGGGCAACTCCACCCATCTATCCAGGGGAAAACTTTGAAATACCCTTTTTCTTTCTTGCACCCTGTATCCAATCCATCAGGAACCCCTGCAGGCTTTCTTTGACAAGCACACCCAGCCTCTGCCCTTCTCACCACTTCCACTGCTGCTGCCATCTTGAACTAAGCCTCTACTACTTTGACCTGGATTATTTTAACAGTCTCCTAATGGGTCTCACTGCTTCTACCATCCCCTCCTGAAGCCTATTTTAGTGCAAGAGCCAGGATGGTCCTTTTCAAATACAAGTCAAGTCATCTCATTCCTTTCCTCCAAACCACCAGTAGCTTATTTCCTCCATGTGTAAGCCAAAGTCCTTTTTCTGGCTTACAAGGCCCTCCTTGACATAGTTCCTGTCACCTGTCTCATATCATCCCCTCCTGCTCCCCCTATCCTCACCTGGCCCTTCCACTGCAGCTCCACCAGCCCCTTGCTGTTCTTCCAGCACTCCTGCACACTCTTATGCTGGAGCCATTGCTTTGGTTCTTTCCTCTGCCTGGAACACACTCCCTCAGATATTGGCAAGACAATCTTTCACCTCCTTCAAGTCTTTGTTCAAGCCTCACTTTGTCACTTTCACCCCATGAAATGCTGCAGCCTACCATCTGCCCCTCCTTGGTATTTCCAATCCCCCGCTTTGCTCTCCTATTTCTTTTTACCCAGCACTTCTTTCCTTCTGACACACCATATACTTTCCTCCTTGAACATGCTTATTATTTACTGGCTATCTTCCCTTGCTAAAATAAAAGCTGTTAGTGTTCTTTATCTGTGTTGTTTTGTACCTAGCTCAAAGGAAGCTGTTCGAGAAATAAACGTAGGAATGAGTCAATGAATGGATGAATGAAGAAGAAGAAAAAAAAACATGTAGACAAACAAGAGGAGAAAAAGCACAGCTCAACCACTTCAGCGTAAAATGCTGCACTTGGAAACGGAAGGCAAAGGATCCAGTTCCTGCACGGTTAGTCTGCCCATGGGACTCCAGATAAGGGGTTAAAATTTGCTGGGGTCCTCCACCTCACCAGGAAGGGAGGGACCATGTGATTTTTAGTGCTTTCCCAAAATTATTTAATTCATTCAATGGATACATATTGAAGACTCACTATGTGTGTGTGTGTGGGGGGGGGGTGTCCTGTGCATATAAAGATTAATAAAACATCGCACCACAGCAGTCTCTTCCCACAGTCCAGAGAGACCAACCTGTAAACAAAGAAGTCTCTACAAGGCGCTGTGAAATCAGACACAACAGTGATGAAATCAGTGGTGGGGTGGGCAAAGGTAAAGGATGAGGAGGGAATGGGCCTGCCTGGCTGTAGGATGCCTCCCTGCGTCTTGGAGAGCAGTACCAGGAGGATCCGCCCTCTGTGAATGCTGTCAAGTTTCCTGGCGGCAGACTTCATATACTGGTCTCTATAACAACACAGCAAAGGACTAGCAGCTTACTCTAAGATCAATTCAAAGATCAATTTCTGCATGGAATTGTTTCTTCATGTTCCCATTAGTAAACCCTTGAAAGCCACACAGTGTTGGGAAAAGACAGGCCTTTTGTCCTGATGCATTGGAGTTTGCAGTAATACTTGCAAAGACGCAGCAACAGAATAGCGCAGGGCTCATTTCATCCAGCAACAGGCGTTGTGCTTGCAAACTCAACACACTGCCCCTTAAAATATGCACCCCTTGGAACTTGCATAGAGTGTGCTTTCCCCCAAAACCCAAGGTTCACATTCAAATCAAGTAATGCTTTCTCTTTTGCATTCCTGATTATTATCATTTACTGACAACACCACCATTTTCATCAAGACATTGATTTATTAAGTATCTTTCTGTGCCTAGGATGCAATTCAGAGCAAGATAAAGAGGCGTATGATTTCTGTATTCTAGAAGCTTTTCCTTCAATACTCTACATTAACAATGCATAAACCAGAAAGGAGGCTTCAAGAAATGACATTCTGGCTACACTCTATCTCAAGTGCACTTGGTAGTTACTAAGTATGGGGTGTCTGATCCATCAAAGGCATTGGACATTCAAACCAACATGGTCGTAGAAAATCAGCATCTAGAAAACCTTCAGAAAGGGCTTCAAGGAGGCAGATGTCAGGAGCTATTTGCATGCTGGGATCAGAAGCATGACCAGGATGTGCAGGGAGAGGTTTAGATACAGGTGCAGGCCAAGGACGGGACCCCTGAAATCTATGAACATCGCCCAGGATCTGGGACACATGAGAGGATGAGAACACTGGCCCACACCTTGAACTCTAAAGCTATAGCCATGAGGGGGGCATTTCTATGTCCCAGCACCCAGGGACAAAGGCACCACCATCATCTCAAGCCTGGATCGGCCACCCGTCCAGCTGAGGTTCAACAACATTCGAGGTACCCAGCTGGGCTCAGACACACCAATGACCAAATGCCAGTTAACAACCTCCACACACCTGAGCTTCCCAGGTATATCCACAGCCCAATAATCAAGGACAAAAGTCTTTTCTACTTCCTGAACAGAATACAAACACAGATGCAGAAGGAATTTGCATGATCCCTCCTCCATTTTGATAAGAAGTTTCTAACTGGCTATTTCTCCCTGTTCTCTGTGGTTATCCGGAAACTGAAATTAAGAGGTCCCATTTTCCAACAGGAACCACTAAAGACCTCTGTGGTGACCTTTTTCTGCTCTTAGCTTCCTACTCTCTATTTCAATCTCTTTTTTAAAATATTTTTTTAAATATTTTAAATTGGAGTTCGATTTGCCAACTTATAGCATAACAGCCAGTGCTCATCCCGTCAAGTGCCCCCCCTCAGTGCCTGTCACCTATTCACCCCATCCCCCGCCCACCTCCCTTTCCACTACCCCTTATTCGTTTCCCAGAGTTTGGAGTCATCACACTGCTCTTGTTGCACACACCACTCCAATCCTTTGTGCAACAAAGCAGGGAATAATATTACAATACAATAGCGGTAATAATAATAAATAATAATATACTTTTTTGGGGTAGATTAAGTTACAAGCAGTCATTGGGCTAAGCTTTTCATGGAGTAAGTCATTTAATCCTTACTGAAAGTACATGCTATTATCATTCACATTTTACATTGAGAGACAGAGACAGAGAGAGAGAGAGGGAGAGAGAGAGAGAGACAGAGAGAGAGAAAGCAGAGCAAGTTGAAATAATGTGCCCAAGCAACCAGAGACCGCTTTGGATTGAAGCAGGCTGACCCGGGAGCCCATACTCTCACAGCCTCTACACACAAACATGTCCAGCCATAAACTACTTTGTAGGGCATTGTTTGGAAAATGTCAGAAGTGTGGTATGGAAATTCACGATGGCCACCTGGCTTTCGAATGACACTTTACAGTAGTTTATTGTTGCCCTACAAGACAAATTCGGTCCTTAAATTTGCATTATTTGGAGCCTACGGTACCTATTTTTCCTAATCGAATCTGATTTTGCTCTCCAGTCCACTGCTCCCACCACTCTTCATTGCTCGGCCCACTCATGTATGTCATACATTTCAAGTTCACAGGCCTTGCTTTAGAATCTTCAAGACAGTCTCCCATCCCTCAGCTCACTTGTCTTTAAAACGTTTCTATAAGGGAGGCAGGATAGACTTAAAATCCTCCTTTTTTTTTTTTACGGGTTTGCATATTTATTCTTTGCGAAAACACACAACAGAAACTTTTTCCTCCAGCCCTGATGCAGATCTCAGACGGAGGATTTTTTTTTTAAATCCTCTTTTGCGAATGGAGAACCTCAAGCTCAAGGCGGCTGAGCCCCTCACCTGGGCTCAGATGCTGGGAGGGGGTGTGGCTGGAAACAGACTCCATTCAGGTCTGTCCCCCGGTGTTTTGTTTGGTTTTTAAAGATTTTATGTATTTATCCTACACAGAGAGAGAGCACAAGCAGAGGGAGAAGCAGGCAGAGGGAGAGGGAGAGGCAGGCTCCCCACGGAGCAGGGAGCCAGATGGGAGGCTCCATCCCAGGCCTCCAGGATCATGACCTGAGCCGAAGGCAGACGTTTAACCTGCTGAGCCACCCAGGCGTCCATGAGTCTTCCCCACTGTGCAGGGCTAATCTCACAGCACAGATCACCAGAGGGTGCCCAGTGGCAGCCATCAGCTGGGGCAATGAGGAGCATGGAGAAGGCCCGCCTTGCCAGCCCACCTCCCCCACACCTCCAGCGAGACCCAGCAAGGCAAGAAAGGAAGGCACGAGGAGAATATCTCATATGAAGTCAGCATGTGAGCTGTTAGAAGCTTTTCTTTTCTTTTTTTTTTTCTTTTTATTTATTTATTTATTTATTTATTTATGATAGGCACACAGTGAGAGAGAGAGAGAGAGGCAGAGACACAGGCAGAGGGAGAAGCAGGCTCCATGCACCGGGAGCCTGATGTGGGATTCGATCCCGGGTCTCCAGGATCGCGCCCTGGGCCAAAGGCAGGCGCTAAACCGCTGCGCCACCCAGGGATCCCTGTTAGAAGCTTTTCTGTAGCATGACATCACTCCTGCGGAAGGAGGTGAACCTGCTAGGGTAACCCTATGTCACTGCAACCCTAGAGCCCCTCATCTTCCTTACGCTGCTCCTTACCTTACCGTGTCCTTCTAAGACAGGGAGTTCCAGGGGCTGGGCTCCCATTTGTAGCCACTCACTGGGCTCCAACAGCTTTGGAACGGGCTCTTCCTGAGAACCATTTCTCTGAGATCCACTGGGCATCACGGGTAGCAGGTCTTACCTTGGTAGAACTCAAAACAAGGCCAGGATCCCCAAGGATTCCCCATCTCCCTTCCATGTCCAAATTCTCAAGAGCCTGGCCTAATGACCTCGAAGGGCTCTTTTCTCGAGCAGAGGAGGACTAGGGTAAGGAGTCCCAAGTCTGGCTGCAGGTCAGGATCACTCAGGAGAGTGTCTCCAGAATGCAGATTCCAGGGCTACAACACATCACAAACTCGGCAAGCAGGCCTCAGAATCTGCATGTGGACCATCTCCACAGATGAGTTGCACAGCGTAAGGGGACCCAGTTGTGACAGAAGCTTCCTACTGGCCGAGACTGGGAAGAGGACACATACAACCAGGGTCGAGTTGTGGGAGCCCAAGCCTGTCCACCCACCCCATCTCCAGGCTGGCTTCCAGTTCCAGTACCCGACCTATTCTGGGAGTGCAGGCTTGCAGCCAAGCACCAGTCCCTTGGGGCTCCAGCTTAAGGTCTATAATAGGTAGATTCAGAACATTTTAATCCAAAGCTGCTGAGCACGTGGGATGCCTCCAAACACCCGAGAAATAGCTCCCAGCCCTCTGGGAGAAACAGCCCAGACATGAGGGCCTTAAAGCCACTTGGCCAGGACCCAGAGGGGCAGGCCCCGGATCAGGCTCCGAGTAGCCTCATCACCACCCAAGGAGGACTTCTGGGTGTACATGCTGTCCACACCAGGCAGGAGGGTGGGGGTCAGGAAACCTGTAGTGCTCTGTTTTTCCTGCTTTCTATCAGGAACCCCGGGCCCTGCTGGCTAGGGGACACAGGAATGGCCAATGTGCCCCCAACCAGCCAATCTGCCCTACGAGGACCCTGACTAGGGAAGTCAGGGTTCTACTTCTTTGTTAGCTGATAACCCCTAATGGCAACTGGAGGGTAAAAGCTGCTCTGGAAGACCAAAGCTGAGGGAGGAGCTCTCCGTGCCCCCACCCAATTCCATCTCTTCATCCAATTATTACTCACCAGCCCTTGGAAACTAATGAAGTGAACGGTCAGGTCCTCAGGAGCAGAAATAAAAGAGCGGGAGTGCCAGAGACGACCAGGCTCTGGGACAGCCTCCCAGGCCAGCTCCTGCCTCGTTTGTCTTCGCACACCAACATCTGCAACCTTCCATGGAGTTCTGATATTGCCCTCCCGTGCTGAAAGGCCCACTATGAACCACCGTCTCTTCCTCTTCTCACTCAAGGTACAAGGTCTCTGAGCTGACTCCTTCACTCGGTGCTCCTGCTATTCCTTTCTCGATCTTGGGCCAGGTCAATGCCCTGCCCCTAACCCAAGAGGCTCCTCCCGCCCTCAGGATCAGGGCTGAACTCTGATCCCTACTACTCAACAGAAGACTAGGCCCTTCCCCTGACCTGTTCACTCCCACCAGGACCCCTCCAGCCCACAGCACCCCACACTCCCTTCCCTTCTCTTCCCCTTACCCTGCCTGGCCAGCCCTCCCTCACAAATGAGAAGGGAGGAGCACAGCCATTACAAATATCCTGTGTTGTCCTTGCAAACGCTGCATGTTCTCATAAAATATATTTTATCCAGCCAGCTCTCTGTAGCGGAACACAGAGAGCCACTCGCTTGCTTCCCTGACAGTCCTCGTTTGTCTTACTCCGGGCATCTGACCACCCACGCAGGTGTCATCTGCCTCAGATCCCACCTTCTCAGGTTAGGGTCTGTGTCTTCAACTCATTCAGGTATCATACACAAAACTTATTAAATGCTCCAAGTGGGAATGATTATTGTTCAAGAGGACCAAGAAAGATGACCCGAGGTTCCTCAGAAATCTCCAAAGTCCAGCCAGATGGTCCTTAACGCCCCAGGGCAGGACTGAGCCGGCTCCAGGCCCTGGCTCCCTGGTGACCAGGGGACAGCAGGCCAGCGCGGCCCTAGGTAGAGGCACCCTGTAACCAAGCTGGCAGCTCACTCTCTGGCCCATGGTCACGGAGAATCCCTGAGCTGTGGCGCCTATGTGGCAGGGGCCCAGGGGGTGAGGAGGACCTCGATGGGGGTGAGGAGGTGCAGGGCAGAGGAGTCTGCAGGCTGAGGGGGCGCAGAGGAAGCCCCAGGGCAAACAGGGAGGACCGAAGCAGACAATGCCCTTCTCAGGGTGGCGTTCCAGGAGGAGAGCAAACTGCAGACCTGAGGGTCTATAAAGCCCAGTTCTTCCTCATTCCAGATTCTGCTCAGACCTCCCTCACTGATTCCCTTCTGACTTCACATTAAACTTTACTACAATGCACAGCTTGTAAATGGCATCAAAACAATTTACTACAGCCTTTATACGCCTTGGTTTAAATAATAAACATTTTTATCTCACTCTTCTGTGAAATGAAACTCTTGGGGGGCAAAGTATGAAAAAGGAGACACAGGACCTGGAGATGGGGTGGGGGGCTCGAAGGAGCAGGAAATGCACCGGACCCACAGCCCTGTGAGGACGCAGGCCTTCGCACTCTCCAGCCACCATCAGCTGCGCTGTCTCACTCTGTCTCGGGGCCCAGTACTGAGCCCCAGGCTTCTCTTTCCAGATGAGAAGGCTGGGTCTTGCGGGCGAGGGGCTGTGCTCACGGGCACAGCTCACCAGGATCCCAGGAGGGCAGAGACATGACAGTTTCAGGATGAGGTCCACGGCAAGGCAGGACACCTCCACGGGGCATGGGCCAAACAGTCTAGCTGGGGAGGAAGAAGCCAAGGGGAGGACTACTTGGGAATGAGGTCTACGGTGAGGCATTAGGGGTCAGAGCTGGGGTGCCTGGGTGGCTCAATGTTTGAGTGTCTGCCTTCAGCTCAGTGCATGATCCCGGGGTCCTGGGATCAAGTCCCCATCAGGCTCCCGCAGGAAGCCTGCTTCTCCCTCTGCCTAGGTCTCTGACTCTCTCTCTCTGTCTCTCTCATGAATAAATAAATAAAATCTTAAAAAAAAAAAAAATGAGTCAGAGCTGAGCAGGAACCCAGCAGGGTCCCTAGTGAGTCTGAGATGGCAGGAGCTTGGCTCCCAATCCTGGCCCTTGGGGCTCTGGTGGCTAGGGCACAGCCTTGAGAACCAGCAGGAGCCAACCCCTTCTGGGATGGTCTAGCTGCAGGCCAGCACTAAAACCCTTTAACTGGAAATCATTCAGGCTCCCAGGCCTCTCACTAAACCTGAAGAGTCAGCAACCAGCCAGCTTGTTACTTTCTTTAACTAATGCCTTTCTATTTTCTGCAGAGTAAACAACTTGATTCCATTAGATGTCGTAAAATATTTACCAAGTGGCCAGGGTGACTTCCTTCCTCCCAGTGGGCAGGAGGGAAGAAAGCTCCGGTTGGGCCTCTGAAGAACGATCAACAGTTATCACCATGAGCTTCCAGTCAGTGGCCACTCAACCAGAGACATGCAGACTGCAGCGGGGAGAAGGGGAGAAGCGGGGTGGGGCGTGGTGAGGAGTGGCACACAGACGGGTGCCTGCCTGAGCACTGAATGCGATGCGGCGTCCTGGACCCGAGCCTGGAACCGAAAAATAGCGTCTGGAGTTAATAGTCATGCACCCATGCAGATTTCTGGATTGTGACAAATGTTCCAGAGGATATAAGATGACAATGTCAGGGGGAGCTAGGTGAGGGGTGTGCAGAAACTCTCTGTACTAGCTTTGCAACTTTTCTGTGAATCTGAGATTATTCCAAACTAAAAAGCTTAATAAATAATAATAAAAAAAAGAATGTGCAGCCCTTCTAGAAGTTAAGGGTCGTCTTCATATTATGAGTAGTGGGGTCTGGGGCAATCCAAGGAATCAGGCAGGAAGATGGGGCAGAGAAACCATCTCCATTCCAAGAAAGACCCCTGGATAGAGGGTAAAATGAACTGGGTAGAAAACCTTGAGCCACGTTAAATACTCTTAAATACTCTTGAGCTCACATCAGGCAGCCCAATGGTGGAATCCTTTTGAACTAGCCTTCAGGGGTTTCACAGAAACCCTCTACCCAGCTGGTGTGTTTGGAATTCTCATCATGAAGGCAGAGTAATATCCCTGGCCAGGGAGGGAAAGGCTGGCAGTGCACCCTTCTCATCTCAGGCAACAGCAGAGTTTCTCAATTATCAGGATGAAGCAAAGAGAAGGTATACAGTTAATTCTGTGTTTAAACCAGGCTAGGTTACAGTGCCCAGTTGGTCAAACACCAGGCTAGATGTTGCTGTGAAAGTATGTTTTAGATGTGATTCCTATTTACAATCAGTAGACTCTTTGTCAAGCAGATGACCCTCTGCCATCTGGGTGGGCCTCATCCAATCAGTTGAAGGCCTTAAAGGAACAAAGACTGATCTCTCCCAAGCAAAAAAAGAATGTGACAGGGTAATAAGAAAAGAAGGGGAAATCAAGATGGACACACTGACCTTTGCAAACCTGTAGAAAAGCCAGTGGCCCAGCCCCTTACTGGAGAGAAATATTCTCCCAAAAGTGCCCGACATTCCACCTGTGTCTATGGCTGGCTCGGCACACTCAGCACATCTGGACAAGCTCACTGTGATGCATATGCTCTGTGTCAGCTGGGCAAGGCAATGGGGCCCAGTCTTTTGGCCAACACTAGTCTAAACGTGGCTGAGAAGGTATCTTAAACATGTAATTAACATAGAAGTCAGTAGACTTTGAATGAAGATTAACATTTAGCTCAACAGACTTTGAGTCAAGCAGACTGTCCTCCCTAATGTGGGTGGGCCTCACCCAATGAATTAAAAAACAGAGACCAAGGTTTTGAGGTTTCCCAAAGAAGAAGGAATTCTCCTTAAGATGGCCAACACAGAAACCCTCCCTATGTTTCCATCCTGCCTGGCCAGCCGCATGAATTTCAAACCAAGGCTGCAACACCAGCTCTCACCTGAATGTCCAGCCCTGTAGATTTCAGGCTCACCGGCTCCACAATCATGTGAGCCAATGCCTTAAAATTAATCTCGTTCAGAGAGACAGACAGATGTGGATATGAAGACATGCACACACACCAGGCCTGCTGCTCTGGAAAACTCTAATACAAGGGAAGCAGAGAGTCCAGAACATCACTGGCAGGGTCAGAGGCACCTGTTTCCTTCACTATCCTGTTGACGTCCCTCTGTGGATTTAGAGACTGTGACACCCCATCACAGGTGCTTCCACAGCTATATCGTTCAGTCACTGAAATAAAGAGTTCATATTGATTGTCTTAGGAGGATGTCTCTCTCTGAACTCAAAAGTGACAGTGACAAACGCTTCAGAAATAGCTCAGTGGACATTCTCCACCCCTGCCTCTCATTTTCAACTCAAAAATAACAACACGTCACTCAACTTTCTACTCCCCCCTAGTCATGTGTGCCTCGGGCTAACAGAATTTCCTCAGTGAGGAGAACAAATATGCCACCTGCCAGGGAGATGTGCTCACTGAGGTGTTGAGTTACCCAACAGCACGCAAGAGATCCACCTCACCGGGGCCAGCCGCTACCCCTTCTAAGTTGTCCCACCTGCAATTCTCTCAGAGTTGAGGAAAGAAGTAGCATCTGCGAGTCTGCCCAGGGCCTGTGGGTGCTAAGCTGACCCAGGAGTCCACAAGCTTGGGCTGCATTCCCAGTACCCCACATAACATTGAGCCACTCATCTTCCTGTTCTCCTGCGAGCTTTGAGCCCCCCTCTCTGTGAAGGAGAGAACCTTCACCTGAGAGGAACATTGACCCATACAGCTGGGTGCATGACATCTTCTATGTCACATTCTAGGGGCTGCCAGAAGACATACTCAAGGTCAAACAACAGAGTAGAAAGCTGAGCATTTTCACTTCACTCACTTGTTCAAGGATGGGTAGCACAGACCAGCAGCCTGCTCTCTGGAGAAGCCTGGTCCCCTGGAAGACATCAGTTTCCCCTTCCTCCACTTGGCCAAGACACCTCTTCCCTCTGCATCAGTCCAAGCCACTCGGGCCCCCTCCCCCAGCTCAACTGCTGACTCAGAGGAACATGTGCTCAGGAGGTGGAAGAAACACACCAACTCCATCAACTTTGCCTGCAGAGGACGGCCAAGCAGCAGATGCTTTAGAAATCTGGTCCTTTTTGGGAGCTTCTGCCTTTTGCCTTCAAATCAGAATTGCCAAATTTACCAAATAAAAAGACCAGATGCCCAATTAATTTTTAATTTCAGATCAACTACAAATGCACCTCACTCAGCCCAGGCCCAACCCCAAGCTGAGGGACTGAGTTTGATACACACACCAAAGCAGAGCCTCAGGGGTCCCAACCAGCCCTCCCTGGGCTCCAGGCCCTTGCCTTGCATTCCACTTCTTGTACCTGTAGGCCTGTGTTGGTGTTCTGTCCAGGACTTTCCTGGGACCCTCTGTCACACCCTCCTGTGTCTGTTCATCTGCAATGCAGCCTAATCAGATCTTAGCCAGCTGTGGTTCTCGAGCAGGACCACCCTTCAAAATAAGATCCACAAAAATGCATCTAGGGACCATCCCACACGGGATATTTCATCACTTCCCCGGAGGCACCTGTTCCATCTGTGGCCTGAAGCCAAAGATAATCATACTTCTGATTACACTGGCTTCTGAGCTACTGTGCTTCCTTAACAAGAGACGCGGCAGGGCATTCATATTTCACTAGGAACTAATCTTTTTCTTCTCATGCTGGTCTTCAGACCATTGTGTTCGAGTGATTAGTAAGTCAGATCAAGGCCCCGAAGAGCTCTTTTACTAGTTCCTGCCCACTTTTGAGCCCCTATCACTGCTGAGGCAGAAACCCACCACAGCATCATTATGTAAAGCCCAATGAGATTGAAAATCTTATTCATTCCTTCATCCTTCATCCACGCATAAAATTTACTGCAGGCCTCCTCTGAGCCAGGCACTGCGTTAGGCTCTGTGCATGTGAGGAGAGCAAATACCTTCAAAGAGATCATACATGATTTAGGGAGAGAGATTTTTTTAAAAAGGCTGGCCACTTTGAGGAAGTGTGACAAATGTGTTGGTCCCCTGGGGTGAGCTGTCTCCTTAATGGCTGTTCTGATTTTTTTTTTTTCCCATGGTTTGATCGAAGACTGAAGTCCCATTTACATCTGTGTGGACTTACTCTGGCTATTCCATCAACGTGACAAAAGATAATCTTGGCATGGCTGGCTCCTTCTTGTCATTCCTGTCTCAAAGATCCCCTCCTCTGAGAGGCTCTCCCACCTGCTTAATCTGAACTGGCCCCTGCCATTCTTCAGGCCATCATCCTGTTTTATCGTTATTATGGCATTTCTCACTGCCTGACCTCTCCTGATCTGTTCCCTGTCTCTGCCTAGAGCAGACTCTGGTCTGTCTCACTCCATGCTACATCCCTAGCACCCAGTACCTTGCCCAGTCCACTAAAGGTTCTTGTAAATGAATCAACGAATGAATGAACAGAAAGAACAGCAACAACCCAGGGGTTCCCAATCTCCAGGGGCCCTTGAATGTAATAACAGGGCACTTCGAGCTATCTGCATATATATTCTAAAGCCTAGTAGACTTCATTTGCTTGATAAAGCCCCACAGGAGAAATAAGACGTCACATTTCTTTGCCTTTGACTAGAATGAAATCAATGCAGTCAGTATTACTGGCTCCCATGCCAATCAGAAACTCTAATTAGTAAATATATTTTGGTTCCTGAAAGTGGAAAAACAAAAGCACCATAACATCAGAGCCAATTATTTAGCGGATAACATCCTTCAAGACAGGAAACCACTGAGCAAGATTTAAAGTACTAACGGGTCCTCAGGGTGGAGCAGCTGGGAATATCTATCTGCCCATCTTCTGGGTGGTCCATACAGAACCAGAAGCAGGAAACTCCGAGCCAGAGTTCTGCCCACCAAACTAGCTGAGCAAAGGAGGATTCAGGCATGAAAATACCACCCATAAAAGAAATCATGCTCTCGAAAAGGAGTAATTTAAATGAAAGCTGAAATTATTATTCACAGCACAGACACTATGTATCTTCATGCTCACTGCTATCAAATGGATCATCTGTATAACACTGGCAATCCTCGGAAGGGCTAATGAAAATTTGGAAAGTATACACCCATTAGCAAGGTGCCAGCATACTGCTTTTGACTTATTCTAGTATTTCAAAAGGTGTCAATGACACAGGCAGTTATCCCTTGAAAGCTGACCTTTGGGTAGCGCTCTAAATGCTAGGACTAAAGGTTCTGGATAAGCCACAGCCTTGTCATTTCACTTGATTAGCCGCCTGGCCTTTGCAATGCAAAACTTCAAGGTTGAGATAGAAGAGCCCAGGTCAGCTAATACTCCAGCTGCTGGAGGCCAAAGGGACCATGATGCCATCATCTGCTCTCTGAGCCCCGGGCACATTCCTGCCACCTGGGCCATTGAAGGGGCCTCCTCTTGTAACAGGAGGACTTTAAGCAGGCTCATTGCCAAGACACAGGCTCCCCACTGGCTAGCCCCTGGCTACCACTGGCCACCTGAAAGACTGAACAGTGGATCTGTTACTTCTCCTACCTTCCAACAGCAGAAGGGACCCTGAAGGTACAGTGACCAGGTGCTTTATTTCTCTTCTGAAGAGTGGCCCAGATGGAGAGGACAGCAAAGAGCCACAGCCTGGCCTAACAAGAAGACTTGTGACACTGGATGAGAGGAGAGACGTGTATGTACAGTGCCAAAAGCCATGATTCTCCTTGCTTACATGCTTTTATCCCAACAGAGTGTAGTTTGGTTTAAAATTTGGATGGGTTCTTGAAAATTCAATTCACAATTCTGAACTTGAGGTCAAATTAAAAGCCCCAGAGGATAAGCAATCTAGAGGAGTGGCTCTGGGTCTCAAATAGCAGTGCAGCCCCCAAATCACCCAAGAAACTTATCAAATGCAGATAACAAGGCCCTGCCCCCCAGTTCTGGATCAGTAGGTCTGAGGTGGGGTCTTGGAAGTCTACATTTTAATAAGCTCCCCCAATGGTTCTGAGGAAGGCTGGGGATGAAGAGATCACACTCTGGGGAAGCAATCTGTCTCAGAAGTGTGATTTTTTTCAGAAAGGATCAGTGTTTGGCTCAGTGAATCCAGAGACAGACAGGGCCAGAACCACCCCAAAGCTTGGTCCAGGGGTCTTGACCTTGGGACTCGGGGAGTCACTGGTCAGGTCCTATGACTGAGACCTTCAAGGTATCACCAACCACAATCCGGTACCTCCATAGGCAGCAATGTATGCAGGGTCACCCCATGCAGCCCAGGACTTCTGTGTGTATGCATGCCATGGGAAGCCCTTCTCAGAATAATGCTTATAAATGCATAAAGTGCATAGTGATACAAAGGAAATGAATTATATTCAAATGTGGTTTTTCAAAATGTTTTCTAAAACTTAATGCAGTAATACATGTATTTTTTTATTAATGCTTTCAACAACAAGATCCTACAGTAGACTAATAATTGCTGTGATTTCAAGGTAGTAACAAAGATGGAAAAAAAAAACATTTTGAAACAGCTGTAGCAGCTGTACTGTGTACATGTAAAGTTGGGGCCAGTTAGGAGGATCGACTCAGCCAAAGGGCACTGGGTCTGGCTTGGGCACCACAGGAGAAGCAATAGCCTTTTTCTTTTTTTCTTTTTAAGATTTTATTTATTTATTTGAGACAGACAGAGAGAGGGAGCACAAGTAGGGGAAAGAGCAGAGGGAGAAGGAGAGGCAGACTCCATGCTGAGCTGGGAACCCAATGCCAGGCTCAATCCCAAGACCTCAGGATCATGACCTGAGCTGCAGGCAGACACTTAACCCACTGAGCCACCCAGGTGCCCCCTCCCCTCTTTTTTTTAACTTCTAAATTTTACTCATTTTTTAAAGTAAACTCTACCTTCAATGTGGGGCTCGAACTCAAGAGTGCATGTTCCACCAAATGAGCCAGCCAGGCGCCCCACAACAGCCGTCTTTATAACACCAGGAAGATCACCAGCTGCTTCTCTTTTTTGTCATTGAGTCTTAGGACATCACATGACAACTACACCCCACCGGAGAGTAGGAAATACTGGTCAGCCTAGTGCAACAGAACGGGCCCGATTCTGGTGTCAGAGTCTGGGGTTTGCATCCTATGCCCCCAGATATATTGTCTCTGACACTTTCCATCCTGCTCTGTGCCCCACCCAGCTGCTGACTACTACAGAGCCATCCTCTGCCCCTCCAGCCCTAGTGGGTAAGTGCTTCTTGTGCTTCCTGGTCCCAGAGGGCTTCTCTGCCCTCTGCTGGCTCCCTTTTTCCCCTGCCCCCAGGTCGTTAAGACGCTCCTTCATTAATGTCCCCTAGGCCGTAGTCTCTATGGGTGCCAGCTGTTGCTCGCTGGAACCTCACTGCTAAAACTGCTCCCTAGCTACATGACCTTGAGCAAAGTAACCCACCAATCTGGGCCTGCGGGTCCAGGAAAGGGGAACCACAACACCTGCCTCATTATCAGGGGGCTGTGAGGGTTCAGTGGGCCGTGTGCCTAAAGGACGGAGCAGGATGCCTGGCCCGTGGAAGCCAGGGGAGTCACCTTCCATTTTAGAACTAGCCATGAACTCCAAGGACAGGTTACTTGCAGCTTGTTCTTGGCTAACAAGTCAAGAATATACCTTTTCAAGAATGGCCAGAACCTTTCTGTGGGGGGAGGGGGATGTCATTTTGGTGGCACAGAGGGCTCAGAGGCCAAGCATCAGCAGCCAGGGGGTCACTTCTCAAAGGACAAAAGGAGGAGGTCAGGCTGCCCCCAGATGAGTCACCTGGTTGGGGGATGAGACCCTCCACATGTCCTCTTCATTTCCTTCATCGTTTCTCCTGGCAATAAATGCCCACACCTGAGAGCACACGGAGCTCTCACAGAGGATGCCCCATTTGATCCATACATCACGAAGTGGGCCTTGCAACACTTATCTTTTGGATGAGACCAAGTTCAGAGATATTAAGAGCCTCATCCAAAATCATACATTCACTAAGTACCAGAACCAGACCTAGTTCTCCAATTTTCTAAACGTCTCAATTTCTTTCCCAACAGAGAGATCTAAGATAGCAGATATAAATGACTCAACAAACCTCACCACCACAACCCTGCAATTGTCTGGAAAGACAGGCCCTTCACGGAAGAACAGAAAAGGCATGGAAGTCATCCATCTACTGGCCATTGAGCGTTTCTGGTTTAATTGTGTAATTTAGAGAAAACAATTCCAGGAAAAGCAGAAAGATCACAGAAACCTCTTACATTTAGGTAAAAGTTGAAGGGCTGAAAAGCTTAACCTCTTTATTTCCCAAAAGACACCATTTTTTTAAACCTTTGTTTTAAAGGGGAGGTGAGCCAGCCACCTCTACCTTCTGCACCTGTTCAGCATCCATGAGAAAAGTGCTCATTTTCTTTGAATTAAAAAACAGAGGGGCACCTGGGTGGCTCAGTCAGTTAAGTGTCTGCCTTCAGCTCAGGTCATGGTCCCAGGGTCCTGGGATCGAGCCCCACATGGGGGCAGGTGTCCCCGCTCAGCTTAGAGTCTGCTTCTCCCTCTGCCTTTGTCTGCTGCTCCCCCTGCTTGTGCTCTGCTCTGTCAAATAAATAAATTAAATTAAAAAAAAAAAAGAACAGAAATCTCAGCCCACTTCTACTCTGAACGGAAACAGCTCAATGCTTTATGCCCTTATCCTAGAGTGTGACTTGTTCTGAACACACACCCTCAGAAACCCAATTTAGTCTCTGATTTATTGGTAAAGTCAAATTCTACTTCCTCTCCCTGTCACCGGGAATTCCTGCCTCTCCCTGAATGCTTAGTGCGGACACCATCCCGAGCCTTTCCTCTCCCCAACCCTCGAAATGCTTCATGGCCATTAATTCCTACAATACACTTGAGAGGAAGAGAGGTGTATTAGCTGCACTTCACAGACGAGGAGACCAGAGGCAGAAAGGTTAAATGGCTTGCCCAAGAGTGACGACGAAACCAGTCTCCCAGCCAGAACTGGAACCAAGGAGGGCCCCGGGCATGATTTTTTTTTTTTTCTCTCCTGGGCTGGAGAGAATCTCTCAGGACCACAGAGCTTGTCTAGACTGTCTTTCGTTGGCCGCCACAAGCTGGCCACTCGGTGTCCGCTGGGCCAGCCACCCGCAGCAGGTGGCCAGAGGCCGGCGGCCGCCTGAGAGAGCCCTGGGGCGGGCGCCACGCCCGAGCTTCCACCGGGACAGCAACCCGTCCCCGATACATTGAATCCGCCTTCGCCTTCGCAGAGCGCGAGGAACCTGTGCATAAAACACTTGCTAACCATTAACTACAGTCCTGCTATTAAAGGCTGCTAATAGCGGCTCCTCACAGCCGGGCGACACCCGTGGAGCCGCGCCTCTAATGGGCCTGCGGCTGTCGCCGGGCGCCTGCGGGTGACGCCTCACTTAACAGGCCCTCTCC
The DNA here is from genome assembly GCF_048418805.1 of Vulpes vulpes. Taxonomy (NCBI): domain Eukaryota; kingdom Metazoa; phylum Chordata; class Mammalia; order Carnivora; family Canidae; genus Vulpes; species Vulpes vulpes. Next base: position 87,056,199 of record NC_132787.1, on the reverse strand, counting down.
GCGCGTCTCGGTGCCTGGGCCCAGCGGGTCACCTCTCTCCGAGGGAAGCCAGTGTGGCACGGAAGGAGCCAGTTCTACAGAGTCCCCTGGCTCTGCTCCGGGGCCTGAGTCCTCTCCGGACGCGGCCCCCACCCCCGCCCCCTGGTCGGGACTTTTCCAGAGAAGCCCTGGGCGCATCTCTGAGGAACACGGGAGGCCGCTCCTCTGGACCCTGCGTTTCTTCTCTGCCTCTTCTCCCTTTCAGGTTGTTTTTTTTTTTTAAGATTTATTTATTTATTTATTCATTCATTCATTCATTCATTCATGATAGAGAGAGAAAGAGAGAGAGAGGCAGAGACACAGGCAGAGGGAGAAGCAGGCTCCATGCACGGAGCCCAACCTGGGACGTGATCCCGGGACTCCAGCTGGGCCGAAGGCAGGCGCCAAACCGCTGAGCCACCCAGGGATCCCCCTCCCTTTCAGGTTTAAGTGTTGGTGTTTCTCCTCCTATCCTCCAAAAGTGCTCCCCGATGGCTCATCTGCACCTGGGTAGTCGGCCTTCACTCTGATGCCAAGGGCCCCAGGCTTCACCAGACCCCCTGCAGGGCACCCCAGGGATGTCCCATACACCCCACAAACTCAGGCCACCTCATGACCCCCGCCCACTCCCACAGTGCTCTTTCTGCACCTGACTCTGAGCAACACCAACTTCCTCCCTCTGCCCAGCTTCTTAGGCCAAATATCTGGCCTCTTTTTATTTTTTTAACGATTTTATTTATTCATGAGAGACACACAGAGAGAGGCAGAGACAGAGGGAGACGCAGACTCCTTGGGGAGACCCTGATGTGGGACTCGATCCCAGGACCCTGGGATCATGACCTGAGCCAAAAGCAGATGCTCAACCACTGAGCCACCCAGGCACCCCTGGTCTCTTTCTTCATTTGTCTTCTTAACCTTCACATCCATTGACGGGCTCATCCATCCCACTTCCAGGTATCTCTGGCATCCATCCTCGTCTTCTCTCGAATTTGAGACGAAAGCATCCCCTCTCCACCTGGGCAACCCCAAGGACAACTGAGTTCCCCTTCCTCCTCACTCCAGTATATCTCTAAAACACAAGAGCCATGTGCCTAAAACAGCAATGACCATAAATTTCTCCTCCTGGAAACAAACTCTTCACCCTGTGGCATATACGACCTTTTCCATTTGGAACCCAAACTTTCTGGCCAGGTGCACCTCCAGCAACTCTCCCCAGCGGACCTGATACCCCGACAACTCCAAACCACCAGGAAACCCTAAGAGAACAGGCATTGAGGGTTTGCTCATGCTTCCCCCCTGCCTAGAACGTTCTGTACATTATCCCTTATATTTTTTTAATAAATTTATTTTTTATTGGTGTTCAATTTGCCAACATACAAAATAACATCCAGTGCTCATCCCGTCAAGTGCCCACCTCAGTGCCCTCCACCCAGTCACCCCTACCCCTGCCCTCCTCCCCTTCCACCACCCCTAGTTTGTTTCCCAGAGTTAGGAGTCTCTCATGTTCTGTCTCCCTTTCTGATATTTCTTATACTTTAAAGCCCAGTCCCCTGGCCATCTCAGAGTAAAGCCTTACATCCTACTCTGCACCTGTCTCTTTTCTGAGCACTGATGACTACATCCTATAACCCTGCCATCTGCCCCGCTTTGCTTCCTGTCACCACCTACACTGAACAGTCCTGAGAACAGGATCACAGTTTAGGGTTATTCATACCCTCAGCATTTAGTGCAGTGCCCAAACCAAACAGTTTCAATAAGATCTTGAGGAGGAACTGAATCATCGACTGGTAGTACTCACGAGTAATTTTGCCTGGATGGAAAAGATTTGAAAAGACAATTCTACAGGAGGAAACGTCTGGAATGAGGGTTTTGTTCTCATTTTCTCCCTACAGGGCTGAGAAGCAAGCCCCTTCTCACAGATGGCAGCAGGGGGAATGGCAAGACTCAGGCCAGCTCCTCCAGAACTCAGAACAATGTCACATTCACACTGGTGGGGAGTGGCTCTTTCCCCAGAACCCCTGCTGCAAACATTTGATTTTAGTGAGAACGGAGACTGAAACTCCACTGGGTACAAATCTGTTTTCATGCTCCTACTGTGTGTGAGGACACACAGCAAATGCAAGACAATGTCTTGGCCACCGCAGCTTTCACTGGCTCCCTAGAGAGTCTAGATATAGGCACAAACCCAAGAGAAAAAGAACATAAGATAGTCAATTTCTAGAACATTAGAACTAGAAAAATCCTCTGGGGCCAACTCCTCCTGACCTCCCTCAGAGCCCCAGGTGCTATGGGGGCACAGAGAGGAAACTGAGGCAGTAGAGTCTACCCAAGACCCAGAGCTCCCCTCTATCTAGTTCACCTTGGCAGCCTGGCATAGACTTCCATCAAACTTAAAGGATTCCACTAGGGAAAACATTTGCAAGTTAATGTCTATTCTAATTCTCAGGATCATTCAACCAGCTTACAGAACAGCCGAGGCTACGTTTACACATTAAAATATATGATACAGGGGATACGGATTCTTGTTGGATTGGTACACTTTATATCATCTTTTGGATTTTTGGATCTTGCCAGACACCCCCACACCTTAAGATCTGAAGCCAGAAGAACACCTACCCATGGGGGGGGGCAGGGGCGGGGAGAAGGGAGGGCAGTCCTCTGCCCCACCCACCAGGGGGTCTCCTTCCCTACCCCCAGGGGGTCCTCTGCCTCTGGAAGGCAGCCCTCTCCTGCTTCTGGCTCAGAAAGTAGACCTTCCTGTCTGAGGGAAAGAGAGGAGCTCCTTGAGTCAGATGTCCATGCACCTGGCATCCAGGTCGTCCCCTAGCCCAGCCACCGGCCAGGCTGCAGCAATCAGAGCTCCCGGTTCAATATCACTACCTGGTATATCGCTTGTCCGAAATGGCTCTGCTCTAAATAAATGTAATGAGGGAACGGCAAGGGGTCTGGGCAAGAAAGACTAAGGATATTTTTTAAAAACTGCCCAGCCAGGTCCTCCCAAAGGAAACAACTTTTCCTTTGTCTGTATCGATCTCCAGAATAAACAGGGACGAGAAGAGAGAGAGAGAGCCATGAAAAACTGTTAGCACGGTTAAAGAGATTCATCTCCTCCTTCATTGCCGGCAGATTAAGCGCTCACACTTCCAGGCTGGCTATGCTTCAACTCGAGGGATGAAAAGTGGGGGCAAGGAAGGAGGCTGGAAGCAAGCCCCAAACAGACCTCTCCCTTCCAGATCAGCCATGAAGGCCACCCCGCTCGGGACTCCCACAAAATTTGCAGTCTGTGCATCCCTCCTGGTCCTTTATCATCCTCTCTTTTATTATTTTAACTGTTATTAGGTGGATGCTCTAAGTCCCTAGGGCCTTAAGGGCAGAGATGATGTCTGATGTCTCACACTCTGTCTTCAAGCCTCCCCCGGCCTCTCTCCTCCCTCCACAGAAGGCTAAGATGATCACGGGGAAAGTACTGCTGTGAGTCAGTCCAAATCCTTCCCTTCTTTTTAATAGCTGTGTGTACTTAGATGAATCTTCGACTCTCTCTGAGCTCCATTTTTGCACTGAAAAATAGGGAGGGTACTTCGCAGCAGAGTGGCAAGAATTAAGGCAAAGCAGATACCGTAGGTAAAACATTCAGCTCCGTGCCTGGCCAGTCCCAGGGAACAAGATGAGGGTGCCAACAGCAGAGTGCTGGCTGGGGCTAGCCAGAACCAGTCAGGGGCCAGGAGGAAGGCCCTGGATGACTGAATGCCCCTGCACACCTTCCAGCCCCATCAGCTTGGTAATGGCCCCTTCCGGGTCTCAGATTTTATAGATCCTGCTCACTGTATTGGATTTAAAAAATTATGTGAATTGAAGCATTGCAAAGGGAATCACCCTCCAAGTGCACTGGGGAGCCTCCTGCTTTGAGAATGACAACAACAAACCTTCTGCACAGCCTCTTGAGGTGCTCAACAAATCCTGAGTGTCCACCAAACCTTCTCCAGGTGCCCAGGGAAAGGAGAGTAGCAGGGCCAAAGGCCAGAGGCTGACCTGGGTTCGAGTTCCAGCTGTGACACGTTTGTGCCTTATGACTTATCTAATATCCCCACAAACTGCCTGAAAACGCGACCCACAGAAAGGCAGTGGAGCACAATGACCAGAGCACAGGCTTTCAACTCGAGATCCAAATCCCTGCCCTAGCATCTCCCTGGCTGTGTGACCTAGGGCAGGTGGCTCCACCTTTCTGAGCCTTGCTTACCTTAACTTGCCAGCACAACTGATACGTAGGAGAGATGAGCTAACAGCTGCCAGGGGCCTAGCCCCGAGTCGGACACCACATATGCCCCCTCCCCATGACTCTGTTTCCCCTTCTCATCAGTCTGTGGAGGCTGCATTCTGTGTGTGCCCACTGTTAGCTGCTTTCCATCGGCTCCTCGGCTAGGCTGTTTCCAGGCCACCCCAGGGGCCAGAGCAGCGGCGGTGGAGGGAGACCGAGGGAGAATTCATAGCACCCTCTCCTGCTGTAAAGCAGCTGGGAGCCTGTCAGAAGCCAGAGGAGCACGGCTGTGGCTTGGACAAAGGCCATCTTTCACCTGCTCTGCCCAGGGATGCCGGTGGCTGCCTGGAGACTGCCTGGGGCGGGGGGCGGGGGGGAGCGGGGGGCAGGGGGGGCGGGCAGCGGTGGCCAGCCACCTTTAGGGGTCTTGGTTTGCTTGTGCAAGAGAAACAAGGGGCTAATTTATGTCACTCCAGCTGAGCACGCAGGGAGGGGGCCATGCGGGGAAGCCTTTAATTAGAGCTCTTCTCCTCGGAAATGCTGACACAGGGTGGACAACAGCTACATCTTGGCCAAAACGTCCTCATCCCAACGATCCTGCTGGAAAGATGAAAATCGGGTGCAAATACGGGTGTCTGCGGAGAGTGGGAGAGCAGTGCGGCACGCTGGTTCGGCTGCAGGTGGAGTCCCCACTGTCGCCGTGGACACCTGCTCTGGTGGCCTGGTTCTCCAAAGGCCAGCCTACCCTACAGCCCCCCCACCCATGGTGCCGCACCACACTGGCTTCCCCAGGCTGGGCCACTCTCTAGAAACAGAAGAGGGAAATTGAGTCAGAGTGGGAAGCCCCTGTGTGGCTGTGGAAATCCAATTCCTAGGTGTGGTGAGGCTGAGAAAGGGGTACGCTGGGAGGGAAAGTGGCCACCCCTCACTTCACCCATGTCCCTGCTGAGGTCCCAGGACACCAGCCCTAACCCACTGGGGGCAGGGACACCCACCCCAGCAACAGCAGTGATGCAGCACAACCAGAATCAGGGAGACCTAGGCTTTCTGCATCCACATCCTAAGCACAGACAGTGGCTTCTCCAGGGTCCTCCTTCCAGGGACTTCTGTGAAGGGCAGACAACACATTTGCTCAGGAAAGTAGGGTGGTCTGCAGGCCACTGGATCTGTTGTGAAACCAGGAGCATCTCCAGCTCTGTCCCTAGTGGCTCTGAGACTGAGGTTGCTTTCCATGCCTCAGTTTACCAGCTTCAAGGACAGAGGAGCCTATCCCTATTGTAAATGGAGGGCTTAAGAGTCCATGCCTACTCGTGCAATAAAAATGACCTTTCATGTGGACGCCTTGCTCTGCTTCCCGTACCATCAGCTCCCTTAATTTTCATTAACATTTTATGAGGTGGGCATGCCTCTCCCCATTTTTCAGACAAGGACTGGGGCTCCGATGTGCTCACTGACCTGCTCAATGTCACCCTGTGGCTAAGCCAAATCCAGGCAGTCTGGAAGTGTACAGTATTACTGTTTGCATGTGCCATCACCTGGGGGGGGGGGAGGGGGAGATGCAGGCAGAAAGGCTGGGGATGCCCCCTCCCAAAATTTTCTCTCGTCTTTTGTGGGTGTGGATTCTCCCCATCTGTAGCAGCAACAGAGCTCAAGCACCTCTACTTCCCATCCTGTTCCAGCCCCACCCAGACAGGGACTCCAAGTCATTGCCCAAACTGGAACCAAACTGGTCCCATTACCAGGGGCCCAGCCCTGCAGGCACCTATATTAAAGTTGCTTCTAAAGGAACAGAAAGGGCTGCACCCCAAGAAAGGTATGTAACCGATGGCAAACTTGGTTCAAATAGTCACAAGAAGTGCTGAGTTACTACCTCTGTTCCCCTCCTAACCCCTGGGGATACAAACTAGAAGGAGGGCCATAGCAGCTCACCACCAGCCCTTGGCAGCCCTGAACAGCCATGGGGCCCCAGAGTGATTAAGTGGATGCTGGGTTATTCATACTAAAGTGGAAACAACCCAAACATCCACCAGCTAATAAATGGGTGAACAAAATGAGGTACATCCATACAAGGAAGTACTATTTGCTAACTAAAAAGAATGAAGTTCTAAATTATGCTACAACCTGGATGGACCTTGTGAAAGCATGACACTGAGAGAAGTGTGTCACAAAAGGCCACAGATTGTAGGATTCCATTTACATGAACTGTCCAGAATAGATAAATCCACAGAGATGGAAAGTAGACTAGCAGTCTCCAGGGGCCGGGGGGGTGGGGTCATGGGGAGTGAAATGGTAATGAGTATAGAGCTTCCTCTCTGGGAAAGAAGATGCTCTAAAATTTTATTATGGTGATGGTTGTACAACCCTATGAATACACTAAAACCACTGAGGTCTACACTTTATATGGATGAATCTTATGGTATGTAAATTAGATCTCAATAGAGCTATTTTTTTTTAAAACAGTAAGATGCTAGAATGACCCCCACTTTATCTTCCTTTTTGGAGACGGGCAGGAGGAAGGTCAGTATCTCAGAAAGAGCATTAAGCCTTCTCATTGTTAGTTAGCTATCCCAAGGCAACATAGGGAAGGTGAGGAGACAGGCTAGACAGCCCAAATCTGCCCTATGCACATCACACCTCTCACTGCACCCTAGCCACGTCCTGAGCCCTTTGCTGGCAGTCTCTCCCTTATTCTTCATGACAACCCTACGATGTAAATGCTTCTAATACCCCCAATTTACAAATGAGGAGACGACTCTCCAAGCAGTGAAATGTAACCCCTCCCTCGAGGATGGGCGGCCCCAGAGTGCGGGTGCTGGACCTGAACCCACACAGTGTCCAGTCTTCCCTCTTCTCTCTGACCCCAGGAGAGTGCACTGGAAGCAATCCAGGGTCGTGCCAACCTGCAAGAGCAGGGAGGGGCCAGGCTCGTGGAGACTGACCCCCAGCAGTAAAAACTGAACTCGCCATAGGAAGATGTCTCTTTCTTCCCAAGAGGCCTCAGGCCACGATGAGATGGATTTCCTTTTAAATGACTGTCCACTGTTGTGTGTGATAGCTCCCTGGTTTTATCTAACCCTCCCCAGTTCATATCAGTGCTGTCATTTGTCTCCCCATCCCAATGGGGTGATGAACTGCCTTGCTCCGTGAGAAGCAGGCGCTGTGACAGGGAGGAGAGAAATCCATCAACACCGGCCCAAACCCGGGTGAAGTAAAGGCTCTGGCTTAATCAGTCAATCAACAGCAAAGCCACAAGCTTCACTCCATCCACCTGTACCTCCCCTCCAAGCTCCGCAAAGCATCCTCCAAGAACCTCTGGGAGGAAAGACACAAACCATAAGCCACAGCCTGAGTAAAGCCCAGGAGGGGCCTGCCACCACCACTGGGCAGGACACACACTCTGACTCACGCTCAAGGCCTTCTTCCCCAGGCTAACTGAGGACTGCTCCATACACGCGCTCGTTGCCCAAGCACCTGTCATAAATCCAGGATGGGCTTAGCACTTGCCCCTGGTCTTGAAAGGAGCCCATAAACAAACCTAGGAGATGGCTGTTAGGTCCTCATGTTGCTCTGATGACAGAAGGAAGCCAGAAATGGCAACACCATGCTGGCCCTGCCCGGCTGTCCTGTTTTCAGGAACAGAGATGCTTGTAACCTGCCTGCCCACTCCCCACCCCCCACCCCCAGGGGTCCCTATTCAAAGGTCATCTTCTTCCACCTGCCCATTTTACATTGACTTTAAAAAAAAAAAAAAAAGATTTTCTTTATTTATTCATGAGAAGGAGGCAGAGACACAGGCAGAGGGAGAAGCAGGCTCCCTACAGGGAACCCAATGGGGGTCTAGATCCCAAGACCCCGGGATCACAACCTGAGCCAAAGGCAGACATTCAACCACTGAGCTACCCAGACACCCCTTACACTGACCTTAAACAAGTTTGCAGCTAGGCTCCAAAAGCCCTGTGATTCATCCATTTTCCACCAACCCGAGAAAACGCTCAGCAGCAATTTATCAAGCGTGCTCTAGGGGAGGCGGCTGACAGCCACGAGCCAGCGCAGCCAAAACAAGCAGCGCTGTGAACCACACTTCTAATTTTAATTTGAAATCCTACATCTCGAATTCTGATATTTTTTTTTTCCTCAGGTGCATCCAAATTCCAGCGTGGAGGCAAATGCCCAACTCTCTGAGTTGGTTGGGCAATCCAAAATCATTTGTCCAATTGCAAAAATGGAGATTTACAAGTTGGGGTGATTTGATGTTTGAGGGATTGGGAGAGGCAGGCTCTTAGGGCTGGACCTGCACTTGCAGGAGTGGTAAGGGCTGTTTTTACTGGCAGAAAGATCTCATGACCTCCTTGGACTTGGAAAAGAGCAGAAATAGACTCAAACCAAGGATGACCATCCTAAGTCTGGGCACCTGACTTTCTGAACAAAGTCCAGAGGACACCACAGCACAATGAAGAGCCAATAGCTCCGAGGGCAGCCAACTCAGATATGAGACCCAGGGTGGACAGAGCAGCTTTGTTCAGAAACTGGTGTCAAGTGACATTGCATCTGTCATTATGGCCATTCCAGCTCCCTTCCTTACCCACTCAGACAACCCAAAGCCACACTGCTGCCTCAGAGGCCTTGTAGGCTCTGACTCTGTGTGCCTCTAGCTGCCTCTCCTGCCTTACAGGATTTCCTGGCTCACCTGGGCCCAGGGATTTACCCACAGCTTCCCAGCTACTCCCTGCTGCTTTCTCCCCACCTGACCAGACATGTCTGGGCCTCCCTTCCTCTTCCTGCTGAATTCTGGGTGACGTCTGTCTGTTCCTTCAGGCCCCACAGTGGGTTTCTGGGCTCTGAGGCAGGGCTGGCTACCAAATTGGCAGGGCCTAACCCCCAAATGAAAACGTGAGTGCCTTGTTCAACACTCATTACGAATTTCGAGATGGCAACAGCAGAGCACGAAACCAACCACACCACACCACGTCCCTTCATGTCACATCCCAGGAGGCCAGCTGGGTTCTGGGGGCGGCATGGACACAGGGGTCCAGACTGGAGGTGCTGATTAGCGGCCCCTGCAGAGACATCACCAGGGGACAGAAAGGGCTGCCGTGTAGGGACCACCCTTGTGGGGAAGAAAGGACAGAGGGGATCGGGAGGGGCCAGAAAGACACATGGAAGAACAGGTGAACCCGGGCAGGCAGGGCATTTCGTGATGCAAGGATTGTGGCCTGGGCTTGAACCTGAGCTGTGCAGACAGCATGGGGATGCTGGGGGAAGGGGGTGGGGTGCGGGGGGTAGTGGTGGGCTCAGGCTGGAAGGAGCTCACTCCCCCTTCCTCATTTACCTCCTTCCAGGCTCCTTCCTCCACTGTGTTTCTCTCTCACTTGTGCTCTCTCTCTCTTCCCATCTTGCTCTCTCTCTCTTTCTCTCTCTCTCTCATACACACACAGTAAATGCACATCTACTTCCTCTTCCTGCTCCCCTTGTCTTGTTTCTTTATTGCCTTCCTCTCTCCCATGCTCACCGCCTCCAAGTCGGGGCGCATCCCCTCTCTGTCCCCTCCTGCCCTGCTTCTTGCTCTCCCTTCTCACTTCTGTGTCACAGCCCCCTGCTTTGGTTTCCCTGGAAAATTCTGGTGCCTTTGCTTCCCCCTCACTGAACTCACAGACTCAGATTCCCGGAGCTGAAGGAGACCTAGGGGACACCCGGTCCCTCTACAAGTCGGGCAGGGACCAACTTGTTCCTGTCCCTCCGACAAGAATGCTCACCTCAGCACACAGGGACCATGGGACTTGCCCCTCAAGTGGGAGGGCAAGATGGGGCAAGATGGTGAGGGACGTTCTGCGTCCTAGGACACCACACAGAGGTGTGTGGGACAAGATGACACAAGCCATCCCCACCAGACTCTAGCCCAGTGCTCCTGCCGTGACCACACGTTTCCTGCACTGGGCTTGCCAACTGTCTGTGGGTCTCATCTGAGCCCCGGGTTCTCAACACACAATGAGAAACTGGCTTTTGCACTAGAACAGCTAAGTATTGGGTACATGGAAGACATAAGGGAAACACCCAAGGTCAGAAGAAGTACCAGGAACCCCGGGGGTCAGGCCACCTTTGCCAGGCAAACTCCTCCCCCTGTTGCTTCAGCAATGGCAGCAAGAGGTCGCCCAGGAATAGTATCTGAGGGCTTCTGATCTGGAGTCAAACAGCCCCGGCTCCCACACTAACCAGCTGCAGGATCCTGGGCAAGCTGTTTAACCGCTTTATGCTCCAGAGTCCTCCTCTGCCAAATGGGGCTATTTATAGGACTCACTCCATGGGGATTGTCAGATCTGGATAACATAAATAACTTTGCCCTGTGCCTGGCATATTATATGCACTCACGACATGTTCATTATAAAGATGAGACTTTAAATATGTATTTGTGGGGCGCCTGGGTGACTCAGCCTATTAAGCATCCGACTCTTAATTTCAGCTCAGGTCATGATCTCAGGGTCGTGGATCAGGCCTGAATCAGGCTCTGTGCTCAGGAGAGAGTCTACTGGAGATTCTCTCTCCCTTTCCCTCTGCCCCTCCCTCCTGCCCACGTGCCCGCTCCCTACCCCCCTCAAATAAGTAAATCTTTAAATATATATATATATATATATATATATATATGTATATTTGTTGCATGCTGGATGTGTGCAGGTATTGGTTGCAGTACAAGGGATACATTGCTCAAGAAAACCGACAAGACTTTGCCCTCCTGGAGCCTGCATTCTAGGCAGAAGACAGACAAATCACAGATAAATTGTCTATGCTATGAAAAAAAAATGAAGCAAATTTGGAGACTCAAAAGGAAAGGAAGTGCAAAATCAGGTGGAACCCTCTCTTTCTACTGCCACGCGGGGCCCCCGGCCTCACCCCAGACGACCTGTCTTCCTGTATATTATATGAGCCCTGAGTTCTCTGCACATAATTATAATCAGTTGGGGTTTACACTGCAAACAGAGCTAACGGAGACAGGTCTGACGGAGATTTTCAGTTCACAGTGTGCTGAGCAGAGAACACAGCAGAGTCAGATCCGGACCCAAATCTCAGCTTTGTGACCTTGGAGAAGTCACCTAACTTCCTGAGTCTTAGCTTCCTCACCTGGGAAATGAAGCTAACAAGGGACAGCTGCTGTGAGCATTAGGGATGGTATAACCAGGGCTTGGCACAAGACAGGGGTTCCACTGTCCCCACACATCTTTCACATGCAAATGTGTCTCACGCATCTTTGAGCCTCTACTTTCCACCCGCCCAGAAGCTGCTCCATCCCAAAAGGCTTATTGACTGATCTGGGAACAATCAGAAACAATCTCTGGGGCCCAGAGACATAGGTTTGAAAAGTGCTCCTTGACGGATGCAGAATATATGTCACAGCGGACAGTAGCAGCACTTCTGAGAAACAGAGATGCACGTCAGAGCGAGGTTGGGCTGGACCAGGCCCAACCCCGAGAGTGACAGCATGTTTACAAGAGCTATTAGGGGCTGCTGCTCCTCATGTGCTTACGGGATGATTTACTCTGCCAGGACTGGCAAGCTGCTCCTTTTCCTTTCACTGTTGAATTGATTATTGAATCACAAATATCCCATTTGAATAACATGATTTAACTTCGAGGCAGGCAAGAAGTTCAAAACGTATGGTAGAAAAACTCCTCCCAGATGCCAGGCTCTGTGACTCTGGAAAGTTCTATACATTCATGAATCAGGGAAAGAAAGCTTTCTAAAGCACCCTGCAAAGAGCTCCCAACAGTCACGACTTCTGCAAGACCAGGGATTGCATCCGGCAGTTCACCAGGGCATCCCTCAAGCCCAAGACTGTGCCCACATGCACCTTCCATAACTACTTACTGAATGGATGAACTGACCCACCTGTCTACCTGGTCAGAAGCTGCCTGAACTCAAGCATGCTCAGGTCACCCACAGCCCTGGAACCCATGGTGAATAATGATCAGCTGGAAAGGCAGGAGAAAGGAGCTCAGTAGGAGCAGGCAGGGATGCAAGGCTGCCCACATTTATCCAGAGGGCTATCCTACTCAAGGATTCCCATCTGCTGGGCACCCAGTCAGGTTCCATGCAATGGCACCTTTCTAACATACCTTCAAGGTCTAATTTGTTACTCACATTGTCTCTATAAACAGAGACTCCGAGAAGTTGCCTGACTGCCCAGGAGCATAGAGCTCCTAAGTGGTAGGAAAGGAAGCAAACCGTGGTCTGTCCATGGCTCCACACTTTAGAACCAACTTTGTTCCTAGGAACACCCTCTCCCCATCTCTCCTCTTAGCCCACCATCCTCTGATGACTCCCTCTCTGTGACAGGCCCATGGAGCAGTGAAAGGGGGTCCATACAGATGACTCCTGAAGGATGAGGTCACCAACATCCCTATAGGATGGGCACTTTAGAAGCACCAGTGCGGATGCAAAACAATACTAGGTGTGTGTGTGTGTGTGTGTGTGTGTGTGTGTACATACACACAGATTTACACATACATGTATAGATAATGGCCTCAAAAAACTCAAAATCTCTCTGAGAAAACAGGAAACAATGAATAATTCAATAATACTGTCTCACTGATTCAGACAGCAAGAACCATACGCAGAGTAACTCTACAGCTTATCATCCAACTGGAACACTTAGGAATGAAGGGAGGGGGTGCCTGGGTGCCTCAGCTGGTTAAGTGTCTGAGTTCAGCTCAGGTCGTGATCTCAGGGTCCTGGGATAGAGCCCCAAGTTGGGCTCTGTGCTCAGTAAGGAATCTGCTTATCTCTGTCTTTATCTCTCTGCTCCTCCCACTCTCTCTCTCTCTCTCTCTAATAAATAAATAAAATGTTTTAAAAAAGTGAAAGGAGGCATTGCTAACAACTACACTGGGACAACCCTTATAAATGGGACTGGCGAAGTGAACCAGGACATAAGGTCAGCTAAAGCAGCTAGACAGTCACAAGCTCCAGCAAACTTACATAGTCCCAGCTCTCCCAGGTCCTATACAAATGTGAATTCTGGACAATGGCACCCTATCCTTTATGACAGATGCATTAATGATTACTGTTATTTGTATTATTACAGGAATAATCCTTATAATAATTGCAGCTTCTGTTGATTAGATATGCCAGATACTGTGCTAAGCCATTATAAACATCATCTCATTTGAATCTTGCAATGATGGGGGGGTTGTTATTAGAATGTCCATTTTACAGACAGTAAACACAGGTGCAAAGAGTTTAGGTTAAGTGACATGATGATGGCCACAAAAATGAGTCCTTAAGAACTTTCTGCATTTAAAGGACCTAATCTTAATTGCAAACTGTGGGCTCCCTTGTTACTTATTTTCTCCTGTATTCCTCAAGGAAGCTCTGAAATCCAATATACATGCCTACCTCTTACCATCCACAGCTCAGCTCCTGCCATCTCGAGTGGTTTCCTTCTCTCCATTTTAACATCTGCTTCCCTCTGTAACATCTGTCCCTCTTTTCCCCTCAATTATCTCAGGAAATACTTTTTCCTTCTCTCTAAATATTTCTTTCCCCATTTCCATTCCTGTTACAAACCTCCAAAGACACCAGCTAATCTCGTTTGATGTCTAAGAGTTCCTGTATGAAGGCAAATGAAAGCCTAAGTTGTAAAATAAACTTTAAAATAATAAACAGTTCTATCATCCAATAATGACATCAAAAGTGCCCAGAGGTCCCCTTCCACGATCCCCAGAAATCCTTATTTACCTCCTTATCTGCCTTTAATTAAACGGGCTTTTCCCTAAGCACCAGCAAAACACACACACTTCTCACTCCGTTTCTTCACCTGTGGGTTTCAGTCCATAATTGGCAGCTTACCACAACCTCCATCCATTGCACATGCAGTCTAGCCACAGCCCAGGGTGAGAGGCCGCAGGGCACACACCAGGTCCACGGAGACCCTGGGTACGGGACAGACCAGCAAACACCCAGAGGCTAGGGCAGCCCTGGAAGGAGCTGGGGCTGTCCCTCTGCCACAGCAGAAGCGACAAGGAGGGAAAAGGGAAGGGCCAGAGGTTATCTGGAGGGGCCCGGCTCCAGTGGACACCGCACTGGGTCTGAGACCAAGAGGCTGGGCAAAGGCCAGGACCAATTATGTGCTGCAGTCAACAGGAGCAACAGGCGGAACGTGCCAGGCACAGGCTCCAGCAGGAGATGCTCAGGCTCAGGAGGAGAAAACTTGAACAGTAATGATCCTACTCGACAACCTTCCGAGGTCCAGCAAGGCTTTGAAAATAGTAATTAGGTTTGATAACATTAGTCATCAGAAGCTCACCGGGTCTGCCCCCTAACTCCGGTCTCAATCAGCTCTTCTCTCATTAAAGGAACACAGATTGATAAGAAACCCTATCATTTTAAAGGTTATCTGAAAACTGTGTCCAGAATCAAAGCCAACTAGATGACTGTAGTATTAAAGGCCTACGTCTCGAGTTCTCATCAAAGCGATCCTGAAAGGATCTGGCCTCCCTGGCCTCCCATGGAATCAGTCCCACATACCCTGCACCCCACAAGTTGACATGAGCTTCCCTGGGCCCAGCCCTGCAGAGCACCCAAACCCTGCACAGCACCCCAACCAGGGAGGTCATAGGCCCTGGCTCCTGGGAGCCACGCTGCCCACTCAGTGCAGGCTCTTTGCTCATGGCACAGACCCAGAAGCCAGAAAGTATGGTGAGACCACCAAGATAAGCAGCAGGGAACGGCACTCACACATATAATCAAAGCCAGGGACAAGATTCAGGTCTGAGAGAATGGAGCTGTGAAGAGAGAACAGGGCAGAGAAGGGTTGGCTCACAGACCAGAGGAGCACAGGGCTGCAAACTCAGGCCCCTTTGGGTGCCCTGCGGCAACCAGCCCATCTCAGGGCCTCAGAGGGAGACCAGGCGAGCTATACCAGGGGGGCTGGAGTTGGTTTCCGAGTGAGATGGCTGGACCCAGGCCTCAGCCCTGGAGCACTTTCAATTTGAGGACACAGAGGAGAAATGGAAATGCATACCAGGATATTTGGCTAGGGGACCACGCCTTTGGGAAAACAGTTTATATGAACCCAGAGCCACAGCCCAAGCCCCCACCTCAGGAGGAAAGACAGATGGAGAAGAGGTGCTCCTCCAAATAGAAAGCAATGCATCTAACAATAATCAGCTTCCTGGTGAGGTCCCATCAACCGGCAAGGGAGCGAGGCAGCATCAGCTTTCCACAGGCTTCTTTAGTCACAGCGGTCTAGATCTCCCATTCTGGGCATAGTGAGGTTCACGACACTTGGCCCCCATCTCACCTGCCTCCTCTGGTGGTCACCCGGACACTGAACCTCCCGATGCTCCCAGGGAAGACCAGGCCCTGTGCTCAGGGCATCGCTCCAGCCTCCTGCATTGGGCCAGGCGGCTGCAACCAGGGGCCAAGCAAGCTAGTTTAGGCAGGGGATGAGCTCTGCAAGCATCGGGATCCCTTCTCAAAGTGACGCAGTGGTGCACGTTCATGCATATGTTACAGGGAGCAAAATCAAAAACAACATAAGTTTGTTTTTTTTTTTAATGAACAACACATGACGGGCACTGAGGTGGACACTTGACGGGATGAGCACTGGGTGTTTTTCTGTATGTTGGTAAATTGAACACCAATAAAAGTTAATTTAAAAAAAATGAACAACACAGAGGAGTAAAGTATACAGTGAAAGTACAACTCAAGCGTGTCTGGCCACCTGTAAGGTGGATTATGTATGTCACCTGACATCTTACAAATACCACAGGAAACACCCCCCCCCCCCAAAAAAAAAGAACCTCACATAACAGGGAGAATAGGATCACAAGATAAAATATAGGATGCTCTGCTCGGTTTTAGTATAAGTATGTTACATGCAATATTTGGGACATACTTAAACTAAACAAAGTATTCATTGTTTACCTGAAATTCAAATATAACTGATGTCCTCTATTTCTATTTCCTAAATCTGGTGTCCCTACTAAGAAACCATTCCACACTTAGCCTCTACATGCAGCACTATGAGAGTCCAGCAAAGGACAGCTGTGAGTAAATAAAAGTTAGATGTGGTATATGGAGAATAGTTTAAAAAAAGTCATTTCTTTCCAGATGAAGAAATTACCCCAAGCCCAGGAATGGTTTATTTCAGGAAACACCCTGTTCTGGGAGACTCAGGGGACATGGTTACTCATCCCAGGCTTGTTACCAGTTCAAATCATTGAATTTTTACATTAAAGCGTCAGTTTGAGGACGGGACTAGGAAATCACTGTCTTCTTTCCAACTCTAAAATATTATGATTCTATTCTATTAGGATTATATTAAAAGGGTAAACAAAAATGCATTTATATTTTAAGTCCCCTCCAAAAAAACCCATAAAACTAAAGAGCTTAGAAAATATAGAACTTTTTTCTTTTCTTTAACATAAAACACCCTCACTTGACATAGTTAACTTTTTGTTTGTTTTTGGTGAGAGCAATTAAGATCTACTCTCAGCAAATTTCAAGCATATAATAAAGCATTATTAAGTACAGTCACATGCTGTACATTAGGTGCCCAGAATTCATTCATCCTTCTTATCTGGAGCACATCTCCATTTCCCTTTCCCAGGCCCCTGGCAGCCACCATTCTACTCTCTGCTTCTGTGAATTTGACTATTTTAGATTCCACATATAAGTAAGATCATATAGATTTCTCTTCCTGCCTCTGGCTTATTCCACTTAGCATAACATCCTCCAGGTTCATTCTTATTGTCACAAATGACAGAATTTCCTTTTTTATGGTTAAATAATGTTCCATTGTATATTTATACTACCTTTTCTTTATCCATTCCTGTATCAACAGACACTTGACTTCCCAGCAGGCAGAGGATGCATATGGCAAAGGTCTAAGAGATGATGCCACAGATTGAAGCCAGAAACAGGATCAGAAAAGACAGAGGTAAACTCATAAATCGAAGTACATTATCTGAGCTCTAAAGCTGTATGTATCTCAAACATTCCGATGCTGATAGAAGAGAAGTAGCCCTTCTATAAGACAGCCCTCTCTAAGACTGTGTCTGACTCCAAATGTGCATCTTAAAATGATTTGTTATTCTGACAATACTTTCTTAAAATAAAATCCACTGATCCCTGTAAAGAGAATTTGTTTCAGGGAAGGTAAAGCTCAATTAATCACAAAAGATGCTGGTAAGGCTTCCTGAAAGCCAGGCCGATGGTTGGCAGGTAAGCACGTGGATTCTCAACAATGATGAAGAGGAATATTAATTAAGTGTGTGTGATCACAAACATTTCTTCTCTATATATCCAAGAATTTCTTCCAAAGAAGATGAATTAAACCTAAATTTAAAAATAATTTGGGGGTACCTTGGTGGTTCAGTTGGTCAAGTGTCTGACTTCGGCTCAGGTCATGATCTCAGGGTCCTGGGATCGAGCCCCAAGTCGGGATCCCTGCTCAGTGGGGAGTCTGCTTCTCTCTCTCCCTCTGCCCCTTCCTCCCACTTGTGCACTCTCTCTCTCTCTCAAATAAATAAAATCTTTCAAAAGATAAAAATAAAAATCATTTGGGAACTAGGAAAACTCCCCTTTCTCTTCTAATATGGAAATAAGCAGATAGGAAAGGTAAAGATTGAATTAACTCCAAAATACAATATGATAAGTATTTTGGGTTGGATCTGACCCAATAGTCTAATTTATCTCGGCAAAGACACATTTTTACATTTACAGCAAAAAATAGTTAAAACATTCAAAAGTGCACATGCTTATTTTGTTGGGAAAATTATACACATTTGTTTGATTAGCTTTGGTAAATAAAATAACCAAGTCATCACTCAAGACTCAGAAGTGGCTGCAAAATTGATTCAACGAAATGTCAAAATAAATCACAGCTTAAAAATGCATGGTATGTAACTTCTAAAAATGAAAACCACATCTATCTCTGTCAGAGTTGTGAAGACTGTGCATTAAAATTATATCAAAAACGAATGCATTTTTGAAGGGAAAATATTGATTTAATCGACTCTTCCTGACTAGTGATTCAAATCATGATCTGAATCAATTCGATTTTAATCGAGCCCAACCTACCCAAAAGTCATTTATACATGCCTCTGGAGTGCATGATGTTATTTTCAGTGGTCTACTGGCCTACTTATAGGATGCTGAGGCTGATATGAAAAGGACTTTTCCCTTCATGCCTTGCAAACAGGACAAAGAGCAGATATTCCTGGGAAGGCCAACCAAACACCAACTACAGACAGTCCCTGATTTACGAGGGTTTAACTTACACCTTTTTGACTTCACCACGGTGCAAAGCAATATGTATTGAGTAGAGACCATACTTTATATTTGGAACTTTGATCTTTTGTCAGGCTAGCAATATACGGTACAATGCTCTCGTGATGCTGGGCAGTGGCAGTGAGCACAGCTGCTGTTCAGCCACGTGACCACAAGGGTGAACCACCCACAGACTTACAACACACTGGTACCCAGACAACCATTCCATTTTTCACTGTCAGTTCAATGCTCCATAAATTACATGAGATGTCAATGAGCAAGCACAGGTGAAGACAACCACACAGGATCTAGACTGCAGGTGTAAAGGCCACACCTAGGGACTGCAGTGCATGTGCGACACTCCAGACTCTTGTAGAATTCTGGGATGGAAGTCAGAAGGAAAGCTGGTCTCAGTCACAGGGGACTGTTGTCCTCCCTGGACCTCCGCCATAGGAGGGGTGGACAGCCACAGACCAGGACAAGGCAGGAGCTAGGAGGAAACCAGTTTTTAGAACAAGGGGATTGGAGGGGCCCCACAGGAAGCTGATGCTCAACACATGAGTTAGGGGTTCAGGGAAGTGGTGCAGTTAACCAGATGAATTAACTGCAACTTCTGTCTCAGCTTCCTAAAAGGGAGTAGTGGCCTCCTAAAGATTTAGAACGTGTAGCACAGGTCAGCCAGGTACGTGGGAAGTGCTCAGTATTAATGATTACTCATGATGATGGTGATGAAGTGTTCCCTGCTGGTGTAACCAACTATCCAGCTTGCCCGGGACTGATGGGTTTCCCAGGACATAGGGCATCCAGTGCCAAAGCCAGAAAGAGCCAGGCGATCTGGGATGGCTGGTCCACCCCTCCCTGAGAAGGACCCAGACTGATCACAGAGTCTGGGGGTGGGACAGAAGCTGCAGGTGGCCCCAAGAACCTTGCTGTGGGGATCAAGGGCCAGTATAGTCAGGGAGCCGGACATCACATCTGCTCAAGGGCAAAGCAGGGTTTTCTTGTTTGAGGACCACGTCTAGCTTATCCCTTCAAGGCACATGGTGAAGGGAATGAAGAGAATCGATAACTGTTAACGAGCTGCCCAGTCTAATCATTTCCTCCTGACGGTTCTAGTTAAAGAAAACAGAACAGGGGGAAGGAAGGAATAGTGAGGACGTGGGGTCTGGCTGTGCCGGGATCAGGGATTTCCAGCAGGTCTCCCTACCCTTCCCCGAGTGCTAACCCCTGCCCAGCACCTCACTGCAGGAGCTGGCAGGTGACTGGCACTTGACCCATGCCTGTCACGTAAGCAAGCCGAGTGCTGGGCTGGGATTCCCTCCTGCTGCTTCCCTGGATGTGCCTCTGTGGAAAGGCCTGGGCGCTTGGCTGGGAATAAGCTCAGGAAGCCATGGTTTTGTGGGCTGCCCTGCTCCCCCGTGTCAGGCCAAGGCCTTCCCCCACACCCCTGTCAGTGAGCCCCACGAGTGACCTGAGGAAAGGGCAGTCGCTCAGCTCTGGGTCCCTACTTCCTCTCTTCCTGCTGCTGAATCTTCAAATGAGGGGTGGGGGGTGGGGCAAGAAGGCCTGGAAAATCCTGATGTCAGACTGTTGCTGTGGAAGCAGCTGAGCACCCCCTGAGCTCACAGGTGGGGCTTGGGGATGGATGAGGCTCACCGTGTCGACGGGCTGCTGGTACGCAGCATGGCAGAGGGGAAGGCACACTGGGTTCCGGTCCAGACCTCCAATTCAGCCTCAGCTCACAGGCGCCGAGTGAGCCCTGGGACAGCCAGGGCCAGAGGCACCCCCTCACACTCTGTCCCCAATCCTCAACACAAAATTCCAAAATAACCAGCATTATACTCCCTCCCTTTTTTGGTAAGAAACTAGTCTCAGAGAAGAGAGCTGATCAAGACAAGGAAGCTGCTGGGTGGTTCAGTGTGTTGGCTGAAGCTCAGATAGTTGATTCTGGAATCCTAAAGGTGTGGATCTGGATGGGGATCCAGAATGTGCACTGAACTAATAATGATGGCTGATATGACAAAGCAGAGTCCTCAGGGCCAGGAGAGTCCTCTTTGGGCCAGCCGTCCAGTGTGGCATTTGAACCCCTGCAGGGCATATGTCCAGCTCCCCCATGTTTATTAAGGGCTTTGATGTCATGGAGGTGGTGGAGGTGACCTGCTTGGGAACGCTGCTCAGGCGGGGAAGAGCAGACTGGTGCAGACACCCTACATATCAGGCCTGGAACGATGGCTCTGCTCCTTGATGACACAGTAGCCTTGCTGAACCTCAGCCTCTGATCTACAAACTGACTCACCCGTAGCTGGTGTGAGCGAGCATTAAAGGCAGCATGTGTCACCGTTAGCACTGCATGGGGCACAGCACAGCCCTGCATACATGGGGAACGTAACTTCAAGCAGACATCTGCTAACCCACCAGGGTGCCAGGCCCACAAGTCAAGAAGGAGAGCCCACTCCCCCATAATGGCATTTAGCCACACCAGATGGACTTGTCTGATGAGGAGCCTGGCTCGGAGTCTCCATTCCTTGCTTCTTACCTTCCAGGCATCCAGAAAGGTGATCTAGGATCAGGACAGAGACTTCTAGGGAAAGGACGGAGCCAGTGCTCAAGTATGACCTTCAGAGTTTCAAACAGCCACAGATGCATTCAACTCCGAGCCAAAAGATGACAAGGAAGTGTTACTCCCAGGAAAGCAACAGGAATGGAGTGGGGGTCATGGGAGCACAGCAGGCCAGGCAGGGCAGTCAGGATGCCCGTGTACTCACCATGGAACCCCAAGTCCCACACTAGACCCCGCCACCTCTGACATACCTCCTTCTTCGCCAGGCCATCATTCCCCTTCCACCTTCCCCTGTGGTTGTTAGCAGCCACTGCCCAGCCTCTCTGAACATGACTGCCACCCCTTTGCTGTTTTGTGCTTTTTTTCTGTTCCTCTAATGTTAAGGGCTCATTTCTTGCCCACATATGACACTGGCTCTGCCACCACCACACCCAACCCTGGCCATCAAGCATCCCAAGATCTCTGGACTGGGACCACACTCTATTCCAGGCTAACCCTTGGTTCTCAGGCCCACGGAGTCACCAGCTCTTCGACCCTGACACCTGCTACTACTCCACCAGCCACAGCCTTTCAATCACACACAGCAGCTCAAGCCCATGGGCGTGGGACACCCCGCTGATCCAGGTACCTTCAGAGTATCTGCCTCACTGCCATGCTCTTAATCACCAGGCTTTGCAGCTCCCCAGTCCCCTGACCTTTCCTTTCCAATCCCCTCCAGGCCTTTCTACTGCTGAAGAATGTGACCTTGAGCTAGTACCTTCATCCTTCTACAGCTATAAAGACAGAAGTTATACAAATTATGTTCACAGGTGAGATAAAATAGCCCTATGAATGTAGGAATACCTTCAAATGAATCTGTACTTTATTCATTACAATATCATCATTTGAAAAACAGTAGTACACCTAGGAGTGAGATTTATTACCTAGTTATCCAACAGCAAAGCAATGATTGGTGTACTATGGATCCTCGGACCCAGGGTAATAATTCCACAGTCCTCCAGGGGTCCACAGCCTACAGGCTGGCAAACAGTGAACCAGACAGTCTCCAAGGGCCTTTCGAATTCATTAATTCAGCAAATATTTACTGAGCGCCTGCTAAAAAGTGTATGTTCTACTTAAGGACACAGAAAACATCCAAGGGAACAAATAAAAGAATGACCAATTATGCTAACCGGTAGGAAACATTAGAAAAAATGAGGCAGCATGGATGGTGAAGGGGGGCTTCTCTGGGGTAGGGGCATTTGACTTTATGACCTGGACAATGATCAGACACCAGTCATGGGAAGGAAAACAGGGCAAAACTGGCAAAAGAAGAACAAAAGGCATCTCAGGCATGAGAAAGAGCCTTTACAAAGGCTCTGAGGCAGGTGTCAATGTGGTCTGTTTAGCTGAAGGTGAGGACATTGAGCGGCAAATTATACAGGGAAAAACAGTTCCATTTGGATGTACTAAGTTAGGGGGTGACCGTGACATCCAAATGTCAATGTTAAGATGGCTTAAGAGTAGGGGAGCCTAAAAATCAGATTCCTGTGTTAAAGGCAGACATTCAGGAGTCACCAACATAGAGAAGGTACACAAACTCTGTAAACAGCAATGGGGTTTCAAGAAAGCAGAGAAGAGGAACTCCAGACCAAGTTATTAGAAATGCCACCACTGAGCTGGGGCCAGATGAGGAGTCAGGGAGGAAGGAGGAAAACCAGGAGCTGCTTAAGTCATGAAAGAGGAATTCCAGAAAGAGGGAGTGACACACAAGGTGGAGGAAGTTAAGACAAGGATGGAAACACATCTGTTGGCTTTGACAGTATGGACGATGTTGCTTACCTTGACGAGATGGGCCCAGTGGTTGTAGAAGAGCCACTGAAGTGAGTGAGACATCATGTATGGGCAACCCCTTCTAAAAGCTATCCAGAGAACCAGAACAAAGGTACTGAAGAAGAAGGACATGGTATGTTATCGTTCAGTAAGTATTTGCTCCCTCTCTCAATCTCCATGAGAGGAATGTATTTCCCACCCCGCTGATGTTGGGCTTGGACATCTGATGTGATTTGGCCAACAAGGTGTGTAGATATGCACATCTCAAGTCAACAAAGACTTGAGATGTGCTTGCCCAATTGGACTTGTTCTCTTTGGCTCCTGTCTTCCTCCATGAGAAGAACATACTTTGGGTAGCCTCTGGATGATGGAAGATGAGTGATACGTGGCACAGACTAGAATGCAACCCACAACTTAGGAGCCCAGCCCAGATCCATGGAACCCTAGCCAGCCCACAGGCCTATGAGCAAAAAGACAGATACTTCTTGTATGTCCCTGTGAGGCTGTGGTTATTTTTTGCTTAGCATTATGGAGAATATAGCTGATTGACACAAGGGGGGGGGGCGGGAAATGTGTAATTAGGGTTATTTTTAAGACAGGTGATACCAGATATATTTATATACTAATAGGAAAATGATCTATGAAATGAAAGAGGATTCGGGTGCCTGGGAAAAGTGAGCTAGCTTTGGAAGGGCAACATCTATATGAATAGCAAGAAGGGATGAGATCCCAAGGACAAGTGGAGGAGCTGACCTTAGGTAAGCAAGGAAGTGCATCCTCCATTGTTATAAGAGGAGAAAAGGTGGATGCAGATGCCAGAAGGTTTGAAAGTCTGGGATGGTAACGAACAGATCAAAAGGACTCAATCTTCTCAAGGAATGATGAGCCAGGGTCACAGGTGGGGAGTGTAGTTGGAAGTGGGGAGGGGGTACTTTGCTGCCTTCTGTGTGCTCTCCCTTAAATGTCCTTTTAATTTTCTCCACTGGCTTTTTTTTTTTTAAGAATTTATTTATTTATTTGTTTGTTTGTTTGTTTATTTATTTATTTGAGAGAGACACAGAGAAAGAGAGCATGAGTAGAGAGAAGGAGAAGCAGACTTCCAGCTGAGCAGGGAGCCCGAAACCAGGCTGGATCCCAGGACCCTGGGATCATGACCAGAGCCAAAGGCACATGTTTTGCCAACTGAGCCACCCAGGCGCCTCTTCTTTACTGATTTAAATTCTACAAAGTCCTACTTTCTCCTTGAAAGCCTCTGCTAAGGACTCTAGCCTACCATGACCCCTCCCTTTTCCTAGAGCATCTGTAATCTACACTCCAGCCCAATACCTGATTAGCCTTTTCACTATCTGATGCAGGATTTACTCGCCCCTTCCCTCTGCCATGGGGCCGCGGGGGGGGGGGGGGGCAAGCAGTCTGCTTCTTCTGAACCCTGCACAATACCAAAGGCACACTGACATTCATGCCAAGGAGGCTTAATTACTTGTTAACTGGCTCAAGAAATAAAAGTATTGTTACTGTCTGCTAGGACAGCCAGATTGGACCAAAATAAATCAAGCAAGATCAGCTGTTAAGAGTTAGCCACCAGAACTATTGTTTTTGAAGACAGATATGTTATCTGGTTTGCTTTTTTTTTTTTTTTTAAGGATCCCTTTTTATGCCAACTTCCCTGAAGCCTGATCCATTTTCTTTTCTTGGCTGCTTCAAAAATTCTTTCATCAATCCTGCCTTGGATGTACTGACATCTTCCCTGGGAAAGCAGAGGGTTATTTTCCAGATGTTCTTTAATGCCATTGCTTAGAGGGCTTTCTGTTTTATTTTTAATGAAACAAAAACTGCCAGATCTGACAGGTGATGCTAGGGAGTCTGTATTTCATGCAAGGGGTCCCAGAAATAACAAGCAGCCGACATGCTCCCTCCATCCCAGCCATGCGGATCTTATTTATACCTGAAGGAGAACAGAGGGAGCTTAGTCCCAAGGGCCTTCCCTGCCTGAGCCAGAATGGCTGAATGTACCTTGAAGCCTCAGTTCAAGGAACCTGTCAGTTTCAGAAGGTCCTGTGCTGCCATCTTTTACACCCACCAGTTATATGTGGAGAAAACAGGTCTGGTCTAGAGAACACTTGCTTGGCAACAGGGATGCAACCAACAAACTCGTAAGACAGGTAAGCATGCTCACCTTCCATCAACTCAAGGCCTCCAACCTAGCCTCTTGAGTTCCCATCATTTCCAGACATGAGAATCTCAAGCTTACCCATCCCTTCCCCTCTGTTGGAGCAAAGTGTCCCTCAAGAAGCACTCCAGTCCATGGCTGGGCTGGGGGGTGTCCCCTTTCCTGAGCTTCCAGGAGCATCCAACTCTTAGCTTCTAACCAATGGCGGAAATGTCGTCAGGTATATCCCCTCCTAGGATCTGAGCAATCTGAGTCTGAGGCTGTATCTTATCCATCTGTATTTCCTTAGTTAGCAGGGTCCCAGGCACAAGTGGGTGCCCAAGAAATGGTTTGTCATATGCTAAGGTAGGAAGAGAACATGACCCAAGCCTCAGCTCTGTCTGAACTATGGAGCCCAAGGTAATCACTTTTTTTCCCCCAAGATTTTATTTATATATTTGAGGGAGAGAGATCAGAGTGAAAGAGTGAGCACCAGTGGGGAGGGGGGCGGGGAAAGGGGCAGCAGGCAGAGGGAGAGGGAAAAGTAAGGAGCCGGACATGGAACTTGATTCCAGAACCCTGAGATCATGACCTGAGCTGAAGGCAGATGCTTAACTGATGAAGCCACCCGGGCATCCCCCACGATAGTCACTTAATCTTTAAGGCACCATCTCCTCATCTGTGAAGGTAGGTATTAAAGTATCTACTTCACAGATGCTGTGAGGACAAAATCAAATAATGCATGTTTTGGAAACTGGTAAGTGTCTTATAAAGGTAAGGCATTAATTAATACTAATTCATACTAAAGTTGTAAAGACTGCATCACCTGTCTCAGGTATATTTTTAAACAGACCCTCTGACCTCCCTTCTCTTCTTCCGCAGATGGCATGTTTTCCTCCCTAAACAGTGGTGATATTTCAGGTGGGGTGAAAGCAACTGTCTTTGTTTTGACCGGGGGCACTTATTTACAGAGTAGAGGTCAGCAAAATGCGGCCCACTACCCAAATCTAACCTACCACCTGTTTTTGTATGACGGATGAACGAAGGGCAGTTTTTACGTTTTTAAGTGGTTAGAAAAAAGGTCAAAAGAAGAGTATTTCGTGACACATAAAAATTACATGAAATTCAAATCACAGCATCCATAAATAAAAATTTATTGAAACACAGCCATACTTACTTGTTTACATACTGTCGGTGGCTGCTTTCATGCTACACCAGAAAGTTACTTGAGTAGCTGCGACGAAGACCATATGGCGTGTAAACCCAAATTATTTAACTAATTGGCCCTTTAATGAAAAAGTTTGCCAACTCCTGATATAGATCATCTTTCTACCTGCCTTAAGGCTATTCCTAGAAAAATATCTAGAATGAACTGGGATTTGATGTTGGGCTGGGAATTCCACTTTAAGAGAGATTATAGACAAAATGGATAATATTCAGGAGGGCAAACAGGAATATGCTCAGATTCAGACATGTATGTGTCAGAGGAAGAATGGTTAGAGAGTTAATTAAGGGGTACCTTCAACTATCCAAGACCTGTCAGGAAGAAAGAAGATAAGGACTCTGCTCTGGCTGCAAGGAGTAAATGTAGGGCTGGAGACCCAGTCCAGCTCAGGATAAAGAATCATCTGAGCTGTCTCAAGCAAAGAGTTCCCTATCACTACATATATTCAAGGTAGTGAGTGTTCAACATCATAAATATGAAATGTAGCGATCAGTGACCAGCATCTTTTAGAAGATGACTCATCTTGGAAAGACCTCCTTACTACAAGCAACCATAGGGCAGGATGTTCTGGGATGCGTGTTTGGGCAACCTGCTTTGGCGATGGCTTGGGGGACTAGAAATGGCTCCTGTCTGGAGCTGAGCCCACTGGGGTCTTCTACCTTAGAACCTGAGAGCAGGTCAGGGAGGAGAGAGAAGATAAGGGAGCTCCGTTTGGCTGGCAGTATAACCTTTCTGCCCAGAGCTAAGGAGCAGAGTGTTGGTCTGCCGGGAAGAGGAATAGAGCAGATATACAGAGAGGAGAAGGATGAGACAGAGGAAGAACTATTTCAGGAGCTCCCAACAGCCTTTCACTCCTGGGCCCCTGACCATTCAGGAGGCCTCGGGTCTGGCACCACGCTTCCGGACCGCTGCAAGAGTCTCATTTTGCAGGAGCTGACTTGAGATGGATTCTCTGACTTAACAGCTCAAACAACTGTAAGGGGAGGCTCAAAGCATGAGGGCCTGGCCAGGCTCTGCAAGGACTGGGGACTTCAGATCCTACTAGCTAACCCAGAGGGGAGGCCATGCCACCTCTCCAAACAGTGTCTAGGGAGTCTGGAACCACACATCCTAAGGAGGGAGTAAAAAGACATCATACATCGATTCCCACACACTCTGCTTGTGTCTCTCCTCTTCAAGAAGAGGATAACATGAGTCTATCACACCACGCTGCCGCAAAGAATAATGAATAGCACTGTTAACAAATGACAAGTGTTACATCTCTTATTATTATCTATCATGTATACATCATTTTACTTCTGTAGCATCCAGCAGGTGTTGAATGCAAATGGCCTGAAAAACTTCTACAGGCTTTAAGCCTCTTACAAAGAAAAACATCTGTGAGCACGGAACAATAAGCTGCCAGGTTAGTCCATGGCCTGCACTCAACTACCCTAAGCAGGACTTGAGAAACCCTTCTCAAGCATATTGATTGGCTAGAAACCCACTGAATGCAGGTAATTCACATTTGTTTTGGTACAATAAGATCTACTCAACTGCAGGCTTTGACCTGGCTCCATTTGTAGGCCAAAGCTATTTGTGTGATCAGAGAGCTATAGAAACTAGACATTTGGCACTATGTGGCCAGATGCCCTCAATCACTCTCTGGCCTTGGGTCTCCCTTGATCCATTTTATTCCACATGCCAAACTGCCATTTCCCAGGTGTCTCAGCTTCTACTCTGCTCTCAGCATTTAGCATAGAAAGAATAGAAATTCAGGATTAATTTTCCCCAAGAACATGAGGCTGGCTTTGAGATAGGAAGGCACAGGCCAGGTCTGGTCCAGCAATGATGATTCTACACAGACTGGCTGTAGGGAATGTGCTGGGTAGGGGCAAGCAAGGGAGTAGGAGAAACTGGGCTCGGGCCCCACTGCTGCCACAGAGATACTGGGCCCCAGGCAGGCCATTTCTTCTTTCTAGCCTTAGTGGTTTGTCTTTTTAGTGAGCAGACTGGACCAGGAGCAAGGTCAAAGCCATGGAATAGGAATATCAAGATCAAAATGAGGAAGAGGCCAAGAGCCGATACAAAAGAACCACCAGGCAAAAAAAAAAAAAAAAAAAAAAAAAGAACCACCAGGCAAATGTCAAGTCCGGAGTAGAATCAATGAGCATACTCTAGCTGAGTCACTAACAGTACAAATAACATGCTGAGTTAAAGAGGTATAAATAGCATAGTCAAGACAACACAGAGGTGACTTCATTTTGATAGAGATTTGTCACCTTAATAGCTTAATGCCACGCACATAAATACCAAAAGGTAGAGTGACCACTAGGACCCCACCCGGCATTCAGTGTCTAGGAATTGCAACCTTGCCCCAAATGTGCTAACAAATATGCATCAGCTCCAACAACAGAACAACTGCAATCAAGATATTTGACACAGCACGGGTTCTGCATTAAGCTACTCCTTCCTACCCAGTGCTAATTGGGCACGGGGGAAATCATCCTTCAAAAGGATGGACACCAAAGTCTCCACTTCCAATTATATCAACAATGGTTTCTGCTCTAACTTCATACTTTTTACTTTCCCACTAAAATGTTCTTTGGTCTTGAAAAAAAAAAACAAAAAAAACAAAGAAAGTCAACCTCCCTACTCATCAGGACAAGTAATGATTATACCAGGTCATTGAAAAATAATAGATTTTAAAGCTCTTGACCCTCCATGGCTACAACACCGGCTAGCTAGAAAGAGAGGAAGATTTCTTTCCAAGACCATCTAGTTAATAATCTCTTCCAGGCTATCTCTCATAACTGCTATTAAATATACTCAACACATCAACTTCTTTCTCTAGAAAAAGTTCCCAAAGCAGTTGAGATTTATGACTTAGAAAAAGTCTCTGCCTTTCTCTGCCTAGTTTTCTCATTTGTAAAATAGGATAAATGAGTACCTGTATCCATTCTCTAGGACTGCTCTAACAAATTACCACGAGCTTAGTAGCATCAAACAATGCAAATGTATTTACCTACAGTGCTATCAGTCAGAAGTCCAACAGGAATCTCAGTGAAGCTAAAATCAAGGTGTCAACAAGGGTGCATCCCTTCTGGAGGCTTAAGGGCAGCACTGGTTTCCCTCCCTCATTCGGCTTCCAGAAGCTGCTTGTATTCCTTGGTCTCTTTCCTTCCTCTCCACCTTCAAAGCCAGCAACAGAGGGTAGAGTCCTTACACTGAATCACTCTGAGCCCCTATTCTGCCTCCTTCTTCCATTTTCTTTTTAAGATTATATTTTTTTAAAAAGATTTTATTTATTTATTCATGAGAGATACAGAGAAAGAGGTAGAGACATAGGCAGAGGCAGAAGCAGGCTCCTTGCAGGGAGCCTGATGTGGGACTTGATCCCAGAACCCCGGGATCATGACCTGAGCTAAAGGCAGATGCTCAACCACTGAACCACCCAGGTGCCCCAAGATTTTATTTTTTAAGTCATCTCTACGTGCAATATGAGGCTCAAACTTATAACCCTGAGGTCAAGAGCTGCATGCTCTACCAACCAAGCTGGCCAAGTACCCCATCCTTCTTCCACTTTAAGGACTCTTGTGATTACACTAGACTCACCTGGTTAATCCAGGATCCCATCTTTATTTTAAGGTCAACTGATTAGCAGCTCAATTCCCCTTTATAATGTAATGGACATGTACAATTTCTGGGAATTAGGAGGGGACATCTTTTCAGGGGGAGCCTGGTGGACAGAGAGCATTATTTTATTTACCGCAGTACTGTCTCAGAGAGACTGAGAAACAGCTTCCTCTACTACCTAAGCATACGACCCTGGCCAAACCTCTTGTCATTTTGTTTCCTCCTTCTAAAACCAAGGGCTTTAGTCTAAGAAGATCTTTAAGATCTATTACTTTGGGGGGATAAAACAAGGTCATTAAAAGATTAGCTCCTGCCTATGCTTTGTCTTGTCTAATTCTCACATCAATCCTGGGAAATACACAGGGAAGAGTGCTATTATGCCCACTTTGTAGGAGTATAATCTGAAAGTAGGAAGTTAAATGATTTGCCTAAGATCACACAACAAACAAATGACCATTGTAGTTTCAAATTAGAGTCTGCTAATAACACAGGCCCTATGTGAAAACCTGTCTGAATACCATGGAAACATACACACAGGGAAGATGGCCACTACCACCACCATTTGCCAGAGCACAGCTTGACCTAACTGGAGAGGTGTGACGATGGTAGGCAATGGCCTCTGAGGACAAGTCAGGACTCTGAACCTCCTGCTTTGGATTCCTGTCCTCTCTCTGTATGTTTTCCATTGAAAGCATCCTCCTAAAACCGTGTTCCTCCTTTCATGCTATGAGACTACACACCATTAGCACAATCTCAGTTCTAAATGAGGAGAAACAGTCTGGAGCCTCTAGCTGGGGAAGGATTGGGCTAAGTGGTCTCGAGACCCTCCTGCTCCCGTGAGACAGGACAAGCAACTACAGTTACAAAAGCTTCTCTCTGCCCTCCTGAGTCAAACCCAGTGGAAGGGAAAACATGAACAGTGAAGACATTTTCTAGGAAACAAGGAAAGAGAAGAGAGCTAAAGATGGTCTGCAAGTCTTTGAGATGCAGTGGACTTTGATTTTCTGGGCTCCTAGCATCCACTGTCACATCAGTGTTGTATGAAAGCAATCTCTCTCCAGACACAGACCATGTACATGCTCCCTCCTCCACCTTGCACCCCAAGGGCAGGGAATTAACTCCTTCCACAAGCATTTATAAAAATCTACTCTGGATATGGGAGATAAAAGAGTAAATGAGCCAGAAGAGGCCCCTGCTGTCATGGTGCTACCAAATAAACAAATCCAAGAAGACACTTGAATGTTATAGGCTATGAGAAAACAAAAAAAAGAGTCTTTGTTACAGAGAGAAACCACGGGTGTTAACTGGACTTTTCAGCTTTGCTAGCTAATTCCTCCTTTGTATAAGCCCCCTTGGGTCAGGTTTCCTGTAGGTCATACCCAAGCCTTCTAACTCAAGTGGCACTCACCCCCATGCCCCGTGAGCCTTTCCCACACTGCTCTGCCCACACAGGGACACCACACTGACCAAGCCAAGACCTTTGTGATCATGGGAAATGGGCAGATGGGAAAGAGCCCAGGACTGGAACCTCAGGTTCTAGCTCTAGCTCACATTGGCTAGCCAAATATCTTCTCAAGGGCTAGAGTGTCCCCTCACCAGTGAACTGGGGGAGTTTTATGAGTCAATCTCTCTATGATCCATTCATTTCCATCATGTTATGTCCTAAGCTCCATTTGTAGAAGCTGCTCAGATGTACATCATAATAGGGAGCTGAGCATTCTCAAGCTGGTATCAATCACCATCCTACATTTCTATTAAAAAGCTGCAAAACAAGCATCTAACACTCGATCCAGATCCATACCAAATCATCAGGGGAAATGCAAACTGCACACTCAGCAAATGCACTGCATTCTACAAACAAACACTCTAGTGCCTAATAAAAGTTAGTGATTCGAGATGATGCTGATTCTACCTGAAAAACTCATGGTGGGTTCCGAGGAGCTCTGCCCCTATCCTTCACAGCTTACTGGGTGGGGAGGCGGAGGGTGAATTTGAGCAAATTACATTTACTTGGAGTAGAAGCATTTGTACCTTTTTCTATGTGCAGACAAGGGGCATGCATCATCCCATGACAAATACATCAGTGAATATGTCAAAATCCTGTTAGTGTACTAATCCTCTTTAAAAATGTGTTTACATGGTTTAAAAAAAGGGAGGGAGGGCACACAATGAAAAGTTTCCCTTCTACCCTGGTCCATCCCTAGTTCACGTCACCACCCCAATTGGCAAACTACTCTCAGTTTGTTATATATCCTTCCAGAATTTCTTATGCATACAGATGCAAATATAAATACATTCTAATTCTGCCCCACTCCCACTCCATCACCTTTTATATAAAATTAGTATTATATACACATTGTTCTACATCTTGTTTTTCCTTTGGCAATCTGATAGGTGAAATAAAGTATTTATATAGAGATTTAATTAGCTTGTTTATGAGGTGAGGTTGAGCATATCTCTTAACACATTTAGAACCATTATATTTCTTTTTCCATGAATTATCTGGTCATATACTTTGCCTATTTTATTTTCTATTAGACTGAAATGCTTTATCTTATTGACTCTTTGGAGCTCTTAATCTATTAGGATGATTAGTCTTTTGTCATTTGTCTTTTCAGTTTACTTTATGTAGATTTTTTTGCTAGCTAGATGATTTTGGTGGGCTTTTTTCTTTCCATTTTTATCTAATCACATAAGACAGATTTTTCTTTTATGGATTCTGGATTTAAATCTTGGCTAGAAAGGCCCCCTCTGTGCTATCTTCTGATACTTTTATAGTTTTAACATTCACATCTCATTTTTGTTTTGAATTTTATCCTGATGTATATACGGTGTGAGGTATGGATCCAATTTTATTTCTCTCTCATAGGACAGCCAGTTATCCTAATAGCACATACTTAAATTTTCCTCCAGTGATTTGAGATGCCACCTTTATACATACTAAAGATCATATACATACTAAAAGATCATATGCTTTTTGATCTATTTATAGGTTAATTCTGTTCCTTTTTAACTAATTGTGTATGTGCCTATAACATTCTGCCAAGTTCTTCACCATTCAATGTTTTTTGATGTTATTGTAACTGAGAGCATTTCCTCCTATGTATATTCCATTTGATGTCTGTGCAAATGAAAAGTATTAATTTCTGTTTACTGATTTTTGCACATTGCTTATGGGATTCTTTTACTGTTTGAACTAGTTTTGCAGTGATTTCTCTTATGTTGTCCATCCATACAACCACAATACCTACACACATAGTGACGCTCGTCTCTTCTGAACTTCTCTCTTAGAATTGATTTCTCTTGTCTAGTGCATTGGCAAGCATCACTAGCACAAGATGAATCATACTTTTGTGAGAATTCATTTGTTGTTTCCCCATTCAGCCTGATGATGGCTTTTAGTCTGAGGTGGATGTATTTTTAGCATGTTAAGAAAGTGCCCAGGTGTCCTGTTGTCTTGGGTGTATTTTTTTATTAAAACATGATCAATGAAATTTCTCAAAGGCCTTTTCAGAATCTATGAAGATAACCATGAATATTTTTTCTGCTAATGTTCACTAATGTAGAATCATTTTGCATTCTAGGAATAAAACCCTCTTGATTATGACCTAGATATTCAAATGTATTGCTAAAGTTGTCTTGCTAAAATTTTTTTTGGAATTTTGAATTGATATTCATAATGGGATTAGTCTTTGGCTTTCTCTTTGTGCCTTCTTTGTCAGGCTTACAACTGTTTTTCTTTGTCTATGCTCTGGAACATATTAGAATTGTCTGTTCCTTGATTCCTTGATAGAATTTTTCCTGTAAAACCATTTAGGCTGGTGATTTCTTCTTTGAGGCAAAGTATATCTGTTTGAAAGTTGGTGGGGGGGGGTTGCATTCTAATTTCCACTTTGGAAATTTTGGATTCTTTTCTGGGGTCAGTTGAGTACATTTTATTTTCTTGGAAGAAAATCTAGTTCATTTGGGCTTTCAAACGTATTTGTATGGACCTGAGTCAAGCAGTCTTTTGTGACACCTTTAATTTCCTATTTATGTAATTATTTCCCACATATCATTTCTTATTTTATGTATCTATACTTGCTCCCACATTCTCTTTATTGGATTAACTAGTAGTTTATCTATTTCACTGCTGCTTTGAAATTTATTTCAACTGTTTTGTTTTCTAACTCATTAATTCTACTTTTATCTATGTCTTCCTTCTGCTTTCCCTCTGCTGTAATCTGTTTTATTCAATTGTAATTCTTTAACTTAGATGATTAATTTGTTATTCTTTTGCATAAATACATTTAAGACCATCATTTTTCCTCTGAGTACTGCTTTAGCTATAGCACATCTGTTTTAATAGTGTTTTCATTAATCACTGTTTTCCAGAAAATCTGCAATATCAGTTTTTATTTTCCTCTTTAAACCATGCATTAAATGTTTTGTTCTTATGTTTTGATTTGATTTTACATTCAGTGTAATGGTCTCTTGCTTTTCCAATTTAGTATTTATTAATTTCTACCAAAAAAAAATTTCTACCTTAATTGTATCAGAGAATACTGCTTGTATTTTTTCCCACCTTTTGGGATTTACTGAAGTTATCTTTGTCGCCTAATAGATGGTCAATATTTGTGAATGTGTCATGGGCCCCTGAAAGATGTATTCTCTTCCTTTAGTCTACAGGGTTTGTTATTTATCAATCAGATCTTCTTTATTATGTTAATTAGGTCTCAATATTGATTTTTATTCTTTGTCCAGTTATCTAGAGATTGAAACATGTAAATTAAAGTGATCTGTTACTATTGTGCTTTGGTCTATTTCTCCATGCATCTCCTGAAATTGGTTCTTTCAATATTGCTGCTTTGTGGGGCAGCCCTGGTGGCGCAGCAGTTTAGTGCCGCCTGCAGCCCAGGGCGTGATCCTGGAGACCCTGGATCCAGTCCCACATCAGGCTCTCTGTATGATGCCTGCTTCTCCTCTGCCTGTGTCTCTGCCTCTCTCTCTCTCTCTGTCTCTATGAATAAATAAATAAAATCTTTAAAAAATAAAAATTTAAAATTAAAAAAAAATATTGCTGCTTTGTTTTTTTCATTGTGAAATGTACACTTTAGCATTATAAAGTTCCTTTACTTCATTTAATGCATTTTTACCTGAATTATGCTTCATTTGAGCTCAACATTACTACTCTTTATTTGTGTTTCTCTCACATTCCTTTATCCTTCCTGTATTTCCAACCTTCCTGCATCACTTTATTTTAGGGGCATCTCTACAGACATTATAGAATTGGGCTGTGATTTGTGGTCCAATCTGGAAATCTTTTTAAAAGGTGAGTTAAACTCATTTATATTTAGCAACATGACAAATAGGTTTGTTCCTGGTTCTCATTTTATATCACGTTCTCTGGTTTCTTAGCATTATTTTTAGTCTTTCTATGATTGTTTCTCCTGTGTGATTCTTCTGAGAGGGTTCATGTTTTTATTCTAGTGGTTGCATTCATAACTGCAACATTACATAATAATCTCAACCTATGTCTTTGGACATGATTTATTAATCCTATACTACCAGCAAAGATAAAATTGGCCTATTTTTCCTTCTTCTCCCTCACTTCTTTCTGCAGAGGCAAAGCAAAGGCATCACTGGAATGGGGACAGAGAGACACACACACCCCTGGATAGCAGTTATGAAAGTGTATGGAGATGTTAACATGGTGGCAGCTGCATGTGGGGAGGGAGACGATAAACACATGACATAGCCCTTGGGCACCATTTACTCTGGCTATGCTGCCTCTCTCTCCCACCACCTGACTTCAGGCAATAATAATATCTTTCTTAATGCTTACCATTTATTGTTAAATATAATTATGCTTATATCACTTCTTTTGTCAGCTCTAAATTGCATCCTTTGAGTCCCTGCTATTACAGAATGAAGCATTCGGAGAATTCACTCTTCCCTCTGCCCTTCCCATATTTGTTGGTTGTGTCATTTCATCATCATCAGGGCACAGAACATTGACATTCTTCTCTGATGCTCTAATGCTTATATTTGTTTTCATCTTAGTTTTAGTGTAGATTGACGGTTGGAAATACTCAGCATTCACCCTCAGTCTCCT
Organism: Vulpes vulpes; assembly: GCF_048418805.1. Lineage (NCBI taxonomy): Eukaryota > Metazoa > Chordata > Mammalia > Carnivora > Canidae > Vulpes > Vulpes vulpes. The sequence goes on along the minus strand of NC_132787.1, from coordinate 87,020,209 downwards.
CTTTGCTGCCTGAAGTTCATCCTCTACTAGTTTGCTCAGGAAGGGCTCATGGGAACAATATTCTCTGAGTTATCGCATGCTCAAAACTCTTTATACTTAAAAGATGGATGGCTAGGATGGATATAAATTTTGGCTCACACTTTTCTTTCCTTGCGTTTCTTTCAGATGTTTCGCTGTCTTTGGGGCATTAGATGTTGCTGCTAAGGAAACTGGGACCAAGCTGATATTTTTCTTCCCACAAGTAACTCACTTTCTTTGCCCAGATTCCCAGTAAATTCTTTCCTTTTATTTACTATTCTTTTTCGTGGTCTTTTTATTAATTCTGAAGTAAATCCAAACCTAAAAAAAACCCTGCAAGAATAATACAAATGTTTACACCCCCTCACGCCACATCTCTAGATGGTGACATGTAAGTCTATTTTCCCCATCTTTGGAGAGAGGGGATTTCTCTTTTGGCAGGATGTATATCATCTCTAAATACTCCATTGTATGCCTCCCAAAGAAAAGAACCCTACTCTCATGTGACTACCATACAGCCCTCTGAGTCAAAACACCGACACTGGTTCAGCACAGCCCCATCCACAGACCCACTCAAATTTCTCCAACAGCTCAAACAATGCCTCGTTTTCCTTCTTGGTCCACAATCCTATTCACCAACACATATTCCACTTAGCTGCCATGTCTCATCAGTCTGCTCCAGTGTGGCACACTTCCTCAGTTCTTCTCCGCTTCTCAAGTCTTTAGAGGTCTCAAACGAGTTATAGACCTTTCATTCAGTAGGGCCTCGACCCATCTTATATTTCCTCATGACCAGACAGAAACCATGCTTTCTTGGTAGAAATACAGCAGATATTATGCTGTTAGTGTATCTCATCCAGGGCACCCTAGGTCAAACCATCCTACCACCAGTGACATGGATTTTGGTCATCTGGCCAAAGTGGTATCTGCCTGGTCTCACCACCTACACTTTACCATCTTTGCATTGTATTTGATGACAACTTTGTGGGAGGCTTTTCCAATATTGTAGCAATATGTGATCCTTCTAAGAAATCTCCACCCACCTGAGTTAGCATCCATTGACAATTCCTGCCTATTTCAACTGCCATTATGATAGTTGCCAAGGGGTGAATATCTATTTCCACCATTCCTTCTCCATTAATCAGTCGGCACTCTCTAGTAAGGAAGAGTTTTTCCTTCTCCCCCATTTACTTATTTATTTATAACTTACCTATTTATCTATATATTCATTCATTCATTCATTTATAACAGTATGAACTATGGATTTCTATTTTAGTCAATAGATTGCCATCTGATACTCATGCTCTTGTTGTCCTCAATTTGGCCTGTGGAAACTCCAAGTGCCTTCTGTGTCCTTCTGATATGTCCTAATCTTTCCCTGACTTTCTGCAAAACAGAATATTTTAGGTTCATTTCATACTTTCCCTGCCTCGCTCCCTAAGTCAGCCATCTCTCTGAGGAATACCAGTAATTTTTAGTGGAGGATATTATTTAGAAATCAAGATCTGAGTACTCAGTGGGCACTCAGGGCTACTGCAATTCTACTGCTTCTAGACCGTTTCAACACAATGGGTTAGGAAATGTATGTATGTAAATTCACACATCCCAATACTTCTAATTCCAGTCCAGCACCCCAGGTTCTTTCCAGCCTTCCCTCTTTTCATGTTTATAAATCTCAAACAGTGAGAAACATGAGTTCTACTGTCCTCTCTATATTCATTTACTTGCTCAATAAATTAACCTATTTGCCCCCATAACTAATCTTCCAATCATTTTAGCCACCTTCTAGGCATGGCACCTCCACATGCATCCTCTACCCTGCTGGTAAAGGAAGGGGAGCAGAGGGAAGGGAGATGAGAAGGAAGAAGGGAAGAAAGGGAGGGAAAGAAGGAGGGAGGAAGGGAGGGAGGGAGGGAGGGGATTATTTCCTATCTTTAATGTCAAAACTTTGGAAGGCTATATATCTTGGTGTTAACTGTTCTGGGTAACTCTCCCAACACTCAAACTTGTGTTCTTTAACATTTAGATTTAAGTCTTTTTTTTTTTTTTACATCCTGAAAGCTTTCCTAATTTATATTTTAAATATCTGTTCTAGTCAATTATTTTGTATTTTCTTTCAGGGACTAAAATTACATATATGCCAAATTCCCATTGCTTGTCTTCTATATCTACCACTTTTTTTCTAATCTTTGTGAATGCTTTCCTTATTTCAATCCATTTATCCACCTTTCTCATGTCTATTGCCTATGTCCCACACTGTATCTTCCAGTATCTATATTCCCTTGAGATCCTTCAGACTCGATCTTCATTTCTGAGTTAGCTTTGCCTTCCTCCTTTCTCCTCCTCGAGTACTGACAGCTCACATTTCTGTACCTCTCGCCATCCTGTCCCCCCTTCCAGAATTCTTGTTTCTGCTTAGTAGTTTTTCTTCATAGAAATGATTGCCTCATTGAGGTCTTTAAATTTATCGTGAAATCCTTGATTGCAATTTTCATCTGCTCTCTAAGAACATTTTCCTGGGAATGTTCCTTATTTGGAGGTTCCTTAATTTTTGTGGCCACATTGACATTTTTCACAATAATATTTTTGCTTCTATTTTACCAATGTTCCCAATTTCTCTTCTGTTACTTATCACTATGTGAGGTGGACTTTTAGAAACCAAGTGGACCAGTTTTTTGCAGGAAGTTCCTGTGAGATAGGATTAAGGAGCAGGGCAACGTTTCATTATTAAAAGAATGCTCTCGGGGATCCCTGGGTGGCTCAGCGGTTTAGTGCCTGCCTGCATCCTGGGGTGTGACCCTGGAGACCTGGATCAGGTCCCACATCGGGCTCCCTGCATGAAGCCTGCTTCTCCCTCTGCCTCTCTCTCTCTCTCTTTCTCTCTCTGTCTCTCATGTTTAAATAAATAAAATCTTTCTAAACAAATAAAAGAAAGCTCTCTTTGTGGGAGGGGTTATGATCTGGAAGAGACCCAAAAAGACTTCCAGGGTGCCAAAAATGCTCTAGATCTTTATCTCGGTGTTGGTTACACAAGGACACATGTGGCTAAATTCTGGCAAGCTAAAAAAATATTCATATACTTTACTGAATGTATGTTATACCTCAAGAAAAATGTTAGGAACAAAGGAAAGAAGGAGAGGAGGGGGACAACTTTTTTTTCTATTGTCACAGACATTTCTTCCTGCAAAAAGACCTCTCTGGAGGATTCTTTGTATTAATCCACTTCCTCTGCTTCTCCAAAGCAAAAGAGACTCAGAAGGCACCTTTCCTCACTTCTGCTCACACCAATTCCTGCCTAGTGTTTGCAAATAAGGGATATAGCTGGAGTTCATCAGGATGTCCCTGCACCTCCAGGTCATGCACTTTGCTGGCACTCTCGGTTGTCTGCTCTGCCCAGAGGCCCTCCTGCCACTCTTCTATGCCTCTTCACACACACACACACTCTCTCTCAGTGGTCTCTCCCAAACCCAGATGCTTGGGCAAGCCCTTGCCCCTATTTCAGATTCCATAGATTATACCTATTCTTTAATTCCACTGAAAATGACAGTTGGGTTTTTTTTTTTAAATTATTCTCCTTGTTGCTCTTGTTTGATATCCAAGAGCAAAAGTAAAAGAGGTTGTTTTGCACAAACCATATCATTCTGCAAGTCTGGTATGCCGGTTCTACTGGCTCACCACAACATCTCAAACCAGTCATCCCTTAAGCCTCAGTCTCCCATGAGCAGAACTGCCAAAAGAAACAGCTGTCCCTCTCCCTAGCTCCTTCTGAAGATGATCAACGCTGAGTACGGAAGGTGCAAACATGAGGCAAGTCTCCCTGCTGCTCGGAAGGCTCTCCTCAATGCCAAGAAACATGGTGCTTTCCATGGTGCTGATCATTTTACCTCTCATCCTATTTCTCCTTTTGCATCTGCTCTTCCATAACCATCAGCCAGGAAACAGCTGGTTCTTTAGGACTAGACTCGTACCCCACGCCTCAGACTCTCACCGCCTCCCCACCAACACCCACAATCACACCCAAAGACATAGCAGATTCTTCAAAATACCAATTTGCTGGCTGCCCTGTCTCATTTCTCTCGCTGGCTGCAAAAGTAACAGTAGGAATGTGCCACTACTTGGCACCGTCCGCATGGCTGTGAGCAAACACAGGCTCTCTCAGCCAGGGAGTGTTTTAGGAAATACCAAACCTAGACTCCTGCCTCTGACCCCACGTGAACCCCAAAGTCTCAGGCTGCAGACGGGCAACATTAAATCACCGAGGCCTCAGGACTTCACCATCACCACATCAGTCACAAATATCACCCTTACTAATAGAAGTGGCAGATGGGAACATAAATTCTTCAAAAGCAATTCGCTTGCCAAGGACTAGGGAACATATGAATGAAGTGTGAACAGTAAATTTTTCCAAGTTTGGGAGGCTGGACACGTCACCCACTCAACTATACAAACAGGCTCTAGAAGACCCAACCTAGTTTTCCATCTGGCTGAAAACATTTCAGGCTGACTTACAGGCAAACACAAAGGCTTGTTCTCTCTTCCCTCTGCTACGTCCTCAAAGAAGGCCCAGAACTACCAGAGCAAAACTCAAGAAAGGCAACACTGGTAGGAAAACTGGGCATTCAGTTTTTCCGAAAGAATGAGGATGAGAACAATCCTTTGACAAAATAATTCTTTGAAATCACATGTCCTCCTTCAGAAGGCTCTTTGGAATGGAAACAGTTTCCCCAGAACAAGCACTATACAAGTGTTACCATTTGCATGTTCCTGTGATGGTTTTCACAGCTGGAGGGTCCAGCGGGCACCTAGCTTCCCTGCTGGCAGCTCCAGGCTCCCTACTGAGCCTTGCATTTTATGACACAAAAGAAACTAGCTTGGAACCAGAATGCAAAGAATTTGGAATAGGGGCCAAGAGGCCAGGTTCCAGATAAGCTCTGCCACAAACCAGCGGGGTACTCCTGAGAAAGTCACTTCCTTTTCCCAGGGTCCACATCTTCAGACCTAGGGAGCAAGCAGGTCTGACAAATTCAAAAGCTTCCTGCCTCAACAAATGAGGACTCTGGTCTGTCCCCTGAGGCTGACTGCGATCTCATTCCCAGAATCCAGACCCCAAACACCCTAAAGGAAGGCCTTGTGCTTTTGTGAATCAGCTGCCACTCCACTCCGACCTGGAATGCAGCTGTCACGGTGGCAAAACTGCCGTCATTATTTCAAGACCAACAGCAATGGTAAATGGCAGAGAAAATAAAACCCGGCAAACTCTCACTGCACAACCAAGCCAGGAAGTGACTGCCTAAGTAACATTTCTCGAAATTGCCCACCTTTTGCCTCTCCACGAGAAACAGATAACAGAAAGAAGCCACCCAGTGAGTCTGAAAATGCATCACTCCCCATTCTGAAATGAATTCAGGCTGCTAATAGCGCTGATAGCTTTGGAAAACCAAAGACAAGGAATCCAAGGCTTCAAAAGAGCCTGTCAGAATGTGAAAAGATGCCCTTTCTCCTTCCTTGAAAGTGTAAACTGGTTTGGCTCGAATTATGTCTAATTAGGACACACTGCAAATGCAATGCTCACAAGCACATACACACAGCGACACACACAGAGGAACCAGCCCCTCTGTCCTACGGCAGTGCGGACAGATTGTCATGGACGCGATGCAGTACAATCATTAAACGTCTCTCCAGCTTATTTGCGTGCAGTGTGTCTCAATAATGTGTTATGAGGTGTGTTTGTAATTGGCTACTGCTGATAGTGGTCCTTGAAGGGGAAATGGAGTGTGTCTAAATGCAGACAAAGCTACTTAGCGCGCCAGGACAAGATGAGATGCTCCTCACAAGGTCCAAATGGGATACTCAAGGCTTCTTCTACCCATAGCTTGGGAGAGAGAGAAAGGAATAATCTGTCTCAATTTTCTCAGCTCCAGAAACAATATTTATAAAATAGAAGGTGATTTCAGAGCTCATTTATTTTCCTGGTTCACAGTCCCCACTCTCTGCTGACATCATTTCCTAACCAATTTTATTTCCAACAATTGCAGGAACAGCCTCAATTCTACTTGAAATCATTAAAAACAAATCCATTCTTCCCTTGTCTTGGAGTCTCATCTTTAAAAAAAAAAAAGGTTTAATTTTTGTATTGCCTTTCTTTGAAACAATATTCTCTGAACAGCCAGACGAGATCCTGCTTTCTCCCCTTCTTACCTCCTAAATCCTTGTATTCCCTATAAATGCAAGAAGCACACAGATTCTTCCTGGCTCCATTTCTAGGCACTCCACTCACTGGCTCGTCAAGTCAAAGGCTGTCCTACTCGTACTGATTCTGGAGGACAGGTCTCTCAAACACTAGGCATCTTGGAGACAGAACAGGCCAGGGATTTTGAAAGTCACAAAAAAGAAAGAACCCTGTTTCTTACCCAGAAGGCAATCTTTAACGAGCAAAAACAAAGCGTACCAGGAGATGCCAAGCATGTGTTGGCTTCCATGAAAACTGTGGACATATGCTAGCATGGAACAATCAGAGCTGGAGTGTGAGGGGAGGGAGTGACAGCCCCTGGGCTAGGTGTTGGCCATCTCTTGCTATCTCCTTCCCCTGACCTCCCAGTGGAAGTCTCACAAGAAAGAAAGCATGCTATGTTCTTGGGGAGCCAGGCTAGTCATGGCAATCACCCCATTTTTTTTCCTAAGTGCTCAGAAAACCATCTGTTCTCAAATTCAGGGGAATTAATGTCAAGCTGATTGGTCTTTTTCTCTGAGTGGGAAAAACTGTACCAGTGAGACTTACAGCAACTCACATGGGCACTAGATTCATGCAGAAAAACATTCTTCGTCAGATTTTCAAAGATATAACTCAACTTGACTCAGGTGGATACAAGGTATAGATGGGAGCTTGGCCCAGAACTCCCCATCCCTGACCCACCAAGTGCACACCCTTTTTGTAAGACAGAGTCAGACAATCTATCCCTCACCCCTCTGGTCTCCCAGCAGAGCCAGAGAATTTTAAACAGCAGGAGCTCCAGAGCCTCAAAGACAGCAAACCAGAGGGAGGCAGAGAACACAACGCTGCCTCTGGCTTCAGCTCTGAAGTCCCGGGGGGAACCTTCGGGATTGTGGATGGGGAAATGCCACAACTGAGCCGCCCAGCACGCAGGCCAGGGTTTGACGTTAACAAGCTCCAAGGACACCAGGACGAAGACTCCCGGGGTGGCTCCCCTGCAAGATGCCACAAGTCTCCAGGGCAAAGGGCCTGCTTACACTTTTCTTCCCACAATGCAGAGTTTAGCACTGGTCACACGGTAGATAGTCGCTAAACATGTGCAGAATTTAATTTGTTTACTGAATCAACAGCAGAGAAGCCCAAGGTGGGAGTTGGGGGGTTGGGCAAGGAGGACTGTCTGCTGGTTCTCCAGACTCATTTGTCTGGGACATCTCCCATGGAAGCCCCATGTGTGGCTTTCATCCAGGACTTCAAACTACAACCCATCAAACAGCAAGTAAAGCGTAACGAAATACTGCAGGCCGTGTGGAGCTCACCCCTGAGCTCAGCCCCCTGGGGAATCCTGGCTGCGTCACTGTGAGCGTGAGTGCACCAGGAGCGCCCTTCGCCTTTTCACACAAAGCAGATGGATGCAGGTGAACAGGGACTTACTTATAGCCTTGCTCCAAATGGACGTCCTCACCTGGTTTTAGTAACTTTTTCTAGGCAAGATGAGTTTCCATTTGATCCTTCCCACCCCCTCCTCCTCCATCTATTTTGCTCCTTTCTCATAGCTTATTTATCTTTCAGTTTGTTGACTAGCCACCAGAAGCACCATTAGCAACAGGACAGTCCCACAGGATGGGGGCTGTCTCCAACCATGGGGCTGGGTGCCTCCTCCTCTCCCCAGAGCTCTGCGTATTTCCTTCTTTGTAACCCTCCCTATTCCACAGGGGACCTGAGCTCCCATTTCAGTCTCAAACTCCATAAAAGATCGCCCTTTAGAAAAGGCCAACAGTCACACTCCTGCCCACTCAGCAAAAGTGTTCCCCGAAATGCTCCTCCCGAGAGCAATGAGCCAGCCCCCGGGCGCAGGACAGCAAACATACTGCCCTTGTTTTTTTATTCAAAGCACTGTTTGAGCAAATCCTGGACCAAAATCTATGGGTTTTTTTTTCCTTTTCTTTCTTTCTTTCTTTCTTTCTTTCTTTCTTTCTTTCTTTCTTTCTTTTTTAAAGATTTTATTTGAGAGAAAGAGAAAGTAAGCAAGAGAAGGAGCAGGGGGGAAGGGCAAAGGGAGAAGCAGACTCCCTGCTGAGCAGGGAGCCCAAAAAGGGGCTCAATACCAGGACCCCAGGATTATGACCTGAACCAAAGGCGAATGGTTCACCCACCGAGCTACCCAGGCACCTCCAAAATCTATGCTTTTCAACAACACTGTCCCATCTGAGTCAGGCCCTCTAATCACTCATAAAGTCATGCCATAGGCATTTACTGACACATGACCTTGAATAAGTCACTCACTTCTTAGTCTCATTCCTCATGTAAACTGTAAAAATGCTGCCTCACAGAGTGTTGGGTAGAGATCAAATGGGATGTATGGGACAGCACTTGGCATACCATTTTGTATGCAAGAGGTGTTTAATAGGGATCCCTGGGTGGCGCAGCGGTTTGGCGCCTGCCTTTGGCCCAGGGTACGATCCGGGAGACCCTGGATCGAATCCCACGTTGGGTTCCCGGTGCATGGAGCCTGCTTCTCCCTCTGCCTGTGTCTCTGCCTCTCTCTCTCTCTCTCTCTCTCTCTCTCTCTCTGTGTGTGACTATCATAAATAAATAAAAATTAAAAAAAGAAAAAAAAAAAAAGAGGTGTTTAATAAATTTTGAAAAAGGTGAAGATCTCTTGAATTATCCATGAGCTAATCTTTGTGATATGTCATAATCTTCAAAGAAACATGGCCAACATTTATGACCTATTCATGACTGTTCATTCCAGTTCTCACTTGGAAGGACATCTGATAAAACCTTGGCCAACTGGCTTCCTAGCAATCCAGGGTCCAGGTGGCACTCTGTCTACTCTATGGAACAAGATGGAATACCATGCTCATCGGCCCACAACACCATCAAGCTTGTTCCTGATTTTACTTCAAATCTTCTCATTCTTCCTATCCTCAGGTTCTTCACTTTGATGCCCATGCTACATCAAATCCTCCTTTGTCTGGTTATAGAATCTCATCACCATTTCCTTCTGGAACTCTTACTTTGTGATAGATTAAGCCTAGAAGTTCCCAAATGGCCCCATAATGAAGCCATTTCAGTCAAGATGAGTTAGGCCTATTCAGTGGTGCTATTATATGAAGCTGCTATAAAATCACGGTAACATTTCCCAATAAAAACTAAAGCAAAAGCCCTCTCCTGGAATGTAGCAGAATACGAAAATTAACACAGACTGTACCTTCTCATGTTCCTACTAGAACTTAATTATATTCAAAGAAACCAAAATCTTAGAACAGAATTTGCTTTGAAGTTTCTGAAAATTCACTGTTGAAAATTCAGAAACTGATGAAGCAATTTGGGATGAAGTCTTGAGCGTGCACCTGCTGACATCTGGAGCTGTCTCTCTCAACTCCAATCCAACCGCAGGGTGTTCTTGTGAGCCTGGAAAGCCCTGAGGCCAGGATGCAGGTGTGGTGTGGCGTCTGTGAGGACCACAGGTCCTGCAGAGCTGGATGGAGAAAACTGAGGCAGGACTGAAAGATAGCATGAAGAATAAAAGCAGAGAGGTGCCAAGCAAGAGCAGAGCTTGCTCATGGACAGCTCAGCTAAGAGTGAGATGAAGCCTAGGAAGAAAGGCAACTCTCCCAGGCATGAGCACCCCGAGGGGGCCTTCCATCTCTTGTTCCAGAGCAAGAGCTGGAAGCTGAACAGACCTACCAAGTCCTCAGTAGCCTGGACCTAGAGCAATTCAGGTGGTTCCTTCTGTTGTCTCAGGGAACTGACACCAGCCAAGTGGAACCACTCCAAGGTATACAAGTCAAGACGACAATACCATCACCACTCTCTGATGATCTTACCTGAAAACAGCAAGACAGCTGGCCCTAAGCCTCATCCAGTAGACAAAGGGAATGAGCCACCCACAGAGGGGACCAGAAGCCAGAGAGAAGAAGTGAAACAGTTAGAAATGGGGGCTGTTGATGAAACAGCTGATAAAGGAGCCAAAGAACAACACAAACAAAAATAATAACAGGATTTAATGATATTCAATCACAGCACACACATACGAAGACTTTCTGGAACAAAAATTATGATTTTCATACTAAAAATCTTATCGGGTGAGTAGAGAAAAGGGATCACTGCTGTAGAGACTTGAATTAGTGACCTGGAAGATCAAATGGGAAAAAAAAATACAACCACAAGTGCAAAACCACAAAGACCTAAAAATCAGGGGCAAAAAGATTTGGGAAGAACAGATGCAGCCCAAAGACCCAATTTGGGGTTAACAGTAATCCCAGAAAAAGGAACACATATAGAATAGACAAGAATTAAATTAGGGGTACCTGGGTGGCTTAGATGGTTAAGCATCTGCCTTAAGCTTGGGTCATGATCTCCAGGTCCTGGGATTGACCCCCATGTCAGGCTCCTGGCTCAGTGGAGATCCTGCTTCTCTCTGCCTCTGCGCCTGCTCATGCTCTCTCTCACTCTCTCTGTATCTCTCTGTCTCAAATGAATAAATAAAAAATCTTAAGAATAAAGAAAGTGGAGAATTTCCCTTGAAGAAAGACCCAAGTCTAAAAATGAACCTGAGCTTCTTGTAGGAATCATGGAAAAGGACATACCCCAAGCTGTGTTCCTAGATTTCAAGAATAAGGGGAAAATCTCACGTTGCAATCAGAAAGAGCAGGTAACTTACGAAGGAAACGTAACTAGGCTTCAAGTATACCTGCCATTTGCAAAACCGGAATCAGGAAAACAGTGGGAAGCCACCCAGACTGGCAGGTAGCTGAGATTTCACCCACCCATTCAATCTGCAGAATATCTGGATATCCAAGGGTTCACAGAAAAGATAATCCATCTGAGGAAAATGCACCAGTCAAAAAATGGGTGAATTTAAACAGAAATCTCAAGATGGGCAAGATCAAGAGAAACACAGTGGTAAGTGTGAACCTCCTGAGTTGTTATATCTATAGTAGTAAAGGGCTTAAAATGTGTAATGTAAGTCACAAATAAGAGTACTTGAAAAAGAAGCAGCATTCTGCAAAGAAAAACCTGACATTTAGTTCTAGAAGTGTTCAATTATCCTAGCAAAACCTGGAAATTAGATGGTAGAAGATGAAGTGAATAAAAGCCTTCTGAAGTTTTACCTGTTTACAATGGAAGCAAGTGTAAGGAAGTAAAAATTGTCCTACAAAGTTCAGCACATCAGGGTGATAATGAATGAGTGAGGAAAACAGCTTGGCAGGGAAAACTTGCTGATATCTTGCTTTCATACAAATAGGTATTTGAATGCACTGAAACGGAAGTAATACTTGGTTGATGGCACAGAAAGATGTCCAAACAGAAAAAGGACAGAGGAGTTGAAATGGTCATTGGCCAAACTAGTGAAAATAATATAAAGGAGAAAGATAAAAATAAACTAAACAGTAAATATCCAATATATCAATTATTCCATGAATTATAATATGCTGAGTATTCCTATTAAAATACAAACACTACCAGATTGGACTGAAAAATAAAAATAGCTATGCAAGGGGGGTGCCCGGGTGGCTCAGTAGGTTAAGTGTCTGCCTTCGCCTCAGTTCGTGATCTCAGGGTCCTGGGGTTGAGCCCAGAGTCCTGGGCTCCCTGCTCAGCAGGGAGTGTGCTTCTCCCTCTGTCCCTTCCCCTGCTGTGCTCTCTCTCTCTCACTCTTTCTCTCTCCCTCTCCCCCCCCCAAATAAATAAATAAAATCTTAAAAAAAAAATAAGTATGCCAGGTAGTCAAGGGCTACCATGGGAGAAGTCAATAGGACCAGATCATTTCAGAACTGAGTTTCATGTGGCCATTAAAGAACAGATACATACAAATTATTTAACTATCCCCACATGTTTAAAAAAGATCTTTCTAATTCATTTTCTGGAACAGTTTACTTTTAAATATAAACTCTGATAGAGTACCAAAAACACTATAAATCAATTTAATTCATGAATACAAATGTTAAAATTCCAAATAAACACCAACAAATAAAATCATCCAGCCATACAAATAAAAATAAACCATTACTATATACAGTTTATCCCAGGAATGCAAGGATGGTTTAAACAAGGAAATCAAAATAATTCACTGCATTAAAAAAGAGAAAAATTACAGAATTCAATCAAAATATGAAAAATTTCAAAAACTCATTTCTAATTTTAAAAAAATGAGGCAAAATAGGAAAAAGAAATAACTAAAATACAATAAAAATATTTCATAAAAGTGGACAGTAAATAATGAAACACTATAGTCATTTGTACCAAAATCAAGAAAAAGTCCTATATTAGCATGGTATGGCATTTTGAATGTTTTCATGTGACAAAACAAGATAAGGAAATAACCAAGAAATATACAAAAAAGAGAGATAAATTTAACTCATTTTGATAATGATATGATTTTATACCTAGGGAACCCAATGGATTATTCAAGTAACCACTGGATTTAATAAAAAAAAAAAAATTCCAGTAAAAGTGTCATATTGGCACAGTAAGAGATAAATAGGTCAAAAGAACAGAATGGATTTCCCAGAACTAAAACTCAGTATTTACGAGAAACAAAGTAGTATGTCAGTCACCAAAGGAAATGATAGTTTCTTTAATTATTGATACTGACACAAATGGCTTCCCATTTAGAGGAAAATAATCCCTTTTAATTTGAGTTTAATCCCTACCTCAAACTAGGTGTAAAAATTAATTCCAGATGGACTTAAGATTTAAAAATGTTTTAAGTCATATAGAAGAGGAAATTTAGGATATACAACCTACATATAATATCAAGAAGATCTTTTTAATAAGACAGAATGCTCATTAGTTATTATTAAAAAGACATATTTAACTATATGAAAACAAGCAAAAAATTCCATGGCAATATGTACCATAAACAAAATCAACAGTGTAACAATTGATTAGAAATAAAAGTCTGTATGTAATACATATGACCGATATGTATTGTCTACAACATACAAAGAGCTCTAATAACTGTCAAGAAAAAGATAAACAGCCTCCTGGAAAATGGGCAGAGGATATGAATTATATACATTACAGAAGACCAGATCCTTAAGAGCAATGAACATAGAACATATTCAACCTCTGATGGTCAAGGGAATGTAGCATTACAATAGGATCTCCTTTCCCACCCTTTAGATTAGCAAAAGGAAAATAACCTTTATGCTAAAGGGGATGCTGGGGAAAGAGCACCTACACTTTGCTGATGGAAATGTGGATTATTACACTGTTTCTAAAAGCAATCTTAATATACCCATTAATACAAAAATCAGATTCCCTTTGACTCAGAATTCCCATTCCTCAAAATCCATCACATAGAAGCAAAAGCCCCAATGTGTGAGCATATGTGTGCATAGATATTTACTGCAGCCCTGTGTTTAGTGACAAAGGATAAGACACAAGCTGGACACCCACCAAATGGAAACAAGTGAATGAAATAAGGCACATCCATACCACAGAATATTAGGCAGTCATTAAAAACAAGCTGGCTGACCTGAGGATTTCTAGGCTACTAAGGTGCAAAGATACATACATATATACAACATGATCCATCTCTCCTCTCCTTTGTAAGAATGACCTTAACAGATCTGTAAATGTGTGTCTACGTTTCTGTACTAATGACAGGTGCACAGAGAAAGATACAGAAGTTTACATATCTAGGTTACTACACTGCTTCTGTAAAAGTGGGGGAGAAGGAAGTAGAGCAAGCTAGGGAGCAGATAAGCCTAAATCAATCAATCAAATAATCAATTAATAAGCAATGAGAAATATAGCCTAGACAATACCCCATTTAGGTAAATCACCCGTTTGGATGTTCTGAGTTTTTTTCAATGTACATCTTATGTTAAAACAAGGTCCTACAACAGACACAATTTTGAATCCCACTTTTTTTTTTTTAACTTGGTACATCATGAGTCATGTGCATGGACTCAGGTTTTCAGGACTCAGGACCCCAAGCAGACCCTTCAAAGGACATGACTAATCTAGGTGACTTGTGGCCACAGCCTTACCAAGGCCTCATTCAAGGGAATATAGAAAGGGAAGATGGATTTTCCAGAAAGCATTTCTCTAAGAGCAGCCCCACAAATTAAAGATGAAAACATTCAGGTCAAGAAAAACCTGAATTGACCTTGGTGAGAAATGCAGAACATACACAGTGACTCTTATTTAGGCTAAAAGGATAAAAGAAAGGGAACATCAAGTTAAAATTTCACAGAATTGCTACTTTAAGAGCAATAAGCATACCCTGAGCAATTAAAACCCTTAAACCCAAAACATTTACTGAACAAAGTCCCCACTGAGTAGGATGTAATATTCCCAACTGTTCACTTTCAGACATACATGCATCTTAGAACAAAAATAAGCAAATGCCTTTACTTTCAAACTCTTCTACACCTGGTCTGCTCCTAGTTTCCAATGACCTCCAGTCACTCTTGCTGGAGTCCCAGAACCTCAGAAGACCTCCCCTGCTTTTGCCACCCACACAATCTCCTTTGCTCTAAATTCCTGTAGGAGTTACCTCTTGTTCTACAAGAAGATAGTCTACATTTGCTACTGTCCTAGATTACATGGGCTGACCCATCAACTGCATCATAATATACTGCAGGTAGGGTAGGATAATATATTGGGATGTTCATTTTATTTCTTCTCAACTGCATTCTACATGCTCACTCCCACCCCAGCCCTACACTAACCCCTCATCTCAGCACATAATCAGGACTCGATGCTTCCAGGAAGGTAGAAGGCAAAAGCCAATGTTGTTGGAAGGAATAAGTAGCCCAGAGGGTGAGGGGAAAAAAGGGAATTCTTCCAACTTGGAAAGACAATGGAGGCAGCCAGTCCTAAGAGTGGTGGGTACCCAGAGGGTAGCAGGATCCAAGAGGAATGGCTTGTTGCTGCCCCTAGGGACGCAAGACTCTTGAGTGTAGGGGTCCTGGCCTCACAAGGAACCCACCAGCCTGGGAGCAGCACAATGGTGAGGGCTTGGTCAATGATGTTCCTGCTGTAACCACAATGCCTGGAAGATTCAGGGCTCCTCTCATGTTACAGGGCATTGAGGAAGCCTCCTGAATCTCCATTCCCCTCTAAGTAGTAGAATTCCAAGTCGAATGGGGGGGGGGGGGGGGGGGCTGGGGGGAGTTTAGTCTTGGGGGCGGAGTTCAGTCTTGAATAGTCTAATCCAATGGAATACACAATACGTAGGGAAATATGGCACTAACTCTAGACCTCAGTTTGTCCCACACAAGTTTTCTGTAAGAGTTAGCTGATATCTGACACAGCATTTCTCAAACTTTAATTGCACAGGAGCCACGTGGAGGTTTTGCTTAGACGCAGACGTAAAATCGGTAGGGGCGGTCTGAGATTGGCGTTTCTAACAAACTTCCAGGTGCACCAACACCGCTGCCCAGGAATCACACTTTTAGAAGCAAAGGTCTGGGGCAGGGATTAGTGAACCTTTTCTCTACAGGACCCCGTAAAATGTTGGCTCTGTAACCCACCCATTCTCTCTCACTATACAGCTCTGCCACCGCAGTGTGAAGGCCACCATGAAGAACACATAAAGGAACCAGCGTGTGACTGTGTTCCCATAAAACTTTATTTGTGGACACTGAAATCTGAATCTCGTGTAGTTTTCATGTGTCACAAAATATTATTTTTGAGTTTTTTCCAACCATTAAAAAAAAGCCCACTCTTAGTTCCCAGGCCATATAAAAACAGCAGGAAAAAGGGACCAGATGTGGCCCACAGGCAGACCTGTCTTGGGTGCCCAGAAAGTACAGAACCACAACAGGCATCCCTGACAAATTCAATCAATGTGGGTCGCTCAGTCACCCTATCTTCTATCCTGAAGTTGGTTTTCCCGTCCTGTCCTCCCTCCACCAGTGCTGTGCTTTTCAAACAGCAAACACTTTGGGGATGAGCAGATCCTAAGCAGATGTACTTCTTCAAAGATCACCGGAATGACTTTAAAATTAAGACCATCCTAAGTGCTGCTTCTTCTAATAAGAGGCCTGGTGGAGTAACAGGTTTCTGTTTTAGCGAAACAGCTTTTCAGGAGGAGGCTGACTTTCCCTAGAGTCCTTTGAGTGAATAGAAGAGTCCCATGCCCAGGGGTAGAAAGTCAACCTCACCAAGACAGCCAGTACATTCAAAAGCAATCGCCTTAAATCTTTATCCCGTGAACCTGAGTAAAGATTCTCTCCATCCCCTTGGCCTCATGTTCCACTTTGACTCAAAAGAAAGAAAAGACTCCTCGTCATCTTACAGTCCCTTTTACTGTGAAAAAGCCATCCTAGAGACATAGTTGCGTCCTTCTAGTAATACACAACACAGTATAAAATCCAGGAAGGAGACGGTTCTAGAGAAGAGTGGCCAGGGGCCAGCCGACAGCCACAGCTCCATACCCTGCTGCTGCCCCAAATTTGCCCTGGGCAAGGAGGGCAGAATCCTGGCGGGGACATCTCCTGCACCAGGCTTCACATACAGCCCCACAGGGGCTTGAGGGATGAACCGATGAGTTTGGCCCAGTGGCAGGCACCCCATGGTAGCTAGGCATTCAAAAGGAGAAATTCCCTCAAGGGGCTCACTGTCCCTTGTGAACCATCCTGATGGCACCCCAACATGGGCTCCAGAATCACCCAGACCTGTCTTAGCTCTGCCATTTACTAGCTCTCCTGATTTGAGCAAGTTATTGGAAATTGAATCTCAAGACCCTCATTAGCAAAATAAGGCTAATCAATGTCATCCACAGGTAATATTTATAAGAGAACATTTTCAGAACCTGTATGGTTCAGGCACTGTGTAATCAGAAGGGTGCCAGCCTTAAACTCCCAGCATGACTGTACTGACAGACACCAGCTAAATCTCAGCCTGCTGACCTCATAGGGTGGTTGTAATTAATGAATGACTTACCATAGATAAAGCACCTAGCGTTTCTCCCAAAAGGCAGTCACACACCCCTCTCTCCTCAGAATACTCTCCTTCCTGCAAAGACTCCTGGCATATGATGATGGTCATAAGGATGTCAAATGGTGGTCAATCTCTAGCACTTGAGGAAGGACACCTGACAGTCACTTGCATCACTTACCGAGGTCATAGCCAGAGCTGCCCCTTGGCTCTTGCTGGAGAGGGCATCTCTCTCTAGGCAACTCAGGAAGCTCCCAAAGGCTCTTTCAGATGGTCCTACCCATGAAACTCATAGCCACCCTGGGTGGGAAGACAGCTGAAATCTCACACTGCTGGGGATACACAGTCAACTTACTTGTAGAAAGATGGCCAACTTGGTGGGGAGGGGGAGGGGTGCTGGCACCTGAAACACCCAAATGTCCATCCCATCCTCCTTGAACCCAGGATAATAAGCACCAAATCTTAAAGTGCCACAAAAAACAACCACCACCACCACCAACCATGTCATATCTTTGGCAATTAACTCCAGCACTGAGCTCACAGGGAAAGCCCTACAATCCCTTATCCCTCACAAGATGCTGTCCCCGTGGAAGAGATCTAGATGTTGCTCAGGAATAGCCCGACTTTTTCCCTGGAAAGACCTCCCACACTTCAGGGTATGACACGTGGCACTCAGTACATAGCAGCTCTCCCGACCCTCCCCCACCTTTGAGTCTGGAAGGAAACAAGAAAATGACCAGATTACAGCTCAATAAACAAATATGTTTAAGATGACTGGAGGAAATTGGAAGTCTTGGCCCCAAAAGAGAAGAAAGGAAATTGCACATTATAAAAAGGAATATGCATTTACAGTAGAAAATATCGTAAGTGCAGCTTATTCACGGTACTAATAGCAGGTATTTGTTTTTGGTGCTAATAATCTAATTAGCAGTCAATCCAATGCATCCTTTATCATCAGCTGATCCATAATTACTGCTCCATGCTGAGTATTTTCCCGGCACACGATAGCTTTCAACTCCTCAGCACAAACAACCAAATAATTGGTGCTATTATGCTGGATAAGAAACTCCTCCTCAAAAAAAAAAAAAAAGAAAAAGAAAAAGAAACTCCTCCTCTCCGAGGGATGATGTTGGGAGTGGTTAGCTATCCACCAGGGCCTCTGCATTTTCCCATCTGTTGATCACTTCTCACTGTCCCCTCTCCAATCAGTCTTGAGGTGTGCCTAAAGCACACCTTACCGTTCATATGAATGTGATACCTTGCAGACATCCTTTTTTTAAAGTTCAACCCTGGGACCAGAAACACTCCCAGTCATCTGCAGGAGGGAAGTGTTTATAAGGATGTCAAATGGTGGCAAAAGCACAATATATTTCTCTTTGGAAATGCTGTAAAATTTTCTCTTTGGAAGTTGTTATAAAATGACTTGTCCTAGAAGAGCTATCTTCTGACATGAAACTACTGCACCAATAGCTTCTGGTCGAAACAAGATGTGTACAATTCCCAGAAGCAGAACAAAGGCTGCTCAAAGGGCTACTGGCTAAGGTCAATATCTATTGGAGTCTTCACTTCCAAGAGAGCACATCTGGTGTGAGTGTGAGTGTGTAGGAAGAGATGGAAGCATGCCCTCAACAAGTGGAAAAAGGGTAGGCTCAGGGGCCAGACAGGTCCCATCTGGAATCCAGCTCCTCACTTCTGAGCTGCAGGACTTGGGGAAAGTCACTTAACTTTCCAAGGCTTGAGGTTTCTCATCTGAAAAACAAAGCGAATAGTCCCCACTGCACAGGGCTGTTATGAGGAATGGGTGACTTGACACACAAAGCACCTGGCATGTACTAGAGGCTCAGACTGTTAGTTCCTTGCTTTTATCCGAAATACCAAACAAAACAAAACAAAACAAAAAAAGAAAAGAGCTGTTTCCTGAAGCTAGTAGCTTGTGCCACATAATTCCATTCTCTGGGTATAAGCCTCCATCTCTTACCTAGGTAGAATTCACCCTGGAGCCACTGTGGGACAGCTACAACAGCCAACCTCCTCCTCAAGGTTCCCACTGTCCTGGAGGCCCCGCAACCACGAGCACTCTCCAGGAATCCTCCCCATCTTCCTATGATCCAGGAACTAAGGGGTTAACACTCAGCACATACTTTGGTTGGCTGGTGCCCAACCATGCCAGTTGTTAAATGTCTCCCCGATGATAAAAGGGAGTAAGATTTGGGAAACTGGAAAGACATATCAAGACCTTTCTCCAGAGACACAGTCTTATCCAGGAAACAGGAACCGGGAGCTATAAAAAGAATAAAAGCTACTATGTTCTGACCCCCAAATGAGGTGCTAAAATCTAAGTCAGAAGCCACACACGCAGTTCAGATTTTTTTTTTTGACTTTTCATTGAAGTGAAATACACACATAGAAAAGAGT
Source organism: Vulpes vulpes (assembly GCF_048418805.1). Lineage (NCBI taxonomy): Eukaryota > Metazoa > Chordata > Mammalia > Carnivora > Canidae > Vulpes > Vulpes vulpes. Next base: position 87,000,666 of record NC_132787.1, on the reverse strand, counting down.
ATGCATTGGATGAATTTTCACAAAGTGAACACATCGAGTAACTAGCACCCTGAGCAAGAAACTGAACAGAACCAGTCCTTTCCAAATGTCCCCTGCCTCCTTTTATTTAAAAAAAAAAAAAAGATTTTAAGGGAGATCCCTGGGTGGCTCAGCGGTTTAGCGCCTGCCTTGGGCCCAGGGCGTGATCCTGGAGTCCCGGGATCGAGTCCCACGTCAGGCTCCCTGCATGGAGCCTGCTTCTCCTTCTGCCTGTGTCTCTGCCTCTCTCTGTGTATGTCTCATGAATAAATAAAAAAGATTTTAAGATCTTATTTATTTATTTGAGAGAGAGCAAGCACAGGGGGGAGGGGAGGGGGTGAAGCAGAGTCCCCGTTGAGCAGGGAGCCCACACAGGGCTCCATCCCAGGGCCCTGAGATCACGACCTGAGCAGACACTTAACAGACTGAGCCACTCGGGTGCCCCTCCCGACTCCTCCTTGTGACTGACTCGAACCAAGAGTCCCCATGAAATTGACTTCTAACATCATAGATTAGTTTTGCCTGTTTTCGTACTTTATATAAATAGAATCCCACTGTCAAATCTGGCCTGCCCGCCACCTATTTTAGCACACCCTGCAAACTAAGAATGCAGTTTACACATATAAATATTTGAAAATATGTAATCCTAAAGGGAGAATATTTCACGAGATGTGAAAAATATATGGAATTCAAATTTCAGTGTCTATAAATAAAGTTTTATTGGGACACAGCCACACTCATTTATTTACATACTGTCACTCTACAATAGCACTATCGAGTAGATACAGCAGAAACTATATAACCTAAAGAAGAAGAAAAAGAAGAAGAAGAAATAATAATAATAATAATAATAATAATAATAATAATAATACTATCTGATCTGGCCCTTTCCAGAAAAAGTTTACCAACTCCTATTCTAGTGCATAACGCTCATTGAAATACAAATTCGCTTCTCTTGGGCTTATAGCTAGGAGTGAAACTGCAGGGACACAGATATGTTCAGCTTTAACAGACACTACCAAGAAGACTTCCAAAAATATACCCTCATTTTTAAGAGAAAAGCTGAAACCTGGAGTGGAAACCATAATGTCAGTTTTAAGAGAGGCTGGGAGAAATTACAGGGAGTGATCTCATCCAGAATTGAGCAAATATGATTAGAAAATCATTAGGGCCTCCAAGTGGAGAGGGAAAATACCAAGAGTTACTAGGCTTACACTTCTTTTTGCTCTTAGTCCACACACGGTCTTTAAAAATGCAGTTCCCTTTAATATTGCCATGCTCTATGGAAATTGACAGCAGTGAAAAAGTCATGTGTCTGCTTGGGATCTTGGAGTAGACACTGACTTTGTCATTCAGACCACATAAGAGCACCACGATGAGCCCTGTGGTAGTTAATCCGAATTGCAGCTAAAATATCCAGGAAGACATTAGCAGCTCCTGATTTTATCCTTTCCTAAGTTGAAACATGCACATGGGCAGCAACTATAACTCACACCCATCCTCCCAAGCAGCCACAAGGAAGCTGAGTCCTGTGCTGGGTCCAGCCAGCAGCCCAGCTACAGGTCAGGGTCAGTCTTCCAGGGTCTTCACAGCTGAACAGCATGACACAGGCAGGGCGCCCTCTGTCTTTGAGATGGAGGTTCCGGTGATGCCACCCATCTCCTAAAGGCACTTCCCTGGAGTCATCCCCCGCCACACACCTGCCTCACATTTCAAGTAGGACGTTTTCAGTTCTTTCAAATGACATTTTTCCTCTTAGAGGGGAATTGCTTCTGATTGTTTAAGGACCACATTCATCATGAAAGGGATTCAAATCAACGGTGTCTGTCTTAATTGCACAATCCTGTTGACTTCTAAGACAGCAGCCTCGTGAATGACAGCAGAGCCTCATTTCTTGCTGTCAATCTCCCCAGCTAAACCAGGAAGGACCTGGCTGGTGAGTGTGGGCTCACCGGTATGAGGACGGAGCCACTCTGGCCCTGCATCTTCCCACAGCAGAAGGCAGCATCCTGTGGAACAATCCTATAGGGCCTGTGGGCATGTTACACTCGGCCCATCCTGGAAGAAAACCCAAAGTCCTCCTGGCCCTCCAGTGGCCCTCTTGAGATGGGCTCTCTGGTGCCCCTAAAACCCACTTCTCAGTTCCCTACTGCATGCAGAAAAGCAACGCTGGTGTTTAAGAGGTCAGGAGTCATTTCTCAGCAAGAGCATTAACTTTTTGTCCATGTGAAAACATACATATGATATACACATCCATAAAACAGATTTCATTTCTCCCCAGAAAGGGAAGCTAACCAGAACTTGAGCATGGCCAGAATAGAAAGAGGACGAGCTTTAGAGTCAAAAGAGTGAGTTCAAGGCCATTTACTGGTTGGGGATGCTTGCCAGAGTCTCTTCCCCCTTCCAATCTCGTCTTCATCATACTCGAGAAAGTGAGAGTAATAATAACTTCCACTTCATGTGGTTGCAGGAAAGATCAAATGAGGTATGTGTGAACACAAACGCTGTGTAAACCATAAAACATCACAGGAAGTGGTGGAGGAAAGGAGCTACCACTTAACGTCCTGTTCCTGATCCACCGTTAATTAATCAAGTCTTTGAGGCAGTTCCTCTGCCGATGGAGACCCCAGCCCCACGGTAAGGACCTCAGTCAACTCAGCACCCAGCTGGCAGCCATCAATTGGCCATCTATTAACAGCCAATTATCTGGGCAGCTTAATTAATCTGTGCACCACGTGCTCCGATCTCCCCGAGATCCTAGAAAACAATGAGCCTGATATATAGGTGCCAGCTAATTTTTCAATGGCCATCAAGGAATTTGGCGTGCATTATGCCTGTGTGTTGCAGCTGCGAGTGATGGGCGCATAAATATTGATTGGACCAGTCTCTCTGTGGCTTGGCGGGGCCGGGGGTGGGGGCTAGGGGAGTAATGAATGACTAGGGTGTTCTCCGAGGAACAAGAGGAGCTACATAAATCTTCAGTCCCGACCATGGGGAAGAAAATCCTAATTTCTAAACCTTAGTGAGACAAGGCAGAGAGGCAGGGAGCCCTCTTTGGAGAGAGCTTGTCAAGATGGGGCGGTCACACCCTTTCTATAGATGCTCTCCTGGCCCCGAATGAGATGCAAATTGGGTTTAAACAGCCGGGATCATTAGGAAGGAGGCAGCTGGGTGGCTGTTCTCTTCATCTGGGAATTCAAACCCAATGGCAGGAACATGTGAGCGCGCCGCTCTCTCCTGCATTTCCTTGAAAGATCTCTGTAGTGCTTACAGTTAAGAAGACAAGTGACATGAGGAGAATTTAATTATTTTTTTAAGTGCCTAATCTTGTCTCTGCGAACGGTAAGCGGGAGAGACGCGGTACTTGGAAGCAGCAGCGTGCAGGAGGCAGTGGGGGAGCGGCTCCCCCGTTCCTGCGGAGCAGGGCATCCGAGCCCGACGGGCAGGGCAGTCCCTTCCCTCCGGCCTTACGGACCCTAGTTCATCCCGGGCAGCGGGGACGCAGGCCGCTCCTGACCCCGGCTGCAGCCTGCAGGGAAGTCCCCGGCTCCTGTCCCCCAAGCCCCCCACCTCTCCCTGGGGCTCCCAGCCTAGGGTCCCGGGGCTCCGTGCTCCAGACCCCACCAGCTCTCCAGGAGACGCAAAGATGGGGACAGAGAACGTGGTGGAGGGGAGAGCTGCTGGGGAGACAGGCACAGGAGGACAGAGGACCCCCACTCACAGCACGGAGACCCCCTCCTCTCTCCCCCCTCAGCTTCCTGGCGCTCATTAGGTCCTGTGATGGCAGCAGCTGCTGCCAAATGCAAAGGCTGCTGCCCCAGAAGGTCACATCAGGCCATTTATTCTGAAATACCAAAATACCAGAGCCAGCAGATTTCAGGAGCTTCTGCAGAATTCCCCCGGGCACCCGAGTACCGTGTGTGTTCCTCCAGAGCCCAGAGGGGTTCTTTCTTAATCAGCTCAACATCTGAGGACTCAGAGACTGATTTATTTTTTGGTTAATCTAGCGTTTCTGGTAAAATAATTAAAAGATAAGTAAGAGACACGGAGTATCTGTGGCATAATTATTTATAGCCACGAGGTCTCACTTGGGCGTGATCTGCGGGTCACCCAAATCGATGGAGACTGCTGGTGGGGCCAGTGGGAGACGGACGCGGGGCCACAGCACGCCCCCACCCCCCATCCCCCAGCTGGGGAGACTGGGGCCCAGGGGAAGGCCCTGAGTTACCTCTGGCTCTGCCAACGGGCTGCAGGTGAACAAGGAAGGCCAGAGGGTGACGCTGCACCCACTGCAGACTGGGGAGCTCCCAGGGGAGGTAGCGAGTCTCTGAGGCAGTTGGGGGGCACCGCAGCCAGTGGCAGAGTCAGCAGCCACCAGAGAGGACGGTGGGCACAGCCACACTCACTCCCCAGGCAAATGGTGAGTCCGTGATGTGGGGCTCCGGGGTGGAATGTGCCAAAGCCACGGCAGGGTTCACAGACTGGCCCGGAGAGACAAGCGGGGGAATGTGTCCCTCCTCCCTAATTCAGATGCTTTTCCAGAAGTGCCACTGGGACTTTGAGATGCTCTGGATGAGGGACAAAACTGTACACGTTGGACAGTAAACGAGGACATGGCAACACGTTTCTTCAAATGTGCCTGATAAGGGATAAGAGTGTTCTGGAAATCTGGGATGGAAAGCTATGGGAGAGGATGCAGGAAAGGAGGTAGACGAGATGGCCGGGAACCAGGCCTGCGTGGAGACCTGGGGCCTCGGCGTCAGCCACCGCAGCCTCATTCTGTCCCTGGGCCGTTTACAAACGGACCTGTGGAAATTAACACTTTTAAATGATACAAACACAGGAGCAACCTTGAAAAAGGATAGTCTCTTGACAGGCTGGGGAGGCTCTTGACAGGGACGTTAATTTCTCTTTCCTTCTTGATTTTGCCCCTTGGTTTTCTCGGATTTGAGCAGGATTCGTTCTGTGCCTCCAGAACATCTGAGACAGGGATTCCCGGTCTTTGTTTCTAAAAGGAGGAGGCCACTCAGGGGAACAAGGGTTCAGGGAGACAGCTCCCGAGAGTGACTCAAAGGGAGTCCCTCAGAACAGATCCATAGGTCCTGAGAACAGGGCCTCCCGCCTGGCCCTGCAGGGGTGTGCTGGCTGGGAAAGCAAGCTGGGACATGGGTACCACCCAGGACAGGCCAAAAACCAACCAAGATGGAGAGATGATTCTCACCCACCCAAAGGCCCAGGTTTTGGGGGTGGGGAGAGAGCTCAAAGTTAAAAAAAAAAAAAATGCAGCTTCTTGTGATCCACAAAACAAAGACATGCCATTTCTTGGACACCTGACATTCCAACCTGCTACTTTCATATTTCCCATTCTCTTACAGCAACCCCTGCTGGACCACAAGGCAACACTACCCTCCACCTGCTCTGAGAACCGCCGCAGAGGCAAAAACAGCCCGGCGCAGGACACAGGTACCAGCACACAGGAGTGGATGAATGGGCCAACGTTCATCTGACAGTGGGCTCCTTGTGTTCTTGCCAGAATCAAAATTCCCTGGACACAGTCCAATATGCATGCACTGAGTATCAGCAGATTAATAGGGTCTCTCTAAAATTCATGATTTTTTTCTAATGGGAGAAATGATCTACTAAATGGGGAATAAAATAACAGTGTCATATACTCAAGGTATTTGTGGTATGCAAATATTACAGAAAGACAAGCTCTTTTCTGATAGTGTTTGCTATATTTCTAGTAGAGCACAAATACATCTACATGGGCCCGAGGCACTTTATTCAAAGCCTTTACATTTCCAATACCTTCCTCAAAAAGTACCCTCAGGCCTCAAATTCTTTTGCTTTTACTAAGCCCTAAGCCCCTGGACTAAATTTAGTTTCTTGGAAGTAAGAGACAAATTTGCTGCTTTTTTTTTTTTTTAATTCTGTCAGTTATTGTATAATTCTCCAAATGGCAAACAAACGATATTGGAAAGAAGAAATGAAAACATTTTTCAGGTATTTTTAGTGGTACAGTATTTATCACTAAAATACAGTTTGAATTAAGACACCAAACTTGTTATATGATTTTCAATTAGGAATTAGAGCTCTGCAGAATTTGGGGGTGGGGGACCTGGCAAAAGAATCCAATCAACATTAAAAAGTCAAACTTAAAGAAATCTTTACTTGAGCTATTAATAGAACCAGCCCTTCTTGGAACTAAAAAAAAAAAAAAATCCAATTAATTTCCTTAAACCAGGAGTGCAGCATGCCTTCTCTACATCAGTTGGATTGTGACAAGGCATAGGTTTTATTTTATTATCAGGCCCACTTTGGAGATCCCATCACTAGGTGAATGAGGATGCTTTTCAATTCTGGGTGGGAAGGCAAGGAAGGACCCAGGAACTAGAGCCTGTAGCAAACCCCAGGGAAGGTGACTTGCTGCATGGACTCTATACAGAGGGCTCCCTGGCCCAGGAACCCCGGCCATAGTCTCCAATCCCTCCACCAATTCCCCGACTTCTCTAAATGGTTTTAAGGGAAGATGAGCCCACTGCTCGTGCTTTGGAAAATAAGCTCACCCCCTCCATCACAGTGGGAAGGTGCCTGGGCGAGATTAAAAACTTCCCTAAGGCTTCCACATGCCCAAGGCAGGAGCTCTCCCCCGGAAAAGGAATGAACATTTCCTAGGAAAAGCTGGGGTACTGAACTCACTCCAACTGAGTTTTTTCCCCTACAATAGACAAATGTTCCATCCGAATCCCTACCACTGAGGCAACAATCAGCCCTGGCAATGATTCCTAAATCAGTGGTGCTTCAACCACTGGATGCAACCCTCCCCATCGGGGTGCAAAGAAGCCTCCTCTGCCCCAGATGACCTCCTCCAAGGGCAGAGCACGATTTCCCTTCAAGGTGGTTCCCTCACAAATTACAACATCCTCTGCCTTCCCTGGAGCTCTCCAAAGGCAAGTGTCTAGGGATGAGCCATGGAAACACTGGAAAGTAGGTTGGGAAGCACAGACTGTAAATATCCCTAGCCTTACCCCATCAGCCACAAGTGCAGACCCAGGCAGTCCACATAGCATGGCGGCATGGAAGGAGCCTGTCCCAAAATGACCCTATTCCATTCTGATCCCTGATGCTGCCACTTAGTAATAACCTTGTTATCTTGGGCCAATTGTAGAACTTCATCATTCCGTCTCAACTGCATAAAAGTATGATCTGCCCTATATCAAGTGAGCCAATATGCCATGAAATAGAGTTTGTGAATTTGTAAAGCACTACACAAATGCTAGCTACTGTTATTTCACCTGAGTGCACATGCTCACACGAGCTCGGTCCTGGAGGAACTCAAGAAGAATGAAATAATTCGGCCATATTTACATGGGGCCAACCAAACCACAAAAAAATCAACACACTTGGTATTCTTCATCTAGCTCCAAATGATACCCATCAATAGGCCGCTTCAGACTCACATGCAACACTTATAAAGACAGTGATTCTAGAACCTTCTCCCAAACCCACAGAATCATAATCACTGCAATAAACCCAAAACTTGTATGTTAAATGAGCTCTCCAGGGGATCCTGACGTGCAGTCAGGTTTGGGAACCAGCTGCAGTCCTCTGGACAGGATGTGCAAATTTCCAAAATAGATCAGTCCCAGCAATAAAACTGTTCTGGCGCCAAGAAGGACTCTTTGTCTCTCCATCTCTTTCCTCAGATACATGTACCAGACACAAATACACACAACACATAGATGTGGACACACAAGGTCATACACCCAGGGTGAAAACCAGAAAGGAGAAATACACTAAGAAGGGGGCCTGATAATAAAAGGTATCAAGATTTTAATTGTGCTTCTACAGAATACAGGAAATGGGAAGAAGAAATAAGATGTTCAGACAAAAAGCAAAGGGTCAAAACTAGAAGACCCCCTCTTCCATGCCTGCACCCACTATGCCCAGAATTCCACTATTAGACCACTCCCCCAATCCCATCCACTATGCATTTGTTTATAATTCTGACTCAACCAGGAATCTGTGAAAGCCTTCCCAGCTCCCTGCAAAGGGGCACGGACACAGTATCCCCATCACAACAGCCCCCAAACCTAGCACAGAGCCTGGCATCTAGCTGTACTCAATAACTGTGTGTCCAGTGCACACCAGGTAAGGATGAGAGACAAAGTGCACAAAGAGGGATACAGATTTCTTGTCCCAGCTCCCTGGTGTAAACTAAGAATACGTAAGCATACGGTAATGAGGTTCAAGGCAAAACGGAGAGAGTTCACGTCCCTGCAGGCATCATTAACTGCATCACAAGGAGCAGAACCACCCCAGGGAGAAAGAAGAAAAGCTCTCCAGATCTCCCTGCAGGTGCAGGTGTGGGGTTAGGAAATTGATCCAGTGCTCCAAAGGCTGCTTGAAGTCACCAGTCTGATCCCATCACTCCCCTGCTTACTAACCCCTCCCAGGGCTCCTAGCACCCACAAGGTCCTACCCAATCTGACCCTTATATACCTGCCCTCAACCTCATTCCTCTCATCAGCCATGGTTTACGTGGCTGTGGTTTACGCTCAAATTATGCCAAACTCACACAACCTGCTGTGTCATTCCTCTCAGCCTGTTCGGTACAGTTAACCTCTACCTGGAATGCCCTCCCTACCTCCTGGCAAAACTACTGTTCATCTTTCTCAACTCAGTTCTGTTACATCCTCCTCCTCCAGGAAGTCGCCAGGCTCCCATGACACCCAGAGCACTGAGCCCCGTTGGCCCTCAGCAAACTGCATGGTCCTGGCCCATTCCTGAGCAAATCCCCTACCTCCAGAGAGCCAATTCTGCATCTCTGGACCCACAGCACCTAGCGCATTGCTTGTGGAACCCAACTGGGCATTAGCAAGGTTCCAGAAGACTTAGCTAAAAGGGGATCTGGGAGACACCTTGATACAGTGGAAAGATTCTGAATATCAGAGGTCTGAGTTCCAGAGGGATCTAAGGCAAGGTACAAAGACTGAACTTGTTTCTTAATCTACGAAATTAGGATACCACCCAATGTATATAATTACTTACGAAGAAGCACCCACTGTGTGCCTAGCACAAAGTGGGTCCTCTGTACTACACTTCCCGGGGAGACTCCCCTCTCTCCCCCTTCTGCCCCCTTTTTGGCCTCCTGCTTCAAACCACAACCTCCTCCAAGGGCTTTTTCCCAGTTCACAGATGTTGCCTGGCTGTCCTCCTTCTGGGTCCCAAGGCCGGGTCTGTGGAAGGGGAGACGGAGGAACGGGGGCTCTGAATTAAAGCAAAGAGTGAGTCTGGAGGGAGAACCTCCCGGCTGCGCTTGGGCAGGAGTTGGAAAAGCCGCTTCCATCCTCATTTGCCCCAACTCCCTACCAACACCAAGGCGTGTGCTTGAGGAGCCCGTGCTCCTCGGCGGCGTTCAGGGCACATTCAACGTCCCACGCAGCTGAAGAGCTCGGGGACAACTGGGAAGCGGGGTGGCGGCAGGCCGGCGGCCCGGCAGCAGGCGCGGTGCACAGGCGCGGCGCACCCCGGGCCTCCGGCCTCCCAGGGTCGGGCCTGGCAGCCGCGGGAGGGAGCAGGTCAGCGCCCGCCGGACTCCTCGCGGGCGCCAGCCCCGCCCCCCCCGCCGCCCCCGGCGCCCCGGCGCCCCTGCGCCCCTGGACCCCCGCGCCCCTGCGCCCCTGCGCCCCTGCGCCCCGCCGCCCCCGCGCCCCGGGACCCCCGCGCGCCGCCCAAGTTCAGCGCCCCGCTCCGTCCGCGAGCGCGCCCGCCCCCCCGCCCGGCCCCCGCCCACGCTCCGGGGGTCCCCAGGGTGCCCCGGGCCCCTCTAAACCCAGGAGCATCCGTCCGTGGCCGCACCCGGCGCCCCGCCCCCTGCCCGCGGCGCCCAGACCCCCGCCCTGCTTCCCGGGGCCGCGCGCTCGCCCGCAAACCGCCGCCCGGGCCCGTACCTTGGGGGTCTGCACTTCGGGTCCCGGCGGCACCTCCAACTTCTTCTTGGTCACCCAGAAGAACAGCAGCGCGGTGATCCAGAGCACCCCGAAGATGGGCAGCGCCAAGCGGCGAGTCAGGCGCCGCATGGTCCCGTCTGCCCGGTCTCGTCCGCGGCGCGGCGCCCCGGGGCACCCCCTGGCGGCCAGGGCGGGCGGGGCAGGAGCCCGGGAGAGCGGGGCCCCGGGATCCGGGCGCCCGGGCGGCGAGGAGCGGCTGCGCGCCCGCCGGCTCCGGAGGGAGGCGAGCAGGGGCGCGGAGGCGGGCGGGGGGCGGCGAAGGGCGGCCGAGCCGGAGACCCGCGCGCCGGAGAAGCGCAGCCGAGATGCTCCCCGCGCCGCCGCCGCCGCCGCCGCCGCCTCGCCCGCCGCCGCCGCGGGGAAACGGGCTGGAGCTGCGGGCACGCAGGAAGGCGAGGCTGTGCCGGGCACCCGGAGGGACACGGCGGAGGAGGGAGGGAGCGCAGCGCGCGTGGGCCCGGCAGACCCACTCCGGGGAGCCCGGGCGGGAGCGAGCGGGGCTCTGCGAGGGGGCGCTACCGCCGCCCGCCGACCGAGGCGCACCGCGCGGCTCCGGGGCCGGCCTGGGGCGGGGCGGGGCGGGCGGGACCGAGCCTGGACCTCGGGCCGGCCCGGGAGGACTTTCCCGCCGCCGCGGGGGCTGCACGTGGCGCTCACTCCCGGGCCCGCCCCCAGGGCCCCCGCCCTCGCGGAGCCCGCGCCGCTGCCCCGCCTCCCGCCTCCCGCCTCCCTCCCGGGCGCTCCAGACCCGAGGCCGAGGCCGAGTTCAGCCAACTCCCCGGGGTGTCTCTCTGCCCGCCCGCAGGTGCCAGGCAACTTTTTCTGCTTCATGGAACGCTGAGCTGGTCTAAATTTAACTTTAAAGACATATTTTTAAAAATTAAGGCGCAATTATCTCCCCGAAGGGTTTTCTGTCCCTGTAGAGCGCCAGGGCTCCGTGCTCGTAGGAAGCGGGGACCCAAAGGTGTGCCGACCCTGTGGGGTACTGGGAAAAGGACCCTGGGATAGACGCCTTTCCCAAATGCCTCTGGAATGTGCATTCTCCTTTTTGCAGAGTCCCACCGTTTTGGTCTGGAGGCAGAGCAAACTAGGAATTGGATTCCCACGTAGGCCTCAGCTCCGCGGGAGTAATGGTGCTGTCACAGGACTAGGGGGTTCCAGGCCCGGGTCAGACCTAACCAGCTGTGCGAATATTGAGCAAGTCCTTTACCGTTCCCTAGCCCTAGATCCTTCGTCTGTAAATGGTGGGGATGGTAGTAATACCTCCTCTGACAGTGAGTGAACAGTTGTGAAAGCTGAATTCAAGGTGCTGGTGTTATTCTGATCGTTTGATCCCTCCAACAGGGGTATTAAAAACTCTGTCCTGCCTGGGGAACGGTGACTGCCAGAACTGTGCCATTTCAATGTACACAACCGTAGCCGGAGGGGTGCTTAGGTCATTAAGTTGCTGGGGTAGGTGAGGATGATGAACCCACCGCTGTGTAGCCACCATCCTTCTGCCTCTCCTCACAGAGCTCAGCATAGGGGAAGCCCCATACCCTATCTGCAGGTGGGACAGGTGGGAAGCAGTGCTCTGGAATTCATTCTCCAGTAAAATGGAGCCCCCCAAGAAGTGGGGTCAGTTACGGAGGAATCTGCTCAAAGCTCCCTGTGCTTGGTGCCTTGTCATTCAGCCACAGGGCAGTCCTGCTTCGTGGCTCCAAAGACTCCTTGGCCAGGCTGTATGTAACAAGCTTTGGGTTGGGAACAGAGGTGACAATCAACCCAAAAAAAGCTGAGTACGCTTGGCAGCCCATCTTCAGATTCAGCTGAACTCTCAGACCATCATACAGAACCCGGGCCAAGGAGGCTGGAGGGTGGGGGGGTGGGAGGTCCAGGGCTCGCTTTTAGTAGAACTCTGTATGCTGAAAGGTTGGGTAGGCTCCCCAGCTGCCACTTTGGCCAGGCAAAAATCCAGGGAGGACTAAGGAGAGCAGACCGAGAACCCATCCCTGCAGCATCCTGAGCTCCCTGGATCTCTTCCAGGGGCCTCAGCCTGGACCTGCGGGCTCCAGCCTGTGCTGCGGCAGGCTCCGCAGGGGACCCCCAGGCAAGCCGCTGAGATGCAGTCGGCTCCAGGCAGGAGCTGCAGCACCACACCGTAGTCCATTGCTCAGCGCTTTGTGATGTGCTGCTTCTGAGTACCAGATGGCAGACAGTTACACAACCGCCAGGCTTTAGGGATGGTGCGGTGGCACCACACTGCCTGCAGCCGAGGGGCTGAGGTGCTTCATTCTGTTTGACTTCTGGGGAAACCGAGGCCCTGGGTATCCTGAGGCAGCTCCACGCAGGACCTGCAATGCCTAGGAGAGCAGGGATTGCCTTCCAAGGCGCTGGCTTCTCGGGTCATTATTTTGAAGTGGAGAAGATTCTCTGGGCCTATGGAAGCTGTCAAGGGAATCCAGTTTGCCAAGTATCATTACGTGATCTAGCCAAAAGGCATATTAATCTGGGTTGTTGGACCAGTAACTGTTCATCAGGATTGAAATCCACTTCAGGTGGGACATCAAACATCTGGAAGCCAGGTGAGTCCCCACACAGGACCCAGCCCTGTAGGTCTCTCCCAGGACCCAGCACGGGGTCCCCCATGCCCTGCCGGATATTTAAAACTTTAATAACCAGCTTAAGTAATGCAGAGCACAGTTGATCCCAGTGGGGGATTAGCTATCACTGGTGATTAATCCAAGTTACTTTTTTCTCATCACAGACTTATATGGGGAGGAAAAGCTCCTAGCAAAAGATTTAACATGGCAGGAAATAAGATGAATTAAATAAGTATACTCATTAGGAATAAGGAATTAGGAATATCCGGGTGCGCCACAGTGGATCTACCTCTCTGGCCCTGATGTTCCTGAGCAAGTTCCTCATTTCTCTGGGTCTCAGTTTCCCCATCCATAACATCATGCTCTCTCAGAGACCCTTCCAGCTCACACACCTAGGGTCCTAGCCTTCCTTGTCCCTGGATTAGGACTCTTTCTGCCACTCCTATCGTTGGCAGGTTCTGTGCAAACTGTTCTCTCCTCACAGCCGAAGACATTAGAGAGGAAATTGGGTATCGGAGCAGATGTGAGTCATTCATGTTAGTATAAAAACTATGGAATAAAACCCATTATGGCCCCGGAAAGCTGTGTAAAGCAGCATATGGAGCAAATGTAAGCTGGAAGCAGGGGGGAAGCTGTGAAGTCCAATGCACATGCTCTCCAGCGGCTTTTGCTTTGGGTTTTCACACTTTGCTTCTGGCTTCCTTGAGCTGTCCTCTCGTCATTCTCACTGAGCTTGCTGCAGAGCCTGCAGCCTTTTGTTCTTTCGGATCCAATTCCCTGCATCCTTCCTCTCTGCCCACTGTGTGACTTAAGTGAGAGAGTGTGTGTGCATGCGTGTCTTCCATCTGCATGCTTATTAGACCTGTCACCACCAGCGAGATGCCCTCTGTGCCAACCGAATGAGATTTTACCCACAGAGGCCCGGACAGCTTTCTGCTGAGGTCTTTCCGGGGAAAGGTAACTGGTAGCAGGGCAGATTGTAGCCCAGGGGAGAGATGAGGCACACGCATGCTGGCCCAGCACTGGCAGGGTCCCTGGCAGCAGAAGGTAGCACACCAAGAATTCAAAGATGTCTTGTCTTTATTCCATAGTCATACAGACACAGGTCTTGGGGCCAACTCCTGCAGTCTGCTCCATTCAAATTCTCCAACTGTAAATAATACATCAGCCCCTTTGCCTCTATGTTCCTCTCCCTTTCCCCTGCCACCATAGATTCGGTCACGACCACATGCCCCAAGCCTCTTGCAAGGCTTTTTGATAAAGTGAGGATAGAGAAGTTGAGGCTGCATGGTAAATGAGAATTGCCAATCTCCCTACCTCCTCTCTCTGCCACATTGGTGCATCTTTGTCAGAAGGATAAAGCCAACCGGCTTTTCCTCTTATCTTTGATGAGTAGGTGGGTGGCTTTATCTAAGAGATCTGAGAATCACCTTTCTGGATCTTTCTCTATCCATTAAACAACTCCTTTCGCCATCCCGCTTCCCTCAACGCCTCCTCCCTTTTTTTTCCCCCTAGGTAGGATTTGCTTCCTAGAAAGGGATTTGTATCTTTGCATTTCAAAAGCCTGCTTCTTCTTTCACTATTTGAAATGCACCCCCCCCCAAACTTTCTTTGTTCCTTACCCAAATACAAAATAGAAAACTACTCTTGCCACAATGATATGTCTTCCCTGGTTGTAGAAAGTGATTTGGTCTTCAGTGGTAGTGTCTTGCAGTGACCTGAGCCATGAACCACCACCACCACCCACCCACCCATCCAGAAAGTGCTAAGTTCTAATTGCATGAAGGGGAGACCTGATCAGCTTACAGAAAAGTAGAGGAAAATTCTTCAACCTGAATTACCTAGAAGGGTCTCTGAAAAAGAAGACACAAGAGGAAGAAACGGAGGGATTCAGACAGTTGTCGTTTACTCCCCACCCCCGGTCCCCAGAATTTCAGGCAGCCAGGTCTGACAGCCACCTGCATCATCTCTGACTGTCAAAGACAGTCCTTGGTAGGCTTAAGCTTCGAGGCATTTGTGAAAGGTAGAAGGGAGTAGGCGAGCTGGAATCCCAGAAAGAGCAGAACTGAGGTGGGTTCTTTCCAATCTTTTGGGAATGTCAACAGTGAGAGGAACCAAGCATACCCCAGGGGATAAATGGGACAAACCTAATTTCCAGGACAACTTCCAGGGTCCAGGGGCATGTCCTGTAATTGGGTCATGAGTGGTTATTGCATATTGAGCAGGGTGACCACGTGCCCCAGTTCACGTGAGAAATTCCCAGTTTATTCCTATTTTCCTGGCATAATTATTAATAGCCCCCCTTTGGCTTTTAAGAAATTGCTATTTTAGACAATGAATTACATGACCACTCTAATGGATAGGAGGGCTTCCAGTGATGTTGCTAAACATGAGATTGATTTTCTTAGGTGACTAAATACGTGGGTCTTTGCTATTAAAAGTTCTTTTGTATGTGTGTTGAGCTCAGGATAATCTAAATGTTCATGTGGGGCACTTTTCAGAGTAAATGATATTCAAGACATTTATCCAAAGATGAGACAAGGTGGACAAATTGAGCTAGCTTTAAATAGGAAATAATTCTATTGCCCACATCAGTCAGTGTCTGATCCCATTTACCAGCTGAAGGCATTTTACCCGCCTAGCTGCTCACACATTCCAGAAAGCAGCCGGGTTCCCGGCACAGATGTCCTTTCAGAGGGCATGGGTCCCTGACATCAGACTCTAATTATCCCTCCAACTGTCTCTCCCTTTCGCCCACATACCTACACAGGCCATGAAAGAAACATGAACAAGTACAACGGGATAGAATCAGGGAGACAACAGTGTAAGCACAGTGGTAGCAGCGGAACTGGCATTCAACCTTCATTCTGAGGACACGGTGGGGGGGGGTGCGGGTAGGGGTACATGTGAGACTCATCCGGAGGCAGTTCCAACTGATCATTGCCAGCGTGGGTAAAGTGGTGCCAGAGTCTTCCAACTTCTCAACACAAACCAAAGTCTAGACAACTATGTGAAATCTCCTGAATCATAACTATTGTTAACAAATTCAATTTCCATACTTCCAAAAATAAAAATAATATAAAAATCAGGTGGGCTAAACTAAACAGGTGTGCAGTCTGGAGCCAGCCTGCTGCTTGCCGGTTTACAACCTGTACATCAGCCATAAATGTTTTAATAAGCACTGATATTTCCCATGCATCATCATCGTTCTATTGACTTAGAACAGATATACCCAGCTCAGGAAACAGATCTTGCTACGTTAGGGTCAGAAGGGGCCTTGGACAACATCTGGTTCAATGCTCCTTATTTTGTAATTAAGGAAAGTGGAGCCCCAAGAAGCTACATGATCTGCCTACAGCAAGAAAATGAGTTCATTGCTAAAGCCTAAGTTCTCCTGTATCTACCCAGACCCCTCAGTTCTCCAAGTGATGTCCCTCAAGTGAAATAGAGTGAAGACACTTTGGTGGAAGGGGGTGCTGCTAAGCCCAGAGGTCTCCAAGTAATCAGCAGAGCAATCAACAAACACATTGTGAGCACAGATTCTGAACAATTTGCTATGAGGAATATAAATAGATATAAGACCTATGTCCAGCTCTTCAAGAAAGTATAAGCTGAAAAAAAAAAAAAAAGAAAGAAAGAAAGTATAAGCTGGCCATTAAGGAGCAGGCTCGAGTGTTCAAAGACCTGATACCTCCTCTCTGTTGAGTCTCCAGTGAGTAATAACAGGAGTCCCAGGTAGAGGTGCTTCGGACCACTGGAGAAATAGATTCATTGCAACAGGAAAATTATTTTTGTAGCCATACTCTGCACCTGTCTTCAATTTCTCTAAGTGCTGTACAAATATTAATTAAACATAGACTGTTTGAAAAGTGCTTTCAGCATTTGAACTCAACTGGGCTGCATCAGAGGATAGTATTAATATCATCCCCCTGTTGGCAAAATGCTGTTTTTTAAAATAAAAATTCCTTCCCTTTTGCAGTTTTCTTCCACACAGACAATTTATTTTGCCCATCCTCTGGCTATTTCACCTTTTGTGTCATCATTTTCATGAGACAAGTGAAAATAATATTTCTCTTGTGCTCCAAAGAGCCAAATCCCTTTTTCTAGCTTGATCCGAAGAAGGCGGGTTTGCACAGTAATGGAAAGAAGCCTGATGTACAGTCGAAGCACAAATCCTCGGGGAGAAATAATGCATCTCTTTGGGGAAAAAAATAGCTTATACTTATGAGGTAGGAGATTTTCAATTTATAAAGGTTTCCTATTTCCCTCAATTGCCCGGATAACTGCGTTCCAGAAAGGTTAGGCTCCTCGTCCATAAGGCAGACCTGCCTCTTGGATCCGGAATGTAGATTTTGAAGTGATGAGTGCTGATAAGCATTCCTCTCCATCCCTGCACCACCGCCCCGGGGATTTTGAGGCAATGCGGATCCAAGGGTTAAAATCCATTACCCCGAGAGATGGCAAAGTTCCTCTCAGTGATTTCTTCCCCCATCACAGCTCTCAGGCCTGACTTCCAAATTGATTTCCTTAATAACTATTAAAGATCTTTTTAATTAAACCAGGCATCCTCTTCCTTGGCAAACTTTTCTTGATGACATCTCTGGTTAATTAAAGGTTTAAGCTGCAAAGACGTATTACATAAGAACAAGGGAAGCTGCTGCAGGATCCAGGGTTCTCCCCATCTTCTCTATGGCGGCCAAAGAACCCCAGAAAGTGTTCACGATACAGACAGTTAGGTGAGGAGGGAGTGGTTAATTTTTCTGTCTCCTGAGACTCAATTTCTCCTTTCAGGTTTGCTGGGTAACTTTTTATCAGGTGTTTTTCATTAAAAGTCTCATTCATTTTGATGATAATTCACCGATGCTGACAAAACATTTTTACCTTTTCATCCAAGATTCCTGAAGTCATTAATACATTGGGTAATCTGAGAACAACAAATAAAGGTCCCTTTCCACCAATCAATAAAATGCAACCACCTCTACAATAGAATGTAGTGGGTCCTCAAAAGAAGGGGGGAAGTAGTATATGTATTTGCAACAGTAAATTGCTCTGATCCATTTCCCTTCTTTATTCTGGTTCTTTTTTTTTTTTTCATTTATTCCATCAAAGCCTTCATTTAAAAATGGTAGAACAAGGGAAGATGTGCAGGATATCATAAAAGAACAAAACTTTTCTTCGTGTGCAGCTCCTCAGCTCTTAAGTTGGAAAGCAAATCTATGACCTTGGCTTTGTGGTCATTATTATCTAGAATATAGGTCTCAAGCCTACATGTATGTTGAAATTACATCTGGGGGTACCCGGGGGCATCTGAGCACCCAGATACTCAGTGATTGAGCATCTGCCTTTGGCCCCGGTCGGGATCCTGGGGTCCTGGGATGGAATTCCGCATCAGACTCCCCACAGGGATCCTGCTTCTCCTTCTGCCTATGTCTCTGTCTTTCTCTCTCTGTGTCTCTCATGAATAAATAAAATCTTTCTTAAAAATCTTAAAAAAAAAAAAAAAAAGAATTACATCTGATCGCCATTAAATCAAATAGCTTTGTCTCACCCTAAGCCTGTTGAAATTCCATGGGCGATGTTTCTAGGCACTCAAGTTTGGGAACCACTGGTCTAGTCCATATATTCTAATTGAGTTCATTATGTGTCTGGGCCTGCCTGGAAATGACAAAGATGGCCTACTAGATCAATATTTTGGCTCTGCAGATGACTCACACAGGCAAAACAAAACAAAAGGAAATAGAACCTTGACAGCATTGCAGGGGGAAAAGTGACTCCAATTCTAATGAAATGCCAAGGAGGGAATTAAAAAGACTTTTCCACTCACACACCGTCATTGGTAAATACAGCTCCATAATGGTTCTCAAACCAGTAGAGAGAATCAGAATCACCTCGAGAATGTTTTACTAGTTGTTTTATTATAAAAGTTCTCAAACATACAGAAAGATAGACTATATCTACTTAACTGCCACACCTATAACATATTCACCACCTCCATTTAAAAGTAGTTAATGTTTTGCCATATATATGTGGGCATACGCATGCATGCACTCATAATGGCTAAACCCTTAAAAATAAATTATAGACATCATGATACATAACACCAAAACAAAATCCCTGGATAGCCCACAAATACTTCAGCACACATTTTCTAAAATTAATGACATCCTGGGCATAACCACAACACCATTATCATACCTAACTGAATTAAAAATAATCTCCTAAGATCATAGGACACTCAATCCATAACCAAGTTTCCAGGGAACTTAAAAAGACATACCAAAACAAAAATGCAAAGCTTCTTCTCCAGATTCCAAAAAAATGTTTATCCAGGTAGGCGACAATCGTGCTTGGAGAAATGCTGCTGTAGATGACTAATTAAGAATGCTTGTCTTTCTAATAACTGAGCTGCAGTTCACTTTTTGTACTGGGAAATTGCTTGGCGATTTGTAGGGCACTGAACAGTCATTATTTCATCTGATATTCTTTGCAAGGTTAATCTAAGGTAGAAAATAGAAGTGATGAAGCCCCAGGGGCCAGGAATCATTGTGACCTGCCAGGTCCTGTGGTAGATCACTGTGGCAGCATGGATTCCAACACTGGTGTAGTGAATAGAGGGTCTGACACCAGGAATCCTAGTTCTCACTCTGCCTATGGGAATCAGGGCATCGGACCCTACTTCTCTGGGAAGTAAACTGAAATTGAAGAACTAAACTAATGGTCCCTAAGATTCTTTCTGCTTCCATCTTTCTTCAGATCAATGCATCTCTGAGTCGTCTTTCAAAACCCTTGATGCATCTCTATTCAGTTCCATAGCAAATTTATACAGGGGTTTATTGAGTCATCAGAAAACACCCACTGATAGAATGTTGTGAAGAAAGAGATGGATTTAACAAAAATCTTCCCACTTGTGATGGCCAAATATAGCCAGGTCCCTTAAGCTCAAGGAGAATGTGAGCCAATACTGAGAAACCCCTTCAGTAAGTTAGGTGGGACAGGTTGTACCTGAGGAAGATTCTCTTTCTTCTGCCCTAGCTGGGAAGGCAGCCCTCTGGAATAGAAGCCGGCAGGGCAGGATTCTGGACCTTTGCACATGGTGCTGGCTGCCCTAAGGCCGCAGGTGTAAGGGAAAAGGGTGCATCTCTGGGGAGGTACAGGAGTCCAAGCCTCCTCTTCCTCACTCCTTTAAAACAAACTATAAAAATCTAAGAGCACAGTGCTGGCAAAGTCATCAGCTTCTAAACAGAAAGGATCTATTCAGCTTGAGACCCTCATTTCATTTTACAAGTGACCCCAGCACCCTCGCCCTTGCCTGTGTAACAAGGTTTCCATGCTTCCTTAAACCCCTGCCAGGCTCGCCAACATTCACCAGAGCATTCACAGTCTGCTGTGGACTGACAGGTGAGGACCAGAACTATTTAAAATTCTTCACTTGAGGGAGACTTTAATTTTATATGTATTGTGTGAATTTTTTACAAGTAGAACATATTCATGCATTGCTTGTGTAATTAAAAATAAATAATTAAAATCTCTGATGGCTGATGGGTTTTTCTTTTCAGACTCTCAAAGACAAAGCAATCTCCAGGGTGCAGCAATGGTTCTGAGGTTTTTACTGGTAATATGGGGAGCAGGAGGTGGGGGCAAGGGGAGTATGTGATGTGTGTTAGTGGAGGTGTGTGGTATGTGTGGTATGGTGTGTGTGTGTATGTGTGTGTATGGTGGGGAATGGGGGGTATGATGTGGGGGTGGCGTGCAGTATATATATGTGTGTGGTGGGTGTGTGTGGTGTGTGTGTGGTGTTGGGAGATATGGTCTGCATGGTGTGACGTATGTGGTGTGTGTGCATGTGGTGAGGAGGTCTGAGGGATGTGATGTGGGGGGGATATGGTATGTGTGGTGTGGTGTGTATGGTTTGGGGGGTATGATGTGTGTGGTGTGTGGTGTGGTGTGATAGGTGGTGTGTGTGTATAGTGTGGCATGACGGGTGATGTGTGTGTGGTGGGGGGTAGGGTGTGTGTTAGGAGTGTAGTGTGGAGGGAGAGTGTGGGGTGTGTATGGGGCTATGTGATGGTATGATGTGGGGTATGCATAGGGGCTGTAATGTTGGGGGGGGTTGGGTATGGGAGCTACGTAGAGAGTGTAGCGCATGGGGGGTTGTGGGATGTGTGTGTGGATGTGTGGGTGGTGTGGTGTGGCGGTGTATGTACATAGGGGGTGTAGTGTGGGGCGTGGGGGTGTAGGGCAGTGTGCTGTGGGTGATATGGTGTGGTGTATGTGGTATATGATATGTGTGGGAGTGTGTATGGGGGTGTGGAATGTGTGTGTGTGTGTCTGATTTGGAGGTGGGGGTTAGCATGGGCTCCCATTTATAGGAACTGAATGGAAATGGCCTAATAATGCTAACAGGACAGTAGAAATGCTTAAGCACATATACACAAACATGTGCATGCAGACCACGATAGTGCACGTGAAGGGCAACAGGAAAACTGTTGGCTGGCTAAGTACGGTGGGACATGGGCCAGCAGTGCAAGATGGGAGACAAAGATGTGGAATAAAGGACAAACTCTCCTGATTCTCGGTCTCTCAGCCTCTCCTGACTTCTCTCAGGATATCCACTCTTCTTACCCTCAAGGCTGTCAGATCTGTCCAGCCAGGAGCCATGCCCTCAGAACGTCACTCTTCATACCCCACCAGAGGCACCGGCATGTTCCTTCTTCAAAAGTCCTCTTCTCTCATTACAAAGTTAATCACCACCAGCAGTCTGTCCTCAGCCTTCAGGGAAGGAACTCTCCTGTGGTCAGGATGACTGGCCTGAGATCAGAAAGCCCCACAGTCTCACAAAGCAGAGTTAAAATCTAGAGCTTTCTGTCCCTGAGGAGTCACTCACTCCAGGAATGAGCCCTCTTCATGGGGCGTCAGACAGGGAAGTGACCTTCAAGGTCAGCGGGCCGGCACCCTGATCATCCATCATTGCTGCTCATTGCACCATATAATGATGGCTAGATAAGCTATCACCTTGGGGGCAAGGACCATGTCTTCTGTACCTCTGCACCCCTCACCACTTAGGGACTTGATGAAAATACTCAACACCATGTTTGCTTAATACATTTTTAAAAGAGAGCATCTCCTTCCACTCTATCGACAGCTCTACCAGAAGGAATGGGAAGTGATGGGTTCTGGAAATGGAGCACCAACTCCACCCTTCACAGGACATTCCGTATTGACCACTTTGGTGGGCATGTGACTTATGTCTGGCTGCCTTCCTCTGAGCCACTTTCTATTTTAGAGGAATTCTCCCACTAAACCAATCTGTCTTGGGAGTTGAGAAGACTAGCCACTTCCTTTCCTAGCCTCTCTTGCAGCTAGGACCCAGATTTACACTCTCCCAATAAGAAACCACTTTGCCAAATTTTTACACGGGAGCTGATGAGACTAGAGAAAAGGGACAGAGAGCAGTGGGAGTCATGACAGCTAGAAGGTTGAACTTTAGGTGGCAAAAGAAGCACGGTGCTGGCATCAATAGCAGGAGCAGTGGTGCTGCGTACCTACCCAAAAATGGCAGCTAGGCACACACTGGCATCTGGTTCTCTATAAGGGTAGTGGTAGCCTCCTCATCAGACCAGTTCTGTGGTGTGCATTAGGCATACCTCTGGAGGCTTAGCCCTGGTTCTCTGTGGGCAGCCCAAATGCATCTCAATATTCTGTTTCTGCTCTATCAGTCACCGTAATCTTCTGGAGTTTACAACCACAAACTTGATAGATCCAGCAAGGCACTTAATCTCTGTATTTCAGTTTCCTCATCTTTAGAATGAGTTTAGTTCCTTAGGGATAGAAGGAGGTAATATATGCCAAGTGTCTGGCATCAAAGGACTCAATAAATATTTTCCTACAACATAAGTCCAGTGGCAGTAATAGCCACCAGCCACAGCATAACCTTAGGTTCCTTTTTTGACTTTGGGATATTTGTGTGTCCTGGGGGTCTACACAGTTCTAGAGAGAGCCCAGGATGGGGACCAACAGTGGCCCTCATTAAAAAAAAAAAAAACCACAACTAATGTATCTAAGTTTCCCCAAATCCCCAAGAAGAAATAGAATGATCTTGGCACAAAGACTCTTTTAATCCTTTCAAGACTATAATTCCTTGCGTTTTCAAGATTTGCTGAACTGGAATAAGAAACAGTTGCAGAGTTATTACCTCTTGACATCTCTTTTACTCACAGACTGGTTGGTTTTTGCCCCTGTGTTAGGCTCCTGCATTTTACGGATATCATCAGATGGTGATAAAGAGCCACATGCTCTGACCAGGGAGCCTTAACAGAAATTCTAGAGAGCTTATCACTGCTTTAGACTCACCTTGTGGATTTGCAGATGACTTTGAAATTTGTTAACTGCAAGAAATGAAAAGCACTCAAACTGGCTTAAGCAAAAAAAAGGGGAATTCATTGGATGTGTAACCAAGGATCTAAGAGAATCCAAGGATGGTAAGGACAGTAAGGACAGCCAGATCTCTTGGGATGCCTGGGTGGCTCAGTGGATGAGTGTCTGCCTTCACCTAAAGTCCTGATTCCAGGGTCCTGGGATTGAGTTCTGCATCAGGCTACCTGTGGGGAGCCTGCTTCTTCTTCTGCCTGTGTCTCTGCCTCTCTCTGTGTCTCTCATGAATAAATAAATAAAATCTTAAAAAAAAAAAAAGACAACCAGATCTCAAAAGAATTTCTCTCTCCGTTTCTCTAGGACCACATGAAGCCTTGTCTCAAATCCTCTCAGTGGCCCACTTCATTATATCCCCCTGGATAGCCACATGGACGGTTCCCTTGTTTTACCTCTCCTTCCTCCTTGTCAAAATAACAGCCTCACAACCATCAATATCAATCTTTATGGCCTTAGGGGCTTTTTTTCCCTTCATACGACTAGAGATATAAAATACGTTTATTTATTCTATATCTCTC
This sequence comes from Vulpes vulpes, assembly GCF_048418805.1. Lineage (NCBI taxonomy): Eukaryota > Metazoa > Chordata > Mammalia > Carnivora > Canidae > Vulpes > Vulpes vulpes. Next base: position 86,977,107 of record NC_132787.1, on the reverse strand, counting down.
CCTTACTCCACCAGAATGTAGACTCTCTGAGGAAAGGGATTTTCTTTTAGGCAGTGTTGCATCACCTGTGCCCTGAAGACAGTATGACACATAGAAGGTGCTCATCGAACAGTTTTAAATGAATAAAGAATGAATGAGGAAGGGATTTTCCTTCTCTCCCCAGTCTTGTTCTCTGTTTCTGGGTACTCATAGAACAAAATGGCTGCCTAGCACCAGTCTCTGTGACCTCCCCTGAGCCCCCATTTAAGCTCCTAATTATTGATGAATTTAGTTTCTTAGTGAAACCCTTGAAGAGAGAAAGAATCTGATCGGCCCAGTTCATCCTACTAGAGTTCCTTTGGAGTCCACTCCATACTCCACGACCTTTAGCTATAGAATGGAGCCCAAAACACAAAAAGGCAGCCAGGGCTGTGGGAAGAATGAATTTGCATCTTTAAGTAAAAAACCATCATGTACACAGTCTTTGTTTTATTTACTTTGTGTTCCCAGTGGGGAAGCCGGACAAGCACTAATTGGTTTTTGTTATTAAATATGTACACATGCGATATTAAAAAAAATACACAAAACACACAAGTATGGGTCTTTCTTCATGGATTCCCAATTGTTTCCATGAAAGCCCTTTTAAGTGGATCTTCTCAGGAACCCTGATCAGAAGGCTAGCCTTAACATGGAACCAGAACCCAAACTCAGCAATTGAGCTTTTCTCCTGATAGATGTTTCAGTGATGGCTTCCTTCTCTCTTAAGAAAACCTTCAATATTTTTCTTCTGGTCATCCAGTTGCTTATGAGCTGAACTATTTTCATCCACAACCCCTCTCATGCCAGTTCTTTCAGTGTCTTTCCCCAGTTAGCCTTAAAATAAGACAAAACATCTATTATGCTATAAAACTCCATGTTTCTCTTTCATCCATCCCTCACAAGGAAGAAAATCATCCCAACCAGCTCCCTCTTCTCTTTAGCTAGACTTGGGTGCAATCACTGTGATATTAATTAATTAACAGGCTCTTGGCCTGGTTGCCCTGGCAATGCTCACCAAAGCATCAGAACCCTTCCAACAGAATAGCAAAACTAGTAGCCAATTAACTGTTTTCTTCACACATATAAGCCAAATACATGGAACACCTGGCGCAGAGATGGGCACCCAGGGGATTTTCAGTAAATACTTACTGGCTAACTGGCAACACCAAGGCCAATAAGAAGGGTGCTGAATCTGCTGCTTTGAACACCTGAAGCATTTAGAGCTGGCGGCTGAGACACCATCCTAAAGGAATAGCAACCAATGTAATTTTACAAGGGCATCATCATGGTTCTAAGACCTTAGCAATAATCTGGAAGAGCAGGGAAGGGACTACAAGCACTTTGCTGGGCCAGGCTGTGCTTGGAGGTGAAGAGGGAAAAGCTGAAGCAATTCTTTCTGCCTGTCATTCCCACTACCATCTCTCAAAGCAACAAAGAAGACCCTCCACTTTGGACCTCAGGCTCAGGTGTTCCTCCATTGCAGGACATTAGCCCACCTCATGCTGGGTCAGATGTCCAGGCAGGAAAATCTCGCTCATTCAAGTGTAACAGAGACTGCCAATGGTATGTATAAATACGAGAACTAGCTTTCAGCTTAGTCACAGGCATGAGTTTTCCAGCTTGTTTCTTCTCAGGCTATGTTTGTGGCTCTACTCTTTAGGAAAATTGAGTCCTCCCAGGTACATCTCAAATTCAAGTGGGAACTGTTTACTCCATCACATGCTCAATCACTGATTCCTTCTCACATTTCTTTTGAAAATAAAGAATGGAGAGACCCGTTAAAGCTAGTCTACTTAAAGGAGAGTTTATTGAGAATATACAGAACTTGTAGTCACCTGACCCAGTTGGGCCTTTTGGAAATAGGATCCAAGTAATTGAAAGGCACAGGACCGAAGCAAGTGGCTACCCTTTGTTTCTCTCTGACACAAATTGTCCTTTCATTGCAACCTCTCTCTAGCTTGCTCTATCTTCCCTTGTTGCTCATGGGTTCTACTCTCATAATTTCAGCTTTGGCTTGCACTGGAGCTGACTCTGATGCCATTGCTTGTATACACGTTGGGCCCAGGTAATGACAACCCTCTTAGTCCCTCAGTATTCCACTTCCAAATTTCAAGAGAGATCTGATTGGCTCAGCTCCACTCAGGAAACTTCTCTAGACCAAACAATGATATGAGAAGTAAAGGGCAAGAGCAGGTTGCATACTCTAGTCATGACTGCCTTGATCAACGTTCTCAATCTGGGCTGGGAGCAACTGGCCAAGAAGGAAGCTTTGACTAGGGCAGGAACCCCAAGCTATGTTGACTGCAGCTTCTGGGATGGGAATCTCTTGAGTTTTTATTTCCTGAATTTTCTGTGCACTGCTGCCTGTCATTCAACACTTAATTTTGTTCTTCCATATTTTCTTTACACTTTTGAGCATCCTTTTTCTGACCATGGCTTTTATAGTCCCATCACCTACCCTCACCTATAGTTACTCTTTTAAAAAATTTTTTATTTATTTTAGAGAGAAAAAGCATGAGCAGGGGGGAGGGGCAGTGGGAGAGGGAGATAAGCAGACTCCCCTCTGAGTGGGAAGCCCAAAGCATGGCTCAATCTCAAGACCCTGGGATGGTGACCTCAGCCAAAATCAAGAGTTGGATGCTTAACTAACCAAGCCACCAAGGCACCCCTCAACCACAGTTAGTCTTAGATAATATTCCTAGATTCATTTTTGGATGGAGGGTACCATATACAATATGTATGGTGTATGATGGTTTAGGATCTTCCTCTAGACATTCCACATCTTCCACCTCTACACTCACCTGCTCATACTCCAGTTATCTGAGCATACAGACACCTTCCTGCTCACTGAAAAACATTTGTCTCCAAAACTCATGTTGACACAGTATTCTATAGCCATCTGTCTATCCAAGTCTGTTCTGTAAGTCATTTAGTCAGCAAAATCTACTTCCTTTGAGAATTGAAAGACTTAAACTTAATGAAGATAGTCATAACATATCAATCAGGATGGTCCCTGAGTCCAAGTTAAGCCATAAACCAGTTTGCACAAATTTTTCAATTCTGACTTATTTTCTAGAGACCAACGGCTTAATTATGATTCCTAGAACTTAATACAACCAAGTGCTTTTTGAGTGAGTTCAAGACAATAGCCCCCATTCAAAGTAAAAGCTGCACATTAACTTCTTCATTTATTCACCAACTATTCACCTGGTATGTGTTAAGTCTGACCTTCTAAGGCAAAGGAGACACAGGTGAACAAAAGCAGACAAGTCCCTGCTCTCCTGGAGACATACATTAATCAAGTATCTGTACTACTGACATGATTATAAAGTAAGATGAGGACAATGAGGGAAAGAACACAGTTTGAGATCATAAAACAAAGGAATTTTATCTAGACTGGGGCGAGGGGGTTGAACTGGAGGCTTTCTTGAGGATGTGAGATTTGCATTCAGTGCAGAAAACAAAGTTACCTAGGCCAGGGGGCAAGGATGAGAAGAGAACTCTAGGAGGAGGAGGACCAGCATGCGCAAAGGCCATGTACCCAAACGCAGTGTGTTGCATTTAAGGGAGCACAAGGCGTCCCAAGTGAAGAGATGCTAATATACAATAAGACCAGAGAGGCAAGGGGCAGCTCAACTCCATAGAACGTTTGAGGTCATGTTCAAACCTGTAGGCTTTATCCCAATAGTTAGGGAAGCAGTGCCATGGGAGGATTTTAAGTGGCAGGTGGGTAAGGAAGGGTTGCAGAGGGCTGACATTATGAGATTGCTGTGTTCAAAGACTCTCTCTGGCTACAAAGAAAAAAATGATTTGGAGCGGGGGAAGAATGCTGTGGACAGACCAAAGAAGCAATGTAGTAAATATAAGCAAAATGGTGGAGCTGGGACCCAGCCAGTTGTGCCCAGGTGGGAGCAGGGTATGGATTTGAGACATATTTGGGGGCAAACTATCAAGAAAGGGCTGTGCAGTCTGCTGAGAGAGCTAATGTACATGCATAACCTGTCAGAGTTCACCTATTATTTTATTTTATTTTTATTTTTTGAGTTAACCTATCTTAAACGACAGAGAGAAACTGGTTGAAGTCGGGGAGGGTAGTGTTAGCTCTGACCAGGAAAGCCATCATGGAGAAAGAACATAGCTCTGAACTGAGGCTTATTGAACATAATTCGATTTGGACACACTGGGATGGGGGACACTGGGGACCCCAGATATTCCCTGGGTACATGTTTCAGCGTTCAGATGACGGGTTGTTGCCATAGTATACTCTATACGTAGCCTTCTAATTGCCCCCTAAGGAGTAAAACCTGAAAAAATAAATCAGGTAATCTTGAAAGAGGACAGGGGTATTCATTTAACATTGGCCAACATGTGTGGTATGTGTCTCCTTTGACAGCCACTGTGATGATACACAAATTGACATCCCAGAGGTGCTGCCCTTAGGATGCTTATGGTCCAAGTTCACCATCTTCACAGCCTAGGGAGCAGTCTCTAAAGCAGTCTGAAGACCACCTGGGCAGCTTGCTCAAAGTTCAGATTCCCAGGCTTCTCCCAAGACCAACCAAATCTAACTCTCTGGACTGAGACCCTAGAACCTTCCTTTAAAGCCACCTCACCAGAGGGTGTGTCTGCACCTCAAGTGCAAAAATGGGGTGAGCAGGGTGGCTCAGCGGTTTAGTGCTGCCTTCAGCCCAGGGCCTGATCCTGGAGACCTGGGATTGAGTCCCACATCGGGCTCCCTGCATGGAGCCTGCTTCTCCCTCTACCTGTGTCTCTGCCCCCCTCTCTCTCTGTGTCTCTCATAAATAATAAACAAAATCTTTAAAAATATTTTAAAAAATTTTAAAAGTGGGGTGAGTGGACAGAGGGAACAAGCATTCTCCAAGTGACTGTATGTGAAAGCATTTTACATATTAATTAATTTAACCCTCCCCATAATATGGCCATGTTTCTATTGTTACTTCCATTTTACAGACAAGGAAACACAGCTGCAGAGAGGCTGAGGAATTTACCTAATGATCCGACTCATGTTATAAAATGGAGGTTTCCAAAGGTGAGATCTCTTGTTTCACAAATGACATTTTTTTTTTAAGTTCAATGTAACAGTCAAAAATGGAGACAGTCTGCCACCTTTTAGCTCAGCAAAAGAATGGCATTGGCCCATTTGATGAAAATGCCCCATGAAGATCTATGATCTTCCCAACAGACACAGGCAGAGTTCCTCTGGGCATCTCTCACACTGGAGAAGTCAGGGAGAGAAGGAGCCGAAGGGAAAGAGGGGGCCAGGGAAGAACAAAGCTGACTCACAAGTTGGTAAACTGAGTCAGGCGGGCCTGAAAATCACTGGAAGGGCCACTTGGGGAGTTCATACACATGCTATCGATTGACAAAGTCATTTGTTTGCAGATGAAATGGCCTCTGGAGCACTGAGACTCCCTGTAGAGCCACTTCTTTAGGGAGAAACAGCAAGCAAAAACATCAACACCCCTCTCCCCCTTCCCTCCACTGTCTTTTAAATATAACCACCTGGGTCAGGCACTCCCTGGCCCCTCCTGGATTGCAGATCATACCCAGCAAAGCAGACACACACCCAGAAGACCAAACCTGCAATTAAGCCACTGGGAGTTAAGAGGAGAGAATTGCCAGGTAGGATAAACAGGCACAGAAACGGCAGACGAGGGGGGAGGTTTAATTCTGTCGAGCAGGGAAGATTGGCAAGCATGTCCCAACTGGAGCAGATTATTGCAGTGGAGGTGAAATATTTCATAGGATATTTTCAGAGGGAGATGCATGCAGAGGAAACTGTTCCAAATATTTTTTTTAAATATCTTTGCAGTAACAAGCTAGGTAGGAGCATGTGGGTAATTGATGCATATGCATGAGAGCATAATTAAGAACTATAAGACCTGGAAGATTTTCAAGCTCTATGGCAATTATAAACTATGAAAAAATACCCTTCCTTGGGGTGTAGGGCTATTATTCAAGCATCTCTCCTCATTATGGGAGCTGGAACTTACATAGCACCGCACAGAAATGTAATAAACAAGGGTGAGCTGTCATAAACTAATAATGATTCTTGGCTTTGTGTTTTTCCAAGAGTCTTCCCACACATTATCTTATTTGATCCCTACATGTATTAGTTTCCTATTGCTGCTGTAACAAATTACTACAAATTGAGAGGCTTAAAATAACGTAATTTTTTTTGCTCTTACAGTTCCGAAAGTCAGAAGTCCCAAATGAGCCTCCTGGAGCTAAATCAGTGTATCAGCAGGAGTGGCTCCTTCCCAAGACTCCAGGGGAGAATCTCTTTCTTGCCCTCTCTAACTTGCAGTCCTTGGCCTGTGCCCCCTTCCTGCATCTTCGGGGCCAGCCACATAACATCTTCAAGTCTCTCTGATTCTTTCACCACATCACCTTCCATCTGGAGGATCTCCTGCCTGCCTCTTGCAAGGACCCCTGTGATTATAGCAGACCCATCTGGATAATCCAGAATAATCCCCTCATCTGAAAATCCTTAATTTGATCATATCTGCAAAGACCCTTTGGCCTTAAAGGTAACATATTTATAGCCTCCAGGGATGAGAATGTGAGAATCTCTGGGGGAAGTTACTCAGCCAACCACATTGCAGAAACCCTAGAAAGTTGGTTCATAAATCCCATTTTGCAGATGAAGAAACAGATTCAGAGGGTTTCTTTATTTGCCTTTGTTGGGTAAGGTCATGCATGTATCCCACCAAGATTTATTAAGTCCTCTGTGTAGCAGACACTATTATATACACAGCGGAGGAAAATCTACTTTAAGGAGCTTACATGCTAGTGGGGGAAATAGACGAATATTTAAAGATTCACATAGATGCAAATACATTTGTGTTTTAAAAGAAAATAAAAGAGTAGTGGAAAAAAAAGCAACAGAGGAATCATCATTTAGGTTTGGAGGGTTTACCCAGGGGAGACCTCTTTGAGAGGTGTTTGTGCCAAGACTTGAAGATGTATGGGAGTAAAGAGTCAAGATGAGAGGGAACAGCATGTGATGCTGAGGGAACAGTAAATGAGGATTCCCTGGAGTGGGGAGGAACCTGCAATTGCAAAAAGACCAGTGTGGCTGCAGCATGATGAGTAGATGTTGCCTCTGCCTGGAAGTCTTCCCTGATTCTGGATTATGAACCCTCCTTGGTCTTGCATAACCCCTTACACTTACCCCTCCTCAGAGCACCATGCTGATTTTAATAAACCTGAGCATTTGGGTCCCTTTAACTAGAATACCAATTGTGGATGAACCAGGCTGGGTCTGTTCATCTCTGAATGCCCAGCCTCACACAGTTGTAGACATGGAGTAGGTTCTAAATAAACACTCACGGAATAAAGGTATGAATGAATAACCTAGAAACTGCTTCCTCTATAAATCTCCCTGTGCCCATGAGATCCATCAGGCTGCAGAGTTACTGACATTGTAACTACTGTGCACAAAACTATTACTCCTTTATTTTTCCATAGCTGATCTGATCTTTCTCACAAGCCTCCCCTTCTCTTCTCAATATCCCTCCATCTGCCAGATAGTGAGGGGGAAATCCTATATTTGGTTTATCTGGCTCGATTCTTGGTTGTATGTGTCAGCAGCCTCTTTGTATAACTTAGACTCTTTAGCATACTCAATCTTTCAGATTTCTGATCTGTTCCCACCAAGAGGACATCCAGGGAAACAAAGAAGGCTTTTCTGCATGTGGTCTTGTAGCTATTCTATGCTATGCCTCTGCTCAGTAGAAACTAAATTCTTCCATGTTGGAATGGAAGCTGTCTGAAGACAAGGACTTACCTCTGCCAGGCACTCTGGGCAATACTGAAAGTATGGAGAGAATGTCCTATGACATCAGTACCACTATTAATTGTAACTAAGGGGGACAGATCACATCCCAAGGGAGTCAGCACTCTGTGACTAGCTAGTAAAACAAGCCAAAATGGCTGGGGATGTACTTTTTCTTTGTCTCATTTTCCTTAACTGTGAAAAATGGAAAATAAAAAAATATGGATAACATTCTTTGGGCTCAATTTACAAAATCAAGGTGAAAAAGACATTTGGGGGAGGGAAGTCAAGAGATCCAGAAAAAAAAGTAAGATCATTGTCCCCACTCCCCAGCCACCCCCTACTCTGATTTGTCTTCCCGACATTGTCACTTTCACTGAACGTCAAGATCCCATAGAGTCAAATTCTAGGATCTCTCTCTGGGATTCTAGAAATTCCGTTGTTGTCTGATCCTGCCTTCTTTTCCAGCCTTGTCTTTCCTGGTTTTGTAACCTCGAGCAATCTGTTTTAACCTCTCCCTGCTTCAGCTTCCCTATCTGGAGCTATACCTCCCTGCCTCACCACTGTGTCACCTGACATGACACAGGCCAGAGAGTAGTGGTTCGGTACCCATCGGGTCCTTCCAGGCAGGGAGGCCTACCCGGACAGCCCATGTTATGTTAGATCCTTCTTCCAGTTTCTGCTCTGGGCCTGGAATGCCTGCTCACCTAAGGCCTCTCCAGGTATCCTTCCCTTCTTCTAAAGCACAGGGCACATTCCCCTAGGATAAGCCAGGTCAGAATTCTTCACACCAATCTCTTCCTTGCTGAAGACTTACTGTATCGATCCAGGTAGGATCAGACATTTCAGGCCTCATTTCTCTTCCATTTGTTCCATGTGATCTCTTTCTTCAACTAGCTGTCAACCCCTTGAGGACGGTGTCTTAGACGTCCTAGCACAGAGAAGGGACTCTAATATCCACTCAGTGGTAGAACTTTTCTGGATCCTCCTGAGCCCCAGGCTCACAAAGGTCTACAAACTCGGACCACAGGCTCACAAATGCAGAACCCATCAGCCTGGCCAGACCTACAGGCTCCGACAGCAGTGGGAGGCTTCTCTCAAATGGAGAAGGTGGTAAGAAAGCCGATTTGCCCATAAGTAAATAACTGTTGTAATTATGGAACATTATTCTCAACAGACCAGCGGATGGAAACCAATTTGCATAACAGACGTGGTTATTCATGGAAATGTTTGTGATTTATCTACCAAAGCAGATGAAGACCCTAAAATTAATGCATGCATGCCGGCTCCAGCAAGCCAAACACTCATTTCCTCACCCTCTCCTCGACAAGGCAAATGTGTTGCCAACGGGTCGGATTCAGTGTCCTGCACTGGGGAGCTCCGGACCAAGTGCAGGTCTGAGAGCAGGAGAGGAGCGAGGATGAGGAAATGCACGAGCCAGCATTTGCCATTATGCCAGGAGGTGAGAGTTGCCAGTGCCCATCGGGCAGGTGTCTGGTATGAGTCTGGTATGTTCTGGAAACGTCTGACCGGAGCCTCTCTTGGAGGGGGATGGAACATGTGAAAGCTAACAGAGAGAGGTGGGTAGAAACACTGTTCTCTGCATACGTCAGAACCATTTTAGTGATTTTTCATGAAAACAGGAGCTTTCGTAAGAAACGTGGATTTTCACATCTTGGCCCAGAATTTTAGATGTAGGCGGTGAATTAAGGTGCCTCCCTTTGTCCCCAGGGAAGCTGCCACCCTAAGACACATCCAACACAAAACCATCTGTAAACTCGAAGAACGTGACGTGCCACGAAAGTGCCATGTGTTAAAATGAAGAACCTTGGCAGCTGTGCATGTTTGAAACGTCCCCAGAGAGTTCTGATTTAAGGCCCCACTGGTCAGATACTCTAGGGAGGTATCCAGGTATCCACAACATGTAAAGCACCCAAACCCCTAGAGCTCATGGTTTGAAAACAAGTAGGAGCCTCAGTTTTGAAGCAAACTGACTCCTTCCAAGACCACTTTCCCTACAGGGCTGTGATAGCCAGAGTAGAACAACCAGCAAAGACACCAAGCCACAGGGAACAAATGGGTAATCCCCAAATGAAACCTCATAAATCTAGGGCTCTAAGGAGGGATTCACACTTGAAGATACAGACCTGAGGTTTAAGTTATTTGTTTCTCCTAAATATTAGCTTTTAAGTGTCTATAAGCCACATTTGTTTGCTTACCACTTTTCTTTTTTTAATTCTTTGTAAGGGAGAAGCTTTCAGTTTCAAAACCCCAAACTTAAAGGTTGGTTCTGCTTATGGCCCATGCACACTATTACTTTTGGCTTAAAGGATCTTTATTTAAGCTCCCATGGGCTCCTAGCAACATGCCAGGCAGCTATTAATGAAATACACTGACCCCTGTGGTGCTTTATGGGCGGCTTGCAGGGCAGGTCACAGAGTCTCCTTGCTCAGGCCTGAGAGGAACCCACGCTCCTGAGGGGGATTCACTGCCTAAAGGGAGCTGGGCTGGGGGAAGGATGGGGAGGGCACCCACAGGTGCCAGAGGGCCCGCCCTGCACACTTGCTGACACAAACCAACATAAAATCACCTGCAAAGTTGGACAGCATGGACAGCCACGGAAGCTCCGTGCGCTCACATGAGGACAGTAGTGTCGCACCAGCGTGAGCAGAGGAATGACAGTAACTGACAGCTGATGGCGCGCAGTCGGGAAGCAGAGCTCACCGCTGTTGCGCAACGCCGTCCAGGGGGACAGGGGGTGCGCAGCTGGCAGCACAAATATTTAATCACTAGAAAGGCCTCTGCTGCTGCAGCTCAGGCTCGTCTCACTGTTTAGTCATGTAATGATTTGTTTTGCTTTTCTAGGTGCTCAGAGGTGGCCCTTCTTGGAAGGCGGGTGTCCCCATCTGGTCACTCCAAAGGCACATCCTCTGTTGGCAATTGCAGATTGAATTCCCAAGAGACATTAAAAGTACATGAGCGTGATGAGGGGGGGCCCGGGTTCCCAGAAACCCCTCACTTCTGGATGCCCTGACCTGGGGTTTCTGACCACGAGAAACTAGCCTGCTTCTCCTCTCCAGCTTCCTGCTGCTTCTCATTAAGGGGACTTCCAACATCCTTTATCTGACTGAAAAAGCATCTGATTTTTTCCCCTCAAGGTTTTATTTATTTATTTGACACAGAGAGAAGGGCGGGAGAGAGAGCACAAGCAGGGGGGGCGGCAGGCAGAGGGAGAGGGAGAAGGAGGCTCCCCAGAACAGGGAGCCTGATGTGGAGCTTTATCCCAGGACTCTGGGATCATGACCTGAGCCGAAGGCAGACACCTAACCGAGTGAGCCGCCCCAGTGCATCTGATTGTTTTTGATGCATGATGTAGAAAGCTGGAAAAGCCTCAGGAGGGGTGCTGGGCATACCTAGGAAATGAGAAATCCTGGGAACTGGCTGCCTGGAGACTGTCTTGGGCTGTGGAATAAGGATACAGACATGGGATGAAGAGAAGACATCTCAACTGTGGATTGGGAGAGCTGTGACTTTCTGAGAATCCTGTCCCAAGGCTGGGTTTCTCCCCTCTTAGGAAGGTCAAGATTTGGGAATAACTGATCACGCTCAGCCCTGCTCTACCCTCTACCTCCTGGGGTGAGCAGCTGCAGACTGCCTGCGTCCTGCCCCGTCTCTGGGGCAGTGCGCCCTGCTGCCTCCCCAGCCTCCCCCACACATGGTGGGCGCCACATGGCTGGGTGCCCATGCTATTAGCAAGCCCACCTGGTCACCAGACCTGATGCTACATCCCTCAACTTGGTCTCTAACAGTGATAAAAATGACATTTATACTCTAGTTTTATTTCTCAACTTATTGAGAATCTGGACAGGGAAGAGGTATGCTATTTATTGGGCCTCTCAACAGCTTTGGTGGAAAGAGTATAGGAGTTGAAGCCAGGAGCCCCATGTCTGAATTCTGACTCAACTTCCTGGTTGTAACTTGGGCAGGTCATTTAACCCCCCAGATCTCCAAGGGTGGTTTGTGGATCCTTCCAGGGCCCAGAGGAGTCAAACTATTTGAATAACAGTGCTAAGCTGTTCTTGCCCTTGTGTCCTGTGTTGACATTTACCCCAATGGTGCAGAAGCAGTGGTGGGTAAACCACAGGTACCCTGGCACCAACCTGCCCAATTGTGACTGAACCACGTACTCTCGTCATGTCCTTCAGCAGCACACACTCATGGTAAAAAAGGGGGAAAAATATGCCAATATCACTTAAGAATGTCTTTGATGAAGCAGTAAAAATGACTAATTTTATTAATTCTCAGCCCTTGCACTCATGTCTTTTTACTATTTTGTGTGAGGAGAGTACATTTAAAGGGAGTTTAGCAGCAGAGTACCCCTGGTGGGGCACCTTCCCATGAACAGCGTTCTCTGGCACACTAGAGGGCAGATTTCCAGCAAGTTCCAGGGTTCAGATTTCCACAGGCTCTGCCACATGACACCACAGTGACTTCTCTGCCATTCATGAGCGACAGACGTGGCCTCTTCATCAAAGTCTGGATCAGCTCTGAGAGGGGGAAGGCGGCCCTCCCTCGGCCACCCTATCTCAACCCTAGGGGTAGCACACGACTTGACCCCTGCTAATGTTGCGTTGCTTAGCTCTCATTATGCTTTGTCAGCCAATCTCCTGTTACAAAGTCTTTATCTGAAGCTTTCCTGTTCACCATACTGTGCATTTCTCTCTCCTGATTGGGCCCCGATGGCTCCTCCAACAATAAGATGGTTTCCTTCAAACAACCATCCCCTGGAAAGGAAATCCTGTTTCAACAGCCTCCTAGCATTCGGTGAGATTCCACAGAGGTAAAAAGTAATTTTTAAAGCTCCTGCCCAGAAGGCCTGGTCTTATTGGTTTGCATCTGGGTGGAGAATGCCTTGTCTTGTTTACTGAATGCCCCATCTGCTTCTCGGGCTGTGCCTATTACACATCTCACAGGATGGATGGGACAGAGGGGCACCCAGGGGGCTCAGTCAGTTGCACATCCAACTCTTGGTTTCCTCTCAGGTCATGATCTCAGGGTCATGAGATCAGGCCCTGGATCAGGCTCCACACTCAATGGGGAGTCTACTTAAGATTTTCTCTCTCTCCCTCTCCCTCTGCCCTCCCCACCACCACCACTTGTGTGCATGTTCTCTCTCTCTCAAATAAATAAATACAATTTAAAAAGAAAAGATGGATGGGACAGAAAAAGCTTTCTGGCTGAGTGGGGAAAGCTAAAGCTGAGCACAATCTATGAAGCCACATGTTAGCCTCTTCTTCTTTCCCTACCTCCTTGAGGACCCGCCTGATGGACTGTGGCCTGGGCAGAACAGCAGGGCTTGGAGAGGCCCCCTGTACACCTGTCTCAGAGCTCCCCTGTCCCCATCACACTTTCAGCCTGGCCTTTGTCTGGGTCTCTGAGACATGCAGTGGAATGGAGCAGCCTCCTTGTCCCATCTCCCTTCCCAGAGCAGCTCATTCCTCAGCCAGCAGACCCAACTGGAAAGGCACTTATCAGGACCTTCTAAGAACTGGGGAAGAGGGCCCAGAAAGAGATAAGTCATGAGAACCTACTGCTTCCTGTAGACCTTGGGTAGTCCACTTATGTTCTCTGAACTTCTTCCCATTTCTAGTTCTGCCAATATGTCCTCTGATAAGCTAGTAGAACAACCTCTCCCAGACAGGCTAAATCCTACTACAGACACTTGTCATGACAGCCAGTGTCCCTCTCTTGAGGAGTCTGCTTTCTCATGCTTGGTCCTATCTACCTAGATCACCCTTCTCTCCTCCAAGCATTCATGCTGAGTATGTGTCCTCCAGGAATGCTTCCAAGACTCCTGGATTAACTAATCTGAGTTCCCCAGTGTGGTCCTTATACCCTGTACTGGGATGACTTCCTTGCATTTTTCGCCAACCACACTGCAACCTCCTTAAGAACAGGAGCTGAATTTTCATCTCTGGGCACTAGGATTTAGCCTAGCCTATTTAAAAAACAAAACCAAAAACTGTATAAATAATAAAATCAAGTACATATGGTAAAGTAAAATTCAAAAAAGGACTGTCTTACCTGTGCTTGGGTTGTTAATAAACAGTAGCTGTTACTTAGAGCCTGGTTTTACTAATAAAGAAACCAAGACACAGAGCTTGACTAGCTTAAATCCCACAGTATGTGACAGAGGCTGGGCTCTGACCCCATTTTCTTTGTGCCCTTTGCTCAGGACAAGAGGAGGGAGCAGCAAGGTGACTGGGAAATGGTCCAGGCGGTGCGGTCTTTGGCATGGCTCAGTGCTCTGCGTGGTAGGTGGTTTGGGTGCTGAGGACTGTTGGAAAGGGGGCACTGAGGAGTCTCCTCCATCTACCACACGTGTAGACACAGCACCCACATGTCAGTAGCCATGCCAGACAGTTGAAAGCACACAGTCCTGCCCCAACTCCTACTTCCTGCTCCAGCTCCAGGTGTCACAGGGGAAATGACCTTGCTGCAGTGAGAGAATCTGACCCCACCACCAGCATGCTATTCCAGTCACCAAATGGAAGGGCTCACAACCAGACCAAGAGGCTCAGATCACATGGTTGATTGAATCACTTTAAAACACAGTGAGAAGCAAAGGGGGAGAGACAGGGTAAGTAACACACTCAAAATACCGAGGGAGGTGGAAGGACCACACTACTGAATCCTGGGTGGTGCAATGCTCATGTGTCCATCCCTCTGCCGCCTCAGCCCTTCGTGCTGTTGGTGGAGTTACAGGCACCAGAGTGGAGGCTTGAGCATGGAGCCCTTCTTAAAGGCAAGAAGGGTCTGAAGCCCAACTGTCAGAGAGATACAGGGGCAGGGCGGGCCCGTCACAACTGCAGCTCGCCAATTGGTCAGTTGGGAGCCATGGCTCTGTAGCTGCATTCCCAGGGCTTAGAATGGAGCCATATGGGGGGCACTGACGGGCGGCTGATTGAGGAGGGAGTGCCTTGTGGGCCTCTTGTATGTTTGCTGCATCCTGAGTATTTGGGGCTTCACGTGCCTTGTGGATATTCAGCGTGAGTCATGAATATTCTGTGACTACTGTGCGCCTCCCTCCCTATCTGTGTTTACACGTGCTTCCCTTTATCTACATCAAGTGTGTCTCTCAAGCCGTCTGCTTCTACACTTAGCGTGATCTATCCTCATCCATTTGTTTCTCTTATTTTCTAGAGCAGCATCAAATATTCTCCAATAATCTAGCAAATGCACATGATACCAGGCCTGTTCCTAGAGCTGTAACCCCCAGCTGTGGGCAAAACTTCCACCATATGGTGTACAGAGCTGTCTCACACTCAAAATCTTATTTAATCTTTGTCACCTTCCTGTGAGGCAGGAGTTACCACCAAATCAGAAGGTGAGCACACCAACACCGGAAAAGTTAAATGATTTTCCTGAGGCCACACAATCACACAGCCTGTTGGTGGCAGAGGGGATATAAGCTCAAGCCATCCGGCTTCTGGTCAAGAGTGTTTCCTATGTCACCAGCACCTCCTCGCAGGATCATTCCCACCCCCTGGAAGACGCCACCTTTCACAGCAGAACTCACAGAATTTAGGCCTCTTCTCCCAGATTCCAAGCCTCACAGCCAGGCTCTGGCTGACCTGAAGCCACCATTGCTCCTGGAAGCCTGGGTGTCAGACACACTCATCCACACTGACAGGACAAATATTTGGAGCAATGAGCAGGCCTGAGCGACAATCTCCTAGAACTGCTTCCAGGCAATGCCTACTAACCTAACTACGTGTTACAGCCTCCTAGAGTCCACAGGAAGCCTGCCTGTGGCCCACTCCTTCCAGAAGTTCCTTCGTCATGCAGAGATGGTGGCAGTTTGAGGAGAGGAGACCACCATGGTCCTCTCAACATTAAACCCCAGGCCAAAAAAAAAAAAAAATAAACCCCAGGCCAAGGACACCCTAAGAATCTCTGATTTCTCCTTTCTCAAGGAAGCCAAAGACCAGAAAAATAACGTTCTTCATGAATTACCATCTGAGATGCATCCAGGGAGACCCAAACTGCACGCAATGGGAGGCTTAGCCCAAAGGCCAGTCTTGCTGAGAGGCCTGAACCGGGCCCACTAGCATGTGTGGTACCAAGGGTGAAAGGTTGGAGGTGGGCAACCTAGGGACCCACACCTGGTCCACCTGCTGTGCCTGAGCACATGCTGTTGCCCGCTATGTGGCCTCGCAGGGCTGACTCCCACCATTACTGCTGGTGAACAAATTGGTCTGAGAGCTGTGTGAGTGGAATGTCAAGCTTGGTGAGGCTTCCTCTTGGGGGACACTTGATGTGAGGCCAATGGGAAGTCAGAACAAAGACGACAATCATTTCGATCCTTTCATTCAGCCAAAATGAAAACGAATCCGGGACCTGGATCGTTTGTACAAAAGCTTTCAAAGAGATGGTTTCCAAGCAGAATCGAAGCTTGGGTATCAGGCATCAGAACCTCGTGGCCTCTGCTCTGCCATGGTTCAGAAACCGTTTAGCTTTTCCCCTAATAGAGAGGGCCCAGCAGAGGCCCAGTTCTGTGCTGAGCAATTGAAGTATGTGATCATGTGTGATCCACAGGGCGTCCTCTGGACTGTAGATATGAACACTTGGTGACTCATTAAGGTAACTTATACCAGTGGATGGTAGAGCTGGACTCAAGTACGCATCTTTTTTTAAGGCTAGCCTGTGTTCTTGTAAATTCGTTATGTCCTGCCAGAGGCTGATTTAGAAGTTTTACAACCCAATCTCCTCCAACTGCACACATAACTTTTTTAAATCATTGAATTGAGAAGTCAGAGAACTCATCTATGGCAGCATGGACAGCTGGTCAGGGGAGCAAAAATACAGCCAGATTCCCTGACAAGGTGAGGCCTGCGCCTTCCACCATACCACCCTGCCTGGGTTGGGCTACCCCCCTCCCAGCCTCTTCTTCTGCAAGCAGGAGAAACTGAGCAAGCTGAGGATAGAGATAAGGACTTTTCCAACTGGCCTCGCCTTGGTCCACATCTGGCCCAGGACCCGCTCCCTCCTACTGCTCACAGAGCTTCCACTGTCTCTTGCAATCTGAAAGTAAATGCTTCGGAACTTGACCCAGAGAAGAGTGTCTTCAGGGAGAGTCTGATGAGCTTTCCAGCAATGGTTTGAATGCCCTGGGAGTGAACTTTCTTAGGCCTCAGCAGAAAGCCCCTTTCAGAGGGAAATTGTATGTTTCTTTAAGCAATCCTTATATGCTAACATTTTTGGTTAACATCTCGAATATGCACTGACTTTTTCATGATGGGATTCACCTGAATTACTTCAAACATTGTTCACTCATTCAGTAAATCCCAAACATGAGCTAGGCATCAAGCTGGGTGCCAAGCAAGATGCTGGGGTTCGTGGGTGTGTGACCTGGGAGTGGTTGTATCTCTCAAGGAGATGCTTTTACACTAAGGGCTTAAAAACATAGTTTTTCTTTTTTCAGAAACAAACAAAAAAAGCTGTACATTACTCACAGGACAGTGTTTCTAAAACAAAGTGCAGGGCATCCATTAAAAACTAAGCAGAAAAAAAGAAGCAAGAAAAGGAAAATGAGCCTGGGTGCGCTGAAGCTGGCCTTTTGAGCTGGGTGAGGCTGGCAGGGCGCTAAGGCCACCCCATCTCCCAGGCTAGTGGCCGAAGTGGTCACCTGCCCGCCCACAGGTGGGAAGGAGCCCTTGCACGGGGACAGAGCGCCATCTAGTGCTGGAACAGCCTCAGCACAGGCCACCAACCGGGGGAGTAAAGGCGCCCGCCTCCAGGGAACTCAGGTGCAAGGCCAAAAGCCAGAAAGGCTGGTTGGGTATCTTATGACACTCACCTTGTGGGGTGAGCGTTGTCCTCACCATTTTATCAGTGATGCTGTGGAGATTCAGAAAGGTGAAGTCCTTTGACCGAGCTCCCCTGAACTAGGGCAGGGATTTGAACTCGGTTCTTCTATCTGACTCCTGTCATTACCTGCACCCTGCTGACTTCCTAGCTTTGCTGCTGAAGAAGGGCCTGAACGGCTCAGGACCAGGCTTGAAGTTCTCAGGGGATGCCTCGGCCCTGGGTAGAGGATCCGGATGCCATGAGGTGACAGGGCTTGCGGGGCTCTGGCCACAGCTGGCCTGCGCTACCTGGGCCCCGGCGGCCCCCTGGAACAGAGCGAGGCTCCGGCTCCCCTGACCCGCCGGCGACCTTCCAAACATACTGTTCCATTGCTCACATCTGGGGCTTTCCCCCTGTCCCCTCCCCGTGTGGTACCCTCTGTGGGGAACTTTGCTGTTTTCTCTTTAGTTTCTAACATCCTTACTAAGCATCATCTCCCAAGAAGCCTTGCCACACCTGTCACAGTGCCAGGCCACCTGCCAGTCACCTGCCACCCCAGTAGACCTTCACTCTGGTCCCCGAGGCCTAGCACAGTGCATGAGCTGCTGTGGAAGGCTGACAAGTGTCTTCCCGCAGAGGGCTGTACGTTTGGCTGCACGGCTGGATGGACAGATGTCCGTGAGATGGAAGCACACTGCCCAGCCCATCAGGGTAGAGCACCCCAGTGAGGACACAAGTGTCCCTCCAGTGGCTGCATTCCCAACTGTGGACGTGCCACACCTTCTCACTATACGGTCAGTTCTAGATCACAACTCAGTTGTCCAGCAGAGTTTCTGGGACACGTGCTGGCCAGCCTGCAGTCTCCTAGAAGACTCTTCCAGAACTTGCCTGGTCTGTGGTCCAGAAAATGGCCAGCTAGCAGCCTGGACTGGGCTGCATCAACTCCCTCTGCTCCCAAGGTCCCAGATGAGCAGAAGGCAGAGCCGCTGTCTGCCTGGCGTAGGAGGAGCTTTCATAAGGAGACGGCCACTTTCTCAGAGGTCCCCGGGCCAGGTCCCTGACCTTGGAGCCTGGGGCTGGCCTCCTGAGGCCACACTTCAAAGACAGGGTTTGAAGAGTTCAGAGAGGGGACGTGGAGGAAGAAGAAGAAAGTGAAAATGTACTGTGAAATCTGGAGTGTTTACAAAAAGCTGTCATTATGAGGGGCCATGCTTTTTAGAAACAAAAGTAAATTTAAAAAAATAAAAATAAATTATAACAGCTGTAAAAAATATGTGTACTGCCTAGGAGAAAAAAAGAGATGCTTTATTTATTGAGTGCCTGTAGTATGCAGGCATTATTTATCTTCCTAATGACCAAGTGAGGTAGACATTTTGGGCTCCATTTTACAAATGAGTAAACTGAAGCCCAATGTCATCCCTAGAATGTTCCTTCCCAATGTCTCCTCACTTTCACTGCTGCTGGATTTTATACCCCTGCGTTCTCAGGGCACTGGGAAAAAGATAGGGTCAGCAGCCCCAGATGGCCACCTTTCCAAAGCTCCCTGAGAGCTGGGCACGTAACCTGCTCCAAAACTAAGCCCAGCACAGCTGGCCCCCTTCGACCTACCCATGACCCATGAAACTCATTTCCTCCTTTTCTCCCATTATAAATATAAATGCATATATTTCACTGGGGGAAACATCAGATTGAGCATCCCAGAGGCTAAAATCATTTCTCTAACCCAGCATGACAGTGGCAGGAAAGCAGTGCTATTTACAGTTGGCTGCTGACTGCCCTGCCCCAGGCTCCAGCTGGAATCTAGAAGGTTCTTATTGGTAACTGAGGTTTGTACAAACCATGAGAGCAAGAAAAGAGAAAAACCAGGATAAATAAAGGGCAGGTATTTTAGTACTCTCTTACAACTGGCCTTTTCTTTTGTCAGTAAGGGTCTTTATTTTTTTATTCCCCTCTAGATTTTAAAGGCCTGGACCAGTGCTCATCCTGATATGCTCTGCCTGCTTATGTTGCACGGGTGCACATCCCAACCTTTGGACTCCCTGACCTCACCTATCTTGGCACCTAGGACTGACTCCTTGCTCTTCCTTTACTAGGTTTGCACACTTCCTGCTTGTCTCCATCAGGTTAAAACTTTTGGCTTTTGAATTCCAGGAAATGCAGGAGTCCACCTCTCAGACCTTCAGCCTGACTTCACTCTGACCCTTGTGCAGTACATCCTGTCCTGGATCTTCCTTTGCCTCCCATGCTCTGGAGTGACAGAGGATGGAAAAGGGATATTTGGGCAGGAAAATGCCTCTGCCTCCTGGTCTCAGCACTCAGCTTTGGGGGCACTGGGAGGAATGGGAAAGGTCAGCATAGCGTGGGAGTGTCCCTAAGCTACTACAGTGATAGACTCATATGAGTCAGGGTAACACATGGGTGACATAGAAGGGCAGTTCAGATCATTGAGAAGCTAGAAGGGAGGCTCTATCAGACTTGATTAACTTCATATAAATGGCATCTGCACCAAGCAAACCATTGCACTGCAGTCCAAGTGTCAGGAATGGGATGAGGGTATCACCTTCCCACCCCCCAAAAATCTTCCAAATTGCCTTCATGGGACCGAAGCAATAGCTATTTAATTCAAACAAATATTTACAATCGCAGAATCTAAAGACAATGATACTGACAAATAGACATAAAGATCTTGGCTATAACATATAATCATCATTTTAAAATCCACAATACTTCATGTACCTGGAACTTTATGGAAAACCATTTTACATTTTGTCATTTGGAATCAATAAAGTTTTTTCTAAGTAAAATACTTTTCTACTTCCTTGTGCCATGCTTAGAAAGCTTTTGCTCCTTCTACAGTGCCCATTTATTGGACTATCAGGTTTCCTTTTGTTCTGTCTATGGACATCTTTTTATCCTATCATTCAGATTCCTCCTTTTAGTCTTTTATTCGCTTGGAAACCAGACAGTCATGTTTATTAGAACAGCTTGGAAATCAAGAATAAACAGAATTTTAACAAATGGCTCTGAGTTGTGAACCTATGAGTAGAATGTAGGGTTTGGGGAAGTGGCCTTTATTCTGGTTTTCTTCCAGATTCTGGGTTGGGGAGGGATGCTATGAAAGCAAGGCAGCATGGTAGTTCAAAAAAATCAGAGATACCAACCACCACTGATATAGCATGGATTTGTTGTTCTTCAAAGTAGGCACACAGAGGCTTTGGTGACTGATTTTAAATGCATCTGATAGTCCATAGGTCAAGTAAACAAATGGGTCCCTGTTACATGCAGGAGCTCTTGGAGAAATCAGGTGTTAAATCCATTGGTTCCTGCCCCAATTTTGACCATCTGGAGATATTGTAGCAGAAAACCATCCAGTGATCTCAAATGCCAGAGTCAGCTCAACCCACCTAGACTCTGCCTATCCTCTCATTTTCTGTGTTCTTGAAAGTTCAGTGTAGCCCCACTCCACCTCCACACAGTTGAAATTTAGCCTATGCCTACACCAATTTCTAGATGCTGGTTCAGTTGTTTAAGGACATATTAGTCCCTCTTCAGATCTTGAAACCTAGACTGTTACCCTAAATGGGATAACATTTGGCTAAGGTCATTTAAATTGGACAGCCATGGAAGCGATATTGTTGAAGATTGTGGCACCAACTCTGGAGTCAGATTGCTTAGGCCACATCAGGTAACATATCTGCTTGTGGAAAGGTTGCAGCCTGAGAATGACAGTTGGTCTTTACAAGTCCAAGACAATCTTTGCTAACTCCTTTCCCTATTTGCACACTCCCTATCCAAAGGGATATCTTCAGAAAAGTAATCTTCCCAGCGGAGAAGATGATGACCGGAGATGTGGTCCTGAAGAACAGTAACTGGGTTGAGTGTGGATTGGTCTCAGCCAAAAGCTACCTTTGAGGCATATGCAGAGTCTTCATTGAAAGCAGACAGGGCTCCTTCTCAGGAGTACAGAGTCATCATCAGCCACTGGACATAATGGGGAAGCAAATTATGGTCAGTTCAGGTCCACTTCTGACATTCAGCTAAGGGTGCTTTATTTTTCAGTCACCAGACCTGGGAGCCTGACATAGGACTTGGGACCTCCTCCCCCTCATTCTTGGGAAGCCATGGAGACAGAACAGTAATGGATGGTTTAGCCAGAGGGACCACACCATCTGGTAGTAAGTATAAATCAACCTGAAATATAATCAACATTGACTCCTAATGGTGCCGGTGAATGATGATACCCAAGATACAGGCTGATTCTATATTCAATTCTCAGTGCAATTTTCTGCCATGAATTCAATTTGGCATGCTCATGACAGTGGTGTGCAGGTGTGTGGACCAACTGGGTAGCAGAAATCCATTAAAGCATATTCTACATGTTTACATTTATGGGCCTATTTGTCTGACAGCTTTATGTGGGTGTGATGAACAATCCCCCCCACCCCGACTCACATAGAGGAGACCTCTAGAGAAAACACTCCCCAGGCTAATTATATCATAATGCTGCTGATGGTGATGATGGTGATGAAGATGACAATGGTGGAGTTACCAATGGTGTCAGAGAAAACCAGCATGAAATTCCAACAAGTTGGCTGTCACTCCCTATAGACCTCCTTGGATGGCCCTGAGGATCTCCTTCTCGTGGAGCCAGAGATGATCAGAACTGAAGAGGATCTTAATGACCACCTAGCTCCCAGCTCACTCACATGTGGGGACACTGAGGCCCAGACATATTGAAGTTGATTTGCCTAGGGTCCTACAGCTAGTTACAAGCAGTGCTGTGGCTTCATCCTGGGTCTCAGTCCAGTTCTCGTCCCATGATGGCACATTGCACTGCTGGAGTCTGCTCAGACTGTGGGCTGCCTTGTTTCAATTGCATGTTTATGTTGTCCTGCTCTCCCAGCTCTGAGCCTGATCAGGACAGAAGCTTGGGGATTTGAAATGGAGGTGGAATCAGAAGATTCTAACCATTGCCCCTCCAGCTGAATCCCACCTTTACATTCAAATATGACTGTGATTGAGGTGAGACACATGCTGAGGGTCCCAGTATCTTGGAAAGATAGTACATAAAATGGACATTTGAGATCAAGGAAGAAACCTTACCTGTTATGAGGCCCTTCTAAAACAGCCCAAAGAGAGGATGTGTTTTTACAAAGAAATAGCAGATGATTTAACTCCAAACTCTAATGTCTTTGAAGTAAGCACTACCTAGTGCCATATCTGACACATAATAGGTGCTTAGTAAACCCATGTGGTTTGAATGATCAGGGAAGGCCATCAGTGTCAGGCACGGATTTGTCTTGTCAGCACATCACCTCATTCACTCAACAAACATTTGTCAGGCTCCTACTACATGCAAAGCACCGTACGAAGTTTAAGAGGCTACCCAGACAAGCTCAGAATCCCGGCCCATAAGGGAAAGGCTAAGCCAGCTCCTGAGATAGATCTGATCCTGATCTTTTCAGACTCCATGTAAGCCAGTTTTTTCATCCTTTCTACTCTAGCCAGGACCATACATACTGTTCCCTCTAGCCTGAGCCTTTCCTATTCTCCACTCTGCCTCTCTGGCTCCCTTTGATCCTCAAGCTTTCAACTTTGATGTCACCTCCTCCAGAAAGACCTCTGTGAAATGCTCCACTATTACCATCTGTGCTGGAGTTCGTTGCTGGCCTGGGTTCTTCACCCTCTCTGTGACCATGCCCTCTGCAAGTGACTTTGATGTGCCTCTCATGACAGAAGACAAGGTTATTTCCCCAAGTGTTGGAAGTGGGCTCAGCCATGTGACTTGCTTTAGACAACAGAATGAGTTCTAGGACACAATGTGCCTGATCTCGGAGACCCTGCATGTATAAGCTCGCTCCCCTGCATGTCTGTCATTGTCCCGAGGCAGCGAGATCAGCCTGACCAGAGCTTCCAATGAAAGTACTCCAGCAAAGCCCCCCTGTTCACCCACCAATCACAAACCAGCCAGCTGAGGCCCTCTGACTCCCAGACATGTAACTGGGGAACTCAGTTAGTGATGAAGTTGGATGGACTTGTCCCATGGCATAATTCCACTCACAGTCATTGGGTCCACTGAGTCGGCGTCTAGGCCCCTTGCACATGTGCCCAGCACAGAGTGCGTGCTCAGTAAAGAGTGCTTGAATGAATAGATGGGTGCAATGAATGCAGGACTACATCCCCAACTCAGTAGAATGAAAACCCCAGAACCCTGCTCCTTCACAAGAGCCTGACCTGCTGTGGCCACCTCTGCCTAAGATGATGTGAGTCCACCCCAAGGAGAAAGGCTTACCTCTGGCTTCTGAAGGTATATACCTTTGCCATCTTGGGTTAAGTTCTGGAAGGCATCTGTGAAAACACAGGAGAAAGGAACACAGTTAATGTGGGTGGAGATATTACGAACTAGTTCCTCCCATCTGTCCCCTCACCTGGGAACTCAGTTTCAGCCTATGTGCAGCCACATGTGGCACACCTACAAGGGTAAATGAGCTGCCTCAGACCTTTGCCTTTGGGACAGCTGTGGCATACATGAGTTTGGGGCAATGCAGGTTTCTCAGACACAGAGCCAGGGGACCTCATAGCTCCTGGCCTGGTGTTTCTGCGCTGGCAGCTGTCCTCCCTCCTGCTTGAAGTGGGGATGGGTGGGCAATCCATGAGGAGTGCAGAGGAAGTCTTGGCCCTTACTTCTTCCCACCAGCTCACCCTCCATGTTCTCTGCACGCAGCATCAAGTGGACGAAGCTGACAAAGTCTATCTGGAGGTTGGGGCCACCGTAGCGGATCAGCATCAGCTGGCAGACGTCATCACTGAGCATGATTCCTGCATCAAGCACAGACTCGCCATGGGTGCTGGGGACCTCATGCCCCCCCCCCCATCTGAGGCCCCTTCAATTGTCCCTCCCCTTCCAGGACCTGAATCCTGAGAACATGGAGGTTTTATTTTGTGTGGTTCATTATTAATTGGTTAATTGTTTAGTCCATTAACTTTATCTCCATCTTGACTTCCCATTCCTGCCCCCTTGGGCCACCAGGATGAGGATCTTTTTATTAAGTGGGATTCTGTCCTTCAAGGCAGGAGGTAGTCTGCCCAAGAGTGGTCAAGAACATCCACTTTGGAGCCTGATAGTCCCAGGTTCAAGCTCCAGACAAGTTACCTAACCTCCCTGAGCTTTGACTTCTTCCTCTGTAAAGTCGGGATTATCACACTGCATGGATGATTAAATGAGAGCGTGGATGCCCCAACGCTCATTAATGTTAGCTGTGACCATAGTGATAGGGATAATAAATGTTTCCATTATTTGCAGATCCACATCTCCGGGCCTCTGGACTCCAAAGCAACTTTGAGCATTAGGATTACTTCAGAAGTCGCACACCGCCTCCCCTCCCACCCTGGTGAGCGTGTGCCCTGAGGCACCTGCTCAGCCTGCACCTACCTGCATCCCTCATGGCAGCCTGCAACTGGGTCCTGTTCAGATACCCCGACTGGTTATGGTCGTGCTTGTGGAAAACCTCCTGTGAAGAGCCCACACCAAAGGCTCAATTTCCAAGCACTGCCGGAGAGCCCACCATGCTCCAACATCCATGCTGCAGCAGACCAGTGGCTAGCATGAGACTCCACCAGCAGGGCCTGCTGCCCAGGTCAAGAACAGGCAGGGGGGCTGGGATCCCGAGGAATGGAGTAGTTTTTTATCATGCGGATGGACAGTCTGGGTATAGCTAAATGTTCTTGACTTAGGCACATTCTCCAAACCTTGAAGGGCTTCCAACTTTCGGACCCAGGAGACAAGGGGGATAGTAATGAGTAATAACTGGAAAAATAGGAAGAAGCCAATTGATGCAGGACTTTCAGTGCCATGAGAAGTTTAGACTTTATCTGAAGACCATGGGGAGTCTCAAGAAGCTTTCAGTAAGGAAGCAGTGTGATCAGACGTGCATTTTAGAAATTCAGGAAACTGTTGCAATGGGCGCTCTGAGTTTAGGAGAGAGAGAGAGAGAGAGAGAGAGAGTAGGGGGGCCCACTGAAGGAGGGTAGAGCAGACTGGGTGAACACCGGGGTACACAGGGCTGAAAGGGGAGTGGTACCTAATGCAGCTTCACAGAACTACCATCTCTGCTCCTGCCCTAGGAGGTGTGGGTAAGGCTTGTTCTTACCTGACAGAGCATAAGCTGCTTCCACAGGTCCCTGAACTCCTGGATGCTCACGGTACCGGACGCATTAAGCTGATAGAGTGTTAAGGTCAAAGCCACTGGGGAGTTGCATTCCCATACTAGTTGGGTCTAGTACCAAGTCACGTGCTTTACTTACGTTACTTCATTTTTACCTCATAGGTGAGGTAGGTATTTACTCCCCCACCCCCACCCCCTGTAATGGATGATAAAATGGGGCTGGTATGATTCTGTTGAAATTCATCCTGCCAGTAATAAGGTTGGGAATTCCTCCAATGCCTGCACACCTGACCACTACCCCACACTGTCCTCTGCAACGTTTCTGCAAAGACTGCTTTTATATTTGCAACCCGCACCCCCCAACTATCCATTCTTTGTGCCTCTCTAGATGCATAATTAAACTGTGATAAAATCATCCACTTAGAAAGGCAGAAGGTTTGCTAGAAACCTCACAAGACTGAGAGCCAGGAAAGCATAGTCTGTAGCATGCCACTGAACTCCCTGAACTCTGATCTCCTGATCCGTAGATGGGAACAGCCACTGCCCCATCACCAAATGGAAACCTCGGAACCCTGAGCCTCCTGTAGCAGCTTCTTGTTACCCAGAGAATTGCCCCCAACCACCATCCCACAGCCGCCTCATCCTCACTGTCAGCAAATAAGATTCTTGCTATTCATAGCTAATATTGAAGACTTCTTCGATGACAGCACTAAGCACTTTGCACGCGTTACCCTATTTGTATTCTCACACAGATACTACAGAGTAGCTTCTATTTTTATTTTTTAAAGATTTTATTTATTTATTCATGAGACACACACACACACAGAGAGAGAGAGAGAGGCAGAGACACAGGCAGAGGGAGAAGCAGGCTCCATGCAGGGAGCCCGACGTGGGACTCGATCCCTGGACTCCAGGATCACGCCCTGGGCCAAAGGCAGCGCTAAACCGCTGAGCCACCTGGGCTGCCCCAGAGTAGCTTTTAATAGCATCTCCATGCTGCACACGAGGGCCCGAAGGCACAATGAGACTACCTGACTTGCCTGAGATCACACGACTAGGAAGCACTAGGGTTGGGACTCAAACCAGGCAGCCTGGCTCAGATGAAGCTCTCCACCAGCAGCAGGGGCATCCTGCCACAAACCTGAAAAGATACGTCCAGCAGGGCCAGGATTCCCTGGCAGGCATCCAGGCTGAAGCGAGGTTGGGCACTCCCCAGACCTGCAGGGAGATGACAGAGTGTGCATCGGGGGCTGGCCCTAGGATGGCATAGCCTTTTTTTGAATAGGAAAAGGCCGTGCTGTCTAGGCCACCTGTAGGTTCTAAAGACCATCATATATGGAGGGTAGCAGAGAATAAGAACAAGAGGGCAGTGGAGAGAGAGAAGGCTCAGTGGTGGTTCCTATACTCAAGGAACACTGTAAAACCCTGCAGAGTCCCCCCAGTTACAGCCTGCCTCTGCTTCTACGGGGGTCAGATGAGCATGGCCCTGTGTTCCTAGGACATAGGAATGTCACAGAGGCATGGACTACAAATCTGAAAGAGATCTAAGAGATCAATTTGTTCAAGTTCCACCTGAATTGGAGGATCCTATCCTCAGATGTTTGGTGGAAGGTCTCTCAGTTTTGGGTGTTCGCTTTTTCACATGGATGGATAGCTCCAGTCAGGAGCAATTTATGTTAATTGCAAAATTTGCAAAATTCAGTCCCTAGTCCCTAGTCCTAGCTCTGCCTCCAAAAAGCCTAAACAGGCATATGTCTGCTCTTCAACGTCTCCCCTCCATTCTAAATGTGGCTTCTAAACAGTCTTCGCCTCCTTCTAGGCCCTATGCTTTGCCATGTTCTCTCTAAATGTGGTACCAAGACCAGAATGGACTCCTTCAGATGCAGTTTCATGAAGCTGAGTACGATGGGGCTGCGACTTCCCCAAATTTCCAGCAGTATTTCCCAAATTACATTCCAATGATGACGTTCTGTAGAGAAAGTGTTTTGAGTTCAAACATACTTGAAATATTGTATATTTATAGAAACTTTTCTCCATTTACCATGCATCTTAGCATATAGTAGGTACTGAGGATCCAACATTGAAATTTTGTTTTTGTTTAATGCAGAATTTCCCGAGTGCAATTGACCACAGAATCTAACCCCTTTTATTTCATGGAACACTTCCTAATACTACGTCTGATACTTCTCGGAAAGTAGTTTCAAAAATACAAATCTAAATGTTTCCATTAAATATAGCCTGAATTTAGATTAGCTTATTTAGTAGCAACTTGAAACTGTGAGCTTGTGTTAAGCTCCAGGTCAACTAAATTAACCAGATATCTTTCACATAAACTGCCACAAAAATGAGATCTCTTCTGCAAGGAACTTACGCAATCAGTTTTTAAAAAACAATGAAATGGCAGTTTTTAATTATCATTCTGACTTTATTTCATCTTTTTGGTTTGGGCACAGCTTGTTGTGAGCATTCTGAATTTCAATTCTGCTATCTATTTTATTAATGATTCCTTCCAGCTTTGTGCCATCTGCAGATCTGATAAGTCTACCTCCCATATCTTCTGAGTCATTGATAAAAGCTGAGAAAGTAAAGGGGACCAAGGGGAGAGACCAGGGCCTCTCATCATACTGATAGATTCTCATCCATGACATAGAATTATCCCTCTGGTTTTATATTTATATAACTCTTAGGAATGGTAATCAGACTTGTGAATATATCTCATATTACTACTTTCCAACCCATATGCCATCATTTACCATCAGATACTTTACCAAGTATTTTGCCCAGAACCTCAGTAGTTCTCTGATCTGTCAATCCAAAAATTCTCTCCTTGGACCAAATGAAAGCAATTTGTCCACACATTCTTTGGAATGCCATTTTGCATACTTGTGATCAAAACCGTTTACAAACCGTAAATGTGTTCGAGCTATCCCTTCTAGATGATTTCCCTTGAATTCATTTTCTAGGGTGTGGGGGGACTTCTTAGATTCCATAATTTCTAGAATCTCTCCTTTTGGCTCTTTTATGATACCCAAACTTGACTTTGAGGAACCATCTGGAAATTATTTCAAGCCCTGAGTTATACAGTACCCTGGACTATAATTTGTTTGTGTTTGAAGTGTTGGCTTCACACAAAGGAGAAGCAATCACATATCTTAGGTGTCAAAGACCCTCTAATCGTTTGGTTTACTTTCTTCATTTTGAAATTCATTCTCCTCCTTGGAGAAATCATATTCTTCCCACTTGAGATATACATATAAAATTTTTTCCACAGACTTTGAGCTCTCCTAATAATTCATCTCAGGCTTAATATGAAGGTATCCACATTAGCCATTTGTAGCCTTCTCAGGGGATGTGCTCCCCTCTTTCAAATTTGTGTAGGTTGGTCAATTTAGATACAAGTTCATTAGAAAGCTCCTAGTGGGCTAGTCAATACATATATTGTATATAAATACATTTATATGCCAGGCTGGGTACAATTCTTCCACATGAAATTTATATGCCAAGAAAGAAGTACTTGGATATTCTTCTCAAACTAGCAAAACATTAGAAATCCTTATTTTCATAGTCCTATATCTCTACACACCCAAACTAAGCAAAGCAAAGGAAATAAAACAAAACCCAAAAAACAAACACCAAAACAAACAAAAAAACAAACAAAACAAAAAACAACACCTATTTCCCAAGCTGTATAAATTTCTCTACTACTTCCTCAGACCACATGATCTACCCTGGTGCAATACACATCCCCTTAGGGGACCCTCATGCAACAATTCACAAGGGAAAGAGAGCAGACCCAGAGTTCAAAAAAGCTATGTCCCCAGAGTCCTATAAGATAACTCTAAAATACTCACTTGACCAGGTCATGTGGTTCAGGATCTTCTGCAGCTGCATTGCATTTATTTCTGGATACTGACGTGGGAGCAGAGTGGCAGGAGAAAATTATCATTACCAAAGGCTCATTAGATGCAGAGGGGCTGCGGGAGAAGAGGGCTAGGGAGTCATTCCTATACCTGCTCAGCACGCTACTTATGCTACTTCTGGGCAGAGTAAGTAACCCTGGGTGTCAAGTCCAGAGAACCCCAGTGGGGCAAGACTCGTAGGAAGCAGTCTAATAATGATGTTTTTCAAATTGCGTTTTATCAAGATGCTTTAGGAGTTCAGCAATTTGGTTTGAATTTTATTCATAATATGCTATCTTCAGCCAAGCCTCCAAATTTTAATTTTAGAGTTTATCAGAAGCAACCCTTTATATTAACATTTAACTTTAAAAAAAATAAATGAAATGTCAGTATCATCAGTGTGAGCTTATAAAACAGTTACACGTTCATAATACATCATTTTAATCTGTTTTATATGTATTAGAGTGATTCTCAGTGAGATTCCATTTGATGAAAGGACTATAACAGAAAATGTTTGGAAACCCCTGGTATGGAGAAAAACTTTTTATGAACAGCACGTGTAAGACTCTGACTATCCTCTCTGGCTACAGTAGGCAAAATGCCAAGAGCGAATATGAGAGAAGATCGGGGGTGGGGGGGGGGAGGGCAGGCATGTTGTGAATTAAATCTAGTGTTACTAACACAAGGAGCTCATGCTCTTCCAGTTTTGATGACATCACTAAGCTGTTAGATCCCAGATTTCTAGCGTACTTCTTGTCCTATTCCTCAGTGGATTTAGCGTCCTGCAGATTAGGGACAGAGTGGCTTCCAGAGTCCTGCACTCATGCCACTGGTCTCCTGATCTGGGTCAGCGCAAGGAAAGACCTCAAGGGGACAGGTGTGTAGCCCCAGACCCTCCTCCTCCCTAATGCCCTCTTACCAGCCCTATCTCTTCTCTAGGAGACCACCCAAGGGGTCTTTCTCCTTGGGCTCCCCGAGATCCCTAGGGCTCGTCATTACCACGCTCTTGACACTGCCAACACTGCTTCCTAACTCTATAGTCCATTTTCTCAGGGATTAAAGATCAAAGCTGCTTCTCCTACAACTAATCAATGTCACTTCCAAGATCAGATACTCATTTTGCAGGAGTTTTCCGGAGAAGATCCACTTCTACTTACTTGTCTAAAAACTTGAGGACTTGAATAGAAAGTGGCAGTTTGGGGAACAGTAGTCTCACATCACACTTTGTACCCAGGGCAGGCAAAGACAAACACATCCCCCGTGGGATTCTATGCTCCTGCTTTGCCCCCTGCTCGCCACCACACCTGGCCAACTTACCTTCTCAAAGAGTTTCGTGAAGAATTCATCCTGCCCTGCATTTTGGTCCACTATTTCCTAGAGGAACAGACACATGGCAAGACTTTGTCATTCTCCTGGATAACTGGACGTTCATGCACACAGGCCCCAGAAATCCATAAGTTGGACCTTGAGCATGCTCTTAAGTTTTCTACCACGGCATTCACACATCCTTTGCTTCTCCAGTTCTCACTGCTTTTGGGGAAGTAGCAAAAACAGTGAAACAGTGAAAACAAAGAAACAGGTGTTTCTTTTAAGGTAGAAAGGAACAGAAGCGAGTCAATGTATAACTCATGTACCTAGAGTCTGGACCCTCCATGCCCTCCATGACCCAGAAAGGCAGTTCTCCTGGTGCAAAAGGAGCAGAAACCAGGCTCTTAGGGCACATAGATAACGTAGTATGGGTGCCATAGAGTGGGGTCCTCAGGATCTGCGGACTTCTTCCCCCAACATGTGAATGTGAGGGGAGAAGCCCACCACTCAGGCTTTGGAAACAGTCCCAGCACATGCACTTCCACCTGCCTACGTACCTTAGAGAAGACAGCACTGGTGTGGCAGCCAATTTCACTGAGGGAAAACAAAAGGCAGGATTACTTCTTGGGAGCATTTTGGCCAAAATTCTCCCTTCCTGGGGAATGTATCTTCCGAGTTCCCTAGCTGATGTGCCATGTGGGCTTGCCCAGCTCTCACACCTTCCCCCCTACTTCTCCTTGGAGTTGACAATCCAGCCACATGGCCCAGCACAAGTGGATCCCCCACATGTCCCGGTGCTGTTGCCCATCTTGATGCCTTTGCTCACACTGAGCCCTGTGCCGGGCCCACGGTTTACCATCCCCACCCACACCGAACTACTCCTACTCATATATATGACTCAGCACTGACAGGCAGTGAGGCTTGAGGTCGAGTCAAACCACCTGGAGCCAAACCATGAAATAAAAAAGAAAGAGAACTGGATTCTAAGCGTCGAAGGGCTGTTGTGTCAAAACAATTATAGGCAGAAGAAGTTGGGCTGGGACATGTGTCTCTTGATTCCCTCGCACACAGTTATGGCATCTGATTCACCTGCTCATTGATGACAGCCTCCCCTCATGTGAACAACCCCTATGCATCTCCTAGAAGTGAACACCTCCTCAAAGCCACCCCTGTTCCCCCCAGGACCATGAGAGGTTGGCTCAGATGCTCCTCCTTGTTCTGCTAACCCTAGATAAATGCTTGCACTCGACACAGTGTAGCATAAACCACTGCTCATACATCCCTGTCCTTTCTAAGCCTCAAGCTTCTGGAGGGTAGGGGCCAGGCTTGTTCTAGCTTTTTCTCTTGAATGCCTAGCAGGTTATTTCTTAATAGAGTGTGGAGGGAAAGGGGAAGGATGCTCTCCATGCAGGAGCTCCCCGCTCTCCTTACCCCTCTCCTGTGTTGGCCACAGAGACCCCATCCTCTGCCATTTCCACCTCCTCCTCCCTACCCCCCCTGGCCCGAGTGGACCCCAACCTCCAGGGGAATCCCGTGCCCTTACTGAAGGATGTGCTTCCTGGAGAAGACTCTCAGGACAAACTCTGACTCCTGGCCAGCCTCAGAGGTGCAGGGCACAATGAGGTACGTCCCTGGCTCCAGATGCAGCTCCCGACTCACTTCTTTCTCTGTGAGAAATGCTTCAGGCCAACTTATGGGGGCATTCTTCCAGAAGAACTCAGGAGGCAGTCTCTTCTGGTCACCATAGTACTGTGGGTGGAGGACGGAAGAGCCCTAGTTAAAATAGCTACATACAGATAAATTGGGCATCCTACATCATCTCAGTGAAGGGAAAGGGAACTGGACAAAAATCTCAGAAGATCTGAATCAGGCTCTGGCTCTGACATTGCCTGGGCATGTATTTTTTGTTTTATCTCATATTCTCTCTCTCTCTTTTATTTTCTTTGTCTCTCTTCTTTCTCCCTCCTTTATTCCCCTCTCTTTCCTTCTTGCTGCCTCTCCTCTTTGCTCTCCCTCAAGGATTGTGGAGGGAGAGGAGGACCATGTACTGGATCTTCACTCCAGTTTATGTACAGATAACAAAGACATTACTCATTCACATAAAAATATTTATATCATAGGCTCCACTCAAGACTAAGGAAACAACATGTATCTTCTGACGACGCATGCTTTCTTTTATCAGACAGTGAGACCTAGAGAACCATCTTGTTGCCATCTTTGCCCTAGCTACTAGGAATCTCAGAACTAAATTATAATTAGCCATATTAGCTGTCCTACGTTTAGTGTTCCTGGTAGACTCAACTGCTTACCTTATCCAAATGTGACTTTTTTCTTGCCTTTTATATTTTTAACTGACTTATAGCTTTGTTCTGTTTACAATTTTACTGTGGGCTGACCCAAATTCTATTTAGAAACATGCATGATATAAATAACTTAAAAAATTTATAGGCTACTTTAGGAACCCTCAGTGTTTCTACAGGAGGAAAAAAAAAAACAACAAAACTGACCCAAGATACCCAATGCAGAAATGGTTTCTTTTACAGAAAACCTTTTACTCCATTCAGTCTAATCTGAGAAAATGAAGTTTTCCGCTCTTGTTTACGATGGGAAACAAAGTAATAGCTGCCACCTTGCAGAGGCTGAGTTATCTCTAAGCTTCTCAAGTGCTCCCTCTAGGCTGCCACTGCACATGAGATCCACACTTGTTCTTGTCCTCTGCTTGTTTCTGTCCCATTTTCCCAGTCTTTGTCCCTTGTCCCCAAGGAGGCGGGCTGCATGGTCTCCTCATATCTCATATGCTACAAATCTGTCTTATTATGGGCTTCACGTCTCAGGCAAGATGATGATTTACTGTTCTACCTATACTGTGATGGTCTTCAATATCACCACTAGTATTTATACAGGGATTTAATCAATTCTAGAATGTATTGGTTCTACACCAGGCTCAGAGACCTCCCTGTAGAGGCAGAAGGATTTCTCAAGGTCCTTAGGTAAAAAGAATGGCAGGTGCTCATCACTTCAGCACTGTTGCCAGACGTCCCCACAGCCCCTTACATAAGGCTGCTACGGTCAAGCTGACATCACTCCAAACCAGGGCCAGCTGCTCAAGTGTGACACTTACTTTGCTCAGCTGAAAAACAGAAAAAAAAAGAAGCATCATTGGGCAGGGAAGGCAACTCTTCCAGAAGCACAAACTAACAGAGGCCACCCAGGGGCCCCCTTCTCTCCCATAAGACTTGCTGTTCTAGTCAGTGACATTTTCATCCATCATCAGGAATTCTGGAAAAGGGTGAGGGAAGGCAACCTTGACTTTTTGGGAGAGGGAAAGAACACAGGTATTGATTGTACAAACTGTGTGCCAGGCACAAAGAGAAGCATTGGTACACAACATTTTTCTAATCTACCCTTTGCATAAATATCAGTGTCCCCACTTTACAGAAGAAGCTGATGCTCAAGTGTTAACAGGTGACATGCTCTAGATCGCATATTCCTAAGAGACAGAGCCATGGTCTGCACCCAGGTCCATGTATAGACAGAGGCAGATGGTGAAGAAGACAGGGAACAGGAAGGAAGGATGACCAGGGCAAGGAGATGCCCTATGAGGCCATGGGCCATAGAGGCCCACTTACTCGAAAGAGGTAGAAGCCGATGGCAAGGTGAGGCTTGCAGTTGCGATGCCTATG
This sequence comes from Vulpes vulpes, assembly GCF_048418805.1. Taxonomy (NCBI): domain Eukaryota; kingdom Metazoa; phylum Chordata; class Mammalia; order Carnivora; family Canidae; genus Vulpes; species Vulpes vulpes. The sequence continues at coordinate 86,942,387 of NC_132787.1, read as the reverse complement.
CCTGGGCTTCTGCAGCAGGGACACCAGCACGTTGCAGGACATCAGGAACCTCGTGCTCTCCTGAGGGTTCCAGACAGACAGCAGAAACTGCGGGTTCTTCCAGAATGTGTCTGGAGCAGAGCACAGTAAGGTGAGCCAGGCCCCTGCCTCCCCTAGCATTGCACCTGCCCAGGGATTCCCACCCAGAGGTCCATCTGCACAGAGTGGGGTCTTCAGCCTCCCTGTATCCCCCTCCCACCCCACCTCTTCCACCCCAAGCTCTAAGCTCTATAGACACACAGACCAAGAGTTATTCTCATGACTATAGCCTCTTTGCGTAGCACAGTTCCTCTCATAGACTTTGTGCCCCATAAACATTGACTGCCTGAGGAAGCGACTATATTAACTATCTGAGGAGAACAGGTCTATGATCCCAGGCAGATTTGCATTTGAACAGAGACCAAGCCTTAGCTTAAGGGCAGCTTCAGCCTTTGGGGAGACCTCTGTTGCAAGAGGGAGAAGCCAGAGCCCAGGGCACCTGGCCCACTGGGATCATACCCCATGGATCTTTCCTTCCAAAGAGATGGCTCAGCATCTCCTTTGTGGAGAAAGGGACACAGTGACCAAATCTCTCTCCTTTGAGAATTCAGACACGTTTGTCTCCTGTAACTGGTGAGCTGGGAATCCTTGATTTTGTTTCACCACCAACCTCCAGGGAAGGAGGGCCTGATACATATGATAAAATTACTATTTTGATCCTGCCTTAAAGGGGTGGTTATTTCAGCAAAGAGATGGCTTTGTCCTAAAACCAAAGATTGAACCCACCCTTCTATGATCCATGGGTGCCAGTGGCCTCTCGGCGCTGAGTAGGACACAATCCAGGGCCAGAGCGTGCAGCTAAGTCAGCAAAGTCCCCGAAGCCTCAGCCAGATGGCCTGGGCAGGGCACAGGCCCCACCACTCTCCACAGTGGCTCTGCCTGCATCTTCACCCTTGCCTGGCAAACCTGCCACTGAAACCCCAAGAGCCCCAGCTCCTGTGCACATGCTTACCTCGGGGCAACTTCATCTGGCCACCAGCTGTGCTTCCCTTCTTCCATTTCCCCTCCCGCGTGGTACATGCCCACTTCTGGCCCACCTCCTGACTCAGCAGGCCTGGGGTTAGCTTACAGATGACCAGAAGCATGAAATGTGCTTGAAAGTCCTTCAGTGTCATCCTGTGGAGAGGAAATGGGATAACAGTATGATGTCTACTCATCAGGACCAAAGCAGGAGCTGGAACCAAGCAACCCTAGCAGCCCCACCCCCATGACCTCGCCCTTCTGTGCAGCTGAGCTGGCCTTGGACATAGAAGAGCAGAGCTGGCTAGGTCAGTGTGAGAGTGCAGCGGGAGAGGTGAGCCATCAAGAAACCACCCTCCAGCCCCAGCCTATAGCTGGAAGCAGCCTCCTGCAACATGTGAGTGGGGGGGGGAAATGTTCTTGTTTCGCTGATCGCAGTGATAAAGCTGAACTGAGACGTTCATAGCTAGCCAATTGAGATATAAATGTTCAATAATAATTGCGTAAGTCAGTTCTCAACTGTTAATTGATAAAAATCTTAGTCCCCTACTCACTAACTTTGTGACCCAAGGCATGCTATCTGAACTGGCTGATGCTCAGTTTGCTTATCTGTAAAGTGGAAATTAATAGTATTTTCAGGGCTCTTGAGTTCAGTGACCACTTCCAAGGAGAAAGGGGTCACAGTAGTCTAGAAAGAGTACAAAATGGGGGAAGGGAGGCCCATGGGAACAAGGGTGGAAGTTAATAGTAAGAGCAAAAAGTGAAGGGAAAGGGGAGCAGATGGGGCTTGCATAAGACCCAGAAACAGCATCAGCTCAGTGCATCTTTGGGCTTTTCATAAAAGGGGATAAGTGACTTTGGGGGGGTGGGAGTCATGCCATGATGCTCTTAGGTAGCTTATAGTTTATAGCACATTCTTTCCTCATCTCCTTTGTAGGACAGGAAAGACAAAACCTTGGGATTGAGTGTACTGGGTGATACAAGAGACAGAACAGAAGTCATAGAGAAGGAGGTGGCCACCCTGGCTTTTGCTTTGAGTGTCCACTGAGCACCATGCCAGCTGTCACTACTCTCATCATAGAGACTGTGACTGTTTGCAGGGGCTGTGAGCCCCTATCAGGTCTTCTTGATCTCTGCACAAGAGGTGCCTGACATACGTGTGGCCAGTAAATATTTGTAGGCTAGGTGTCCAAATGTAAGCCAGGGCATTTGTCCCGAGTCCCCAAGTCAAATACCAGAATTCTCCATCATCACTTTTTCTCAGCAATAGAATCTTCTCCTTGGGGCTCAGTAGCTCCCATGTACTTGAGCTGAAAACAGAAAAGGGTACTTCTGTAGGGAATGAGGATCATGGAAGACTTGGGAGATATACTCCAGTAAATGCTCGATGGTATATTATTTATCTCATCTTCATGCTGCTTGGCAGACTAATAATCTCACATCCTGTCTTCTAAAAATAACATATCACATTAACCCAAGCTCTGGGCCAGGCCCCTCACATACTTTATCTCATGTAAGGCTAACAACAAGTTTACAAGGTAGGAATTTCTATTGCCGTTTTAGAGATTGGGAAATAGAAGTTAAAAGAGATTAAGTTACTTTCCCAAAGTCACAAGGTTATGAAATGTCTGAGCACATTTGAACCTACATCAGTACTACGTATTTTCAGAGTTCATCATTTTGAACTTCTATGTTTGACCATGAAGGAGTAAGGGTTTCCTACATCACTTCTCCACCATAAATAACTAAAAATGGGACAAAATATGTTTTTAAAGACCACTGTTTTCAGACTTTGACAGTAGATAGCACAGGGTTATGACCCTAAGAGTGGGGGAAAAAAATGAGGTGAGCCCTAATGTCGCTCAGATTCCAGCCTGAAACTAAGTCCCCGGAGGGTGACACGGGAATCACATTCTGATCTGGACAGAATGCCCAGGGGTCACAACACGGAGCCAGAAGGATGGGGCCAATCCAGATCTGTCTAAAATGACAGATGAGACCAATGACTCATCTCTGACTCAATGAGACCAAAAGCACACAAAACTGTGCCTGGGAAAGAACATTGGATTAGACTCCAAAGACCTTAAGTAATTCATTTACTAAGAATCAGTTTTTACATCAGTAAAATGGGGATGAAACTCCCCACCTTATAAGAACACTGTTCAGAGGATTGGAGATAATAAATATTCAAAGTGCTTGAAGGAAATATGCCAGACTGCACACAAGGGACATCGCAGCACATTTAAAGTCAAGGTAATTTTTAGTTTTAAATAAATAAGGGCAGGAAAAAATTCAAAGTGCTTAGCACAGTGCTGGCAAGCTCTCAATAAACATTAGCTCAATTATTATAATGAATGAGAAAACCATCTATATGTCATTAAGCGTCTCATAAATGTGAGTGATTGACCTTCACAATCCGAATGCTCTCCCAATTCAGCTGGAGACCAAAGAACACTTTTGAATTTGTGTGCAGATGGCAGCCTCGTTTGCAGGCTTGCCCTGCCCCATCCTCACCCCTGCCAGCCCGTCTCCCATGTTCACCTGTCACTCCAGTCTCCTTTCCATTCCACTTTGCCCCAGGGGTTCCGCAGCTTGACTAGATATTCTGGTCCATGTTTGCAGGTCACCTGCACAAAACGAGAAGCAATTTAGGTGTCTGGGCTGAGTGCCAAATGCAAATGTTGCAGATATCTGGGTGAGATCCTTCCCTGCCAGATGAGACCTTGAAGTGGAAGACCAAAGGCCCTGAGCATGGGGAGAAGAGAAAGTGGCTTTGTCTTTTATGAGCTTCTGAGATCTAGAGCAAGTTCTTTACCTGTCTGGGTCTTTTTCCTCATCTGTAATGCAAGGCTTATAGCCACATCTGCTATAATGCATTGAATGGTGGCCCCCGAAAGATAGATCTACCCAAAATCTGTCAGTGTGATTTTATCTATTTATTTATTTTTAAAGATTTATTCCAAAAAAAAAAAAAGATTTATTCCAGTGAGAGAGAGAGAGAGAGAGAGCACACAGTAGGGAGGGGCAGAGGGAGAGTAAGAGAGAAATACAAGCAGATTCCCTGCTGAGTGCAGAGCTCTTCTCGGGGCATGATCCCAGGACCTGGATCATGACCTGAGTTAAAACCAAGCATCAGACATTTAACTGACGGCACCACCCAGGCACCCCAGTGTAATCCTATTTATTAAAAGGGTCTTTGCAGATAAAATAAAATTAAGGAACTTGAGATGCAATCATCCTGGAGGGGCACCTGGGTGGCTCAGTTGGTTAAGCATCTGCCTTCAGCTCAGGTCATGATCTCAGGGTCCTGGAATTGAGCTTGAAGCCCAGCTTGCTGCTCAGTGAGGAGCCTGCTTCTCCCTCTCCCTCTGCCGCCGCCCCCCCCCCCCCCCACTTATGCTCTTTCTCTCTCAAATAAATAAATAAATAAAATGTTTAAAAAGAAGAAAAGAAATAACCCTGGATTACAGTGGGTCTTAAATCCAGTGACAAGAGAAGGGAAAGGAAGAGGGGAAGACACAGAGGAAGAGGCCATGCAGAGATGGAGGAAGAAATTGGAGCTCCGTTTCCCAAGCTAAGGAATGCAGGGAGCCACCGTTAAGCTAGAAGAGGCCAGGAAGGATCCTCTTTAGAGCCTGCAAAGTCTTGATTTCAGACTTCTGGCCCCCAGAACTGTGAAAGAATACATTTACATGGTCTCAAGTCCCCCAATTTGTAGTAATTTGTTATGGCAGCCCTAGGACGCTAATATACCCCCTGACAGGGCTGTTGTGAGGATTGGGTTACCAGTCGTGAAGCAGTTGGAACACTGCTTAGGACATTGTCAATGCTAAATTTTGCTGTGTTAAATAAATATAAAACAAAATACAGACCTAAACATATCACTCTAAAGATTAATAAAATTGAAGGTTTGTTACGAAATAAGAGGATGGATGAAAAGTTCTTGGCACACACACAGACATGACCAGTGCAGATCCAGGAGGAAGAAGATGATAGGCGGGAGCTGAGTTCAAGAAATTTGAAAGAATAAAAGGGATTTGGAGGATGCGGGGACATCGAAGGCTCTTTAAGATGGAACCTGCCGATTTCTCACCCGAATGCTTTTCCTGCAGCCCCCTTCCCCAGAAGCACCCCTCTCCCTTAGATAAATCTCCTGACCTTTCCAGGGCCAGCTCAATGCCACCTCCTCTACAAAGTCTTTCCTGATTTTCCCCAACCCAACCAGTCAAATGTCTTCTCTCCTACCTCCGAGCCCCTAAAGCCTTTCATGTACTCTTTCTTCCCTCCACTTTCTACTTTGCTTCCGTACCATTTTTACGCATGGTTTGTCTCCATTCCTGACTGTGACCTCTGTGTAGGCAGGGTCCCTGTCTGACATCTTTCCCTCCATGCTTAGCACAGCTCGGAAGGTGAATAGCCATGGAAGGAACCTGGGAGGCTGATGAAAAGGAGTGTGTGAGAAGAGAAAGAAGCGGGAATTGGGGCAGGAAGCCCCAGACATGCAGGTCATCAGTGGCAGCCCAGAGCAAAGGGGGTCTCTAGGAGAGGGCTGTGAGGCCCAGCAGGGCTGGATGGCTGATTGGCAGGGCTGCTCTCAGGCAAGGGGGGCTGGGAGGGTGCCCTGCAGGTGCCCCTGGCTGAACTCCCCCCCCCCACATCTCCAGAACACAGGTGCACACGTTCAGGGAACCCACCACCTGCTTTGGTGGTAAAACCAAAGATCGTAAAACCCTCCACGAATGTGCCCCCTAGACTGGGAACAGATAATGATGCTCACTGAAGCCTAGGTGAGAAGCCCAGGGAGAGAGGGGGGAGCCCAAAGGGAAACAGAGAGGCTGGTTCCACCCACCTTTCTGATTCCTGTGAGGGTGTAGGCATGGCCGCCCACCAGCCCGTTCTCCAGCACCCTCTCCTTCTGTGGAGACAAGAGAGCTCCTCTCAGCCTGCTGCTGCCTACGGCTGCTTTGGGGGTCATGGGGACCTGTGTGGCTGGAGCAAGGGCTTATGCAGAGGGCTGGGACAGACCCACGCTGTGTCCTCCCAGTGGCCAAGGCTCTTCAGCACCCGTAGTCTCGCTGGAGCCTCTACGTCAGGGGGCCATTCTGCAGTGATTCCTGTCCCATTGTACAGAGGACAGCCTCAGAGCAGCTAAACCATCACACAGGGTGCCATGGTGGTCGCTCACAGAGGCAGCACTCAATCCAGGGCTCCCTACTCTATCTAGCTCCCGTGCTTGGTCGTTACTAAATCAGGCACTAAAGACCAGTTGTGCTAGTAGAGCACTTTGCACCTGATTGACGCTTAGGCACTGTTAGCACCTGTGTCCGCATACCATCTGCATTCTAGTGCAGCTTCGCCCGCCCCGAGGGCTCAACTTGGCTGCTCTGGTTTGAACATGAGGACTCTAAAAGCAAGAGCTGGATGGGGGTCTTGGGACTGGTGGGCGAAGGGGATAGAAGCAAGAGAGGACATGCTGCTAGTGTGTCCAGCCGCACCCCTGAGTGGGTCTGGCAGCCAATGAGGGTTCTGTTGCAGGTAGCTCGGGTTAGGATGTCCCAGAGGTTGCCAGAGGCTTCTGCTGGAATGATGGTCATGGTCACTCCTCCAGTGAAGTCCACAAGTGCTTCAGACACCTGTCCACGGTGCAAGTCTTCATAGGAGCCAGAGAGTCTGCCCAGGGAAGGAGTAAACATGGTAGTAGAAGGGAAGGGGAATTTATACTGTAGCCTGGAATGGTCCACATGAGTCTAGTGAACCGCCTCCTTTGCTCTTCTCTGGGCATGTGCCTGCTACCCCTTCCTTCCATCCCAGGGGCAAAGGGGAAAATGTATACCCTGAGTTCCTATTCTTGTTAAAAACCTCCACCCATTAGGGGAAGGCAAAATTCCCAAACGCTTGTTCAGATGGGATAAACCCTACACAAGTGACTCTGGATACACCACTTCCATATTCACTGAGTCATGCCTCAGTGTCTCACATCATAAAATTTACCTATCTCCTCTTGCACTCTCCCAACCTTGATGAGAGGGAGACAGAAAGACAGAGGGAGGAGAAAGGGTGGGAAGGGAAGGGAAGCAAGGGGAGGGGAAGGGAGAGGACGGGAGGGAACAGAATGGAATGGAATGGAAAAGACAAAAAGATTTGTCTTACTTAGCATAGGCCTTTTCCAGAAGAGCTCCCCAGAACAAATTCTTGTAGATAGAAGAGACAAAGACCAGCTGGCCAGCTGCATTCACAGGAAGTCGGTCATCTATCACCACAGGAACCCACTTCCCAAAGTGCCAGAACTGGAAGGAGAAGGTACCCACTGGTGAGTGAAGATTGCCATGGAAGATGGTCAGTCCAGGAGGTAAAAACATCACTCTTCTAAGAACCCTCTTACCTTTGGCTTCCTCCAGGCATGGGCACCAGGAGGTTACTCACCCAGAACTGGAAAATGCCAGCATACTTCTCAGTGAAATTCTGATTCAGGGGAACGACCCGGCTCAGGATGTCCTGGTGCAAAGTCAGAGCTTGCAAAGCAGCCAAGAACCAGCAGTCACCTAAGCCAGAGAGCACAGAGTGTCTGCGTGGACACTTACTTACTGCACATCCAGGCAAATTCTACAGGTGTCTGCAGGGATCTATTGAAGACTTATTATGCCTCGTCCCAATTGCTTCCCTCTCTGGGCTTGTAGCCTAGTTTAGTAGAAGGGAAAGATATACTGGGGGAAAAAAGACAGTGAGTAAGCAGAAGGTGGGCAGGAGCATTGGCTGGAATCTCAACTTGCCACCAAGAATTGAGCCACATTCCTGGACCACCTTTTAGCTTCCTGAATGCCACATCCTCAGGAACAAACACAACCTAAATCTTCTAAAGTCCTGCCTCTGTAACTGTAACTTTATGTTCTTCTGGAAAAGCCTCAATACTTCTGGGCTCTATTTCCATGTCTGTGAAACAGGTATCACTACATTTGTGCCTTCCCTTGTGGCCAAGGGTTTTTCTATCCCCTGAAAAGAAAGTTGGGGATGAGGATAGAATTGCTTGAACTCTACCTGGGCATCTAGTGAATTCTGTGCCAAAAAGGACTCATCGTGGGGACTAGAGCAGAATGAGCACATCCTCCCAAGACAACTTAGACCTGTAAACTGGTAATAAGAATTATCCCAGGGCAAGCTTTGGCATTCCCATGCATCCCCAGAAGACCAGTTGTTATTATTTTCCTGGCAAAAGACACAGCACTTCAAGGTGGAGCTCAGGGTGGCCATCTCTCCCACTGGGATCTCTCAATTCCCCCCTTTACAACCCCACTCTGCCTTGGCTGGGCCTGGCTTGAAGCTGCCAGGCCTGCGTCTCCAAGGGCTGTACAGACTTACCTACCACTCCCTGGCACAGGTCCAGCCTTTTGGCATTAGGAGAATAGAACTGAGGATTGCTGTGCAGCTCCTGTGGGGATAGATAGAACTGTCCTAACCAAGAAGAAGCTCCTTGAGCTACAGTGACCATGGTTTCCCATACCCCAAGATCACACTTATGGGGACATAGATTTAGAATATATGTAAAAAAAAAAAAAAAAAAAAAAAAAAAAGAATAGAATATATGTGAAATTGGGGCTATTCCAGAGAGTCTGGCATACGGATTCAGCCCGTCTCATTTCCCATTGCTTCTGGCAGCCCATGTCAGCCGGAGTCCTGGAGGACTCTGTGTGGATACTGAGGTATAACACTTGTGTCCAAAATGCCTCTCCTTAGAGTTTCTGTTAAAATGGAAGTATGCCTCTTAGGGGATGTTTACATTTTTCCTAGAGATCTTCCCACTCTCCTTATTCTACTCCTACATCTCCCTCCCATCCTGCCCCCCAACATAATGGCATCTTTGTATTTCTGTTTCCATGCTGAGATGTGGGTGAGGCAGCCATGGGAGCTAAAGCAGATAGTCCCTGCTCTGCCCCCTGCATTAAGACCCTCAGGTTCTTCAGCCAAGGTCAGGTGTGTGATAGACTCTGTGTCAGCGGTTCCCACATTTTCTGGGAAAAGAAGGATCTTGGAGGCTCTCTAGTTTAGGAGGCCCACTCGGGAATTTTGCACACATAAGGGACTTAGTCTGGGACCGTACACTTTGGTGAGAAGGTTGAACAGGGCCCAGAAGGGCAGGGGATCTGCAGCCCAGGCTGAGGACTCCACTTCATTCCCTAGCCATGTTTGGGAAATCTATTGTGTAAATCAAGTTGCGCGGGGGCTGGACTTTGAACACATTAAGTTGTCTTTTAAAGGAACTGTCAAAGCACTTTAGAAAGTGAATAACGTTGTTGTAAGGTGCTTAATAACTTCTTAATTTATGTGTTCCGTGGGCCTGATTTGGGGGTTGGGAGTGAAGATATGTGAGAATGTGCCTCTCTGGCCGGTAACATCGATGGCAGCTCAGGATACCTTGCCATCTTGAATGAGGCCCAACAGTACTTCAGCTGCAGCTGCCCCCCCTCCCTATTTCTGGGTAGAGGCTGAGGAAGAGCCACATCTCAGGCCCTCTCAGCACCAACCCTGTTTTATCCATCTTGAAAATGGGAATGTGGGCACTCGCCCATTCCCCTCGTGTGGGGACCAACGTCAGTAAGACATGGCATTTGGAACACCATCTCAAGGAAAGTCTGGGTTGACCTGTGTGTGTGTGTGTGTGTGTGTGTGTGTGTGCGAGTGTGTGTGTGCGAGTGTGTTGTAGGGAAGCACCCTCTTCCCTTACCGGAGGCCTCTTCCACTGCAGGTCTGGCGGCAGCTTCCGCAATAGAGGCCCACTGCCCACGGAGTGCAGGCTGGCTGGGAAGCTGTCATCTTCAAAGAGGCGGCCTTCCATCAGGCACACTTCCCTCAGGGCATTGTAGTCCTGCCTGGGGAGCTGTGAGGAGCCCCCCAATGAGTTCTTCCGCCCCAGCTTCCATCTGGCTCGGAAAGGTAGCCACAGAGACATGGCCGAGTGTAGATACAGACCCCAGGGGTCTTCCTGGTTGGTCTCTGTTGCCTGGAATGGAGAACCCATGTTCAGTTTACTCACTGCCTGTTGACAGCATGCCATTCCCCTGGAGAGGAGGAGGAGGAGGAGGAGGAGGAGGAGGAGGAGGAGGAGGAGGATAGAGAGGTGAGGTAGACTACAGCACCTGGTCTGATTCTCATCCTAGGGAGTGAAGGTCTTTGAGCACTTGTTCCGGTGGGGGCTCTGGGCTCCCCCAGCCCAGACCTGAGGAAAAGGAGGGATCTCTCCAGGCTCAGGGCTGGGACCTGGGGCTCTGACGATACCAATGTCACAGGGACATTGCTGCTTGGGGGTGGGGCAGGGAGGAGAGCAACAGGAAGTTGAAGCTCAGGTCATAGGGCTTGAGGGTCCCTGTGTCAGACAAGGAAGGAGCCTCAGCTGCCCCTTCTATCCTGCCTGGCAGGGCCCACCTGCTGTCACCCCCAAGCTCATTCATGTCCTTCCTCCTGCTCTAATGTCCTCCTCTGTCTTCCTTGCAAAACCATGTCTCTTGCTTTCCTCCTTCTACATATTCTTCAAATTAACTCCTACCTTAAAGACATTTTTGGTAATGTAAAAAAAAAAAAATCACATACATATTATGGTGAATACTGACAGTTGCCTGGATCTACCCATTCCTTCCTTTGCCTTATTAATAGGATTCTAGTTTTAAACTCTTGATTTCCCAGAGCTACTTGCAGGACAGGTTGGCCACCAATATACAGCAGGCCAGTGAGATGAAGGTGGCAGTCTCCCAGGTAGGGCTCTTAGAAAAGCTGTGACTTTCCCAAATTTCCTAGTTGGTACTACTTTTGACTTCCTCCCATTCCCATTCCTGGAAAGTAGAAGTAACACCTTGAGAGGGACCACTAGGAAAAAGCCATATGCTAGAAGGAGTCTGGATCTTTATGACTTCCTTGAACAAATGGTCCAGCCTTGGTGGCCTGCCTCTAGACTTATTACATGAGAAGAATAAACCATCTGCTTACTTAAGCTTTGGTAATGACCAGACTCTGCAGTGCTCTCCATGTTAGCCAGTGTTATGTGTTTCTGTTGCATGCAATCATAGCATTCTCAAGTGATACTCAATAGCCTGTAAAATTTTACATACACTTGTGAGAGATCAATTGATCCTTCTTTGAAGCTTGTCAACAAGCTTCACATTAAGAGCTCTGCCGGCCAAGTGGACTCCACCAAACCCAAAATTTTAGCATATTTTTATATCTCCTACATCTGTTTTTGTGCAGTAGTGAGTCATCATATCCAGTGTTTCCCCAAAATTATTTTAGCGGTGGAGTTCCTTCTTCAAGTGAAATCCTACAGAAAACCAAGTGTACAGGCTTAAATTTGCAGGTTGGACCACAGTGCATCTTTGCAAGATTTCTCATTTTATGGCTTGAAAACCACCAATCTTATCTATCCTCTCTCATTTTTCAAGTGTTAAAACCAAAACCCATTCATCCATTGACTCACCAAAAATTTTATTGGGAATTGGTCATTGGCCAGGCTTGAGCTAAGCACCATTCATCAGAGACAGTACCAGCCCTCATGGTTTTTCTAGCTTCATGGGGGATCAAGTGATTTTCCCAGTGCTACACAGGGAAATTTCATCAGAGCCCTCTCTTGAACCCAGGGCTCTCACTCTCATAACAGTGCTTGGCACTCAATGCCAACAGCCTCCATTTGCACCGGTATAGTACTTGGGACAGAAAGTATATGCACTAAAAGCAGTCTACAGACAAGTCTATGCCAAGTAGGAGTACTCCCTCCATCTGTAGGAGCGATCTGAGGGGCCTCTTCACTTGTCAAGATCTTGTCTATCCTCCAAAGTCCAACTTTATCTCCTCCACCAAGAAATCTCCCTTGTGTGTCTGGTCTTCATAGAGTTCCCCTCATCCAGACTGTCACTGTCTACCACATAGGACACCTTACTGCCTCCTAACTGGTGCTCCTCAAATTATCACTAGTGAAACACCTATATTTTTTATTTTCAGCTTGTCATAGAGTTTAATGAAAATAAATCAATACAAAAATGAAATTTTAAAAAGATATATAAAATATAAGCCCTCCTTTAAAAAATTTTTTCTGACTCAACAGAAATAAAATTATTTGATCAATTACTATAAACATTTCTAAACACTTACCCTTAGTTTTATACTTAGCCCATCATGTACTGCTAGTGATCAGTTCATGAAATGGTCTTGTTCTTGGATCCCGTTGTGGGCTTTGCTCTGACTGATTCACACACAGAAACCTCCTCTGCCTAATACCTGTTTTTATCCCCCACAGGATTAACACTGATGGAATGCTGTTTGCCTCACACCCTTACCTCTCTCGGAGGTTAGGGCAGTCCGATTTCTGGCTGTTCTTATTTGTCACAAATGCATGCATACTTCCTGGGGGAAGACCTGGCACCCTCCTAATCTGGGTTACAGGAATCCAAATGCTGTTACTGGGGCTTTGTGTTTTCCCCTGAGTCTCTTCCTGATATGGACTATCACAAACACAAGGCCACAAAGAGGCTAAGTCCTACTTTTTTGTCCCTTCAAACCTGAACAGCAATCCTTCACAGCTTGTGCTGTGATAAGTAACAGTAGGTCCTTTGGCTTCAGAACCACACCCAGGCCCTCCCGTGCCCTCCCTCCCAAGGGCTGGGTCACACTCAGATTGCTCTCCATGCCTGAAAACACTGCATCTCATGACAAGTTTTGGTGCCTTGTTGGGGTTCAGAGGACAAAATGCCCATCACAAGATGCTTTCACCCTCCAAATTTCAGAATGAGGCCAAACACATAAATATCTTGTCTTTAAACAATATTCCTAAGGCCCCTTAAGGGGAATCTAGACCCAGATGTGGGGAGTTGGCAGTTCTTATGTGTCTTCTATAAGTTACAACCTGTGGCTGAAGTTGGCTCATTCTCAGATTGCCACAGCACTCTGCAAAGGGCCAGGGGCATCTTGGTTGTAGTTGGAAATTAATTTTAACTATTATAAGTAAATGGTGTTGGAGCAGACCCATAATATCAGACCATGCAAATGAAGAGGGAAAAGCTGACTGAGGCACATGGTATTCGAGTGTGCAGCCTAAAGGCACACTGCCCATGCCTGAGCATCTATTTACTCAGCAAATAGAACCTCCATTTCCCTTTCCTACATTGGCTCTGCTTGCCTTCTCTATAGACATTAAATGCAAGGTGGAGCTCTATGATGGTGAGGGGTGTCCCTGGTGCTCATAATCCAGATGAAGCCTTTTGGTTCTAAATTGCTGATGAACACTGAGGGACACTACCAAGTAAGACACCTGAGTGTTCCATGCCTTGAGTCCCTGCCCTGATATTCGGTTATTTCACATGTGTCCTAAGCACTTACTATGTGTCAGACACTGTACCTATACTAAACACACACACATAAAGGTAGTTTTGGGGATCTGGAAAGGAAACAAAACAAATAAGAACCACATTCTCATTCACAGGTGCTACAGACCTGTAGAATCCTCCTAGGGGATGATTAATTTGCAGAGAACTCTGGCATCCTGCCACTCCCACCAAGCTGTCAGAGGTGAAATTGGAAAAGAAACCTAGGCTTCTTACACAATGGTCGGTCTGCATGATAAAAAGCATTGGATGGGAAACATGATCAATTCCAGGCTTTCGACAGCTGGAACAAAGGAACAAGACTAACTGTCGTCTCTACCTGATTTATCTTGGGCAGGGATTGTATTTCTTTTGTGTCATAGGCTGTGGTCATGGAGCACTAGATTCGAAATTAGAAAACCTGGGAGGCATCTGGGTTTGCCCCCTCTTACTTGTGTGACCATGGGTAGACCCCTTACCCTCTCTGAGCTGGCTTCCTTACCTGTAAAATGGAGCCAACACATACATACACAGTATACTGTGTATACTCTTAGGACTAAAATAGATGATATAAAGTAGTTTGAAAAAACTTTAGTCTAAAGCAGGAATTGGCAAACCATGGCCATGGGCCAAATCTGGCCACTGGTGGTTTTTGTAAATAAAGTTCATTGAAACATAGCTACACTACCTGTTTATGTACTGTCTATGGCTATCTCCACAATATACATTACGACAGCAGAGTCAGGTAGTTGCAACAGACAAAAATCCTGAAAAATTTCCTGGCTGGCCCTTTACAGACACAGTTGTTTAAATCACAGTCTAACTCACATAAATTGATATTGCACAATGCTAGACATGGTGGTAGGCTCCAAATAGGAATTCATAGAATAAAATGTGATTAACTGGGTCCATCATTAAGAACTTATGTTAATGCAACAGAGTTTTATCTCTAATTGATTCACTAATTTTTTATAGACTCAACACTTACAGTTACATTTATGTTTCAAAAAGACTTAAAGATGTAGCCTACCATTTCTTTTTGCTAAAGTCTCATCTCTAACTCATTTTTAGATGTGATGACATCAGACATTCCTGGGAAGTTCTCAGGTGGTTTTGTGGGTACTGATTAGGAATAGGAAAACCCACATCTCTATGTACAGATCACGACCTGTCTGTAAAAGAGGAAATTGTTCTGCTATGTAGGGGAGCAAAATTTGCCACCCCAAGGTGTGTCTCTTTGGCATGTGGATTACTTTAGGCTATTTATTTTTAAGAAACAGAAGATTCAAGAAAGTTGTCTTTTTGGCTCTCTCCTAACTGCCAAAGAGAATTTAGATAGAGGACTTATTTCAGAAAAGGGACCATTACTATAAATAACTACAGGACAATATGAACTATATGCGGTAGAGAGGATGGGACCTAGAGAAGTCTGTTGGTTAAAATTCCTCTCTATCTACCATTGTTGCTTAAGCCCAACAAACATTTTTTTACTCTTTTACTCTTTTTCATCTTTGGACAGATTGTCTTCCTTTCCTTTCAAGCCCTAGATCTTTGCATCTTTTTCATTAGTTCTGGATGGCATATAAATATGCTTCAATTGCTGACTACCTGTGGACCTCATATTTTATGGAGCCCTCTTGTTTACATAATTAAGTTTGATTTTCTCCTGTTCATCCGTTTCATGTCAATTTAATTCTTAGACCAGCCAAAAGAAGCTGGAAGGGTAGAGGAAAATTTTTCCTCCCCAACAGCAAAATTAATGGTTTGAAAGGATCATGAAATTTTTTACTATTTAGATATGTCTAATTTAGATATAGTTTGCCACAGAAGACCCTAAGCATTCCTTTATTTGCAGACATTTGATTTTGAGGAAACAATGAATGTGGCCCAACTATGTGCTATAGAAGATAAGAATGGTATATATTTTTTTCTGGCTTCCCAGAGCCAGGCAATATATATCATGAATAAACAGATGCTTGATAAATGCTTGCTGACAGGCTGACTAAATGGATGAATAAATGGTTCTTTATTTGCAAAATGTAATGAATAATAAAGCCTGCCCTCTCTGTCCCTCCTGATGTGAAGCTGAAATGAAATACAGGATATGAATTTTTTTGTGAGCTGTCAATTATTTGGCTGCTCTTCTCTTGTTCTGGTCACATCCCCAAGAACTGTTTTAGGTTGAGGTTGCTTTCAGGAGCCTCATTAACAGCCTTTCCTTCTAACCCATGTTGGCTTTGGGATTATTTTCCAGGGGAATTATGCAGATTCCAGGGCAAAGCACCCTGGGAAACAAAGCAAAATCAAGATCAGCCTTCAAAAAGAAAAAGTCTCCAAAGAGAACATACACCTTGGGAGTAGACAGGGGGAGGAGAGGCAGGAGGTGCTCTGTTTTCGCTGGTGATGCTAGGGGTTCCTATGGGCTGGCTTACTGCTTATTTGGAGATGTGAAAATTTTGTGGAGCTCTCTACCCACTCCCAACAGCCCCATCTTTCATCTGACTTCATGGAGCACTGAACAGGCACAAATCTGTGGCTTTGTAGAAGTGCAGACACCCCACATAAAGATAGCTTTCCTTGGGCTTAGGAATATCCACTTAGCCTGTGTGGAAGATGTCACTGTATATGAATCAAAGGCTAGAAGGAACTTGGTGGTCGCCCCAGTCAGCACTCCTGTGTACAGGTGAGACTTCTGAGGATGTCCAATGGGCACTCAGCCTGCTCAGCCTTACGGGAGTGAGCCCTCATCCAGAATCCCAGTGGGGTCACTCTATTCCCTCAGGCCTGCTTCTGGTTTTATAGCTCCCACCCAGGAAATGGCCAAACCCTAGCCTGTTCTTATTTCTCCATCACCTTCCACACTTTCAATGGATTAACTCTTTCCATTTTTCTCTCTTCTGAACATTTCAAAACACATTTGAATAGGAAAGAGTTTTAAAACAGATCTAAATTAGTTCCTCTTTTTTTTTTTTCCAGGAGTATTTACATCTTAAAAGAATCACAGATTTAGTGACACATTACTTGGTCAGAGAGAGGTAGCTTTTCTTCTGACTGGTCCTGCATTTATCTTCTAAGTGGCCATTCCACATCACTCCCTTCAGATCCATGGCCCATGGATCTCTCACCCCATGGCCCATAGCCTCAAACCAAATGGTCAGGCTCTTGGTGTTTGGGCACCTTTCTGTGTAACAGCCTACAGCGCACACCTCTTCTCTATCCCAACTTCTCTTTTTATGTGCACACAAATATAAGGTGTTTCTTGCTCTTTCTGCTTCAAATGCATCCACCTTTCAAAGTTCAGCTCAGGTTTCTCTTCCTCCCCAGAGTCCTCTCTGCCCCTCCAGCACATTTGATTCTTCTCCTCACAGCTGAGTCACCTCAATGATGAACCAATGTTTTCACCTTAAAAAAGGTATTCTAAGGGTCTCTGATCTTGTGTGACAGGCAGAGACCATTGTAAAAGGAGCTGCTCAGAAAGAACAATCCTCAATCTGTTATGACCTAGTGTTTGCTTGCCCATTGTTCAAGTATGTAAACTGGGTAGAAGGATGCTGGGTAAGAGTATCCCCTGCCTCCTGCAAAGGCTCAGTCCTGGACTTGAGGAATGATGGCTTTGCAGCTTAGGTTAGGATTTACACTCTAGAATGCCAAGCTGTGACGTTAGGAACTAAGACAAAACTCTGGGGAAAGTAAGTTAATCAAAAACATCTTTTAGAAAATGGTTTGGCCATGAATACTAAAGCTAAACATATATACACCCCATGACAACAATCCCTGGGCATAATCCAACAAAAATGGTTAAATTTATGCATCAAAAGACCTATAATAACAGTACTCATAACAGCATTATTCAAATTAGGTCTGGACTGGGAAACTATCCACATGCTCATGGACATGGATAAATAGTATTGGGCTACATTCACACAACAGAATACTATATAGCACTGAGACTGAACAAATAAGAACTACTTGCTACAATATGGATAGAATTCACAAACACCAGTACTGAGTGAAAAAAATCTAGACACAGAGACCCTATGACAGCGTTTACATAACTTTCAAAAAAAGGAAAACCAATCTATGTGTTAGGAATCAGTTTACTGGTTACCCTTGGAGTGAACACATTTATCACAAAGCCAATTATACCACTAATATATGAGTCTATTCTACTCTTTTCTATTGATTGGTTTGATGGTCAAGAGAAAGATTTATAGGGAGATTGAAAAGTGGTAGATTCAAGCTTTATTGAGTGCTTCCCCATGAGCCAAGCATCACCCTTGATGATAGGAGTACAAGATGAGTTAGAATTTCTGCCCACAGGGAAGTTATGGGCCAGTGGCCAGGCTCCCACTCTACAGAAGGCCTTCTTTTCACTGCAAGGTGCTCATTCTGTATAATGGTCAGCACCCACCAGTCTAAGAATCTTCATTCTAAAAGTCAAAGACACCTTTTCATCCTGCCTGGTCAGGCAGAGTCCCCAGGTTGAAAAACCTAGATCTACTTCACCAGCTCATGGTTAGGATCACTATTCCAGCCCTGAGTTCCTGTAGACTATACCTGGCACTTCTGGAGCAATAATGTTTACCCTATATCCAGATTACCTCCCACCCAAACCATAAAAAAGGATTATGAACTGAGCTGAAAACTGCCAGCCTTCCTCCAGAATCATCCATAGCCCCAGTTAGTGACTTCTCATGTCCAGAGGACAGCAAATGGCTCCAACCATGGTGATTTCTTCTTTAAATGAGTCCTAGTGCCATACTGATAACTACTACGTGAGAGATGTAGGGGAGGAAAAAATTCTCTTTGAAGCTTTTAGGGTCCTGGCTGGATCTAAAAATAAATCTGACAAAAAAAGATTAACAAGAGAAAAGCACACAAATTTTATTGAATTTTTACACAAACATGGGAGCCTTTATAAAATGAAGACTTAAAGTGGCCAGAGCTGGAAACTTTCATATCTTTTAGACAAAGAAACAATTAATCTGTGAATAATTTTTTTAATATTTTTTTTTAATTTTTATTTATTTATGATAGTCACAGAGAGATAGAGAGAGGCAGAGACATAGGCAGAGGGAGAAGCAGGCTCCATGCACCGGGAGCCCGACGTGGGATTCGATCCCGGGTCTCCAGGATCGCGCCCTGGGCCAAAGGCAGGCGCCAAACCGCTGCGCCACCCAGGGATCCCTAATCTGTGAATAATTGACAAGACAAAGAAGTTTGGGCTAGAGGTAGCCCAGCTAGAACTAAGTAGTCCTTATTTTCCTTAACTAAGACAAGAATTTCCTTAATTAAGATAAGAACAAGGAAGATAAGGGTTATTTTCACTAGATTTGTTTGAAGATTCCTCTTGTGCATTTTTCTGGGCCTATAAGAGTATGTCTCCAATAAAAGGAAAATTTACTTCCTGCCTTTAGGCAGAAAAGGGAGAACTTTTCTATGTTTACCACTTCTCAAGTGCCTTCAGCTCAAAATAAGTTTTATATCAAAGAGGCATATTTTGGGGTGACATATTCTGGTTTCCTTCAGGAATTATTTCCCTCTCACAGAATGTAAGCATCATCACTGGTGTCTTCCTCACATCTTTCACAGAAGTCAAACTAGCCTTACTGTCTATTAGCACCCAGAGAACAGCCTGCCTCCCAGAACATCAGAATCCCACAAAAGGTCCCAGACAAGAACCAGCCACCTCCAGATCCCTTCCAAAATCAAGGAGGCTCAGAAAATCCCTGGAATGGTCTGAGCCCTGGGAAATGACAGCACCTAGTGACATCAATTACTCCACAAAATAACCACTGATAACAACCAAAACTGGAGGAACTCCAGAGATCCCCTATGCCCAAAGATCCCCTTATCTTAATAATGAGACTGAGGCCAAAAGGCTGAAGTCTGTCCCTTAAAGTCACATGGATTAGGGACAGCAAAGTTGAGAACACAATTCAGGTCTTCAGACTTCTGAAGGTCTGGAGTCTTTCCATATACACTCTAACCTACAAAGTTCAAACTAGCAGAAGCAATTACCTCTTTCTCATTGTCTGAACCCAGGCACTCCAGAGGCCCCCAAGGACTCTGGACTAAACTGATCCTACCCTTGGAGGTCAAGAAATTTACCTGCACTGAAGATCTTGTTCCTTTAAGAAAATGGACAGGCTCTAGTCCCAGTGTAATCAAGCCTGCTGCCTGAGACCAGCCTTATATATGGACCTTTCTAAGCACATACATGTACTTGTCTGTAAGTCTGGGTTTCTGGCTCCCAGAGCCTCAGCTCCTCCCCACTGTAAGTTCTCTGGAAGGGAGTGGAGCACCCAGGGCTTTGTGACGGTATTGCACAAATCCGATTATTTTCTTAGAAAACCACACAGACAGAATTTGTTTCAGTAATGCCTCGACAAGAGAGAGTTAGTCATCTTCTCACTTCCAGATAAGGGAAGGTATTTGGAAATATGACTTAGAACATTATTTCATTACAGGAAATAATATAATGTTTATGGTCTTTTGTGGTCTTGAGGGTTTGATAGAGCCCTCAGGGATATTCTCTGCTGAGAAGAAACACAGTGATTCCTCTGTGCTATTAAGAGATCTCCCTCTTCTTTCCCAACCCCATGTCCTGGATCCCTCATTTCTATCCATTTGTCTTCTTGTCTTTGGCCACTCAGGACTAGAAATGACCTCCGTTGATTGTTTCCTTGTATTCCACACTGGCTATTCTTCTCTCCAAACATTTCTTGGCATTTATGTGGTGACTCCTCTGTAGGTTTTCTTGGCTACTCCAGGACCTTTGTGCTAGGCTCCTAGCATGGCTTGTGCAGAGCTCAGCACAGAGACTGAGTCAGCTCTCATTTGCTTGACTCCATGCTTGTACTCCATTGCTCCCACAGGACATGGAGCAATGCCTGGCACCCACTATCAGTGGAATTAATGAGTCCCTTATATATCTGGAACTCTCTCCTCCTCTTCCTTCCAATGGCTTCTCTGCTGTAGCCTTTGCTCTGACTCTAACCCTACACACCTTGATTTTTTTGGTGCAAATATCCCTCACACATTTTAATAGTACTGGTAAGAAAAATAATACTGGTAATAATAGATATGATGGACTGAATATTTGTGTCTTCCCAGAAATTGACATGTTGAAGCCCCAGCCCCTTGGTGTAGCTGTATTTGTATTAAATGAGGAAATAAAGGAGGTCATAGTGACAAGTAATCCATAGAATTACTGTCCTTATAAGAAGGGACACCAGAGATACCAGTGTGTGTGTGTGTGTGTGTGTGTGTGTGTGTGTGTGTGCATGCATACACATGGAGAAAAGACCATTTGCAAGTACAGTGACAGTAGGCAGCTGTCCAAATGCCAGGAGAGCTCTCACCAGAAACTGAGCCTACCAGATCTTGATCTGTGACCATAGAAAATAAATTTCTGCTGTGGGCAGCCTGGGTGGCTCAGCGGTTTAGTGCCGCCTTCAGCCCAGGGCATGATCCTGGAGACCTGGGATCGAGTCCCACGTCAGGCTCTCTGCATGGAGCCTGCTTCTCCCTCTGCTCGTGTCTCTGCCTCTGCCTCTCTGCCTCTGTCTCTGTCTCTCATGAATAAATAAATAAATAAAATTAAATAAATTTCTGCTGTTAAAGCCACCTAGTCTATGTTTTTTTCCTATAGCATTCTGAGCAGATTAAGACAATAGCCAAAATTCCAACATTTATCGAGCACTTGTGACATGCTAGGTACAATGCTAAGTACACCACATGCAGAATCTCACTGAATCTTTGCAACCCTGTGAGGTGGTACTATTACCCCCATTTTACAAAGACAAAGCTGAGGTACAGAGCAGTGACCCCACCGACAAACGCACAGCTGGTTAGTAACAGAGATGGAACTCAGTCCCAGGCACATCATAATCCCCTAGCTTTTCACCACGTTGATCAATAAACCACATCTTTCTGTCACCAGTAAGTCAAATCCAAAGCGTTCCTCCTGAATTCAAAGCTCTTTGAACTCTTTGCTGCCCGCCATCCCCCTTCTTGTTTAAATAGCCAGCCCTCCTTATACTATTTGGTCAGGGGGTGTTGTGTGGATAGCAGGAATAGTGGATTTAGGAATCAAAAGACAGGGGATAAGATCCAGTTTGGTTAAGAAAACTTCAATGTTCTCTTCTGAAGAATCAGCATAATGATTCATCCCTATTAGTAATACATCAAGTCATGAATGTGAAAATGTTTTCTAAAAACCGTAGCAATCTATGTGCATGCAGAGGACTGCTGTTATGACTGGTCTCCAAGTTATGTCTCAGACCTAACTTTTTCATTTTTATGCCCTCACACTGGCATTTATCTTTCCTCTTATATTGGTTGTTATTTCAGGAACTTCTGGCTGGGGCTGCTTCTCAACCTTGGATACCTACCTGCTCCGTGCCCAGTGCAGGGCTGAGACTCACTCACCTTATGTCAGAGCTATTTTTGTTAGGTCCTCACTAGGTTTGTCATGAACTGTGTGGAAGAGGGCAAAACCCAGTGGCCATTTCCTCCTCTGACCCTCCTGTGAATTAAGTTCGGGGTGAAAGAAACAAGGTCAGGGAGGCTCACTGGCCTCTCACATGAGCCCTGTGACTTATAGTGATTCAGAAGTCATTCAGGAGTTCCCTCCTCATCTGGGGATGAATCCTTCTATCTTTGTACAACATGGGGATCCCTTGACCCAGTAGTGTGCTGTGGATAAAAGTGGGTTAGTAAATTCATGATTTACAACCAGGAGTTCATTCTCCAGGGGAAACAAGGCTTAAGAAGTGGTAAAGTCCCCAGGAGGCCTCTAGTGGCCTACGTAAGCTCCAAGGCAGCAGGGCCTGAACACTTGCTGAGTTCTGGGTCTTAGAGGGAAATCCAAAGGGAAAGGAGTGACCCCTTACCTGTGCTATGCAGCAGAATATTGGAGAAGGAGCACTGGCACGAGCGTTAAGAAATGCAGATTCAGGTCAAAGTTCTGTCCCTGATTCTGTAAAGCCAGGCAAGTAGGTTAGCAGGGACTTAGTAGGTTACATAAAACAAGGAAGTTGTACTCCATCATCTCTCAGCTTTTTGTTATAACATTCTATGACTCTGTTTGGGACCTGCCTTGAACAAACATTCAAAGGAAAACAAATTTGTTTCTGGCACCTTCTTACCCCACTTCAGGGACTCTTCAAGTGCCCTAAACAAACCTACTCTTTCCACAAACCTAAGTGCTTTCTCCAAAGTGGGTCCTTCCTTTTCCTCCAAGCAAAATTCTCATTCCTTCAGGGCACCAGAAAACAATCTGATGGAACTAGTTCTCATAAATGCCTCATAAGTGAGAGCTAGTTCTCATAAATCCCATAACATCCTTAACCTTACTATAAGGATTTACATTTTTTTTTAAAAATAGAGAGCTCCTTATCCAAACAAATTCCTGATTGTCGGAATTTCAGCAGTGAAACAATAAGTGAAAAGGTCGAGTTGAGGGTGAAGTTAAGGTGCCAAGTACAGTACATATAACCGCTCACAAGTGTTCATTCATGTTCACATGGGTCACCTCCATTGTTTAATTCAACTCACATTAAAAACCAAGTAAAACTATTAGGTGTCCAACACAACCATAAATGGGAAAGACTGCTAAAACACTTATGGATAAATTCTTATCATTTCTTGTGTTGATTCCTTTCTCTGTTGATACAAGAGTAAAACAAGAAAGTCAAGAGGCATTATGGCTCTGGCAAAGGTTACTACTGGCAGCCCTCTAGATTGGAATTTAAGGTCTTGGTAGTTATTTATGGCAGCACCAAAGTTTCATGGAATCAATTGACAAATTATACTACTCTCTGATTTTTTTTCTTGCTTGATTTTTGTTTAATCATTTATGTGTTTTCAAAACTAGGGTCAAACAAGGTAAAGAAGAGGGACTTGATTTTTGAGCTGGAGAAAGGACCACATCAAGTTCAAAAGAATGAAAGGAAAAATTGAGTGATTCCATATATGACTTTCAAGCATTAGAAATTTATCCAAAAACCACAACTATAAAAAGAGGCTTTGTGGGCTAACTCATCTCCAAGATTCCAACGTAAATTCTAAGACCTAGGTTGTCAATATTTGTATATTCACAACATTCAAAACATTCAGAATGTCATAGGAAAATATCCTTTAAGAAACTCATTACAAAGTCTGGGGAAAAAAAAACAGATAAGTTTGCTTGTTTTCAACAAGAGAGTGTTTTCCTACATTATCAGAGAGCTCACCAGAATTTCAAGGACACTTATTTCTAACTCATAACCCAAGTGAACTTGAACTGACAGGGTTTGCTGTACCTAGAAAGGGCTTGGAGGTGCACTGGAAGCCATGCAGATCAGGGAGGCAGGGCATGATGGTCTGGGGGCAGAAAGGGTGAAGAAATGTAGAAATATACTAGGTTAAGCACCAGGCGGGCAGTCAGATCGCATCAGAGATAGTCCAAAATAGCAATAGTGACCTGGCCACAGAGCACAACTGGATTCCCAGAAAGGTGGCATCAACACATCCGATATCCATCTAATTGGAAGGGAGGTTCTGGGCAGAGAGGACCTATGAGGTATTAGGATGCAAGTCAATTGCTTGATCCTAGAAAAGCAAACAAGCAGAGTTGGTGAAACAGACATCAAGAGCCCACAGAATCTCTCAGTTGGGGCCTGGATATTTCCCCAATCTTGGGGCAGAATTGCTCACTAAATCTTGGGTGGGAAGAAACTAAATGGAAGCAGAAGCAAGAGCCTTCCTCCATCAGCCTCCATTCCAGTTACATCTTCTCTCTCCTACCTTCTCTGATCTAGTATTGGTCCAGCAGAGCAGGTTTGCACAGCAATTGGAGTCATACTGGGGCAATATCTAGGACACACATATGGCAGGCACCTAATGTTTCACTCAGATGGGTAAGTACATGTTAGCATTTCTGTAGCAAGTTTGTGAAACCTCCATTCATCCAGCGCTCTTGCCTCTTTTTTTTTCCCCCACATATTTTCTCCCATGACCATTGGAATCTGATAACCTAATCATGAAAAGATGCTTGTGGCTAATAATAGTTGAATTGTCAAGTACCAATGATTCAATTACAAAATATAGACCTTAATTAGGGCACCTGGTGGCATGGTCAGTTAAGCATCTGACTTCTTGGTTTTGGCTCAGGTCATGATCTCACGCTGGTGAGGTCTAGCCTTATATTGGGCTCTGCACTTAACATAGGGTCTGCTTAAGACTCTGCCTCTCTCCAACATGCTCTCTCTCTCAAATAAATCCATCTTAAAAAAAAGAACAGGACAAAATACAGACCTTGATGCATAGACCTTCATCTATTAATAATAAGCCACTGAGGGAGTCTTTTTTGCATGATGGGTCTTCCTAGCACAAGAGAAATCACACAATTATGAAGCTATTGACTCTTCCTTCAAAGAAAAACTGTCCAAAGAAAATTTTAAAAAGGTCTACAACATGATTTGTTTTCATTTCTCTTTTTAGAGAAATTGTTTTCTCTTTTTAGAGAATTGTTTTCTCTTCTCTTTTTGTCTGATTCCCTAACAGATAAAAATGTTGTCTAGACTTTTTTCTTTCATTGTCTCATTGTATACACCTTGTCTTCTGCCTCTATTCTTAATTGTGTTCTTGGCATTATTAAACTCATCCAAATCAATACACAACTATAGAATGTATTTCTAACCATTCTTCTTCCTGACCCTTACTTGTTCCTGAGATCCTTTTCCCCTGAGTGTCTTACAATTTTACCTCTACTTACTTTTTGTTTTGGTTGATTTGTTATTTTCCTTTTGACTTGTGACCTAGGCTATCTTTCTTGGCAGAAAGTTTGTTTGCCATTAGGATGCTCATGACAGGGAAAATTGACTGCTGAGGAAAACGGCATGGTTTCTGCATTTCCTTCCAAGAGGTGGTGGCCAGGTTTCTGTTAGGAAAGAAGTCCCAATGGTAAATAAACCATAACTAATTCCAAGGGTACAAAAATGAGTAAGACAGGTGCCTAATGCCCAAGAGTTCCAAGAAAGGAGGGCAAGAGCATCCTGTAGTCAGCAGTATCCCACCTGGGTGATGACTCCAGAAGAGTTGCCAAAATGGCAGCTCCAGTTCCTGAGAGTTTTGTCATGCATAACCATCTTAAAGTGATGTCTTTAGCATGCAGGCTGCAGGATCTGCAATAGAAGGAATTCCTAACCTTAACAATTATATCTGTTAGCCATCCTCAACTTTGCATTCTCTGAAAATAAGGGGTTTCTCTACATCCAGAAAACAACAGGCTTTTATGGAGTTGTGTGGGCGAAAGCCTTCAACGGGAACGTGGCAGGGATTTGTGCTGAAACATGTTGTCCTCCTACAGTTCCATGGAAGGGTTTGTGTGTCCCTTTCAAAACATTAAAAAAAAAAAAAAACCTGAACATCCCTTTAACTGAAAAGCATAATTCTGATAGGCTTCTGGAACAAGGCAGCAGCTGTGAAAACGTCAGTCACCTAGAGGGCTCTCATGTCTGGGCCTCCCCAACCTCTATCTGCCCATTCTGTGGCACTTGTGTCCTAGAAAGAGCTCACCTTCAGAGCCAGATAAACCTGGAAGCTTGAACCTGACTTCACCATTTACAGGTTATGTAACTGAACCCAAGTTCATCTGCCAGATGCACAGCAGAAACAATCACTGGGACCCAGAACATGCAGAAAGAAAAGGAATTATTTGAGAGGCAGCCAAACACAGAGACAGGAAGGCAATGCCCCAAATCCGCCTCCCCAAGGCAAGTCAGGCAACGTTAAAGGCAAATGAGAAAGAGCTGAGTAAAAAGTTGCAGCTGTGCTTATTAGTTTACTGGTTTCAGGTGGATAGCTTGAACTAATTTCTTGGGGTCTCTAATCTTCTGATCATCAACTTCTGAACTAACTTCTGAGGGTCTCTAATCATCTACAACACAGTAATCATACAATACTTGGAAAGATTAGTGGAGGAATCCAACTTATATTGTATTCAATGAATACAACGTGTTTAGTTCAGGGGCTAGTACATAAAGAGCACTCAATAAATTTTGTTAAAATAATGATTATGATTATTCCATATGATTAGATTCAGTGCTTTCTGAGAGGTCTTTGAGGACCCCCTAATCCCTGGGACTGAGTGTGTGCTGCCTATAGGCCATCCAGGGAATGCCTAGGCTGGAGATAGGAATGTTCATGATTATTGGCAGGCAGATAGATAGTAATTGAAATCTGCAAGTGGGTAATATCACAGTAGTAGATTGACTATATCCATAGTGTTTGCTCTCCCATGTGATAGCCCCTCAAATATAACTTTAAAATTTTTAGTTCTTGGGTAGCCCAGGTGGCTGAGCAGTTTAGTGCCGCCTTCAGCCCAGGGTGTGATCCTGGAGACCTGGGATAGAGTCCCACATCAGGCTCCCTGCGTGGAGCCTGCTTTCTCTCTCTCTCTCTCTCTCTCTCTCTCTCATGAATAAATAAATAAAAAATCTTTAAATAAAATAAAAATTTTAGTTCCTTAAATTCTTCACAATACAATGCAGGGACTGGCTCCCTCCCTGTTAAATGTGCCACATCAGGCCATATCTGGGGTATACTATTTCAGCTCAAGACACTACACTTCATAAAAACTGTGGCATGTCTGCTGCTCTGCTTCATTCTAGGTACTAAGCTTCAGTTTCTCTCTTGACACTTTGAACTGTCCTCATGAAAATGATGTGAGTAATCTGTGTGAGAACACCTAGCATCATGCCTGCTATCTAACAGGCTCTTGGTGAATCCCAATAGTCATCATTTCCTATGTTTGTCTTCAGGCAGCTAGAACCTTAGAGTTATTTTTGGCAATACATCTAAGTGTTAACTCACATTGAGTTTTCCGGAAGTTAAATCTCATGTCTCTTTAACATGTGAATGCTGTCGCATCCTGTAAAGGAAGACCCTTTGAGAAGATACTGGGACAGTGCTTCAGTACCCTGGTGGCTATCACTAGATAACCCCCAAGCTCCTCCCATGGTCTCATTTCTACTAATGCATCACCAGCTATCCAGACTTCTAAAACAGAACACTCAGAGTATGTCACATATATATGTAATTAGGTATGTAGGATTCTATATACACACAATATATGCACATTAAATTTGAGAAGATGCTACATACTAGATGCTCTGTTTTAGTAGAACATTTTTTATCTGACCAAAAAAAAAAAAAAAAAAAAGAAAGAAAAAAGTGTTGATAGAGATCAAAACTCCCAAGTCAAGGGAGCAAAGAAAGAAGAAGCTAGATAGGTATCTAGGAATTAGGAACAAAACAAGAATGCTTCTTTTTAAAAAATTTTCAACATTGTTCTGAAAATTCAAA
The DNA here is from genome assembly GCF_048418805.1 of Vulpes vulpes. Taxonomy (NCBI): domain Eukaryota; kingdom Metazoa; phylum Chordata; class Mammalia; order Carnivora; family Canidae; genus Vulpes; species Vulpes vulpes. The sequence continues at coordinate 86,914,659 of NC_132787.1, read as the reverse complement.
ATATGAAATATAATTATAAACCAAAATAGTATTTGTGAAGAGGAAAAACACTAATTGGATGATCCTCATATAACTAGAAAAACTAAGAATAAACTAGAAATTATTATATTAATGAGCATTAAGTAAAACAACTATACTTAAGACAAATTTTTTAAAGTAATGGCATCCCTATATATAACAATAAACAGAAGTTATCATAATAGAAATATCTCATTCAGAGTAACAATAAAAATATAAAATAACAGGGCAACCTGGGTGGCTCAGTGGTTTAGCGCCGCCTTCAGCCCAGGGTATGATCCTGGAGATCGAGTCCCATGACGGGCTCCCTGCATGGAGCCTGCTTCTCCCTCTGCCTATGTCTTTGCCTCTCTCTCTCTCTCTGTGTGTCTCTCATGAGTAAATAAATAAAATCTTAAAAAAATAAAAATATAAAATAACAGAATAATCTTAAAGGAAATTTTTGACCTGTTTGATAAGAACTACAGTTGATAGAGATAAAGAAGATATTTGAATAAGCAGCAAGTCAAACCATCTTGGATGAAAAGAGCAAACATTAAGAACGTGATCATCCTCTTAAAGTTAATTTATAATTTTAATAAGATTCTGATTCAAAAAAATCCCACTGATTCCATTTTGTGGAGGATTGTGGAGGATTGAAGAGACAGAGAAGGTAATTGACAAAATTTCTTTAAAATCAGTCAGGATGAATAAACACATGAGAGATTAATGTCCTTATTGTAAATAAGGAGCTCTTTTCAAAACCATGGAAAAAAAAACTAAACGTTTTTAGAAAAATGAAGGATAGGGATGCCTGGGTGCCTCAGGGGTTGAGCGCCTGCCTTCTGCCCAGGGCATGATCCTGGAGTCCCAGGATCGAGTCCCACATTAGGCTTCCTGCATGGAGCCTGCTTCTCCCTCTGCCTATGTCTCTGCCTCTCTGTGTGTGTCTTTAATGAATAAATAAATAAAATCTTAAAGAAAAATGAAGGATGGGGGATCCCTGGGTGGCTCAGCAGTTTAGCACCTGCCTTTGTCCCGGGGCGTGATCCTGGGGTGGCCAGATAGAGTCCCATGTCAGGCTCCCTGCGTGGAGCCTGCTTCTCCCTCTGCCTGGGTCTCTACCTCTCTCTCTCTCTCTCTCTCTCTCATGACCTGCACGCACACACAAAAAATGGGTAAACAAAAATAGACAATCATGGAAGAAATATAAATGGATGGGATCCCTGGGTGGCCCAACAGTTTGGCACCTGCCTTTGGCCCAGGGCGCGATCCTGGAGTCCCGGAATTGAGTCCCACGTCGGGCTCCCGGCATGGAGCCTGCTTCTCCCTCCTCCTGTGTCTCTGTCTCTCTCTCAATCTCTGTGTCTATCATGAATAAATAAATAAATCTTTTTTAAAAAAGAAATATAAATGGTTAATAAACGCAAGAAAAATTTCAAACTTTTTGTAATGATACATCTACTAATTTTAAAAAATGAAATATCATAGCCCACTTCCCACATTGGTGAATATTTTTTAAAAAGATTTTATTTATTCATGAGAGACACACAGAGAGAGGCAGAGACACAGACAGAGGGAGAAGCAGGCTCTTCTCAGGGAACCCAATATGGGACTCGATCCAGGGACTGGGATCATGCCCTGAGCCAAAGGCAGATGCTCAACTGCTGAGCCACCCAGGCGTCCCAGTGAATATTTTTAATTAATAACATACTTTGCTAAAAGGGGAAAAAAACCCTAGAAACTCTGGTATCATTGTGATAGGGATATAAATTGATGTACCTCTTTTGGAAAGCAATTTGGTGATAAGTATCAAAAACATTAATAATGTTCCCAATAATTCCACATATAAATTAGGTAAATAAAACCAGGGAAGAAGACATATATATATAAATATTCATCTTTCATCTATGATCACTAAAACAGAATAGATAATTTTGAAATAGAGCTTTTATTATGGTGGACAAGAATTCTGCAAATTACTTCTATGTCCACCATGGAGTACAGCTAATTCAATTAATGAAATTTCCGTGTAGTTGAGTATTAGCATTCATTCCAACTTAATCAAACAATAGTTTTCTAAGATATGTGCAACACTCATAGCATGATGTTGACTGGAGACAACAGCATAGTGAATTTGCATAATTAATTTTCAGTTAGAAGAAACAAAAGAGAGTGAGAGAGGATGAAGACAGGAGGACAAGAGGAAAGAGAATATCTAAGAAATTTTAAAACCACATAAGTAAGGGAAGGTGGATATTCATCCTAGATATTAAAATGTATCATAAGATCGCAGTGATTTTAATGGCATGTTACTAAAAATAGACAAATTGCTCACTGCAACAGAATAGATCATTTTGAAATAGACTTTACATTTTTAATAATTTTTTAAAAGATTTTATTTATTTATTCATGAGAGACACTTTGAGAGAGAGGGGGGCAGAGACCTAGGCAGAGGGAGAAGCAGGCTCCATGCAGGGAGCCCCATGCGAGACTACATCCCGGACCCCGGGATCACGCCCTGAGCCGAAGGCAGATGTTCAACTGCTGAGCCACCCAGGCATCACACATTCTTTAATCATTTATACTAATTTATCTTTAAGAAGACTCGCTATGGAAAAGAGAATGGAAGATTATTTAACAGAGAAGTTCTCAAGCATCTGGAACCACCCCATTCGACAACAATAATGAAAGTAATGATGAATTTAAAAGTTAGATATAAAAATTTTAAACTACAGAACAATTTCAAGAAAAAAATCTCAAATTTCTTATCAAGGGAATTCTAAGTTTAGTGTATTAAGAAAAGGAATCATAAAGAATAAAATCAATAGCTTTTACTATAAATCAATGTTAAATTTCAGTAAGTAAAAAAAACTATAATCAGAAATAGAAAGCAAAATGCAAACTAAATAAAATGTAAGACATACAATTTTAAAATAGAGACAAAGCAAAAGGTAGCTACTAAGTACCAGACCTTTAAAGATGTGAGCAGGCTGTAACTTCCACTGTTGTCTGCTCTTGTGTTTAAAAAAAAAAAAAATCCTCTGCCTTTTCAGGTTGCCTCTGCCCATGCACCTTTTGGGATGGTCATGGCCTTCTTGTTTTATAATCATTGGCCAGATGTAGGAAATTCACATTTCCAGTCTCTGCTCATCAAGAATTACTTCAGCCATGCGTGAAGTTTAGGGGCGAGGACTAGCCCTGAGCTAGGGATTTTTTTTCCTTTTACTTAGTCTCTACGCCCAATGTGGGGCTTGAACTCACAACTCTGAGAGCAAGTGTTGCAGGCTCTTTGGACTGAGCCAATCAGATGCCCCTACACTAGGTTTTAAGAGAGATGAAAGCCCAGTCTTCCTCCTCCAGGAGCCTCCTGTTAGCTCCCCCTGGTGGATGGACCAACAAAACTTACTACCTGGGAAAGGTGCTCAGGACTCCTGCTAGTTCTAGGCTCCTTCAGCTCTGGATGTTTATGCTTTTGGCATTTCACTGCTTTTTCACTTTTCTCACCCAGGGGAGAGAGAAGCTGTCTAGCAGAATGGAGTAGTCCAATACCGCTGACAAGGAAAGATCGATCTATCTGGGTGCAGACCAAGAACTTGTTTCTGTTTTTGCTTTGATCAAGGAGCTCAGAGCCACTGGAGCTGCTCACCTCCAAGGAGCCCCAGGTGAGTTCATCCACTCCTAACAGTCACTGCACCACCTACCTACCTGCCCATTCCCCTCCTATCTACTGCCTCAGGGTTAAATTATTTTTTAGCATTCAGAGATTTTGGTAAGCTGTCTCACACCTTTTGCGGATGGAGGGGGAAAGTAAGTAGAATGATAGCTACCTCCATAGAAGATGCCAGGGTGGGCAAAGCTTTCAGCCTGTCTGTGCTTAAGTGTCCCACCCTGGGAAACATCCCTGTCTTCACTTCCAGGATTGTTGTGAGGACCCCTTGCTGCAAGGGTAATGCCCTACCCTTTCCTGCTCCCTTCCCCCACCAGAATCACGGTGCTACAAAAGCAGAGTCTGAGGTTGAAGGTAATGGTGGGCAGGTTTTCTAACTATAACTCACATCTTGCAAGTTACATATGTCTTGCCTTTGGGAAATGAGGTTCTTAGAAAACTGAGCCATAGGGGCTCATCGAGCAGGCATTTCAATAAAACCAGACATACACCACTGCCTCCATGGTGTGGGCTTTCCTCTTTGTCATGTTGGCCTTTCCAGGTTAGCTCTGTTCCTGGTACACCTTGAGATGAAACTGCATTCCTTCCCACAAGAATTGCTGTGTACAAGACACATGTGTCCTAGCGATTACGTAGATGTGACAGTAATGGCATGACTGGGGAAAGCAGTTCCTAGACAACTGGACAACTGAACTCAGCCTGACCCTGTTTCTTCATCCCCTTTCCTGTTTATACACTTCTGGAGCATGATTTGCTAATCTTATTTTTATTCCAGACTTCCCTGTCTTTATGTGTATTTAGTTGTCATTCATTCAAGGGGAAGTGAACTGCTATTTACTGAGCACTATATATCTAGTCTATAATTATATCGACAGATAGCTAAATAGATAGATCTAAATGCATAAAACTGTATTAGATCCCCGGCCTACACTGTTTCATTCTATCCCCACAATAGTATAAGTATCATTCTTAGGTCTGGTGTCACAGATGAAGATATTTTATAAAGAGGTTAAAAAGCTTAGCCTAATTCTCAATGATAAGAATTGGCTGACTTGATGCACTTTCCCTCCAATGGAGGCCAACAAAATGAGTAAACTATAGTTTCCCCAGGCAGGGGCCAGGCTGAGAGGGGCCTGGGTTCTGGGGTTGTGGATACTGGGCCCCCTTTTGAATTCTTCCTGACTCCACCAGCCTCCCTGAACCAGGAATCAAGCTTATTCCAAGTCACCTCTGCAGTGTCCACCTCTTTTCCTCCACTTCTGACCAGACCTTGGTGATCTTGGTGAGAAAGGGCACAGAAAGGGGAAAAGAAGGGAAAGTCTCCTATTTCATAGTGTCACTCCCAAGAGCCTATAGCAAATGCCACAAATTCTATTAGCAATTATGTTCTCTCAAGCCAGCGAGCCATCTTTAGTTAAGATACAAAAGAACCAAAAGAGATACTCACTTATGCGCCAGCTTATGAAACGGGTCTAGAGCACAGGGCAGCGTGTGTGCAGTGTCTGAGAGTCAGCGTGGTTGTTAGATGCAGGCCTGACAGTGTACATCCAGCACTGTCAGTGGACCAGGCACTGCCCTAAGCCCTGCGCACCCGTTGTCCCCTTTAATCTCCCCAAATCCTATTACTCTCTCCAGTCCAGAGACCAGGGAGTGGAGGCTTGGAGGGTGAAGTCCCTTTCCCAAGATCACACAGCGAGGATGTTGCAGGGGATCTGACTGGGACCCCCTGCGAGCTGTCGGGGTGATAGAATAGAGGAGCCAGGTGCTGGGTATTGGGGTCGCATCTGGCAGGAGAGGCGCCCAGGAGCCAGAGAGGGCTGAAAAGCAATGCTGCAGACAGAATGTCCAGTAAGAAAAAATGGAGTTTCAAGCAACTGCGTTCCACCCAGTATGCTGTTTATCAAGTTCCGAAGCCGTAGACCTCAACAATGTGTTGTTCAGGCTTACATGTATATGTGCTGACATTAATTTAAAAAGCAAGGGAATAGAGCACACTAAACTCCAGGTGGGGTGGGAGCAGGGTAGGGGAGGAACACGTAAGTAGATGTAAATTATTGCTTATTTTTCTAGTCTTTGGATTGGCTGATGGGTTGACCAGGTGCTCCATTACATTATTTTAAAATGTGTTAAGTCCTGCTCCATGCCACGAGCAGAACTTACTTAAAAAAAAAAAAATGCCAAATACAAAGAGCTCATCTTGAACCACAGATTATGGGAAAAAAATCTAATTTTGTGCATCCAAGGACCAGATTTTTTTTCAAAGGGTAGGGAGAATTATAAATGAACAGCAAGTATCCATTTTTAAACTTAATAAATTAAACATTGCAAATATAGTTGGAGCCCCCCATGTAAATTATCACCAGTTCCATTTCCCTTCGTAGTCCCCAGAGGACACCACTTTCCTGATTGTTTTATATTCCCTCGCTTCTCTTTTCAAAAACCTCCACGCATCCCCAAACAATGCACTGGTGTTGCTTTTGCAAGATCCCAGACTTGAGAGACATGGCGTTAGGCTACATATAACAGCTCCCCTCTGGCTTTATTTATTCAGCGCTGTTTTATAATTGGTTGTTCTAGTTCCCTTATTTTCTCTTCTGTACTGTATTTATTTTATTATATGAAGTGTATTTTGTAAGAGATTTGTTTTATGGTATGAACATGGCAAAATTTATTTATCCACCTTTCTAGTCAGGGAAATTCAGTTCTTGGTAATATTTGGCTGCCACACACAGAGCTGCCATCAACAGTCTTATCCTGATCTCTCTGGGCACATGTACAGTTTCTCTAGATCACACCTAGGAGCAGAGTTGCAGAGGGGAGGATGTGCACATTTTCAGCTTCTCCAGACAATCCCAAATGGTCTCCCAAAGTATTTGTGCAATCTACAAATCGCACTGCTTGGCAAAGTATCCATTGTGCCGCATCCTTGCTACTACTTGGTGTCATCCAATTTTTTTTTTTTTTTTTTGGTCACTTTGGTGGATGTGCAGTGTTATCTAATGGTGCTTCTCTAACTACTAATGAGGTTTTATGTATTGTAACGTAATTCTTTTCTATTCCATTGAGCACTAATGCTTACATTCACCAAGGCCAAGTTCATTAATCTTTTCCGTTTCAGTTTATACTTTTGGTGTAAAACATTCTGTTGAATTGTTGAAAACATTCTTTCTGACCTTGTAATATATATCTGATAGCTGTTGCAATTTTTCTGTGAATCAGGTTTCCACATTTGCTGGCTCTTTTACCATGTCATCGTTCCATTGGTCTCTCTGAACCAAAACCACATCATCTTAACTATTGCAACTTGATAATGATGTCCGCTAGGGCAAGTTCCCTTCACCTCATTGTTTCTGTTGGAGTTACTGTCTTCTCCTTCGCCCTCCTCCTACTCCTCCTCCTTCTCCTCCTCCTACTCCTCCTCCTTCTCCTCCTCCTCCAGTACCTCCTCCTCTTCTTTCTCTTTCAATGTCTTAGCTATTCTTGGAGTATTGTTAGAATCACCTTGTTAACTTCCAAGGAAAAACCCTATTCAGATTTTAATTTAAATCCTATCAATTATTGAATCTAGCAATTATGTTGTAAAAAAAAAATTCTCCTCTTTGAGACATGGAATCTTTCCATAATTAGACATGCAAGGACTCTCTCATTTCTTACCACATCTTTCTGTTGAGTTTTATTATTTTCTTGCACGTCTTTTGTGAGATTTATCCCTAGGTTTTTTGTTTTTCATAAACCACATCTTTAAAAAAATTCTTTTTTTATAACCATTGCTACTATGAAGGAATGCTAAACTATTACTTGGTTTCTTCCCAGAGAACTCTTCAGGACTGAAAGCTAGAGTTAGATGTGTCTACAGGTACCCCCTAAATTAGACACTCCGGACTGACATTCAGTGGTACACAACACTATGGCTGTACTAGTTACTAAAATACTGAAATATTTCCACAATGGAATCCTCTGATTTCTTCCTTGACACTCTGGGCCTCCTGGCCTCTCCTTGCTAGACAGACCCAGACCTCCCCAAGTTCCAGATACTACCATTGAGGTTTAATGTCTTTTTTGATGTCCATAGGACATTCATGTAAACACTTCTATAAAAGGAATTGTGTCTTCTGGCATTTTGTTCTTTTTTTTTTCTTTTCCGGCATCTTGTTCTATTGGTTTTTCTATTGGAATGTTTTCCTCTTCCTTATAGATATACAGGCATAATTATGTACATTGGATGCTGTTTTGTTGGTTTTATGTACCATAATATCTTTTCATTCTTTTTTTGTGTGGAAAAAAAAAAAAAAACACCCAGCATAGCATGGGGCCTTAGGCCCTCTCCCCTGGGTGGGCAGGTGTCTGTTCTGATTGCTCTGTTCCCACACAATGTGAGTTGTTATTTCAAACGTTACCTCTTGTTTTTCTTTTTTTAAGATTTTATTTATTTATTCATGAGAGACACACAGAGAGAGGCAGAGACATAGGCAGAGGGAGAAGCAGGCTCCCCATGGGGAGCCTGATGCGGGAGTCAATCCCAGACCCTGGGACCATGCCCTGAGCCAAAGGCAGACACTCAACTGCTGAGCCATCCAGGCATCCCCCAATGTTACCTCTTGTACTCAGATGTCGATGCTAACATAAACACCAAGGGTGAAATATATATATAAATTTTCTTTTTTTAAGAGAGAGAGAAGGAGAGAGGAAAAGAGGGAGAGAGAGAGAGAGAGAGAGAGAGAGAGAGAGAGAGCAGTAGATTAGGGGCAGAAGGAGAGGGAAAGAGAATCGTAAGCAGGCTCCATGCCCAGTGCAGAGCCACATGCCAGGCTCAATCTCTCGATCTTGAGATCATGACCTGAGCTAAAACGAAGAATTAGATGCTTAATTGACTGAGCCACCCAGGCGCCCCAACACCAAGGGTGAAATATTAATCTGAGTGATTACTCCAACAGGAGTCACAGCATTGTAACAGCAATCACCTCTGGTGTTCAAGGAGGGTGTCAGGAGATTCGAGATATAAGTGAAGAGATTCTAGCCAATGCCCACCTCTGATAATCCTCACCACATCCCTACAGCCTCACCATACTGTTCTGTGTGGAGCTCCCACGGCTGTCTCCACCACAATGTTTCAGACTGAGCACATCATCTTTATGTATTTTAATTTTAATTTGTTGTTGTTTAAGTATAATTAGCAAACAGAGTTATGGTAGTTTCAGGTGTACAATACAATGATTCAACAAATCTGTATATTACTCAGTACTCACCATGAAAAGTATAGTCAAAAGATGCTCAACATTCCTAATCGCAGAGAAATGCAAATCAAAATCACAAGGAGATATACCACCTTATACTTGTCAGAATGGCTAGAATCAAAAAGACAAGATATTACAAGTGTTGGGGAGGATGTGGAGGAAGGGGAACTCTCATGCGCTGTTGGTGAGAATGCAAATTGGTGCAGCCACTATGGAAAACAGTAGGTGTTCCTCGAAAAATTAAAAATAGAAATACCATATGTTCCAGTAATTGAAACATCATCTTTATTTTTTGTATATATTTTTTATTGGAGTTCAATTTGCCAACATATAGCATAACACCCAGTGCTCATCCTGTCAAGTGCCCCCTTCAGTGCCCGTCACCCAGTCACCCCAACCCATCATCTTTAAAGGCTAAATCTGCCCTCTTCCTGACATCCCTTACTGGTGGACCACTGTTTCCAACCATCTTGTCTCCTGCAGTAGAAAATTCTGAATCATCCCAGACTCTGATTTACCTTCATTTCCTCTTTCTTATTGCTTACCAAGGTCTGTCAGTTCTATGCTATAAAAAGTTTCTTGATTATAACCATTTCCCCATCCTATTTGCACTGTCTTGTAAATTTTTACAGACAGTTTCCTAACCAGTCCCTTGGGCTCCAGCCTCTTTTGCCTCTCCAGCCTCTCCCCGACTGCTACCAGCATCAATGGTCCAGCCTGGACCATTAGCCTAGGGTGTCCTCATCTGTGGAAGGCAGTGTAGGGGAGCCATCCACCGTGGTGGAGAGGAGAGGTTTCTCACTAGCACTGTTGAGAATGATGCTAATATAAAGTAGATGCTAAAATAAAGTACTATAAAGTAGATTGACTTTGAGTTGCTTTTTTTAAAAATTTTATTTATTCATGAGAAACACAGAGAGAGGCAGAGATACAGGCAGAGGGAGGAGATGCAGGCTCCATGCAAGGAGCCTGATGCGGAACTCAATCCCAGGACCCCAGGATCATACCCTGAGCCAAAGGCAGATGCTCAACCGCTGAGCCACCTAGGCATCCTGAGTTGGTTTTATTATTGTGTTTAAATTCCCTACAGATGATGCCACCCCTTTTGCCTACACATGGCCAACTGTCCCCACCCCATTCTCTTGGCACAATGCTAGAAATAATATGTTCCGCCTCAGAGCTGCTATGAGGGGTGATTGGCACATGCCTGCCGAGAGCTTAGCCCAGGCCCCTGCACATGCTGAGCGCTTAGTTACTGTTGACAATTATTAGTAATATCAGTATTATTGGCTCTTTATCCCCCATGTGATGTTTGCTCTGGCAAGCAAAGCCTTTTGGACTGGCCTCACTCACTCCCTTCCACCCTCCTGAACCCTAAACTCTAGCTATGGAAACTGTTTACTCTGACCTCTTCCATTTTTCTCAACCTGTGCACATGCCCTGTGGACAGCCTGGGATGACTTTCCTGCTTTTCTGGAGATTCATCATTTAAGATCTAGCATGTAGTCCTGCTTTCTGGGAAGCCTTGCTCAGATTATACAGACCAGGGCAGCCTGGGTGGCTCAGTGGTTTAGCGCTGCCTTCAGCCCAGGGCGTGATCCTGGAGACCTGGGATAGAGTTCCACATCAGGATCCCTGCATGGAGGCTGCTTCTCCCTCTGCCTGTGTCTCTGCCTCTCTCTCTCTCTGTGTGTGTGTCTTTCATGAATAAATAAATAAAATATACATTTTTTTTAAAAAATGTTATACAGACCAAATGAATGCCTCCTCCTCTGTGCACCCATGGCCCTCTGCTCCTGTCTCCTCCTTACAGCTCCCGGAGAATGGGGCTCCTGGAAGGGAGAGCCTATGTGTGCTCATCTTTGTGATTAACTTTGTATCCACAGTCACCATAATTGCGTCTGCCCTGTAATACAGGCTCACCACTTATGGGAGTTTTGCTTGTTTAGTTTTGTTTTACTGGAAGAGATAAACAGATGAATGAATGAATGGGAATTCATTCTTTTGACTTCACCCTAGATCTAGCAAAAAGTTTGGGCAGTGGCCTTCCTGGTCATTTTTGTGTAACCTGATATTGGACTCTTCTGTGCCCCAAGAAAAAGTCTCCCCAATACCAGGCACCTGTCCTCCTGAGGAATTGGCCTCAGTCACTAAAGGAAAGGCTGTCTTAATAGCAGGGAGAGGGCGGAGGGGGTCAGCTCCGTCTTCACAGCCGTCCCTGAGAGGGCGCTGTTCCCAAGTCAACCCTCCAGAGGCCGGAGCTGAAATACCGGAGCGTTCCCCCGGGACGCAGCATCCCTCCCTTCCCCGGCTGCGGTCGCCGGGTCCCCAGCGGAGCGCCTGCCCACACACATGGCGGCGCCCTGCTCAGCTTCTCCGCGCCGGCACCGACAGGCCGGGCTGGCCTTGCCAGTACTCGGGGACTTCCTCCGCGAGCCCGCTTCCTGCACGGCTGGCATTTAAACCGGCGCCTGGGGCTGCGGGCGGCTGCTGCTGCGGAGCTGTGCCCGGGCTGCGCAGCGCCGCCGAGCCGCCGAGCATCGCCCCGCGCCGGCCGCCGAGCATCGCCTTGCGCCGGCCGCCGAGCATCGCCCCGCGCCGGCCGCCGAGCATCCCCCCGCGCCGGCCGCCGAGCATCGCCCCGCGCCGGCCGCCGAGCATCCCCCCGCGCCGGCCGCCGAGCATCGCCCCGCGCCGGCCGCCGAGCATCCCCCCGCGCCGGCCGCCGAGCATCGCCCCGCGCCGGCCGCCGAGCATCCCCCCGCGGCGCCGGGGCCAGGGCGGGACAGGTCGGCGGGGGTGCGGCGGCGCAGATCGGGGACCCGACATCGCACCCCGGCACCTGGCAGTTTAATTGCAGGTTTGACTTTAATTTCCCGGATCGCAGCCCTTCTGCCCGGCGCAGATTATTTCTCCTCCGGGCCCCGCCCGGGTCGCGGCTGGCGGCGGGAGGCGGGCCGGGCCGCAGGAAGGCGCTCAGGCAGGGACCCCCCGCCCGCGCCCGGGCCATGGTGCGGCCGAGCCCGGCGCTGGGGTGAGGCGGCCGCGCGGCTCGGAGCGGCGGGCGGGCGCTGCGGGGCCCCTGCCCCCGGGAGCCGAGGGCGCGGGCGCGGGGCTGCACGCCCCGGGGGTTGCGGTGGCCGCGATGTTCAGCTGGCTGGGTTCCGACGACCGCCGGCGGAAAGACCCCGAGGTCTTCCAGACGGTGAGCGAGGGGCTCAAGAAGCTCTACAAGACCAAGCTGCTGCCCCTGGAAGAGCATTACCGCTTCCATGAGTTTCACTCGCCCGCGCTGGAGGATGCGGACTTCGACAACAAGCCCATGGTCCTGCTGGTGGGCCAGTACTCCACGGGGAAGACCACCTTCATCAGGTGAGCCGCCCCGGCCCTGCGGCCTGCCCGCCCGGCGCGTGGGGCCTCCGTCGCTCCTGGCGGCCCCCTGCCCGGGACGAACTGGAGGGCGCTGAAGAAATTCTGGTGTTTGTGTGCGCAGAGCTGACCCCACCGTTTCACTGCTGGTCCCCCACCCCGCCCTACCTACTGCCTCTCTGCTCCCGAGGTCACTTTGAAGTGTTCAAGTTCAGAGCCATCTGCATTCCCCCTCATTTTATGGATGATGAAACTGAGGCCTGGACGGCACAGTGAGGAAACTCCTGGTCACAAGAGCACCTTATTGCTGGCTGGGGGTGCCTCACACCCTCACTTATTAGGGGCATGCCCTTCATGGCCTGGACCACCTCCCCTTTTAAAGGGCTCAGCCACTCACGTGGGGGCTCTGCAGCTGCAGCTGAGGAGGTGGACTGGGGACTCTTAGCCCCTCCTGGGGCAGTGCCACTTGTCCTTTTTTATCAGCTTCCTTCTCTGCGCAGAGCTCCTTGTGTAGATCTCTTGGAGACTGGACAGAAACAGTATCAGACGCAGAATGCTTTTTTCTCTTCCCCTGTTTGATCTTAATGGCTCAGTAATAACATTAATGTCTTTTAGAGGTGGAAGAGATGTGGGCAGATTGTCTCATCCAGTCCCTTGACTTGGCAGGTGAGATGACCCAGGCTTAGAGGGGTTAAGTGACTGTCCAAAGCCCTGTAACTGAGTAGGAGGCCCACCTGGGCTGCTGGTCTTAGATGCATGGGCGGAGATGCTTGGCTAAATGCCCGTGACTCTGAGGGTGAGTCATCTATTCCCTTCAATTCCAGAATCCTAGGCTTGAGGGGTCCTCAAGAAGGCAGCCTGTCCCCCCAGCACTCGGAGAAGGTCCATATCCACCAGAGTGATGACCATCTTTCCTATCTTTGCAGGACAGTCTTCTCTCCAGACCTCAGTCCACACAACCTACAAGGCCAGGCAGTTTCCTCTGGCCTCATTTACAGCCATTGCCAAGCTGCTGCAGGTGCTTTGTGGCCCTCTGTTGAGTCAGACTCCTGTTGTGTGGCAAAGGGTGTGGTGGCCAAAATCAGTGATGCTCAGCTCCTGCAGAAGGAAACCTTCTGGGTTTCCCATTCAAATCAAATCTTGTTTCCATCCCAGGCAAATATTGACCAGCCGAGCACCTGCACCATGCAAAGCACTGTGCTTTGTTTGGCAAGAGCAGAAAAGTTAACAGTCTGGTTACTAATTTTCTAGATACTAATTTTCTCTAGTGCTAAGCTTATACACAAGCCTTCTGGGAGCAGGGCTTGCGCCATGCTAACATGTCATGTCTGAACAGAACACCAGATCGGGTTTCCCTTTGCGGGGTGGACAGCCTTGGGCTCAGCAGCTTTGAGGGGCTGAGTGATTTCTAAAGAAGTTAGGTACCCAGGGTGGGGGGTGGGGAGCTGTTGGCTTTTGGATACCTTCTGTTGTCAGAACTGCAAGGAGTCTTAGCAGTGAATCTAATCCATTGCTTTCTTAGCTTTTTAAAAGGTCAGTATATCCTTTGAAAATCTAACAAAAGCTGTGGCCCTATCTTTAGAAAAAATGCACAGATATATACACAGAAATCTACAAATTTACATATAATCTCACGGGGAGAACCTCTGATGGAACCCACTTCCCTTAGTTCAGTAAGCACCTATTGCTGCCCAAGGCACTTCAGAGCTCCTTAGGCTCTGCACAAGATTTCCTTTGTCATCCGTGTCCTCCTCCGTCTGGCCTGGTTTGTGCCCCACGGGAAGGTACGGGCCCTCCTTGGCCCTCTGGACACACCTTGGTTATAACCCCTGGTACATAATGTGGAGCTTCTCCTTCCAGTAGCACCAGAACTTATAACTGTGCCTTAGCTCCCTGGGGACCTCACCTGGGGTCTCAGCTCTGGGAGGCTCCCAATAGATGTTTACAGAATGGGAGGGAAGATGGGGAAAGGCGAGTGTCTCCAGGGACAGGATCCTGGAGCGGCAGACAGGTTTAAGTGCCTCTTGCCTGAGACACTCTCCTTGCTTTGCCTGAGTCATGCTGGCTGTTAACTGGGTCCTAAGAGAGTGGCAGAGTCAAGTCGCCATAGATTATTCCTTATCTGAGGGAGACAGGAAGGCCGGGAGAGGCAGATCCCTCGCTTTCTTAACCTCCAAGTACAAGACTTCTCCCTCCCCAGTCATGTAGTAACTGAATTTAGCTCAGTGCATCAAAAGCCATCCCCCTCGAGGGAGAGTCCACCCCGAGGGTAGGAGGGGTTGTAGCACAGGCAAGCCCTCCAAAACCAAATTACATATTTTCCTCCTTTTCATTAAACCCACTAAGCAGCTTTTTTTTTTTTTCCATCAGAAAATGTAGACCAGAATACCTTAGAAGAGGAAGAAAAAAAAAAAAATCACTCACAAGCCCACGACTTAGGGGAAACCATTTTTAAATATAAATACATATATACTTATCTTGCCGGTATATTTAGCTATTTTGTAACACAATTGCCATAATGTAATCCTGCATGCTAATGTGTTTCCCTTAGAGAAGGAGCATTTTTTAATGTCACTTCAAAAATCTTTGTAAGCATTATTTTGAAGAGCCGCATGATATTTTGCTGTGTGTAATTGCAATTATTCATTAACCAGTCTGCTTCTTTTGAATGTTTGAGGTTGTCTCTAATTTTTCAGTTGTGGAACCACCCTCACTACCTCTATGTGTAATATTTTTCCGCATATTGGACTGCTTTCTCAGAGATTCCCAGAAGTGAAATCACTAGGCCAAAGGTTGTACAGTTTCATCATGCCTTTAAGTTTTTCTGGTTTTTTGATTTTGGTACTAAGAACTGTATTTCTGAGTTGCTTTCCAAGAGGGTAGGTTGATAGGACACCCCCTTCCCCAGAGCGATGATGAAGGCCCCAGTTGGGGGAGCCACCAGTGCCTCGCTCCCTCTCCCGCCCCTGCTGCTTGCCTGAGTGCCCTGATTCACACAACTCCATCCCTGGCCTGAACCTGTGAGGGACGGAAACAAAGACTTGCCTCTTCATTTCCTGGCCCTTGGCCCTCCACCTCCTGAGTGTCCCTCCACTTTCAGTTTATGTACTTGCCACGGGGTCTATTTCTCATCTCAGGAAGAACGTGCAGAAAAGGACATTCTCCTGATAACTAATTCTTCTGATAACTAATTAATGTGCTATGATCTCTGCTTGAAATAGCTTCCCTGGCCTACAACCCAGAGTAATAAAATAAACAATAAATTGGCCCAGTGGCTGCTCCCTCCACACAGGCTGCCTCTTCGGATACAGTAGCGCTGTGTCCCTCTGGCCCTGGCAGCCTTCCTCCAGCCTCTGCTGTTTGCCTCCCTTCACCCTTCCTCTCCCTGGCACGCAGCCTCCAGCCCCTGCTCCCTCGCATGCTTGCCCCCTGGACTCCGAGGTGCATCGCAGCCGCCCCAGGGGCTGAGCAAGGCCCGAGTGCTCCAGCGGGCTGGGAGGGGGCCTGGCTGGGGCACAGCAGAAGGCAGAATGGAAGTGGGGGACCAGGGGATGGAGTGGGGGGCCTGAGGCGGCCTGAGCGAAGCTGCCTGGGTCTCCACAGGGTGGTCTGGGCTGGTCCTGAGGACCTGACGCCTGTCTACAATGGGACTTGGGCTGCGAAGTCTGAGCATGTGGTGGGGCTGCAGGGCTGAGGTGGCGGCTCCTCAGGGGGCCCTGTGGACCTCCCTCACTTCTTCAGGGGGCTCTTTGCGTCCTCCCACAAAGGTGACTCAGCATTTGGCTGGTGTGTGCTATCTCTCATTACAACCCTGGAGTCCCCACAGCCCAGGCCTCATCCCTGGGTTTACGACATCTCCACCATGCAAAAGATGATCCTCCGGAAAGCCAGAGGACTAGGGAAAGGGGCCACCATTCCAGGTGGACCCACTGACCTCTGCAGGGTCTGTTCTGCTGACCACGGTCCCTGTAACACCCCAGTCATATCCTCCCGCTGAAGGTAGAGGACACCCTTCTCCTGTGAGGGCTCCGGTTTGTTGGTCCCTAAGAGGGAGTGGGTGGAAGTCTGGCCACCTCTTGCAAGGTTAGAGTGTTACTACAGGAAGCAGACTGCCTCAGGCCAGAGGAATGAGTCCTCCTGCCTCAGGTCTGGTGTCTGGAGGGCATCAGAAGCATTTATTGGCAGGAGGGGACCTCTGGAGAAAGGCCTTCAATCCATTGCCACTGACAGTGAGGCCATGGAAAGAACGCAGGCTAGGGATCCCTGGGTGGCGCAGCGGTTTGGCGCCTGCCTTTGGCCCAGGGCGCGATCCTGGAGACCCGGGATCGAATCCCACGTCGGGCTCCTGGTGCATGGAGCCTGCTTCTCCCTCTGCCTGTGTCTCTGCCTCTCTCTCTATCTCTCTGTGACTATCATAAATAAATAAAAAAAAAAAAAAAATTTAGAAAGAACGCAGGCTGGCTTAGCAGAATCCAGGCTCTCCCAGTGCTGGCCAGGAGACCTCATCAGGAAGGCCTAACCTGTCCCAACCCCAGTCTCCTCATCTCTTGACATGTGACTAGCAACAACCAACTCTGTAGGGTTTCTCTCTGGATTAAGAAGGGAAAGAACCAGTGTAGCACCAGTTATGTTCCAGGCACTGCACTTGAGCCTTTACTATTTACCCTCCTCTTTCTAGCTGATTCTTTAAGCAGAGACTTAGAGGCTGGCCTTCAGGAGGTGGGGGAAGCCTTGTCCAGCTCCACCCACAGCTGGGATGAGGGAAAGGGGAGGGATGTGAGGGAGGCGAGCATCTTGCCTCTACCTCCAAAGGCTTGAAGAGAAATCGGAAGGGGGCGGCGGGCAGTGCTGGGTCAGTGGTGGACTGGGTGGGCCGGCCTGTTGCAGTGTGGGTGAGGGAGAAGGAGGCTAGTGGGAGGCTTGACAGCCTGGCCACAGGTCTCCTCTGTGCTGGGGTCACTCTGTCCCATGGCAGAGGCTGCTCTGTGCCAGGGACAGTGGTAGCTGCTCCGGGAAGAAGAGCTGACTCAGCCCTCAGATGGCCCATCTGCTACCTCACTTTGTGATTATAGGGTACTTTCTGGTGTCCCTAAAACCTCCTGAGACAAGTATTACCCAACAAGGTGAGTATTATTGCTTTTGTTTTTTTAAGATTTTATTTATTTGAGAGAGAGCGCTTGCACGTATGAGCAGGGGGAGGGGCAGAGGGAGAGGGAGAGGGAATCTCAAGCAGACTCACCGCTGAGCGTGGAGCCCATCGTGGGGCTCGACTTCAAGACCCTGAGATCATGACCTGAGCCGAAATTAAGAGTCAGATGCTCCACCAACTCAGCCACCCAGATGCCCCAGTATTATTGTTTTGACCCTGTTTCAAAGCTAAGGGCCTGACTTTAGAGAGAGCAAAGACACAGGTGTACAACACAAATACCTATAACATAGAGCGGAAAGCAGCCTGTGCTGTAGAGTCTGAGGATATGCAAAGAGCTGTGGCCTGTGGTCTGGCCCCACTGTCGAGGGCACGGATACTTTGGAGGCAGACCTGGTTAAGATTCTTGGCTCCCCGCCTTTACCCTGGGTGCTTTGGTCACTAATAAAGCAGGCCACATGCTTAGATTGCCAGCCAGGCAGGACACAGAAAAATGAGGAAAATGTTAAAAAATAATTTGCTTTAAAAAACGTGAAATAAAATTCTCCTCATGGGAGAAAATCAGAATTGCGTAGGACTTCCTTACACCTCTGTGATGGTTTAGTATTTGTTCAATTTTGCAGTGGATGGCCAGGGGGCAAAAGTGTTCACCAAAATCTTTTCCACTCTTAGGGCCTCTAAATATTGTTCTTTGGCCTCAGAGTGGGGCAACTTCTATCTCAATTTGCTCTGCAGACGTAAAGTAATGCTGCCATCGCACGGTGCTTCTGGGACTGATTAAGTGGAGTAATTTGGGGGAGAGGTCCTGGAACAACACCTGCCACACTGTGGGTGCCCAGCCTGCCTGTCCCTCTTTATTCTTATGTGTCCCCATCTCAGCCATTCCCACCCAGGCTTGAATTAACTTTTCTTTTTTTACACTGCTGTGGGAATGTTTTTGCCTGGCAACAGAGGCGATCTGTATCACTCCCCATAGAGAAGCAGCCATGAGATCCCTCAATAGCTTTTCCTTTCTGGACACAGTGGTGGCTTTGTGAAGGGGGCACTTGGTGCTGCAAGCCATACCCAAATGTCCCTGAGAATTTACCAAGCGCTGGGTTCTCTGGCCTGCCTGTGTCTCTGGACTTGCTGGTGGCTCCGTTGGATTCTGTGTTTCTCCAGACCCATGTGTGGTCAGCCGATTGGGGTCACGCGGGTCTAGCCAAGAGGGGCAGGACGGCAGGCCCAGCCACCAGGCCTTGGCTGCCTGAGGCCGCAGCTCCAGAATTGCCTGGAAAGTGGCCCCTGTTATGCTGGGAAGTGTCACCCTTTGTTCATCTGCTGGTACACCGTGTCTCTCCCAGGGCTGGAATGTGAGGCGCCTGTGTCAGGAAGATACTTCGTCACTGGATTTGGCCCTCTGCAGGCTAGGCATTCTTGAGGCCGCCTCG
Organism: Vulpes vulpes; assembly: GCF_048418805.1. Lineage (NCBI taxonomy): Eukaryota > Metazoa > Chordata > Mammalia > Carnivora > Canidae > Vulpes > Vulpes vulpes. The sequence goes on along the minus strand of NC_132787.1, from coordinate 86,895,813 downwards.
GGCCTGTTTCTTTCCACCCATCTGTATGTCAGCTGTGCCTGACGCCTCTGATGGCATCCAGCACCCTGCTCCAGGCTCAGAATTCCCACTTGCCACACTCTCTGCCGGGAGGGCCCTGCTAAGGCTTCTCACCCAAGCACACACAGTATAGGTGCTCCATTTCCACCACAGGTAAGAGTGGATGGGGCTTTCCCTGGGCACAGCCAGAACTCTCAGGAGGCAGCTTCAAGTTTCCAGGATGGTCTTGGAGAGCCAGTGGGTTTGGACCTGCTCTGGTCACCCCAACAACCACTTCTGTGGGCCACATCCCACTCATGGAGACTGAGCTGTGAACCTCAGTGGTGGGTGTTTGTGGAGATGAGGACATTCCTGGGTTTGTGGGCACCAGAGCCTAACTCTCCCTGCAAGGCCTGGCTCCTGTCCAGGCTCCTGCCAAACCCCTGTGGGGCTCAGCCTTTTCCCATTTCCTGGTCAAGGAACCTAAGGCAGGAAAGGAGACATTGAATGTAGTGGTCAGGGGCATGAATTCTCAAGGCCGAGTGCCACGGTTCAAATCCTCGCTCTGCTATTCACTGACTGCATATCCTGGGACACACTGTTTGACCTCTTTACAATGACTGGTAATCTTGGTGCTGGTACTGGTTTAAGTGCTTAAGGCCTGCAACTCACAGGACCCTTGGAACACCCCATGACATGGGTTTTCTTATTAGGCCCACTTGATGAGAAGGATCATAGTGCTCACATCCAAGAGATGAAGATGAAATGAGATAATCCATGGAAAAGTCTAGAACAGTGCCTGGCACATGGCAAGTGCTTAATAAATCAGAACTATAATCTCCCATGTCGTGGAAGTGGTGAAGTCCGCACAGCATATGTACCTACTGCAGGGCATATCCCTCATGGTTAGAGAAGCAGGTCGCTGGCCCCAGGTGGCTGAGATGCCCTGCCTCTCCACTGAGGCCCTAGAGAAGGTGTGCTTGAGAAAGCCAGGCATGCTGTCCAGGTGTGCAGCTGTTGTCATTTCTTCTTATCACAAGTCAAGTGCCAGCTTTCAATGTGGTCCTCTGATGGGAGAAAATCCCGCCTCCACACCTGGATTATAGGGCTGACCTGGAGAAGATGAGGGGCTTCCCAAGGCAACCAAGAACCCTCTAGTGTGATGAGGGTGACCTCCTGGGCAGCAGCTTCTCTGCTGGCTCCTTGGGGAGGAAGCCCATAGCAACCCCACGTCAACTGCCCTGTGCCTCAGAGTAAGTGAGTGGCTCAGAACACTTCCTGGAAGCACATGCAGGATGTGGAGGAGCCAGAAGAGACCCCAGCGGGTCTCCCCAGCTACCAGCCTGTTGGGCAGAGCCTGACCGGTGCTCCAGGCGCATGTTGGGGAGGCTTATGGTGGAGTCATGTCTGCCAATCCCAGCTCTGCCCTGACCTCTGGGGCCTTGATCAGCCCACTGTTAGGGCAAGACAGCCCTTCAGCTAGAGATTTGGGTTCCTGCTGCACTACCAGCTGTTTAACTTGGAGAAAGCCACATAACCCCACTAAGCTTGAGGTCCGTCAGCACCTGCCTGTAGGGCTGCTGTAGAGCCCTGAGAAGTTCTCCTAGTGATTAGGGTAATGTCTGGTGGAAATGCTACTGAGCATCAGTGGTTTTATCAGTGAAATTGGGAAGGCTGGTCTAGAGCATGTTGTCAACCCAGGCTGCATGTTAGAATCAAGGAGGGAGTTCCTAGAAAGGACAGGTGGCCTGTGCCCTCCCACCCCACCCCACCACCCCCAGCCAGTGGAGCAGGACCTCGGGGGGAAGGGGGGTCTGGGCACCATTAGCTAGAGCTGCAGGTAGCTCGAATGCGGTCCTCAGACCGCTGGTCCAGGAGGAGGCTTTTGCATTCCTTCTCTTCATTCTCTGGCTCACCGTGTGCCTTTGCCCTTGGCCTCTAAAAGGAGCTATGGAGACGAGCAGTGGCCTGGGGCTCACCCTGCCCGGGCCTGGGGAAGAGCAGAGGGAGGCACCTGCCACCTCAGGCTGCAGCCTAGTACCGAGGCCAGAGGGTAGGACCAACAGTCTTAGATGGGATGGAGACCGACTCTTCACAGTGTGCCCTTCACACCGTATGATGATGTAGGAACTGTTTTTATATTTTATATTAAATGACTGAGTGACCATGTAAATGAGTACAGACCTAAGGAGAGTCAGCCAAGTCTATGGATGGCCTCATTCTAAGCTGTTTTTGTGCGGGCATTTGAGCAGGCAACCTTCAGTGGTGAAGTCTGCTGGACTCTGTGCAGGATTCAGTCTCAACCTGTGCTTTTTTTTTTTTTTTAAGATTTTATTTTATTTATTTATTTATTCAGAGAGAAAGAGAGAGAGGGAGAGACACAGGCAGGGGGAGAAGCAGGCTCCATGCAGGGAGTCCGACGTGGGACTCATCCCGGGTCTCCAGGATCACACCCTGAGCTGAAGGCAGCGCTAAACCACTGAGCCACCTGGGCTGCCCTCAACTTGTGCTTCATTGCTGAGCCCAAACTTGCTTTCCCCTCACCCCCAACTCCTGATTCGGGGAGGGAAAAAGATAAAGACCAAAAAGCACAGATTAGATATTTTAAGTTCAGTTTACATCCTGCTTCCTCCCCAGAGGCTTTTGGATTTCCCATCCAGGGATATCTGTCCCTGCCACAGAACATCATTGCCGTTCACCTGCCCCTCTGCCGTGACGCGCATCACCACCCACCAGTGGTAGACGCGCACACCTGTGCCCTGAGAACAGAACCCCTGTGTGATGACTGTGCTCCCTTCCACCAGGTACCTCCTGGAACAGGACTTCCCTGGCATGAGGATTGGGCCTGAGCCGACCACTGACTCCTTCATCGCCGTGATGTATGGACAGGTGGAGGGGATCATCCCTGGGAACGCCCTGGTGGTGGATCCTAAGAAACCTTTCAGGAAGCTCAACGCCTTCGGCAATGCCTTCTTGAACAGGTGCGTGTTCCGAGAACACATGTCCTAAGTTCTCTTTTCTTCTTCTTGGAGTTTGAAAAGGAAGGGATGAGGTCTTGGGAGGCTCAGTGCCTTCTCCATACCCAGAGTCTCGTGATGGTCCCGTTCTTGCTGGGAATGTAACTGAGTCAGTCACCACTGATTAGGGATATAGGAAATAGGCTAATTCCTCCTGACCGTGGAGTAGGGAAGGATACACCAGTTAACTCACATCCCCATAATCGGCACCTCCTCCAATAAAAGCAGAGGGCTGTACTGTGTCGGTCCCAGCTCCTGTCTATCCAGCTGACCCTTGAACAACTCAGGTTCGAACTGCATGGGTCCATTTATGAGCAAATTTTCCACTGTGTGGGGTGGGACGGGGGGATTGACACCTCTAACCCCCTCAATATTCAAGGGTCAACTCTACTACAGAGGGAATTTGCATCCAACTGGAAGGAGGTAGAGGAAGGCTCCCTTCTGTTCCTGGGCATTGTCTCTACTGAGTGGAAGGAACCCTGTGCTAAGGGTGGGAGCCCTGAGTTTGAGCAGTGCCTCTCCTACTAAACTCACTGTGTGACCTTGGACAGGTCACCTCTCCTTCCCTGGGATGAGTGTAAGTCTGCCGACACCAGGGTCATTGGGTCATCCTGGGTGATGAAAGCTGTAGGGAATGTGTGGCCAGCTGAGCCATTATTCCCATTATGATTCTGCTTACGCAGAATGCAGACTGACCCCGACCACACTTGTTCTGCACATCCACACCGCAGCTCCGCGTATGTATTGCACCTGAACAACGTTAACTACTTTCTCTACTAGGAGGCATTTAGAATAAAGGCAAAGATGATGGGCTCTGGCATCAGATACTCCTGGGTCCAAGTCCTACCAAAAGGCACCATGGATCTTAGACAAATTACTTAATTTCACTGTGCCTCACTTTGCCCATCTGTGAAATAGGGTAAGAGTAATATCCTTCTCCAAGGCAAGAGGGCTGATGAGGCCTCTGTGGAAAAGCTGGCATTAGCCATGGTGTTCAATGATAAGCGAAATGATGCTGAAAAGGTGGGACAAAAGGACACTTCAGGTAAAGAAAACTGAGGGAAAAATCCCCAATGAGCAGAGAGGAATGAAAGAATATGGCTCGCTGCAGGAGCCTGGGAGCAGAACACGGTGCTGTGAGCTTTGCACTTTTCTCCAGGAGCGCTCAAGAGCTGAGAGGATGGGTGTTTAGACTGGTGTCGGTGGGGCACCTGCCAGGTGTGTCTGCTGGGACGGCAGGGGGCGGGGGAAGCCCCCTTGCAGGTGCCTCGAGCACCACCACAGCCACACTCCAGGAGCCTACCCCCAGACATCCGGCTCCCGTCCCAGCACTGCCCAGGGGTCCTGTTCAAACCTACTCCAACCCCCTTAGCCTCCTCCTCCTCTTCCTCCTCCTCCTCCTCCTACTCCAGTGGATGCCCTTGCCTCCTGTTCTAGAAAAGATGGAAGCCAGGATGGGTGGAGTCCCTGGAGCTGGGTTTTAATCTGTCCAGGCTCCCAGGTCGCCTGCATCCGTCCGAGCCCGCTCCCACCAGTCTGCAGAAAGCTGTGTTCTCTTTCCCCTCCAGCTCTCTGCCTCCCTTCCCCACTTCGGGGTGCTTCGGGGCCAGCTACTCAGGAACTACTCCATCAGTGGTCCCTTCTTTCTGACAAAGGCACCCCCGCCTCTCCCCTCCACAGGGAATGTCTCCCACTGACCTCCGTGCAGCAGACCCTACCAGTTCGTTCTCGCTTCCCTTCACCACCGAGTTTCATGGCATCACCTGCTCACTTCACCCTGTGTCCCCATCACAGCTGCCCATGCAAAGGTTGCTGTGACCTCTCAGTGATCGGGAGCAGAGGGTATTTCCCACCCTTCCCTCCCCCTGCTTCTCCTCACTGTCATTTCCTCTCAGCCTATTCCCTCCCAGCTCCCCGGTGCTCCTCCTGCCTGCCCGGCCAGGCACTGTCCAGTCTGCTCTGTCCCTTTCTCTCTGGCTCCTGTAACCTGGTGTCACCCTCAGCGGGCCCCACCATCAGCCCTCTGCCCTTCCAAGAGCTCAGCCCAGGTGAAGCCTCAACCACAGCCCCTGTCCCAGACACCAGCCCATGCACCTGACCACCTGGTCGCCAAGTGTCGGAAACCCAGGTGACGCCAGCTTCAGCAAGATGAAGAAGTCTTTGTAGAATACTTGACTGTGCTGTAGAACCTAGGGACCAGAATGAGGCTGGGCCTCAGGAATAAGGAAGGCACGGGCTTTGACAGGCCAGGGGCTGTGTCACCAACTTCCCCACCCCATTACCTAGCCAGCCCAGCGCCGGGCACGTGGCCAGCACTCCATACTGGGCTCACTAACAGCTACTGTATCTGACTGAGTCACTGTCTGCCTAAAATATTCCTCAGCATAAATGGGTTTCTGTTGCCCAGTACAAAATCCACATCTCTCGAGGCCCTCATGAGGAGGCTAGAGCAGCCCTGCCTCCCTCCCAGCCGCACCCCCGGCCACTCCAGCCTCCTCTGTGCAGCCTTCCCTGATGCCCTCTTCTGTATGTGCCTGGCCTCCTCCCCTACCCTGCCTCTCTGCTGCCATCCTGCTGGGAATGAGGCCCCCAGTGTATCTGAGGAAATGAGACATCAGTTAGGCTTCTGCCAAAAATGACATCTAAGAGAGAAGGCCTCTTTAGGTTTACCAGTAAGTAAGAAGTACCTAAGTAAGAAGTAAGAAGGACCTAAGTTAGGTTTACCAGTTTGTATTCTGAGACTTCAGGATGTAACCCTAGAAATATTTCCTTTAACAAGCCTTAGCCGCTATCTTAATAGCAGTGCATTTGGAAGCCCAAATAAATGTTCCTGGGTGGCATGACCCATTCATCAAGGCCAGCTCCGGTGCCTCCTCCTCCAGAAAGCCCTCCCTGGAAGCCATCTCTTTACCTAGGATTTCCTGAGCCCCTCACCTGACCTCTCTGAGGGCGGGGGGAAATGGTCTCACTTCACCTCATATTGTGATTGCCTATGCACACACCTCCTCTCCCCACCTGACTGTTCCTCGGGGGCAGAGATTAAGGTTTGGATGTCTTTGGAGATTGAGGTTTGGACAGTGTCCCTGACAGCAGGGAGCTCACAATTGAAGGATCACGGCTGCTGGTGATCACCCAGGGAGCTTCTTCAAAATACAGGTCCTGGGCCTAGTTCTAGGGCTGAGTCTGGCCTGGAGCATGGGAGTCTGTACTGGAGACTTCTGAACCTCCGTCTCAGGGCGGGGGTGTGGGAGGCCACGTGAGAGCCAATGAGAGGCCAGCGCGGGCCTGCTGTCGCCCCATGCAGATTCGTGTGTGCCCAGCTGCCCAACCCCGTGCTGGAGAGCATCAGCGTCATTGACACTCCAGGGATCCTCTCTGGGGAGAAGCAGAGGATCAGCCGAGGTAAGTGAGGCACCTGCTAGGATTGGCTCTGGCTCTGCACTAAGTTCTTTCTGGCATGTTCTTGTGCTTCCATTCTATGAGATAGACCCCAGGTCCTACTTGTACCTTGATGAGCTGGCGCTGCCTCATGTGCTATGTGGGATGATCCTAGGCAGGAGCTGGAGGACAGTTTGGGTCCACTGTAGCTCAGGAGACAGCTGGCCACAGTCTTCTCATCTGTAAAAGGAGACATCAGTGTCGCCTTACTCACCTCATCAGGTTTATTCATCCTCCAGGAGGCAGTACCATGGGCCAGCCCCTGGTTTGCTTCTGAGGCTCCTACAGTCCCTGGCCTAGGGAGCCTGCAGCCTGCAGGAAAGGCAGATGCCTGCAGAGAACTTCAGCCTAGTAATGCGAAGATGAGGGCATGCTCTGGGGCATAAGAGTAGGGAGCTGGGTATGTAACAGCACTTTGAAAACTGTCCACTCCAGACAGATATGGGGAGATTTCTCACCAGGGAGGTCCCTGGACCTGGCAGCCAGGAGATGGAACTCTGGCGCCAGGCTGCCAGCGTGCTAAGCCTGCCTCCACCGCATCTTAGCTGAGTGAGCTTGGGCAGGGTTCTTGGCTTCAATTATGCATCTCTAAAATAGGGGGAAATGATTCTATCTACCTTACAGGTTATTTGAGGATTAAAAGAAATAATACAGGTATAAAGCCCTCTGCCTGGCCCATAGCAAGTGCTCATGAGTATAGAGTATATGATCATCATCATTAGCTTTCCTAGCTCTAAAATGCTTAAATGATGCTGTACAAAAGCAAAATCTGCTCCTGGCTCCCCACCCCAGTCTCTCCTGCCACATCCTGCCGGGTGCCACAGGTAGCCCCCTGCTCTTTCTGGGTGTCCAGCAAGCAAAGCAGATGAAGCTGCTCCCACCCCAGTACTGGAACTAGGAGCTGGGCTGGAGCCAAGTCTGCACTCAGAAGTCAGCCTCCGGGAGGGGAAGCCTTGGGACCAGCAGGGGTTCTGGGCAGTAGCCCTAGGTGACTGACTGCTTCCCTCCTGCATGTGCATTGGCCCCTGTGCTCTGCAGCCAGCCACAATCTGTCCTGCAGCGTGTCTGTGTCACTGTGCTGGGGCCCAGAAACCCCCTTCTCCAAGGGCATGGCCCACATGGGCTGGCATCTGTTTAACCCCAGGCTCCTGGGTCCCTGGGAGGAGAGCCCCTGCCTCATGGGCAACAGGTCAGCGTCCCCAAGGCTGTACCAGGGGAGGCCCAAGTGCCATCGGGGCTAGGCTGGGTACAGGCCCGGCGTGTCAGAACTGGGCCACTGTGAGCACTCCTGCCAGCTGCCCAAGCTTCCTCTTTGAGGAGAGCAGCTCTCTGGCATGGCAGGACCCAGATCAGCTCCGCCATGGCTGTATGAGTGGGTACAACCAGCCCTGGCAGTGGGTAGACAGGGAAGGCAGTGGGAGAGGCCCTCAGGTCAGCAGCCCGCTCCAGGGCCTCAAGACCCTGGTCCATCCTGCAGGAAAGTCGGAGCCTGCTCCTCAGGACCTCATTCAGGAGCACGTAGGCAAAGGGGTGGGCAGAGGCTCCAGCAGGAAAGCCCTGCCTCTCCCTCCCTCCCATTTCACTGAGGAGATGACACCTGGGAGCAGACCAGGAGGGGCCTATGCTAACACACCATGTGATCAGCAGGTTAACAATGGGATCCCGGGGCTCAGGCTCCCTGCTTCTGGGCCGTATGGTGGTGCAGGAGCTGAGGAGGAGCTGGTCTGGAGACATAAACCCACCCACAGCCCTGGGAAGAGAGGCTCACCTGCCCTCTCCCCAAGCCTTTGTGAGTCCTGAGGTACTCGGTCCCAAGCCCTGTGGAGGGGAGGCTCAGACATCTTTGTTTCACTTTTATTTGTTTCCCTAAACACACTCCCCGTCCTCACCAGCACACCTCCCCCACTCCCTGCACCTCCCCAGTTTCATCTGGGCTCCCCCTGAGTTTAGTACCTAAAGGAGCTTTCCTGTTTCACCCTGGCCACCTGGGTCTCCTCGAGGAAGGCTCAGGAGAGCCACAATGTCTCAATCTCTAGCACCTGGGGGTTGGGAGGGAACGGTGGCACATGTGCCTGACGGGTGAGTCTAGAGAGGACTCGGGCCTCTAGGATCTCCGAGGGCACTGGATTGGGAGTTCGGAGCCCTGGGTTTTAGGACTAGTATGGGCCTCAACAGGTCGCATTTTCTCTCTGAGCCTGTGTGTCCTGTGTAACAAGGGGTAATGATGGCCATCCCATGACCTTGGGGGTCTACCAGTGGTAATGAAAACATAGACATCAGCTCTGGGTCTAGATCACCGGGTGCTCCCTTCTTTCCCCTTTATCTGCCAGCCAGGGCTGCCCATTATACAATCCAGGGTAATCTATGTGAATGCTCTCCCTTGCGGGTGTGCGTGCACCGCCTGTGCAGCTCTATGTGGCAGGCCTGCTTCCAGGGACTCCTGCCTTCCTCAGCTCCTGTCCCATTGCATTGTTTTCCTATTCTTGCATCTTCTCTCCGGCTTTCATCTTTGGACCTCAGGAGCTGCCCTTGGCAAATTGGGTGCTGGTTTTCTTGCCTGCCCTCCCTACCCCTTCCCGCCGCACCCCGACCTCTAGAAGTGATGGCCCCATGAATGGCTATACCAGCCAGTTCGTTCTCTCTGCCTTCCCAAGTTCACACTATAAATACAACTGCTGGCAGAAGCGGCCTGTGATAAAAACCAGAGCTGGGAGGTGGGTACTAGCACTGTACCACCAGCTTGGGGCTGCACTGCCCTCAGCATGAGAGGGACACTAGAATGGGAGGGCCTCAGACACCCTCAGATATCAGGAAAGTTTCCAGCATGCAGAGCCTCTGCCATCCTTGCTCACAATCAGCCTCAAAACCTGGTAGTTGTGGTCTATACCTACACACACATACACACACACGCAGAGGCGTGTGCACAGAACCAAACATTCCTTGTATGGCTTCTTTCCTGGGGCACTCAGAACTCGGGGTCTGGCTGCACCACAGATTGGGTGCTTCTTCCCTTCCTCTAGCCAGCTCAGGACAGGACAGGGCCGCCTGTGTTGTCCGGTAGACTGTGCGCTGCACAGGCTCCCCAGGCGGAGAGGCACGTGGGGCTTGAAATCCAGCCCACACTTCATCCACTGAGCTTCATGCTGGGGACAGTGCTCAGGAGAGGAGCAAAAAGGGGCAGCGTTGCCAAATCTGCGCAGAGCTGCCTCTGGCCTGGTGGCTCCAGTGTGGCACATGCTGGAAAGGGAACTGCTCCGGAGGGCTCCCAGGCCTCAAGCCTCATGGGAAGGAGCTCTCAAGTCCTGGGCAGGAGCTGGAAAAAGTGCAGTCCTTGCTCAGGGTGTGGCCCCTCTGCTCAGGCCTAGGGGAGGGTGTCTTAGGGGAAGAGAGGAAGCAGAGAACATCCGGGAACCTGAGTCCAGGAGATCCCAGGCCAGCACTTGTCTCTGGATGAAGATGCACTGGGATGGCAGCAGAGGGGCAGGGAGGCAGTTCCTGGAAGTGACAGGATGTGCCCAGCCCTGGGTTCATTACTGGGAAGAAGCAAGAATGCAGCAGGAGTGGGACAGCTCCGGAAGCCTGAGTGTCCTTACACTTGGGAACCACATTTCCTGTTCCTTCTCAGCTGGAAATCCCCACAGGCCCCACCCTAGAAAAGCAACCCCTTGGGCATGGTGCTCACATTCCCTCCAAGGAGACCCCTTCCTGCACAGGTGAGCTCAGCAGGGCCACAGGAGGTAAAACTATGCCCTGGCCATAAAGCTGGAATGGGAACTCTGGTCTTCTGATACCAAGTCTAGTGGCTTTGGAGCACATTGTCATCTCCTGCCCAGGGGGAGGGCCCGGAGTGGAATGGGGTGGACTCTCATCTATAGTTCCCCTGGTTTGGGGTGGGGGAAGACCATGGAGGATCTAGGCTAGTCCTTGCAGCCTCATGTCCCTGGCCCATCCCTGGACTCTCACTGGAGGGGGGCCTGCACGTAGGGACCTCTGGGCCTCAGACTCTATGCTGTACACATGTGCCCGTGTGGGTATCATGAGCAGAGCAGACCAGCAGAGTCCTGACACCTGTCATAAGGACTCGCTGACAAAAAAAAAAAAAAAAAAAAAGGACTCGCTGACAGCCTTGCGGTCATCAGAGGCCTGTGGTATGTCTTTTGGGCCCCTTTCTAGGTTACATGTAGGAGGCATACAATGTGATTTGTTCCCTCTTGTCATCTGAGCTCTTCACGCATTTTGAAAATTGGGGCGCTTTTATTTCTTTTCTGCTAAGATGTCATTAAATCTTTGGAGGCAAGATGAGACCTTTTATGCACTTAGTCCTCTGATCCCCAGCCATAGATGACTATGCATAAGAAGGGGGTGTGGAGAGGAGTCGGGGGTCTGGGGTCCAGTCCCGCATTAGCCACAACCTGCCCACGTGAGCTTGGCCAGCTCCTAACCTCTCTGTCCCCTCCCTTCCCCATAAGATATGTGTGCCTTGTGTACCTCCTGGCATGGGGACGCTTGTGAGGATCAAGTGGATGATGTGGCTGAAAATACAGAGAAATGTGTGGTCAGCTCTCTTGTATTACACTTCAGACTGCAGGAAGCCAGTGGGTGATTGAGGAGTTGCCTTGCTCATTGTGTTCGTCTCATTGATTTCCTCCTGCTTGGCATTACTTAGAAATGCTTCCTTTCCAGTCCTCTGGAGCCTGGGGGTTGGTGGGAGAGCCCCGGATCTCTGCAGGCTGCCCAGTCCCTCGGCCTGATGCCCGCAGATCAGATCTCTTGGAGCTAGCAGACCGGCTACACATGATCCCAGGGATTCCAGGAAGGCCGTCTTTGCACTCATGCACTCTCTCGGGGCTTGACTCTCCCTCCGCCTACTAGTTCATATCTCATGAGCCCTTGGGCTGCTGCAGGTACTCAGGAGCTCCTGTGGAGGGGTCTCAGAGCCATTCCCGAGACCAACCAGGGAAAGAGGATCAGTCACCCCAGAAGTTAGGGCAGAGCCTCCAGAGGGACCCTCTTGCCGCTGTTAGATCCTATTGCCGTGGCTCTACCACTGACCCCTCATCCGTCAAGTGTTCTTATCCCCACTTTTCAGCATGAGAAACTGAGGCTTGGATTTGCCAAGGGCACACAGAAAATAGAGAGCTAGCCCCACACAGAAAATAAATTCCAGTCCATGCCTTTCAGATGCTCCCATTCCCGAGTGTGCATAAGCCTAGTCCAGAGACAATGACCCATCCCGAGGCTGCTAGGTTCTAAATAGCTGGGTGCAAGAGGCTGAGCTTCAGAGGAAGCCCAGCCCCCACTGCTCGATCCTCACGTTCCTCCCGGCCAAATCCAGGGAGAAGGCACTTGGCGTACCTGACTTTGCGCTTTGATAGCACGCAGAATTCACAAAAGTAGGGGCATGACTAGGAGCTCTCAGTGCTTACAAAATCTCAGAAAAGGTTCCCAGAAGCTGATCTGGTCCTCAGGCAGGAGGAGACCTCACCCAAGCACCCCAAGGTGTTGAAGACGCCCCCAGCCTTCTTTCTCCCTGTCCTGGAGGCCCGCCTCATGTGTCACCAACATCCTTCCGCTTGTGCTCCCCACCCTCACACCTCTAGTCTTAGAAGCAGGGAGAAACGAACCTCAGAGATCTTCTAGTCCAGCCCCCCTGCTTTGACAGGCAAAGAGACCAGAGACGGAAGGCTGTTTGTCCATGAACGCACAGCAAGTATGGCTGAGCAGAAAGTAGAAGGGACTCCCCAAGCCAGTGCTCCTCAGGTGACCCCTTCAGAGCACATCCCACCTTGAGAACACCAAGGGGCACCTCACCCAGCCAAGGGGACAGGAGCAAGCAGGTGGCCATCCTCTTCTGGCAGCGATGACCTGGTGCTGATCTTGTTCCACCCCGAACTGGGGGCAGGTCAGCCTTGTCCCTACTCTCCCTCAAGCCTTTGCAGCTTGAACCCCCTCTTGCATGGTTGGTGCCAGTAGGGATTGGATAGAGTTGGTGGGGTAGGAGCCTCCTTTCCCCAAGCTTCTCTGGCCCCTTTGCTTTCCCTAGCCTTGGGAGGGGTGGCAAGGGTGGGGAGACATGAGCTCTAATCCTGGTCTGCCCCCTCCCGCCATATGGCCCCGCATACCCTCTGAGCCTCCACTTCCTGGTCAGTAAAATGCCAGGCTCTGGCCCCCCAGCCGGTTAGGAGTGCTGCTCTGTGGTTGCTTACAGGAGCAGCAGCACGCTCTCCGGGCCGCCCTGCCCAAGGCCTGCACGCAGCCACAGTCCTGTCAGGCCAGATTTGGGAATGAGCCCTGTTGCCCTCCCCAGCTACTAAGGATGGCAGGCCTGCTGGTTCTGGGCATCAGAGCAGCAAAGCCATGACCTGCCTTCCAGGGTGGGGACTGGGGCAAGGGGGTCAGGGTGTCCTGGTTTTCGGACTCCTCTGGCCCCCTTCCTGCCCACAGCTCTGAGGGACTGCCTTTGGGAGGTGAGAGCAGCCCTCCACCTAGCTGTACTGAGGGAAGATTAAAATAGTCGGGCCTGGGAGGGTGGAACAGAGGGGAGCAGCCCCAGGGAGGGAGAGGGAGAGGGGAGCAGGAGAAGGGGCGCAGGCTGCAGGCTCACTGGAAGCTGGAAGGCACCGGCCTCCTGGATTCTGTGGGAGCTGCTGGCTGGGCACGGGGGGTGGGGTGGGGGGTGAGGAAGGCGGGGAGGCAGGGAGGTGGCCAGGAGCAGGACAGCTGCCCTCTGACCCACGCGGGGAGCCCAGGGTCCTGGCCTCACCCCTCAGTGGCTCTTTGAGTATCACCTCATCTGTGAACCTGTTTTCCCCTCCAAAAAGTGGGAGTGGGTCTCCTCACCCTGCCCACCTCCAGGGGTGCAGTGAAATGAGGTTGGGCCACGAACATCTTGCCAGCCAGAGCAAGCACTGAACTTTGGGTTTGGGGAGCTGAGTACCACGCCCCGGTGACTGCATCCTGCAAGCAGGGTGGTCTTGGCTGAGTCACTGTGCCCTAGTCTCTTGGGGGCACTGACTGTGCCCCTACCTTGCTGCTGAGCAGAGCCCGTCTCTGAATAAAGACTACATGGGAATAATGATGGTAATAGCAACTATGTGCTCCGAGCGTATCTGGTCCTTTTAATTGTTAACTCGGTGCTATAGGTGTGCCCGTTTATAGGTGAGGACGCACTGACTCAGACACACTGAGTAACATGTTCAAGGCCAAATAGTGAACTCGTGGAGGACTCCGGGGATGGGAACCCAGATCTGACTCCTGAGACCTTGCTCTATGTGCAGCGCCTGACTGCCCCTGCCCGAACCCCTCCCCGGGCCCCGGGGCCCCTCCCTCTGACCGTCCCTTTGCCACAGGGTACGACTTTGCGGCCGTCCTCGAGTGGTTCGCAGAGCGCGTGGACCGCATCATCCTGCTGTTTGATGCCCACAAGCTGGACATCTCTGATGAGTTCTCCGAGGTCATCAAGGCCCTCAAGAACCACGAGGACAAGATGCGGGTGGTGCTGAACAAGGCGGACCAGATCGAGACACAGCAGCTGATGCGGGTGTACGGGGCCCTCATGTGGTCCCTGGGGAAGATCGTGAACACCCCGGAGGTCATCCGCGTCTACATTGGCTCCTTCTGGTCCCACCCCCTTCTCATCCCTGACAATCGGAAGCTCTTTGAGGCCGAGGAGCAGGACCTGTTCAGAGATATTCAGAGCCTGCCCCGGAATGCTGCCCTGCGCAAGCTCAACGACCTCATCAAGAGAGCCAGGCTGGCCAAAGTAAGGCTGGGCCCCCTGTGGGGATGGGTGGGGGCGGGATGGTCAGTTGGCTGCAAGAGCTGAGGGCCACCCCCACCACCCTGAGCTACTACCTTCGGGTGTGACAACGTCCTAGAGTCCCAGCATTACCCAGGCAGCCTGGTGGTTGTGGTCACAGACCCCGGCATCAGGTGGCCAGATTGGAGCCTACCTCCTTGGTTCTCAAACTGGGATCCTAACCCTGGTGAGGACCTTACTCTCTGTGTACCTATCTCCATGGCTATACAATGAAAGGGTGGGAGGACAAAGTGAAATAAGGAATATAGCAGGGGCAGCCTCGGTGGTTCAGTGGTTTAGCACTGCCTTCAGCCCAGAGCCCAATCCTGGAGACCCGGAATCGAGTCCCATGTCGCGCTCCTTGCCTCCTTCTGCCTATGTTCCTGCCTCTCTCTCTCTCTCTCTCTCTCTCTCTCTCGAATAAATAATAAAATCTTTAAAAAAAAAAAAAAAAGGAATATAGCAGCTTGGCACATCACAGTGCTGGGCACTCTGAAAATGTTGGCTGTCATCATCATCTTCCTCATCACCAGCATCATCAACAGTATTACCATCCCTATTACTGCCTTGACTGTAACTCCTCCCATCATCCCACCCTTCCTTGAGATCTAGGAAACCAGCTCAGTGCTGGAAACCGTGCAGAGGTGAGGGAGTGAGATGGGAATGATTGCACAAGTAGCAGCAGGAGGAGGGATTTATGGGAAGAGATGGGTGAGAGCCACCCTGGAGGGAAGGAATAGATCGGAAGGTTTCTCTCTGCCCCTGTGTCTCAGGTTCATGCCTACATCATCAGCTCCCTGAAGAAGGAGATGCCATCAGTGTTTGGAAAGGATAATAAGAAGAAGGAGCTGGTGAACAACCTGGCTGAGATCTATGGCCGCATCGAGCGGGAGCACCAGATCTCACCTGGAGACTTTCCCAACCTGAAGAGGATGCAGGTAAGCAGGGTTTGGGGCTCCAGGACAAGGGACAATGTCATGTGAGCCAGCTGAGTGGCCTGACAATGGAGAAGGCCAGCCTTGCACGCCCCAGATGGAAACTGACCCAGAATCATAAGGTGAGCAGATGGCCCCAGGTTGGCTGGATGGCCACTGGACGGCCACTGGCCCAGCAAGTGTCATATCTGGGACTGAGGAGAACACGGAGCCCCAGCGCTCCCTTTGAGGCAGGGGTATATGCAATGTTTGGGGCCTGATGCCCCCAGTTTAGAACCTCCCCAATCATAGCCACCACCACTTGGAATCCCCATCATGTGATGTGAAATGATGTCACCTAACATGGAGTCTCTAGACCTTCAAGTGCTCACATTTACCCTTGAGCTCCCACTTGAGAACAATTTGGGACACAAGCCACGGAGGCAGAAGTCTACACAGGGGCTTGCCATCCTAGGGGTACACCGTGGGCCCCTATCTCGGTGTTTCTCATGTTATTCCCCAAAGCGGTCCTCTGAGGGAGACATTTTCATCCTCCTTTTGCAGGTGAGCAAACTGAGGTTTACAAAAGTAATTAACCTTTGTAATTAATTGCTGGTAGTTTTCTGAGAGAAGTGGTCACACAGGTTGCTAGTAGAAGAGCCAGGAGCTCTCCCCACAGCCCAAGAGAAAAACCACCACACCATACTGACTGGATCCTCTCTGAGCCCCTGTAGCCCCTGTAGTCTGAGGCTCCAGGAGCACCCACCCACCTTTATAGATGTTAGGGGCATCAGGCCCCAGGACCTTGTATTTGCAAGGTGCTTAGCACAGAGCCTGGCACAGATGGTACTCTTAAAATGCAGTGTTAAGTTAGGTAAGATGTCACCGCTGGGGGAATTTGGGTGCTGAACACAACGGACCTATCCATATGCCCAATTTTCACCACATCTCGTGGCTCTATGATTATTTAAAAATAAAAGGTTTCTAAGAAGTAGAGAATTTTTTTAAGAATAGCAACAGATATAGTAGTAATACTGTTTATGCTCCTGTTGCTGATGGTTGGCTTGGGAACTTGTTTCTCAGCTCAAGACTAGAGGTTCAGGACATCAAAATAGTCCCAAATAGGCATTTTTAGTTTCCCATGTGCTAAAAGAAAGAGAAAAAAGTAGACTTTCAAACTACACGTTTGATCATATATCCATCCATTCATTCCCATAACCGCCATCCACGAGCCAGTTTCTGACTTTAGAATTACTTTAACATAATTCAGGTTTGTCACTCAGCTGGACTTAGAATACTTCCAATTTATAAACTCTCTTTCTGTTGAGAATGTCATGATCTGTAAGATAACATTTGAAAGGGACCATATGACCCCATTACTAATGTGAGGAATCCCTTGGCTTCATAAATGATTTCACCTTCTCATCTGTTTGCCAGTACCACGTTAGGATGTGTTGTTAGGGACGTTGAACCAATCATGTGAGTGGCCGTCCTGGCGGGCATTTGTGTGGGGTGATGGGGGTACCCACTGTGCCCCTAGAAGACATCAGGATGTCTGTTTAGGAGCCCACCACACACCTAGCTGTGGTTGGGCTGAAAGAGACACCAGGGACCTTGGGAGGTTATGCCCCGAGGGGAGGAGGAAGGGCTCATCTGCTCCTGCCCTGCACACCCAACCCCCTGCCCCACTGGCCTCCCAGGTCCCACCCTGCCTTGGAAGGGAGGTGAGAAATGCACGAGCTAACACTCGCTCTTGAAATGTAGCTGTGGGTGTTTTCTGAATTTTTCTACAGTGAACTCGATGTTCACTGAGAAGTCCCTGAGACTTCCCCTGTGTACTGGTCTCTGCCCTGTGTCCTGAGCTTGCTGTGGCCAGAGCCAGGGCAGGAGCAGAAAGCTCTTACCTTGTCACCAAAAAGCCCAAGAAGGAGCTGGGTGTTCTAGACTCAGGACCTCTCAGAATCGCAGAGATGTGCGAAGTGGAACAGATTTCTCTTGCTGTGCGGTGTGGGTGTCATGGGAAGGCAAGGAGGGGAGCTTTTACAGAATCTGCCTGCCTGCCTATGTCTATTGGGTCAGGACCCTCAGGGGAGAAGCCGATATTCGAAAACTCTGTCCAGGTAATTCCAATGAGCATCCTGAATAAGAACCACTGGTGTGAGGATGAGCCTTGGCTTCTATTGTGATTTGTTGCTTCTGCCTCAGTCTTCCCTTCCCTAAATGGGGATAGAATGTGATGTTCCTCCCTCAGCAAGGCCCTGGGGGAGTGAATGAGATCACTCAGTGAAGCCCCTGCCTTTTGCTCAGAAACAACCCAGATTAAAGCAGAGAGACGCACATGCCCCCATCTCAGAGGACAAAGCATTTAGGAACCACTCTTCAGTAGCCAAAACTAGTGAAAGAGAAATTTAATTGTTTTCTAGAGCATTAAAAGGAATCTAGATGAATGGAGCAAACCAGTATTGGTTAAATTTCCTTTTCTTCCCCAGACCCTTGCAACTATTCTCTCCTGAAGGCTTCCACCAAGGGCCATTGTACCTTTTTTTTCTCCTCCTCTCTCACATCTTTCAGTATTTCATTATTTTGTGATTGGCTTAGCCTTCAGGGCTGGGAACATTCCAGCGTTAGCAGAAGACAGGGACCCCATCAAGGGGAACGATCTCCCTCCCTGGTCTTCTACCCTCACTTTTCTTTTTCTCTCCCTCTTCCCAGGACCAGCTGCAGGCCCAGGACTTTAGCAAATTCCAGCCACTGAAAAGCAAGCTGCTGGAGGTGGTGGATGACATGCTGGCCCACGACATTGCGCAGCTAATGGTGCTGGTACGGCAGGAGGAGACGCAGCGGCCCGTCCAGATGGTGAAGGGTGGAGCGTTCGAGGGCACCCTACATGGTCCCTTCGGGCACGGCTACGGGGAGGGGGCCGGGGAGGGCATCGATGACGCCGAGTGGGTGGTGGCCAGGGACAAGCCCATGTACGATGAGATCTTCTACACCCTGTCACCGGTGGACGGCAAGATCACAGGTGCCAATGCCAAGAAGGAGATGGTGCGTTCCAAGCTGCCCAACAGCGTGCTGGGCAAGATCTGGAAGCTGGCTGACATTGACAAGGACGGCATGCTGGATGACGAGGAGTTTGCCCTGGCCAACCACCTCATCAAGGTCAAGCTGGAAGGGCACGAGCTGCCCAATGAGCTGCCCGCCCACCTGCTGCCCCCATCCAAGAGAAAAATGGCTGAGTGATGGACGGAGGAGGTTCAGAGCCGGCAGGGTCAGAGGAGATAGAGAAGATCTCACACACACACAGACACACACACACACACACACACACACACACGTGCGCGTACACATGCGTGAAGATCTTGAGAACTGCACTGTAGATGAGAAGGGGCAGGCATCCCCAGGCTTCCAGGCTGGTCTTTGGACACATCTCCAAGTCCTCAGCATTGGGAGACGCACGAGAGCGCTCACAGGGCCTCGGGACTGCCCCCATCCCTCTCTCCCTCCCATCTCCCACCACCCAGAGAGCTGCCTTCTCCGCAGAGGCAGTCCCCTCGCAACGGTGGCCCCTCCACCTCCAGATCCCAGGCTCGGAGCAGATGGAAAAGGCTTCTCCCTTATTAGGCGCTGCACTGTTTGCGGTGCTGTCTTCCCCTCTTTGGCTTCCCAGAGGGAAGCAATGCTCCAGGGCCGAGAGATGTGAGGGAAGGGGCTGCTGCGGGCAGCCGAGAAGGAAGCATCCTCGGCCGGGTCCTGGACTGGAAGAGACATGGCCCTGAGCTCTGTGCTTCCCCAGGCTCAGCCTCTGTCTGCCTGGCTGACCAGTCCTTGAACCCTGCCCTTGCTTCATTTCAAAGAATCTCAGATCTGGAGAGAAAAGAGGAAAAATTGGCAGGGAAGAAGGCAAAGAAGTTGCCCTAAATCCTCAACTCAGAGCCAGTCAGGGTGGCTTTACTCCACAGATTTGGGGAGGTTCGTATTTTTTCCACCCAGCCCTGATGTTTGAATGACCAGACCCTGCTCCCATTCATCCAGCCGCTCCTGGGTGCCAGGAGCTGTGCTGGGCACTTTACACACATTATCCCATTCGGCCCTCGCCGCCCCCCAAGGAGATGAGCACCAGTCCCCCCACTTGGCAGATGAGGAGCTTGAGACTCAGAGGAGTTTAGGTGACTTTCCCAAAGTCACAGAAGTCACATGTGCTAGAGAGAGGATTCAGAGCCAGGACCTCAGACCCTTCCTTCTGCCGCGGCGATGTGTACAGGATCCCGGCACTGCTAGCCGCCGATGAACCGAGGCGAACAGGCCAAGCACGCAAGGCACCTCAGCCCTCCCAGAGCAGGCTGGTGAGGGAGCAGGGCCAGCCGGCATTTTGTGGGCCATCAGTCTGGCCATCTGTCACATCACAGAAGCAAACCGTGCCGTCTGGCTACGCAGCCCATGTTCCTAAAGTCACAGAAGTCCAACAGCGCCAGCGGGAGAGTGGGTCGGCCTGCTGGATGCTGTTTGCCCCTGTCTCTGCTCCACCGGCCACCCAGGGCCTGGAATCACCCAGCTCAGAGGCAGCCACCTCCTCTCCTCAAGTGGGTCTCGTGCTGATCCTCAGAAGGCTAATGTGGGGGGTCTGAGGTCCTGTTCCCTGCAGGAGCCCCAGCGACCCTGCAGCATCCTTGGCACATCCCTGCCATTCTCAGTGCCCTACGCCCTCCTTCGTGGTCTTTCCCTTGGCTTGCTTTGTGGCCACTGAACCAATCACTTTGTATGCTATACTCTTACTGTGATGGAAAACAAGTGTAAACAAGTGTAACTTATTTTATATCTATGTTCAAACTATATAGAGAATATTCTATGTACTATGATGTGCTTACTACTGCAGTGCATTTGTCATTAGTATTCATGTTAATACAGCACATTTATCCTTTGGTATCTGCTTGGCCACAGAGCATCATTCCAAAGGAGCCTGAGGGAGGCCAAGGGAGGGAGGTGGGTTCTCACTTGGGGCTCTTGGTGGCATCTTTGGCAGAGGATCGGGTTCCCCAGAGTCAGCGTCCATACACAGCATCACATTGGCCTTATTGATGCCTCTTGGCCCAGGGACTATCCAGGCGGACCCCATGAAGCACCACTCCCTACCACTGGGGTGGAGATGGTCCCCAAATCTCTGGGCTTCCTTCTGCATCCACACATTTCTCTTTCTCATAAGATGAAAGGCAAGGGAAGACCAAGGCAAAGAAGTCTCAAGTCCCCTAAGTTGAGTGCTAAGCCCTGCAGAGGGACCATTTCTCAGCTCTATGTGTTTCTTTGAGATGAAGGGGAGGTAACGTTTCTGTCTTATTATTGCAGAAGAAAGAGGGGTGTCTGCTAGTCCCTTCACCCCACCACCACTTGGACACAGGACACTGCCCTACATGACCCTGCCTCTCTGCCCTCCCTTTTCAGGACTCCAGCCTGCAGAGATCTGTGAGGCACAGGAATTTGTGGTGGCGTGTTTCCCATCTCCCAAGAAAGAGGAAGTGGTACTTGAGGCTCCTCTCAATGGGCAAGGGAACAATGGAAGGACACTTTCTCTGGGGCTGTCCCTCTGGCTCTTGCTGCTTCAGGCCACTGACCTCTTCTAGGCTTCAGGGACCTGGGGCTATATCATGCCTCAGCCTGGAAAACATTTCATGTAGAAAGCAGGGACCCAGCAGGACAGTTTCACAGGCAAGAATTGCTAGAGACTCCACTGTCCCTTGGCTCCTTCCTCCACCCTGCTCAGTTTGGGCCACAGACACCATCAGAGAAGAGAGTAACACCCTACACCCTTGTCCCAGCAAATTTTGCCCCTGGTGCATTCAAGTTCAATCATGACCAAAGTCTGGTTGAGTACAGGTGCAGGGGACACAGCTGGCCATAGCAGAGCCTGGGCCTCAGTTTGCAGAGGGGTGAGAAGTGGCCCTGCATCACTCCACTTCCATCTGTCCCCTCTGTTCCAAGAGCCCACATTTCTGTGTTAGCCAGTCAGAATCAGCAGAACTATCTGGGGACAGTAGGCTTGCTTAGCTTCCCTAGGAGAGGTTAACTGACTCTATACATATTCAATCCTTTATTCTTTCATTTGTGCATCTATCCATCCAGCCATCCAGCCATTCATCCACCCATCTATTCTTTCTTTTACTCAGAAGACACTGAAATACTCCAGCAGGAAAGGCCCTACAGTAAAGATAGAGGTTCATTTTTTGACCTATTCAAAAATACTTAGGAATTGCCATCTGTGTAGCAGGGACAGTTCTAGATGGATCAAATCAAGTTCTGGCTCTCAGAGAGCTAGTGGGGGAAGTGAAACATTTATACAAACGTTGATAATGCAATGAGGGACCGTGCCAGGAGTGGGGGATGAGGGAAGGAGTGGGGAGCACAGGCAAAGTAGGGACTCATGAGAGCAGATGGCTTCCAGCTGGGGAGAGGGTGGTCAGAGAAAGCCCGGGTGAAGCACTTGGGCTGAACCCGAGGAGCCATCTGGGCTGCACCTCTTGTGCCAATCACCTTCCCTCCCGAATTCAAGAAAGATAAGCAGGGCTTTTATTCAAAAGTAAACATGCAGCATTCCCAGCCCACAAAGTCATGACAGACTGAGAACCACAGATGTATCTGAGGAAAAGCATGATGAGAATTATGCCTCTGGGGACTGTGCCGGGTTTTTCACAGGCCATTTTCAAGTAAAAATTGTATCCGTATCTTTAAAGCTGAACTTTTCAGTGCCTGCGGGAAAATGGTAATGGGGGAATGTTAAGTGGCCCCAGCTGGAGTACAGGGAACCAGGACAGTGTAGGGGGCACGGCTGTCCCCTCTGCCTCCCACCAGAGTTGATAAGTTCCATTAACGATACTTGGTTCTTCAGGGCGGGGAAGATTGCCAGTCTACCCCTTGACATTTGCTGAGCCATGTGACTTGCTTTGGCTAGTGAAGTCGGAGGGTCAACATGTCCATTCCTCGCAGAAACAAGTGTGTAGTTTGCCATATTCTGCTTTTCCTGCCTCACCAGGAATGCATTTAAGGGGAAGTGTGAAGATGGACCCGTGGTCGGCCCAAAGCCCTGGGGCACTCTGAGGTCCCTGACCAGTCTACACTGGACAGGTGGCATGAACAAGGTGGTAGCCCTGGCCACGTTAATGCTAAGCCACTGATGGTCATGGACTGTTTATCCCGTAGCCTAACCTAGACTATCATGACCAAAATACCTGGTAAGTTCTTTTAAGATTTTAGTCCACCGAGTGGATGTAAAGGAGAAAAAGTCCAGGATACTGACTTCCTGCCTTCTTTTTTTTTTTTTTAAGATTTTATTTATTTATTCATGAAAGACAGAGAGAGAGAGAGAGAGAGAGAGAGAGAGATTGGCAGAGACACAGGCAGAGGGAGATGTAGGCCCTATGCAGGGAGCCCGATGTGGGACTTGATCCCAGGACTCCAGGATTATGCCCTGGGCCGAAGGCAGGCGCTAAACCGCTGAGCCACCCAGGGATCCCAACTTCCTGCCTTCTTAATGACCAAGGTCACCTGAAGCTGAAGGCATGAGAGATTTGCACAAAGTCCTTCATAGCGTGAGCCACATTCTGCAGCGTCTCAGAGCATCACCGTTGGCCCTTCAACATCGCTTTTAAGGCTGGAAAACTTGTCACTAATGGAGTCAAACACTGATGGGACTTCCCTTTTCTCTGCAATGATATAGATATTGGGGATTGACCGAGCAGGTGTCTGCCTAGAGCTAAACAGAAGGCATACGGGTTGGACAGAGAAAAACTGCAATTCCCAGAATCCCTCGCAACCAGATTCAGGATGTGATTTTAGGTCCTGCTAACCAGATATACTCAGGGGAGAGTTTGCTAAAGTGAACCATGCCATAGGCAGACCCAGCAGCTCACACCACATCTTTCTAGCGTCGTAGCTTCCTTTCTATGCTCAAGAAGCTACAAGTCTTGTGAGGTCAGATGAAGCAGTGGCCTGCACCAGTAAACAGCATGGCCAATGGCCATGTGTCACCCTGTGTTTTATACCTAACCACGGTGCCTGAGTGCTGCTGTGATGTGCAGAGGGGACCCAGGCCACAGCAGGGGAGGACTCCTGGCATGTGCGTGTGTGTTTGTGTGTGTGTGTGTGTGTATGTGTGTGCTGGGAGGATGCTCTGAAATGGGTCTTGCTGGATCAGTGAGGAAGAGAGGGTATGGCAGGGATCTCCAGAGGGAATTATGGCTGGGGAACTTTCAAAATAATAATCCTTTTCTAAGCATCCAGAGTGTGCACACTTAGAACACATGAGACTATAGAATAAGGAAACATTAAAAACACCAGTTCTATCAGGGCACCTGGGTGGCTCAATGGTTGAGTGTGTCTGCCTTTGGCTCAAGTCGTGACCCCAGGGTCCTGGGATGGAGTCCAATAACAGGATCCCCGCAGGGAACCTGCTTCTCCCTCTGCCTATGTCTCTGCCTCTCTGTGTGTATCTCTCATGAATAAATAAATAAAACCTTTTAAGAAAGAAACAGCAGTTCTATCTCCTGACTCAGAGTTTTACAAGGGGCAGTTCCACACTGAAATCTGATGCTGGAACCATGGCCTGAGGCTAGGAGTCAGCATGTAGCTGACCAGGGATGCACACAGCCTGAATTTTGGCTCAGGACAAGCCATGTGGCCTCTGGGCCTCCATTTACTTTGCTCCTAAGTGGGGGTCATCTCAATGTTTTGGAGATATTGTGAGGGTGCTAACAGAGGGGAAAGTTCACCCAGAACATAAAACTGTACATGTGAGTTCTGTTGATGTAGCTAGAAGAGGCTTGGTTCTGGGAAGAGGTGAGAATTCCATCTACAGGAAGGAAAGTCCTGGAAAGGCACAAAGGAAGGAGAGTGTGGAGGATCCAGGAAGAACCAGCGTGCTTGGACACCCCAGCCCAGGGTCCAAAGACAATCTGTGGACACCTGCACAGCCCTGAATCCCTGCCTGGCCTCCCAACCACCATGAGCTCATGCTGACAGTGGGCTCTGAACCCTCAAGAAGCACCCATGGGGGTGGGCTTGGGGGGAGGGTGGCGACTTGACAACCTGGCTTCAATGCAGACCACCCAAGACTTTCATAGGTAATAGCAGATCCTCAGACATCCTGAACACATGACCCAAATGGCAAATGTTTCTCTTCATCCACAAAGTTTCAGAATCACATTGTTGTATAAAGTGAAGGCTCCAGCCAGTGTCTTGTCATAGCATCTCTCACTCCCTGTTTGAGTAGCAAAAGTCAGCTCAGTGTAGAGAGAAGACCCTCACTGCACCCCAATCCTATCTTGCGGTGGGACTGGGACTGGTTCACCTTTGAGAGAATCTCAAATATATTGGCACAATGACACTGGTGAAATCGGGTCTCCTTTTTCCTAGGCCACTGCCTCTTTCATCCCTGTTCTTCCTGCTTTCCTCCTCACTTTCATCCCAGGAGGTCAGAGGATCTCCTTTCCCCTGACCAGGCCTTCTGTCCCCCATAGGCCAGCGATGCACACATGCACACAAGCATACAGGCATGTGCACGCACACGTGCACACACATATCATTCTTGTCACTCGTGTGTCCCACCCCACGGAGCTGGAGTCTCCCTATGCTGATCTGAGGAACCAACAGTTTGCTTGTGCAATCATGGGATCAGATATCACTGCTGCGACTCTGGTCACAGGTACGTCACAGCTAAGAATGAAGCAGAAGTCCAGTGGGAGAGGGTCCTGGCAACCCGACAGATAAGAAGGTGGGAGGTTCAGGGTCAGGCAGGTGTTTTGTTGGGACAGGCCACCATGCCTGCACCTGCTCATATGCCTTCCCCTCTGGATCTTAGCGGCTTCCTAAATTCCTGTACAGCTTTCTCAGCAGGACAAAGTAATTCCCCTCATTCCAGAAAATCCTACTCCTCAGGAACATGCCAAGGAATGAAAAGCTAGATTTCACTGCAGGAAAGTCCTTGTGGGTGCTCCTTGGCCTGAGCGGAGTCACTGTCCAGGCCTTAGAACAGATGTAGCTTGTCCTTTCGATACCCCGGCATGGCCAGTGGCCGCAGGAAGTGAGGCCGGAGATAACAGGAGCCCTGAACCCCCAGCCACACTTCCTGGAACTTCTTGAGATAAAGAGAAAACAAGCCTCTGAACGGCAGCACTTGACCAGATGGCACTCGTCAGCCCCAGGGACCGAATTTCGGTGCGCAATTCAGGCCCAGTAGTCTGCAAAGAGGTAGCCCACTAGGTGCACCCCACATTTCAACCAGGCTCCCTTGGCTGGATGATGACAAACCTTCTCAAGGCAGTATTTTCCAAGACCCAATGCAAATACCTTCCCCAAGCAAATGTGACACCTCTACCTCCACCATCAACCCTCCACCCACAGATCCCTAGGGCTTGGGGATCTCCATCTGCCTGCTGCCACCTTACAGCTTTCGTTATTTGCATTCTAGCTTAATTCCACCATCCTGACCGTTGGCTCCTTAAGGGCACCCGATCATGGAGCGGGCTTAATGCCACTCGTGGACACAGCCGTGGCCTGGCTGCACCACCGCCAAAAGTGCCTTGAGTGTTTATTGCCTCGCTGCAGGCAGTACGGCCAGCTGGCAGCCCTCAAGCTCAAGCTGACTCTGGAAATCGCCCTCTGCTGCAGGAATCTGCCTTGGCCAGTGCCACACCCTCGTCCCAAGGCAGCTGCGTCCTCCAGTGGTCCTTGAGGAAACAGAGGGCCTGGTCCCCTTGTCCCAACCTGGGACAGCTCCGATGGGCCATCCCGGCTTCAGAACTCCTCGGCCTTAGCTGAGCCCTCCTGACTACGTGGAGCCCGACCACCCCCTCCGCCCACTCTGCCTCCTTCCCTTCCCCTTCAGAGCATCGAACCCAAGAACACTGTCTAGCCTGCCTCCTGCACGCCAAACTCCCGGGCACCCAACCTTCTGCAGAGGGCCTGGCAAAGAGGGGCTCGATGTGTACCGGTTGGCATGATCAAACAGCCGACAGCTCCATGATAAACCCGATCAGAGGACGGCCTCCTGGACACTGGGGAGTCGACCATACAAGGAGCAGCAGTGGCCCTGCCAGGGAAAAAGTGCCGTGTGGCACCAGACCCTACTTGGCAGGCCACTTGGAATAGTGTGCGAAGCTGGAGTCACGGAACCATGGGAAAAGCTGAAAATGTTTCCAGAGTTACACCTCAGGCAGCTCCAGCCAGAAGGTTGTTTAATAGTGAAGGATAAGAAGGACCACAAGACCCTCATTCTGTGCAGAATGAGACTATTTTGCAAATCATTCTCAATCTATAATTTCTGCTATTCTTGCCAAAAGAAAATCCCTTGCATTCTGGAACATGCTCGGAGAGAGACAGAGATCAAGAGTCGAGGGAGAGAGCGTTCTTTCCTGGGCTGCAGCTCCAGCCAGGGCTTCTCAAGAAGGAAGCACTAGAGGGGCGCCTGGGTGGCTCAGTGGGTTAAGTGTCCAATTCTTGATTTCTGCTCAGGTCATGATCTCAGGGTCGTGAGATCGAGCCCTGCATTGGGCTCTGCGCCGGGCATGGAGTCTGATTGGGATTCTCTCTCTTCCTCTCCCTCTGCCTCTCCCCTTTCCCTCTCTAAAAAAAGAAAGAAGTAAGCATTAGAGGGAAGGATGCTTTCTGAGGAATGAAACTGTTAAAGACCTGTCCTTAAGCAGCAGGCCATACAATTGCACATAGAGACCCAAATGTCTCCTCATTTGGTATAAAAGCCCTAGTGATGAGTTGGGGATTTTTTTTCTTTAACTGCAGATTTGTAGGCTGTAAAGATCAGTGGATGACAAAGAACTGGTACAACAAAAGAAGATCTGATGGGAATCAGAACACCCTTAGCTTCTTTCCACATCCAGTGGCCATGGATTGGTGGCAGCTCTGGGGACACCAGTGGGAAGACCTGAGTCCCAGTGTGGCTTCCAGAACCACTAGCAATGTCTTCGCTGACACAGATCGGCGGATCTGCGGCACATTCGTCCTAGACTAAAGTGCCTCCAGGTCCTCAGTGAAGAGGAATCATATTTAATACCAGAGCCATACTGTATATTATATGTGGTTTGTTATATAAATAATTGTATGTTATGCATAGTTAATTAAGTATAATAAATGATGCAGATCTTATTCCATGTCCTCAATTTATCATCTTTGAAAAGTGTGGGGACAAATAATCCTCTACAGACACTATCAAACAAATAGAAGCCTAGACACCATGAATCCCGACTGATCGTTATGATAAAAGCCCTGTGGGCCAGAGTGGGCAAAATGGGGGCATAGCACCCCCATGGATATGGCTTCATAGATGTGTCCCTGAGAACGGATGGCCAGATTATAGAAGCGCAGGTCTATAAATGGGCCCTGGGAAACCCTCATGTCCACCCAACTTCAGGCACCTACCAGTGGAGTTCTATCTCCCTGGCCCCCCACATGTCCAGACAGATTTCTTCTAGATTTGGTATCTTCCCATACTCACTATCTAGTTATTATAATATTTTGCCTTATAAACATGCACATAGAACCACATCGGAAAAGAAAAGAAAGTAGGGTCAACACACACAAGTCAAAACCCAGAGTATATAACACTGAGAGGGAACCCAAATGTAAACTGTGGGCTTTGCATGATAATGATGCATCAGCTGGGCTCCTGCACAGTAACAATGGACCCCTGCTGTGTGGGGTGCTGACAGTGGGGAGCCTGTATGACCCTGTGGCGATGGGCGGTATATGGGAACACTCAGCACTTCTGCTCCGTTTTGCTGTGAACCTAAAACTCTTCTGAAAATAAAGTTTATTAACTTAAAAAAAAAAAAAAAGGGAAAAAGCAATCAAGCCCTCCATGTACATGTGGAGCTCAACATCTATACCCAGTGATGATGGAAGCACCGTGGGCATGAGCTCCAGCAACAGCCGGTTGGGTTCCCTGGCTCTTCTTTCCCATCTCACTTAGGCAACACAAAATCCATGATTGGTGGGTATTGTGAGGGATGGAGTTTTGAGTTGGAGGAATTTGGGTCTAGAAAAGAAAGATTTAAATAGATACTCATGTACTTAATTATGTACAATGTCCTCATCTTTATAAGAGCAGCTCATCTGGGTCACATGGGGCTCCCCTTGTCCCCAGATCCCTTTCTTGGCACCCCACTTCAGTTCTTAGAGGACCTGCTTTCTACTGTGGCTACCCTTTGAGATCAACTTGTCCCATCACTTCCCTTTGTTGTTGGTTTCATTTGATCTAGATATGGAAAAAAAATAACCCAATATATGACTTATTGTTGAAAGAAAAGGAGATAAGTTGCAAGAAGGGAAAGAATTTTTTTTTCTTTACAGCTCAGGAAACGCGACTCTCTAGATAAGTTTGAAAAAAAAAACCCTCTAAATTTCTTCTAATGCAAAAATAAAATTTCTTTTGAAAACCAAATTCATGTGTCTCAAACCACAGTCTTTTTTTTTTTTTAATAAAAAAAGCAGATTTGGGATGGGAGAGTTGATCAGTTTCAGTCTGCTCCCTTTCTCTGTGAACATTAAATAAGCATGAAGAGTAAGATAATCCTTCTCATGCCCTTCCTCTGGCTCTTCCCACTGCCCCCAAGGGTTTCTTTTCAAAGTTATTTCAGTTATTGTAGTTTCTGGCCCTAATCCAACATTTTTTTGCAAAGTATGTAGTGGGAGCACTGCAGTGTCTACAGAGCTTTAGCATCCGTGTGTGTGTGTGTGTGAGAGAGAGAGAGAGAGAGAGAGTCTATGCATTTATGTGAGTCCCTTGTGTGTGTGTGAGTTTGTGTGAGTCTCTATGTGTGTCTTGTATGTGTGTGAGAGAGAGTTTGTGTGCATCTGTGTGTGCCTTGTATGTGTGTATATTTGTGTGTGTGTGAAAGAGAGTGTGTGCATCTTTGTGCCATGTGTATGTATGTATGTGAAAGTCTATGCATTTATGTGAGTGCCTTGTGTGTGTGTGTGTGAAAGAGTTTGTGTGCATCTGTGAGTGTGTCTTGTGTGTGTGTGAGAGAGAGAAAGAGAGCCTGTATGCATCCGTATATGTGCCTTGTATATTGTGTATTTGTGTGTGTGAGAGTCTATGTGCATCCATGTGTGTGCTGTGTGTGTGTGAGTATGTGTGTGTTTTGTTAACTGTTTTGATCCTGCTTCTCTAGTGGTGAAACAGTTTTGGAGAGTTCTCGGGAACAACTTTGCAAAACACCGTATCAGAGCCTTCCTATCCTGTTTCCATTAAGCAATTCCAGCCTTGGAAAGACAACATTGAAAAGTGCCTCCAGCTGAGCAATCTGAAGATTCAGAACAATGTTTACATGTGATTAAACAGTCACCTCTCAAGGCCACCAAGCCCATCAGCAGTGCCTCCGCAGCATATCATCTGGGCAGGTAATTGAACCCGCCTTTGAACCACCTCTGTAAACTACAGATAATTAAACCCACTGTCCCAGGGTTGTCATGAGAATAAAACTGGGCCATGTCTGCAATGGAGCCAGCACAGAGAAAGTACTTGATAAATAGCAATCGCCTTCCCCCGCCCCCCAAAAGTGTCTCTGGAGCAAAGGCATGGCCCTAGACCCTGTCCTCCCCCACGCTGCCTGCCAACGTGCTTCCACAGAAAGTGGCCAGCAGATGAGCCCACTCTGGCTATCTCCACTTTTCCTTCTTCTCAGCCCCGGTTGATGACAAGTCCACTGTGACTCTCCCTTCCCTGAACCCATAAAGTCAGCATCTCATCACAAAAGACTGAGCTGCTTGTTAAGGGTCTCAAGTGCCTTTGCTTGGTCTGCCAAACAGACTGTAAGGTACCAGAAGATAGGCTTGGGTTTCCTATTCCTGTGGTTTTCTCCCAAACTGCCTGCACTACCCAGGGTGATCTGCTGGACAAATTGGCACAAGCCCAGTGAATGGAGTCCCTGGAGGGCCACAGTCAGAGAAGAATCTAGCCTGGTGTGGCTGTGTGAGTCACACGGCAGTGTGGGGAGCCTGAGGTTTGGGCCACTAGGGGAGAGATCGCCAGCTGTCCCATACCCAAAGCTTGTGCCTCATCCGTCCTTTGAAATTGAGGCAGACAAATGGTGACAAGGACAAATCTTGGAAGGTGAGCATGTGCCTGATGCCAGCCATTCCCCTGGAGACTCCCCTATGCCCACCAGACACCCAGAGACCTACATAATCTCAACCTCTATAACTATCACTCATTTTCAGACCAGCTGCACCCTAAAGCCTTCTATTTTACTTTCCTGAAGCTCTTGGTGTTGTTGGGGCACTATTACCCTGCATGAGGGAGGTAGACTCATCCAAGCCATGTGTAAATGCTGATTCTAGGAAGTCAGGACCCCAAGCTGGAAGCCCAAATCCACCAAGTATTAGCCTTGAACAAATATCAGTGCTCTTCATCTGTAAAATAGAGGTAATAATCTTTCTATTGCCAGAACTTTTATAAGAATTAAGTTATTAGTGATCGCTAACATTTGTTAATACCTACTGTGTACAGGCTAGGCTGCTTACATGCATTTAATCTGGATCCCAGAACAACCCTGTAACGTGAGCACTGTTATGACAAGTGAGACACTTAAAGAGTAAGTTTCCGATGCGACATCAGAGTTACTTGGCCAAGGTTGACATCCATTAAGTGGCAGGGCTAGGAGAAGCAACAAGAAGTCTTTTCAAGAGTTTTTATCCCTATGTGTATACTTTGTCTTCCCACCTGTAATGGGAGACTTTTCAAGGGTACAAAATATACCTTCTACCTCTTTTATATCCAGCCATATAGTTTTTAAAAACACACAAAAAATGCTTAATAGACGATTGAAGGAGGGGATTTTTGGGGGGTGGAGGGTTGTATTTTTTTTAAGGAGCAAAGGGCACAAACTCTCCAGAGAAATAAGAAGACTTGGAATATAGAAAATTAGAGATTATTTACATACAGCTCCACTACAGACAAGAAGAATAGACTAATTATTCTTCAAAGTCCTTTCTAGACTTGTAACACTGGTACTAAAAATAGGTTGACCAGTCAAGCTGTTGACCTTGTTCATGTCTGCAATTTCTTGTGACCTATCTACTCATTAGTTTCTGAACATCATCACTCACTAGAGGGCCATGCTCTGCCCCTGAATTCCAATGGAAAAATGAATGAGCCCATGATGAGTGAAAAGGCCTTTATCAGCTACGAGAATCACTTTCCCCATGAACAGAGCTCTCAGGATTCGACTAGCTGGTTCTCACCTGTCCCGATCAGGGTCCTGACTACATTGTGAGAGCCTGGCAACTGGGGACTTGTTTACCTTCCAGGGAGAATGGGGAGAGGGTTACAAAGGCAGATGAAGAGAGAGCCTTCTTAGGCCACCGTAAGGAGGACAATTCATCTCCCAAGCCAATGATAGGATATTTCCAAACACTCTCAGAATTCTTGCCAGAGATATATCCAGATTTCCTTCTCTATGCTTTTGGGTGGAAGTATTCCATTCCCAGGTTGGATGATAAGGCCTCCTCCTCCTTACTTCATGTAGCAGCTGAACTTCAAAAGTTGTGCGCTCAAGCCAAGCAGGGCCAACTCTCATGAAAACCTGCTAAAGTAAAAACCTCTCGGCCTGCCCGAAGGATTGACCTGAGACAGAGAAGCAGCAGCTTCAAAGCTGGAAGGAGAAAATGGGATCCCAACACCCAGTGGTTATCAAGAATGAGGGCTGGGGAAGTTTGATAGGGAAGATCCAGGAGTTGTCTGGAAGGTAAAGGGACATCGTGAGATGGACTCCATGTGGATGAAGTCTAGTGATCCATAGATGAAAGACAGTGGAATAGGAGCTCAAGGGTAAGTGGAATTGTTTAATGAAGAGGAGTCATGGGCCTGTTCACAGGCCAGGAAGGAGTCAGTAGAGGGAAAGATCTTTAGGGTGACCTACCATCTCAGTTTGCCCAGAACTGAGGAGTTAACGAGGATGTGGCGCTTTCAGTGCTAAAACAAGGAAGATCCCAGGTAAAGCTGAACAAATTGATCAGGATCCTGGAAGAGGTAGAAAGGCTGACTTGAAAAGAAGAATGAATTCTCTCTGTAGACCAATTTTTAGGCCACCGAGAAGTATCTTGATGCACAAAGAACACCTGGATTTATGAATTATGGAAACACATTCTCAGCTGTTCAGTGAGTTTGGTGCAAGCCTAACATCTCGGTCTCCATGCTAGTCCTCATTTCATGCTCTTGCTTAGCTCCCACCATTATCTAGAGCCTTCTGGTCACTTGACCTTCCAGCTCTCTGCTCTCCAACTCAGAGTCAAGATTTCACTGTTAAATCCTCAGCTCCTTAAAAAAAAAAAAAAAAAAAAAAAAAATCCTCAGCTCCTGACAAATACAGATCCTAAGAGCCAAGGCCCCAGGCCAGGCCTCTCCTAAATGCTGCGTGGGTGGGAAGCACTCAGGCCTGCAGCATGTGCTCGGGCTTGCTCGAATATTCCCCAGGTTTCTTCCCCTCCCACTTGGCCACATCTCTATGGAACCCACAACCACAGATTCCCCCTTTGACACTGCATCATACCCAGCCTCCCCCATCCTAGGCCCACTTGTTTCAATAGCAGCTTCACAGGAGCTTAGGCCCACAATTCTTCTTTAGTGTGTCTTCTCTTAGAGTTTAGGAACTCCAAAGCCAACAAAGCTCTCCCCCTTCCATCTGGCAGGAGTTAGAAGCAAACAGGTTTCTTGAAAAGATGGAGCCAGAAGATCGGGGAATAGCTGTGGCTCTGCTGCTATTAGTCACGTGACTGGGCAAGTAATTCAAGGTCTGTAAGCCTCCATTCCCACATCTGTAAAATGGGTATATAATGCCCTCCCAGGGTCTGCCTCAGTGAATTAAAGGGATAAATAAAATTCTTAGACACTTTATAAAGAATTATAAATTCTGGGATGCCTGAGTGGCTCAGTGGTTGAGTACCTGCCTTTGATTCAAGACCTGATCCCGGGGTCCTGGGATCAAGTCCCACATCGAGCTCCCTATGGGGAGCTTGCTTTTCCCTCTGCCTATGTCTCTGCCTCTCTGTCTCTCATGAATAAATAAAATCTTAAAGAAAAAAGAATTGTATATTCTTAGACATGCCATAAATAAGCTAGCAGCACAGAAGGTAATAGTGAAAAAGGCATACTGGAAAGCCAGCAATAAATATTTGTTGAATGGATGAATAAATGATTGGATCAATATGGAATAGCTAAGGTCAGTCAGACCTGTGGAAAACCTACAAACCTGTCAATGCTGGCCAAGGTATAAAAACAAGGGTGAGTAGTCCCAAGTTCATAAAGGTGGAAATTTCAAGTACATCAGAGATGTGAAAACCTACAAACCAGTCAATGCTGGCCAAGGTATAAAAACAAGAGTGAGTAGTCCCAAGTTCATAAAGGTGGAAATTTCAAGTACATCAGAGATGTGAAAACAGACAAGGTGGCAGGACACCAGGTACGAAGCACTGGCCACGAAGGAGACCTCACAGTGGCAGGCCCTGCACTGGCTGTGAGAAACCTCCTGGATAGGAGGCCAAGCACAGGGAAAGCTGCCTGCTAAACCATCCTAGAATCCCATAACAAGGCTGTTGGAGCCAGAAGCGGTTCAGACTCGAATGTAGGCGAGTAAAGCAGACAGTTACAAGACAATAGGCACACTGCCTAATAATGTGACCTGGAAAATGTATGCCCTTTATTTTTTTTTATTTTTATTTTTTTAGAGGTATGTATGCCCTTTAAAAGGGAGACATTTAAAAGTCAGTTAAAAACAAAACCTTTGCCAGCCAAACAATTATGGATGAAGAAATCGACTAAGAGAGTAGAGCCTGCCGGTTTATAACAGCCCTACTACTGGGATGTAGATCTTCTGACCATAAGCAACACATTGTCCAGACAATGGGGGGGGGGGAGGGGGTGTGGAGGGTCTATGAAGAAGGCAGGTGGATGGACATAAGGCCCAGTAGGTAATGAGACACAGAGAGAGACCAACTGGATGAGTTTGCTGGGGGTAACTGGGTGACCAAAACAACAGAAATTCTATCCTCAGAGTCCTAGAGCTACAAGTCCAAGATCCAGGGAGAATTGTTTATTCTAAGACCTTTCTCCTTGGCTTACCTTCTCCATGTATCTCCATGGGGTCTTTCCTCTATGTCTCTCCATCCTGATCGCTTCTTTTTTTTTTTTAAAAGATTTTATTTATTTATTCATAGAGTCAGAGAGGAGAGAGGCAGAGACACAGGCAGAGGGAGAAGCAGGCATCATACAGAGAGCCTGATGTGGGACTCAATCCAGGGTCTCCAGGATCATGCCCTGGGCTGCAGGCGGCGCTAAACCGCTGCGCCACCGTGGCTGCCCCTGATTGCTTCTTTTTATCAGAACAGCAGTCACATTGAATTAGGACTAATGATCTCATTTATCCTTAATTGCCTCCTCAAAACCATTTCTCCAAATACAGTCCTATTCTGAGGTACTGGGGGTTACACTTCAATATGTGAATTTTGGAAGGGACCCAGTTCTGCCCATAACACCAGCCCTCAGTAAAAACCAATGATCCTTCAAAATTTTAATGAGATGTGTTCTCTTTGGTGCTATGTATACTAAAAATAATCAAAAGACCTTATGGGTACAGAACAAGGTTGCCTAGGCATAGGATATCACAACAAAACCCAGATAATCAGCATCCCCATGTCCCTCACGCCTTAATTCTTTCATTCAAAAACTACTTTTGGGGATGCCTGGGTTGCTCAACAGTTGGGCATCTGCCTTCTGCTCAGGGCATGATCTCAGTGTCCCAGGATCAAATCCCACATCAGGCTCCCTGCATGGAGCCTGTTTTTCCCTCTGCCTGTGTCTCTACCTCTCTCTCTCTCTCTCTGTCTCTGTGTGTGTGTGTGTGTGTGTGTCTCATGAATAAATAAATAAAAATCTTTTTTAAAAATTACTTTTAGGGGTTGAAGCTGCTATATTCCAGGTGCTGTGAACACAGTGGTGTCCTGCCAGATGCTGTGAACACAGTGGTGTCCTGGCCACCATGGCTGACCTGGCCCAGGCCTTCAGGTATTTCAGAGTCTACTGAAAACTTTGCTCTTCTCATTCCAAGCTTTCCTACTTATGTGACTTACACCAGATTACTTAACCTCGGTGAACCTCAGTTTTTACATCTGTGAGGTGGGGGAGCAATTAGAGAAGGTAACATGACATGTGTAAAGGGTCTGTCGCAGTATGTGGAACTCATGTGTCCTCAATAAATGTAAGCCGTCTCCCCTAAGTCATATTATCTTGGATTCCTCATAAATTAATACATACTAAGGAATTAAACTGTTCAAATTTGAAATGGAACATCCTTATTTTGCCTGAATTTGACACATCCCATTCCAGAGGCAAGACAAAAACAGGACCATAACTTATTAGTGGAGACAATGAACATGTTATCAACAGAAATGCACATTCCGAGATAATGCAGGCCTTGCTTCCCAGGGTCCAGCTTATCCCTCCCTTGTCTACAGCGGTGGGTTGAGGAAGGACTGGCGCCATCTTGAACCATAAATCATTTCCAAACAGTTCCTGGAGGGCACAGACCCCCAGAGCAGCACCTTCCACGCAGCTAAAGAATTTCCTGCCAAAACGGATAAGAATTTCCTGTTTTGCTTTTCATTATTACTTTAAATAATCATAGAGTCTCGGATGATCATGAGCAGCAGGGGTTGGGAGGGTGTGTCAACATCTTTTCTAGATTAGCTCAGGATGATTGCTTGAGAAGCAGCAAGTTGAGATCTGGACAAAATGCACAAAATGATGAGTCAGGAATGAGACAGGACATCTGATACCTGGGCTTCCCCTTTGTTTGGCACTGAATTTCGCTCATGCCTTTGACCATGACTCTAGACCAGGCAGGAGTATCCTCCCTGTCACTCTGCCCAATTCTTACTTTAGAGTTCAAGAGGGAGCCCCCGTAAGCCCTTGGGGTTACTCCTGTTCCCTCTCAGGAAAGCCCTGGGTACCCTTCGGGCCATCTGCACATCCACCACAGGCTGGATGGCCAGAGGATCCTCTCTGGGGGTTCTGGGGATACTGGCTTGAAATTTCAACCCAGGAGGAGGGCTTCAGCCCACTAGCACACTAGACAACCATCTAGGGCTCTCTCTCTCTCCATGTGTTCCCTTGCTTTCTGCCTTCTCGGGAGAAGAGAACAGAGATCCCCTGGTTTATCTCTAGAACTGAGCACACCTCCCCACCTCCCTCACCTAGACGTGCTCCCCATCCTGACTTCCTCCTTTCTGCAGATGCCACCTTTCTTCCATTTGTATGACTCAAAACCTCCCGCTTATCTTTATTCCTCCCTCTACACCATCGACTGTCACCCCCTTATCACCTCCAGCCCCACGGATAGCAGTGGCCTCCTACCTGGTATCCACCCCCTGCCCTGCCTGGGGCTGCTAGTGTCATCCCCACACTGCTTCATAAGTTCACAGACCTGCTCAGAACCTCCAGGGCCTAGCAAATAAGGCACACACCCCTCCTCCTGGCATTCCAAGCCCTGAGTGATCCTAGGTAAATCCCTCCTGCCCACAGGCCTCAGTTTCTCCTCTTCTAGAATGACAATATAGAGCAAAAATCCCTCTGAGGCTTTCTTGCTCTATGTTGCTCTGTGTGCCTGACCTTCCGCACAGGGTTCATTATGGTGACCCCCACAGAGGAGGCACTTAGGATGTGCTGATGATCCACGGTGGCGTCAGGCGTATCCTAGCTTTCCCATAGGAATGACCAACACTGCTTTCTTCAGGTGGGGCAAAGGCCAGGCAGATGTGCTGACCCATTCTCGAATCTCTCTTCCCATCTCCTAGGTCCTCATACAGTTGCCCACAGGTAGGAGTTCATGTTTGAGTCTCCTCTACCAGACCCTGCCTTTACCTGCCCCTTCATTGAACTAACACTCACAAGACTTTAACTGATGCCACAGAAGTATTGGGCTCTTGGCAATAGGTGTCCTACAATGAGAGGCGTGGCCTTGCTTTGTCCTGGGTGTGCTTCTTTTGTTTTTTTCTGATCACACCCCAATTCTTGAGTATTCTAAGAGCTTTTAGCCTTTTTTCACGTGGT
This sequence comes from Vulpes vulpes, assembly GCF_048418805.1. Classification (NCBI taxonomy): domain Eukaryota; kingdom Metazoa; phylum Chordata; class Mammalia; order Carnivora; family Canidae; genus Vulpes; species Vulpes vulpes. Next base: position 86,858,547 of record NC_132787.1, on the reverse strand, counting down.
CATTGAGTTTCTGTCTAGGACTAGCACTTAATTCCTTTCTTTTGTCTTTTGTTCTTTCTCTAGGCTGCCTCTGCATGAAAAGAACTAGATTTTTATTTTTTTAAGACTGTATTCATTTATTTGAGAGAGAGAGAGAGAGTGAGCAAGCATGGCAGGGAGGGGGGTGGTGGTGGCAGGGGGAGAGGGAGAAGTAGACACCCAGATAATCAGGCACCCAATGTGCATCTCAATCCCAGGACCCCAGGATTATGACCAAAGCTGAAGGCAGATACTTAACCGACTGAGCCAAGCATCCCAGGAACCAATTCTTTAGAAGTTAAGACACTTATCAAGGTTCTAAAATGTGGCAGACTCGCTCTTACTCTTGGACACAGTGGCAGAAGTTGAGGCTACCCCTCAGCCATTAGCCACATGCCTAGCACTTCTTAAGGGGTACTCAACCCTTGAGCAGGAAGGATCTCAGGGTATATGGGTGACCTCTTCTTATTGGGGCAGAGAGGACAGGCCATGACCTGGTGCAGTGTCTGTCAGGGCAAACATTTTGCCACAGACACCAGTTTGCAAGGACACTGGTAGCTGTGGGCTTGCCCTTTCCACTGTGGGCCAGCTCTGTGGAGGACATGAGAGCGACAGCAGAGGAGCAGCCAGAGGAAGGGGTCCCTGCAGCCTCCACAGCCTCTGTTGAGCCTCCCCGTCACCTAACCCTGTACAAGTAACCACCACATCACAAATGGAAAGGACCCCAGAAGGTCTAGTTCAACCTGTCCGTGAGAAACATGGTCCCGATCACATATCCATGTCTATGTTCTAATAGCCACCTTAGCAAAAAGAAGCAGGCAGGTGAAATTCATTACACCCAAACTACTGTCATCTCAACAGGTAATCAATAAAATTATTATTAATGAAATAGTTTACATTCTTTCTAGGGGCGATCTTCAAAATCCAGTGTGTATTTTAGATTTGCAGCACATCGCAGTTTAGAAGAGTCACATTTGGGGTGCTACCTTGTGATTAGTAGCCTCTGGATTGAGAACACAGGTCCTAGTCAAGCCCCTCATTACTACAGATGAGGAGACTTAGGCCCCAAGATGAGAAGTGAATTCCATCCAGATCCCAGCTTCAGAGGCAGGGCTAAAGCCTAGGTGCTACGTAACATTCTTTTGAGTTTGTACCACTAAAAAACAAACCAAACCAGAACAAACCAAAAATGCTACTCAGCAAGTAAATAAGATGTTGGTTTATACAAATCCCAGACAAAAGGCTAAGGGTACATTAGCAGGGTTACAAGAAAGAGCCACGTGACTTTCAAGTTCAAGCAAGCTGCATGCTGAGGGAATTCCTCACCGCCCTCTGCATGAGGTAGTTATTTGTGCTCCAGCAAAGGCCAAACAAAGGCAGCCACCCTGCAAAACAGACCGATGCTCCTTCCAGGAGAAATAAGGCCTGCAAGTGCTGCCATTCATCCAGCTGGCAGTGCTCACACTAGTGGCCACTAGGTCCACTGGCTTTGCTTCTGACCTGCAGCAAGATATTGAACGCAGTATAGAGGGTCAAGAGAGAAGACTGTAGATTCTGGAATCAAGCTGAGCCAGGTTCCAATCCCCGAGAACCTCTCTGAGTGTCTGCTCTTTCTCCTGTAAAACAGGAAAGGTGCCGATGCTGCTACCTTCCCTTGATGCCTGCTGGACACATCGGATGGCCTGGCCCTGCCAGAACCCACTAGTACGTCCTTGGCATACAATCAGGCCTCCATAAAATTTGGCTTTCCTTCCCTGATTTTCTGGAGGCTGGCTTCTCACAGCAAATCAATGCCATTCTCCAAACTGTTTGGGGGAAATGGGCCCACGGACTGCAGGGCCACTCTTGGCCAGGACTGCTCAGGTGGCTCTGGAATGCTGGAGCTATCTCAGCATGTTTGCGAGTGTCTCTGGAATAGGTCCCCCAGCTGGATCATGACCTGAATGGAGCACAGCCTTCCTCCAGTCCTGGTGACCCTCGTGGCAACATTGCTGCCTGGGATCAGAGAGCAAACCAAGTCAGAATGTCACAGCGTCTTGTCTCATTACACTGTCGGGGCTAGTCTCAGAGGGAGCAAACCCAGGAATGAGCGCTGGGAACAACAATTTTGGAGGGGAGCACCTCAGTGGGAGGATAAATTTAGTGCCCTGCTTGAATATGAGAGTGTCCCTCTCTCCCTGTGGTATTTTTAATTCTAACATCAATAAAAATAGAATTTCCTGTTGATCTGATGAGAAATTCCTGTTTTCCCAGGAAGCAGGGCACCCTATCCTGGGGAACATGGGCAGTGGGGGTTACCAACCACTTCCGACATGGATGATTAAAGAAAGGAGGGGCCGGGTGGGCCTCAGTTCACATTTATTTATTTTTAAAGTGTAAAGACAACTCATACCAAGGAGAATCACAGGGTGTGATTAATCGTTTCCTACATATATCGAGGACCTTGGCTGGCTTTGGAAGGCCTCCTTCTGCTGATTCCCTGGAGCCAGGATATTTTTAGTTACCAGATGTCATTTGGTCCAGGCCTCTCAGGCAGAGCTGTTGGACCTCACACATGGAATGTGGCACAGAAGGGCAGCACCTCCCAGGGGTTGTGCAGGTGCCAGGCCACAACCTTCACCCCAAATCCCTGGTCACCCCAACTTGAACTCTGCTTTGAGGGTAACCCCAGAGCCTTTGGTGCCAGGGCCCCAGGTATGCTTGCTTCTGCACAAAAAGTGCAAAGAGTTTGTCTCTGGTGGACGTTTGTGGTTCTGGGGCCTCCCAGTGCCCACTTCCTCTTCCTTCTGTTAACTGCTCCCTTGTTTGCATTTGGTGAGCCACCTCCACCTCCCACACCAGTGTGCAGGCCTGATGGAGCTGCCAGTCAGGGAGTCTTGTCCTCCCCTAGTCTGGTGACCCATCATCCAGACCTTCTCCTAGGATCAGGAACCTTGACTGGAGCCACCCAAGGCAGAAAAATGACCATTGCTTCTTTGTCCCAGCAGTCCATCCCCTTCCCTGGCACCCCAGCCCTTATGTGGTCCCTGACTTTGGAGGCTGATTATTGATTTCTCTAATTCTGTGGGCTACCCAGTAGCCTTCTGAAGATTTTCATTTTCTAATACTTGCAGATAACGTCCTGTGACTCACACAAGAGCATACTAAGAGTGACTCAAGAGTCAGCTTGCTTGTCTTCTAACAGGGAAACAACAGTCACTGCACAAATGTGTGATCCTTGACTGCTTGAGTAGCTCCCGCAGGAGACAGGCCCCGCAGCCTTTTAACAGCATTGCGATAAGGCCAGCAGGGGTGACAGCACATTTGAGAAAGGAGGAGGTTGAGCTTCGGAGACCTACTCAACTACTACCCAACCTGGGAATGGCAGAGCCATCCTAAAACACCGCCCTGCCTTCTGACTCCACCCTAGGGTGCTCTCCACCAGAGCACACTGTCTCTCCCAGGCCTCTTGAGCTGAATTGGAGCCGTTTCCCTAGGATGGAGCTATCTAACATTTAGCTTCTTCTGCCTAGTGGTGCCTGTGTCCTGGTTCACCGGTGATTGAAACTGGTACCTGACCTCTGAAATACATTTCCCAAAGTCTGACTTGTCACAGCCTCCAAGCAAAGTATGCTTAAAGACACAGCAGCAGAGTCATCTTCAGAATATCATCAGGATGGTACACCTAGGTTTCTACTGACTATTCACAATGGTCAAATTGTGGAACGGCCTAAATGTCCATTAACAGATGGATGCGTAAACAAATGTGGTCCATCCACACATAAAAGGAATGAAAGACTGATGCATGCGACAATGTGGATGAAACTCAAAGCCATGCTGAGGGAAAGATGCCAAATATCAAAGGTCACATATCATTCCACTTACCTACAATATTTCAGAGAAAGGGTACTCCATAAAGATGGAAGACAGCTGGTTACCAGGTACGGGAGGGAGGAGGAAATGGGGAGAAATTGCTTAGTGGGTACAGGGTCTTATTTGGGAGCAATGAGAAAGTTTGGAATTTGATAAAGGTAGTGATTCCATAACATTATGAATATTCTAAGAGCCACTGAATTGTTCATTCCAAGATGGTCAATCTTATGTGAACTTCACCACAATAAATCCCATAAAAAACTTAAGTTGATAAAATAATAATAAAACTCATTTGAACAAAATTACAAAAATATCAGCAGGACCCATCCCTTCCCTTTTATTCCTGTTCGTCTCCATGTCTACTTTCCCTTCCTTGCTGAAACATTCACACTCACCTGCCATCACAGAGTACCCTTTACCCCATTTTTAATCACCATGTTGGTTCTCTCAACAATGCCCAGGCACCCAGTAGCTGCAGATGAAGGCTCAGTCTGGTGTTCAAAATCCCCCAGTCTCTGCATCTAAACTGCCAAGCATCCCGTCTGCTTTAGGCAGGCTGCTCTCCCTGCTGTCACTGGTCCCTGAGGCCCTTGGGCTCCTCCAGACCAGCCCCCACAGGAGAAAGGATCCTCATGGACCTTTCTTCCTCCATACAGGTGGAATGAGGGCAGTACTACCGAACCACTGATGCCGTACCACTAAGAGTTTCATTCAACCATAGCCCTCTTTGTACTAGCTCTACCCGATGTCAATATTGGGGTGCAGACACATCCCCTCAGAACTGAGACAGTCTTCCTGAGCCCCCTGCTTCTGTGTGGTGGGCTCTGGTGTCAACTCTGCTCTGGCAACTATTTCTTCCCCTTTCCTTCTGCATTAGATCTGGTGCAGCCTTCTCTCCCCCTGCATTTTGACCATGAACCTCTACTCTCCTTTGTTTTTACATTTCCTTTGACCTCTCCCCTAGTTGATAGGTACGATTTATATGGTTTGGGTATTTTTATGACTTACTGAAACTGGACAATGACACTGGAGTCAAGATATGAGGGCAATCGCCACCTATTGGGAACTTTCTCATGGGGTGGTGCTGTGCGTTAACAGGCCAAGAGGTCCTAAGAAGATAAAATGAGATCTCCTGAGAACAAACATCTCTGACTTGAGGGCAAAGTTCCATGGACCGGCAGGCTTTCAAAGGCCACTGCTGGACAGAGGATGCGGTGTGACTACAGTGATTGGAGGGGCTGCACAGGAGAGAGTTGTCAAATGCTGCAGTGGGGGTAGGGGGACATTTGTTTGAGGTCTTGACTGAACGGCTTGGTTGGTTGCTTGGGTACTCCTGGTTTATATGCCTTTATCAAACATAGGCAATCATGGAGCAAATGAGAGCTAAGATTCTGAGAGCCAAATTGCAGGGAAGAGCCACCAAAAGAAGAAGGGGTGTTCTGGTAACACTTTACATACAGTATTTTATCTAATATTTATAGTATTTGTAGCTGGAGAGAGATAGAACCCGCTCCACATTAGAGGGGAGGAAACAAAGACTGAGAACGTTTAGCCAAATTGCTGAAGCCACATAGCGGCTACCTGTGGAGTGTCGACTTGAGTTCCAAAGCCCCTGCTTTCCCTTCCACTCCTCTCCTTTCCTACCCCTTCCTTGGGCTTTTCTCTCTAAGAATTAACTTACCCTTAATTAGCTCCCACACCTTGGAGCCCCTTTTCCTGAAGTCCTACAGTACATACTATCTCTGTTATTCACTTAAGCATTGATCTCTTCATCTTTTAATATATTCTGATCTACTTTAACCTTCTAACGTACTACTCCCTGTTTCAAGAGCACGTATTTTTTAACCTCAGTGAAAGCATAGATTCCTTGAGAGGACACAACTGGTCTGCTCTCCTTTCCCCAGGCCTCCCTAGCAGGATGCTGAACAAACAAGAAGCAACCATGACACCCTGGGATCTGGGAACTGAAATGGTCTTAAAAGATAATTCCTCATCTAGGACCATCTCCCTACAGAAGCTCTCTAATGATCACAAGAGCAAAGAAGCAAGAAATATATTGTTTCATCTGACTTCGTGACTTCTCGTGCTTTCTGTTCTTAAATATCAATCTCTAATTCCTTCTAGGAGAAAAGAGTTATTTCCATTCCTTTCAGGATTTTGGCTCTCAGAGTTCCAGAGCTGACAGTCACTGCTATTGAAAGTCAGAGGACATACTGACTCTGCACTTATAAGTAATCCAGGTTCACAATCCCTTATCCTAAACCCTGGGAACCAGGTGTGTTTCAGGATTCAGAGTGTTTCAGACTTTAGATGGGCAATGTGACGCGTGTACAATGCATCATGTAACAGCCCCAGCGGCTCCACAGCAATACCTCATTAGCGTTTCTAAATATAGCTATGCATCACTTCAGGAGAGGCTTCGCTTCCAAATGAGTTTTGACACCACATATACAATTTTCAGAGCTTTTCTGACTTCAGAATCAGATAACAGACCACGGACCTGTTATAGATAGTAATTACTGAGTGCTTATACTATGTCAGCTCCGCTAACTGCCTACTGCAAGGTACCTCATATAATCCAGCAATAGTGCCATAAGGCAGGTTCTTGTTTTACTTCCATTTCACAGATGAGGAAACTGAGGCTTTAAGAACTTACCTAAAGATCATACAGAGAATGGGCATTGGAGCAGGACTTCATGTGTAGCTTTGGCATCATCCCCCTTCTGTGGGTGGACCCCTCTAGGGCCATCTACAACGGTGGACCTAGAAAAGACAAGTGACTCTCATGGGACCTGTGGGCTATAGACCTGGGCAGGTTTCACCTAAGGGCATAGAGATGTAGAGCCTCAAGTCTTATAAGCAAGAAATGAGACAATATCAGCCACTTTCTTGAATTAATTGAATGACAGGTTCAGGGACAAACCTTCACCTTAACAATGAATGAGACACACATGACACAGGCATCATCTGTCCTGGAGGGTCTGCATAGTACAGTGATTAGGGCAGGAGATCGGAGGTCAGACCATAGGGATCAAATCCTGTAAGTAGGTGGGGGATACTGGCCACACTAGGTTCCTTACACAACTTCACTTCTCTCTTCCAGAAACTAAGGTTTCATGATGTTTCTTCACAAGACTGTTTTGAAGATTCCAGGAAACGATGCATATAAATACAGCGCCCAACATGAAGCAGGCCCTCGATATTAGCTTCAAATAAAAGTATGTGAGGGACACTTGGGTGGCTCAGCAGTTGAGCATCTGCCTTCGGGTCAGAGCATGATCCCAGGGTCCTGGGATCAAGTCCCATAGAAGGCTCCCCATGGGAGCCTGCTTCTCCCACTGCCTTCGTCTCTGTCTCCCTGTGTCTCTCATGAATAAATAAATAAAATCTTTTAAGGACAGCCCAGGTGGCCCAGCAGTTTAGCGCTGCCTTCGGCCCAGGGGATGATCCTGGAGACCTGGGATTGAGTCCCATGTCGGGCTCCCTGCATGAAGCCTGCTTCTCCCTCTGCCTGTGTCTCTACCCCCCGCCCCTTTGTGTATCTCTCATGAATAAATAAATAAAATCTTTAAAAAAATAAATAATAAATAATAAATAAAAAAATAAAAGCATGTGAGAGAAGGAAATGGGAGAGTACATTGAGAAAACCAGAGAGGAAGGGAATCGGTTGTCCAATTGTGTTCAGGTGTCCAGTCTTTATCCTCTAGATGCTAAAATCACCCCATTGTGCAGTTCTTTACTGCTCGATCATAGCAGACTGACGATTTGAGGGCCAAGAGCAATACCCTCACAGCTGAAGGAAGGCAAGCGTGTCCAGGATGGTACGGGGGAGATGATATGGCTGCATCTCGCTGACTTGGGTGGAAGATGGGGTGGAGGGGTGGCTCAGGCTGGAGTCTGACAGCCCCAGAGCCATGACAAGGCCTCATGTGTGATCCCCTAGTCTCTGAACTCAGATGCAAATGGATGGGTCATGACTTCTATAGTTCATTCTACACAAACATCCTGCAAAATATTTTAGTTGCCCATGATTTTCCTCCCATATATCCCTGAGAATATCTGAAATAATAGCCAGTCCTTACAGATAAGTGTTTGCCCGTCCCCCACAATACACATATGTGTGTTTGGCCATCTGGGCCAAGAAGAAAAAAATTATAACTATGTGTGGTGGCAGATGTTAAATAGACATATTGTGGTGATCATTTCTCTCTCTCTGTATATGTATGTGTGTCTATATTTAGAGAGAATCATCACGTTGTGCGCCTGAAACTAACATAATGTTCTAGGTCAACTATATCTCAATTAAAATATTTAAAAATAAAGTTACACTAGGGGTGCCTGAGTGACTCAGTCAGTTAAGCATCCAACTCTTGGTTTTGGCTCAGGTCATGATCTCAAGGTCATGATATGGAGCCCCATGTCAGGCTCCGAGGTTGGTGCAGAGTCTGCTTGAGATTCTCTCTCTCCCTCTGCCTCTCCCCTTCCCCACAACCTGTCTCTGTTTCTCTTTAAAATAAATGAATAAAATCTTCAAAAAAATAAAGTTAAACTAGCATGATAAAAAGAAAGAAAGCAAGGCCTTGGACTTAATCAAGAAAAAGAAAATAATCTCAGTTTAGGAAAAAAAAACCCACAGGTGGAATAAATAAGGCCCTGCCCTCTAGCTTGAACGCAGATGAAATTATCCAACTGCACACATGCACATGCACACACATGGGGTGTGACTGGCCCCCGAGGCCATCTGGGATGGCCATAATTTGCCTGAGAGGCTGCAAAAACAGGACCATCCTCCTTCACTGGGGTTTTCCAGAGCCAACACTGGAGCTTCCTCAGAGCTGGGGCTGAATTCCATACGATGCTCCAGGAGACTGCGGCTGGAGAGCCTTCCTTTGCACCGTCAGCCCAGCCAGGTGCAAGCAGCTGCTGAAATGCACTGGAGAATATAAAGTCTCACAGAGACAGGGTATCTGACCCTTCACCACTGAGAGGCACCGTTCACTCTTGGGTCCCTGGCAAAGGACAGCGTCTGGCAAACAATAGGTGCATGATAAATATTTGTTGAGTGGATAAATGAAAAGGACACACACACGTTGGACATCACAATGCTGGCTCAGTGTCCCCTGGGGGGCTGGCTCACTGCACCCACCCATTCTGGCTGCCGGCTCCTCCTGGCAGGTGCTGGAGCTCCTCTAAGCACCGTGCCTGCTGCCTGAAGCAAGAAAGAAAGGGAGCAGAAGCCCAAGGAGTCGGCCCTGACTGGCTGGTCTCACATTACTGTCAGCAGTGGCCTGTCAACCGTTTATTTAAAGCTCACAATGTCTGCTCTTGTTGCACAGACAGACCTGCCATTAGGAGCTTTCCAGACCAAACCTCGGCTACTCTGGAGAACAGTAATTAAATCAGCAGACCACGATGTCTGCTTTCTGTTCTTTTCACACCTGTCTGCCAACAGCTGGCTTACTGGGTACAAGGAAGATCTTGGCAGGGCCCAGACTGGTAAGCGCCCTACAAAAATATCCAAAGGCCTGAGGCTGGTGGGGAGGGAGGTGGTGGTCAGTTTGTGCTGGGCCAGCGTCTGCGACCAAGAGCAACTGGCTGGCATTTCCTGGGGGACTTGCCACATGGCCTGGGGGAGCTGTAGCTGGGGCGGGGATGAAAGAAGCTCACATACAGAGTCAGCAATAGACCATTGGGAGCAGCCAGGAATAATCGCCCACTTCCTGAGGATCTGTTGGGTGCTCCCATGCACCAGAGGCCATGCTGGCATCTCCGTCTTTTAGGTTGCTCCTTAAGTGGCCCAGAGTTGAGCTGTTTCCCCAGGCAGAGGAAAGCACAGCCTGCTACCAAGAGGTGTTCTGGAAATGCCTGGCAGACAGGGCAGGGGAAGAGGTGGGTGATGGCTCAGCTCCAAAGCCAGCCCATGACAGACTCTGCAGCCAGCTTCTCCCCCTTTCTTGCAGCAGCTGGGGAACCCCTGGACAGTGTATCCTGGGTTTAGAGCACCAGGAGTGGAAAGGAGAAGCCTCCAGGCTGCCAGGGGCTCATCTGAATGGAGGTCAGCATGTCACTTTCCTCTCTAAGGATCCCTGGGGCCTTCTCTAAATACACACAGCCTGGAATTTCTGCTCTGCTGATTGTCCAAAAATAAGAAAAATACCCAGAGAGCCCCCACTGAGCCCTGCCCCACTCCAGGTCACAGAAACACAAGATGATTGAAAATACCCAGAGCCCTTAAAGGGGCACCTTCCTCAGCAGAGCCTGGCACATGGTGGGAGGTGGGGTGGGGAGGGCCCAAAGGCTGAGCCGTCCCAAGGAGAGGAAGTGAGGTCCCTGCTGGCCATCTCCAGCTGGGACCTCTGCTCTGAGGGGCTTTGGGGAGGAGAGCCATACACAGAACCGTCCCTGAGGTCTGGAAGGCCCTAGAAGAAATGATATAAGAGGTCTGTTGATTCCTACTTAAAAAGAAACCCAACTAAGGTCTGTGTATTTCCCTCGTAGCTGAAAAGTTCAAGAAAAGAAAAAAACAGAAAAGCCTGTGTTAGCACCAAGTGGGGAAGTTGGTGCATTTTATTCCCCGATGCCTCCTGCACAACTCTAATTGCTAGGACCTTCCTTGTCTTTTCAGTGTGAGGACAGGCTTGGGTCTATGTTGGGGGTGCAGGGGGCCTGGGGGGGAATGGGGGTAGGGGTAGAGCCGGCTCTGGAGAGGCTGGGGTGAAGGAAAGTTTCTCCCCTGGGGAGCAGGCTGTGGTCCAAGCCCACACCCCACAGTTGGAATGTGTGTGTATATGGGGGGGTCAAAATCTACACCCCACCACTAGGGTATGTATCTGGGGGAGGGGGTCCAAGTCTACACTCTACTGCTGATGTGTGTGAATGCATAAGAATGTAAGAGAAAGTGTGTGTGTGTGTGTGTGTGTGTGTGTGTGTGTGTGTGTGTGTGAAGGGGGAGACAGGGAGAGAGAGAATATGAATGTGACAATAGAGGGGGCATGGGGGCTCCATAGACACCAGGAAGGCAACCATGGACTCAGCAGTGGGGTCACCAGGGAGGGTGCTAGCACAGCACTGAAACGCCCCATTAGAGGTGCACCCCCAACCCTTCTGGGGGGCAAGCTTGAGCCAGTCAGCCCACTCCTCCGCACACCCCCACCTTGGCCATGTCTATAAAACAGCTTCTCTGGGAACCACCGCCTCCTCCCTGAGCTGTGGAGATCAAGTGAGCTCTTCAATATTATATTTAGAAGTGCATTTGAAACTGCAAGGGGCTATGCAAAACTGGGAGAATGTCATTCAGCAAATGGCTGATGCACTGTGCTCCCTAACGGTACTCCTGCTGGACGCTCACATCCCTGTGTTGGATAAAATGGACATCTGGGGGCACCTGGGTGTCTCAGTCAATTAGCATCTGACTCTTGATTTCAGCTCAGGTCATGATCTCAGGAACCTGAGGTTGAGCACCGCCTCACACTCCATTCTCAGCAGAAAGTCCGCTTGAGACTCTCCCTCTCCCTCTGCCCCTCCCCCTCCTTGCACACACACTGGCTTTCTCACACACACACTCTCTCTCTCTCAAAATAAATAAATAAAATATTTAAATGCAATACCATTCCTCCCGGCAAAAAACAATGGACATCTGTTTGGCCACCTTAAATGCACCCACCATCCCCCTCCTCTGGTTCACTTGAGACTCACAGAAGATAATAAATGAACATATGAGTGCTGAGAACATTGAGCTGTTGACTGCAGGCCTGAGGCACCCTGTGTGGGACGGGCTGTGCTGGAGCCACAAGAGAAGACCAGTTTCTATCCTTTCTCTACCACTTACCACTCATTGTCCTTGGGCAGACCACTTAACTTTTCCTCTGTTAAACAGGAATGGTGACCTACGGCTTTGTTCTCCTTACAGAGATTTTCCCTTTTGTGTGTGTGTGAGGGCCAAGGAAAACATGTATTTGGAAGCATTTTGAGGTGGGTACATTGAGGCTAAGAGACTTACAAAGTTCTTATCTCTTAAAAGTGGAGAAGTCAGGTTGGATTGAACTTGGGGTCATGACTCCCAAGTTCAGCCCCTTTCCATGCCATGCCAGCTAGTATTTAGGAATAAAAACAACAGTAATGCAGATTATGAACAGTGATCACCATTGCTCTCGAAAATATCTCAGGCCACCTGGCACTTCCGTGCTCCATAGAGATGTCCCCCTGGGCTAAAGGGGCACGGCTTGATCAGGACAGCAAAGTCTCTATCTCAGACCCCATTCACCACTCACCCCCTCTACCAAACACCCATGGACAGTATACAACCTGCCCAACTCCACATGGGCAGCCTTGATTGTTATCAGCTTAAGTTTTAAGCTCCTTTTCTACAGCAGGACATTGAACATTTGGTTGTTTTCCAGGCTTTCCCCACACACAGAGCAGTGAAATCAGTGGGCTAGAAGGTAGATTTTTGCCTGGAAAGAAAGGTACCAACCTGCCAGCCAGACAGACATGGCCAGTGCCCTCCACCTTTCCTGAGAGAACAAGGAAGGGGTGTGGCCTAGAAGCAAAAGGAAGAAAGACTAGAAGGAGAGGAAGACCAATGTAGTCAGGATTTAAATCAGGTACATCCTCAACCCACAGAGGAAGAGAGGGCATTGTCAAACTTCCCTCTAAAGAGAGGACATAGAGAGGAGTCTTTTAAATTTTTTTAAGATTTTATTTATTTGAGAGTGAGTGAGCAAGTGAGAGAGAGGGAGCATGCACACAAGCCGGGGGGAGGGGCAGAGGGAGAGGGAGAAGCAGACTCCCCACTGAGCAGGGAGTCCCACGTGGGGCTTGATCTCCAAACTCTGGGATCATGACCTGAGCCAAAGGCAGATGCTTAAACAACTGAGCCACCCAGGTGCCCCGCGAGAAGGGAGTCTTGAATGTTCCCAGGGTTTCTAAAGAACCTCTCCATCCCTGTTGCAAGCTTTCCCCCAAAACCAGGAGGTCTGGCCAGCCCAGAATCCCATATCCTCAAGGGAAGAAGAGTTGAGCCTTCTCTGGTGAAAGTGAGGGAAGCCCAGTTACCTCCCTTGCCCTTCTCTCCATTTATCACACCCCTTTGTTCAAGGCGTGGACCAATGACAAAGCTCTTTTTTGTGCATTTTGCCTTGGGGGAGATATGACCCAAATCCTGGGGTTCATGGGGCTCCATCCAGTCTGAGCAGCTGGTGGAAGAACTCAACAGGGAGCAAAAGTCTTGTAGTACCTGCTAGGTGGAGGCAATCAGCCAAGACCCCACTCTCTGTGTGTTTCGAGGCCAAATGAGTTTCCAGGTCAGAGTCAATGTGTTACCTGATAAGAACACAGAGCTTTGAACCAGCTAACCTAGATTCAAGTTCCTGCTCAGCTCCTCACCCACCCAGTTGGTGACTCAAGTGAGTTAGCTAATCTCTCTGAGCCTACTTCCTTATCTGGAAAATAGAATGAATGGGCACATCATGGAATCACTGTCAATTAAAGTATGAAAGACTACAGTGGGGCAGGATAGCAGGAAAGTGAAGAACAGGATATTTTGACTTAGCCCTGCATTTGGGTCCTGGGTCCATAGTTCACTAGCACTGGGACCTTGGACAGGTAGGGACACACATATATATATATATATATTTAATATAGACTCTATTTCTTAGAGCGGTCTTAGGTTCACAGCAAAGTTGAGTGGAAATTTCAGCATTCCATTTACCATAACCCTCCTGCCCCTGAACAGCCTCCCCCATCAGAACAGCACATTTGTTATAATCAATGAACCTACATGGACACATCATCACCCAGAGCCCATAGTTTACATCTGAGTTCACTCTTGGTGTTGTACATTCTATGGGTCTTAATAAATGAATCACTGCCCTAAAAATTCTCTGTGCTCCAATTCATCCAACCCTCCCCTGAAGCCCTGGCAACCATTGAACTTTTATTTTCTCCATTGTTTTGCCTTTTCTACAAAATTATATAGTTGGAATCATATGATATGCAGCCTTACCAGATTGGCTTTTTTCACTTAGTAATGTGTATTTAAGATTTCACCATGTCTTTTCATGACTTGATAACTCATTTCTTGTTAGCACTGAATAATATTCCACTGTTTAGATATACCATAGTTTATTTATCCTTCCACCTACTGAAGGACATCTTGGTTGCTTCCAAGTTTTGGCAATTATGAATAAAGCTGCTATAAACATCCATGTGCAAGTTTTTGTGTGGACAGAAGTTTTCAACTCGTTTGAGTAAATATTGAAGAGCACCATTGCTGGATCATATGGTTACTCTCACTTCTCTGAGCTTCATTTTTTTCACTGGTAAAGTGGAGAGAACATAGTCCTACAGGGTATTACAAGGTTTAATGTGAGCTAATGCACGAGAAGCTTTCACCACAGTGCCCAGCACGTAGGCCGCACTCAACACATGGCTGTCCTGTTCAAGTACTGACGGTAATGCTAACATGAAAGACGTGAGTCCAAGTGCTGATGGAAGGAGATGACATTCATGTGTCATAGTCATAGGTCATCTGTCCATAGTCCAAAAAGATACAGGGCAACAGGAAACACTGACAGGCCATCAGAATGCCACTGCCTCCATCAAGGGTAAATATGGTGGCCCTGAGTGCTGTAGGCCAGAGCAGCCTAAGCTGGGAAGGAAGGTGGAGACAAACCCATGTCACTGTCCACAGGGAAGCAGTCTCAGGTTCAGTAAGTCAGGGCCCCGGGGGGATCACAGAGTCTTAGACACCTGCTGACCTCCAGCAGGTCTTCCTTGGCTTCCCAAGCCTGCACCCAGGCAGCCTCCCCATCCCCTCCTTCCACTTGACCCATCTGAAGCTAAGCCCTGCCCATCACTAGAGGCTCAGAGGTGACAAAAACAGGGCTTTTTTTTTTTTTTTTTTTTGTCTTTTAACCTACTTCCTGTGTACTCACTTCATTGTTCCCAGAATTACCAAGTCACCAGGAAGCTTTGCTAGCTCAGGCTTTTTCTTGTTGTTTTTCTCTTTGCTTCTCTGGAGACAAGACCCACTTGGGGTCTAGACTCATACATAAAGTGTGAGCCAGTGGTAGTTCTTTGGAACCCACTTCTTTGGGATGTCTTTGGAGATATCGAGTGAGCACATGGGGCTGAATGACAAAATCAGTCCCGCTGTGCAGTGTGTGGTTTCAGAGGGTCATGCATTCTTTTCCGCAGAGGGGACTAGAACCCTATTCCCTGGGTCTCCAGAGCTGGGCAGTGCTAGCTGGAAATAATGATTGTGTTTTATTGTTTATATGTCACTCTTCCTTCTCCAGGCTGCCATGGAACCATTAAATGGTCTGAGTCAGAATTAGGCCTGAGCCTTCCAGGAAGCTTTGCTTACTCAGCCCCTGCCCGCAGCAACTTACTTCACCTTTTGTCCAGCAGGGTCATCAGGTCATTCGTGCACCCTTCTGGCCTGCCCCTGTACCTCTTCTCATCAACAAACATTAAGGAGAAGCGAGAGCTGCTCTGCCCTTGTTCTTGAAGCAAGCCCTTTTGCTTAGGAAGCAAAGCCAATGTGGTGTTTCTGCCAATGACGCTTACAAAGCAGGTGAGTGGAGGAGGCTTCTGGCTGAGAGCCTGGGGTAGGTACTGCTCTAGCAATGTCAGCTGAGTGTCCTCAGGCTTGTCACCTCTAATATGAGGGTGTTTTACTTGATGAACTCTTTGATCTTTTCTAGATCCTATTTTAAATACTTTTCCAAGTACCTCAGCACTATCCAATAGAAGTTTCTACAATGGTGGGAAAGCTCACTAAAGCTTTGCTGTCTGATAGTGGCAGCCAGTGGCCCCACGTGGCCACTGGGCATGTGAAATGTGCCTAGGGCAGGCAAGCCACATTATTTCATTTATTTTAATGAATTAAACTTTATTATTAAAAACTATTAAAATTATTATTGTTATAATTATTTTAATTAATTTAAATGTAAGCAGCCACATAGCTTTCTAAGCTACCATATTAGAAAACACAGATCTAGGAAGCCAGATTCTATCTTTAAAACCATGGGTTGGGTCAAATTCTGCCTGAAAATTATACCACAAATCCACTCAGTTCTCTCATTTCCATTTTCTACCTTAAGCCGAACCACTAACATTGCTTTCTCCTTGGTTTCTTTTCTCCCACTTTCACCCCCTATAATACTTTTGCCCCAGCCCAGAGCTAACTTCTTAAGACATAAAGAATAGGTAAATAAAATATTTTTTTTAAAAAAAAGACATAAAATTGGCCAAGGTATTCCTCTTCTCAAAAACCTCAACATCCCCACTGCAGTAAACCTGAAAATCCACCTGAGGCCTGCAGGTGCTCGTACTCTGAATGCCACTCCCTTCTGGCCTCACCTGCTCTTCATTCTACCTAACACTTTAGGTTCCTGGAAGCTGCCAAACCCTTATTGAGCTCAGGTGCTTTGCATAAACTTTCCCTTGGTTATAGAGCTGTGCTGTTCAATACAATGGCCACTGGATACACGTGGCTCTCTGCTTATCTTTACTTAAGTTAATAAAAATTAAATAAAATCAGAAATTCAGTTCCTTGGTCACACTAGACACTTTTAAAGTGCTCCATAGTCACAGGTGGCTTGAGGCTACATGTTGGATTGCACAAATATGAAATATTTCCATGCTCATAGAAAGTTCCTTTGGATAGTGCAGTTCTGGAACATTCTTCCCCACACTCCAGCTAGACTAATTCCTACCCATCTTTCCAAGTCTCAGCTCAAATATCACATTCTCACAGAGGCCTTTTCTAGTCCTTCAGTCTAAATGAAGAACTCCTGCTGTCTTTCTTATAAAGCTTGCAATTTTCCTTTCTCATTCTTACAACGAAAAAGAATGCAAAGTCACAATTATGCACATGGTTGCCTATTGTGTGTATTTTCTATCAAAGTCTCAGAAAAGGACACCAGGGTGGCTCAGCGGCTGAGTGTCTGCCTTCAGCTCAGGGCATGATTCCGGGTCCAGGGATCAAGTCCCACATCGAGCTCCCTGTGAGGAGCCTGCTTCTTCCTCTGCCTGTGTCTCTGTCTCTCTGTCTCTCTGTCTCTCTCTCTCTCTCATGAATAAATAAATACAATCTTTTTTTAAAAAAGTCTCAGAAAATGTCCTTTTTGTTTATCAGTCAGTCCCCTACCCTTATCTTAGCTCTTCACACTTAGTAGAAGCTCATTCATGCTGGGTGAATGAATGAAATACTGAATAAATGCTGGATAGAGTGGTTGCCTATCATTTACTTGCCTGACAAAGCACTAAGTAAGGAGAAAAAGGTCAGGAACTATAAGAACCTGGGATGAAATCCTGACTCCATATGTATTTTGGCCAATTGGTTAACCTTTCCAAGCACCGTCTCCCCACTGGTAAAAGGGTATGCTAGTGCCCAGCTCACAGCACAGTAGTGAACAGTGAATGAGGTAGGTAACTGATGCCATGTATTTCCTTTCCTCTACTACTTCCTCTATGTCTTTCCAGCCTTTTCCATGGTCCTCTCCCCCTCTCACTGCCTCTCTGGCCTTGACTTCTAAGTCTCTTGTCCCTCAGCCCCACCCTTACCAGGAGGCCTTTAATTCTCTCCAAGCTGCCACCACTCATTGATCACAACATTCCTCCCACAGAGGGAGCCTACTTTGTTTGGGTCCTTCCTCACTGCCTTCCCCACCTTTGGCTATATGAACCACCCAGAATTCTTGAAAGCACCCACCCATCCTGGAGACGCTCTCAGAATATCAGGTGCATAGAGCACCTGGCCCACAGTGATACCACAATCTTTTCTGGGGCATTTGCAATAAATTCCTATTTTTGGACCACCTACATCAGCATCCCTTTTTAATTTTAAACAAATTAAACAAGTATTTGTTTAAAATGAAGATTCATAGGTCCCAATCCTGACTCATCTGCTCTCTGCAAGGGAGGCCCTGGAAGCTGCATTTTCATTAACTATCTCAGGCAACTCTATTGCCCAAGGCCAAGGCTTGGCAGTGTAGAATATTTAGTCCCCTGGAGTGCTGGGAGGGTTCTTCTACATCACTCAAATGTCCTCCCTTTAATCTGTATAAAATTTCATTTTACATCAGAAGATTACTTAGCAAATACCTACCTGGTAAAGTTATTACTGAATTACTAGTATTTGGGACTTGTTAACTCATGTTAAAATTTACTAAGGTTTACAGTGGATCCCAACTCACTGTTCTCCCAAGGAAGAAGGCAGCCATGCAGTATGAGGTCATCCTGTGGACCGCGTGAGGCACAGGCCCAAAAAACTCACCACAAGTCCCTAGTGAGTCTAGAATGACTTGCTGCAACCAGAGGACTATCTTGAGCTGGTCATGATTTTAAATTACTGCTCTTCTTGGTCTTTGATAATAACTTACGGTTAGCTCCTCTTTGTTGATTAACTTATTATGGGTTGCATGGGGAGCCCTCTAATTTGTAGGGGTGCAGATTGATATCGACGCAAGCATGGCCTACACATACATTCTCAGGAGCTAGACTTTAAAACATGCAACCTGCTGTTCAAATATAAGTAATCTTAAAGCTAAAGCAGATGTGTATTTATATAATCTCTCCAAAATTTACTTTAGATTAATATTTTATTGTTGTAACCAGGTTCATTTTGCACGCAGCAGTATAAAGGGTAGGGCTGGCTGGCTGCAGGCAGAGTCACATGACCAGCACTCTGCTGCACACAGCTACATGGCTCCTTTTTATCTGCTTTGCACCCCAGGCCACCTCCTCTTGTCAGAACCGCCAGGTCCCTGGGCCTCTCCCTCACCCCCCTGCAGTCTACCTTCCCCAGTACCCACCCCCAGAAAAGTACAGCGTGGCAATCCTAGGTGGGAGTTTCTCTGGCTCTCAGAAATAGCAGTTAGAAGCACCCCCAGGCCCTATCTTCTTTCCCCTCTTCATGGGGGGGGGGGCCCTTGACTTCTTCCCCACCCTGCAGAGGAATTACAGAGCACCACAGCAGCCTGATATCCCTGGAAAAGTTTCAGGAATGACTCCCACATGTTGACCCTCTGTCCTTTGTCAGACACCACGCTGGGCTGTTATATACAGGTTCTGAAACCCTTACCACAGCAGCAGCCTGCAAGGCAGGGCTATGTCTCCTTCATGCAGATGAGGGCTGAGGGTCAGAGCCCACTAAACTGAGCTTCTCACCCGAGATCCCCTGGCTCAGATCCTGAGGAGATCAGCCCCTGACAGCGCCCCCGCCCGCCCCGCCCCATGCCTTCCTTCCTGTTTCTACTCTACCTTATCTCATTTATGTTAACCTGCACAAAAATAGCAAGATCCTGCTGGTTTGCAAATGTCAAACACTTAAATTTTTTGTTAAATACTGAGGCTCATTTATATATAGTGAATGCATAGCTGATTTGCAACACTCTCTGAGTTTTGATAGATGCATAACGCATACCCCATTTAACATACAGAATGTCTCCTCACCCCAGAAGGATCCCTGTGCTCTCTCCCAGTCAATCCCTACTCCCCCACCCAGAGGAACTCATTTAGTTTTCAGATCTTCCATTTTGTTCAGGCAGCTGGAAACAAGGGAAGAGAAAACAGAGTAGCAGGAGCTGGACAAAGCCAGGGAAGCACAAATATTGTCACCGTCCTAGCTACAGCCCGCAGCAATGGTATGTCCATCCACCTTCAGCCTAGTGAAACAACATACTTCTGCTGTGTACTTTCCTTTCCTTCCAAAGGAAACAACTGCCAAGAGACATCCTGGGAAGCTCAGGCACGTCTCCCTTGGTCTTCTGCTCACCAGGGCTCAGGGCCAGCCACACCCTTGGGGCTCTTCCATGGTCCTCCCTAGCCCTCAGCTGCTGCCCTGAGGCCCCTCCTCATGCCACAGCTCCAGGGTCCCCAGCAGAGCCCTCTCCGGTGTAGCTGGAGCAAGTTAACAACAAACAGCACTCCTGGGGACAGGCGAGAGGCAGGGATGAAGAAACTGCCGATGCACCCTAACAGCTGGGACTGCACCCAGGCCCCCCTCTGCATTCCTGCTGAGGGTCTGATGACATCCTGTTCAGCATGTCTGTACAAACAAGCCTTGTGTTCATCTCAGAGTTGTTTATGTTAATAGAACAACTTGGGACCCAGCCAAATGTCAACATCGGGGACTCGTTAAATAAACCACGGTGCCACCCATACAATAGAAAACCACCTAGCCATTCAAGATGACATCGAGGGAGACTATGAACAGACCTGGAAAGCTGGGTGCATATATTGCTAACTTTTAAAGGCATCTCACAAAGCAACATAGCATTAACAGTTCTTTTTGAGTGCTCTGGTGACTGGTGCTTATCACATTCTCTTCTGATTTGCCCGCACTTTGTGCAATGGATAGGTAATAATACATAAAAGTTACTTACTGAAGGTGCCTGGCTTTTATGCTGTTAAATCGCGAGGACCAAAGCATATGCAGGAAGCCTAGAAATGCCTAGACAGCAATTTCAGCCGCAGGGCTGAGGGGATGGCCCTGCACTCCCCATGCCCTTGGGGCAGGAGCCTGTGGCTGCCGGGCTCTCATTCAGAAGATCTTACTCTTGCACACACAAATCTCATCATTTGGAAGAAACTGGCCTGTTTACGCCCAAGGAAAGCCAGCTATTCTCACTGCTCCTCGCACGTGAGCTCCTGCCTCCACGGTTTGTCCTTGCCATTCCCTGGGCCTGAGGAGCCCTCTGGCATGGCCCCAACGTAGGTAAACTCTACCCATCGGTGCTAGGTGGGTAACGGCTCTCCCCAGATATCCACCCCCTAACCCCTGGACCCTGTAAGTACGTGACCTCTAGCTTGGCAAAAGGGAGTCTGCAGATGCAGTGCAGGTTACAGACCTGGAAATCGAGAGACTAGACTGGATGCTCCAGGTGGACTCAATATAATCACAGGTGCCCTTAAAAGCAGAGAACTTGCTCCAGCTGGGGTCAGAAGAGATGTGGCAAAGGAAGTCAGAAAAATCCAAAGCATCAGAGGGACTCACCTCCTACTGCTGGATGAGGCCACACATAAAGCATAAAGGGGAGTGTGGTGGCCTCTAGGAGGAAAGACAGGCCCCCTTCTGATGGCCAGCAGGGAAAAGGGACCTCGGTCCTGTCACCATAAGGAACGAAACAATTCGAACAAGCTTGGAGGCAGATTCATCTCCAGAGCTTCTAGAAAGAAATGCAGCCCTGCCAACACCCTGATTTTGACCTTGTGAAACCAAGCAAAGGATCTAGTAGAGCCACGCTGTACTCACACCCCAGGCCTATAGAACTGTGGGACACTAACTCCCAGCAGCTTTCAAATAGGCAATACGGTATTACTGACTCTAGTCCCATGCTACCTTGCAAGGTGTCATTTTAATGTATGAAACTTGTGGTAATTTGTTAGGGCCACATTGGAAAGCTAACACACCATCCTTCAGCACCAGTACAAATGCCACCTTCTCTGATTTCTCCATCCGAGCATTCTGCTCCTAAGTTTCTTCAGCCTTGACTATGGTCCACCTGTATCAGGGGTATTTTTCTCCTGCCAGACTGTGTGCTATGCAGGGCAGTATCTGAGGCCTCCTCACCTTTATTTTCCTTCCAGGGCAGAGCACATTCCTCATATGTAGTCAGTGTTAAGTTTTTGCCGGAAGGATGTCTCATGACCTATATGGGTGGTTACTGTTTAGTAAAATGAGTTGCTATGGCAATGGGCCCTAGAAATATTTGCAAATATACAAGGAGTAGCTGATTGATGATGGCAAGTGACAGCATTAAGAAAAACCAGAATGTGCAGAAGTAGGCTATGCTAATTTTTGGATGCTTGGAATCTGAGCGCTCTGGCAGTTGGCTCTAAGATGCAAATCTGTACACAAAATAAACAGGATTGAAAGTTAGGATCAAAAATGTTTCAGTATATAACCTCTTAAAACATTCGACTTCTGGCAACTTGAGGCTTTAATTAAATGAATGTTCTTCTTCTGCTTCATATGGATACAAATGTTGTAAAAAAAAAAAATGTAAAATAATGTAACACCCAGCTGAGCTCAAAGGAAAGAAAGGGAAACCCCCACTTTCCAGAAAAGAAGAGGGCACTCAAAGTCAGGATGTCAAGAACAAGAGCTCCCAGAAGAGCTCTCATCCCCCCTGATGCAACTACTACCAGTGAGGGAGCCTCTGTTACCCTTGGTCTCTGAGTGACTGAGTAGAGTAGACCCCCACCAACATCCTTTGATGCCAGCATAGGAATGAAAAAGTGAGTGAATCTCCAACATCATGTATTAAAAGTTTCTCCATACCTACACAATGGAATACCTTGAAATAAAATATCTTAACAGCAGAAAGGAATCCAGGGAGACAGAAGATACCCTACCTGCAAGGGAATGGCTGTTGGGCTGTCACCAGAAAGCGATGGTCCTAGGACTGGGAGAAACAGCCGCCACCTACACTTCGATACCCAGAGGAGCCATCACTGGAGGAAGAAGGTAAAATAAATATGTTTTGAAAAAAGACTAAGTTGACCATTCACAAACTCTGAGTGGAATACTGCTAATAGGTGTGTTTCTGAAAGAAGGACATTGAACCCAGAAGGAAGAAGTGGGTTATAAAGGCAGGGAAGAGAAAAACAAAGGTAAACATATGAGCATTACTAAATGCTTAACTGCACAAGAATCACACTGCTAATGACTCACACGAGTGTTAAAACCAGGTGAAATGTTGGTGCTCAGTGATAGAAGTATGGTGGAAGAGAAAGATCGGAATGAATGCATTCCAAGGTTCTTCCACTGTGGTGACAGCACGTAAATATTAAATAAATGCAGGCTTTGCTAAATACAGTGGGCAGGTGAAAAATGTACCAATTACCTTTAAAAGAGTAGAAATAAAATGCAGAACTGCCAAACTAGCAGAGAGAACAGGGAAGGAAGGGAAGAAAATGCTTGAAGCCAATGGAAGACAGTGAGAAAAAAAGAACATGGTCACGAGAGAAACACCAAATGGTGTTGTTTGTAATCATGAAAGCTTGGAAATAGCATGAACATCCCTCAGCAGAGGGATGAAAAAATACATTTTGACAAGTACATTTAAGAAAACATAATGTAACCCATAAATGACTGAACCAGATCAAATGGGCCAAGATGGTTCCATACCCAAAGGGTAATGTTGAGGGGCAACTGGGTGGCTCAGTGAGCTAAGCCAGCCAACTCTCGAGTTCAGCTCAGGCCATAATCTCAGGGTCCTGAGATCGAGCCCCGTGTGGGGTTCTGCAGTGGGTGCAGAGTCTGCTTGGGACTCTCTCTCTCTCTGTCTTGCTCTGCCCCTCCTCCCAACCACATGTGCATGCACACATGCACTCTCTCTCTCTGGAAAAAGTGGGGGAAGGTCTTTGATTTTTCTCTGTATTACTTATGTTTGATATGCACTATAATTAATTTTTTTATTTAAGAAAGAAATTCCTTAAAAATAGACCATAGGAAAGGAAACAAATTCACAGTGTATCTGGTAATAAAATACAACACTTGAAACTCAACTAATAGATCAGACATTGCCTTTCTGGAGTTTCTTGGATGGAAACTCGAGCTGAGGGACTCCTGGGTGGCTCAGCGGCTGAGCATCTGCCTTTGGTTCAGGGCGTGATCCCAGTTCAGGGATCAAGTCCTACATCGGGCTCCCCGTGAGGAGTCTGCTTCTCCCTCTGTCTGTGTCTCTGCCTCTCTCTGTGTGTCTCATGAATAAATAAATAAAATCTTTGAAAAAAAAAAAAAAGAAACTCGAGCTGGGAAAGGTTATCCCCATATGATATCACGGACATAGTTTTTTTCAAAGGAAACTTTTTATTGAAGAAAAATATACATATATAAAAGTGTACAAATCATAATGAACAGTTCGATGAGTTCTCAAAAAGCGGCAGGCCCTTGTAATCAGCACCCAGATTAAGAATTAGCACATTACCAGGCAGCCCAGAAAGACCTCCTCCCTCTCCTCCAGGTACTATGCCTCTCCAGAGATAACTACTACTGCAACCCCAAACCCCGTAGGTTAGTTTTGCCTAGTTTTGAACTTACATACATGGGATCCTACACACAAAAAGTGTGTACTCACTTTGTGCCTGGCCTCTTTCATTCCGTGTTGTGTGTGTGAGATGCATGGTTACTGAAGCATGGAGCTACAGCTTACTCACTCTGGCCTGTGCCCAGGTTCCATTGCTTGAATATGCCACAATTAATTTACATCCCTATTAGTGATCTACCTCTGGGGTTTTTCAGTTTGGGTCTTAACAAGCAGTGCTGCTGTGATGAATCTTGGACTTTTCTTTGGGTGCATATGCACACACACTTCTCTTGGGTATGTGCTCAGCAATCGCTGGGCCAGAGAGTATAAGCATGCCTTCCGCTTTAGCAAAGACTCCCAAATAGTTCTCCAAAGTGTTTTACCAATTTACTTCCCTAACATTATATGAGAGTTCCAGTTACTCTGCATCTTATTTATACTTGAGTTTTTAGTGTTTTAAATGTGAGCTATTCTGGTGGCTTATGGGTATGAATTTTAAAACGCGCTCATGCATGAGTACATACATTGCTCGTGGATATATGTATATATATATATACAGTAAAAATATAAAAACATGAATGGGGAGAGTAGACACAAACCTTAGGACACAGATTACCTCAAGGCAGAGAGGAAAGCCGGAGGGTGGGAGATACACTGGAGGGTTTCAACTCTACTTATAACATTAATATTTAAACATGGGAAACAAATGTGGGCAAGCAAACATTTTTAGAATTGGGTGGGAAGTATATATTTGTCTTTGATTTTTCTCTGTATTACTTATGTTTGATATGCACTATAATTAATTTTTTTATTTAAGAAAGAAATTCCTTAAAAATAGACCATAGGAAAGGAAACAAATTCACAGTGTATCTGGTAATAAAATACAACACTTGAAACTCAACTAATAGATCAGACATTGCCTTTCTGGATACATATGTATAGGTTATATGATATAGATATAAATATGATAGACATATATGATACAGATATCTATATTTTGCAGGGTGGGCAATCCCTCACAGAGTGGATACCTCCATTTAGAAATAAGAACTTCTTGGTATGTTCTTGCACTAGGAGGTTTCTGTTCACCATGCCTCCATTCCATTCGTTCCATTTCACACACTTGCTACACAGAACTGAAGCTATAATGTAGAGAGTCAACAAGGTCAGTAGAAAGAACAAGTTGGGCTTTAATTTCACCACTGCCACGTCCAGAGTCCTCAGTCACCTCTCCGATATACAGATGGTTGGATAGACCAGGGTTTCTCATCTCTAGCAATGTTGACTTATGGGGCTAAATAATTCTTTGCTTCAGGGGGCTGCCCTGTACCTTGCAGGATGTTAGTGGCATCCTTGGACTCTACCCACCAGGTGCCAGGAGTCACCACCCCTTCCCTAGCTGTGACAAACAAAGAGGTCCCCAGACATTGCCAAATGTCCCCTTGAGGGACAAACCACTCCCACGTGAGGACCAGGTCCTTTGGAGTTGTCCCTTCTGGCTCTCAGATGTTTTTGCTTTAGGTATACCATCAGAGCAATGCATGCCACTTTCTCAGAGCCCAGGTAAATGTTAACATATAAGGAATCAACAATGGCAAGGCACACAGCCTCCCACACACAGTCACTTTTGTGTGGCATTCATTTGCTATCTTGGGAAAAGAGGAGAATACAATGGAACAGTAGAGGAAACTGATGATGCTTTGACCAGAGGACATTCTTATGCTAATGGGGCAAGTGGCCCTGGATAATGATTGAGACTCAAGGTACAGTTAAGATCAACCAAGCAACTGTTATGGTTTGGGTCTTTGAGTGGTCTTCTTGAAACCTGCCCCCCTCCAATGGCCTGACTGGGGAGAACTCCCACCCCACTCCCAGCCCACTCCCGCCCCCACCCACATAATACAATCTGTCTCCCTTTCTCTCTCTCTCCCTTGCTCTCTCTGTTTGGCAGGGAGGGTATATAGCTTGCTATATTCAAAGAAGTCCTCTCTCTCCAATTTCTCAAACTCCATTTCAACCCTTTATTTTCTTGAGGTAGATGATGAGCTAAAGGTGGCAGTTTCCAGCCACACCCTCTACAAATCTCGCATAGATGACTTAGCATCTCACTATGGAATGAGGGGATGTGTTCCACTTACTGTTTTGTTCCAATTGGTGGGGCTTAAGAAAGAATCCCATTTTATGAGCCTGCTCCAGAAGCTGAGTCATATGCCCCCTTGCCACAGTGTTTGCCTTGGGCCCGGAGACCTCCATATCTCCTTCTCAACCAGTATAACTAAATGTCTATCAGAGACCCCAGCAACCTGACTCAATTGTATAAGAGCAGGCCCATGTGGCCAGCAGAGGTCTGATTTAGAGTCTGCACCAGGAGTTGGGCACCCCTGTCTTAAGCCTGTCCATCTCACTGAAGGGCTATGGGACCCTGAACAAGTCAGTGACCCTCTCTGGGCTTAGGTTTCTCAGCTCTCAAACAAAGAGCTTGAGCTCGATGGTCCCCATGCTCTAGAATGCTGAGTTGGTCTGGGGGAATGTGCAAGGCCAGGGCTGGGCCAGTGCAAGGGCAAAGCCAGACATTTCTACTCCCATCCGTGGGCTGCTTTGTTCGGGTGACAAGATTGTCCCAAGATTTGTCTCCTGCCTTAGGGACATGAACTCCTGCAGTTCAGGATAAAGATGAAACAAAAGGGCAGGCCCCTGGGCCTAGGGGGCCCCAGGGTGATGTCAAGCCTCAGCCAAGGAAGCTACAGGTTCCAAATAGCCTTATCCCAGGATCTAAAATAGGCAGCAAATGGCTTCCAAGCTCTCCCTCAACTAAAGATAAAAATATCATGGGCTCAGGGATGTTCCCAGTCATAAATCAATAAGCAAGGACTATTTCTGTCCTCATTCTTTGCCTTGGGTTTCTCCTACGCCCTCCATCCATCCTGCCCTCCCCATCCTGGCCTTGCAGTCACCTCAGCTCTGGAGTAGGGTGATGTTCCTCAGCTGCCTTCAGACAACATTTGAGCAGCTTGGCCACGCCAACACTAGAACCCAACACCGCCTACAGGTGAATAGCTAAGCATCCAGGGTGCCTCCCACAACCTCTGGAAGCCTGCTTAGCCTGAGCCCACTTTGTCAGGCTGATCAGCTCCTGGTCTACACCAGGCTTCCTGGCTGCGAGGCCTGGGTGGTTCTCGGGGAGTAAACACCCCCAGCTGACAAAGTCCTCTGTGAGCTACAGGTAGGGCTTCTCCTTCATGGAGCTAAGAGATTAAATCTATACCTCATAGGGCCACTGGGAGGATTAAATGAGACCCTGTAGGTAAAGAACTCCGTGTGGCACCTGGCAAGTTACAGACACTCAGAAAAGAAGACTTGCCTTCCCTCTCCCCCCCACTAGCCATTGATCAAGAGCTCAGGCTGCCATGGCTGATCCACACCCACATCATCTGAGGGTTCTTTCTAGATTTTGTCATTCTGAAACCCTAAGTCAGCTTTAAGTCCAGCTTGTGAAAATACTCTGTCTACACTGAGATCCTCAGTCAGCTCCCTGGTAACTAACCCCGGATGGATGCAGTGCTCTGGGCCGGCTGGGTTTGGTCTCATGTCCAGTCTTCCACCGCCCTCTGCAGGTTGCAGTGGGATACTGCAGGCAGGGTTGGCCGCATCGGTCTGCCGGGCTCAGAAGACCAAGCACCCTCCCAATCAGACACTCCAGTTTACAGGGCAGGGCAAGGCCAGGTGCCTGAGAGAAGGAGACCTCAGCACCACACAGTGGTTTATGGCTCACAAAGCACTTGCTTGTTGGATTTTCATAACCATTCTGCATTTTCTCTGTTCCTAAGCTCAGAAGAGAATTCACGGTCATTCAGCCCTTGCAGGCTTGCGGATGACAGTGGACAGATCTCAGTCTTAGGCTATTGTCCTAATGTCCTAGAACATTCCAGAAAGTCAGTGAAATGGACGTGCAAGGATCTCCATGTAAATATCAGTTCAATTTCTAATGTCCTTTACTCTTAATGTGCTGTAAAACAGCTGGCGTATCTAGAATACTGTAAGGAAGGGAATTTTGTAAGAAAGTGGGGGGGGGGGGCTGGTGGCTCAGTTGGTTAAGCATCAACTCTTGATTTGGGCTCAGGTCATGATCTCAAGGTTGTGAGATCAAGCCCCATTTAGGGCTCTGTGCTGGGTGTGGAGACTGCTTACCATCTTTCTCCCTCTCCCTCTGTCCCTCCCCCACCAAAAGAGTGCGTGTGTGTGTGTGTGTGTGTGTGTGTGTGTGTTTGGTGTATGTGTTCTCTAGAAATGAAGGCTGGCTAAGACATGGCAGATATTAGCATTGGGGGGGGATTATGATGATTAATAAGCATTTCTCATAGGCCAACAAGCTGACCATTTAATTTATTAGTGGCATCAAGCACCAGGCTCAAGTGCATAGCTTCCACCATTCTCCTTCCACGGTCAGAACCACGGCCCCATCTGGCAGAAAGCTGGGTGTTTGAAGCAGTGAAGGCACATGACTGACACATCACCCACCCCACACCACACAGCGATGAAGTCACCGGTTGGAGCAGCTAGAGGGATGTTTGCTCCTCTCCTGTTCTCTTTACCAACCTCAGGAACTTGGGAGAATCTAAGCAGGATTCACTAAGCCCAGATATCACATCACAGTAAGGGAGCCAAGTCTCTGATAGCTGCAGATCCCTTATATAACTGGAGTTTTCAGGTCATATATTTATAGACTTTTAGAGCTGGAGAAGGCCTTAGAGATTATTCCAGTCCAATCCTTTCATCCTGCAGTAAAATAAAGCACAGAAAAGAGAAGTGACAGACCAAGGTCATGCAGATAGAGACACAGCTGAGATGAGAACCCAGGCTCCTTGACTATGATTCCTCTGGCTCATCTTGATTTTTGTAGCATGATTTCTAAATGGAAATTATTGTGGCTTCAAATGAAGATTTTTCAACCTGATTTTTTTTTTAATGTACAAAGGGGAAGAGAAAGAAACCGAGCACGTTGTAGGTGCTCAATAATTGGGTTGGTTGGCTTTTGATGATGTGGAATAATTTACTTTCTGCCACTTAACATGATCAGATTCAATTAACCTTGAATTTGTTTCATTGTTTATTTTCCTCAATGACCCAGTGGTGGGTAGAGGTCTGAATCTCACCCCACTGTCCCGCTGCAAATTTGAGTATGGATTTGAGGTTATATTATGACATTCATTGGTTTGAAGGAAAGGCTTTCTGAAAAAGGCACACGGATTTAGAATTTAAGCTTCCGGAGGTTTGTGGGCATCCTCTTTGAACCTGAGGTTCTACAGCCTGTCCTGTGAGTTGGGACATAGCACAAGAACTTCTTAAACCTATTTCAAAAACATGATTAAAACAGACATAAAAAGATTCTAATTGCCTATTAGCCACATGGGCCTGACAGTTCTGAAATTCCTTATCGTTAAGTTTGCAAATCATATTTGTGATCAAAATCTTCCAACGCATTCAGTATTCTTCCAAACACCAATCTGATGAATCAAGCATCATCATCCCACAACTTGTATAGACTCATGCTCTGCAGGGTGGGTTCCATGCTCCATGGAAGCTCCGATGTAGCATAAGAAGACTCTGCTGGGGGCTTTCTCTTCAGACCCTCACCGACCAGGGCTTACAGTTTTCTGGTATGCCAGTGACACACTAGGAAGGAACAGCAAAAACTCAATGCCAGGGTCTTCCCGCAGCACAGGACATGTTGCCCCCTCTGATGCACATGCCACCTCCCACCAACTGCCAACCACCATTCCAAGATCAAACGCTCCTCTGTAGTCTCGGCTGTTGGGAGCTCCCCCCAGGGCAGGACCCTTTAATTTCATAGTCATTCATTTATTTTTGATCAGCACTTTCCATGTGGTAGACACTCTAGTGGGCTCTGAAGATACAGGGATGGTACTCAGTCCTTAAAAGCATGATTGGTTCATAGAATCAGCTACTTACGCAAACCAACTGCAGGGATTTTAAATCACTGGTGTGTTGTAACAGAGCAAAAGGGCTTGGATGAGAATCTGTGCTTTAGGTCTGGAGACCAAGAAGGTCTCTTTAAATCAGTGAGTTCTGCATTGGACCATTTGCAAGGAGCTAATCTGCAACCTGTGTAAGTTTATGGGGAGCCATGTAGCACCTCACCTCCCAGGGAATGGAGTTTGGGGAACTGTCAGCATTGTGGCCATGTTGGAAGGTTCTGGGCTGTGGGAAAGCTGCTGCAGATCTCGAGCATCCTCACTGCCTGGAAGCTCCACGCATAGTCTGGCGGTTCTTACCCCATAGCTAAAGCTATTGGCAGATGAGGGTAGCTAACTTAGGGACCCATCGGCCTCCCTCAACCTCAGTGCTGAGGCCTGGGATGGCAGATATGCCTGCTCTAGAGGTTCTCCTGTACCCTCCCTGTACATGGGTCCATGAGTACCCATTTCACCTCTAAACCCAAACCCCCAAAGGCCTATCAAATCTCCTATCAAATACCTAAGAGGAGATCCAACTTGGGTTATCAGGAAGAACCCAGTTCTTCTAACTCAACAGAGGCTGCTGCTATTGCAAAGACAGCGGGAGAGTCTATGTGCGCAGTGCCCAGTTCAGCTCAACTCAGAGGCAACAGTGGAGGAAACTGTCCTTCCATGGTCTTCTTTTGCCAGGCATTGTCCACTACAAGCATCTTATAGGGACTTCCCACAATGATACCAAGGACCACGGAATCCCTGCTACATTCTGCTACGTACACTGAGGTAGTAACCAGTTATCCTATAATACGATCATCTGGTTTCCTGAAAGACTTCCAAGTCTTCATGGGACCCACGTGTGCCAGTAGCAGCACGGCACATAGCAATCACAGAACAAATGTGGTTCATCTAATTGATTAATTAACTCTCTTTCGGTTTCTGTCTCCATAGAACTCACACTGTGACTTTCACAAAGACCAGTCTCAAACCTGCCAGTGATGGACACTAAAGATAAAATTCTTGGGGGCTTCTATCCATCATCCTCATCTTCATGGAAAACAATGAAATCTGGGATAATAGCTATGCACCAAAGAGCCAGCTTCCCTCTAAGAAGACCCAGCTATAAGCTGCAGCTTGAAGGGGATTTCTTGCTGTTTTCTAGCAAGTTGGAGGGAGTGCCTCAATGGCAGGAGGAAGGCAGCATGGACCCAAGGCTACACAGTGGAGAGAGCCTGGTATTTCCCTGCCCTCTCTGCCATGCTCAGACCTCTGCCCCGGCCTCCCCCAGATGGAGAGGGTGCTCGAGGGGCCTCATACCAGTGTGGTGAACTCGTCCACGCAGGCATTGCGGATCTTTTCTGGGGTTGCAGGACTGTCTAGCCGGAAAAGCTTCGTTTTACAATCTGAGTTCCTAGCACGAGCTGCACGGATGGCGTCCTTGATGGCAAAGAAGACAGAGGCTGCCAGGAAGAGGGGCGGCTCCCCAACGGCCTGTGTGGACAGAGCACAGGACAGGGAATCAGGCAAAAGGACCCCAGCCCCCACACCTGCAGGGCTGGTGCTGCTGGGAACCCCAGCTGCCACCAGTGGGCTGTACCCAGTAAGGCTGGGAGGGTGCTCAAAGTTCTTCAGGGACTGAGAACATTAACCTACTAAATGGTCGAACCTCATTGGCATATTTCTTTTAACTCTCACTCCGTGATTTTCTGTGATGACACCATGCAAATAAAATGCACCATTACCAGCTGTATTAAATAATTATATTTAATGGACAAAAATGTCTGACATGAATTTTGACCCTTTCCTCACAGTTACAAGGCTAGAGGAGTCATCTTGCTGCCACTCTGACAACAACATTTACGGGTACCATAATAATATTTACAAGCACCATAATTACACTTACAGCATCGTCTAGAATATAGGCATCATGACAAGCAGGAATTAAACATTTTCCAGCAGAGGTGGTTTTGTCCCCCAAAGCACAGATCAGAAACTGCCTGTATCAAAATCACTAGGGACACTTGTTTAAAAAAAATGTGTATTTTATTCCAGACCTACTGGATCCAAATTTCTAGGGATGGGCCCCCCAGAACTGCATTTTTATCATGAGTCCGCGGTGATCCTGAGGCACGCTAAAGCGTGAGAGTTGATGGCAGGGATCACAGAGTGTCTAGACCCAACCACAGTAAAGTAAACCATGAGATGAGTAAATGGGTCTGTTTCACTGGTCACAAGTGGTCGCCTGTCTTCCTTCTTAGATCTAGGACTGTATCAGTCAGCTTACTTGATATTCACCATTTTTTCATACTTGTTGGGGACAGCGAGGAAATAGAGGACGGCTATAATGCTTCAGGCATACAGATCAAGTTTAAGGTCAGGTATCAGCCTCTGAAGAAAGCAAAGGGTTTACCCCGAGATATTGTCTCATCTGCCATGAATGGGGGCTATTCTCGTGGGAACTCAAGGAGGAGGGTGTATCCACGGGATCATCTTTAGGATCAAGCATCAAGATGCCCACCTGAGACCCCGATGTAAGTCAGGATTGGATTAAGGAATTCCTCTGAGTGCCCCCAAGGGGATAGCTTTGACCACACACAGGTGGTGTCATCCCAGTTTTCTTGTTCTCAGGTGGGGACTGCCTACCCCTCTGCCATCCTCACCAAAACCAGTGTCAAGCAAGCCCTACTTGTCCTTCCCCCTGCAGACCCACGGTGGGTGGCTGGAGCCACTCCTTAGCACCTGGAGCCTCCCACAGTGCAGACCAGGCGGCAGCACAGACTAGGGCAGCGGTACCTTGGACGCATAGATGGCCTTCTTGTTGGGGCAGTCGCGGAGCAGGGACACTCTGAACTCAGTGGGGATGTTGCCAAACGCAGGGATCTTATAGGTGCTGGGTCCACGGGTCTGCAGGCTCCCCTCTGGGGAGTAGTGCAGCTCCTCCAGGGTGAAGAGGCCGAGGCCCTGCACAAATGCTCCTTCCACCTGTGGGGCAGACAGAGACCATGGTCACTCTGCTTTCCCCCCTCTCCAAGGACAGACACTGCTTCCCACATCGGGCACCAGGCCTCACCTGGTGTGGACCTGGAAAGAAGCTGAAAACAGCCCTCCCCAGCCTACCTGGCTCCTGCCCAGCCTGGGATCATCTATCTGGGCCTTCACCAGGCATTGGTATAGGCAGAGCAAAGGCATTAACACTGAAGGTTAGATTTAGAACTCGTCAGCAATTCCAGAAGGGTCACACCATGGTAGGCATAATTTTTCATTAAAAGCTGCTGCAGGGCAGCCCAGGTGGCTCAGAGGTTTAGTGCTGTCTTTGGCCCAGGGTGTGATCCGGGAGACCCAGGGTCGAGTCCCACATCGGGCTCCCTGCATGGAGCCCGCTTTTCCCTCTGCCTGTCTGTCTGTCTGTCTGTCTCTCTCTCTCTCTCTCTCATAAATAAATAAAATCTAAAAAAAAAAAAAAAAAAAGTAGCTGCAGCAGGTGGAGATGTTCGCTCCATGTTGCCACTAGAGAAACGGCAGCTCCGAGCTGAGAAGCAGGCTCCCAGGCTAACGGTGGCTGAGTGTCCCTCGGGGGCCCACGCACCTCCTGTGTGCTAACTGGGACCACGCACTCGCAAGCAGCCGCATGAGACAGGAGGGGTTTCTTGGATAGCAGATTCAGGTTTTTAGAACTCCCAGCCCTGCCTGCCCCCTGGGAGTAGGAGCGCCCCCCACACAGGGCACCTGCCACGCTCCACCGGCCCACGCTCCACTGCCATTTCCCCAGCCTCCCTGCTCACCATGGACCCCGGGTGCCCCACTGCCCAACAAGTGTGTTCTCAGGACCAGGTGCCATCATCTCTGTCTGAGGCACCGGCGCAGTGCTTGTCTCTAGGCGGCGCTCCTCCAATGGTTGTTCAGGGAATTGGTAAGGCACACAGTGACTAAGGACTACGTTCTGCATACTCACTAATTGTCCATTTTTGAGAAATACACCTGCTGTTTTCTACCAGAGCTCAGTACTTCAGTTCTTGGTGCCCACCTCTGTCTCCTGTTCCACCAATCCTACCCAACACTCCCATATTTTCCAAAAGTGATTTTCTTCAAGCCACCCCTGTGTTCCTCTTGCTTGAACCCATGTCTTTTGCCCTAGTGACCCCCAGCGTTCCATGCTTGACAACTTTTACTTCCTAGAGGACAAAATGCGTCCTGGTGGAAGAAGAAGGAGGAGGAAGAAAGTCCTTTAGACGCAGATGCCACTGCCTACACACCAATCCCAAACTCAATCTCCATTCCACAGGGTGCCCCTTCTCAATCTGTATGCGCTTTTGGGTGTGTGGGGGTGTGTGTACACCCAGTGTCTTCACCATTCATCAGCTTGTTCTCTGAGGTCATGAGTGTCCTTTCCAGAATCTACGTTAATGTGTCTTCTGCCTTGAGAGTTGGGGATGCTCCCCTCTATCTAACTCCTGCTGAGGGAGACTCACATGGTACCATGTTGTTCAGACCTGCTTTAAGATGACATTGGACAAAATGCATTGGCTGGTGACCCTGGGAAAGAAAGGGACATACTTGTGGCCAAGTCCATCACTACCCTAGTCACCCATGAGCCTTACCTGTCCAATATCAATGGCAGGGTTCAGACTGGAACCAACATCCATGACAATGTCGGTACGGAGGTTCTACAGTAGGTGGGGAAAATAAAAAGCAGTGTGAGAAGAAAGGAATGTGTGGGATGATAGATGGGTGTCGGTGACCCTTATATTATTGTGTCAATGCAAATAGTACTTTCAGAAGCAGAGTGCCCCAGGCATGCTCCAGCAGGGTGTTGAAAGCCCTGCCAGCTGGCACTGGCATCATCAATGCTGAGGCGTGAGGTTGGGGCAGCTAGGCAGGGGATGGCAGAGGCTAGGCCTTCCTGATTATCAGAGGTCACTTCGCACACATCCACGGATGATTGGGAAGGTTGGTTCCCAGGTCCCTGGACTCTGAGCCTGTGTCTGGGTAGATCGTGTAAGAAAGGAGGTAACAAGGTATGTTCCAAGGGCTGATTCCAGCCTGAGCCCCGTTTTTGTAGGACCTATGTGCTAATAATGGTGTTTGCATTTTGAAATGACTGACAAAAATAAAAGGAATGTGGTGACACATGAAAATTATATGAAATTTACAGTCAGTGTGCACAAACCACATCGTAGGGAAACACAGCCGTGCCCATTTATTTGCATACGTCTGTGGCTGTTTTCCTGCTACAGTGATAGGGGCAGAGTAGTTGAGACAGAGTCTTTGGGGCCCTGAAAGCCTCAAATATTTGCTTACTGGTCCTTTATAGGAAGTTTTCCAGCTATGATGTCAGACATTATTTTCCCAGCCAGAAAGTGTCTCTATCGGTTCTTGGCGTTTGCAATTCACTTGTGTCTCCTCTTTCCCCTAACTTGGTACGAAGGCTTCACAAACTTCTTACTTTGTGATCCCCGGTTAAGCAATCGATCTCCACTTCAGAGCAAGCCACCCCATAGGAGAAGTAGTGGAAGGGATTCCCCGAGTTAGTCTCAAAGCTGTAGCCAAGGTTGGGTGTCCTGGGGGAGAGAAAAGAAAACACAGCGGATGTATTAAGATGAGCACCCTCCCCATTCCCAATCTCTCCCTCTCTCTCTCTCTCTCTCTCTGTCTCTCTCACGTGTGCACATGCAGCTTGACCCACAAAATCCTAAGACTCCAAGGGGTTTATTTTTTTCATTCAGCTGTTCTTTATAAAGTCCAGGTGTTTTTAATATTTTGAACCTGTTAATGAAATCCAGGTGTTCTAGAGCATTCTGCTTCACGTCTGCTCAATTTTGCCCATGGACCTTATGTGCGTCATTCTATGCAGCCGAGCGGTATATAGTATCAGTGTGCTGGCCTTGACATGGTAAAAACAGGGGACACGTTTGCCCAAGCTCACAAAGGACACAAAGGACACATTCCAAAGGATCTGCGGAACTAGAATTCAGGGTCTCAGAACCAGAGATCCTGCCCATGTTGCCTCCTGGGCTGCTCACCTTTCTCCAGGTGAGAGCTGAGGTCAGCATCCCATGCCAGCCTGGGTACATCTCTAACCACTGGCCTACATTACTCCTTGGCTAGTGGCCCCTTCCCAGTCTCAAGAAATGATCTGACAAAAGTGTTATCGATAACTGCTCTCTTATACTTTGTTCTTCTTCAATCCTGAGTTTCTTCTACAATTCCAACTTCACATGAGTCATACGTGTGTGTGTGTGTGTGCATATTCTAGCACCTGGAACTTGTAGTCCTCCACACCTATGTTTTTCTATGCATGACACAGAAATAATGTGAGCTGATGGGATCAGAATCTGCATAAACACAAAACCAGCACAGAGCTGAGGGAAAAGTCTCCTTCCAGGAGAACCCGCCACCTTCTTGGATCTCTGATTTTACCATCTTCGCTTGGGTGTTCTTTTATATTACCCAGTTTTATCAACTCTGAAAGTGAAACAAGAACATCTGAGAAAATCTGTACTTGTGTGTGTTGGTGCAGGTTGAGTATCACATAATCCGGGAAGCATTGGCAAAACATTATTTGGCCTAAAATACATATTGAACTATTTCTCCAAACCCACTGATCTGTGAAAGAAAGGATCCTAGGTGAACTTCCCAGAGAAAGCTAGAACATTATGGGTGATCGTAAATATAATCACGTTCTTTTTACAGCCTCTGAATCACATGGGCAAGGTCCCTAGCTCTTCACGCTGCTACTGAATTTCTAAGCAGCAGAAGGGACATGCTCTTTTCCAAATCTCACTTTAAGCAACCCTGAATTCTGCATTTTGTAACAAGACCACGTGCTCTAAATCCTCCTGTCCTCCTTTCAAGGGAAAGCCTCCATGAAGAAATCCAGTGCATAGTACAGAGTAACACACATGGTAACTGCACACCAGACACCCCTGGTTCTAGGAGAACCCCAAGGGAGGGGTGGCTGGTGATGGTCCCACTATGTTATTAATGAGGAAATAGGCCCAGAGAGAATCCCTGATTTCTCCCAAGTAGAATAGTACACTTCAAGACCAGAACTAGAACACAGGCCTTCTGATATGGTGGCTCACGTTTTTGCTTCCTTGGCACACAGACGGCGATGCTGGGTATTTTAGGGCATCTTTAAAGTGAAATTAGCAGAAGTCCATTGAAGAGATAAGAGTTTTGATGGAACTTCTCTCTCCTGACCAAAGGCTGAGAGCATTCGGTGCTGAGAGGACTTCAGAGGTTAGGATGACAACACATGGTGAGGTGGTGAGACCAGCTCTGTACTTACCTGTAAAACCCAGTCGCAGACAAGCTCACTGTGTTCTCGTAGGCGTCTATGACCTGAAGAGAGGAGACAGACAACAGGAAGGGCTTAGCATGGTTTCCAGAATCCCTGATGCAGCACTAAGATTTCATGAATTCACCTTCCTCATCCGGAAGCTGACTGTTTGTACCAGTGGCTCGGCTCCCACTTCCACAGCTTGCCTCACACGATCATTGCATGAGATGACCGCACTGTACTCTCACCTGGGCTAGGTCCCCACACTGGAAGCCTGGGCCCTCGGGCAGCCTCTTAACTGGTCTTCACCCTTCTATTAGCCTCCCCACCCCACCGGGGAGCCCAGCCCACCACAAAGAGCGTCCTAACGTGCCATACTGCCCACATCACTCCCCTACTCTAGAGCTTTTGATGACTCCCCATTGTCTCCAGAGCACATGCCTGACATTCAGGATCCCAGTGTTCTCTCCAGCTTCATGCTGCACACAATCATGGCCACGCCAGCCAAACTCAGCTGTCAACTCCATCCCAGCCCTTCCCTGTCCCCACACCTCTACACTGTCATTCATGCAGTTCCTCCACTGTATCTGCCCAAATCCTTTTCTACCCTCAACCATCAGCTCAAGCTTGCCTCTCTGTGTCCCCATGCTGAAATATAAACTACCAAAATCAACCTAGATTCGTGTGGTATTCACATGTGCAGTATCTGCGAGCGTGGGAAGGAAAGGTCAGTCACACGAGGCACAGTAAGTGAGGAGGTCTGAGAGAACTGGCTTATTTTCTTTAAGTCTATTGAGGGAAACTTGTACTCTCCAACTGGGTCACGTGTGGGCTCACTCTGTATGTTACCACTGTGCCCACATTTCCTACCCTAACTCTGGGAGATGGTAAAACTAGACTGCCACAGAGATATCTGCTTGTTCAAAGAGATGCAGCCTCCCGCCAGAGAGAGACAACCTTGTGGTTTCCCTACAAGGGTTCCTGACACACCGGCCTCCAAACCAGAAACCAGAGAACTGGAATCATTGTTACGAGTGCTTGCCTGTCACTTCTAAAACCACAGGAATGATACAAACTCTGGGTAATGTCTTTCTCTCCACTTCTTCATGGATGGAGCCTCAATGGACCCAGACTCCAGAGCTAGAAGAGGAGGTGCTATTAGGGGCAGCCTTCTGACAGCAGGAGGTTTGAAGAAAACCAGGCTCATCAAGATTGAGGACAAGTGGAGTGAGGAACCAGGCCAGAGGCAGCTCACCTTTTGAAGCTCAGGAACACCAATTCCCCATTTCCCACAAGGCTGTTAAGATCCTGTATCAAAATTTTCTCTCAAGGGTCTTCCCTCAACTATGAAAACCACAGAGAAGGTAGCCCAGCAAGGTAGAGAATTTCCTTGGCCTGTGACAAGACCCCCCAGACCCTACAGACCCCCCACAGCTTCTCTGCCTATGTGACTAGATCATGACCCTATTCCTGCTGCAGCAGGGACAGAGAGCCTGCCTTCAAGGTCTCTCATTTCCAAAAGCAACTTGGATCACCTCAGACTTACCCAATCTTCCCAGGAGCCACTAGGATTCTTTTTCTTGAAGGGCTCCAGTCTTTTCAGGATGGTCTGACAAGCTTCCTAAAAACACATCCACCACATAGTGGACATATTAGTCTTCTGCATTTCTTGGCCCAGGTGAAACCCCAAGGGCCTTGGCAAAGCTACCTCCAAGTAATGCTGTGCCCAAGGTGCCACTCATATAGCCTTGCCACCCTCTCTGGAATGATGGAGAGCCAGGGTGGAAGCCACAGGACCCTGCCAAAGGAACCAGCGTTGGCCCTTGCTGGGAGAGCACCCAATTCTCTGAAATATTTGAGTGATCCCAAAGGAGGTGACTTTTCCCACCAAACTCCTTTGTTAATTACATCCCCCCACTTCAAAAGAGAAGCAGGTCTGACCTGGCCACCTCCCAAGTCGAATTCCAACCTCAGTCCATAGTCTTGTGACCAGTTCTAACACTGAGGAGGATGTCTTTCCAGAATGCCTCTTGTAACCCTCCAAATTTCCTCCCCCTCCTACACTCATCCTTCTTGGCTTCGATGGAAGCCGTTATGGCTCTTAGGCCTCTCTTTCAGCTTGGTGTCAGGAGGAACAGCATTCTCCTGGGTAAGAGAGCCAAAGGCATGGTCACAGTCAAAGAGCCTACAAGGACCCTTCCAGCTCCTGTCCCAGAAGGCCATCTGGGCCCAAAGCCCTGGGCTGGCCGTCAGCTCTGCTGGCTGCCCAGTCTCCTTACATAGACAGCCTGTCCATTGATGTCAGCGCTGACGGAGGCGGCCGTGGGAGAGGTGTTGGGCACAGTGTTCGTGCTTGTCTCACTGA
This sequence comes from Vulpes vulpes, assembly GCF_048418805.1. NCBI lineage: Eukaryota > Metazoa > Chordata > Mammalia > Carnivora > Canidae > Vulpes > Vulpes vulpes. The sequence goes on along the minus strand of NC_132787.1, from coordinate 86,819,025 downwards.
TGTAAATCTTAGAGGTAGGGATTTTCAGAGCTCTGCTGGCCACCTGGGAAAAGAGACAACATCACCCTCTCAGGGAGGGGTTAGCATGGGACTTGGCTGCCTTCTACCCCCAGGACAGATTCAGGGCTACTGTTAAAGGCAACAAAATAATTTTATGAACTATAATCCTTTTGAGACTGCGATGTTCACCTGTCTCAATCTGAAGCAGAACTTCATGGAGTGATTTTGTCAGATAAAACAAAAATTCATAAACCTAATGGTGACTAACAGTACTTTTTAAAGGTAACTTTGGCTTTTCGGCCAGTCCGTGAGCCAAGCAGGGACTCTAATCCAGTTCCAGTACCTTAGCTCCACTGAGTGGGGAAAGCTGACTACCTTTACAGACACAACATACCCACTTATACACTGTTGGGGAAGGTCATCAGAAGTGACCACCAGCTGACCCATGAGCTGGACTTGGGGATCAGAGGCTCACCACTTCCCTGTCCTTGAAATGTGGGTTCTGCTTGCTTTTCCTGCTCCCAAAGGCTGCTCCAAGGACACGGCCTCCAAGGATGATGATGTAGGGTTGAGAACACCTGCACAGTACCTTGACTAAACCCAATTAAGGCCTCTCTCAGGATGCCTGGGTGGTGCAGCGGTTTGGCGCCTGCCTTTGGCCCAGGGCGCAATCCTGGAGACCGGGGATCGAATCCCACATCGGGCTCCCGGTGCATGGAGCCTGCTTCTCCCTCTGCCTGTGTCTCTGCCTCTCTCTCTCTCTGTGTGACTATCATAAATAAATAAAAATTTTTTAAAAAGGCCTCTATGTATGCTTTTAAGACTCAGTGGGCAAGGGCAGGGATCCATCCATCTTGTCAGCACTCAAGGCAAGCCTCTTATGTAAGTTCCATTTGCTTATTAAAACTGTGACCTACGGGACACCTGCATGGCTCAGCAGTTGAATATCTGTCTTTGGCTCAGGTCATGATCCCAGGGTTCTGGGATTGAATCCTGCATCAGGCTCCCTCTGCCTGTGTCTCTGCCTCTCTGTCCCTCATGAGTAAATAAATAAAATCTTAAAAAAAAAAATGTGGTCCACCAACCCAGGCTTCTTTTTTCTGTCTCCCCACTGCCCTCTGAGTACAGAGGCCAGTTTCAGATCATACCTGGGAAGCTCCCCAGGAGCTTGCAAACCAACACAATCACAGAGCCCTAGAATGTTGGTAACGGAAGTGACCTCAGTGGCCACCCAGCCAACGCCTTTGCACAGATTAGGAAATAGACACCAAGAGGAAAGAAGACTTGCCAAAGGCCACATGTAAATGGGCAGCAGAGCCAGGACCAGAGCTAAGGCCAGCTTCTGCTTTTGCTTCTTCTCTGTGCTCCTGCTCGGTTTCTCACATCATCCCTGACCCAGACGCCTCGGTCCCAGAGAGGGCTCCCAGCCTCCAGGTTGCTCACCTGGACCATCTTGGTGTGTAGGCCTTGGCCCATCTCAGTGCCCCCATGGGTCAGCAGCACAGAGCCATCTGTGTACACATGAATCAGGGCTCCTGCCTAAGGGAAGAGAAGGATACATAAAATTCAGTAAATCCTAACTCATCTTGAAGCTTGGGACCAACAGTGCCAGGGCCCAGGAGAAAGAGAACCAGCAGCAGTGTTCTGGATAGAAATCTTACACTACAACTGAAGCAGTGTAAATCTCGTGATGTAATGATGTAGCCCCTCAACAGCTGGAGAAATTTTTCCTATTTCTCTTGGTGTGCCTCTCATCCTCAGAGGGAAGGAGGTCAAATGTCTTTGTGTCCACTCTACGGATGAAGCAATAGGATCAGAAAGGCAGAGTAGCATCTGTAGCCCTATAACCCAGAAGGGTAAGAAGTAGAGGTTGATCTGAGACCTCTGAGTCCCATGCTGCCCTTATTAACCTGTGCCATTCTGGACAAACAGGGATATGCAAGTTCAACTTCATTTAAACAGCAGAGAGCCCCTCCATGCAGCTCTGCTACCAGTGACAGTGGCCCTTCCCTTGCAATGCTGCACACAGAGGGGAAATGGGGCCCCAGCCCAGTGGAGAGGGCAAAATTACACAAGGCATTTACCTGATTCAGAAAAGAAAGAGTGAAGCTTATTCCAAACTTGGTAGGAATTATACACAATCCTCTCTTCTTCCAATAATTCTCCCTGGAGAAAAAAGGAAGATTCTCATAGAACCTTCTCCATCACGTTTGTGTCAGCCCACACATAGTTTCAGACAACATCTTTGCAAAATTGGAACAAGGCATCCTCGGAGCTGCCCACACAGTACTTATCATACCTCACGTTGGGTAAGCCAAATGAGAAAGGTGGGATTTGGGTTCTGAGTCCTTCTGCACAGTTGAAGCAGGGCCCACTCCTGGACTTGAAAGTATCATCACTTCCCCCAGTGTGGAGTTTAGATGGGGTCAGGGTTCCCTGGTGATCTTGGACTCTAACTGTCCCAGGGACAAACTGTGGCTCAGTGATGATCATGGTAACACCTTCTCTGCGCTTTCTATTTGGTTTCCTGGGTAACTCAGTGAGGAAACAGAGCGAGTGTAACTATCCTCACTTTGAAGCTGAGGCCCAAGTTGATGGAGTGATGGCAAGATCACATTTAGAGACTCATGTTAGAGGCAGGTGTATACCTGTGGGGCTCTGAGTCCTGGACCCATGTGCCCCTAAGGTGGATGGATGTGTAAACACAAACCATACTGATGAGCTGTGATGCTGAAGGCAGGCTGTAAGCCCATCTGCCCCCAGGCTCAACACCATTTCAGTATCTTAAAGAGACGCTTACGAAAGGGGGAAAAAACTCAGCATCTTCATGAGCTACCCGTTAAATTATTAGCCTGGTATTCTGAGTTCAGCAAAGAGGCTATAGAATAGGAGACCCGAGAGAGCACCAGGACATCGTACTCCTCCCCTCCCGGTGCTTACTCATTGAACTTGTCAACCTCACTCTTCCGGGCGTGATACTGAGAGCTTGCTAGGCATTCCTCCCAGCACCTGGACAAGGTGAACCCCTCAAGCTTCTGGTTGAAGTGTGTCAGGTCCCCTTCCTTATACAGGTTTTTCCTCCGCACCTTTGCAAGGAGAGAAACACTCAAGACTTGCTGGTGACAAGGACAAGGGGGCACAGCCCCAAGTTTAGCTTCCGACCCCCTCAACAGCACCTGCCTCTCCTCTGCCCCCATGGGAGATGTCCAAGACACAAAGCCACGATCCCCTCAAGATAGGTTAACCCACTCTGACCCGCGCCACCAGACTCCCGGCTTACTTCCTCTGCAGGCAGCCCACAGGTCATCGCGACTTCACTCATCCAATACTCAGCAATGAGCATCCCCTGGGGCCCCCCAAAGCCCCGGAAGGCCGTGTTGGAGGGCAGGTTGGTCTTGCAGAGCCTCCCAGTGCCCCGGATATTGGGTATTTTATAGCAGTTGTCCATGTGGAATAGGGCTCGTTCCATTATCTGGAGCAGAAGAAATCAAAATGGGAGACAAAACTGGGCAGATTTCATTGGCGACAAAGGGATTTCAAGGGCTGTACCCTCTGTGTCTTTCCCAGCCTTGTTGGCTCCTCGGGCCCATGTTACTTCTTCCCAGGTGCTGCAGCACAGGACTCCTTACTGGGCTCTCCACCTCTGTCTCTCCACCCTCCAACCTATGCCTCAAACAAAAATATAAGGTCATTTCAGGCCAACCACTTGCTTAAAGATGGCACTTAACTCTCTTTGGAGTAAAGTCCATATATCTTTCAGCATGGAATTCAAGACTCCTTATGACCTTCCCCCCGTATGTTTCTTTATCCTCTTTTTTGACTATATGTTCCTCTTACCTGATATGCCCCTCCTCAGCTTACCCACCTACTAACTATCATCCTCATTCAGCTCCTCCCTGGGGAAACCCTTGCCTCTTAAAAAAATAATAATAATAGGTGATTTTATGGATTAATTTTAAAGTACTTTGTATTCTCAGAGTTTTATAGTAAACAGTTTCAAGAGTCAAATACTTCTGCAAGGGTGTGTTATGCAAAATAGCAGCTCCCACTTTCCTTCCTTCTACTCCACTTAGAGTTCCCATAGCTCATTCTTTATCAGTGCTTTATGTTAACTTTCATATCTCTAAATAAGGTCTTACACTGAAACTTCTCGATGTTTTTAGTTATAGACTCTTATATTGTTACAAAAAAGGGGATTTCATTCCCACCTAACCCCCTTTTCCCCAAAACACATCAACTTCCTGTCCCCCATCCTCCCTGTATAATTATATTTTAATCTGATCAGCAGTCAGTTTGATATCATCCTGTAAACATACTGACAGCTAAACCACATAGTTATACTTGATTGCTTCTCTTTTTTTTTAAGATTTTATTTATTTATTTATTTATTTATTTATTTATTTATTTATTTGAGACAGAGCATGAGCAGGGGGGAGAGGCAGAGGGAGAGGGAGAAGCAGACTCTTCTCTGAGCAGGGAGCCCAATGTGGGGGTTGATCCCAGGACCCTGGGATCATGACTTGAGCTGAAGACAGATGTTTAACTGATTGAGCCACCCAGGCACCCCAACTTCTCTCTTTCTTGATAATATCCCCCCACCACCACACTGGAGCTGATAATTATCTTTACTTTTTCATTTTCTTAGTTTTCTATGCAATTATTACTAAGTCAACTTAAGTTTTCCCTAGTGCTAGAAATCTGCTCTCAATATGTTTGAACACTTTAGACTTCCAGCAGCCTCATCTTTTGAAGAAATTGTTTCTACAGCCTTCTGGACTACTCCAATTTCAACTGGCAGTTCAGCTGTCACTTGGGGATCTTCCCCTCACATTATCCCAGATTCTCTTTGCCTCTCTACATTGAATCTCCCCTTCCTGAAACCCATGTCTTCCCATTTCCTACTCTCATTTTATTGGAGTACATCCTCGAATATCTTCTCAACAAAAAAGAAAAGAGTAGATAGAAAGAATATTTTTGAGACTTGCATGCCCGAAAAGCTTTTCTTGAACTCTCATCCTTGATTAATAATTCAGCTGTATATAGGATTCTAGGTTGGAAATAGGTTTTCCAGTTTCCCTCAGCAAAATCCCTGAAGGCATTTTACTGGCACATCCTAGCTCTCCAGTATTGACAAATCTAATCAATGTCTCTCCAGTTCTTGGAAATAGTTCTGTTTTTCTCCTTCCTGAATATTGTAAAATCTTCTTTATCCCCACATTTCTCAAGTTTGTGGTGATGTAACTTAGCATAGATCTATTTTCTTTGTTGTGCTAGTTATTGGATGGGCTCTTTTAATCTCGAAATGTATGCCCATCCGTTTGGGGGGATTTCCTGAGTCATTTCTTGATAGTTTCCTCCTCTCTCTTGTTTCTATTCTTTCTCTCTGAAACCTTGAGTATTTGGATCTCCTGGACAAGTCCTTGAATTTTGTTGTATTTTCTCTACTATTTTTCTATATTTTTTTTCTTTACTTGGGGAGATTTGCTCAAGTTTCTTCCAACTTTCCTGCTTTCAGAGTTTTAATTCACCAGAGTTCATTGTTATTCTCCTACTGTTCCATTTTTATGGCATCCTCTTCCTTCTTGAAGGTATAATAACTCATCTCTCTGATGAGATCAGTGGCAGCTTTTATTTGTTTGTTTGCTTTTGGGTTTGGTTTACTTCACTGTGTAGTCTCTCTCTCCCACAGGTTGCTTTTTGTCTTTGATTATTTCAGTCTTAGCCTAGATGCTTTTAGTATGTCTCAATTAATTCCATTTTCGCTTTCCCTTAGCACTCTATCAAATTGTACTTCTATTTCATTTTGTCTTTTATTATCTGTCTCCCCCCACCACACCATGAACTTCCTGAGGGCAGAAACAATGCCATATATTCTTTATGTTGCCATCCAAGGCACTCAGTAAATGGTTGCTGCATTGAATTTAAAAGCTTCTAAGATCTTTGGGGACAAGCACTGCGTCTTTTTCAACCTGATTTTTCCTACAACACCAAGAGGCATGTGTTGCAAATGCTGAGAATGCTAAATGTGTTTCTGTTTTTGAGAGATCTAAAGTGTGAAGTTTTCTTTCTTTCTTTTTTATTTAAATACTATAAGTTGACCAATTGAATTTGAAGTGTGAAGTTTTCTAATTGAGCCAGTTAACCCTTAGCAAAGAGGAGTGGCTGGCTTGGTGGGGGGAGGAGAGGAGGTGAGGATATGATTCATAGGAACTTCTGTTTTCCCTGAAATGTTTGACTTATTTTTACAGGAAGAATCTATGTGTGTGTAACTAGTATGGTTATAGAATTTAGATTTTAAAAAATTATAGAAAGCAGTACCACAAAGGTAACTGTTAATTCTTAAAATTAACAAAAATTCATGTCTACATAAGACTCATAGGAGAATGTTCACAGTAGCATTATCCATAAAAGCTGAACACTGAAAACAACTCAGATTTCCATTAGATTTCCATCAAGTGGTGAATGGAAAACAAAATATAGTCTATCCATATGATGAAATATTCTCAAAAGAAAAGAATGAAGGACTAATGCATACCATAACATGGATGAACCTAAAAACATTATTCTGAGGAAAAAATGCCAGACACAAAAGATTACATAGTATATGAGTCTATTTATATGAATCAACTATAAGAGAAGATCTATAAACACAGAAAATAGACTAGTGGGTGTCTGGGCCTGGAGAGGGTACGTAAGAACAGGAGTTGCTATAAGAGATCTCTTTAGGATGATGGAAATGTTTGAAAAATAGATCATGATAATAGTTGCAAGACTCTAAATTTACTAAAAATGATTAAATTATATACTTCAAATGGGTGAATTTCATGGTGTGTAAACTATGCTTCAATGAAACTGTTAACTAAAAAAAGAAGAAATTCAATTCCTTACTTAGGATTCAAACATCACAAAAATGTGTTATATAGGAAATGACAGTGAGTGTGCCCCTTTGTCCTACCCAATCACTGTTTGGTGTATGTTCTTTTGGAATTTTCATATATATATATATATATATATATATTTCATGTATATATATACACACACACATATATATACACACATATATACATATGTATATATTACAGAGGTATATGTTAATTTTACATACACATACATGCACTGTCACCATAGTATGCATAAAGTTTTATAACTAATTTGCTTGCCTGACAAAGTATCTTGAAAAAGCAGGAAGAGTTTCCAATCAAGAAAGTAATTTGATTATCTTTGTGCTTTAGAAGTAAGCCAAGAGTGGAGAACCTAAAAGTGAGGACCAATAGGGAGGCTACCACAATGGTAACAGGCAAGAACAGAGGGTGGCCTGCGCCAGGCTGGCCTCCCAGTTACTCCACCTGCCCCTGGGAGGCAGAGACACACCCTACTTACACTCTGGGAGAGATCCAGGGTATTCCCAGCATTGCTGTAGTGCTCCACCTCCAGAGCCACCACCTTCCCAGTCTTCATGAAGCCAACCTGATGAGAAGGGGAGGGGTTTCTCAACAGTGCCCTTCCTCTGGTAACCCTTAGTCATCCCTGCCCACTTGTGCTACTTGGAGGAAGCAGAAAGAACCAGACATCACACCATGAAAACAAGGTCATTGGGGCTTAACAGGTGAAGCAGAGAGGAGCTAACATCTCTCCAGTGATGTTCCATGGCTCCTCAATCCTGGACACACCTTCTCCCCACACTCCTCCTTCCCTCCTGGTTTCTGGTTCTGTGAGAGGGAGTGAGGAAGCAGAGAGGGGAGGGCAGGCAGAGAAACTGAGAAAGATACTGGAGACCCTCACAGCTTTGGGCCGGCAGACAAGTTACACCCACACAAGCATGAATGTGCTTTCACATTTTTCACATCCCTGACCCTATGCAGCCATCAGAACAAACCTTTAAAGGCCAGGCCATCCCATAAGTGAGGAACTGGGACTCAGAAGACCTAGTTACTTTCTGTGGGCACTCAAGAATTTCAGAATAAGGAAAATATGATCCCTTTGGGAGAGTTCAATCATGAAACAAAATCAGACCAGGTCAAAGGGGAGATGTTAAAGGCCAGCCCATGGAGAGATGGGCTCCCAGACTGGGATCTAGCAGGTTATACTGTGTTTAGAGGGACAGGGACCCAAAAAGGGACCATCCCACGGAGGAACCGGCAGTGAACAGCCATCCGTGGTCTGGCGGAGCAGGTACCCACACTACAGGCCCTGGGTAGCTTTATTTCTCATTGAAAATCACTAAGCAGGGATCCCTGGGTGGCGCAGCGGTTTGGCGCCTGCCTTTAGCCCAGGGCGCGATCCGGGAGACCCTGGATCGAATCCCACGTCGGGCTCCCGCTGCATGGAGCCTGCTTCTTCCTCTGCCTGTGTCTCTGCCTCTCTCTCTCTCTGTGTGACTATCATAAATTAATTAATTAATTAATTTAAAAAAGAAAAGAAAAGAAAATCACTAAGCACTAAGCGGTCATTCTGATTTTTATATCAGGCAGTGAATACATTCACATTAGGCCATTCTGTATTTACCAGGGCAAATTCTGGATTTACCAGGGCTGCTGAAAAGTCACACATCTCTCACAGTTGGATAAAGACCAAGGAGGGACCAGAGCAAATTCTCAAAAGGCATAAATGCCACACTGGGACATCCTTTGGGAGGTGGCCGGCCAGCATCACCCCTCTATGTTGCTGTTGGCTGATTTGAATTTTTCTCGTTACTATTTCTTCCTTGAACTTCTACGGGTAGTCACAAAAAATGTTGAGAGTACATCCCAGGATCCTTAGATCTTCATCCCCAGCTTTCTTGATGAGATGGCACTGTCCCTCCCATCCCCAACATAGTTCCCAACATCTAGAACCTTGTATTTGGCTAAGAAGGGATGTCTGCCACCAGTTATCAGCATGTCCTCATCACGATCCAGCATGCAGCGCACAGGGCGGCCAGTCCTGAGGGAGGCATCAGAGGGTTAGAACACTGGGAGCCTCTGCAACAGCCCAGTCCTGTCAGTCTCAGGGATGAAAACAGCACTGGAGCCTTCTCTTTCCACCTGGCACTGGAGCGGGTCTGCTCCACCTCTAGCTGTCTAGGAACCGTGCTGGGCAAGCCAGGGACTATAAGGCTATGAGATGCGTCCTTGCCCTTGGGGCCCTCACAGCCAGATAAGGGAGACAAGACATGGATCCATGCATGGAACACAAAGAAACAGGTGGTGTTACCCTCAACCCAATGGTCAAGAGTTCTAAAAACAGAAGGCTGTGAAAATGCAAAGCAGGGGGAATCTACTTCTAGAAGGGGGAAATCTGGAAAGTCTTCCTAGTAGCAGCAGCCTTATTCTCCTTCCCCGGAGCTGGCAGGGAGGACTCACTTGTATGCAGCCAGGGCTACTACCGTGGATACCAGGGTGCTCCGGGTCTCTTTCCCTCCAAAGCCTCCTCCCATTCTCTTCACTCGGACCAAAATCCGGTTTATTGGAACCCCCAACATGTTTGCCACGAAGGTCTGTGGACAAAAGAAAAATCACTTGCCCTGAATGCATCACTGGGACTTACTTCAGGCCTGAGCTGTCCCGCCGGACATCTATGAACCTAATTACTGCTGTGGATATTGAGATTGTCCTTGATTTCAGAAGTGCCTCCACCACCTCCCCAGGCAGCCCTTGAGCTGAGGGTTCTGGGAGCCAGCACTCATTAGTCACTGCAGACTGAATTCACTTGTCTTTAACCAGTGAGGGGAGTGGCTGGCCACAGCATACTCTCAGAGCCAAAGTTCATTCCATCTAGCCAGGAACTGTTGAGTTGTGAGGGGAGGATCAGTCACCCAAAACGCTGCCCACCACTGTCGCATTATCAGAAGTACAGAAACAGGAAATATTTGAGCCGCCACAAATAAAGTAGTGGTCTCTGTGGCTACCACTTAAGCCCATACCCTTGTTTTACAGAGGAGGAGCCAGAGATTCGATATGACTTGACCAAGACCATATATCACTGGAATGATAAAAGCCAACACTTACCAGGCCCAATGCAAGTAGTAACACCTAATCAGTACACCCTACCAGGCCCATCTTGCAGATGAGGAAAACCAAGGAAGGCAAGGTAATAACTCAGTGACACCAGCTTGTTGGTTGACAGGGTCTGGTTCCAGGTCCACAACCCTCAAATCCCCTCCTCCCCAGTCCAGATCACCCTCTTCCCATAACCCACACTGCCACACGTGCTCTGCCAGATACTCCCCAAGTGCCCTCCCCCAGCCCTGGAGCTGACCCACGGGACACCTACCTGGGTCTTCATGGTGTTCTGTGTAGATGCAAAGAGCTCCAACTCCCCTTCCTCACCTTTCGGGACGGCGATGGTGCAGTGAGTCTCCAGGTAGAAGTGCTCTTGCCCACCTATGTACACTTCACCTGGGGAGGCAATAAGACACCCACATTGATCCCAAGTTTGCTTAAAGAGAGCACACGCACCGTGTACCAGGACCATGTAGGAAATAATTCCAAAAGGGGTCTAGTTGGCAGTCCTGCACCACATGGGAGCTGTGGGCCTAACTCCACAGTTTGGAGGTAGGGGGAGGAAGAGTGGTGGGAGAGAGTCCTGGCTGCAGATGGGTGAGGACAGCCTACAGGCCTACAGGGGGCGGCCAGGATCTGTGGCCACTACCTTCTCTGATAGTCTTCCAAATTCTACATACTACCAGCTCCTGAGAATCGCTTAGGTCTATCTAGCCTAGAGGCAGGGGGGCAGAGATGAAAATGGCAGATGGTCTTTCCCTGCCGTCTACTGTTTTGTTACAAACATCAGAAGGACTCTTCCAGTAAATATTCACTCCCCTGCTCCAAGACCCAAGGTCCAGCCCTTGAATTTAATTTGTAACCCAGGGCCAGTCCATATCTGGGACTGCACGGTGCTGGCTATACCTGAAACAACGTTGTCTGCTTCTGAAAACCCCTTCGTGAGTTCTCCCTTCTCGATCTTCAGCTCAGACCCATAAAAGGAATTGTTTTTTATAGCATCCTGAGGACCAGAAAGAAGCTTCAGTGACTGGACATTCAGAGGAGAAGGAAGGTTGTTTCCAAACCGGGAAGAGAAACTGCTGGAACTCCCTCTCTCTTCTCACACAGATATCTCTACTAATGCCTTACAGACTTAAAGTAAGCTTGTGTGTGACCCCAGGGATTGTATTCCTCCACTTCCTCAGAGATAGGTGGACAGCCTTGGATCTTGAGGAAAAGTAGAGTCCCTCAAGGAACCAATGGGAGCTGGCACTGGGAAGGAGGAACCTAGTTTGGCTACTAATGAACAGACTCTGATATCATGATGGGGACATACAGTTTCAGAAGACCACCCAAACCTGGGGCTGGAAGAGATGTAAAATTTCATCTATTCATGGAATCCTCCCTAAAGGATCCCAGTAAAGGTGCCTCCAGGGACGGGTGGCTCACCCCTCTTCATGCAGCTCTTTCTCAGTTACCTCAATTGTAATAATGGCTGGAAGTTCTTCATAGGTGATTTTCACCCCCTGAGCAGCTCTCTGTGCATGTTCTGGAGTGTCAGTGACCACAGCACCAATGATGTGCCCAATACAAGTCACCTGGGAACAGACCCAGACAGTTAATGAACATAACATTCTCCTCACAAAACAAATTATTTTTGGATTGTTCAAAAGGCAAAGGAAGTCCAGGCCCCCAGAGTTTTCTTAAGGTACATTTCAGGAATGCCCTGGGGTCTTTTCATGTCTTTGTCCTACTATTTAGGATTATGTGCTTCTTCATGTGTTTAGAATCCGTGGAACTGGAATAGGACTTGGAGATTACTAGTATCAGAATGGCAAACTCACTTCATCTCAGAGACCAATTCTGCTGATTCACTACTGGCAGATTGTGGAGAAGTCGCCCAGGGTGGAATGTGGTGATTGACATGTTAGCCATGTCTGCTGTGAGCAACAGAATGAGAGGCATGGCAGCATGAAGTCTATCTATTGATTTAGATCAACTCCAACACCCTTGTTCTTCAGGTGAAGAGATGTAGACCCAGAAGTAAGATCACAATCTTGCCTTGATGTATTGCTAGACCACAACTAAATCTTAGCCCCCACTTCCAGTTTCATTTCCTTCTACCACTCCCTTTTGCCTTCTGTCTCCAGATTTACACCAAAAGATTCTCGAAGGCAGCAATCATGTCTTATACTCCATCTAGATGCCTAGGAGCAGTAGTTCTCAAAGCCTGGTTCTTAGTCTTGATGACCCATACACCAGTTTTTTGTTGGATTTATAGAATAGAGATTGTCATTATCTCATTACTTAATGATTCAGGTCCTTCACAGGTCATTTTCTTCCAACATCCCCCAAAACATAAACAAAAAAAAAATTGTCCAATTCATCACGTTGGAATACAAGGTTTCGGGCAGCCCGGGTGGCTCAGCAGTTTAGCGCCACCTTCAGCCCAGGGAGTGATCCTGGAGACCCAGGATGGAGTCCCACATCCGGCTCCCTGCATGGAAGCCTGTTTCTCCCTCTGCCTGTGTCTATTCCTCTGTGTGTGTGTGTGTGTGTGTGTGTGTGTGTGTGTGTGTGTGTGTCTCATGAATAAATAAATAAAATCTTCAAAAAATAATTTTAAAAAAGGAATACAAGGTTTCTGAAAAGAAAACTCCACACAGTCTCTGATGGTTATCTCTTGAGGATGCTGTCAAGTTGTTGACTTAATTGAGTAGTGCTATGGCGATTACACCTGCTAGAGCAGCAGTCTTAGAGGCTCTTGAAGTTTTTAAAAGCAATTTGTTCTTCTGTCAAATGGAGTTCTTGTATCTCCATGGTTATAGCTTTGGATTCTCTCCTTCACTTGTACATTAATAATAAAGTGAATCTGCCCTTCAGCAACCCTAGTCTTCTCCAATTTGCATTTGATTTGTATTGGAAATGTAAAATGACTGCCTGAGGACTATCCTATAAGTGTATGGATTTTTGTAGCCACAATCTTGAGTGTTTGGAAAGTTTTGTGTGTGTATGCAGGAGACTTCCATATATGGTTGAAATCGATAGATGAACTTTTGTATAAGTGAATTATCAATACACATAGTGATGATATTGTGATTTCTATTCTAGTTACTTTGTTTGCCATATTTTTATTTTCTTTAAAAAGGATCTTGATATTATACCCTTAAGAACCTAATTGGTAGTTCAAAAACAATCACCTGTCTTGTTTTAATGCCACTCTGGCCAGGCATCATCCTACTATGTGCAATTAGCAACCGTCAGTTAAATAGACAAGTAAACACTAAGTGAAAGTTTAAAGTGCCACCAGACAGACTTTGTCCCTTTACAGATTGTCCTTCACCCTGGCCAATCAGATGATGGCCACAGTATGTGCAAATGTGGAATCCTTTCAAGATCAGGATTTAGACGCATGAGCACAAATTACAACTTGACTGCTCATTCCACTAACTTCATATCTTAAAAAAGCCAAGACGTACCTCATCCTCTGCAAAGATTGTTTCATCCTTAAAAATTCCAGTTTTATTACTCCCAGGAACATCATTAAAAGAGAGAAAGCAAACGAACCCTGGCACCTTCTCAGCTTCTGAAGTATCTATGGACCTGCAAGAATGAGCACAGTGAGGGGTCCAGGCAGGAAACCAAAGCAGAAGACCCATCACCCCACTGGATACCTGTCCTCAGTTGAATTCCTCCCTTCTCCACCTTCTATTCTATTCTATCTTATCCCATATCCTATATTCTATCCTATTCTATCCTGTTCTGCAAACGCTAGTTAAATGCTTACCCTGTGAAGGTCACCATGCTGAGTGCTGCAGGGAGGATGGAAGATGAACAGGACAGCTCCCCCCCCCCACACACACACACGGAGCCTCTACTAGGGAACCAAATCAGAGTGAGTAGCATTTACTCTTGAAAGCTTCTGCTCACCACTGATCAAATGACCCTGAACATCGTCACACAGCCAAATTCTTCTCCCCACATTTGTGGGGCTATCCCAGGGCAGCAGGGCACCCTGGCCATCAGCAGGCCTGAGAGGAAGAACACCTGGAGCCTGTGTCACTGTACTTCTAACTGGCCCAGGCCCCCATGGGGAAATTAGCACAGAGGCACCTCAGAGAATAGTATAGAAACTACTCTGCACACCAATCAACTTCCAAACAGGCAATCCGCATCAGAGCTCCAGAGAGTCATTGTCATTGTTCTCAGTTTACATTTGGGAAACTCAGCTAGAGAAAATTGAGTGGCTTTTCCAAAGTCACCTAGCCAGAGAGCAGCATAGCTGGGGTTAGGCCCGAAGTGAGGTTAGCAAAAGCCCAAGCCAGGTGCACTTCTGCTGTATCTCATTCCCTTCCAAGTGCATGCAGCCAGAAAAGCCCGGATCATTGCATTTACTACAAAGCCCCATACCCATCCTCCTACATCCATTCATACATCCCTCAGATGGAGCAAAGTTTTCTGAATGTAGACAATGGGTATCATGGTCAGCGTGCTCAGTATGGGCTCAAGACAAGGACAAAGACAAATGAATCTACCCTATAGCTGGTAACTGTATTCTCTTAAACTTTTTTCCCCCACAGAACTGTAAGAGTTTACTTATCTGTTAGGTTTTGTCTGTGTCCATGTTACCATTCCCAGAGCCTGTATCCAGGTGGCTAAGAGCAGCAGAGGAAACACCAATGAAGAGGAGACTGGATTCCCTAATGCATGCAGCCCAAGGGAGAGTTTCTCTGCTCAGCAGGCCATGTGTCTAACGCCCACCAGCAAATCACATTCAGCCTCTGGCCTCAACATCCAGAGTCAGTACAGCCCAGTGCTAATGCTGCCTGGCTTCAAACCCCAGCTTTGCTGCAAACTCTGGCTTTGCCAACTCTGTGACCTGGTGCAAGTAACTGACCATGCTTCTGCCTATTTCCTCATCTGGAACATGGAAATAATAGGACCTGCCTATAGGGTTGCTGAGAGGAGTAAATGTGCCAATATATGTAAAATGCTTTAAACCAGGCTGCTGCAGCAAATATTAAGTGCCATATGAATGTTGATTATTATTATTATTATTATTATTATTATTATTATTATTGAGGTGGCAATTCTTGTCATTTGGTTTCTCCAAGTTCAACAAACAAGTATGAGCCACTCTTCTCTCCTAGGTCCTTTGTGGACTCTATCACTGATCCTTATGCAAACATCCTATTATGAACGAGGAAACTGAGAGCTTACATATGCAGGCCAAGGTCCCAGTTGCAAAGCACAGAGGCAGGGACACAATCCCAGGTCCATCAGACTCTCCTCCCCTTAGTACTGACTCAAGTTCTCCTGAAATTTTGCACCAAAGTTTAGCCCAATTATCAAAGTGCAGATCTAACCAACTCCTGTTGAAAGCTCCTCCCTGCTTTTCAGACCAAGCATAATCTCCTGGTTCAGCACTCCAAGGTTTTCCTTATCTGGCCCCTATCAATACCTCCAACGTCACCCCCTCACCATCCCAGGAATCACTGAGCCCCTAACATCCCGGGGTCCTCTCCCATGTGATTTTAAGACAAGTCCTCGTGTTCCTCTATAGACCAGAAGGCCCCAGAGGAGCCTCCCAGAGCCCTCCTTCCTGAGTATATTTACGACACTCACTTGATCTTGGCATGGGCCCGGGTGCTGGTGACCAGTCGGAGGGATAGCTCGTTCTCGTAGCGAGGGATGTCGTCACAGTACACAGCCTCCCCGGAGGCCTGCATGGCCGCAGCCAGGTGGGGCAGGGGCCGGCCCACCATGTCCTCTTCAGACTGACCCTCAGGCACCTCCTGAAACAATGTGGTCACCAGTCAAGCTGAGCTGCAGAGGACACTGTTTCCCTACAGGCCCAAGGAAAATGCAAGAGCTTCAGGCCGAAGCAAACCTGAGGAAGGATGGGGGGGGGGGGGGGGGTGCCAGGAGGGACACAGGGCAAAGTTACAGAAAGGCAGATAAGAAGTCATTGAGAAGGGTGCCATAGTATCATTATACAGAGGAACAAAAAATAAATTACTAAAGAGGAACCTCTATGTCCATTCACTGGGGGTTGAGTAAAAACATTATGCTCTATGCGTACAATGCAATAGCACACAACTGTTAAGACATTCTTTTAGAAGAATTTTAATGAGAAGGAAAGAATACTCGTGTTAAATATAGAAACAGGACATAAAACATTGTGTGTGTCTATGAGCATTTGAATTCTGTATGGAAAACATACATTTTATAAACGTAGTATATACATGTCCATATATGCTTAGGAAAAACTGGAAAGAAATAAAGAAGAATATAATGATTTTTCTCTTGGAGGTGGGATCTTTTTGTTTTCTTCTTCATGTCTTTCTGTACTTTCCAAATGTTCTAAAAAGTATTTTTTTTTTTATGATAGTCACACAGAGAGAGAGAGAGAGAGGCAGAGACACAGGCAGAGGGAGAAGCAGGCTCCATGCACCGGGAGCCCGACGTGGGATTCGATCCCGGGTCTCCAGGGTCGCGCCCTGGGCCAAAGGCAGGCGCTAAACCGCTGTGCCACCCAGGGATCCCCCTAAAAAGTATTTATAATAAAATTATGTTTAAGAGTTGTTCCAAGTAATAATAATAATGGCCAATATTGTATTGAATGCTTAATATATGCCAGGAGCTATCTAGCTATGTACTTGTACGAACACATTTAGTCCTCAGAGCCATCCTATGAAACAGGTGCCATCATTATGCACACTGGCAGATGGGCATAATTAACTTGTCCAAAAGGCACAGAGAGGAAGTGACCTGTCCAAGGTTATAGTTATGACACAGCAGAGCTTGGATTCCAATCCTGGCGGTCAGACCCCAGAGTTCATACTTGGGACCACCATACTCTAGCCAGGGGCCACAGATCGTGGCCTGTGGGTCAAACGTGGCCCAATGGCTGCTTTTATAAATAAAGTTTTATTGGTACACACATTCACTTATGTATTGTCTCTAGCTGTTTTCATGCTACCATGACATTGTTGAGGAGTTGCAACAGAGACTGTATGGCCTACAAAACCCAAAATGTTTATGGGAGAAGCTGAGCCTTGACCTAGTGCTTCCCAAAAAGTTGCCATTGATAGAAAGTTGTTGTTTTGTTTGTTTTGTTTTGTTTACATGGTCAAGAGAACTCCTGGCTTTTCACATAAGCCCCACAGAGGCACCAGAAAAGACAAAATGGAAAAATTTTTTTTTTTCTTTTTCTTTAAGGAGCAGACGAAGATGAGAGTAATCCCAAGAGAGAAATTTGAGTAAAGAAGAGAGAAAATAGCTTCGTTGACATTAATACGATTCCCATTTTCTTCACTGGATATTTATGCAGAGCACTAAGGAGCTTTGAGCACCTATACAGAACTCAAGTTGGTCACTCACCAAAAGGTCAGCATCATCTGATATGACCTACAGGGGCCGGTGATATTAGCCATACATTCTGTATACTCACTTGGAAGAGCTGGACGTTGGCTGGAGGGTCTTTCTGAAAGAGTAAGGTGGCACTGGCATAGGTGGGGTCCAGCTTCCCACACTTCTGTGGAGGCAAGAGAACCGTGGTGATCGTGACTATTTCTACCACTGATCCCACCCTTGATTGTCCCCAAAGGGTAGAAGTTACAACTATTCCCCTCATCTCCTCATTTTACATTCCTTTGAGTTCTGGCTGGCTCTATCTTAACATCAGCATGCAGGCTTGGGAGCTCAGTAGTTAATAACAGCCTCGGCAACTCCCCCAACCCTGCAGCCTGCATGGTGAATGGTTTGTACTTCCTCCAACACACCAAATGGTTTCCCTCCCTCCTGCATTTATGCACACTGCTCTTTCTCCCCCAGCCTTGCTGGAAAAGTCTTCTTCCTCCTCATTTCTGTGGGAAATATGGTATGGGAAACATGCACAATATAATCTCAACAGAATGAAGGGGGACATAAAACACAGCATAAACACAGCATGACCTCGAATCTGTTTAGAATGTGATATGTTCCAGATCAAAAGCTAGGAGGATGACAGGTTTGTAGATAGGTGGATGCAAGGACAGACAGAGATAGAGAAAACAGAATGACAGACAGATGGACAGATAAATGTAGGGAAAAGGTCAGAGAAATAAGAAAAAATAGTAGCAGTAGTTTTCTGGGGGATCTGAGAGAAGAGTAAATTTAATTTCAAAAAAGTTAATTTAAAAAGTTTTTAATTTCTCCATTCAAAAATGTTTCATTTTTTTATTTTCAATTTTAATTTTTATCACATTTCTGTGTTTTTTAAGTTTTCCACAGTAAGTTTATTGCTTTTGTAACCAGAAGAAAATAAGTATTATGAATGTTTTTCAAAGAGGGATTTCAGTCAGCTGTCCCCACATCTGTGGAGCCTTCCCTCCTTTGCGCTACGCATATCATCTTCTCAGTTGTCACTCTAGCCTGGCCTTTATTGACCAGGTTCCCTGCCACACAAGCTTCCCCTTAGTGCCTGGCGCAGTGTTATGTATAAAAGGTACAAAATAAACACTTGGCGAACCAATGTGGGGAGGTGGATTCCCGCTCAGCCGTACCCCCTCCAGAACGTGCACCCTCACAGTGACCACTGGGCTCCCGGCTGTAGCAGCCCCACCTCCCAATGTCGTTTCACATTCTACCTTCCCTTCTCATTCCACATTCCCATTCTAACTACAAAACCACAGTTGCCTCAGCCAGCCTCTGGAAGGGTCATCTGGTCTACCCATGCCCTTGTGCAGATTTTTCCAGCCAAGAGTTCAAGACAGTTGTGACCTTTTCGAGTTCTTAGGTGAAATAATGACTGCCAGGACCAGAATCTATGTCACTGATGCCCAGCCCAGTGCTCTGCCTCATAGCCACCCTGTTGGCTCCCATTTCCATTTGGCTCCCTGGGCCATGAGTCCTTGGTCCTCTCTCTTCTCTACCCTCAGACGTCGGAAGGGAGGAGCAAATTGATCACCTGGTCCACAGGTGAGTCCTCCTCACTCAGACTGGTTCCTTAAATCCCCAAACAAGAGTCCTGCACAGAGTCTGTATCTTGCCACCATCCCCACCCCTATACTCACATCTTCTAAGTTCCCTCTCTCCAATTTCTGAAGCACTGTCAGGTAGAATTTGAAGAAGAAGCTGAGGGTGAGGGTCCGCCGAAAGTCCACCATGCCGCCAGGGGCATCGGGGGACAGCTTCAGCTCCTCTGCTAGGCCTGCACACACGTTCTGCAGCAGATCCTCATTCCAGAAACTGCCAGAGAACAAGTGAGAGAGTGTCCCTATCTGGACCTCAGAATCATTTGCATGGGCTGCTATGTACAAGGTGACAGTTGTCTGAACCTTGGTTCCAGATTTGGCTCAGATTCTTAGAGTTTTGTAATTTTGGGCCAGTTACTTGCCTGAGCCTCAAGCATCCTCATTTTTAAAAAGAGATTCAATAATTTTTTTAAAATACCACCAAAATAATAGTAAAATCTATTGAGTCCTTATCATATATACTAGGCAAAATCCTAAGTGCTTTATATGAAACATTACTTTTCATTTCAATTTAAAAGTGTACCAGGGAAAATTTTTAGACACATTTTACCTATGAGAAAACTGAGGCATGAGAAGGTTAAGTAACTTGACTCATATAACCCAGCAGGTAAGTGTTGGAGCCAGGAATTGGAACCAAGGAGCCAAACTCCAAAGGTAAGCTTTATTTATCCGTATGGTCATGGTAAGGATTACAGAGGATAGTGCCAGTGAAGTGCGTGGTAAAACTGTTGCCCTATCCTAACAGTAGTAATAGTAGCCATAGTAGCCATAGTAGCCATGTAGCACTAGTAGTGGCAGGAGCAGCAACAGCAATAGTAGTAGAGGTAATACTAGCAGGGGCAGGAATGGTAGTAGTGGTAGTAGTAGAAGCAACAGTAATAGTAGTAGCAAATGCAGAAATAAGAGAAGTAGTAGAACAAGGAGAAGTAGCAGTAGTAATAGCAACAGCACCAGTAATATTGTGTTTCATTTCATGGTAGAAGTAGTGGCAGCAGCAGTGATACTATTAGTTTAGCAATAGTAATAGCAATAGTGGCAACCGTAGTAATAGCAATAGTAATGGCATTAACAGTAGCAGCAACAGTAATGCTATTAGTAGTAATATTAGGAGTAGCAGCAGTAAAAGTAGTAGCAGTAATAATAGTATTAGTAGTACAAGAGACTGCAGTAATAGCACCAATAGTGATAGTAGGGTTAGCCACAGTGGTAATATTAGAGTAGTGATGGTAGTAGGAAAAGCAGGAGCGATGGCATCAGGAATGGTAGGAAGAGTACTGGCAGTAACAATAGGAGCAGCGCTAGCTGTACTAATTGTAGTGGAAGCAGCAGCACTAATAGGAATAGTAACCGTAGTTATGGCTGTTGTAGTAGCGGTAACAGCAGTAGTGATAGTAGCAACAGTAGTAGTAATGGTAATGCCAGTGCAGCAACAGCGATGCTATTAGTAGTAACCATGCTACTAGGAGCAGTAGTAAATGGAGCAGGGGTGGTAACAGTGGTCACAGCAGTAGGCATCGCCAGTAGTAGCAGCAACAGTAGGACAACTAGGAGTCATAGCAGCTGTGGTGGTTTTATTTTGCTGGTGGCTCTTACTTTTCCACCTGCTTCCGTGTGGTCTTGAGAGCTGAGATGGTTCTGTCATCCATTCCGCCATAGCAAAGGGCCAGCTCCTTTACCTGTGTGGTTCCTGGGTGGAACAGGACTCTCATGCCACTGGTCACCTTGGCTATGTCATCTTCCCTCCGAGAGGCCTGCTTGAATGCTGAGAAAAACTCACCCTAAAAAATAATCAAGGGGTTCTTGTTTCCCATCTTGTTTGGCAAGGACTGCAGATGGCAACGCTGCAGCATTGGGGACACAAGGAGGGATAAAGGGACAAGGCCATCGCAAACCCGGAAGGGGCCGGAGTGAGGAATCAAAGATCCAAGCAGAACCAAGACATTCTCAGGAGGAGTTCCACATAACATTCCCAGAAGCTGGGAAGGGTTGGGATTTCTCCCTGGTAGTCAGGAAAATTGAAAGTCTGGGACAAAGGAGAATGGGGTGCTCTCAACCAACAGGTAGGAAGAGGAAAGACGTTTTCTCAAAGGCTCCTCAGAGACCCCCAGGCTCCCCATCTTCCCATCCCAATGCCCAGCCTCTGAACCACACAGCATCTGAGCCTCCCAGCCTCTGTGGGGCTGTGCCAAAACCTCCACTTTTGGCACAGCCCCAAAGCGGCCTGACTGCCTCTCACGCAGATACAACGAGATGCCAGAGGGTGTCTGAAGCACACCTTCAGCTGGCCACCTGCGCACATGCTCTCTCTAACTTGTCCCTCCCACTGGCCTATTGGCTACAGTTAGGAACCTTGCTTCCTGAAAGACTGAGTCACCCTAAGAAACAATAGCTATGTTGGTGCTTTGCACATCCATTCCCCCTGGGGTTAAGCCAGGCCCTCTCAATAGGAGGGGAGCATGAGTTGCTTTCCAGGTGAGAACCATCTGATAGCAAGCCCATTCTGTGCCAAGTTCTGCTCGAGGTCTGAACTCACCACAAATTCTAATTAACATCAAAGGCAGAAGTTTAAGGGAAAATTTAATGGAGAAAGCATAATGAGGCCCATTGTGGAAGTCTAGCATGGGCACAGGCTTCTGTTCCAAGAAGCCACAGAGACTTCTCTCAACCATAAAGCTAGTCTAGATCCCTGATATCAAACACTGTCCTGGGACAGTGAGCCCAGAGTTTGAACTTGGTTCTGGAACAGAGGTTCCAGCTGCTCACCTCCAGGACCGTGCCAGTCCACGGTGACATTTCTGCTGGGGTACCGTGAAATGTCAGTGTCAGATTGGCAGCTGTTCTTTTTCAAGAAATGCTTCCTAATTCTGGGTATAAAAATCTCCTTTCTTTTATGAAATGTTTTTGTGAATGTCTCTATCTGGCAAAATAAAAACTGGACGGTGCTGTCTGTTTTCTCATCCTTCCCCAACTCATAATTAAATAAAAGAAAAAGATACTGATCCGTGAAATACAAAAACTCTGGGAATCACTGCTCAAAATGGTCTATGAGTACAAGCTAGGAAGTCATGAAGAAACCACCTTGGGGACAAAATGGCCTTACTTTCATTAGCATTCTCATTAAGGAGGCCAAAATTAGCAAGGGCAAACATGCCTTGTAACACTCACTCGAGCACTAGCTAGGGTGAGACCCATAACACTCTCTATTCAGGCTGGTTTCACGGCCTTGCACAGATCACTTTTCTATGAGGCCCATTACAGAATGTGTGGCTGCCGAGGGAGGAGAGAATCACACAGATGAAGACACCACAGTCCCCAAGGAACAACAGCAAGGCAGCCAGAAGTGCCCAGACCTGCCTCAACAGGGCAGAAAAACTGCCCATGAAGCAGAAATTCAACTAAGCCAACCCAGAGCAAGGTCAGTAAATAAACACCTCATCAGCATGAGAGGGCCTGAATCAGCTTCTTCACTCAGCAGTCAAACCCCTGTCTCCTCTGACCTGGGGCAGGAATGCTCCACGGCTGGACGTGTTTCTGAAATCGTGTTCTAGCTGCCAGCTGGAGCTCCCCACTGGCTCCTAGACATCTCCTGGGAATCTGATGAATTCTCGATTTCGATCTCCACAATAACCTCCACAGTGGGTCACATTGTGCCCATTTTATAGAAGAGGAAATTGAGGTTCAGAAAGTGGAACCGACATGCCCAAGATCACATGTCTAGCTGTCGGTTTCACAGTCCAAGCCATGCCCTATGTCCCCTACCCTGAAACTCCTCACTGTTCAAAGAGAAATATGGTTGGTTAAAGGCAATGTTCAGAGACAACGTTAAAGTTGAGAGATGCTTTAAAGGTTGGTCCCCAGGGCAGACTCTGGTCTCTTCATCTGGCACCTAGCCCCGGTAAGAGTGATTCGGGATACAACTGAACATCTCACCTCCCTGCTGTAGGGGATCTCGATGGAAAGCAGGATCTCCTCCGGAGCTAGTAGGGTCTTCCTGTAGCCAGGGAAGAAGGTGTGGTCCATCCGAACTGTTCTCTTGATGCCTTACAAAGCCAGATGCAGAGAGGCCAGTGTGAGAAAGCAGAGAACAATCTACCAGTGAATTCCCCACCCTGGTCTCTGGTGCCCACAAACAGAGGGAGTTGCTGGCACATTGGGGCCAAGGTCTTCTATCCAAAATCCTTACTCAGTGGTGTGCTGGTACATGTTTAATAACTGATTATGTGTGGGCAGGGGGAAGCCCTGAGTTGTGGTATTTGCTAGCTTCTACAGTATCAACATTCTTACTATAGCCGATTTCAAGCTACCAAGTGACATCAGTGAACATGAAGTTGGAAAGGTAGCAAAGAGTTGACACAGCAGGCCTACCATCTCCTGAAAAGCCTGCTTATCAGTTGGCTGTGGGCTGTCCTCTGAGAATGTGGATTTCAGCAGAGTTCCCACCATTCCCCAGTAGGAATGACTCACTGTGTCTAAACTGTTCATATAAACAGCAGGGTTTATGCTGAACACTTGCCTTCCTTTTGAATTTCTGGGCTTTTGGCTCGTGCCAGGCAGAGCTATGTGACCACCCCCAATAAAAGCCCTAAGTGCTCAGTCTCTAAAGAGTTTCCCTGGAAGACTGTACTTCACATGCCTGATTATGATGTAACTTGTTTTTGAGGGAATTAAGGGTGTCCTGTGTGACTCCATCGGAAAAAGGCTCTGGAAGCTTATGCCTGGCTTCCTCCAGCCTATGCCCTATGTCCCTCTTCACTTGGCTGATTTTGCTTTGTATCCTCCCACTTATGAGTCATAGCCATGAGTACAATGATATGTTGAGTCCTCTGAGTCCTCCCTGACCTCCCATGAGTCATCAAACCTGGAGGTGGTCTCGGGGACCCTCAGACAAGGAAGATGCACAGCAGCATACTGTGATATAGCATTTCCACTCTACAGCTATAATGGATGGGAATAACCTTAAGAGCATGGACAATAGTAAAATAGACTAAAATAATAGACAAAGTGATGAATTTTTACTATTTATTACCTTTCTTTTTAATGTCATTTATTCTACTGTAATTTTATATAATTCAATTGTTAATTATGGCCATGTTTAACAAACACTCAGACTCCCTAAAAATCCAGGCTGTGGCGAGCCTGTGCATTCCATCTCTAGCACACCAGTGGGTAAGGCATCTGCACAACAGAGGCTGTTGTGAATTCTTTTTTGTTTGTTTGTTTGTTTGTTTGTTTGTTTGTTTATTCATGAGAGACACAGAGAGAGAGGCAGAGACCCAGGCAGAGAGAGAAGCAGGCTCCAGACAGGGAGCCTGACGTGGGACTCGATCCTGGGACCCAGGATCACATCCTGGGCCGAAGGCAGGAGCTTAACTGCTAAGCCACTTAGGCATCCCCTGTTGTGAATTCTTAATAAAGACATGGCCCAACTCTCCTGGCCTCCAACCTGGGTATATCTCCCTTGCAGTTTCCAGGGATCCAAACCTTAGGACAGCCAGGTTATTGAACTTTGGGCTCTGTCTCTCTGGAAAGTGACCTATCTTATGATACTTCCCCACACAGTCCTCCTTCTCGACTTCTGCATGATGTAGCTCTCACCTCTGGACACGATGGTCAGCTTGGCCTCACTGGCCATGAACACAGGATTGAGGTCAGAGATGGGGCTGGCGTTGATGATGTTCCCTCCAATGGACTAGAACAAACAGAAAGTGTGTGAGAGCCCAGCCCACCCAGGAAAACCTTGCTCTCACAGCTGGCTCCTGACCATGGGCATGTGGGTGACATCTGCTGAAGGCACAAGACTAGCACCACTCAGGCATCTACGACAATGTTTGAGACCCAAACACTTAGGATTGGATTTCAGGTCTGAAATGTACCAGTTGATGACCTGGGTCAGCTCCTTTAATTTGTTCAATTTCGCCCCAACTTTTCCTGAAAGAGTTGAGGTGGTTTTTTCCGCGATGCACGCAAGTGTTTCCTGAAAGTAGATTCCAGCCAAGCTGGGGAACTCAGTGGAGCTTTCTGAGCTTCTGCCTCCTCGTCCACAATAAGAGGTGACAGGGGCTTAGGCTAGGGTGAAGGAATGGGATTGGGCTTTTAGCTTTGGGTTTTGTTCTTATGGAAAACAACAACAAAATAGAAGAGAAGGGGTGGCTTTCCCCTCAACGCCATCAGCTGCCTTGAGCCTCCAATGGCCCCCGGTGTGAGAACATCCTTAGCAAACAGGGAGCCTGGGAACTAGTCTGAAGTTTGGTTGTGAACGGTCAATGGCTGGACCCCTCTTTCCTCTCGGACAGGGGCAGTCTCCCTCTGGTTCTCCTCTCAACCCTGAAAGGCAGTCCCCCCTCCCAATTTGGCTTCTCCCTA
Organism: Vulpes vulpes; assembly: GCF_048418805.1. Classification (NCBI taxonomy): domain Eukaryota; kingdom Metazoa; phylum Chordata; class Mammalia; order Carnivora; family Canidae; genus Vulpes; species Vulpes vulpes. Next base: position 86,793,683 of record NC_132787.1, on the reverse strand, counting down.
ACTAAAATCTCATCCACTTGCTGATAGCCAGCCAGAGTGACCCACAGGCCACCTTCATCAGAAGCACCTTCGGGGCTCCAGCCCAGCCCTACGGAGTCAGAATCTCTGAGAGTGGGGCCCAAGAATCAGCATTTTCACAAGCACCCCAGGCAGTTCTAAGCACCAAAGTTCAAGGCCCGCTGGGTCTTTGTCAGAGACCAGACCAGCCCCCACCGCACCCCCACCTTGTGACAAAGGCCTCATATCTTGAGCTTTGGGGACCCCTGAACAGGGACTCACCGCCACAGACTTGACCTGCTTCCCAGCAAACCAGCGCAACTGCTCCAGGACACCTTTGAACACCTCTGTTTTGTAGGCATGAAGTTTGTTAACGGCATCGTGCAGTGTCTTTTCCACAGTGCTCAAGGGGCAAGCAGCTCCAAAGGAGATACCTGGAAACACAAGCTCAGAGTAACAGTGGATCTCTTCCCAGCTCAGAAGACACTTCATACACAGCTCCCAGGACACTCTACTGGTCTCTGTGTGAGGCTGAACCAGATTTCACGTCTTTACACGGATGAGGAAATGAAGGCCCAGAGAGTTAAATGACTTGCCCAATGCCACAAGGCTAATTATAAGAGCCAAGACTCAACCACAGGTCTCTTGATGCTACAACCAGAATGCATTTCTCTCTAAACCAGTGGTTCTCAACTCAATAAAATCAGATATCTGAGGGTGAAGTCGTAGCTTTTTTTAAGAAGCACCCAAGACCTCTGAGCACTGACCCCTGCCCCATGAGTGATTCTAATGTGTAGCCAGGACTGAGAATGACTATTGAAAATCCCACAGCCCCCTTGCCCACTGGCACCCTACCATGGATGCTCAGGGGAGGAAGGCAATGAAGGGTGCCCCTTCTCTCCATACAGGGTGACTCCAGAAGAAGCAGGGAGCAGTGAGAGTCAAAGGAGTGGCTTTCCTGGCACCTCCTATGCCCCCATGTGACACATTCCTGGCATCCCAGCCCCTCCCTCCCTGGGCTCAGGGCAAACTTCTCCTTACCCTCCAGTCCGTGCTCCACTGCATTCAGCTCAGGGATCCAGGCTGGGCAGACAATCATAGGAAACAGCCTGTTCTTGAACTTCATCTCAATGCCTCAAGAGAAACGAGAAACCTGAAGTCAGAGGCTCCTACCAAAACAGGCCTCAGCACTCTTCCCACCACTCACACAGGATGTAGGACATATTCGCAATGGCATCATGCTCTGTGAGGGTCTCGGCATTGGCAGGTGCAGGAGACAAGATGCGGGGGTTCAGTACGGTTTGCACACTATTGGCCTGAAAACTGTGTCTTCCTCTGCCTCCTGAGAAAAAACCCTATGGGAATTCAAATGAGATAAACTTTTTTTTTTTTTTGCTCACAAAAGCTTCATTTTCTTCATCTAGCTTCCTAACTCTGTGTTTGTGCTCTGACACCTTTACTACGATTTCTGCGCTTCAATAAGCAAAGCACACTTGATTGTGTCAAAAACACACTCAGTGCACGTGGAATCACATTAGGCTCCACTAATGTGTTTTTTTTCGTTTCAAATGAGATGAACCTGAATTAACATGTGTGTGTGGGGAGGGGGCAGGCGTGGAGGGGATCACATATGAAGGCACAGCATACTAAAATATGTCAGGAACCCATCTAAATACTTTACATATTTTAACTTATTCTAGCCTTACAATAGCCTTGTGAGATACTGTGACTTTCCATTGATAGATGAAGAAGCTAAGGCTTAGGAAGATTAGGCTCTTGCCCAAATTACACAGTTAAGAATAGGCATGTTTCAGTTCATGAGCAATTCTTAGAGTCGGAGTATAATAGTAATAAAACAGGAAAGTCCAACACTCAGACAAAAAGGAAAATTGTCTAAGGAAGAAATCATCAAACTTGCCTCCTTGGTCCCCAACATCTGCCTGAGGCCTTCAAGAGCGTGGCTTGCGGGACCACACATCTGTACCTGATTTCTATTCTGAGCCAGTCAAGTTAGAAAGCTCTGCGAACAGACTCACCTCTGTTCCTCAGACCCGGTTAGCTCTGCACCCTCCGAACCCTTCCCACAGAGCTCCAGATGGGAAGGTTCAAAAAGAAAAGTCTGTGCCTCCTCTCCACCCTCTTGTGTGCTGACTAGAGTCTCTGATGGGTGGTCCAGGTTTTTAGGAGTCTGGCCTGTTTGAATATTGGCTCCCAGGACAAAGAATGCAGGTAGAAGGCATATGGGGCCCATCCTGACAAGTCTCTCTACGTCTAGCTTCCCCCAACCCCCTGCCCTGGCTGTCAGTGCTTATCCTGTTGAGTGTACTTGTATAAGGAAGAAGGGGTGAGGCAGATGCAGTGGTCTCAAGGAATTATTTCTAACTTGAAGCTTATACATTTGTTGTGGATTCCCTTGTATTAGAATCTGATTGGGTCCAGGATGTTAGGCAACCCCATGGCAAGGAACATGTCTTAGGTCAAAGGAGCTCAAAAATTCTTCCAGCTAGTCATTGTCTGCTTTAACTCATGCTTCCCTGGACCCTAGGGCCATAACTACACAGGCCATCAGGGTCACATCACTTGAGGCACATCTCATAGGCCACCCTGCCAGCCCCTCTGTGTCACATTACTACCGTTGGGGTCTCTGTCCTGCATCTATGTTCACAAGGGCAGGGCCTACTCTGTACTTCTGCCAGCTTGAAGCCAAGGCAGGGCCTCTCTTCTGTGTCTACAGATCCAATAATAATTCAGGGCCCAGAGGGTTTCTTCCAGAACAGGAGCCAGGAGACTCCCACAGGACTGCTTGTGGATGCTTAAAAGCATGTCCAGCCCCCTCACCCCCAAACCAGAGGTCTTCTAAGGCAGACCTTGGCTATGCCATAATTCTTTCCTCAGAGCCTCCCTGGGCTTAGGACCCAGCAAAGTGGATATGGGACAGGACAGCTCCAGAAGTGGATGGAGATTAGCAGGGACCCAAGGATCTCTGCTTCTGTCCCTCTGAGGAGTGGGGCGGAGAGCTACACAACCTGAGTCACCCTGACCTATTTGCATATTGTGAGCCTCATGTCCCAGGAGGTGGCACCAACAGGAAGGTGGCCACAGTTATGGGCAACACAGACACAATCACATTTGGACACCTCTCCTTGGCCTTTACCACATCACCCCAGAAAAAGGGAGGGGCAAGAGAATGATATTTGTGGAACCCCTAACATCGGTCAGGCATCAGCCTAACATGTGACCCACATCACTCCATCTTCACTCAGACTGGGAGATGCTCAGGGGAAGGAACAGTGACAATTGATCCCATAGTCCCTGGCACATCGCTGGCCCTCTACGTGTTTATGCAGAGCAGTCAGCAAGGATGTCATCTAGTCCTGAGAACGACCCCTTAAGGAGGTATTATCACCCCCATATAGGAAATGGGGAAGGAGAAGCAAGTGTTTTGAGGACATGGGGCCAGGGAGGGGTTGCTCCAGGCAGACTGGCCCCAGGCAGGAGGCACGGCTTCCCTGGCTCTTACCAATCTCCGTGTTCCCCACCACCAGCTTGGCCTCGGGGTGCTGGGCTTTGAGGTCCAGCAGCTCCTTCAGGGTGGAGGCCTGGATCCAGGTCACTCGCTCGCCTTTAAAACACAGCTGCTTCTGAGGAACATCTTTCAGCCTCTGGAAAATATAGTTTCTTACCGCACTGTCCCCTTCTCACTGCCATTCCCTGATATATTTAAGTCTGCAGTGGGATCAACTCTTCTACCGATTTGTTTGATACTGAATTAAGAATGATGATATAGGTCCAGGGAGAAGGAAGGGGAATGTCCTGTATTGAGGCAGGGAGTGTGTTGCAGCTCTTACATAGGTTATCTCACTTTGTCTTTAGGGGACCAGGAGATTATGGGAGCTTCACCTGCCACAAGGCGACCAGAACCATCCTGACCAAAAGCCTGGGTTCTGTGCAGTGTCCCTCACTGTCTCCCGGAGGTGTAGTGGACGGGGTGTGGGAGGAGGCAGAGGTGTGACAAAGGGGTATCAGGAGGGAATTCAACAGAGGGCCGGTTCTAGTGTGTGAGGGGTGCTGTGGGGCTGGGAGAAAAACAAAAACAAACAAACAAACAAACAAAAAAAAACAGATCAAACTGATAGTTTTTGCAAGGTGCACAATCCAGAGAAAGATATACCGGTGGCCAGCTGCAAAGCCCTTCTTTCTGGCCCATTGGACTCACTAGGTGTCTTCGTGTGCACAACACCCCCTGGCATCTGCCCTTGAGAACCCGCAGAGGGGCTCGATTCTTTCCCTGCCACAAATGTTGGAGCAAAGAAGCAGAATCGCCACAGTGAGAGGGTGAGTGTGAGAGTGTTCCTAAAACAGAGCAGCAAGCCATGGATTGAACCCTTTGAGTACAGCTTTGTTTGTTAAATAAGTGGACTGCTTGCAGAGAAGAGGATGGGTTGCTTGGGGGTTTATGCATTCGATTTAGCCAAGAGGTCGGCAGATGTTTCTGGAGCACCTGCTACTCTACGAGATGTGTCGGACGCTCTCTGTGCTCAGGGCACCATGTGTGGGAGAAGTGTGAGTCTCTTTGGGAGTGTGTGACAGAGGGACCTTTCCTCTGGGTGTCAGAGGAAGGAAGGAAGACCTAACAGACCAGGACACAAAGGTCCCCGTTGGTATGAAATAAAGTGGGTCTCCAGAGGCTCATGGCGCAGAGACTTCGTTGGGCCTCTCTCTGGGCACCACCTACCAGCAGCTCTGGAGGGAAGATGGGCTCCTGGGTGGGGTCCAGCGGCATGAACTCTTCTGGGTTGAACAAAGATGGCGAGAGAATGACCCGCTGGAAAAGGGAACATGAGGGTGATATCCTATCTCCTCCTTTAAAATGTCCTGTGGGACCTACCCAGCCCCTTGTCCAAGCAAGCTTGGTTGCAGCCCTCAGCCACTTGGTGGAGGGCCCAGAAGTTCCTGGAAAGGCAGGAACAGAGAGTTCTTGCCAGAAGACCCAGGGCTAACGTGCATATTCACCGCCCCCCCTCCCCCAATTCCAGGCATAACTATTTCCTCTTCCAGCCACACTGTTCAGAGTTTGAAGAGAATCCATCGCTTCCTTTGATCTGAGACCAGTCCCCAGGCTTCCAGGGAGAGGAGGACCCACTTACTGAGCAGTCTTTCTTCTGGTTCAGGCAGCAGTTGGGGTTGTCCCTGCTCCCTCCACAGCACCCACCATCCTAGAGAGATGACAAATATTCACACAAAAAATACTTGAAAAGAGTTTTCACAGAAGCTAAAAAGAACCTGGATCACTAATATCCAATGGCATCTGGCTCTGCCACTATCTCGGCATCCAAAGGAACAGCAGATGGCTGCTCCCCATCCCACCCACCTCTGCGGGGACTGAAGTCCTCCCTCTGCTTTAACCACTTTCTCTTTCTTGGTTCATGGAAACTAAGCAACTCATGAATAAACAGATAGGATCTCTCCTGGAAGTAGCAGGAAAATTTAATTTGACAAAATTTCTCTCTAAGGGCATCTAGGTGACTTAGTTGGTTAAGCCATGGACTCTTGGTTTCAGCTTGGGTCAGGGTCTAAGGTTCTGGACTGTGCACTGGATGTGGAGCCTGCTTAGGATTCTCTCTCTCTCTCTACCCCTCCCAACCCCATTCATGCTCACACTCTCGCTCTCTCTCTCTCTCTCTCTCTAAAAAAAAAGAAAGAAAGAAAGAAAATCTCTCTATAAAGCTAAGTCCTATTTTATCAAAACATATCTTTATGCCCATTTTCCCCCTTTAAGGCTTCCTCCTTAGGAAACCTCTGTGAGAGAAATCCCCATTGGTGCTTTTGGCCCTCTGCTCCTGCATCATCAAGTTCTGTGCGGCCTGGCTGGGCGCCTTCGAGGCTCTGGTCTGTGTGCGGCTCCTTCCAAGCAGGTCCAAACCAGTGCTAGCTTCAGAGATGTGTCCAGGCAGCGTGCCAGATAACCTCACCATTAGGCATTAGGCCCTTCTTGCCAAAAAGCTAAACGCTCCTGCCTCCTCACTGTGACCCTGTCTGTGCTAAAGGTACAGGTCCAATGACCCATTACCCCTGGGGAATGAACTTGCTCAGGACCCCTCAGGGTGCCCGGGGGCACAGTATGGAGTGGAGTTCAGATCACCGCCTCCCAGAACCGAGGCATTGAAGGTGGGAATGGGATGTGTTCACCTAAGTGATCTGTCCAAAGAAGGCAGGAGTCCCAGCTTAGCAGCTGGAAGACATTCCAGAATCGTGGAGTGATGCTGAGAGGCAAAGGTGGGAGAAACTCCCAGGCACGGCTCCAAGCACAAGTCCAAGCAGCCTGTTCCTACAAAGCAGGTCTGGGGCAGCCCCTCCGCACATGAATCACAGGAGACACATTTCCCAAAGGATGAGTCACACCTTGACTAGGGTGCCCAGGAAAGCCTTCGAAGGGCCTGGAGGCTGAACGTGCGGCCTTTGAGAATCTGAAAGCACCGTCAGCCGTGTCACCAGGAGAGAAGCCTCCCCGCCTCAGCCCCCTGCACGCGCTGTCCTGTGTGCAGACCCCAGGCCCTCCTGCGCTCACAGCCTTGCCACTGGCTCTCAGAGCTCTCCCTTTTGGACCTTCCCACCACTTCTCCTCTGTGTTTAGACAAAAAGGGAGAAAGAAATAAAGTTCTTCTAGTGTCTCTTATCTTTCTTCCTGGAGACGGGTGATGCAATGCAGGAGGAATCACCAGACCCCACCTGAAATGAGGGAACCTGTGTACAGGAAGCCATCAGCCTCACTCACCCAGTCCTTGTGGGGAGGGACATATTTCACAGATGTACATTTTCCAGATAAAGTGTCAGCACAGTCTTCCTTAGGTCTTTTTTCTTGAGAATTCATTGACACGGCCATGACATAAATTACTGTGATGTACAATAATGTGGTACTGCCCTCAGTGTCTAGTGAGGTTGAATAAGGCTGGTGTTTTCCACGGACGGATTTCTCCTTTCCTCAGCGGGCTGGACTATAGGCTTGCGATAATTTTTTTAAAATATTTTATTTATTAATTTGACAAAAAGAGCATGCACACAAGCAGGAGAAGCAGGAGACAGAGAGAGGGAGAGGGAGAGGCAGGCTCCCCACGGAGCCTCCCCATGGAGACCAACGCGAGGCTCGATCCCATGACCCTGAGATCATGACCTGAGCAGAAGGCAGATGCTAAACTGACTGAGCCACCCAGGTGAACCGGCCTGTGCTAATTTTTACCGTACCTCCATGTCTTTTTTGCTGCTAGATGGACATCATCATTTCTTGCTGTGAACGGTGTGTCTCCTTCTAGCAAACCGTCCTCACTTTCCTAATGTATGTTCTGGGCATGCAAATGAACTAAGCAGGTTCGTCAGAATTGTGTGCAAAGTCAGAGTTCAGAGGCTCTAAAAAAGGCCTTGGTGGGAGGGGTCTCCAATGAGTGACGTGCATGAGCTTCTAAGCACACTCTGTGTGCCAGTCATTTTGGAAGCTCTGCTCTGCTTACACTGCCTGGCAGCTAGATCAAGGGAATCAGGACCATTTCAATGATGATAAAACTTCAACCCTGGGAAGAAACACACCATGGACTACACTCGAAAGCCCTTCTCTTTCCAGAAAAAAGGAAGGCCAGTAAAATTGTATCTCTTTGAGAAGCCTCTTCAGAAATAAATACATGGACAAGATTAATCCTTGGTTCTTGGGGAAGCCTGAGCAATTTATGAAGATCAAATAGTGAGTAATGGAAGAAACATACCAGCATCATAATTTATAGTTGCCATGTATTTAGTACTTAAGACATGCCAGACATTGTTCTAAGGGCTTTTACAAGAAGTACTTTCCACAAATGCTGTAAGAATTATTATAGGTATTATTATAATTTTATGATATTATTATAATAACATGTTTTCTTATAATTATATATGTATTATTATAACATTATAATATTGTAGGTATTCTAATAATCCCCATTTTAGAAACAAGGAAATCTGCCCAAGGTCATGCATCAGCTAAGTGAAAAGATGGGATTTGAACCCAGGTCTGCAGACTCCAAGTCGGTGCTTTCAGTCATTTTCACTGAAATCCACACTTCATTCCTCATCCTTTGTCATCAAACCACATTCAGCAGAGTGTGCTGCTTTCCCTCCCTGGAGACCCCACCCCCTTCTTCACCCTTTGTGCTCATCGGGATACAATACCCCTTTTCATAATATAGCAGCCCTAAAGGTCAGTGAAAGGCACAGGGTCTGTGACTCCCCCGCTCAACCCAGCATCAAACTACAAAGAGATGGTTTGATTGGAGTCAGGAGTAGCTTGACCCAGCTGGGGAAATCAGGTAAAATCTGAGGAGATAAGCCAAGAAGGGAAAGGCCAGCACTCTGTCCTCCCTGCCAGTTGGCAGGTGTGTGTCTGGGGTTCTGGAATCAGTACCCGCACAGCCCGACTGTGGCTTCTCCCTCAGAGGTATACAAACACTGCCGAGATGCACAAACTGTCTGGACATCAAATTAGCAGTTTCATGAGCCCCACGGAGCACCAACCGCAGACAGCAGCTGGGAGAGGATGGGAGGAGAGGCTCAGGTGCTGGGGGGCTAGGTTGTTCTTTAACACCAGGCTCGGCACCTGGGCCTGAAGAGCGCTGTCAGACCCGAATGCCCTGGAGGAAGTGAGCTGTTGGACAGCATGCTTCTTCCTGGAGCCAGCCTTCTGGAAGGAGAGTCCTGGGGCTATTAACGACAACCTTCTGAATGAGAATGGCAGAGTGCCGTGCCCGTGCCAGGTATCCACAGCGGGACGAGCTGCCAGCTGGCCACCCTGTCTTTTTCCTCTCTCTTCCAGAAGCCCTTGGCATCCCTCCCAACTGTGATTCCTGAGTGTTGCTGCTTTAGGAGCAAGTCCACTGCTGTCCCCGGGCCCCCTCTTACCTTGGCGAAGGTCCGGAAGCCCTGGAGGATGGGTCTGTAGCCCGTGCAGCGGCACAGGTTTCCTGTGGGCCAAGGGGGGGAAAGCTGCATTGTGAGCGCCAGGGCGGGGGGTGGGGGGGTGACTTAGCTCCCGGCTCAGTGAGATGCTCAGTTTACTTAATCTGTTTCCTCTGCCTGGAACACCCTGTCCTCTTCCTTGTATTCCTGACCTCAAACCATCAATCACTTCTCCCAGAAAGCCTTCCTAGACGGCCCAGACTGAACCAGGTGCCTTTTCTGAGCACCCACATGGTGCCTAGTCATTGCCTTATCAGTAACCTTATCAAACTACATTATTAACTCTCTTCCCAGAATGCAAACTCCTTGGGGGTAGAGACTGTCTTTCATCCCCTGGGGCATCCCTGTGTCCCCTGTACCTTGTATAGCACTTCACATGATAGGACTCGATACACTGATTGAATAAATGATGAATTGAAATGGTGAATGGATGGGGAGTCTTCTCTGTTTAATTCAGAGGAACAGACACTTTGTCCAGGCTCCCAGGCCCACTCACAGAAGGCAAAGTGGGAAGCCAGTTCCTGCCCAAGGTTCAGAATCATGATGTGGCCTTTGCAGAATCCTGCTCTAGTACAAGCTGAGAAGCTCTGTGGATTTCCCAAATGATCTCCTCCTGTACCAGCCACCCAGTGCCACCCCATCCCAGCGCAGGAGGACACCCTCAGGAAGAAAAACACTACTGCAGGAGACCCCAAAGGTCTCCAAACCACGCAAATGTTCTTCAAACCCAGAGAGTGCTCAACTCCAGCAGACCTGAGCCAGCACGTTGGGGCCTGAGCCTTTCCTCCAAAGGGCAATTCCTCAACCTCCTAACCCATCCTTGGCTTCCACTCTGGCCCTCCCCTAACCTCCACAAAGCCCATTTGCTATTCCCCATCCTAGGCTGTGGCCTAAGGCCCCTACCTTGGAAGGCATTCTCGATCTCCTCAATGGTGGGCTCAGGCTGATTCCGGAGCAGCGTGTACATGCTCATGACAATGCCAGGGGTGCAGAACCCACACTGGGAGCCATGGCTTTTGGCAATTCTCTCCTAAAAGGGACAGACAACACAGAGGTACATGTTGGCAGAGCCTCTCTCAGGCTCCCTAGACGACCCAGCAGAAGCCGGTCCATGTCAACAGACCATATGGGGGAGCAGTCAGTGCACAAAATCAGTCCTAGTCCCAGCTGTGGCCTTGGTCAGGTCACCAAGCTCTCCAGAGCCAGAGGTTCCTCACCTGTGTGATGACGACCACTCTAGCTAGCACTTATCTCTGGAGCTGTGGTGAGGATTTAATAAGATAATTTACATAAAACTCTTAACATTATTACACCCAGCACATAGTAGATGATCAACCAATGTTAGTTATTCATAGGATAGTCTCTTCAAAGAATAGTGACCATTAGAACCAGAAGGGCTTCTCACTCTCCATTCTCTGCACTGAAAACAGGAGGAAGCAAGCCCAGAGATTTGAGAGATTTAGCCAAGAACACACATGGTGAATGCAAGAGCCGTGTCATGTTCTTTTAATACACTAGCCTGTAATCCAGCTCAACTAGCTTACTAAGAACCAAATGAATGCATTTTTTTCCAAACTAGAACATTGCTACATACTTAAGGGAAGGAAAAGCATGGAGTCCATAAGAGTTTGGAAATGTGCCATATAGAATTTTCTATATGCATTGAATGTCACAGAATTTTCACTCGAACTCTGCAAGATTTTTAGTGTAAGGAGATTCTTCTTGTCCATATTATTATTATTATTATGTCTCTTGGGAGTTTCTCCTGGTACTTAAGTAAAATTGCTAAAGTACTGTATTTCCAGTGCCAAGCATATACATTCATCCATTTATATATATTTACGGAGAATTTGTTATGTGCCAAGCATAGTAAGCGCACTGTAGATAGAGCGATGAAGAAGAGAGACGAGGCCCCCAGTCTTGTGAAGTTGTAGGGAAAATACTGACAAAAGAAACAGGTAAAGGTCAATGCTATGTAGAGATTTAATACAGGCTGGCAGTGGCTGAGTGACCAGGGGCTACTTGCAGTGCTCAGAAACAGCCACTCTGAAGAAGTGACTTTTAGGTTGAATTTAATAACATGACTTAGATCAGGGAAGAGTGTATATGACCTCATTACATTTGTTAAGAATCACTCTGGGGGCACCTGGATGGCATCTGATTCTTGATTTCTACTCAGGTCATGATCTCAGGGTCATGGGATTGAGCCCTGCACTGGGCTCTGTGCTGAGCATTGAGCCTGCCTAAGATTCTCTCTCTCTCTCTCCATCTTCCTCTGCTCCTGTCCTGCTCTCTCTCTCTCTCTTTGTCCCTGATTTTCTCTCTACCTCTCTCTCTCTCTGCCTCTGTCCTGTTCTTTCTCTGTCTCTCTAAAAAAGGAAAGAAAAGAAAACAATTACTCTAGCTGTGGGTAGGGAATGAATAGGTTACAGGGGACAAGAGTAGAAACAGGGACCAGGACACAGTGGTCCTGGCCAGACAGTATGGTGGCTCAGACCAAACAGTAACAGGGGAAGGAGAATGAAAATTTTATAGGGTTTGGAAGTAAAGTGGATGCCACTTCTGGATGGATTGGGTGTGGGGCAGGATCCATCAAGAATCAAAGGTGACTGACTCCTGGGTTTTTATCTTGAGCAATTGGGTGGATGCTTTTGCCATTGACTCAGATGGAAGAAGACTGGGAAAGAAAGGGCAAAAATAGGGTCTGTGAAGTTTGGAGATTATACATCTATACAGGGATGTCAAGTAGGCAATTGGAAATATGAATATAACCTCTAAGGAGAGGTCAAAGCTGAGGATACAAAGAGGAGTGCCGTTGGCCCTAGATGGTACTGAACCTGCCTGGGTAGAGAGTGCAGATGGAGCGGGGAAGGAGCCAGGCCCCAGCCCGCAGGGCACTGCAGCAATTAGGCAAGCCTAAAGCCAGCAGCCGGCACCAGCTTGGAGGTGGGAGGAACATGAGCAAAGCCTAGTGTCATAGGAACCACAAGAAAACAACAACAACAACAACAATGCACAAGGAGAAGTGGAATCTGGTTCCACAACTCACCTGGAGCCAAAATAAGTGCATGGGAAATGAGAATCTGTACCACTGGAAAGGGAGAGTTTTAGTGAATTATTCACATGTGATCCCTGTGCTTAAACTGTTCTTTCATCTGCTTGTTTCAAAGAAAATTACAAGCCCGAATTAACCCTCTCACATCCCCGGCAGGTTGGGCAAGTTTAGCAATTTCCCCTTTTGCTGCCTAAAAGAAGCCCTAGGGGTGAAGCATCAAGCCCTCTGACGTCACGGGGCTCGCTGAAGCCGCCCCTCCACCCCCAGGAGTACAACCAGCTTGCTCAGCCCAAGGCGCCGCCGGCATCCACATAAGGTGCCCCAGGAAGGCATGATCTGAGCAACAGGTCTCCTCGTGTGGCCAACGGGCCGGCCTCTGGCACCTTCTGTGACTGCAACGTCCGGAAGAAGGCGTCCTGCCTCAATTTCCCCATACGAAGAGCGTTGGAAACCATGGCCCTTCCTTCCCACAGTACTCTGATCCTGTTTGCTGCCATGCTCCTAAGCATCCTGAGCATCCTGATCCTCTCCACAAAACCTCGCAGACTACTGTAAACTCCGTTCCTATACCGTCAGAATAAAAGCTTTGGTCAGACCCTCCTACCCCTCTCTATTCTCTTGTTAAGCCCTCGGGGTTAATGAGGTTAGAGACCTAGCTGCCCTCACCTGTGTCACCTGCAGGTGGCGCCAGAGAAGAGCAATGGAATTACCATTGGAGGGAGCAGGGAGTAGGTGGGCTTTTTAATCCAGAGCACAGAGGATTTGGAATCTTGAATCTGCCACCTCGGAGGTTTCCAAGGCACACACGGGGTGTGTGGGGTGGGGATGCTGCTGGGTGAGGCGGCCCCTGGTCCCCACTCTTTCCAGGTCCAGCAGAGCCGGACTGCTCTGGCCACCAGAGCTGGAGGCCTCCTGGCTCCCCGCAGGATCGCAGGATCCTGCCTTGTCTCACCCACCCCCACAGGAGGGAGCTTCAGGCTTGGGGCCTCGTCTTTCTGCCCCACAGTCCCCAGAGGAGAGGAGAAGGAGGTGAGGGACATGGCTGGGCCACACTGCGTCCTGCCCAGACAGTATACTCAGTCTCACAGCCCAAAAAAGTAAGTCTGCCGCCCTGGCATGAGCCTCCCTGGCCTCCAATTACCTGCACAGGATGCAGCCTGGATTTGGTGCTTCCTATTCCTTCCACGGTAGTCACGGCAACATGATGCAAAGAGCAGATGGGGGCCAGGCAGGCATTGGCAGAAAAGTGGCTGGAGCCCTGGATTAAGGTCATTCCATTGTCCACTCAGGCCCTCGGAGACTTTGAGATGCATTGTGTCATTACCCCTCCGTGTTACATTCTGGTCTCTTCCATGGGTGTCCTCGCCTCTCTACCCAGGACTCTGGGCTAGTCACAAAGGAAACTCCCCCACCCCCACCCCATTGAGGCACAAGCCCCTACAGAGTCTCTGAGCTGGAACACGAGGGCCAAGGTCACCACCAGCCACCTCATACTCAGCCCAATCCTGGAGGCTGAGTCAAGAGGAAATCTCTGGCAGGTTCCAGGCCCAGTTCTTGCTCATCTCTCTGCAGGGCCCTTCCTTAGCCTCTTCAGTTTCAGAACCTCCAGTCACTTTTGTTTCTCTTTGTTTCTCTGCTCTCACCTCCTTGCCTTCCATCCTCTGTGGGGGAAAGAGGAGGGAATATGAGACACCAGCCCCCTTAAACAGAGCTTCCTGATGTCCATTCACCATTCATCCATTTATACAAGCAATATCAGTTCCTGAGGGCCAATCATATGCCAGGCACTCTGCTAAGGGCTGAGGAAATAAAGGTAAGATGTTCTTCAATAGCCCATGATCAACCCAGGAAAATGTGTGAAGCAAGGGTGAAGATGCGATTTAAACCGCTTATGGTGTTTCAGGAGAGCTGAGGACTGGTACTATGGGACCAGCACAGATGAGGAGTACCTCCCCCATTCTTGGGAGGTCAAGGAAGGCTTCCCGGAGGAGGTGATATTTTGTGCAGTCCTAAAAGGCTATCACAAGTTAGCCAGGTAGAGAAGTCCTAGAAGAAAGGACATTCAAGACTTGGGCAACAGCTTATACGAGACCAGGAAATGAGTAAGTAGAGAGTGTCAGTAGTTCATAATTGTTCCCGCAAGGATGGAGTGCTGAGCCCATGGAGAGAGACAACTGGAAAGGAAAGATGAGCCATACCATGAAGGGCCCCAAGCACTAAGCACTTTAACCCACAGGCAGTGGAGATTGGTTGAAGGATTTCATGGGATTGGAAATGACTCTAGATCTTAGAAAGTTCACATGTGCATGTACACACACACACACACACACACAACCTGACCCCTGCATCACAGTCCTTGTATGGACAATCAGCCAGTAGGCAAAGGATACACGATCTTGTTCTGGAAACGATCGTACTTGGAAAGCATCACGGTACAAGCCCCACAGCCCCCTTCTCCACAGCCCAGCTTGGTCCCACTCAGCCGCACTGGATGGTCAAGAGTTAAGGAATATGAACTCACAGAAGAGTCTTTGCTGGGCTGCTGGGAAGTTTGTGAGCAGAGCTCTAAGTATAGAGACATCTATTTTTTAAAAGATTTTATTTATTCACAAGAGACATAGGCAGAGGGAGAAGCAGACCCCTGTGGGGAGCCTGATGTGGGACTCGATCCCAGGACCCCAGGACCATGCCCTGAGCTGAAAGCAGACGCTCAACCACTGAGCCACCCAGGCATCCCTATAGAGCCATCTATGGCCAGTCACAGGCTCAAGCCCCTCAACCTGGGGAGGCAGCAGACCCACACGCCCCCCTCATCCAGAAAGTCTGCACTGTACCCCTGAAGGCAAAGAATGGAACCATCTCCCCTGCACAGTTGAGGAAAGGCATCAGGGTCCCATCAGACAGCACCCAAGTATTCCCCAGGACTGGAGCCCTATTGCTCTCCAATCCTGGAGATTTTTCTTAGCATCAAGGTCTTCTTGGCAGGGTCTTATAGGCTCCCCACCCTGTGGTCACACTGGGCAGGTGAACCAGGCTGAGCATGTGGGGCAGCCCTCACCTCAACCCAGCTGGGTGTCCAATGAAGCCACTTAGGCCAGACAGAGACATTGATACGTTCTGGGACTACTGAGTCCTGATTTGTCACCTTGGACCTTTTGGATTGATGATGCCCAGGAACCAAAATCAGGGTTGGACCATGAGCTTCTGAACATCCACCCATAGGATATGTGAGCAAAAATTAAAATGAAGATAATCTTGAAGGTCGGGGACAAGTATTGGAGCCATCGCTTACATATACTTGCAGAAACAGTCTGATAACTTTAAGTCTGTGAATGTGCCTATCAGTAATAGGCTTATTCTAGAGAACAGCACTGACGGTGGTCCCTTTCCATGAGATACATGGTCTCCCTTGCTGCGTTTCCCACAGGCTGCAGGCCTCTGAGCCATCTAGCTATCTACCAAAGTTGGAGGTCATTATCGCTGGTCACTTCCCTCATCTGCAAAATGAAATTAAAATTCATCACAAATTCTAGGTAATTCAATGGTTTGATTATTCAGTCATTTGAGAAATATTTATGTTTTACCTTTAATATGCTGGAATTAGCCTCTTTAAACAATGATAATAGCATCTTATACTTGAAAAATACTTATACCCATGTGCCCATTTGATCTTCACAATAATTTCATAAGCAGGTGTGGTAGGAGCTCCTATTTCCCCTACAGATTAAAACTAAACAAAGCAAACTGAGGCCCAGGGGTTAACATGAGCCCTGCAAGGCAACAGTCACTCAGGTCACCTGGTGTTAGGGCCCAAGCACAGTCATCTGACTCCAGATGTGGGGGCTCCTCTTCACCATGTGGCTGTATCTTTTAAAATACATCTGGGAAGAGCTCTCCATATCCTAAGTTATTCTTCTCGCTCATCCAAATATCTGCTGTTAGCAGCAGGTCAGACAACCTGGAGGCACATGGAGACAAAGGATAGTAGCCCAAAGTCTAGCAAAAGCTTCTAGCCTGAGGATCTTTTTGGAAGCCAGTGTAGAAGTCAAGACTGGGGTTTTGTTTTGCTTTCCGACAACTCTCAGAAATGAACTCTTGGCACGAACAGCAAAAAGCCACTTAATCTTCATTTACGTGAAAACTTTCAGTTTCAGATTTCATTTGAAACTTGACCTTTAAACTAGCAATTGCTACAATCACAAACATGTGAGGCTCTCAGGCCTTCAAAACTTCATTAGAAAACGAATGTTGGTGCCAACCAATCTCTGAGAATGTGCCTCTTTTCTCAGACCCCTCAGGTAGAGGGGCTGGAAGTGGAGTCCTGTGTATTCTCCTGATCCTACTGAGTGATTCCACTTCTGCAATAGAGCCACCAGGTTCATGTGTCATGAAACTCCAGACCTGCCCTCTCTATATAGAAAACCCAAGACAAAATACACCAGAGCCAGATACCATCTGATAAGAGGTGAGTGAACCAAAGGTAAGGCTGTGGATTTCAGGCTTGTTTCTATGGGTACTGATACAATCGTCTGCTGTCCTAAAATATGTCACTTGAATGAGCCACTGGATATCCCTGTCTCTGGGAGTGAGACGAGTTTGTTGACAGAGGTCAGGATGAGCATCATCCCAACAACCGACCCTGAAGAGTTTCCAGTGTGTGTGGAAGGTTAAGAGCATGGCTCTAGGCTTTAGTCTGGGCTTTGCCAGCATTTGCCGGGAATACATGAGCAAGAAGCAGGTCCCTCCTCATGTGTCAGCTTCACTTCCTCCTCTGTCAAAGGAATTGCTGTGGGGGTCAATAAGATTACCCATGAAAATCACCTTGAACTCCACCTACACGTAGTAAATGCTCAGGTGTCCCCAGTCCCTTGTCTCCCAGTGCCTGCCATCTCCACAACGGATGATACCTCTGCACAGTTCCCCAGCTCAGGCATCCTTTCCCCAACAACGCTCCTTCCTCTAACATTCCTTCCATCTTCGCAGAACTGGAAAGATTCCCCAGGAATCCCCAGTGATTCCCCACTGTGGATCATCATAGATCTGCTGAGGAAGGCCCACTCCTCCTGAGGGGAACAGCCACAGAGTTTAGCAGGGCTGATGAAGGCCTTTCACAGCCACTCATTTTACAGGTCCAGGATTAAACCTTGGTGTTACTAGAGTCCTACCCGGAAGAGATCTTAAGAAACATCAAAAATAATCCTCTCATTCGATGGTTGATAATTTTATACCTGGAGAGCTCAAATGGCTTCCCAGGGTCACACAGCTGCTGAGTGCCAGAGCTACAACTACAACACAGGTGTCCAAGCCCTACTGCAAGGCTGTCCTCCACACTTCACAGCATCCAACCAGTCACTAGCCAACGACAAAGGGTCTGGAGAATGAATCCCCCCTGACCCTTCCAAACCCTCATCTAAAGTCAGGATACATTTTCTTCTCAGGTAGGCCAAAAGGGTTGTTTCTGGATCTGCATTTTTCTCCACCACCTATAAGAACAAAAACAAAAGAAAAATATATCATAAGTATGCTTAGCCATCGTCTCACCCCAAAATCTGTGAAGTTAATAGGGATGTGCTCAATAGATCATGAAAATGAAAATGTTATTCTTGATGATTCCATACGAACGAACATCATAACTACAAGCCAAACTGTGAGCATGCTGATATTTCCCAATCCTAAAATTCTACATGAATGCTTAGCTCTGGATCCATCTCAGAGGGCTCTGGTGTTGCACCTGGCGTGTTGGCTGACCAAGGTTGAGCGCCCTTCAAATCAAACATGTCAGCTCACTTCCAGGTGCTGGATCACACCACAGAGAGCTAAACATGGCAGTAGGCAGATCTCTGGCTGTGCCTCCTGCATGTACATTCTCAGTGATTAGAGGGCCAGTCTGTTAGCCTGGGCTTACAGCAGAGGATTATATGTGTTGGGCTATCAGAGCCAACAACATAACACATGCCTCCTCTATGTCAGGCATAGAGGAGAAATCTCAACCCACAAATGGTATATTCAAGAAGATGGAAAGGTTGTTTACAAAGTGAGGTGCCAGTTTCCGATGCAAATAGTCAAAGGAAATCCACGGAAAACTCTTTCGCTACTCAGACTCATCATACATTATCAAGGGTAATAGGGTTAGGGTGACTGGAATGGTTAAGGAGAGAGAATATATTACAAGAGTTTCTTTGGAGCAAACAGCACTATGAGTATTACGTCTTCCTAAGGTTGAGGAGAGGTATGTGCCTCACACCTCAAACTCGATGAGGGGGCTTCCATAGCCCTATAGGTGAAGCTAACATACATCCTCTGTAGGACAGGAGATATGGTGGTCTGGCTAGAGAAAGGCTTACCAGAGAAGCCGAAGAAGAAATGGTACTGTTGGGATTGGTGTGTACTCCCAAAGTCCACACTATGAAGTGTTGGCTCTAGACCTGGTGTAGGCAATGTGAGAGAGCAAACTGGCATGGAGGTGTTTAAATCTCCCCCAGACACTGACTGTGGAAAGTTTGGCACCTCCAACAGAGTCTGTGTGGAGTGGACTTCCCAACACTAGAGGATGAGAAAGAGCAGTCTGCCAGAGAAAAGCATTCCCCCTGTCATGAGACTTGCAATTGAATGTTCCCAGTGGTGGGAAGCCATCTTACACCGGCACTGATTAAATGAGAACTTTCTTGCTAACTCCACCTCTGTATCCTGAATTGAGACTGTGTATGAAAACTTAGATGTGACCACAGGATTTTTTGTTCATTAAAAGCAATCTAGAAAGTCGTGAAACCACCAGAATTTGCCCTTTGAAGAAAGTTTACAGGAAAGTAGAAAATCAAATGGAGTTTCCTTTCATGATTACACTCCACAAGTCCAGTTTGTTCCAAGTCCCGGTTACAGAGCTCACACAGGAAGTTACTTCTTTTCTCTTGGAGAAGTCATAAATTGCACAAATAAAGATCCCTATCACTTTGCTTGCAAATGACAGGAAGAGGCTCTTAACTTACTACCTTCCCCCTAAGCTATTGCTTCTTCTTTCTTCCAGCTCAGCTTTCATCACATCAGTCCCTTGCTCTGTGCCTTCGGTGACTTCCCACATATTCCAGGTAACATCCAAGTTCCTTAGGCTGTCTTCATTTTCAGCCTTTTCTCCTAGATCTCTGCGAACCTGGTCTTCACACTCCAGAGAAAATACAACATGTGCCTCTAACTCTGTGCCTTTGGCCATTCCGTTCCTCTTCCACCTGCATCTTGACTTAGAAGACCCCAAACGCTTCCCTGGCAAAGGTTTTTTATATCACCCCAGCCAGGAGTGGTCTAACCTTCCTTGCATTCGTAGAGAGAATGGCTGTGCCATTCTCACAGCACAGCTGCAGGGTTGCCCTGGCCAACTCCATGGTACCCTCTCTGAACAGGACACCACAATGGATATTCCAAAGGACAGATGCTTTGTGGGTATATGAGCTGAGGAAATACTGGGTTCAGCAGATTGTTCTGATAAAACTTAAAGATCAAAATAAATACTAGCTCTAATAGATTTTAACCCACTAAATAAGATTAAGACTTATGAGTCCAAAGTGATAACTAATAAATAAACAAATTGGAAGAAGGGAAAGTTCTTCTAGGAATGACAACTAATGAATACAGTTAACCATCTTGCAATCAGTATAATAATTGATCCAGTCAAGAATCATCAATGGGTGCTAAAACTAGCAGGTGAAAGTTTAATGATCAAGACACATAGACTCAAAGTACCTTCTCACAGATTATTTATTAACTATAAAAGTTAAAAAAGTAATCTTACAGTGGAGAAAACTGATGGACACCACTTTAACCAAGTGATCCAAGTTCACATTGGGGAAATAATGTGAATAATGGGGAAAATAATTTCCCCTCTAAATAATGGGGAAACTGACATCTTGTGTCTCCCAATGTAATGCACGGAGGAACATTTATCACTTCTCTGGCATTCCTGCCCCAAATGCAGACTCTGAATCCAATTATAAGGAAGCATGACACAAACTCAAAATGAGAGATATTCTAAGAAATAATGGCCCATTCTCCTCATAAACATCAATGGCACAAAAGACAAGGAAAGTTAAAGAGCCGTTCCAGCTTTCAGGAAATTTAAGAAATATGGCAATTGACTGTATGACCCTGGGTCCTGTGGACTGACTTAGGGGAAAAGTTATAAATGATATTATTGGGGAAATTGGAATATGTTGCAGAAGGGCTATAGATTAGATAATAGTATTATATCAACACTGGATTTCCTGATTTTTATAGGGACTGGTTCTATAAGAATACTCTCACTCTTCATTTAAGGCGTAAGAGGGCATGACATTGGAAATTTACCCTCAAATGGTTGGGAAAGAAAATTTTATATTTTATGTATCTATTTCTATTAACTATATACGTAAATAAATATAAAAAATTATTTAGGTACTTATATACATCTGTGTATCTACATATATATATATATATCTGTAAACATATCCATATATATCAAATACATGTGTGTATCACATAAACACCTGTGTGTGTGTGTGTGTGTGTGTGTGTGTACAAGGAGAGAAAATGAGAGAGATAATGATAAAGCAAATGTGGCAAAATGGGAACAGTTGGTAAATGTGAGTAGTCTTTTGAGTATTTTTTTGTATTCTTCTTGCAACTTTTTTGTACATTTAAAATAATTTCAAAATGTAAAAACGTTTAAAAAATAAATTTCTTCAGTAGAGGATTTCTAAGGGCTTTTAATACTCGTGCCTTCATTCTATCCTCATTAAATTGGGCACCTGCTATGTGCCTACATTGTGCTAAGTAGTTTAAGAATATCTGAAAAGAGGGGGTGCCTGGGTGACTCAGTTGGTTAAGACTCATGATTCCAGTTAAGGTCATGATCTCATGGGTCATGGGATGGAGCCCTGTGTCACGTTTCATGCTCTGCAGGAAGTCTGCTGGAGATTCTCTCCTCTGCCCCTCCCCCCACTTGCAAGTGTGCACATTTTCTCCCTCCTCTCCCTCTCTCTCTAAAACAAATAAATCTTCTTTAGAAAGAGAGAGAGAGGAGTATCTGAAAAGAGCATTTCATGAGATTAGCTTTCTGTGAAATACATTTTGCAATTTATTACTTTGCCTAATTATAATCTATCTCTTTAACTGGTCCATAAGGTCTCGAATGGTAGATGCCTGGCCTCTTCTTTAGAGATCATATTAATCCAATGCATACGACCCCACAGGCACAGGCCTGGGAGGAGCTCATAAATGTGAGTGAGCCCAAGCCACTGTGAGGCTCTCTGTAGCTGCCACCTGCTTCTGTGAGGATCACCCCTGGACACCTTTAGCTGTACTTCGCACATCAAGTCTGCCAGACTCCTCCAGGTGCTGCGATCTCCACTAAACAGAGAGTGACTGCTGAGAAACTCTAGACTGCTGCCCACCAAAATGACTGTCACTACAATAATACCAAAATCCTGGGCAGCTCTTCCTTTCCCTCCAACTTTGACTCTAAAACAGAAAACATGGAAACGATGATCATCAAGGCCCATCACCACCACAGAAGGCCCCTGAGGTATTTGATCGGTGGCATCTTATACCCTCTCCAGGACCCCAGTTGGTGGAGACAGAGTCCTAGACTGCCTGAAATTGGAAGAATAATAGGCTTACATTGCAGAATGAGTCACCAACAGCTTCTTTGGTAACTTATCCGCACAATGTCCAGTAACAAAAGATCTACGTCTAGTAAGATCTTAGAAATAGAAATGGAAACAAACTTACTCACAGCTGCCTTGATCTGGGAATTCCTGCTTGGTCTTGTTTGCAAAGCATAGCTTTTACCTTATCACTCCTTGACTGCCTCTCCACCTTTCTAGTAGTTTCTCAAGAGGCCACAGGTTTATAAATTACAAACATGAGTATGCATCACAGAAATTGACAATAGTAAAAGCTTCCAGAGATAGTAGGGTCTGATATGACGATACCATCTAAAAATTTTAAATTGCTTTCCCTAAAGTGGAACTAAAATTCAGGGAGAAACAGCTTTGCCAAGCCAGATTTACCTTGAAATATTCCCATTCAGGTCCAGTGCATCACAGCACGTCATCCCTAAGGAAGAGCAGAACCTTGTCCTGTCACACACGAATTGATGGCATGATAAATAATAGAATCTTAGAGTAAAATGTGGCCTTCAAAGTCATTGAATCCAGCTTCCCACTCAATGTAAAAATTGCTTAGAAAAATTCCACAGAAGATGCTTTGTATGAGTAACACTTCTAGAAAGTCAACTCAACTGTTTCTTGAATCCCTCCAATGCAATCACTGGATGCACAACAAAGTTGTTGGCAAAGCTGGATGCAAATGTCTCACGACCGTCAGTCAACAGAGAAACTTTGCCTTACCTCTTGGTTTGCTACCAGATGCCAATCCTGAAAAGACGTTGACATGGAGAAACACACCGAATCTGGAAGAACATGGCTGACCTTATCCTCAGTGCCTCCCAGTGGCACCACTCACACTGAATCCAATGATCTTCAGAGCACTGATGTGCCATGGCTCATGGAATTCCCTTTGCCAGTCACCCAGACACATCCTGACAATTTAAGCCCTGGATGCCCCATGAAACACATTTTAGCCCTTGAAAATTACCTCAAACATTGCCCAATTTCTCAACTCAAAGGTGCCAATAGAGCAAAACAAAACTACCCTTCTTTGGGGGCCCTTTGTCACATTCATCGCTCACACTGTTCACATGGCCATTTATAAGGTGCAACTATGGCTATCCTTTTACTGTCCCTCTCATTCCCTACTGGGGAACTGGAGCAGACAGGAGCACCCCAGCAACCGTGTAGGGAAGGGGCTGGGGATGATGCAATGTGTTTGCACGCTCCCTCCCTGAACCTGCTGTGAAATTTGCAAAGATTCACACCCTTGCGGTGCCCACAGGACTGGTACCCAAGTCTGAAGTCCCTCTCTGCTCCACCCACCTCCCCACCCCCGTTTCCCCTCATACTGATAAAGTTCATCCAAGTAGGCAGTTTTTATCACAGTAAGAAACTTGAAATATTTATATGCAGTACCAAGTGCAGGGAGGGGGAGGAACGTGTCCCTTATGGAAAAAAAAATGTGGCTTGCCACAACATGCCAGTAAATGTCCTCACACAAGTTAGCTGTCACATTTACCATGAAGTACCAAAATCAAAGGCTATGTCCATCTTATATTTTCTTGCTGGTAAGAAAACAAGTTCCTGTTCCTTCTCTCAGGAAAGAGGGTGATGAAAGCCTGGATTAAACACACAGAAATAGAGGTGTGGGGGGTGACTTCCAATCTCATGGAGGAACCTATGCCCCATCTCAGCTTTGAGCTAGTGTCTCTGCTGCTGAAGATGGTGTGGACTTGAATCCCTCTGCTTGCCTGCCTCCCCACGCTCCTCTGCCCCCTTTGCGTCTTGACTGTGTTCCAGCTCTAAGCAGGTTTTCTTTCCTCAGTGTTACCCAAAAGGCACCCACACTTTGAAGGGAGAGAGAGAGAGGAGAGGGGAAGGAGTGAGAGAGGATCTGAAAGAGAGAGAATAGGACACACCTCTCTCCCAGGGAGCAGAGAAGCCGGACCAAAGCCCAGCTCTTTCTCACCTTTTTGCCATTCACGAAGAAAACCAATTCGTCAGCTGTCATTGTTGCCGGTCAGGTCCCTGAATCCAGGTGTCTCACTCCCCAAGAGGCACTAACACGTATTGCTGCTCAGCAACTTGAAAAATACACTTCCCAATGAAGTGAAACTTGGCCGGCCAATGGAAAGAGAGCAGCCTAGAGCTTCAGGGCACAGAGAGTTCTTGGCAAAAGCCACCAGTTTACATAATCAAGGAAAATGCAAACAATCATACATAGGAAGGCACACTCCCAACATCTGTCACAAAGAACACAGACGAAAGGCCCAGACAGATACCAGCCAGGGGATGACCTGTGTGGTCTTCAGCACCACCTTCAGGGAACCTGCTTCGTCGCCCCCCTGCCCAAGGCAGAGAAGGAGGAAGGGCTGTGGGCAGAGCCACAGCAAGAGAAATGATTCACACCTTTGCCCTCTCCACTTGTCATTTTGCCATTCAGGCTTACAGCAACCCACCCCTTACACAGATGCCTCATTCACACACAGCTGGGACGAATACAGAGGTCCCCAGCCCTGGAGCCCAGTGACCCAGAACCAAAACCTGGCCATTTGACCTCAGCATTGTTGTTTTCAGGACGCAGTGGCTTTCATCCTGTAAATGGGCGTATGAATGGCCCCAAGAGCAGAAGCTGGACAGACAAACAATGTATTTTCATAGTGTTTTGTAAGTTTGCCAAGAACCAAAGTCTTTATTACTATTGCAAATGTATTATTGATGACACAACAAAAATTATCCTGTTAACAAACCAATTTTTGATATTTTTCTTTTGCTTGTTTCTCTCAGGAAAAGTCCCTTAATGAGTTATCAGAGTAACTCATGAGAATATTTCTAATTGTCAAATAAATTAAAACACCCACCCACACCTTACGGGCCCAGGCCAAGTCACCCGGAGCTGCAAACCTTCCCCCTCCCAGTATCCTTTCCCTCCTGGTGTAAACACACACGCACACTGCCCACCTGGGCAGCTCCGTGAGCTTTGTGTGCCCAGCTGTGCCTCCCCACTTGCACATACATGCACACACACACACACATTCCCTCTTGTCCTCTTTAGTCTTAGAACAACCCATGTGGCTACTCAGCCAGCCTCTCTGCAGTGGGTCACTTCCTCCAGGCCCCTCGCAGTCTACTTGGCGAAAGAAGGAGTCTTAGGCAGATGTACTTGGATAGCACCAGCTTAGCAAAACCGCAGACTGCCCGGACATTGTCAACACCATGCCCCCCTCCCTCCATACACTTTTATTTAAGCAGGAGATGAGATCTCACTTGTAGGATCACCAAGCGTCCCTGACTGGTCCCAACTCTCCTGGTTGAAGCATGGAAATTGTGACAAATCTCTCAGTCTAGGGCAATGGAGGATGGTTGGTCACCATAAAAAATGGTTCTTAACTGGGGGATTGGGTAGAGTAGATATTCCCATGTCTATAGGTTTCATGGTCATGACTAAGAGCTGCTACTGGCATCTAGTAGATAAGAGGCCAGGGATGCTACTAAACCCCCCACAAAGGACAGGACAGCGCCCCACAACAAAGAATCATCTGGTCTTAAAATGTCAATAGACCCAAGATTGAGAAACCCCGCTCTAAAAGGAAGAGGGAAGAAGGAGGCAGAGAGAGGAAGAGAGGGGTTGGATCTGGGCAATGTTTCGTAATAGGTCAGTACTCCCTAACCGCACTCACTCCTCTGTGGTGGAGAGGCTTTTCCTCTATCCACTGATCCACCCAGTTTTGCAAGCCCTATACTGCCACACCTCCTCCCCCCCACAACTAGACTCTGGCCAAAGTCCCAGGAAACATTCGATGTCCAGGTGGAGGGCTGAGGAAAGAGCTTGGGACGTGGGGGGTTAGATAGTCTGGCTTAAATCATAGCTCTGGTACTACTGTGAGACCTTTGACAAAAATCACTCTCTTGGCTTCCATCTTATCTATGAAATGAAGTTGAATGCCTACTTTGTAAGAGTCCTATCTGGTAAGAATGAAAGGAGACATAGTTTAGGCAGCTGAACTTCAGCCTCTTTCTCTTATCTGGAGGTGAAATTCCTCTCTGTTATTGTGAAGCATTAAAAAAAAAGTGAAATATTTAATAAGGGTTTATATATTGTTCAGATTTTATATCTGTGATAACTGTAGTAACCAGTTTATTTCTATAATATTGAGATTTGGCTAAACATTGACTTTGTATGATTACTCATTATTTGACAAAATATTGGTGAACTTTTCCTTCTCTGTACTTTTTCAAAATGTTACAAATTAGAAGAAAACAGTCTAAAATAAGCATTTTCCCCCAAGCTAAAGACCTCCTGTAGATGCTTTCAATATTGAGATGAATTCACAAATTTGGGTTGAATTAATGGGATTTCGTGGTTTGGGGAATAGGGCAAGTCTAACCCTACATTATATTAACTTACTCTGTTTTTCCTAAGCAATGTCTTGGTTATAATAGGCACTGTATTGGTGTGTGAGGTCTTAAATCCGAAGAAAAGCCAAATAGGCCCGGAGGACTCCTGGACAGAAGCTTCTTCCCTCCTGGAACAATGCTTGCAGAAAATTCCTGGGATAACACTCACAGGAAATTCCTGGAACACTTGCAGGAAATTGCTAGAGCTAAGAATGAAAAGATAGCAGAGAACAGAGTCTTTATTTCTGGAACAGTGAACTCCCTTGGGGTCAAGCACTCCCTGGAGGAAAAACAATT
This sequence comes from Vulpes vulpes, assembly GCF_048418805.1. Lineage (NCBI taxonomy): Eukaryota > Metazoa > Chordata > Mammalia > Carnivora > Canidae > Vulpes > Vulpes vulpes. The sequence continues at coordinate 86,767,319 of NC_132787.1, read as the reverse complement.
CAGGAGAACTTTTGGAATGTTCTCCAGAGGCCTGGTCAGGGCCCGGTGACAGCTGTCGAGCCTTTCCTGCTTTGGAGCTGATGTTTTGGTGAGCAGCACACATCCTGGCAGCTTCTGGTACGTCCTGGCAGTTCCTGACATATCCTGCAGAAGACTCCTGCCAGCTCTGAACCGGCTTTGGCTGCAGTGCTCTTGGGGGCTCCTTCCCTTCCTTGCTTTACATCTGAATTTGCATTTTTACCTGTACCCCACAGCATTTTCTGTTCATTTTCTTCACTCGCAAAAAAGTTTCACTTAAAAAGGAAAAAAATCACTTTTCTTTCAGAATATTCCATTACTCATTTTTTGGTGTTTTTTGTTTTTTTGTTTTGTTTTGTTTTGTTTTCTGCTAAGTTTGTTATTGTTTTTTTTTTGTCTTTTTTTCCTAGGCTTAGTTTCTCTCCTACAAAGGTCCATGCTGGATAAAAGATTTTGCTGTGTTCTCAGAGCATCACTGCGTGGCACCTCTCTTCCCTTGTTCTCCCAGACATCTAGATTATTAACCAGCCCTAATCATAGTTCTTGACACCTGAGTAGCATAATATGATTTCATTTGATCTTTTAACAGCCCTGCAAGATGGGCAGGGAAGTAATTATTATCTTCCCTTTCTAGACAAAGAAAATGGGGGTCAAAGAGGTTGACTTGCCAACAGTGTCACAGCACATTAGCCTCCTTCCTACCCACTCCCTAGCAGAGAAATCATCTCTTTGATGGTTCTTCACTAACTGTGGAGCATAAACCCAGGATTGTCAGCATAGCATTCATGGCCCTTCTCAGTTTATCCCTGGTGCCTAGCATAGTGCCAGGTCTGCAAGAAGGATTAATAAATGCTTACTGGATTGAGCCCACAGTGCAAGGAAAGAGTTGAATTTTCAGAAATCTCTAAGCTCCTTTTTCTTGACTCATCAGATTTTTTTTCATATAGTTAACATGATATTACATTGGTTTCAGGTGTACAATATAGTGATTCAACAACTCCAAATATTACGCTGTGCTTTCACAAGTGTTGCTACCATCTGTCACTGTGCAACACTATTACAATATCTTCAGCTGTGGTCCCTGTGCTGTGCCTTCCATCCCTGTTGTGCCCAAGATTGCGAATCCAAGAAACCACCAAGGAGCCGACAGGATGCAAACACCTGAGGGTTTATTTACAAACTCAAGCTTGGGTCCAAGTATACCCAACACAGTGGAGCAGGGACTTGGACCCCGAGGTGGGTTTCAGCTTAGTTTTATGGGCTGGTCTAGGGGACCTCCAGAAGGGGTGGAGGAATTTCTCAAATTCTGTTTACATTCTGATATGGGGCTTTCAAGGGCATTGAGCTCTGCTCTCATTCTGATATGGAACTTTCTGCCACGGGCATTGAGCTCTGTTCTCATTCTAATATGGGGCTTTCTAGGGCGTTAAAAAACAGCTGTAAACTGTTTTTTCCCTGTAACTGAAGGAATGTAAATTTCAGCTCTTATTCACAGGGGCCTGGGATGGCTGTACTTGTGCTAACGCTGAACTTAAAGTGGAATGGCCTTAATTTTCTCGGCCTCCACAATCCCCCTAACTTACTCATTCCATAACTAGAAGCCTGTATCTCCCACTCCCCTTCACTCATTCTGCTGTCCCCCTACCACCCTCCCCTCTGGCAACCATCAGTGCTCTGTATCTGTAGATCTGATTCTTGCTTATTTTTTAATAAGCAAGAATCAGTTTGTTTTTTAGATTCCACACGTAAGTGAAATCATATATTTGTACTTCCCAATCTGACTTATTTCACTTAGCATAATAGCTCCTGACTTTTTTTTTTTTTAAGATTTTATTTATAAGAGAGAGAGTGAGCAAGCATGAAAGCATGAGTGGGAAAGAAGGGCAGACAGAGAGGGAGGAGTAGGATTCCTGATGAGCAGGGAGCCCAATGAGGGACTCGATCCCAGGACCCTCATATCAAAAACAGAACTTTTTCCCATCATTCCATGTATTATTAGCAACATTTAATTCCTTCATCAGCTCCTTTCCAACTAACCTTCTTTCACTGATATTAGGTAACCAGCATGAGGAACCAGGTTCCTCAGCAACAAGTAATCATTTATTACTATGGAAGAAATCAACACTTGATATTCTATACACATCTAGGAAGTAGATCCTTCTAGAATTAAGAAGCTGATATTATTGAAAAAGAGACACAGAATCAAAACTAAAAGCATCTGAATTTCAGCCTGGGTCAGTTACTACATGCATACAAGAGCTCAAGGAATAGAAAGAGCCCAGGAGCAGTTTAAACCCACTTTATCTGTCTGCATCTATTATGCTTTTGACAATGTCTTTTGTACTCAATAAACTCCATAACCCTGGAGACCTTTGTGGTGATGACAATGTGTGCCCCTCAGAACACAAAGTAAGTTCTCTCTTTCTAATTCAAGGTGCTCCAGCACAATTCAGGAAAGAGAGTCCTTACTTCTGGCTCATGCAAAGGGTCAACTCACATTTACTCTGTAGACAGTAGGCCTAACAAGTAGCCACTGAGGAAGATTATTTTCACAATTTGTTTGCACCCTCTATGCCTCTCACCTGACTTTTTTTCATATTATCATCTGAAATACTATCTAACATAGTCCACTTAACATGTTTATTACTGCACCCATTCTCTCCGTACCCAACAGAATGTAAGTATGGCACACATGTCTACCGTTTCACAAAATATTGATACCCTCCTCCTCTAATGAAGAGTTTCTGCTGGGAGGTCACTGCCCAGCCAAGAGCACCGTTTCCTATCCTCTTAGAGGTGAGGAAGCCCTATGACTGAGTTCTGATAATATAATGTAGGTGAATGTGATGTTCACAATATCCAGGCTCCCATTCTCTCTGTCCCACTGTCTGATCATTAATGTCAATGCCCAGGGTAACCTTGGAAGCCACACATTGAAGATGGCACAGCCTCCCGTCAGCCCAAGTACTTAAAAAAGCACAATGATCTGAGTGCTCCCTTCTCCCACCCTCATAGCTGTTGGGAAGGAAGATTTTTTCCCTCTATCCTTCAAAGTGCTTCTAAATGGTCCAAGAATTAAATTGATAAGAGACAGATAAATAGGAGAAAAAAACAAACAAAAAAACCCCCAATGTCTCTTTGCCTCCGGGTACATACAGGGAGGGTACCTTTAACGGGGATGAATTATTTTCTGCTTTCTGGAGACAAAGGATGGGATCAAGAGTGCAGTCAGGTTCTTCTTGAACTGGTTGTTTCTTAAATAACTTCAATTTAAAATAATCAGTATGCCAAAGTGGTTCATTTTAGGGCAGACTGCCCTTGGCCCCCACATTGTCTATGTGACCTTACAGGAACAAGAAATAAATTTGTATTGTGCTTACCCACTGCGATTTCTGGGTTTGTCTGTTACAGCACCCGTTATTACATGTGCTAATACAGTAAGTTCCCCAAGGGCAGAGATGTCTATCTGTTTTTTTTTTTTTTCAGTGCAAAACATTACATGGACATGATAGACACAGTATTTACTAAAAAAAAATACTTGTTGAATAATGAATGAAGAACAAACGCATAAATGTCAGCAATGCCAGAACCTAGTTTTAATTAAAGGCAAGAAAGCATGGCTTAAATGTCTGATTTGGTCCGCTTGCAAAGCTGCATGTACAAATGATGCCACCGAGAACTATGGGTTCCTGAATAAAAGATCTGTCATGCCCGAGTCCTGTTTAAGTGGACTTAAGTGTCCTCATCCTCAGAACCTGTTTTAAAGATGAGCTTCAGAGCAACTTCTACACCGGGCAATAGTCACATATCCATTCATATGTCACTTTTAACAGGACTCTGCCATCTACTAGGCACTGTACTGAGCATTGATACTAACTACAGGGTCAGAGAGGCCTAAAAGGTACTTTATTGTACCTTTTGGAGAATCCAGGATTTCTGAGCCAGCGCTGCAGTCCCAGAACTCACTCTCCTTCCTAAATCAGCACTCCCCAGAGCAGAGATGCCGAAATCAGACTTATATATTGATATTTTCAAAGTTGTTATCATTGAAAACTTGAGAGCTTCCTTCAGCCCTCCCAGGGCCCTCACAGTTGTCTCTGGGAAGTCATCTCAGGGTACAGGCTCTACGGGGGAGATCACCTGCTGTTCCCATTCTAAATTTGTCCTTGAACCAGAATGCTCTACAGGAACATAGTGTTGCTAATCCTGTTATTTGCTTTTTCTTTTAAAAAGGAAGGAATTCCTTCTCTTCTGGGGGAAAAATAAAAGATCCCATTAAACCGCTGTTAATACCCTGAAGCATACATACAACCCCAAAATGAAACATCATCTCCAGAGTATTCAGGGCCAGAAGGCAAGCTAGCCACCTCAGACTTGTTCTCTAGAAGTTCAGGTTCCTGATGCTCAGGGAGAGGATGTGGAAACCCGAATGGCCTTCCACATAGAGGCATCCATCCCTCACTATGGTCTGGTCCCTGCCTGGACAAGGCTGTCTGCTGCTGATGGCACCTACCTTTCTTGCATCGTAATTCTGGAAGTGGCCTACCCTTCTCTCCAGAGCCACGAAGATCAGTTGATCTGAGGTTTAATATTTGAGATCTTAGCCATCCACGAGTAATGCCCAAGTTTCAGGACCTAACATTTGCCATTTTTCTGAAGCCATGGGTTCAAATCTCATGAGCTCACAGCCCGCCCCCCCCCCCCGAGCCCCCGCCCCTAGCGCTTCTCACTTAGTGATCTCAGGGGCTGCTTATCTTGTTAGCTTTGCTTTTGTGTATTTTACAGCAATGGGGGAAATTAAAACATCACATCTCCTTACTGATTTAACAACTCAAAGGTCATTTAAGAGAATATATGGCTCTTGCTATAAATGCTGCCATGGGAGGCCTCCAGTTCTGAGGCTATTCTACTAGCCAAGGCTAAATCATTTCCACAGTGAGAGACATTTTGAAGAGGGCAAAGATTTATGAGGACGCAAATATGTGTCAGGTCCTGGGCTCTCATTCTATATGGATCTCATTTACTTTCTACAATACCCCCATGACATAGATATAATTTCTTGTTTTCTATATGAGGAAGCTTTCTGGGCTCAGAGGGGTTAAGTAACTCACATGTCTGGTAAGGGGGAACCAGGATTTGAACCAAGTCCCTCTGAGTCTACAATCTTCTGATGGCAATAGAGAACAGAGCCTAGGCTTTCCTAGCTTGACACCTCCCCCAAAATGGCTCTTTTACCCTTTACAGGGTTTGGAGGTAGGGGAGAAACTGCTTCCTTAATAAAGCACTCACTTCACACTGAGGAAGAACCAGCAGTGAGCAATAATCTTAAGAGAATTAGGGCAGCAGAGGATAAAGCAGCAGGAGTCCGGCATCCCTGGGGCTGAGGCGAGTGGCCTTTCTACTGAAAAAACACACAGAGATGCTTTAGAGCTGTTTTCGCTCTTACAGTCCATATAAAGTGCTCCAAGGACCAAGAACAGCCAGTAAACAGAAATCAGGCATCTGACTACAACAGCACTGGGACATTCTGGATTCCCAAATAAAATGTAGTCGGCAACAAAGTATAGGGAGAGAGAAGAACCAGAGTGTGGGAAGTGAATCTGATCTCAGCTGTCATCCATCTAACACTTTGACCCAGAAAAGGGCCCAGGTCCCAGCCCCATCTGCCAGGAGGAGCAAGATGAGATGGAACCCGTGCACTTCTGCCACGGGTCCCCACAGACTCCCAGGCCCGGGGTGTGCAGAGACAGGTGAAGGCAGGAACGCTGGTGCAGGCTGCACCCCAGCAGGTGGGTTTGGCTCCTTTTCTCTCTGGAGAACCAGAGGGATTGCTAGACTCAAGAACCTATGGGCCTGAGGGGTCATATATAGGGACTAAAATGTTTCCCTCCGTATTCCAGGAAGTTACCGAGCCTATCATCATAGACTCAAGACATAAGTGGATGAGGAGGAGGACAGAGGACCCAAAAGGAGGGAGAGTAGGAAAGGATTACAAGGATAGGGGGCAGACAATCGTAAGCATGGTTGCCTCGGGGACACTCTGTGGCCTCTTGGCAGATGTCCAATTCCTGTGATTCTTGGCTGCCTCCTCTTACCAGTTGAGTGGCCAGAGAAGAATAGGTCACAGTCCTTAGAGACCTGGAATGGGCAATTGTTGGGACTCAATCACTCAGTGTTTTCCCTATACTAAATGTTCTCTAGTCTTCACTTCTATCTTCTTATCACCATTATTCTGAGAATCTCATGTGGAAGTAAGAACTGGCGTGACAAGAATCTCGTGAATTCTACAGCCCCAACAGCCCCAACAGCCCCATCGATGATGCCAGTGAAGCAGCAGCTTCAGGAAATTCATGAAATACCTTGCTGGGAGCTAAATATGAGAGCTTTCCTGCTGGGTCTGTGAGCAGAGCTTGGGAACTTGTCCTCCCACCACTACACACACACAACACACACACACATATACATAAATATATAAAATGTATGAATATAAAAATCTTTGTATATATAAATATAAAATTATATATACACATACATATTAAAATCTTTTTCCTAGACAAAATTTTGCAAGCCTCCTCATGCCTTTGTTATGAACAGACAGAAGTCCCACTCCACTGGTCTAGAGATTTTTGGCAACCATGCATTGAATTGAGATGAGGCCACTGAAAGTCCAGTAGGAGACAAGAGGCTCAGGTGACAGCCTCAGGATCTTCTCCTCTCTCTGACATTTTTTCACAAGACCCTTCCCATCTGTAAAATTCCACAGACCCTCCCAGTTCTGAGAATGCTTGGGATAATGATGCTGGGACTTTTTTTGTGGCTGGGGGGGAGGACCTTGTTTCCAAAGACAAAGCTTGCCCAAGTGTGCCATGACTCTTTTTATTCCAGTCCTCTGAGCCTCGCCCATCTCTGAGCAAGTTGTCCCTTGCTGCAAGACACTCCCATTTCTTGCCTAAGATCAGTGCAGTCCAGGAAAAGAAATTATTATCAGGTGATGGAAGCACTCTCATTTGTTATGCTTTTTATTTGCATACATAACTGTTCAGGCCAGTATTTCCTCCTGTGGATGATCCTTGCATTGTCATCCTCTCTTTAGCATTTCACATTGTGAAATGTTCACAATTTTTTTGTAGCATTACAAAATATGTTGTCAGCCTGAGACTCTCTTAAAAGATCTGTTGGTGGATGGAGATACCAGGATGTTTCTTGTTGGCAAGGTCTGGTGCTCCCACAAACTCTACCTGGTAACTGATGGCAGGACTCACCGAGGATAGAAGATGACTCATCTTGGCCCCACCTCGAGGCCAGGTGAGAGATGGCCCTGTCCTAGAGCTGCCCCAGAGAGCTCTGCTCTGGCCTCCTGGTGTTTCTATTCCTCCACACTGGGTGAGAAGTCCTTTGGGCCTAAGGAAAGTAAGCACTCATAGCCTGCATCACTCCCCTCTACAGCATGCCCCAAATATCCAGGTTCCCATCCAACTGGCTCCCAATTCACATCCAAGACTCAACCTCACCATTTCCCTTGGCCTAGCCCTCCAAAGGAAAGCCGTGCTCCTGGTAGACTTGCCCCTTGGCTCCTAGGATGTGCCAGCAAGACTCACCTAGGCCCAGCTTACCTAACAGCCTCATTTCCAGCCACCTGACCCATACAATTCATTTGTGGCCACAACAGGCTACTCTCTGCTCCCTGAACTCATCACCAAACTTCAATGCCTTTGCCCACATCATTCTCTCAGCCTAGGCCTTCCTTTCCCCACCCTTTCCCCTACTGAATCCTTTAAAGTTCAGCTCAGATGCAACCAGTTCCTCCAGGCCCAGAGCCTCAGACTCACAGCCACATCTGGGACAATTCACTGTTCCCTCATCTGTTTCCATTGTGTTGGATGCCTACCTCTGTCATGGCATATAACACAGAAATCAAATCTTGCTTATTTTGTATCCCCAGGGACACATGGTAGGGATCCATAAATATTTGCTCAGTGACCTCTGCATGGCTGGGGGAAGCAGAAGGAAAGGGACTCATTCTACCCACATGGTTTGCCAGAGTCTGTTTCCTACCCACCCAGAAGAGAAAGTCATTCTGATCTCATGTTTATTTATATCATTACTCTTCTCCTCTTTTCTTCCTTTTCATTGTGATTGTCACCGTCCACTATGGTTTGTACAGCATTTTGCTTCTTTTATATACATCACTTTATGGTATCCTCAGAAATACATGACATCATAAGGCCCATTTTCAACTGAAGAAATTTCATTTCCAAATGAAACACAACTTTTGTTTTCACCTGAGATTGAGCAAGCAGCAGTTTGAACTTGAAACCCAGCTTCTAATTCCAGAATCAGTGCACCTTCTACTCTCCTGGATCCTTGAGATGATGACTTGAGTGCCCATGATGTCCTCATTACCGAGAAGATCGGTAGATCTTGGGAACTGACCAGGTCAGAGATCTAGTCAACACTGGATTTGGACAAAAAAGGAAGAGTTAGGGCAGAAACCCTTCACATCCATAAAACCCACCACCAACAACAACCACCAACAATGAAAATTTAGATACTGGGATTAAGTAAACCCCAATTACCAGAAATGCTGGTTTAAGTGAAGTAATATTTTCCAGAAAACTATAGGTAATATGGGAATCACTCATGGTTTAGAGCTCTGCCATTGCTGAGTGCTCTCTCATGAGCAACATTTCAAAAGGTTTTGGAAAGAACTTTTATTAAAGGGACGGAAGTAGTCCAGAAATGGGTGACTAAACACTATAAGGGTGAGAAAGGAACAAATGGGAGAACTGGTCTGGCAGAGGACAAGGAAGGAATCCAGGAAGTAACTCAAAGAAAGCCAACTCTGGGCAGAGGGAGGGTGAGCTGGGCACAGCCACCCACTCCTGTGGTTTCCAGCAGCACAATGGCAACCTAACTACACCAAGCCAGGTAGGTCAGTTCTGGCAGAAAGGGGTAACATCATGGGCTTATCTGTTCCCACTCCAGAAAAAGTCCTGGAAAGCAGAGACAATCTCCTCTCATCTTTCTTCTGGAAAGGAGTAGGTGCTCTCCTGGCTGCTAGAGCATGACCTCCTTTTCCCTCCAGAAGATTTTCCAGGCTCCCATGTGCTCCCTCAGGAAGCAAATGCTCCCACACTCAAGTCCCTTTCTGCTTGGACATGGGTGGGGAAGCTCTTCCTCACTCTCACAATGCGTAGGAAGTGGCATGATGCTGTACTGGCCTTTGTAGAATGAGATAAGGAATACGATAATGCCCAGCTTCTGTCAGTAAGGCCAGCTTTCCAGGGTATAAGAATAGGGTATAAGAAGCAGATATCAACTCAGAGAAGCAGTAATTGGCATGACCTGAATTAAAGAGTCCAACTTTGCACCTGTTTTCACACGCCTCCTACCTGCCTTGTCCCTCAGCAAGGACTTGGAGATTCAGCCCTTTCCTACCAAGCATCCATAGAAAGGAAGGGAATCATCAGGGAAATACAAATCAAAACCACAATGAGGTACCACCTCACACCAGTGAGGATGGGGAAAATTAACAAAGCAGGAAACCACAAATCTTGGAGAGGATGCGGAGAAAGGGGAACCGTCCTCCACTGTTGGTGGGAATGTGAACTGGTGCAGCCACTCTGGAAAACTGTGTGGAGGTTCCTCAAAGAGTTAAAAATAGATCTGCCCTACAACCCAGCAATTGCACTGCTCAGGATTTACCCCAAAGATACAGATGCAATGAAACGCCGGGACACCTGCACCCCGATGTTTCTAGCAACAATGTCCACAATAGCCAAACTGTGGAAGGAGCCTCAGTGTCCATCAAAAGATGAATGGATAAAGAAGATGTGGTCTATGTATACAATGGAATATTACTCAGCCATTAGAAATGACAAATATCCACCATTAGCTTCAACGTGAATGGAACTGGAGGGTATTATGCTGAGTGAAATAAGTCAATTGGAGAAGGACAGACATTATATGGTCTCATTCATTTGGGGAATATAAAAAATAGTGAGAGGGAATGAATGGGAAAGGAGAAAAAATGAGTGGGAAATATCAGAAAGGGAGACAGAACATGAGAGACTCCTAACTCTGGGAAACAAACTAGGGGTGGTGGAAGGGGAGGTGGGCAGGGGGTGGGGGTGACTGGGTGACGGGCACTGAGGGGGGCACTTGATGGGATGAGCACTGGGTGTTATTCTATATGTTGGCAAATTGAACACCAATAAAAAGTAAATTTATAAATTTAAAAAAAAAGGAAAGGAAGGGAATCATGGAGGAGGAGGACTGGAAGCTTTGTTGCTGAACAAAGCTTAACACAGCACAGACAGGTTATTCAAATTCCCACCAAGAACTTTCCGGAAGCCTGAGTGACTGCAGGCCCTGAAACACCTGGCAGAGCCACCACATAGCAATTAGTCACCCCTAAGAGCTGCAGATCAACTTCAGAACAGACGTGGAAGCAGCAAGTGGAGCAATGGGTGTCTCTGTCTGAGCTGCAGGTGCCTGAGGATGCCCCAGCATATCCCCCTAGTTATGATGTGTCCTCCAACAAAAGAAGTCCACAATTAGTTCTGGGAAGCATTCTGGGGAGAGATCTCACAGCTGGCCTTCTCCTCTGGAGCACCCTACTGTGCTCACATGGCCACTAGGCAATGCCTCAGACATCTGAAGCATCCCTGAAAGGACTGTCCTGGGCTGGGAGTTCTGAATTCCCAGTGTCCCATGTAAGCCCATCACTGCTCATGCTAGAATCAACCAACAGAAGTAGAGGAAGGTTTTGCTATTTTGATTCTCAAAGCTTGACCCCTGGTTTTTTCTATTACACTTCTAGGAACTAATTTTTATCACATAGTAACTCCTTCCAGGAGATTGAAAAATATCCTTTAACACCAGGCCAGTAAGAAGAGCTTCAAAGGGAAGAGATTCTAGGGATGAGATTTAGAGAAGGAAACATTAAGAGCATAGTAGTGGTATATGCAGCATCTCTAACATACAGTGAGGGAGAGACAGAGAGACTGAGAGACAGAGCAGAATTCAAATATTTGTGTTCAAATAGCAGGTTCTCCATGCACACTCTCCACTCAAGGGCAAGATCCCTATACTCTCTGAGCCAGAGTCACCATCTGCCTAATTGAGATCATATCTTCCTTACCTGGTGGTTATAAGGAAATAATCTCATTTCTCAGGAAATGTCTCTTCAACCAGAAGTTGGAGCTTGGCACTATTTCATAGGGTATTTTTTTAAGATTTTATTTATTTATTCATGAGAGACACGGAGAGAGAGTCAGAGACATAGGCAGAGGGAGAAGCAGGCTCCATGGAGGAAGCCCAAGGTGGGACTCAATCCCAGGACTCAGGGATCATGCCCTGAGCCAAAGGCAGATGCTCAACTGCTGAGCCACCCAGGCGTCCTTCATAGGGTATTTTAGCCACTTTCCCAAGAACCTCCTGGTCACAGGCAACTATCAATAAGCCAGTGACATCAGGTAAGTAATTCCTAGGAGAAAGGCCCTGAGTCCCACACTGAGGCACACCATTGACCCCCAGCAGACAGGGACAGAGCAGGGACTCCTCCTGGAGGAGGAGGAGGCCATACTCATGGCCTTGGGCCATACTACCTTAGTAAGTACACAAAGATCCTTCACCTAGCTGGTGGGAAACCAAACAGAAATGATACTAAGGGGTCTCTGACATCTAGGACTTCCTTGTAGCCAGGTCCTAGCCCAAAAAATGCAAAGGCAGCAGTAAGGATTTGGATGAGAGTCAAGGCACCTTTATATCAGGCACAGATATTCTTCCAGGAAATTTCAGTTTCTCTCTCTTCACCAAGTCATACATAATCTAACCTTTACATTTTGTTCCTGATTCATTCCTGCTCCACTCCATTTGGACCTGAAGGCATGACTTCTGAAGCCTAGAGAAACATGACCAAGCTAAACTCTCTCAGAAGTGATGCATGTCACCTCTGTTCATACTCAGTCAGCTGAAGCTGTCACACTAGCCACATCTAACTTCAGGGAAGTGAGTCTCCCAAGCAGCTGAGATTGGGTTAAACTGTGGCCACAATCAATTCCCCAAATCTCAGTGGTTTACAGGCAATTTATTTCTTGCTCATGTGACATGCTCCCTGAATATCACCTAAGTCCCTGGGGCCTATGCTAAAGGAGCAGCCCTTACATCAGACATTGCCATTCTCATGAGATAATGAAAAGAAAGTTTGTGGATTGATGCCGTGGCTCTAATGCTTCTCAGAAGTGGCACACCGCCCTTCCACTCAGGCCAAAGTGAATCCCATGGCCTATATCTGATATCAGAGAAATATAATCCTTCAAAGAGAGAGGCAACACAGATCAGATGAGGAAACCAGATGAGGAAGCCAAAGGGTCGGGAGGTATAATCATCTCATCACACAGAGGCGCACAAGACATCAGGAGCCGTAACCTAATCTAACATAGTAGGGAAAATACAATCTTACCTATAACTCAACAGTGGAGGAGAATGGAATATTACTGAATATCAGAAATATCCATCATTAGTGGCATGGTAAATATAAATACAGAGGGCTGTAAACTAGCACTTTGTAGGAGGGAATGATATATCTTGCCTGTATTAGGGATTAGGGGACAAGGAATAATTACAGAAAAACAAACAATTGAAACCAGTCCAGGGATGGAAACATTATCATTATTTATATTATAAACAATAAATTCATTCAACAAATATTTATGGAGTGTCTGCTATGGGTCAGGAACTGTAATTACTGATACACAGTGGCGAACAAAACAAGTGTGGTCTCTACCGTCATGAATATTAAACATCTTTGGAGAAAACTGGCATTAAGTGAACACACACACAAATAAACACATATTTACAAGTTGGGCTGTTACAGTAGAAAATACCGGGCTGTCAAGAGACAAAAAAACAGACAGAAGGTGATATTGGAACTAAATGTACTGACTTGGAGGTAGCTGGGCAAAGAATGGTGGAGAGAATGTCCCATGCTGAGTGAACAGGTTGTACAAACTCCCTGAAATAGGAGAGACTGGTTACTCTAGGTACTAGATGTGAAGTGGGAAATCAGTATAGTGAATAAGTGGAAACACATTTCAGGAGGAGTTTGTCAAGGAAAGCTACATTATGTGGGGCTTTGAGGCCACACAAGGGGTTTAGGTTGTGGGATTTTTTAAAATGATTTTTAATTATTTATTTGAGAGAGAGAGAGCACAAGCAGGAGCAGAGGGAGAGGGAAAAGCAGACCCTGGGCTGAGCAGGGACCACCCCCCTTGATGTGGGGCTCTATCCCAGGACCCTGAGACCGTGACCTGAGCTGAAGGCATATACTTAACTGACTGAGCCACTCAGGCATCCCTTAGGTTTTAAGTGAAATACACCATGGAGGTGGTAGTTTATGGGTAAGTGGGGGACATTATCCTATACTCATTTATCTAATCATTCTGGCTGCTACATGGGGAATGGATTAAAGGACGGCAAAAAATGAAGCAGGAAGACCAATTGGTAGTTAGGCAGGAGTCAGACAAGAGGTGATGGTGGCCTGGGTTAGATCTATGAAGAAGGATATAGACATGTCAGTAATAATTTCAAGACATGTTTTAAGGACAAAATCCATAGGAGTTTGTGATGAATTAGAATATGTGTTGGGGGAGGGGGGCAAAAGGAGAAGGTAGCAGGAAATATGGAGCTAGAGTTCTGCTTCGGTGCAGTTTACCCAAATGTGGAAAACTGATGGAGAGGTGGAAATGGGGAAATTAGTTGTTTACTTAAGGCATATTCATGCGGAGCCTTCTGTGAGCCATCCAAGTCAGAAACACCAAATAAGTCATTGAATACAAGAGTCTGGGGACCAGAAGAAAGAGCGAGGTTACAGATAATCATTTAAGGGTCATAATATGTAAAATATGAATACACGGGATGAGGATTTAAGGGGAGAAGAAGAGGGCCGTGGACTGCTCCCTGAGGAACTCAAGTGTCAGAATTCAGACAGGGGAGGAAATATGGGGGTGTTGGCAAAGGTGTCTGAGAAGACCAGTCAAAGGAGTGTGTGTCATTGAAGCCAAGAGAAGAAGCTTAGCATTTCAGGGAAAAAGGTGGTGGTTGATAGCCATAGAAAGTTCCAGTAAAAAAAGGAAGGAGAAATCACCACTGGCTTTGGCAGCATGAAGGTCAGTTTCTAAGGAGTGGAGAGGGCAGAAGCAAAACTGAATACACTGAAGAAATAATAAAACATGAGGATGTGATGCAGACAACTCTTAGAAGGGCAGCTACATAGGGAAGCATGAGTCATGCCAATAGCTGGAGGAGAGCAGAACAACAAGAGTAGGTATACAAATGTTTGAATTTTTATTGGATGGATCCAGCAGAGAATGAAGGGTTAAAAAGAGCAAGGGCAGAAACCCTAATAAAAAAGCAAATCATAGGGTAGGATCTGAGGGTGCCAATAGGGAGCCTGGCTTTTAAAAAGACTGGGAGAAGTGGACACTTCCTCCCAGACACAGGAGAGAAGGAAAGTGGTGTGGTAATGCCACCAGGTGTTTGGGTTTGGTAGTGGGAAGACTTGGATTACGTGCTATTTGGGTTTTCTTAAAAAAATACTATGAGCAAAGTGTTTAGCAAGGAGGAACACAGTATGGAATGAGTGCAGCTAGAAACCAGAGAATAGTCCTTGAGGAGAGCGAAATAAGCTTATGTCAGCAGTGAGGCTGGAAGTCACAAGCTTAGAATAAGATTGGTCATCACAGAACTAGAGTCACATCAGTCTACTCGACTGTGGGATTTTGGCCCAGAGACGCTCAGCTGCATGCAGGTAGGCACAGAACAAGCAGTGGCCTGCTTTATGCGGGGTGGAGCTGCAACGGGCAAAGGGAATAGAAGGAAAAGAGGCAAAAGAGCTGAGGTTGTCTACAAGGAAGCAATAATAATATTGCAGACTTTATCCTGGATAGAGGGAAGTGAAGAAATAGGAGCTGATTGATACAGAAGAAATGGTGAGGCCGTCGAAGTGGAGAGCTTGACAAGGTCAAGGAGAACATAATCCCAGAGTAGGATGTTTGAATTTGTGATTTAGGAATTGGTGCAATTTCTGGTGGTTACCAGAAATAGAGTCCTTTCTTTCTTTTTATTTTTAAAAAAATTTTTTTTTTAAGAGAGAGAGAGCATGCGGGAGGGGGTTGGTGGGCAGAGGGCAGAGAGAGAGAGAGAATCTTAAGCAGGCTCCACATCCAGCCACTGGGCTCAATCTCATGACCCTGAGACCACGACTTGAGCTGAAATCAAGAGCCAGATGCTTAACCGACTGACCCACCCAGGCGACCCTGATAAATTTTTAAATTTTGTTTCAGTGTAATTTATTGATTTTTTTGTTGTCGTTGTTAATGAATTTTGTCCCATTTACAAAAACTCTGCCCACTCCAAGGTCACAAAACTATTGTTTTCTTATAGAAGCTTTCTGATTTTAGCTTTTGTGTTTCTGTATATGATGTATATTAAATTAATTTGGGGGCCTGCTATGAGCTAGGGCTGGGGTTCATTTTTTCCATATAGTAATCTGGTTGTTTCAGCACCTTTTGTAAAATAACTCATATCCCATTGAATTCCTTTGGCAACTTGTTAAAAATCAATTAACCTTACATGCGTGGGCCTATTTCTGGATTTTCTATTCTTTCCATTTATCTCTTTGTCTGTTCTTATGCCCATGCCATTTTATCTTAATTATGTTAGTTTTATAATATCTTAAAGTTAGGAAGCAAAAACTGTTCCTTTTCTAGATTGCTTTGGCTATTCTAAGTGCTTTTTCTATTTTTATGTAAGTGTTCAAACCAGCTTATCAATTTCTACAAAAAAAATCTACTGAGATTTTGTTTGGGGTTATATTTCTATAGAACAATTTGGAGAGGATTCACATCTTTTTTTTTTTAATTTTTTTTTTTTTTGTATTTATTTATGATAGTCACACAAAGAGAGAGAGAGAGGCAGAGACACAGGCAGAGGGAGAAGCAGGCTCCATGCACCGGGAGCCCGACGTGGGATTCAATCCCGGGTCTCCAGGATCGCGCCCTGGGCCAAAGGCAGGCGCTAAACCGCTGCACCACCCAGGGATCCCGAGGATTCACATCTTAACGATGTTGAGGCTTTGGACCATGAACATGGCATATCTCCCCATTTACTTAGATTTTTAATTTCTCCTCACAATACTGTATGTCAAGGTAGAGGACTTGAATGTCTTTCGTTAAATTTATTCCTAAGTATTTTATATTTTTGATGTTACTGTGATTGGTAACGCTCTTAAAATTTCATTTTCCAATGTCTCATTACTGATACATAGAGACAATTTTGTATTATGACCTTATATCCTATGACATTGGTAAATTCACTTGTTCTAGTATCTTTTGTTTGTCTGAGGATAGAGCGTTTTAATTATTCACCTCAATATTTATGCCTTTCATTTCTCTAATTTTTGCCTTATTACATTGATTCTTATCTCTAGAACAATGTTGAATAGCAAGGGCAAGAGTAGACATCCCGCCTTGCTCCCATTCTTAGGGAGATAAGAGCCAGTTTTTATATCTGTCTTACTTCTCCTACGTAACAGTAAGATCATCCAGAGTAGTAATCATGACTTATCCATAGTCGTGTCTCCACCATGCTTGACATAGAAAAGTTTCTGGCATGTAAGAAGAATTTAATAAACATTTATTGATATATTACCTGAATGACGGATGGTGGAAATGCCTCAGGACCTCTGTTTTGAATCCGGCCACATTTGGTGCTGATCTCTTAAAATGAAGTGGCAGCTTATAGACAGCCACTGATAAAAAAATTTTTTTAAAGACTTAATAGCTTCATATGTTGGACCCTGGCTCACGGGTGCCAACGTGTCCCGATGGACGCCCCAGAGACTCAGACCCCAGACAGGCAGATGCAATTAGCGAGAGGGTTTATTGAACGTTTGCGTAAACGGGCTCTCTGCCTCCGAGGAGGAAGAGAGCCCCGATTAGCAATTACAGGTATCTTTTAAAGGTAAAAGAAAAAAAACCCGCTTAAAGACAAAAGAACCGCGGGAGTCGCATAGCATTCAGGTTACCGATTTCTCAGAAGGTCAACATGAACCTATTCAGGGACATTCCAATCAGGGTGTGGGGGGAAATGGTTCTTATCACAAACAGAATGCTTTTTGTTGCTAAAACTTCAGGAAGGCACCTGGATGGGCTGCCTCTGGATTAGGGCTGATCCTACTTACAGGGGGGGTTTCTTCATTCCCTCCTCTTTGTTTGGGCTGATTTTAACCTTAAAATCTTAGGGAACATTTATTTTTTCAGTTTGGAGGGCCTGACATTGTTGAGTTAATACCAGAGCTTGGGTAATAGACAATCTTTCTCAGATGATCTCGAGCAGCCGGTTGAGGATGCAGGGGCCGAAAGTTAGCAGCAGGAGCAGGATAACTAGAGGGCCCATAATGGTAGAGATTAGGGTGGTCATCCAG
This sequence comes from Vulpes vulpes, assembly GCF_048418805.1. Taxonomy (NCBI): domain Eukaryota; kingdom Metazoa; phylum Chordata; class Mammalia; order Carnivora; family Canidae; genus Vulpes; species Vulpes vulpes. The sequence continues at coordinate 86,749,813 of NC_132787.1, read as the reverse complement.
GGAGACTGGTTAAACCAGCTTTCAAACCAGCCCTGCTGGGCCTCCTGGTCCCTTTGTCTTTTATTTAGCCTATCCCTGAGTTTGGCCATGGAGTCCCTGATGACTCCAGAATGGCCTGCATAGAAACAGCATTCCTCTCCCAGGGCCGCACACAGTCCTCCCTCTTTCAGGAATAGTAAATCCAAGCCTCTCCTGTTTTGAAGTACTACTTCTGAGAGTGAGGTGAGGGACTGTTCTAACTTAGAAACGGACTGCTCTAGTGCCCGTAGATCCTCATCTACAGCTGCCTGGAGTTCTAGATAACGTCGTGAGCCCTGGATCAGAGCAGCTGCGCCAGTACCCACCCCAGTAGCGACCCCTAGTCCCAACATAATGGCTAGGGTTAGGGAGACAGGTTCGCGCCAAAAACGGGTGGGATGTTCATTATACTGATTTTCTAGAGTTTCAGCAGGGTGATAGAACATGATCTGCACCATGACACAGAAGTCGTTTGAGCTATTTAGAACCTTAGCTGACACACAGGGGGTGAGGCCTTTGTTGCATGCCCACCAAGTTCCCGGCTGGGGCTCCAGGTAAGAGTCAGTCCCTAAAATCGGGGCGGTAGTATTGCAGAGTTCCTGGTAACCCCGGGTGAGTATAGTTAGCCTTGACAGTGATGTAATCCCAGGAGGAGGAGGGCCTCCCATCCTGTGTCTCCCGTAGTCTCGCACCCCCAATTTTTACAATAGAAGTGTTCCCCCCCTCCACAGGTGGGATTTAGCCTGAGATCTCTGTGGTACTCAGGACAGACATAAAAGGAAAGAGTGCTTAGCATGGCCCTTCTGTCAGGCGTGCCACATTCTCCCCATGGGTCTAATCCCAGTCGCCCTGGCTTTCTCGGTTGGGGGCCCTAGAGGTGTCGAAGTATCCCTCTAGGTCCCATGGGCTGGGGGCCCCTATGGTTAGCTTACATAAGTCAGGATATAGGTTAGGCCACCAGGTTCCCACGGGAGCAGTCTTAGTTATGGACCAGACCTCGTCACCCCCAGACGTTAGTACCTGCCAGGTTAACCTTCTGGGGGCATGAGGGTTACCTTTGGCGGGGGTGAAGAGCGCTAGGAGAGGTAGGAATATAACAACTCTCATTGAACAATTTTTGAAAGTCTTATCTTGAGCGGGTTTTGGGTGCGGTGAAGCTTCCATTGGAGTGGCTCGCCCGGTCCGTCCTGGCTGGCGTCAGCGGTGCTTGTTGATGGGGCGCGCTTGACGTGTGAGGCGTGGACCCAAGCAGCAATACCGTCTACTTTTAGGGCGGTTGGGGTGGTCAGTAGTACAGTGTATGGGCCCTTCCAGCGGGGCTCAAGCGTCCTGGACTGATGTCTCCTGACGTAGATGGAGTCACCGATCTGGAACAGGTTGTGTCTCTGGGGCGGTAAACAGCTGCAAGGGGTTTCCAGATCTGGCGCTGGATAATCTGGAGCGCCTTTAGCCTGTCCTGTAAACCGGGAGTGTTAGCAAGAGGGTCAATAGCAGAATCTAGTAAGTCCGTTACTGGTGGGGGACCTCCATAGAGAATCTCGTAAGGAGTTAGCCCATGGCACGGGAGTGTTCCGGACTCGGAACAGAACCATAAGGAGGAGTTGGACCCAGTCTCTAGTGCCAGTCTCCAATGTCAATTTGGTTAGGGTCTCTTTAATTGTTCTATTCATTCTTTCTACCTGCCCTGAGCTCTGGGGTCTGTATGCACAATGTAATTTCCAATTTATCCCCAGTAATCTGGCCACCAACTGACTTACCTGGGAGACGAAGGCGGGGCCGTTGTCCGACCCTATTACCTTGGGCAGTCCAAACCAGGGGAAAATTTCTTCTAGAATTTTCTTGACAACCACCTGGGCAGTTTCTCGTTTGGTGGGGAAGGCTTCTGTCCATCCTCCTGTGGGCCTAGTGCAGCGGCTCGTGCTGTTTCATCGGCCATCCTGTTCCCCTCTGCTACTGGGTCGTTGCCTCGCTGATGCCCCGGACAGTGAATTATCTACCACGGCCGCCCCGGCTTTACGTTCACCATTTCATAGAAAGCTACTCCCCTCGGTGTACCAGGTTGCTTCAGCATCTGGCAAAGGCTGGTCCGTCAAGTCCCCTCTGGTGCCATGGACCTCGGCTAGGATCTGGTGGCAATCATGCATTAGCAGGGAGGAGGACTCGGTTTCTGGAAGCAAGGTGGCCGGGTTTAGGGATGTAGCTGTTCCGAACCGTATCCGCTCAGAATTCAGTAACATGGCCTGATAATGGGTGACCCGAGCGTTTGAGAGCCATCGATCAGGGGGCTGGCGGATGACTGTCTCTATGGCGTGGGGGGCCACCACAGTGAGGGGTTGGCTGAAGGCCAACTTATCTGAATCTTTTACCAGGACTGCCACAGCCGCTATTATTCGGAGACCTGGGGGCCATCCTGCAGCCACGCTGTCTAATTTTTTGAAAAGTCTGCCACGGGCCTTTTCCAGGAGGAGGCAGTTTCCCAGTTTCTGAGTTAGGACCCCTTTGGCTATTCCTTGGTGTTCATCAGTATATAGCGCAAATGGCTTGGTTACATCTGGGAGGCTCAGGGCAGGGGCGGTCAATAAGGCCCTTTTTTATTTTGTCAAAAGTCAATTGTTGCTCCTTTCCCCAGTGGTAGGGGGTGTTGGATTTCGTGAGAGGATATAGGGGAGCCGCCAGCTCTGCAAACCCGGGTACCCAGAGGCGGCAGAACCTGGCACTGCCGAGGAACTCTCGTAGCCCTCTGGCATTAGTGGGTGCTGGAATCAGGGCTACAGCCTTTTTGCGGCCTTCCGTCAGCCACCTCTGGCCTCCTTCCAGGAGATATCCCAGATAGGTCACTCGTCTCTGGCCTATTTGGGCCTTTTTGGCGGAGGCCCTATACCCCAGTCCTTCCAGTCTCTCGAGCAGGGCCCCCGTACCTTTTACACAATCCTGTTCTGTCTTAGCCGCTATGAGCAAATCATCCACGTACTGCAGGAGAACGAGGTCCGGATGGCCAACTCGGAATTCTGCCAAGTCCTGATGCAAGGCTTCGTTGAACAAGGTGGGGGAGTTTTTGAATCCCTGTGGTAGCCTTGTCCAAGTGAGTTGTCCTGAGAATCCCGTCTCAGGATCTTTCCATTTAAAGGCAAAAATAGGCTGGCTTTGAGAGCTTAACTTTAGGCAAAAGAATGCATCTTTTAGATAGAGGTCAAGGGTCCTTCTGCCTCAGTTAAAACTGAATGTTGAGCTCCCGTAGCAACCAGGAAGGTCACTGGTTGGCCCCCCACTTTAAGGGTTATCTGAGGCTCGGGGGGGGGGCCTCCTGGCCCTGACACCCCTAATCTTCATCCTCTAGGGACAGAACGGGAATGGGCTTCTTCTTAGGTCCTTGCGTTTGGCCCTTCTTTGGACAATCTTTAACCCAATGTCCTTTTTCCTTGCAGTAGGCACACTGGTCTCGTTCAACCCGTGGTTTTCTTTTGTCTCCCAGGTCCTTACTCTGTCCTGACTTACTCTGCCCTGAGCCCTGTACTATGGTGGCCAGCATCCCAGTCAGTTCTTTATTGTGTTTCCTCTCTCTCTCTCTAAGTATACATACGGTAGCCCTCCATTAATCTTTCCAGAAAACCTGCTGGCATCTCATCTTTTCCCTGCACTATAGCACGTACCTTTGCCAAATTGGTGGGGCATCGCCCTGCCCCTTTGAGACCCGCTAGGAGTACCTGGCGATAGAGACGGAGCCGCTCCTTACCAGCAGCAGTGTCGTAGTCCCAGGTCGGGCGAACCAAGGGGAAAACATCCTCGATTTCATTAGGCAGCTGGGTCAGCCTCCCATCCGCCCCGGGGACGTTTTTCTGTAGATGCGCGGTCTCTCCTCCGTGGTGAGGAGAGTCTGCAGGAGCTGATCAGGGTGCCCGCTGGGTCCTGGCTGAGAGACCGGGGCCTTCACCTGCAAGATAATGTCAATATTAAAAGTTCCGTTCCTGGGCCACCCGACGTTGAAAGCCGGCCACTCTGAGGAGCAGGTGACCCATTTTTGTCTTCTGACTTCGACCGAAAGGTTGTGTGCCCGGCCGGCGACTTCTTTCCAGTGATCTAGAGCGAGGCTTAAAGGGGTGGTTACAGTTTGCCCCGCGGGTGTAGAAAAGAGGTGAGCGGGGAGGAGGAGGACAGGAGGAAAGACACAGAACAGACAGACGTACACGAATGACAGGACTGGCGCGGCGGATTCGGATGGGAGCGGTCGCAAACAACGACCCGGGCTCCGTTCCTCTTCCAGACCACTCCGGAGTCCGACTCCGGAGGGGGACCAGGGGTCTCGGGCACGTCTGCCTCCCCCGCTGGTCCAAATACAGAGTACAGCGTCCTGCAGGCACAATACAGACCCGGCACAATACAGACCCGGCCAGTCAGACAAACGGACGAGACAGATATGACAGTTAGCGAGCTCGGTCTTACCTCCTACCGGTCTTAGGATTGAGCCTGGGGCGTCTCAGATCCCGGACGAGCCCCCAAATGTTGGACCCTGGCTCACGGGTGCCAACGTGTCCCGGTGGACGCCCCAGAGACTCAGACCCCAGACAGGCAGATGCAATTAGCAAGAGGGTTTATTGGACGTTTGCGCAAACGGGCTCTCCGCCTCTGAGGAGGAAGAGAGCCCCGATTAGCAATTACAGGTATCTTTTAAAGGTAAAAGAAAAAAAAACCCGCTTAAAGACAAAAGAACCGCGGGAGTCGCATAGCATTCAGGTTACGATTTCTTAGAAGGTCAACATGAACCTATTCAGGGACATTCCAATCAGGGTATGGGGGGAAATGGTTTTCTTATCACAAACAGAATGCTTTTTGTTGCTAAAACTTCAGGAAGGCACCTGGATGGGCTGCCTCTGGATTAGGGCTGATCCTACTTACAGGGGGGGTTTCTTCACATATTGTGAGTTTTATGCAAGTATCTTGTTAGAATATCTAGATACATCCTGGGGAAAGTGATCATTTTGACCAGGAGGCAACGTAAGACACATTGCATTGAGGCAGGATCGTTGAACTCAATGGTCCAGAAAGAATTCTTGAGACATTTTATGGTGCCAAAAGGTGTTTTTATTATTGCATGGGGACAGGACCCATGGGCAGAAAAAGCTGTCCCTGTGACTGATTATATGGGGTTTTCTATCCTATGGAGGTGAATGTGACGTTAGGGACAAGGAAATTGAGTCTATAGGCTCCTGGAGATCTGATTATTATTAAGATTGTGTTTTTCTTATAAATCATTAAGACGGTGACAAACTATAGTCGAGTTTCATATCCTACATGACTTCGATCTTTATTAGCTGACCATTTGTTTTTCCCCTGCCTTTGTTCTTAGGCAGCTACCAGTGCCTGAAGAATGTTATCTATCGTGTATATATATAGATATATAGTAGGGACAGGGGGTCTGCAGGGTGTCAGGTGCGTTTTGCCCTCCACTCTCATCAGCATTACTCTGACTCTGAAATTCTAAGCACACAAAGAACTGTTGAAAGTAGTCAGAATGTTCAGGTTCACCAACTGTGAGCCCCAAATATGCAAAAAAAGAATAAAAACTGGAAAACTAGAATTTGTGGGAGAATAGATTCATCCATCTTACACTTATCCACTAAGTACTGTTATCAGAGTGTTATTATGCTGTGCCCAAGATCGCGAATCCAAGAAACCACCAAGGAGCCGACACCGATGCAAACACACGAGGGTTTATTTACAAGCTCAAGCTTGCGTCCAAGTGTACCCGACACAGCGGAGCAGGGACTTGGACCCCGAGGTGGGTTTCAGCTTAGTTTTAAGGACTGGTCTAGGGGACCTCCCGAAGGGGTGGAGCAATTCCTCAAGTTCTGTTTACATTTTGATATGGGGCCTTCAAGGGCATTGAGCTCTGTTCTTATTCTAATAGGGGCTTCCTGCCCTTGGCTTGGGCTCTGTTTTTATTCTAATATGGGGCTTTCTAGGTTAAACTGTAAACTGTTTTCTTCCTGTAACTGAAGTAAGGTAAAGTTGAGCTCTTATTCACAGGGGCCTGGGATGGCTGTACTTGTGCTAACGCTGAACTTAAAGTGGAATGGCCTTAATTTTCTCAGCCTCCACAATTAAAGCTTTGTCATCAGGTTCAGCAGCAACTGTTGATTCAAAACTTTTGGCAAAACATTAAGTAATAATAAGGTCTACCAATTATTGAGAACTTATGCCAAACACTGTGCTAAGAGACAAAATACCTTATGTCATGTCATCTACCTACACCTGGTAGTAGGCATTGCACCCATTTTACACATGAGTAGATTGAGATTAAATTACTGTTCCCAAACACACAGCTCCTCAGTGCTAGAGGCAAGACTCAAAACAGATTCTAAGTCCATAATATGTGAACTCTACCTCCAAATCCCATGCCATGGTGACGGGGCATCCTGGCCACTCTTCTCCAGACTGCCCTGGAAACTGGGCTCTGAGTAATGAGATCAAGGATCACACCAGTGTGTCACTACTGTGATCCAAAATCTAGACTAGCGCCTCACACTAAATTGGCATTCAGCCAAATTTTGTAAGTGAAATGACATGCTTTCCTCGTGAATCCCAATCATGACCATGATATTTGTCTGTTTCACTTATTAGTAATTGAAATTTTTTAAAAAATATTTTATTTATTTATTCATGAGAGACAGAGAGAGAGAGAGAGAGGGAGAGGGAGAGGCAGAGACACAGGCAGAGGGAGAAGCAGGCTCCACAAAGAAGCCCGATGACATGAGACTCGATGCTGGATCTCCAGGATCACACCCTGGGCTGCAGATGACGCTAAACCATTGAGCCACCCGGGCTGCCCTGAAATTTCTTTTTTATTGAAAAAATCTACTCTAGTGCTGAATTCACCCATTTCTTCTGGGAATTCCAGGTAGCTTATCAATTTTTGTTTTATGTTATGAAACTCTGTTGAAGCAGCTTTCTAGAAATTTAAGCATTTTAAAAGCTCTCTAGAGACCACTTTACTCTTGAAGATGCTTTTTGTCTTACAGTCTGTTTTATTGTTATTGGGGGTTTTTTTGAAATTAATATCTTGTCTCCAGCTTCCTTTTGTTTAAGATTTGTGGGCTTTATCTTTTTCTATCCTTTTTACTTTTAACCTTCCTGTATCTTTAAGTTTGGGGCCTATCTTTTGTAAAAAGCACATGGCTGAATTTTGTGTTAATGTTTCAAAACCATTCTAAGTCTTTTTTAGCTAGTATATTTAAGGTATTTACACTTGATTAATTGTATAAATATTTGGGTTTGTTCCTACCATTTTACTTTGTGCTTTCTTTTGTATATTTTTCCTCCATTTTTTTTTTTTTTTTTTAATATTCTGTTTCTGGTCTGTTTGTTTTCTTATTCCATTTCTTCCTCTTTTCTGGTTTGAAAGTTTTGTACTCCATTTCAATGCTTTTAATGGTTGTCCTCAAATGTTGCCATTGATAGGTGTTTTTAAAACTCTGCCTTCTTTCACTTTTAAATGTTTTCTTTCAAAATAGCTGAAGTTTTAAAACTTCCAGCTTTTCTAAGAACTATCTGTCAAAAGCCTAGCAATAAAAGTAGCAGGAGAACAACAGAACTGTTAAGAAAATTGTTCCTTAAGTGTGAAATACACTGTATGCAAATTGCAGATACTTATAAAACAGGAACTATCAAGACTTCAAAACCTTCATAAGGTAAAGATAGAAACAAAAAAAAACCTTCATAAGGTAAAGATAGAAATGTTGATTTACCAAGAAAAAAAGAAAATTACTCCCTTTATCTGGAAAAAAAAAAGTGCTTTGTAAACCGGAAAGAATTTTTGCAATCTAACCCAAGCTCCTTAATTTAGAGATGGTGAATATGAATTCCAGAATGTAGAAATAATTTACCCAAAATGTCCATTCGTGGGCCTAAGATACACAGTGAAATAATTTCTTTTTCTGCAGCGTTCCTGGATGGAGATGCAGGAGAAAATCCAAGCATGAAATAAAAACTAAGAAAGCAAGATTTTTTCTTACATTAGCCTCTTCACCCAAGTAGGAGTAATAGGTCATTTACAACCCTGAGTCAGGGTAAAGGGAAGCCTCTGGCAGATAAAAAAAGGCAACCTGAGGACCTACTGCCACCTGACTGATTTTTATTTGCAAGTCAGAGGTCTGCAATCTAGGTGCCTGCTGCCAGGGTGGCAGTGGTGCCCTCCATTATCAACAAAATCCAAATGACTTGTTCTCAGGAAGAGAGGTCAGAGGACCTGTCTATACACTGAGAGCTTTTAATTTATGGCCTCTTTATTGAACTAACAAAACACGTATTAATCTCTAGTTGTTAATCATAAAGGTCATTAGATATATCTATAAGAAATTTAACTTCCAAAGTCCGTGAAGAAAACTAGCTATTGCTTTCTAGACACATCTCCTATGCAGATGGGAGGAAGATTAAAATGGTGTTTTCCAAACCAGTATTTTGCAGACTATCAGTTCTAAAAGGTGTTTAAGGGGGTCTCTGAGAAAAGGTGTTTTAGGATCAAAAACACATGTGAAATGCTGGATTAAACAAAGCTTAATAATTTTCAATGCAGGCCTTATCAGAGACTCTACAGTGCTTAGCATGCTTTATGTACAGAGGGTTTTCTAAGCTGATTTGAACAACAGAATCTTCTCTCACAAGTGCTTTCACGGAACATATGTTGAAAACCATGCTTTAAAGAACTGCAAACTTTTGCAAACAGCACAGTATCTTTCTCATTAAGCTTTTTTTTTTTTTTTTTTTTTTTAAGATTTTCCTTATTTATTCACGAAAGAGATAGAAAGGCAGAGGGAGAGGGAGAAGCAGACTCCTCGTGGAGCAGGGAGCCCAGTGAGGGACTCAGTCCCAGGACCCTGGAATCATGACCTGAGCTAAAGGCAGATGCTTAGCCACTGAGCCACCCAGGTGCCCCTCACTAAGCTTTTCTTGTTATTGTGGAAAATACACATAACATAAAAGTTACCATCTTCACTATTTTTAGCTGCATAGTTGAGTGGCATTAAGTACATTCATGTTTTTGTGCAATCACTTCCACCATCCATTCACAGAACTCTTTTCATCTGGCAAAACTAAAACTGTGGACCCATCAAACGGCTCCCCATGCCTCACCCCCCAGCCCTAGCAACTGCCATTTCAGTCTCTGTGAAGTTGACTAGTCTAAGCGCCTCATATAAGTAGGATTGTGTAGTATGTTTGTGACTGGCTTATTTCACTTAGCATAATGTCTTCAAGGTTCATCTGTGTTGTAGCATGTGGCCAACTTTCCCTCCTTTGTAAGGCCAAACCATATTCCATTGTTCCATTGTATGCATATACCACCCCCCCACCCACCCCCACCCCACCCCCGCTGTTGACGGACACTGGGGTTGCAACATCTGGGCTGCCCTGAATAATCTCGCCATGACTCAGGAAGATTTATTTACCATACATTTTGTCTGATTCTATTCATGCAGTTGAAAAAAATTAGTGCAAAACTATCTTTTTCACCCACAAAATTCTTCCTGATGAATTAGGACTTGGGGCTCTGACTAAGGCTCTTAAAAGCCATAGAAAACCCGCTGACAAAATTTCTCCTAGGAACTCTGTCCGGCTCTTTCAGGGGGAGCCTTTGGCAGCCACATAGAACCTTCCAGAGAGCACACATGGCTGTCTCACTATCCCTACTCCCCTGTTCCACTTGGTCCTCTTCCACAACAAGAAACTGCCCATGATGCGGCTTCAACCCCAGGTGGAGAGTCCTCAGAAGCCTCCTGTGGGCACCAGGCAGCCAGCTGTGTGACTTCACCCTGAGGATTTGGGGTTTTTCCTAGTTGGAAGAAGATATTCTTTCATCAAGTATTTAAAACCCTGCAATTAGCTTCTTTAGTGGGATAGAATTTTATTGCTCTCCATCAAAGCTCTTTTAAGACCTTAAAGAACAAAGAGGAGGTGCCATGTGCTTTTTAAAGTCAGAGAAGCATGAATCGGCACAATTTCCTGTCATGGGGGGAGAAAGTACAGGGCTGCTTTTAGGAAATAGAGGAAACTACATTGCCCAGTCAGACAACCCACTGTGGGAGTGAAGGAGTCTAAGAAATATTGGGGGGAGGAAAGCTTCCCTCTCCGGCTTCTGGGAAGTTAAATAAGCACTTTCCAAGAGGCAAAGGGAATATTCAGAAGTTAAAGTGTCTGTTCCAAATGCAGGACACAAGGGTCTAATTGACTGTCTTGTTCTTGTCACCCTCCTTTGCTGTAAGCCCAACTGTGCGGCTCCGGCTGCCCTGATCTGGGGTGCCCCATGCTCTCCAGCCCATCCAGCTGGCACTCTTTTGAGATTTAAGTAAAAGTGGGTTGAGCTTGATCCTGCATAGAAGAGCACTCGGCACTCTCCTACCATTGCTGTTGCTAGGAATCCTTAAAGACTTGATTTCTCCTGGTCTTTGCTTGACCCATCTCCTCATCTCACAGAAGTCCTGCACTCTGTGACATCTTCCTTCCTGCAGCTTTTTTCTTCTCCATTTTGCAACCATCCAAACCTGGAGATCAGTCGCTTTCCCTTGTTTTTCCCAAGCACCACCATATAGGTAGTTGTGAAGAAGAGGGTTTTGTTGAAGATCTTAGAACACTGGCAGAGAGCTCAGAGCCCCCACAAATTCCCCAAGATTGGACACAAAACTTTTCACCTGTCTCCACTTCTCAGCCATGTGCATCTTGTTAGGTCTTCTTCCTCAACATACCTTCTCTCTTTTCCTTAGATTATTCCTTGTGTCTTTGGTAGAAGGAGGATGATGGAGGGGATGGGGGATGTCCTTGCCTTGTTCTTTCTGAGGTTGCCTTTGGACACTCAAAATTCTGCTTTCATTATTTGTGCAGAATGGTTAGCCTTCTTTGATTGATGCCAGCCAATCTAGGAAATTCTCCAAGAGCTACTACTTCATGTAAAATAAATCAATTGCACATTGAGATGTTTTGCTAAATGTAGTCCATTCAGTAAGAGCCAGAGTTTACTCTTCATCATTAATAATAAGCCTACTTTTCCTGATAAGAGCTGATCTTTGTTCAAATGTTGCACACTCTTCTAAAGATAGTGAGGGTTGGACAGAAATTAGCACAAAGTCCTGGGTTAGTCTCTTGCTGGTAGATTGCCTAGGCAGTTGTAATCTAGGTTCACAATGCAATTTCCACCTTGTCTGCCTGCACCTCTGTGTCTTATCTCTGTGCCAACACTTCCCAAATTGCTCTTAGAAGCCCAATGACAGGGACATCTGGGTGCCTCAATGGTTGAGTGTTTACCTTTGGCTCAGGTTGTGATCCCGGTGTCCTGGGATCGAGTCCCACATCAGGCACCCTGTGGGAAGCCTGTTTCTCCCTCTGCCTATGTCTCTGTCTCTCTCTCTCTGTGTCATAAATAAATAAATAAATAAATAAATAAATAAATAAATAAATAAATTCTTTTAAAAAAGAAGAAGAAGCCCAGTGACATTTTTCCAACAAGCATAGACTATAAGGGCTGCTGATTTGGGCCCCTCCCCTGTCCCTAAGGCAAGGTTAAGATGCCAGAGAAAGTGCTAATATTTATATCTTGATAACACACAGGATTGGCTTCAAAAAGATATGCAGTGCCAACAACCAAGTGGGAAATTGCAAAGAGAAATTCTATTCTTTTGTTATAGGCTATAGAATTAAAATCCTGTGGGGTAATTTCTTTTCTTTTCATTATTTTATTTATTCATAAGAGACACAGATTGAGAGGCAGAGACATAGGCAGAGGTCACAAGCAGGTTTCCTGTGGGGAACCTGATGCAGCGGGAGCTGCACTTGCTTGATCCCAGGACCCCAAGATCATGACCTGAGCCAAAGGCAGATGCTCAATCACTGAGCCACCCAGGTGCCCCCATGGGGTAATTTCCAAAAGAATTTTCTTATTGATTCATTTGAGCTCCCCTGCAGTTCTTCACATTTTCATGGTAAACATTCCACCTGATTGGCAGGCAGCATATATAGAGCTAGAAAGAAAATAGCTTCTGTTCCAGGAGGATTTCGGCTCTACTTGTCAACAGTGACCTCATGGTTTTAGGGTGTGACCAGGCCAGGCAAATTCTGAGAGCCTCCAGTGCTGAGAAGATGGCAGAGCTGTCCCTGCCCTCCCTTCTCCTTTCCAAATGCTAAGTGTGCATGTCTGCTGAATCTTTAAAACATTTATTTCTGTGGATGCTCTACCTGCTGGGGAATGTTTGATGAGGAGCAAGATATTTGCATGGTCTCAAAATCCCTTCCCACAAATTATTTCCTAATTACAAAGGAAAAAAATAAACAACTTTACAACAGAGAAACCTGGTGGACACCACCTTAAACCAGTGATCAAATGAAACATCAGTGACACTGGACAAACCAGCATCCTGTGCCTCCTGACACAATGCACCAAGAAGGACACAACATCATTTCAGTGGTGTTCGCAGCAGAAATGCCTCATCTGACTATAAGCATAAGGACACAACAGACAAACCCAAACTGAGAGATGTCCTTCAAAACAACTGGTCTGTACCCTTCAAATATGTCAAGGTCATGAAAGACAAAGAAAGGCTGAGGAGCGAATCCAAATTAAAGGAGACTAAGGAGGCTGTTCAACTACACGCAACCTGTGATCCTAGATCGGATCCTGGGATGGGAGAAAAAAGCAGCCATAATCTGACATTATCAGGACAACTGGCATGAATGAATATGGATTGTGGATGATATCAATGTTAAATTTCCTGATTTGGATCATTGTACTGGGATAGTGCAAAAAAGAGAATATCCTTGTTCTTAGGAAACTCACATTGAAATATTTAAGAGTTAAAGCACATGATATGAACAGCATACTCTCGAATGGTTCAGAAAAATAATAATTTGGGGGGGGGAGGGGAGAAAACAAAGGGAACAATTGTTAAAAAGAAAAGCGTATTCCAACTGTGATCTTTTCTGTTTGGTTTCAGTTTTGGTTTTGGTGTGCCTACTTTGCAGGTTTCCTGAGCACATATTTAATCTGCCTGTTTCAGTAATCTATCCAGGTGTCTGCCAGCAGCCCCAGACTGGTCTTCTGTCCCTTCCAACCTAGAACATGGTATAGCTTTGTCAGCGCTGGGATTAGAGTGAGGCAAATGAGGCACTCCGCCTGGGCACATTTAATACTATGGTGCCAAACAACAACACCACCAAAAAAACAAAACCTCAGCAATCGACATTAAAACTACTTGAGTGCAATATCTTAAAATTAATCCCAAATGATGAACAAAATATGAAAAATTTAAATAATGACAATCCAATAGTGCCATGCTGAGGCATAATTTTTAATAGCAAGTTATCTCCAGAAGTAGATTTTGGAGATGCTATTGATGACTTTGCTTCCATCAAAGTCAGGCAAATAAAGTTGTGATACGTTCTTTGGGGAAATAGAAGTAAAATATTTAAACTTAATGTGAGTTTTAGTGTTCTTGCTTATGAATTTTTTTAGCATTCCTTCAACTTCTTTAATGTTCTAGAAAAAACTACATTAAAAGATAGGTAAAAACATATTTGTGGGGTGCACATTTTTCCTTGGGCCCCTGGCACTGATATGGCTCAGTCTGGTGCTGGCTTTGGTTAATAAGAAAGGATGTAACTCAGCTTTGGCCCTCAGGTCCTGGGGATGGTGGAGATAGAGAGAAACAGCTCAGTAGACTTCAGAAGCTGCGGCTGTGCTTCTTCACCCAGCCCTGAGTGAAACTGGAGGATAGGAAGACAGAGTAAAAACCACAGAGTAACAGAATAGATAGGTAAGACACCTGTAGAGATGGAGTAGGTGCTTCCAGGAGGCCAATGGTCCGTGATGGGAAGTGAGAAGCTGGCAAGATTAGGTTTCACAATGATGAGAAAATCAATTTAACATAGTAGGCAGCAAGTAAAACAGGGCCACACCATCTAGTCTGGGTCTGGTTTCCTGCCAGATATAGGTGGTGTGTTACCTTCCAAACAAGTCATTCATTTTCTTTTTAAATGCCTGACTCTACATTGGTTTAGTCTAAGCAGCTTTGTCTCCCCACCCTTTCTCTGTCACTTTCCTTTCTTACAAATTCCCACCACACCCAGATTCCTTCTCTTCTCTCATGATAATCCTTCTCCAGCCTCTTCCTTACCTCCATTCTTTGTTCTATCTGTGGAAAAATGCCAATAAAGTGGGGGCCAATGAATGCTGCCATTGTGCAGCCTTAATAAAAATGCCAATAGGTTGGATCTTTATGCTTAATTCTTTAATCAAGACTTGCCAAGCTCAAAGTTTAGAAAAGCATCTGCATGGAAATGGCAGGCAGAGACTGATGTGGAAATATAAATCCCCAGACTTGGAGTTAAAAAAAAAAAATTCTTATTTGCAAAACCTCTGCAGAAAGGCAGATGGTGAGTATTTATCCACTTATGGCATTGACTACCACACCCTTAACACATCAGTGTTTCCTTCCTTGAGATCAATGATAAAGCTGGGGTACCCACTCTTACCACTCCTGTTCAACATAGTACTAAACATCCTGCTAAAGTAATCAGGCATGAAAAATAAATAAAAAGTATCAGAATTGGAAAGGAAGAAGCAAAACTGTCTCTATTTGCAGACGACATGATTTATGTATAGAAAATCCTAAAGACTCAACCAAAAAACTGTTAGATCTGAGTGCCTGGGTGGATCATTTGGTTAAGTGTCCAACTCTTGATTTTAGGCCAAGTCATGTCATGAGATTGAGTCCCACAATAGGCTCCATGCTGATTGTGGAACCTGCTTAGGATTCTTTCTCCTTTTGCCCCTCTTCCTGCCTCATGCTTAAGAGCATATGCTCTCTCTCTCTCTTTCTCAAAAACAAAACAAAACAAAAACAAAACCTGTTAGATCTAATCAATGAATTCAGTAAAGTTGCAGGATACAAAATTAACATAAAAATCAGTAGCATTTCTGTACATTAACAAGTTTTCAGAAAAAGAAATCAATCAAAAACAATAAAATACTTAGGAATAAATTTAACTAAGGAGATGAAAGATTTCTATTCTGAAAATTACAAGACACTGATGAAAGAAATCGAAAAAGATACAAATAAATGGAAAGGTGTTCCATGCTTATAGATTAAAAGAATTAATATTGTTAAAATATCAATACTACCAAAAGCCATCTATAGATTCAGTGTAATCCCTATCAAGATTCCAATAGCATTTCTACAGAAGTGGGAAAAAAACACTCCTAAAATTTATATAAAATCTTGAAAGACCCCGAATAGCCAAAGAAATCTTAAAAAAAAAAAAAAAAAAAAAAAGAACAAAGCAGGAGGTATCACATTTCCTGATTTCAAGCTGTCCTATAAAGCTATAGTCACCAAAACAGTATAGTACTGGCATAAACATAGACAAATAGACCAATAGCAGAGAATTGAGAGCCTAAAAAGAACCCAAGCCTATGCAGTCAGCTAATATTTGAAAAGGGAGCCAAGAATACTCAAAGGAGAAAAAGTTTCTTCAATAAATCATTCTGGGATAATTGAATATTCACATGTAAAAGAATGAAACTGGACCCATATCTTATACTGTTCACAAAAGTTAGTTCACAATGTATTAAAGACTTAAATATAACACCTGAAATCATGAAAAACTCCTAGAAGAAAACATAGGAACAAAGCTCCTTGACATGGGTCTTAGTAAAGATTTTTTTTGGACATGACACTTAAAGCACAAGCAACAAAATAAAAAAAATAAACACGTTAAACTTCATCAAGCTAAAAAGCTTTCATATAGCAAAAGAAATCGTCAACAAAGTGAAAAGACAATTTTTGGAATGGGAAAGTTTATTTGTAAATCATATAGCTGATAAGGAGTTTATATCCAAAACATACAAAGCACTCTTACAACTCAATAGCAATAATAATAATAATAATAATAATAATGATGACCCATTTAAAAATGGGCAACGGAACTGAATAGATTATTTCTCCAAAGAAGAGATATGAAAAGCCAATGGATACATGAAAAGGTGCTCAACATCACTAATCCTCAGGGAAATGCAAATTAAAACCACAATGAGATCTCACCCCACACCGTCTAGGATGGCCATCATCAAAAAGACAAGAGATAACAAATGCTGGTGAGGATGTGGAGGAAAAGGAACCAACCCTTGTGCACTTTTGCTGGGATTGTAAATTGGTGCAGCCATCATGGAAAACAGTATGGAGGATGTTCAAAAAATTAAAAATAGAGCTACCATATGACTCAATAATTCTACTTCTGGGAATATGTCCAAAGAAAATGAAAACATTAACTTGAAAAGATATCTGAATCCCCTGCCCCATGTTCATAGCAACATTACTTATAACAGCCAAAATATAGAAAAAAAAAAACTCTACGTGTCCATCGATGGTTGAATGGATGAAGAAGTTGTGATATATATTTATATATAAAAGTTGCTAAGAAAATAAATTCTGAGAGTTCTCATTACAAGGAAAACACTGTTTTCCTTTTTTTTTTTTCATTTCTTTTTATTGTATCTATATGAGAAGATGGATGTTAGCAGAGCCTACTGTGGTAAGCAATTTACTATATGGTATTCCCCCTTTATCTGCAATTTTCACTCTCATCTTCTAAAGAGCTCCTTACCACTCAGCACCCCCCAGCCCCTGTCTGGGAAACTCTTCCTGGACCTCAGGCCCCCTCCATGTCACTGAGCTTTGTACTTACCTGCATCACTGTATGTACTGTTCTACACTCAGGTGTCTGTGTGTCTGTTTCTTCCACTAAACTGTATGCCAGGGCGAGAGAGACTATGACTTATGTCCTCAGCACTGGGCAGAGTAAACACTTAGTACAGGGGGCTCCCTTCATCCACAGTTTCTCTTTCCCTGGTTTCAGTTGTTCGCAGTCTGGAAACAGATGATCCTCCTTCTGACATACAATCGGGAGGTTAATAATAGTCCAACTTTAGGTCCCAACGCCTGTGTCACTGGGCTCACTTCATCTCCTCACATAGGCATTTTATCATCTCACATCATCACAAGAAGTAGGGTGAGGGGCACCTAGGTGGTTGAGTGTCTGCCTTCAATCAACTCAGGTCGAGATCCCAGGATCCCAGGATCCAGTCCCATATGGGGCTCCCCAGAGGGAGCCTGCTTCCCCCTCTGCCTATGTCTCTGCCTCTCTCTGTTTCTCATGAATAAATAAATAAATAATAAATAAAATTTTAAAAAAAGAAGTAGGGTGAGTACAGGACAGTAAGATATTTTGAGAGAGAGAGAGGCCACATTCACCTAATTTCTATTATAGTATATTGTCATCATTGTTCTCTTTTATTATTATATTACTGTTATTACTATACAGTAATAATATTATTATAATCTTTTCTTGCCTAATTTGTAAATTAAGTTTTATCATAGGTATATATGTATAGGAAACAATATAGCATATATAGGGTTCAGTACTATCCCCAGTTTCAGACATCTCTGGAGGTCTTGAAACATACCCTCCCTGGATAAGGGGGACTACTGTTGATGTAACTCAAATCATCATGCTGTACACCTTAACCTTACACACTGATATATGTCAATTATGTCTCAATAAAACTAGAAAAAGGAGTCAAAGTCTTTTTCCAGGAGAATAAAGTGGTGGAGATCTATTTAAGAGTGAAAGTGACTGTCTAGCAGAATAAAACACTTAAGGACTCGGCATTGAGTGAGATTCTTTTTTTTTAAATTTAATTAATTAATTTATTTTTATTGGAGTTCAATTTGCCAATATTTAGCATAATACCCAGTGCTCATCCCGCCAAGTGCTCCCCTCAGTGCCCATCACCCAGTCACCCAACCCCCTGCCCACCTCCCTTTCTATTACCCTTTGTTCATTTCCCAGAGTTAGGTGTCTCTCATGTTTTGTCACCCTCACTGATATTTTCAGTCACTTTCTCTCCTTTCCCTTTATTCCCTTTCACTAATTTTTATATTCCCCAAATGAATGAGACCATATAATGTTTGTCCTTTTCCAATTGACTTATTTCAATTGAGTGAGATTCTATCTTTAAAACTGCCTGGACTGTCCTGGGCAAATTGGAATGTGAGATCACACTATGCACACACCACATATAAGTGCATCAGCTATTCTGACTCATTTACCAACAAACCCATACGATTGACAGATTTGAATCAGGCTGAGAGTAGGAAAATCCTCTGCAATTAGTCCAATTAGTAAAAGCTGCTCGTCCACTTGAGCCTTATAATCCTGAAGATCCCATGATGCTCAGTGTCTATAGCAGATAAGGACACTGCATGGACTCTCTGGCAAGTGTCAGTAGTGACAGAGACCCCTAAGGTTTTGGAGCAAAGCCATGTCCCCCTCTTCAAATGTCTATTCTGCTTTGATAAACAGCTTTTGCCTTACTACCAAGCCCTGGCTGACACTGAAAGCCGGAGCGTGGAGCCTGAGGTACAATTCAAACACAGTTGCCCATTACAAGCTAGGTATTATCTGAATTCGAGTTTACAGCACTGGCCATGTGCAGCAGCATGCCAAATTGAGTAGAAATGGTTCTGAAGCGTAAATAAGTTGAATGAACAGGTCGCTCAGTCTCCCATGACACCTACTCCAGCTATTTTGCTGCTATCATTGGATTCACCTCTAATTAAGTTTGCAAAAATGCACAGTCATTCTCCAAGACTCTGCTCCCTCCCAGCCAGGCCAACAGGAAGTTAAGTGAAGATGTAGAAGGAATCACTGTCCCTAGACCTTTCAAGTCTTTGGCTGTAGCACTATTGCAATTCACTCAGGCATTGGTAGGAGATGAAATCCCAGCAACTTCTGCTTGGATCTTCCTATCTTAACAGCCCTTGGTCCATAAGTCAGAGAGCCAACATGGTGATTTTGCCAGTTTCCAGTGGGTCTATTCCAGTCATGCATTCAGGAACTTGGGAGAGAAACCAAGGGAAATTCAGACTTGCTAAGCCCACTGTAAAATGGCTTTAAGTCCATATTCTATGGATTCCACAAGCCTCAACTCTCAGAGACTCTGGATGCATTGCAGGTCCCCAGGAATTGACACTAATTCTGATTTACTAACTGTAATTCCTAGAGATACTGTTATTTCTCTTTCTTCAATTCACTGTCATCCTGATTTATGGATGCAGGTCCTTTGGGGAAAATTTCAGAGGAACATTTCCACTATGTATTTGTGACAGTGCCATAGCTCCTTCTTCACAGAGACTCAGTCTCTCCTTCATTCAAGAGGGCTCCAGGTCAATGTATTTGCTACTTTAGTTGGCTGCCCATCCACCAGTCCCAAGGACACTGATCACATAGCCACAAAGAGTCATAACATTCAGATTGCTGTCCCACCTCTACTGACCATTTCAGGAACTGGGCCATGTTGTCACAGACACTTAAATGCTGCCGGCTTGGTCTCAGCCACTCTGAGGGTGCATAGTAATGGTGGTATCTTTCACCTTCATCCCCAGCTAGCAAGAGACAGACAGTACAGAGCATTACAAAATTATGGTGTCTCACTCACCAATGCATTTTTTTTTCAGTGCTTTAGGATCACTTGGGAATATAGTGGTAGTGGGGAGAGTCACACCTGAAAAGTTCATTCCAACCTTCATCTCCCTAAGTCTTTGGATTACTTCTCTCCCATTATACCAAGGAAGTTACAGCACCTCAGTTTCATTGAATTAGGCCACTGCTGAGTCTAGGCTTCAGTCAACTAAACAAGCAAATGGATAGTAACCACACCAGCTGCTCAAGATGCAGAGATTTCAAAATCTCTGGCAATTGCACCTACATCAATAAATGCAGTTCGACCCAACATGATGTACCATTATCATTCTTGGTAATAAATGCTCTATCGGTGAAGATTTAGTCAGAAAAACTGAAATTGCCTTAGCTATTTTCAGCACAAAGGGATTTAATATAGGAGATATTGTTTAAAACTGTTAAAAAGACTAGAGGACCAAAGTGGGAAGAAGAGACAGGTACTGTTACCTAGAGATCAATCTTGCAAGAAGTCACTACCCTCTGTATCTACTTGGGCACCATAACAAAGAGAGTGACTGCCACCATCAAAAGGAGTGCTCATAAAAAAAAAAAAAAAAAAAAAAAAAAAAAAAAAGAGTGCTCATGGCAGCTGGGATTGGGGTGATAGCATGGAAGAAGAGGCATTTGCTTGATGAATTGGATGTGGGGTATAAGAGAAAGCTGCAGATGGCTCCAAGATGGCTGTGGGGCGATTCTTAACCCTAAGGCCAGAATGACCCTTGATTCATGAATCTCTCTTCTCTCTCCACACTCACTTCCATAGCCTAACCTCATGGATTTAAACACTATACATTTCTATATAGACCTCCAGCCCTGATATCTAACTCATATATAATATTCTCAGACTTGTACATCCAATTGTCTTCCCAAAATTTTCACTTAAATGACTAACAGATTTTTCAAAGTTATTATATACCAAACTGGAATTAATTCTTTCTATATCTTTTCAAAAATGCTTCTGATGTTTTGTTTTTTAAGGTTTATTTATTTATGAGAGAGAGAGAACACAAGCAGGGAGGAAAGGCAAAGGGAGTGGAAGAAGCAGACTCTCCCTGAGCAGGGGGCCTGACATGGGGCTTGATCCCAGGACCCCAGGATCATGACCTGAGACAACGGCAGACTCTCAACCAAATGAGCCAGCCAGGAGCTCTGCTTCGGATATTTTTATTGATAGCCTCCCATCACAGTTTCAAGCCATTTCTCAAGCCAAGTAAACACCGTGGTGTCATCCTTGATTTTGCTACTTTGTCTCACACCTGACATCCAATCCATCAGCCAGAAATTAGCTCTACTTTCGAAAGACAATATAAGTCCAACCACTCCTCATTCTTTCCACCCTACCATTCTGGTTCTTGCCACCACCCTACCTTACCTAAGCCACCACCCTAATCCCTGGCTGATTGGCTTTGTTCTATATTTGGGCCCATATTGTCTATTGTCCACAAAGCAAGCAAAGCCATTCTTTTCTTTTTTTAAGACTTATTTTTTTATTTGAGAGAGAAAGAGAGCACAAGTGGGAAGGGCAGAGAGAGAGCAAGAGAATCTCGAGCAGACTCTTAGCTGAGCACAGAGCCCAACATGGAGCTTGATATGACCTGAGCCAAAACCAAGAGTCAGACACTAAATCAACTACCTAGGCGCTCTGCAGAGCCATTCTTTTAACATCTAAGTCAAATCATGTCTGGCATCTGTCCACTTCCTATTCCTCAATGAATAAAACATACCGCCTTTTTCATCACTCACTAAATCACCAGGCTAAATCCATCATCAGGCTGAATCAAGGAACCACAAAATCCTTTCAAATACTTGCAAACCAGCAAGAGATAAGCCTAGGCCTTTAAGAGATTTGCTAGATCTCTTCAGAGTTTGCATTTGATTCTTAGCCTTTAAAAGTAATACCTCTCAGCCCACTACCCTCACTCCAACCCCTCAAGCCCTACACCTCCCTGGCACCAATTTCCCAAGAAATCCCTAAAGTGAACAGGTCATAATCCATCAATGGATTTTTCTCACTTTTTTTTTTTTTTTTTCTCACTTTTGGTACCAAACTTTGCAAACACGTTTTTTCTCACTTTTCCTTATTCCCCAGGTGGTAATGGAAAGAACATGGGTCTGGGAGGTAGCCCACCAGTCATTCAGCGTCTTATATCTTTCATCCATAGTGTGGACATAATACCTATTTCTCCGGGCTTTATGACAGTAAATAGGATAAAATATACAAAATGCTTGGTTATAGTCTGTTCTCAATAAATGTTTCCTTTCCCTCTCCCATACCCCAGTATCTGCTTACTTTTCCTTTCTTCTTCTTTTATCCCATTTAATCAAGAGTTGATTTTGTACTCATTCAGCCAAAGGAGATCCTGCCAAAATAAAATGGAAATTGAAGCAAATGGCCAAGTTTTGACACTCTCGAAGCCTACTTTTAATGCTGGGAAATAAGATTTTGAGGTTAAAACAGCAAATAGTACCATTTGGGACTAACTTAGTTTTTTGGCTTCACTTGACTTGAAGAAAACAGATTTTACTCCCTGAACTGTCCAGTGTGAATTACTGTAAGAGTGACCAGTTTCTCCTGTTGCCAGAAGTAATAATATCTCAGAAACAGGGTGGCTCAGACAGGGGAATTCAATGCGGAACTGAACTCATTCAATAGGATACTTAAATTTCATTGCTTGTAGAGAAACCCTATTGTGCTGAAATATGAATGTATTTGGCTCACACCATATTTTTATCTATAAAATATAGCTTAGTATAGAGAAAAAGAAAAAAATTATATATAGACCTTTTAAAAATACCCTAGTTTTAAAATGTACTCCCTCATTTTATGAAAGAAACGTGGAAAGCAGTACATAAACTTTTGTAAGGAGATGAAGACCCCTGAAAAAATTAGATCTTTATATGTGGAAAAATATAGTCATAAATCCAACCAGCCAGCTTCTGGCAGACAAGGTAATTTGTGGCCTAGCTTTAGCAGAGCAGAGCCCTGATTACACCTGCAAAATGTTAACAGGGAACTGAAACATTGAACAAACCATCTAGCTACTTTTCTTTGTTTATAATTGTCCCTACGTGTTATTCATCCCTGACTTAATAATATAGTAAAATTTTTGTTTGGAGTTTTCAAAAACATCATTTTCTGTTTCATTTATAAAGAAGCAATTGTTCAGACTCAGGTATATGTCCTTGGTATCCAGTTACATGGAGCTGAGGCTACCAAACCCCATGTTTGCAAAGTCTGGTACCAAGCCTTACCTGGAGGCACAGCTCAGGAAGGAGCTGAATCTGCAAGAAAGGTAGGTGACGGCTCAGCTTCCAGGAAGCTTGACTCTACCTGACTGGAATAATTCTGTGGTGTAGAAAAGTAACACCTACCTCCTCCAAACCTGATGACGTGGAGAGGTTTAAGCAGAAATAATCCATCCACTGAAATAAATGTGTCTGACCAAGAGCGAAAAAAGTCACGGAGCAAACTTGGGTGACTTGATCATTGAGCTCGGGTGGGCCCTTTCATAGTCTTTGGACCAAATGTGCTCTAAGTTCTCTTTCTAAATGCTGTATAAATACAAGCAAATCAGGCAGCTTATTTGCCATATATTTACAATTAACAACAGCAGGGGTGAAAAGGAGCTATTGCAGATACTAAAAAGGAACCAGTCTTCACTCACAGGGAACTTGACTTCATTTCCCTTTATTTCGAGGTTGAGGTGGAGCAATGTAAAGCTCACATTTCCCATACCATTGCAATAGTATCTATATTTTTGTACCAGCAATGAATAATTCTGCAACATTCAAAGAAAAGCACCAGCATGTTTCCAGACAATTCTATAACACATTGCTACAAGTCTGTACGGCAATGAAAAGAGAGAGAGCAAAGAAAAGAAAGCAAACACTTCAGGGACTTTCTTGGAGATCAATAGGCAGCAGCGGGGACCATGGCAAACCACATGGCAGATTGGATGCACATGCCTAGAATAAGCAGGGTAACGCCATTCAGCTCCCATTTAGTGTTGTCATATAAAACGTCAGGTTTCAAGAAGAGATGATAATCTGTTTTTTTAAAAAATTTTCACTCACTGTAGATACGATCTAGTTTAAACAAGCAAAATATTCCTGGGGCTTCATAGTTTGCCACTTCCAATTAGGCCAAACATTCTGACATTGCTGAGACTCCTGATGTTGGGGAACAGGTGCGGTCCCAGACCTGTCACTGATGTGGTGACCACAGGAAGACAAGGTATGAAAAGGGCACCATGAGTTCAGCTTAGAACCACTGGCTTTGGGGAAGGCAATCAGGGACCTGAAGGCATTCTCCTGGGGAGTATACTCATACCTAGAAGGCAAACTAAAGAGGAGGGGAGACAGAATTATCAGCCCAAGAAGTAGGAGGAAAACCAAGAGGGGGACGTCACAAATGCCAAGAGAGAAGATGAGGTTAAGGAGGGAGCAGTCAGGTGGAGCGAAGTGCTACCCTGAGTCAAAATCTTTGACCTGATATCTTAGTTTGGGCTGCCATAACAAAACTACCATAGTCGGTGGTTTAAATGACAAAAATGTATTTCTCACAGTTCTGGAGACTGAGAAATCTTAAGATCAAGGGCAGCCCATTCAGTTCCTGGTGAGGACCCTCTTCCTGGTTATGTCTTCATATGATGGAGGCAGAGAGAGAGAGAGAGAGATGAAGTTCTCTCATGTCTCTTCTTATCCCATCATAAGTGCTCCACCTTCATGACCTAATCACCTCACAAAGGACCCATCTCCTAATCCCATCATAGTGGGCATTAGGGTTTCAACATTTGGGAAGAAGGAAAGGGAAGGACACAAACATGCAGTCCATAACACTTGGTGAGGACAGGAACGTGTCTGCTGGATTTGGCCATTCAGAAGTGCTCAGTGGTGACCGTGGTGAACAATGTGAACAGACTGAAGATCAATCCAACTGACCCTACCTGATGCAATTCACACCCTGTGTGGTCCCTCTCACGTCATGCCAAGGTTGGTTTGTGACAGATAACATATGATGGAGGTGATGGTGTGCACTTCTAAGTTTGAGCTATAGAGGACTGTGGCTCCTTCTTAGGAGCATTCTCTCTCTCTTTCTCTCTCCAGTCTCTTGCTCCAGGAGAAGCAAGCTTCCATGTGGTGAGAAGCCCCATGGAGAAGGCTCACAGGGTGAGAACAGAAGCCTCGGAAAGACAGCCAGAAAGATCCAAGGCCTGCCAAGACCATGTGAGGGAATGTAGAAGTCTCCTCCAGTCTCCGTGAAACCTTAAGATGACTATAGCTCTCTTGGCAGCTTGTGAGAAAAGCTAACTTGTGAGAAATCCTGAGCCAGAACCATCCAGCCACGTCCAAAGTCCTGATTCCTGTAAGATAGCAAATATTTGGTGTTGTAAACTGTTATGTATTTAAGTAATTTGCTACACAGCAATAGAGAACACTGGGAGAAACATTTTGGTGGAGGCATGAGGTAGCATCCAAGAGACAGTAGGCTAAATAGTGGTTTAGACAAAGGAAAATGGAAAGGGGAAAGGCAGATGAACTCTTTCAAGAACTTGAATGTAAGGAAAGGATGGGTGATTGACAAAAATAGCAAGGATTTGGCATCAGGAAAAAGTTTGATGATTTTTATACTTTAATGGGAGAGGCTTGATCATGTTTTTATTTTGAGAAGGAAAAACCAATAGAGAAGAAGAGTTTGGATGATAAAGATCATGGGGGGGGGCGATGAGGATGCATCAGTGTTTTCGTGGAGGTAGAGGAAAGGGGACACATTCTCCTAGTGACAGGAGGACAGTGAGGGCACAGAGAACTGAGGCCAGGAGAGGGAAGACGTGGGACATCTTAATGGCCCTGCCATGTTTGACTCTACCTCTTGCTGGTTCTAGACCCCTGCTAAAAAAATATGCCATATCTAAGTTGCCTAGTCTTTCCAGGTTCCAAAAATTTTATATGCTCCCAAGTCTCCACCCAAGGAGAAAACTCGGGGCCCTAATATCAAACTGTAAGAAAGGAATAAACTCACAATATGAACAGTTTCTGCTCTGTTCTAGGTGTTATTTCATATAATCAGAGCTAGAAGTGCCTAAGAGTGTAGGAGACCCACTGTTTTGGAATGATTGGATACTGATGATAGAAGAATCCTCTCCAGATGATAATGAAGTCATTCCATAAAAGGAATGGGTGCATTATTCCAATCCCACTGGTTTAGGTTTTATGACAATTCTTTCCTTCTCTCATGCTTGTGTTCACCTTTTTTCTTTCACCTGGTGTGTTCTTCATCCTGTCCTGTGTGCAGGCTTTGCATGATCACTCCTAACCAGTTCAAGACTTCCTTGTTTGTTTCCTAATGCTGGCCCGTTTGACCTCTCTTCCTCTGATTCTTGTAGCATTTTCTTTGAACGTTGTGTTTTTGTGCCTTGTACCTCCTATTCGTTCTTTGCATACTTAAAAGAGTGCCCCAGTTATGCTATCACACTTCTGTATGACTCAGAGACTATGCCACACTCACCTGAATACTCTTAAGGATAGCACCTGTCACATAATAATCTGGTTACGTGGAACACTGTATGTAAAATGCTTCTACCATGATCCTTGACACATAGTAGGTTCTTTATGGTTTGCCTTCCCTATTCACTGGATGGAAAGGTTAATGTCCAGGTGGCTAAATGGACTGACCAAGGAAGGAAGGAACTCTGGCAATCCTATCTGTCCTCAGAGAACCCCAATAAGAATGCTGTATACTTTAGGAATATCTTTCCTCATTTTTTCATATCTGTTGGAAATACTTGAGATGATCCCATTGAAGATCATTTTCAACTCTGATAGCTAGCTGTTATTCACCGGGATCTGGTTTAAGGACATCCTGATAATAAATACCCAGTATCTCTGCAGTCCCAACTCTTGGTTGCAGAGGCCCCTATGGTATTGAATTTTCCACTTCAAACCTGTCAAAATGAGGGGAAGCCCCCCAGTTCAACTACTGCAGAAGCTGTGAGAATCCATTAGAGTTCTGGGAAGGCTTTCTTACTCATCACAGAATTAGTTTTCACAGCTTCTCTGTGAGATCAGTTGGGCAAGTGTTGGTGCCATTGTGCGGTAAAGTTTTGATTAAATTCTATCCTGCCAAAACATATATGTTCACTGTGTTAGTGAACATTTGCTTTTCTCGGGAACATTGTCAGGCATGCTTGCGGTTTTTATTTTATTTGAGCAATGTTCCTCTTCCCTTGGCTTTGAAGTAGGGACAAAAGCAGGAAGTACACAGGGGGTCTGAGGTATAAAGGAAGGGAATGGAAGTCCACACTAATGTACATAAGCCTGCAGTTTATAGAATGTCGGCTCTGCCAAACACTTGACGGGTTGTCACTGTGACCCTCATCACAGCCCCATGAGACAAATATCGCGATCCTTATTTCACAGACATGAAAACAAAAACTTACAGACATCACCTAAGCTTACAGAGCTAAAAAAGCAGCCAGGTTAGGATTTCATCCCTTTCCAAAGCTTTAGCTATTGACATTACACCAGGCTGCAGTTCCAGCTGGTGGGAGTGAATAGAACCTTCCCTGTACTTTTATTAATTTGCAACAGTAGCACCAAGTTTTTGAAACTTAAACTTTTTAAAAACTCTCTCACACAGTGTATTTTTTTCATTTACTTGTTATGGTGAATTACTTCTGACATAGAGAAAACTATAGGAAATAATAACACGTGATATATGTAGGTGTCCACTGGCAAACTTAACAAATCCTGACAATTTGCCATTTTGCTCCCAATCTTTTGTTTAAAACACACGAATCATACAGTTGAAGTCTCTAATATAACCTTTCTTAGTCTCATTTCCCACCTTCCATTCCCAGAGACATTATTCTGAGACTGCTTTGTATCATGCCTGTGTTTTTGTTTTGTTTTGTTTGTTTTTTAAGATTTATTTATTATTTGAGAGACAGAGAAAGAGAGGAGGGACAGAGGGAAAGGGAGAGAATCCTCAAGTAGGCTCCCCACTGAACACGAAGCCCAACGTGGGGCTCGATCCCAGGACCCTGGGATCATGACCTGAGCCGAAGGCAGCTGCTTAACTGAGCCACCCAGGTGCCCCCCAAAAAATCTTTCTAGTTAACTGTAAATTAACAGTTAACATTATTTACATAAATTAATAAAAAATGTAAATGTATGAGTTCTTTTCTTCACTAATAAGTGTGGTATAATGAATAGTTTTTAATCTTCCTTTAATTGGTTTTTCAGACTTTAAGTCATTATGATTATTAATTCATTGAGGACTGTGAATACAATTGTATAAATCGTAGGGGATTGAGTTAAACCTGTGCTGACTGCAAGGTAAAATAATATTCTTTGCTTCTGCTTACTGTATGAGGAAATGAAGACCTAAGAGCCTGATGTCATTGAAAAGTAAGTGCTAGAAAATCTGGACAAAATAGAACACAACTGCCTGACGCTCTGGAGACAGAATATTAAAAAGCAGGCAGGATTTGGAGGAGCATTGAAATCTGCACAAGGAAGCTTCCATTTCTTGTGGCTTTCCTCTGAAAGCAGGAACTTGAAGATGGATCAATAGAAAAAGTAAATGATCTGAATGACAGGAAAAAACCAACCAACCAAACAAACAGAGCTCCAGGGATATATGGAACCATTCCAAAAGGTCTAACATGTGTAAATGTAATTAAAGATGGAGAAGAGAAAGAGACAAGGACTGAAAAAGTATCTCAAGAAATAATGGCCAATAGCTTCCAATTGGTTAGTGAGTTAAATTTATAGATTCCATAGTTTCATGAACCCCAAACAGAATAAGCTGAAAGAAAATCATACCTTGGCCACCATGCTTAAAGGTAAAGGGACAATCAGGGAATCATTCTTTCTGAGAAAATGGCCCATTACTTTCCACAGCTATTTGAATGATTACAAATTCTCATCAGAAACCAAGGAGGCAGCATACCATGAGATATCTTTAAAGCACTGAAAGGGAGGAACAAAACGTGTTAACTTAGAATTTTGTATCCCCCAAAAATATCTTCCATGGATGAAAACAAAATAAAGGTATTTTCAAATAATGGAAAATTAAGGGCATGGGTTGCCACCACACTTGGCTCTGCAAGAAATGTTACGGTGAGTTCTTTAGGCTGAAAGGAAAGAGCAGCACAAGGAAATTCAGAAATGAGTCAGTACAAAGATTTATATACTAGATTGTTTGGAGGGAAGAGGGTGGTTTGTTTTTTCTTTATTCTTTTTTTTTTTTTTTGAGTCTGTATATTTATTTTGTTCTATTCTTTTAAATGGCAAATATTCTAGGAAGTTATGATGTTCTGATGTTCATCAGGTTTCCATGGCTTCGCACATGTTGTCCTTTCTGCCTGGAATGCTCTTAACCAATCTGTTCACCTAGAAAACTTCTGTACCTCTTTTCAATTTTATCTTGAAATGTATGATATCATTAATGACGCCTTCTGTGGTGCAGTCAGCCAAGCTTTAGTTTTCCTCTTCATATGCTCACACTGCATACATAATGTGAACCCCAGTAAGAAATGAAATTGTTGTTCACGGCTTTTTGTTTGCTTATCCCTTCCCAACTAGATTGTAGGCTTTTACAGGAAAGAGAATGATGCATAGGAAGTACTAGGTTCCTACTTATTCCTACTTAATGAACGAGCATAACAGCTAAGCCTAACATTTAAGGCAAACAAAAAATGTTCATGTATCTTTTCTCTCCCCTTTATTAAAAAAAGAAAGACATATATAGGAATGGCTTATACATATGTGTATATATAGATTCTGTATAGTTTGTATATGTATTTATATTCTGTATATATGTGGTTAAAATTATATATGATATATAAGTATATAATCTTAATTTTTAAATGATTTTTACAGTATTTACATATGCAGTAGTTAAAAATTTACCTTATGATTACCACATGCCAAAATTAACATTTTGAGAAATGAAAAGATGATTTGTTAAAGGTGCAGAAATACAGCAAAATCTAAGTATTATATATATATTTTTTAAGATTTTATTTATTTATTCATGAGAGACACAGAGAGAAAGAGAGGCAGAGACATAGGCAGAGGGAGAAGCAGGCTCCATACCGGGAGCCTGATTGATGCAGAACTTGATCCCTGGACCCTGAATCAAGACTTGAGCCGAAGACAGTCACTCAACCACTGAGCCACTCAGGTGCCCCTAAGTATTATATTTTTTTATCATTTTTTTTTGTCACAAGCATACTCTTTAATAAAACTGTTTCTTCTCTTAATTTCTTTCTAATGCTATTTAAAGACAAACTTTTAACATTGTCTTATAGAGTTTGCTAATATGTAGATGTAATACATATGACAACTACAACATAAAGCATGGTGGGGGCATAAATGGATGGACTTATATTATTGCAAGGATTATATATGTGTAAAGGCATGTAGAATTAACTTCAAGTTATTAACCTTAAGATTAACTGTAAGACTCTGAAAAACTAAGTATATATATTATAATTCTTTTTTTATATTATAATTCTTAAAACTAAAAATATAACACAAAGAAGTATCACCAAAAATCCAATAGATAACATTAAAATGAAATTCTAAAATATATAGAATATAAATAATTCGGAAAAAGACAGGAAAAAAGACAATAAATTAATAGTGAACAGAGGGAACAAACTAAGTGATACATTAGTAGACCTAAATCTAATCACATTAATAATATTAAATATTAATGGACTAAACATGCCAAAAATGATCAAAATAATTTTTTAAAGCCAAGATTAAACTTATGTTGTCTATAAGAGACATATTTTTGTAACAAAATGTAGCTTTATTTATCGTATAGTCATATTTAAACATAAAGGCTGAAACATAAAGATTGAAAGTAAATACATGGATAAATACAGATCATATAAATAGCACAAGACAACTACAATGGATATATTAATATCAGATAAAACAGACTCTCAGATAAAAAGTAGAATTTTGCCAAGAATAAAAGAGGCATTTCATAATGTAATGTTATCTATTGATTTTTAGCTCAATCAAGAGACTATGATAATCAAATATATATTATATATTACAATCAAATATATATTAATACTATACAATATATTAATAATGCAATTATGATATACCAGTAATACTATATAATATATTCGGCATATTTGGTATATATCTTACATATAATATTTATATATACTTTATATGATATATTAATAATATTATAATTAATAATTATATATTAATACTGTACCATGTACTAGTATAGTATATTAATAATATATATTAAGTATATTATATAATATATTTATATATACTATATATATATCTAAGAACTTCAAAATAGAAGAGGAAATTGATAGAATTAAAACAGAAATGGACATAATACATAATCCTACTACATAATCATAGTAGAAGTTAACAGTCTTTACTCTTTTCTTTTCTTTTTTTTTTTTAATTTTTTATTATTTATTTATGATAGTCACACACAGAGAGAGAGAGAGGCAGAGACACAGGCAGAGGGAGAAGCAGGCTCCATGCACCGGGGGCCCGATGTGGGATTCGATCCTGGGTCTCCAGGATCGCGCCCTGGGCCAAAGGCACGCGCCGAACCGCTGCGCCACCCAGGGATCCCTACTCTTTTCTATATATAGAAATTTCTTTTCTCTTTTCTATATATAGATATAGATCTAAGATATATATCTTATGTATATTATCTAATAATATAATGACTAATAATATATTAATAATTTATTAGGTATATTATATATAATATATATCTAAGAGGCTCAAAATAGAATGAGAAATTGATAGAATTAAAACAGAAATGGAGGGGCACCTGGGTGGCTCAGTGGTTGAGCATCTGCCTTCAGTTCAGGTGGTGATCCTGGGGTCCTAGGATCAAGTCCTGCATCAGGCTCCCCACTGGGAGCCTGCTTCCTCCTCTGCCTATGTCTCTACCTCTCTCTCTGTGTCTCTCATGGATAAATAAATAAAATCTTTAAATATATATATATATAGGGATACCTGGGTGGCTCAGCGGTTGAGTGCCTGCTTTGGGCCCAGATCGTGATCCTGGAGTCCTAGGATCAAGTTCCACATCAGGCTCCCCGTAGGGAGCCTGCTTCTCTCTCTCTGCCTGTGTCCTCTGCCTCTCTTTCTGTGTCTCTCATGAATAAATAAATAAAATCTTAAAAAAATAAAAATAAATAAAAATATAAATAAAACAAATGGATATAATACATAATCCTACTACATAATCATAGTAGGAGGAGTTAACATTCGTTTCTCAGAAATTGATGGAACAACAACTAGATTTTTAAAAAGTAAAAAAATAGAGAATCTGCTATTAATCACCCCTAATTTCTACTTGTAAATCATTATAACCAACAATGGTAAGATATACATTCTCTTCAAGTGCTCATGGATCTTTCATAAGCAAAGACTATATGTTAGGTTATAACAACAGTTTCAATAAATTTAAAAGGATTCAATCCATACAAAGTATGTACTCTTACTACAATGGAATCAAATTAGAAACCAATAACAGAAAGATATCTAGAAATTTTCTAAATATTCATACCCAAAGAGTCAACCTTAACTCATATCTCACATTTTACAAAAATAATAATAATAATAATAATAATAATAATAACAACTCAGGATGGATTGTAGACCAAAACTAAAAAGCATAAAGCTATAAAAATATCTGTCTAAAAGAAAACATAGAGAAAAAAAAGTCTTTGTAACCTTGGTTTAAGTTCTTTAGTATACCAGTATATCATATGCCAGAAGTATGCTCCATAAATCAAATCTATCAAAGCTAAAATTTTTTATCTATTAAAGGCACTTTAAAAAGGATAAAAAGACAAGCCACAAACTGTGAGAAAGTATTTTCAATACATATATTTGACAAACATTTGTATTTTAAATATATAAATAACTCTCAAAACTAACTCTCAAGCTAGAACAACCCAAATTCTTTTAAATGCAAACGATTCAAAAACTTCACCAATAAAGAATACAGATGACAAGCATATGAAAAGATACCACCATTAGTCATTAAGAAAATGCAATTATAAAAACATTTTAAAAATTACTATTATATACCTATTAGAATTGGTTTCTTTAACAATATCAAGTGCTGGTGAAGATGCAGAACTGGAACTTGTAATACGTTGTTGTAAAATGATGTAGCCACTTTGAAAAAAACCAGTTTGGCAGTTTCTTATAAACATCTGCAGAGCATAATCCAGCACCCTACTCTTATGTATTTACCCAAGGGAAATGAAACTTACGTTCACACATAAGTCTGTACACAACTGTTTATAGCTGCTTTATTTATAATTGTCAAAAACTAGAAACAGCCTAAATATCTGTCAGTGTGTGAAATGGTAAATAAACTGTGACGTACTCGGCAAATTTAATGCAATTACTTGGCAATAATAAGGAATGGAGTGATCACACAGATGTATCCCAGAACTGTTATGCTGAACCCCATACAATAGAGTACGTCTGTATGATTCCATTTAGGTAAAATGCAAACTAACCCACAGTGAAAAAAAGGCCTATCAATGATTGTCTGTGATGAGGAGTGGAGGGAAGAATGCACTGCAAAGAAGCATAAGGAATCTTCTGGGAATGAGGCAATATTCTGTATATTGATTGGTGGGCTGGTTTCACAGGTATACGTAACTGTCAAACTTACAGAATTTATGCTTAAAATAGATACAGTTTATTGTAAATAAATTATTTACCATCAAGTTGATATGGAAAAGACATCTCTAATAGTCATTTTACCTTGTTGTATTGTTCTTCTTTCTCCTAAAAATGAATAACACATAAAAATTTTTGTCTAGTAAAGTGATTTGCATAATCAAGTCACTAATATACCATCTTTCTAGAGTCTCTTCTCATCTATCACAGTTTTCCCATCTTTTTTTCTTCACCAGCTTCCTTGAGCTCAAGTAGCATACGTGTTCTGGAGCACTAATCCCACTTCTCTAGACAGAAGTTCTGTAGCTAAATTCTTTTTCCCAGAATTTGGTGCTCAGAATGATTTTGTTTTCCCTTGAATTGAACTAAACTTCTTCGATTCTGCATTTTTCCATCTACTCATAACCAGGTGTTACTGGCTCAGTCTCAGAGCTCAGTGCAACTGAATTATGGATGCCTGGGGAGATCCTATTCCAATTCTTATATAGAAGCCAGATTGGCTCAGAAAAACTTGTCAACCAGGAATAGTGTCTTCAGTGCCTAGCTCTCAGAGTCCACAAACTCAGACGGGGCCTTGGAGAACGCTAGTCCAGTCCCTGGCTTCCATTCCACCTGACCCTCACCACCAAGGCATCTTCCAGCCTTTTCTTGAACACTCCGGTGATGAGGAGCTCACAGCCAGGTTTATTGTCTTCCTTATGATTAATCAAGTCTCTCTCCTTAAAGTTTATTCCTTGTTTCCTTTCTGGCCTTTCTCCCCACTTTCTGGGTTGCCCAGAGTTCTCATCTCACCTTCCAATTGCCCAGAGCCCCTTCTGCACATCTAGGCGGTTCCCAGCAGAGGGCACTCCAAGCACTGCTCGTTACCTCCTCTGCAGATTCTGCCTCTGCTTCCATTTCTTTATCCTCTGCCCTGTGACAAGGTGTCAGCCCAACTCATCCTTGCCAAGAGATACTTAGTTGTCATTTCAGATTACTTAGTGCTTTAAACCCCCAAAAAAGTAGACAGATACCTAAAAGTAGAATTGCTGGATTATATGGTAACCCTATATTTTAACATTTTCAGGACTACCAAACTGTTTTCCTAAGGCATTGCACCATTTTATACTCCCACTAACAATGTATGGGGTTCTGATTTCTTCCTATCCTCCTCAACCCTTGTGATTGTCTGTCTTTTTAAATTTTAGCTATTCTGGTAAGTGTGAAATGGTATCTTTTTTTTTTTTTTTTTTTTGGTTTTACCAAGAAATCTCACAAGTACTATATTTATTCATTTCAGAAAACAGATGTCAACTTAAATATTGTTACTTGAGTAGTAAATTGTTAAATAGACAACCAGTCAGAGTTGCAGCTTTTCTAAAATCATTCTATTTTACAGTCTCTAGTGTGGGTATTTTAAGATTCCTATGTTTACATAACACTTGTTTTTTTGGGGGGGTTATGAAGCAATTATTTTTATTGTTTTTTTAAACTTTTTATTGGAGTTCAATTTGTCAACATTTAGCATAACACCCAGTGCTCATCCCGCCCAGTGCCCCCCTGAGTGCCCATCACCCAGTCACCCTAACCCCTCCACACCTCCCCTTCCACTACCCCCTGTTCATTTCCCAGAGTTAGGTGTCTCTCATGTTTTACCACCCTCACTGATAAGTGAAATGATATCTTATTGTGGGTTTTTTTTTTATTTATTTATTCATACAGACACACACAGAGAGAGAGAGAGAGAGAGAGAGAGAGAGAGAGAGAGGCAGAGGGAGCAGCAGGCTCCATGCACGAAGCCTGATGTGGGACTCGATTCCGGGTCTCCAGGATCATTCCCTGAGCTGAAGGCAGCGCTAAACCGCTGCGCCGCCGGGGCTGCCCTTATTGTGGTTTTGATTTGCATTTCCCTGATGATTAATGATGTTGAACATACTTTATGTTCTCCTTATTCATTTCTATGCCTCCTGTGAAGAAATGTCTATTCAAATCTTTTATCCCTTTTTAATAGGGTTATTTATTTATTATTAAGTTGTAAGCGTTCTTTATATATTTTGGATAAAAGTCCCTTATCAGATATATGATTTGCAAATATTTTTTCTCAGTCTGTTGGTTTACTTTCTTGGTGGTGTCCTTTGAAGTAAAAGTTTTTGATTTGGATAAAATCCCACTTGCCAATCTTCTCTTTTATTGCTTGTGCTTTGGGTGGCATATCGAAGAAATCATTGCCTTGCCCAACATCATAAAGATTATTCCTATGTTTGTTTCTATACCTTTTTATATTTTCGCTCTTACATTTACCTTCATAATTCACTTTGACTTAATTTTTTTTGTTGATTGTTTGAGATAGGGGTTCAAGTCCATGCTCCTGCATGTGGATATCCAGTTGTCTCAATATAGATTTGTTGAATGAATGAATGAAAAGTTTGATATGACTTGTCTTTAGAGATCACCAAGCTTCTAGGTTTTTACTATAGTTCTTATAGGCTAAGGGAAAATAATGAATCTAGTAAACTGGTGCCAGATGGAACAAATCTCCCTAACATATTGCTAGGGCTTTTAGAATGAAGAAGAGAGTGCATGTGAGAACTATTGACAAGATGTGATGGCACTTCAGCCACCTTAGGCTCTGCTGATAATTCTGCTAGTAGCCAAGTTGGGAATGGAAAGGGTTAGAGTATTTATAGCACCTGTGAATTTGGGAAGACAAATGCCTTGTTTATGGGGGAAAAGTAGACCTCAGCTCAGTTGAGAAGACCAGATAAAGATTACATGGAGCCCCTAGAGTCCAAATGACTACTGTATATAAGACAACAGGGCTTATTTTCATCCTTAAAATTTTCTATCCCAATTTTTCAATTAAATATATGGGGAATTTTATCCATCTTTTTTTAAAAAGGATTTTATTTGTTTATTCATGAGAGACACAGAGAGAGAGAGGCAGAGACATAGGCAGAGGGAGAAGCAGGATCCCTGAGGGGACCCCAGTGCGGGACTCAATTCCAGGGCCCAGGGATCATAACCTGAGCCAAAGGCAGATCTCAACCACTGAGCCCCCCAGGTGCCCTGGGATATTTATCCATGTTTAAAATTCATCTCTAGTTTCATTACAGACATAAGGGGGACCTAGTCTGTGTGCATTTTCTGTGAATGCTTCCCAGACTCTTCTAGATAACTCTGCCCTCATTATTCCATCTACCCTAGCTTTCCCAAATCCTCAACTCTGTCCTCCAACTCACTGAGACTATCAGCCTTTGTTTGGATTTCCCTTCCCTGTGCTGTGGCTTGGAAGCTTTCTTTAATCAATAATCAAGGAAATTGTGGGCTCACCTTGTTTGTTTCCCTTTGCTCAGTAACCACTGTCATGCACTATCTATTGTTCAACATTTGAACATTGTTTCATATATTTTTCTAGTATTTTAGTTATAAATACAGTCCTGATTTTGATGTCATGATCATTTGTGGATGTCCTGTGTCACAAATTTCAACATGTCATATTTTTCATTTTCATTTTTTTCTTTTCTTTTTTCTTTTCTTTATCATTTTCATTTTTATTCAGAATATTCTTTTTTGAAGATTTTATTTTTAAAGTAATTTCTACACCCAACATGGTGCTCAAACTCACAACTCTGAGATCAAGAGTTACATGCTCTATGGACTGAGCTAACCAGGCATTGCTGATTCAAAACTTTTAATTTATTGTGCAATTTCTCCTTTGACATATAGGTTATTTGAAAGAGTATGGATAATGTCCACAGAGAGGTGCGTTGAAATTTGACTGCAATTATGGATTTATTTCTCCCTCCAGTTATATAAGTTTTTGCCTATATATTTTGAAGCTGTTATTTGATGCATACAAGTTTAGGCTTGTCTTTTTAATAAATTGGTTTCTTTATCATGATGCAACATCTTTCTTTGTCACTTATACTATTCCTTGCTCTAAAGCCCAAGTGTCCATTGATAGATGAATAGATAAAGAACATGGTGTGTGTGTGTGTGTGTGTGTGTGTGGAACATTACTCAGCCATTAAAAAAAGAATAAAATCTTGCCATTTGCACATGTATGGATCTAGAGGGTATAATGCTAAGTGAAATACATCAATCAGATAAAGACAAATACCATATGATTTCACTCATATGTGGAATTTAAGCAATAAAACAAAAAACAAGGAGAGAGATAAAGTAAAAAAAAAAAAAAAATAGAAGAGAACAAACTAATGGTTACCAGAGTGGAGGGATAGGTGAAATAGATTAAGGAGATTAAAAGTACACTTATCATGAGCACAAAGTCATGTATAGAACTGTTGAATCACTATACTGTACACCTGAAAGTAATATAACACTGTAAAGTATGCTAGAATTAAATTTTTACAATATTTTATTTAAATTCAATTTGCAAACATTTAGTCCTGGCCAACACCCAGTGTTCATCTTGTCAAGTGCCCTCCTTAGTTTTAAATTTTTTAAAAAATACATTCCTTTCTCTAAAATCTATTTGATCTGATATTAAAGTAGCCACTCCAGATTTATTTTAATTAATGTTTTCAGAGTATATATTTTTCCATCCACTTACTTTTAACCTGAATATTTGTATTTCTAGCAGGTTTCTTGTATCTGGTATATAGTTGGACCTTGCTTTTTTATCTAGTCTGAAAATTTCTACCTTTTAATTGGAATGTTTATACCATTTACATTTCATGTAATTACTGATATGATTAAGTTTAACTTTACCATCTCACTGTTTTCTACTTTCTCCATCTGTTTTATGTTCATTTTTTTTCTGATTTCCCTACATTATTTTGGAATAATGTTTTCCTTTTCCACTATTAATTTATTACCTACTATCTCTTTTTTGAGTCGTTGCTCCAGAGTCTATACAATATACATCTTTAACTTAACACAGTTTACATTCAGATTTATACCTCTCTATACATAGTATAGGAATCTTACATTAATGAATGCATTAAGTGCATTAAAGAATCAATTAATGAAATTTAATTGATTTGATAACATTTGCTTTCTAGTCAATGCTGAAAAAAAGTGCATCCTCATAAGGAAGGATCCTTTCTTTGGGGCCTCTAGAGTAAAGGAAAACAAAGACCATGGGGCACCTGGGTGGCTCAGTCGGTTAAGCATCTACCTGCACCTCAGGATATGATCTCAGGATCTTGGGATGGAGCCCTGCCCTCCATCCAGCTCACTACTCAGCAGGGGGTCTGCTCAGTCCTCTCCCTCTCCTTCTGACCCTCCCCTCTCTCTCTCAAATAAATAAATAAAATCTTTTTTTTTTAAAGGGAAAATAAAGATGATAAAAAGGGCAAAACCTCTGGGTGCTTACTCCTCTGGAGGCTCTCATCTCCCTACCGGCCTCACCGAACTTGAATGCAGCCACATACTTCTCAGAACAATTCCTTCACCTCTTTCTCACAAGTGTCACTGCAGCTCAGACTTAAAACCATCTTTATGAGGTGAGTCGACAGAAATACAACTAAATTCTTTACTGTGAGGCACAACCATATGGCTTGTGTTTAAAGAAACTCAGCATCTTTCCTTGTGAAAAAGGAACTCTAAGAAGAGCTTACTCTCTCTTCCAGGGGGATTCTTTCCCTGGGAGGATAAAGAAGGGATCCGACTTATGCAGAGGGAAGACAAGGGAAGGGAAAGAAGCTTCCTATCAGGAGAGGCCCGCTCTTCCAAGGCCCTTTTCCTGACCTCATTGCTACCCTTCAACTGCCTCCAGCCCTGCTTCTGCATAACTCCCCACCCTCCTCTACCTCTCTGTTTTCCCTCTGCTCCCAGCCAGCCTGCTATATGGGACAGGTCTTGGATATCCCTCACTTAGCTTCTGTCTACATTGAGCAAAGCCAAACCCTGAAGCCATGGGACAAAAGGAACTGAGATGAGGTTAGTACATATTTAACCTTCTTCCACAATGTATTTCACTCATCCAAATCTTAAGCTGCGGTTGGTGAGAAAAAATGAGACACAGTACAAATAACATGGAACCTTTTAAGATCACAGCTTAATGGACTTATAGAGAGAAGGAGCAAATCTCTTACTCAGAAATTAAATCCACTCAGTGGCTATTAAATCATCCAAGTACCCACATTACCATCTGGCACCATGCCTCTTTCTTTTATCATGGGATAGTATAGATGCAATAAAACAATCAGCAGCCTTTTCTAGAAGGTTTTGCTTAACATTTATTGCTACCCTCGCCTATTTGCCATGCCTGGACCTCAGCCCACAGTCTATTAGAGAATCAAAAGGCCAGGCAAGAAAGGAAATGACTTTTCATGAGTCCATTCCTTCATGTGCCAAGAGCTTTATCCTTTGATTCTTGGTGAGATTACCATAAGGTTACCACAAAAAGTCATGACAGTTATTGGAAAACTGCAAGGCAGTAAAATCATAGGTTTATTTATTTGTTCCTGAAAGGGTTAGACCACCTAAATCACTATTTAATTGCAAATTTGCATCAGAGGCCTTTTTTTTCCTTTTCAAATTCAGGACAGCCAATGATCCTTAGGAAGACAAACGTTGGGGGTCAAGGGAATTTGTGACTTGAAACTTTTTCCAGATTGAACACAAATGCCATCTGTTCTACACCACGATCTTTACTACACCTTCATTTTATGAAATCGGTTCGTGATAAGGCGTAGCCCGATCCTCTCCAGAGTGGAGTGCAGATTCCACAAAATGGATGTGACAATCTGTACATTCCTGAATCATTGCACCCCTCCGAAGCTCTGGCTAATTTTCTCCTGCCTGAGTTCCTCAGAAATCTAAATGGCAGTTCTTAAAGGGCAAAAATCACGTCTGACTCAATGATATCCTCCCACCCATTACCATTTTCCATATTTTAAATAATAAATGATTGCAGTGTGAATGAGTGTGTTCAGGCCTTAAATTCACACCCATTTATGTAGGTTGTGCTGGGTCTGTCTTATAAAAGCCTGCCATGCCCTAAGAAGAAAGACTGACTTTTGATCCTTAAAGGGACAAGAGAGGATGACCGCTCTGATCAGCTATATGACCCTGGGAAGCAT
Source organism: Vulpes vulpes (assembly GCF_048418805.1). Classification (NCBI taxonomy): domain Eukaryota; kingdom Metazoa; phylum Chordata; class Mammalia; order Carnivora; family Canidae; genus Vulpes; species Vulpes vulpes. The sequence continues at coordinate 86,709,503 of NC_132787.1, read as the reverse complement.
TTTAATACTACAGGCCTCAGTGTCTCCATCTCTTACGTGAAGGGGTGGGACTAGTGGATGTCTTAGATGTGCTTCGGCTCTTTAATTCTGGAAACAGAACACTACAACGTCTTCTACAAGGTCAGTAGGAAAACATCCTTCCGTGACAGTTTCAGCAAGAGCGAGATCGACTATCTATTTAGCTAAGCCACCATCGTATTTTATCCCCTGGTTTCAAAACCCACTCCACAGAAACCTAAATTAACCATATTTTTGTAGCACTCTAGTTTTAGGAAAAAGGGGAAATACATTTAGGGATGAGCACAGCTTCCCTTTTATTGTATTCAATCTGCATACATATTCTAGCCCTAGACAGAGAAAATTGGTTGAAAGAAATGGTCCTAGAGCACTGAGAATACTTCAGCTATCAAGGAGAGAGTTAAGATTATGTGAAGTTGATTCCACACTATGTTTAAATTAAGAAGGTCCACATTCAGGGCACCTTGCTGGCTCATTTGGTAGAGCATGGTAGTCTTAATCTTGGGGTTGTGAGTTTGAGCCCCACCTTGGGTATAGAGATTACTAAAACATAATTTATTTTTATTTTTTTTCATAAATTTTTTTAAAGCTCATAATCATGTTAACTTGAAACGACAATTTCCAAATATGTAAATTAACTTGTTACATCAGAGTTGGCCTAAAAGTTCTAGAGAGCATTCTTTTATGCCCCTTACCCCCCCCCAAAAAAAGTATGCTGAATGGTAGTTTTGCCCAGAGATTGTTTTTTTTTTAATAAATTTTTATTTATTTATGATAGTCACACACACAGAGAGAGAGAGAGAGGCAGAGACACAGGCAGAGAGAGAAGCATGCTCCATGCACCGGGAGCCCGACGTGGGATTCGATCCCGGGTCTCCAGGATCACGCCCTGGGCCAAAGGCAGGCACCAAACTGCTGTTCCACCCAGGGATCCCTTGCCCAGAGATTGTACCTACTGGGAAAAAAAGGAGCTGCCATTCATTGAGCACTATCACATTTCAAGGACTGGCCCAACTGTTCTATATAATAGTAAAATAAAGGTTTTAATAGTCAATTTTCAATGCCATGGAGAGAACTGGAAGCCTCTTATTTCACAGAGCCCAAGCTACACCTTAAGATTTATTTCTTTTTTTTTTAAGATTTTATTTATTCATAGAGACATGGGGGGTTGGGCAGAGGAACAGGCAGAGGGAGAAGCAGGCTCCATGCAGGGAGCCCGATGTGGGACTCGATCCAGGGTCCCCAGGATCACACCCCAGGCTGCAGGCGGCGCTAAACCGCTGCACGACCAGGGCTGCCCAAGATTTATTTCACTCAGAATTTTTTCCCATCTTTCCTGAACATCGGGGGTGGCATCTAGCCTTAGCACATCCTCCAGTACCTTTCCTGCACCTTCTTACAGTTCTGAACCATGGCTGAAAAACCCTATGAGTTATATTTCTCTTTTGTTTTCAACTCAGAGCCCCTGATTTCAAGTTGATAAATGAAGAGAGATAAGCAAAAAAGGAAGCTATACTTTTTTAAAGAAGAAAAAGGAAAAAGAAGGGTGAACAACAACAGAAAAAAAAATCACATACTTCAACACCTTATAAGCATCTTCATGAGCCCAGGAATCTTTTAATTCAAACAAAATTACTTAACATCCATGATTTGAGAGGCATTTAATAAACATAAAAACATTTATATGATTACAATTTGTATTTTTCAGTAATATACATCATCCTCGGACCTTTCTAGTATACTATTTCTTATACAGTAAATTCCTCTACTTAGCACCTCACCTGATAAAATTGATGTTCATTTCTCAGAAGGGTTTGCTAAATATTCCTAAGACTTGCCACAAACCTGGACCCGAGGAAACGAATATTTTCCTACATTCTGAGTATTCAGCCCCTCCCTCAGCCCAGTGTCTAAGCATCCACACTAGGGTGACCCTTCCACCGAGGCTGCAAATTCTAATGCATACTCACTGATCAGTCCCCATTCTTAGCAGGCTCTGTGGGCCCACAGCCTCCTACTGTTGCAAGGAAACTGGAATGTAGAGACCTAATTTTGAAATTTTGGAAACATCCAATGTGAAAGAAAGAAGAAAGAAAGAAAGAAAGAAAGAAAGAAAGAAAGAAAGAAAGAAAGAAAGAAAGAAAGAAGAAAGAAAGAAAGGAGAAAGAAAGAAAAAGAAAGAAAGAAGAAAGAAGAAGAAAGAAGAAAGAAGAAAGAAAGAAAGAAAGAAAGAAAGAAAGAAAGAAAGAAAGAGAAGAAAGTCAAACTATGTGTGAATCCCTGTCTGAGCCAAACAAAACAGGTTTTCTGCTCAGCCCACACCTCTGGATTTCAGCCTGTGCCCTCAGGAACTTGGAAGACTGATGTTCAGGTTGCCCCTAGGAAGTGTCTTTCTGAGCAGATCCCAAGGACCGCCACGAAGAAATTCCAGAAAAGTTGCCAAGCGCTTCCAGAAATGCTTCAGTGTCATTGCAAATGTGTCCAGGCGAGCAACTTATGATCTTGCTCAGTCATTTCCCTTTGATACTCTCTCATTATTTGGCTATTTCCACAGGTTTCTGAGAATATCAGAGTGGGCAGCGTCTACTGTAAAACACTTTTTTACTCTCTCAGTAGCCAACCAGAGTCATGTCTTTCTCTTTGTGGTCATGAAACCCAACCTTCAGTAAACCCCACACCAGTTTTCTGGGATATCTGACAGGGATTCTGGAACTTTCAGGAAGCCAGAGGAGCTGAGACAGTGCACAAATATGAAATGGGATTAATGCCTACTTGTGACTTTGGTAATATGAAGAGAGGGCTCCTCTATTAAAAGTCCACTTGATCACCTCATATCTTTCATAATTAACAGAGGAAAAGAAAAGTGTGACTGGGTTTTAAGGAGTAGACTTACTCGGGGTCCATGAAGCTCCAGAATTTCAAGATCTGCTGATTTGTATGGACCTAAGTAAAACATGTACCTTCAATAAATTCTCTAAGCACTGCCCTCGACTGAAAACTTTCCCAACTGCAGAGCTGTCAGACATTGATCACCCAAAGAAGAAAATATATAGGGAACTTCTGCACTTTCTAGAAGGAATAGATAAGTTGCAGACAGATGCCTCTGTATGGAGAAGAGCCTTGTGGAAGCTTCAACAGGAGATCAGGAGAGAGACTCTGGGAGCGTAGAGTACAAAATAAGTAGCTGCCTCACAGCATCTCCAGGCCAGCTGTCAAAACACAAGTGGTCTCCAGTTACATATACACAGTGGAACTTTAAAAGTTACAGTCTCAGCAGCTTGATGGTGTTCAACAGTCATGTGGGAGCTTTGCTCCTTTTTTATCTGGTTTCTTTAAAAGAGAAATGGAATGAGGGCCTTCCGAGATTTGGGGTAGTCCTCAAACATCTTGAGGTAGAACCTAAAAGACAAGACAGGAATAATTAGAACAAGCAGCAGTCAACAGTTGTGGTTTGCTGGGTCTGAAATTCTTGTTCCAAACCAACCTACAGTTACTCAGGGCCTCACTCCTGCAGAAGATGCCCATTTGTCCACCTCCTTTCTCCCTCCCACATCCTCTCCTATAAATGTTGAAGCTTCTTATAATGGGAAATAACAAATAATAGCCAGAGGACACTGGCGGTGGTTGCACAGCTTTATGGATGTACCTAATGCCACTGAATGGTAGACCGAAAATGGCCGAGACAGAAGATTTTAAGTTATGTGTATTTTACCACAATATAAAAGGGGAAAAGCCAGAAAAAACTGCTCAATGAATTCAATTGGGAAATAAGGGACCAGAGACCCCAAAGACCGTGGGCAGTTAATCCTAGAGAACTGGTAATGTTCCCAGGAAAATGTCCCCTCATGAGGCCTGGGAATGCCAAGAAAATATAACCTCATATTCTGGGTTGAATTATGATCCCCCACCCCCAATATATGATTGAAGTCTTAACCTGGAGGACTTACCTGGAAACAGGGTCATGGCAGATATAATTTAAGGCAAGACAAGGAGTAGGAAAGGCCCTTAATCCAATTTGGCTGAAGGGGACAGGAGACACCAGGACTGAGACAGACAGGGGAAGAGGCCATGTGGAGAGGAAGGCAGACACTGGGGATGGAGCTACAGACCATGGAACACCTCGGATTGCAGGTGCAACTAGAAGCCAAGAAGAGGCAAAGGAAGGATCCTCACCAAGAACCTTCAGAGAGAACGTGGCCCTACATACACTTTGATTTCACACTTCTGCCTCAGGACCTGTGAGAGAATATATTTCTATTGTTTAAGCCACTCAGTTTGTGGTCATCTGCTTTGGCAGGCCTGGAAGATTCAAATGTGTTGTGAAATGGCTTTCGCCTTCAGTGGCCAGGCTGCCCTAGCTAGTTGAAGCTAGTAGCTCTCAAGTTTCTGTTAAAGTACCTTAATTTGAACTGGGGGACAAATAGTAATAGTACATGACAAGAGGTGGCTGGGTTTGTGTGCTATGATTAGAGAGGTCTGATGAGTAGCTTCTCAGAGAGCCTTCTTAGGCCTGTGGAAAGCTGCCCTCTGGCCCTCCCTCGGGAGCAGTCTGACCTAACAGGACAGGGCCAGGCTCCGGATTTTGTTGTCACACCAGCTGGAAACCTCTGGTGGAGATGCTACCCCTCCCCTGAGCACTAGTTGATGCCCTCTCTGCCTCTCTTTCTTTCTGCCCCCAGTGGGCGACAGACTGGGCCTCAAGACAGGAAGGAGAACGTGGACTGTCTTACAGGCTGGAGACTCTGCAGTCAGTCCCCACCAAGTCTAGGCAGTCACGAGGACAGCAACTGTTTCATTCACCTCTGACACATCTGCATGAATTCCACACTGTGGAAAATAACCTATTCTTGGTTTAACCTTCAAAATTACGAAATTAATCATTAGCCCAAATAAAACACCCATGCAGGAGCTAAAGGGGTCCCTCAGGTCCCGGTTCCAAGGCTGTTCCCCCTTTAGTTATCCCTCCCTCTCTCTGTGTCTCTCCAGCTGCAAATGCCATTTTAGAGAAAGGATCTGAAGTTCAAGTTCAAAGCCCAATAACAACTTAGAACAGTTCCCCTTGCAGGGATACCTGCAGTTACTGCTTTTGTCCTCACCCAACCCAGCGACAGGGTTTGGGAGGGAGGTGGAAGTTAGTAAGGCTTTAGGCTAGACCTACAGAGGAGAGGCTCTAAACCCCTACAATTCCTGGCATTCCCCAGGTGAGGGGACAGTCCTGAAATCACATCACATTAGGATTCACTCATCCTACCTTCCCAGGAAGCCAGCAATGACCTTGGCTATGATTTATGGAGGGTTGGGGTAGGGGACAAAGGGGAGTACCAAAATAAGCCCTGGTATTACACAGATTCTAGGAAAATAATCCTGGAGTTTCCAGGGCTCTCCGATTACCTGAACTATTAGCACCAAACCTAGAATTAAAGATAATAGCCATACTAGACTAGACCAGGAGCTAGGCTTTTCCCTCATCGTACTGTCTCCTGGCTGACCTCAGGATTATCTGTGAAGCAGTGGAAAGTGCTGCCCATGGAACACACTTTGAGAAATCTGGCAGAAGTGTCACCCAGCTAAATCCCAAGTTCAGTGAAAGCCTTCTTTGGTAAGGTGGCAGGTGGCTTCCCAAGTTACCTCAGGCACGCCTCTCCCTACATGGGTTTTGTTTTGCTCATAGGAAAAAAAAAATGTTTATAATACTGATACCCAGCTAAATCCCAAGTTCAGTGAAAGCCCAGGAAGTCAGAATTTACCAGTGTGGATTACTGTATCAACCTTCCCTTATAAAAATACGTGTCTTAGGTTTCCATATCTGACTCCAAGAGCTAAAAAACTGTTTGAAGAAAAAAGCTACTTGACTGCTGCCATCCTAATTGGAAAGTTTACCTATGGTGGTGAAAAGCTCGCAGCCCCAGGAAGCAAAGTGAGAAAAACGCAAATGCAAGTGCTGGGAGGGACCAAGTAGCCAGGGCATAGCCGATCCATTCAATGATCTCACCAAGGAAATTGGCTCCAGAAACATACGTAAACAAGCCACCTGTGTGCAGAAGAATGAAAAAGTCAATTTTCGGAACTGGATCACTGCCACATTAAAACTCCTCTGTTTTGTTCCAAAATACATAAAGGCAGTTATGACAAATAACTCTTGGGGAAAATGGAAAAAGTGACAACAGCCTGTTGCCCTCAGAACATCCTGGAATCATGAGTAGCCCCCACTGCTGCTTGACGGGCTCCAGCCAATCTCTAGCAACTGCTGTACCACTGGCTCCGGACAAGTCCAAGATGAGGGGCAGTAGACCTGATTTTGGTTTTGTTCTATTAAATAATGTTTCCAAGCCATCCCTCACCTTCTCATTTCTCCCCTGGACACCCATACAGCCTATTTCATGTTGGCACTCAGACAAAATGAAAAACACACTATGTAGCAATAATAAATATCTGAGTTGATGCTAGAAGTTATAAGATTTTCCTTTGCCATTTGCCCTCCCACCCCTGCAAAGGAGTGTGTAAACTCTGTTCAACTTTAAAGAAGTGAGTGGGAGCTGTGAGGGCTGGTGAGGTCTGCTTCTGCTGATTTTCAAGATTTACTTTTCTATCAAAACATATATGTCTGATATCAAACCTATAAGTAGAAATCAACATATTTCCAATGATAGTAAATATATCCACTTTCTGCCCCACACTCAACTAAATTATTTCTTTCCATACTTATATAAAGAATATGTTGTTTTTAAATCATTCTGTAACCTATCTTAATAGTTGGAAATTAACTTTGACAATCTAGCTTTTAAGAGAATTTTAAGAGAATTCTCCACTCTTTTTTGTTTAGCTAGTTATTGAGTGAATATTTAAAATCCCAAAGCCCCTTAAAGTTATATTCCTTAAAGATGACACTGCCTCAGCAGTTCTAGACCTGTGATTTGACAGGCCCTGGGAGAAACCACTGAACTCCCGCAGAGGGTCTATAAATTGCCTGTGGTATATGGGTCTATAATTGCAAATGGTATATCTTAATATATGCTATTATTTTTGGTTGATGTAGACACCAAGAGATGTCAGCAACATTTAAATTCATTTAAATGTGTTACTGAGTTCATTGTAGCTCTGCTTTATTAATAAATGAATACTAATACCATTTTGTAATTTAGGAACAATTTTGATGCAAATAATAGGTTCTATTTACATCAAAAAGAATGAGAGCCATTAGCCTACACAAATACCACCTAAAATAGCAAAGGATTACTTGGACTAATTCACTCTCACCTCATGTTTGTCAACTTCACACCCTGGTTTCCTGGGAACAGTTAGGGTTTCAAATATGTAGTTATGGCAGGAAATATACACAGAACTGCCTGAGTACTCACTAGATAAATCCAGGTCAACTGGAGAAGACAAGTCATACACAAATCAGCTTTATTGGCTAACTCGAGAAGGACCAACACTCTGCACACATGATGCTTAATTTTCTTTGTTAACCTGACTGGGCTATAGTATGCCTTAGATATTTGATGAAACATTATTTCTGGGTATGTCCATGAAGGCGTTCCTGGATAAGATTAATATGTGAATCTACTCATTGATTAAGACAGATTACCCTCCCTGAAGTGGGTGGGCCTCATCCAATCCACTAAAGGCCTAGATAGAACAAAGAGGCCAGGTAAAGGATAATTCACTCTCTCTGCCGGACTGTCTTTAAGCTAGGATATCAGTCTTCTCCTGCACACAGACTAGAACTTATACCACCCACTCACTCCCCTGGGTCTTGCTGATGACAGACCATGGGATTTCTCAGCTTCCATAATCATGTGAGCCAACTCCTCAGAATAAATCTCTTTATGAATCCGTATCTGTGTCTGTATCTATAGCCTATTGGTTCTGTTTCTCTGGAGAAGCCTAATACAGCACATGATAACCTTACCTACTGTAACGAGGTGGCAGTCTATTTCCACCTTACCCCAAACCTCGCACTCCCCAATCTTTAAGGCATCATGATGTCACAACATCCTGAGGGTGGCTCTATCTTCCTTGAACTTCTAGGTTCAGATCAGAAATGCAAAGGTATCATGGGGTGAGAAGGGATATGAAGGAGAAGTCAGGGGAAAATTGGGATATACTGTATCATTTTTGCCCCCTCTCCATTTACTATTTATAACATAATCTAGGACAGGCTCTCAAGGAAGAGTGGAAATCTGAAGGGCAGGGGAGATATTACCTTGTGGAATCCTATAGGTGACTTCTCCAGGCTTCCTGAGCTGGCGCAATATATAGTCACTATGAATGTTGATTCCCATTCCCAAAATAAATAAGAAGATACCTTGGCAAAGAAGACAGAGGGAAGAAGTTAAAAATATATCCGGGTTTTGGTGCTTTTTTCTCACAAGCTAAGTTTTTTTTTTTTTCTAAAAATAAAGAGAAGCGCATTTTATTTCAAATTCTGAGAATGCTACGAAGATATGACAAAGGGTGACTAATTAGCCATTGTCCCAAATTTGGGTAGAGAGGCCAGTGTTTCACAGACCAAAAGACTGACAATATACAGTGTCACATGATGGAGGTAGGTGGGAGAAAAGAGAAAGGGACTAACACCATTGTCCAATACTTGAATGAATGAATGAATGAATAAATAAATAAATAAATAAATAGCAAACTTTTGGCTCATTCATAAATAATTAAATTGTGGTTGGCAAACTCAACTGCTAATTCTAAACCCTTCTCCTTTGCTTCCCCCACTAAAGAGGCTGGAAGTCTGAATAGGTCATGTGACCTATTTCTGCCTCAAGGATATAAAGGGAAATGAATGTTCTTGGGGTTTCCTTGGAAATTGTTTTGCTTTTCTGATAAAAGAGCGGATGGGACCAGTGTCTCTACTTCCTCCCTCCTCTTTCATTGCCAGATGCGATGCCTTGAGCTATAGTAATGGTCTTGCTTGCAATCACGAAGTGGATATGATTAGGATGACAGGTAAACATGTTAAGAACAGTGGAACAGAAAGTATAGAAAGTTCCTGCGAACTTAATATCTGTAAGCAATTAAAGGAATGCAGAAGCTGTCTACCTTTGGAATCTTGTTATATAAGAAATATAAAATTCTTATTTAAGTCACCATGAACTGGTTTTCTGTGACTCACTGCTGAGAGCATTCCCAATTAATATACTCATTCTCATGAAAGTAACATGAGCCAGATTGGGGAGCTTGGCACCTCGCAAACTGGTTTCCACCACTGCCAATTCATACACACATTCTTGTTCTTCCATTCACTGGTTCAGAAAGAAGCCCTGGTCTGAAGTGAGGAGAGCCAGGATTAGGGATGCTGGAGCTTGTACCTCAACGGGCACCTTATAGTCCAGAAACCCTCACTGTTCTGCATAGATGCCCAACTTCACCTCTCAACAATGTTGTTTGTGCTGATCAAAATACAGGAGGCAAAAAGCAAGAAAACTTGAATTAAAAACAGATCTGCTCTCACATCATTTGCAGTGATAGAAAAAAAACAATGATTTGCAATCTTGTCTAGTCCAAAGATCATTGGCCATTTATGGTGACAGATGCTGACTACACTTATCTTGGTCTGCACTGAATAATATATAGAATTGTTGAATCACTACGTTATGCATCTGAAATTAATATTCAACCATACTTCAATAGTAAATTTTTAAAAATTATTGTTCTGGAAGAAAGGGATACTGGATAAAGAACCCAATGGCAGGAGGTTGAAAGAAGGAGGAGAGAGAGCGTGCACCGATGTGGACAAAGTGGAAACCTTGGACTCATTGTCTGTGTGTCCTCAGCAAGTCACTGGCCCTCCCTCAGCCTCAGTTTTCTCATCTGTAAAATGTGGATTTGAATAATACCTATTTCACAAGGATGAGACAAGACTCACTCATGTGTTCATTCATTCATTCATTCATTCAACTAACATTTATGGAGAGCTTACAATAGACCAAGCAATATCCTAAACACCAAGGATACAGTTGTGGGAAAACAGTCAAGGTCTGTCCTCATAGACCTTATATTTTAGCAGAAGAAGACAGAGATGAATTCAAATAATTAAAACATTTTAAATCATTGAATGTCACTGCAAAGCAGAAAATCATAGGATCATGAGATAGAGAGTGAGCTGGGGAGGAGAGGAGGTATCTCTACTTTAGATGAGGTGGATAGGGGAAACTTTTCTAAAGATTTGGCATTTTGTCCTGTGATTTGAATAATAAGAATTCACAGATCTGAGGGAGAGCAATCTGGTATAGGAATTAGCAGGTGCAAAGGCCCTAAGGCTAGAATAGGTTTACTACATCTAAAAATGGAAGGAAGGCTGGTGCAGTTGAAACTTTTAGAGGGAAAAGTGAGAAAATGTGGACAGAATGATAACTACAAAAACACACTAAGCATTATAAGCCTTGGTGAGAAATTTGGATTGGTAAGTGCAAGAGAAAGCTACTGGCATGTCTGAAGCAGGAGAGAAATAGGAACTGATTTCCATTTATGATTGTTATGAAAGAAGTAAATATGTTATGTGGATTAGAAAAAATAAGGAAACCAAGACAGCTTATACCCAACACCCAGAAATCACAACCATTAAGCACCTTAATGCATACTCTTCCAGATTTTCATTCTATGTAATTATCTAGGCCATATTTCAAATTCCCCAGATAGCCTAAAAATGCTTCTTACAGCTAATTTGTGAAAACCAAAGTCCAGGATAGGACCACACCTGGGCATCTGGTCATTATCTCTTTTCAGGCCATTTTAATCTTGCCCAAACCCTTTTTTTTTAAAGATTTATTTACTTATTTTGGGGGTGGGGGATGCACATGTGTGCACAGGGTAGGGGGGCAGAGGGAGAGAATCTTCGAGCAGACTCCTCACTGAGTGTAGAGCCCAATGCTGGGCTACATCTCATGACCTGTGCAATCATGATCTGAGCCAAAACCAAGAGTCAGATGCTCAACCAACTGAGCCACCCAGGCGTCCAATCCTTACCTTTTAAAAAATTGTTCAGGGCACTGACTTCTTGAAAAGACCAGACAGTTGTACCTCAGAATGTCCCCCATTCTAGATAAGACTGGCTCACTTTCTGAGAGTGGCATTCAATTTATTTCTTCATTCTCTTTATTTCCTGTAAACTGGCATAAATCATTTCCCATAAATCATTTCCAACAGGAAATGATGTTGAAATGATGTTGAAATGATTCAACATACAGTTAGGTACATTTCTTTGTTTGTTCTCAATGTTAGGGAAGTTTCTTCTATTTAGATTTTTTTTTTAAGTTTTATTTATTTCATCTCTACACCCAATCTGGGGCTCAAACTCAGGATCCCAAGAGCAAGAGTTGCTCACTCCACCAACTGAGCCAGCCAGGGTCCCCCATTTAGATTTTTTTTTCTAACTAAATTATAAATTTTCAGGGCAAAACTATATTGAAAGAAAAGCTCTGCCTCCCATCCCATTCTTTTTCCCCCAGACCCTACATGTCACCTTTTTAAAATTAGTCTCTATATTTTAAAAAAAGATTTTATTTATTTATTTGACAGAGAGAGAGAGAACACAAGCAGGGGGAGTGGCAGAGGTAGAGAGAGAAACAGGTTCTGACCTGAGCAGGGAGCCCAATGAGGGGCTCGACTCCAGAACCCTGGGAGCATGACCTGAGCCCCCCAAGCACTCCAATTAGTTTCTTTTTTTATCAACCCAATATTCCTTTTTCCAGTTTTACACACACACACACACACACACACACACACACACACACACACACTTCCTTTCATCATTTTTACATGAAAAGTAGCATACTAGATACACTGTTCACACTTTTTTTTTTTTTAATTTAACCACATAGTCTAGAGATGTCTCACAGGAGCACATAAAGATCTTCCTTGGTTTGGTTTGGTTTGGTTTGGTTTGGTTTGGTTTGGTTTGGTTTGTTTCTGTGGCTCCAGAACACTCCACTGTGTGCATGGATCAGCATTCATACAACCAATCCTCCAGTCGTTTGTATTTTCAGACGTTCACTGGAGCAAGGACTATATCAAAGGCCAGGGCCAGTGGCAGGAAGCTGCGAAGGTCACTGTGGCAGTCCCAGCAAGAGATCATGATGGTTCGGACCAGGATGATGTCAGAGCAATGAGGGAGAAGGGAGAAGGGAATTCAGTCGGCACATGTTATGGAGCTAGATGCAGCTGTACTAAGCTGATAGATAAAACTTGATGTGTGATGTAAAAGAGTTAAGAATTAAGGCTAATCCCTGCATTTTGGTTTAAGCCAAAATAATGTGCAAACAATTGAACCTTTCTGACTTGAGTTCCTCTTGCAGATAATAAAAAAGAAAATTCAACAGTGTTTTCTACTATTTTAGATAAAATGATCAGGAAAAGTCTCTTTGAGGAGGTACAAATTGATAGAGACCTAAATAAAGTGAGGGACCAAACTCCATGAGTATATGTGGACAGAACATTCTAGAGAGAGGGAACAGTCTGTGTAAAAGCTCTGAGGCAGGACCAGCTTAGCTTGACTGTTTCAGGCCTAGCAGGAAAGCTACTGAGGCTGCAGCATAGTAATTGGATGAAGGTAGGAAATGGGGTCGGGAAATCAAAGTGGGACCAAAAACATTTGGGCGTCACAGGCTCAGGCAGTATAAGGAATTTGTATTTTGTTCCAAGAGTAACAGAAGTGCTCTAGAGGATTCCCAGGTGCGGAGTGACATGTTTTTCAAAGAGCTCTCTGGCTGCTTTATAGAACAAAGACCCAGGTGGCAGGAGGAAAGAGGAGAATGGAATTCACTAGGGGGTTATTGCAGTAGGGTGGGGAAAGGTGATGGGGATTTAGGCCGTGGGAAGTGGTATTCACTGCGGTGTGGGTAAGAAGTGGCCAGGTTTACTTACCCAGGCTAAACCGCACGTCCATGTACCACTCAGCAGGGTACTCAGCACAGTAAATCAGATAGTAGCCTTGGAGAAGTCCATTTCCCGCACAGAAGATAAATCCTCTGACCAGGAACACAACTGGAAAAGGCCTCCCTCTAGTGAGCAATGAGTAAATAAATGTCCTGGAGACAGGAAAGAACGGTCAGGATACAGAGTTTTAAAAAAAAAAAAAAAATCAAACAATGAGATGAAACAACAGACAATTGCATCAAACCCATTTTAAAAAATAATTTTCCCTTGAACTTATGCAAAAAAGAACATTATTATTCCATTCTAGAGCACTTATGCTATTATTTGTCTTGCTTCATTAAAATCCTTAGTAGTCACCATTTATTACCTTATTTTATTCTCCAACCAGCCTTGAAAGGTAAATTTCATCTCCATTCACTAGTTAATAAATTCAATCCTATGAGCCCAGGATTGGAGCTCAGCTTTATATCAATCTACAAACGAAACCCAGATGACAAAGGAGAAAGAGAGCGCCTGGCTTGCCCCTGCAGCAGTGAGATGACATTTTGATAGCAGCCATTCAATCATACGGCTTTTTATTTGTTGCTCTGATATGATTTAATTACCAATATTGTAGCATTTCCTAGGAAGTGGACCACAGAATCTCTCGAGAAAAGAGATTCCTCTAATTGTTAGGAGGCATGAGTATAAAGGAATCTAGGAAAATGGGATTAAAAATATATAAACAGCCTCAAAATAAGAATTTGCCCAAGATATAATGCTAAATACTAGACAGCAACTACATCTTCTTTATCATTTTTCTTCTTTTATGGTACAATATAATAATCATACAGGTGAGTTCATAAACCTATGTGAATAGTTGAATGCATAACTATTAATTAAGCACCTATATAGTCACTAAACAGGTTAAGAAATAGAACATTCCCTTCACCCTGAAGCCTCTCTCCCTATTCACCACACCACCAACACCCAAGAAGTAACCAGTATCCTGATTTTTGTAATATTCTCTTCCTTTTGCTTCTTTACAATTTTACCACATTCGGATGCATCCCTAAAAATGTATTTTGTTTATTTTTAATTCCATATTAATGGAGTCATATTCTGATTCTTAGAGTATCTATTAATCTCTTACTTCTATAATTTATCCTATTTCTCAGACTCAAGCATGTTGTTGTATATAAGCTATAGTTCATATATTTTCATTGTTATGTATGAATATACCCATGTGTTTATCTATTTTATTTTAATGGATTTTGGGTTGCTTCCAAAGTCTTGTAACCACTCAGAGCTGTTTTCCCATTATTTAATGATTTACATTTTCTGTTTAAACCTTTGATACATCTGGAATTTCTTTTGTTGAAAGAAGTTAGACAAGAATCGAACTCAATGTCTTTCCTAATGCTTGTAAATTTATTAAATTCTTTTCTTTCATTGACATGCATTCCCATTGGTATTATATACTACATCATCATAAAAATTGATTCTTTTTCTGGACATTTGATTCTGTTCCATTGATCTGTTTATTGCCAATACTAGACTGTTTTAATAATTATACTTTTAATATATGTCAATACTAGGTGGGGCTACTTTTTTAAGCAAATTTTACTCCCAACGTCGGTTCTAACTCATGACCCCAAGATCAAGAGCTGCATGCCCTACTGACTGAGCCAGCCAGACCTGGGAGGGTGGGGAAGGAGCTATTCTTATATAATTACTGTTTTTCAGGATTTTCAACTTAGTCTTAATTATTTATTTCTTCATGTGAACTTTAAAACTAACTCATGGCCCGGGGGTGACCTGGCCAAGGTGCAGCGGGCCGTGTGCATGCTGAGCAACACTACCGCCATCGCCGAGGCCTGGGCCCGCCTGGACCATAAGTTTGACCTCATGTATGCAAAGTGAGCCTTTGTGCACTGGTACGTGGGGGAAGGCATGGAGGAAGGGGAGTTCTCCGAGGCCCGGGAGGATCTGGCAGCCCTGGAGAAAGATTATGAAGAGGTGGGCGTGGATTCTGTGGAAGCAGAGGCTGAAGAAGGGGAAGAATACTGACCGGAGTGGAGCTGGCAACCATCTCTTTGTATCGCCCCCACTATAACATTACGAGATAGGTTTACCTATTAAAGTTTCTGTTTGAAAAAAAAATAAAAAATAAAAAAAAAATAAAACTAACTCATGGAACGCCCCCTCCCAAATTTTAGAAATACTCTTAAATGTAAAAGTTAATTAAAGTAGTGAAATAGCAAGAGGACCTCCAAGAGCTCACACCTCCATAAAAGCAAAGAAAAAACTGGCAAAAAATATATATATCTATCAGAAATATATATATGTGTATCAGAATATACATATACATGTATATATATGTATACACATATATATTGTATGCATATATACATATATATAGTATACTATATAAATCTTTTTTTTTTTTTAAGATTTTATTTATTTATTCATGATAGACATAGAGAGAGAGAAGCAGAGACACAGGCAGAGGGAGAAGCAGGCTCCATGCACCGGGAGCCTGATGTGGGATTCAATCCCGGGTCTCCAGGATCACACCCTGGGCCAAAGGCAGGCGCCAAACCACTGTGCCACCCAGGGATCCCTAGTATACTATATATATGTATGTATCTGATATATATGAAACAACCCAAAAAATGAAACAACCCAAACGTCCCTCGGTTGATGAATGGATAAACAAAATGTTGAATATCTGTACACGCACATATTATTACACCACAAGAAGGAATAAAGTAGTGACATATGCAACAACATGGATGAATCTTAAAAACAACACCCTACGCAAAAGAAGCCAGTCACAAAAGTCTATGTCTTATATGACTCCATCCATATAAAGTGTCCTGAATAGGCAAATCCTTAGAGGCAGAAAATGGAAGGTGGCTGCCAGGGGCTGGGGGTTGAGGGATGGGAAACTGACTGCTACCAGGCACAGGATCTCTTTCCAGGCTAATGAAAGTTTTCCAGAATCAGATAACGGCTAAGGTTGCACAATTTTCTGGATCTACTAAAAACCACTTAATTCTACTCTTTAGAATGGTATGAATTTTATGGTACGTGAATTATACCTCAATATTTAAGCTAATTAAAAGAAAATTCCAGCCATGGTGCACTCTGTGGTTAAGTTGTGGGGCTTCTTCCCCTGACTAGCTGTATGGCCCTGGCACCTAACCTCACTCACTACGTCTATCTCTTCATCCACCTGTCTTGTACGGTTGTGAGGATGAAGTGAGCCAAAATATGCAAAGTTCTTAGAATGGAATAAATAATAAGGGCTCAGTAAACGAACTGTTTTTGATAATAATATGTTTATTAGGCATTACCTTTCTATTCAGGTACGAGTGGTCCCTTTGTACTCATTCAGGTCTTTTTTTGTACTCTCAGTACATTTTTAAGTTTCTTCACATAGATTTTGTACAGTTTTTGCTATGTTTCATCCCCAATTTTTTAAATCTCTTTTTGTGTGACTATAAATGGGATTTTCCACTTACCTCTACTAACTGGTTGTTTTACATATAGAAGAAAGCCTTCGACTTTTCTAATATTAATATGTTAATTTTGTTCCCAACCACATCCCAAATTCCTTACTTATAATAATTTTTCAGTTTATTTTCCAAGATTTCCCAGGTATATCAGCATCTGCAAATAATGTTAGATTCCTGTCTTTAAAGGACCCTGGAAGCCTTTTCTCTCTCTCTCTCTCTCCCTCGCTGTCTCTCTCTCTCTCTCTCTCTCTCTCTCTCTCTCTCCTCCTCCTCCTCCTCCTCCTCAAAAAGGTGGGGAGCACTTGGGTGGCTCAGTTAAGCTTCCAATTCTAACTATTGATTTTGGCTTAGGTCATGATCTCAGGGTTGTGAGGTCAAGTCCCGCATCAGGCTCTGTGCTCAGTGCAGAGTCTGCTTGAAATTCTCTCCCTCTGGCCTTCTCCTGGCTTGTGCTCTTTCTATCTTTCTCTAAAATAGATCAATAAAGTAAAAAAAAAAAAAAAAGATTAAGATTTTCAGTGTAAAAGAAAAGGATACATATATAAAATCAAAGAAAATGTAATGTTAAATTTGAATTGGAAATAGGAATGTGAATTCATGACTTTTAATACGGACCCACTCAAAGACCTAGGAGTAATGACACACCAGTAGCAATAAGCACCGGGTCTTCATTTGTAAGTAGTCTTCTCCAAAGGAAGCAGGCCACCAAGGAGAAATAGCTCAATCCATGTCAGAGGCAGGAAAAGTACAAGGTGAGACATTTTTTGGTGTTGGAAAGTAAGGAAATAATCCAAGATTAAAAGGAGGGGATAGGGAGGGGCCCCCAGGTGGCTCAGTAAGTTAAGCGACTGACTCTTGCTTTTGGCTCAGGTCATGATCTCAGAGTCCTGGATTGAGCCCCACATCAGGCACCGTGCTCAGTGTGGAGTCTGCTTGTCTCTCTCCCTCCTTTCCTCTCCCTATCCACCCCTGCACTCTCTCTCTCATAAATAAATAAAATCTTTAAAAATAAATAAGTAAATAATAAAAAGGGAGGACGGGGGTTGTCAAAATTACATAGGTGCCAACTGGGTATCAAATTTGTGACAAACTGGGTATCAAAAAGAATCATGACAACAGTTGATTGTAAACATCTGTAAGCTGCTGGTAAAGGTTAACCTTTACTATCTCATTAGATTCCTGTAAAAATTAAATATGATTATGCAAGGAAAAGTGCCAGACACAGGATAGTTGCTGGATAATTTGTTTCTCTTTCCATTCACAACCTATGAAGCCTTGAGGACTGGAAGGTGGCTTAAGTTCCTATAGGGAAAGGGTCCTGGAAGGCTACAGAAAGGCTATTTTTAAAATGGTGTTTGCATCCCAATGTGGCCTTGTCAGTGCCAACAATGCCCCCAAACTGGTCCTTACATGAAACCACAATTCCAAATCAAATTATGTATCTGCCCTACCCCTAACTTCTGGACTTTTCAAGTCTAAGGCACAGGCTAATCCAAAAGAGTGTGTAATAATCAGATCAGGCTCACGGCTACAATAAACAACTCTAAAGTATCAGAGTTTTCAAAAAATAAAAGTTCATTTCTTGCTCATGCCACAGCACAATGCTGTTCAGGAGAGGTGCTCTGCTCCTCAATCCTGCAGGACTCAGACTCTTCCAGGGCAACTTCCTCCTCTGATCTGCAGACAAACAGAGAGAGTGTGGAGAAGTGTGTGCAGGTTTTCCCAAGGGCCAGGCCACAAGCTAGAAATTGAATACATTACTTCCACCCTCACTCCTCTACCCATCCACCCCACCCACCCACCACCAGCTGCAAGGGAGGCTGGGAAACATAGCCTCGCTGGATTTTCCAGCAGGAAAAGGAAAAGAGAGTTGGTGAAACAGAGCACAAGCAATAGGCTCTGGAAAGCCAGGAGCCCTGGAGAACAAATAAAATCCTTCTGATCAGAATGACTATGCTGCTGGAAAGCTGGAAGCATCTCAAAAAAAAAAAAAAAATTCAATGTAGAAAGTGATAAGAACAATGAAGAGAAAAGAAAAGAGAGTCAAATAGCCCAAGAGGTTGACGAATAATGCCATGAAGGGTTGCTGGTGAGTCTCACTTTCAGATCGCATATATGCCCTAGGAATCAGTTTCCTTGGTTTGGGACCACTTTGCTTTAATTCCCTCCTCCACTGCTAACAACGTTTTCATTCTTCTGTGTTTGTTCTGATACAGAGACTGATAAGTACTCTGTAAATACAAAGTTTTCTATCACTGCTAAGTAAATATTCATTTGGGGGGACTCTTATTGGAAAGGGTTAACTGAAATTGCAAATCCAAATTAAACTAAAGAAACAACCTTTAAAATTACACATCTTCCACAGGCCAACTCATATTTAACTAAGTCTTCTTCAAATATAAATGCTATTGCTAAGATTATCAAGCCTATTGAAGACTTTTCACTAAATGAAATTTTAGATTTCATTGTCAATCAAAATAAATTCAAACTTTATATATAAATACAAGGTTCTCATGTGTATATTTACTTGTTATGTGTAGTAACGACTCCTTCCTTTACCTATGTATGTCCCCCTTCACCCACCACCCCATTGTTTTGCTTTCCTTCACAGCAAAACTCCTCCCAAGAGTTATCTATACTTGCCAACTCTTTGTCTTCTCCCCTTTCTCCCCACTCCCACCATAGAAACTGATCTTGGTGAGACCACCAGAAATCTCTACACTTCCAGATCTGAGAGTCAATTTTCAGTTCTCTTCTTATTTAACAAGTTAATCACTCCATTCTTCTGGAAACACCTCCTTCTCTCAGCTCCTAGCACACCACTTTCTCTTGGTTCTTCTTCTACTTTACTGATTTCTTGTCACTTGCCTTTGCTGATTTCTCTTTATCTCCCTAGCCTCTAAATATTGAAGTACACCATGGCTCGGGACTTTATTTACAAGCCATTGTAGATGTGACCATACTAGACTCATATCTTTAAAAATCATATCCAGAATGGCAACTCCCAAATCTATGTCTCCAGACAGGATGTCTGCAGTCCTTGAACTCAGACTTATATAGTCAATGTCCCCCTAGACGTCTAGTTTAAAGGATATCTCAAACTTAAAATATCCAAACCCAAACCCCTGATCCCCAATCCTTCCCCAAAATTGCACCTCTCTAATCTCAGTAAATGGCAAGTTCATTCTTCCAATTGCTCAGACTGAGGACCTTGAACCACTGTTGACTTCTCTCTCTCTCTCTCTCTCTCTCCTCTCTCCGGCTCTCTCTGTCTCTGTCTCTCTCTCATACTCCACATTAAATCTATTAACAGATCTTGTCAGCTCTACCCTCAAAATATTTCCAGGATTTGACTGCTTCTCTCCCAACTCTATCCAACAGAAAGATAACAAGACAGAAAGATAACAAAAGTTCCAAAACTTGGGAACTTAACAGCATACTTCTAAATAATTTATGGTTCAAAGAGGAAGCTTCAAATGAAATCAAAAACTATATTGAAGTCAATTAAAATGAAAATTACAATATTTTAAAATTTGTGGGACACAGCTAAATCAGTGCTGAGAGGGACGTTTGTTCCACTAAGTGCAACAATAGAAAATAGGAAAGGTTTCAAAGATCCCACCTTAAGAAACTAGGGGAGAAAAAAGAGCATAAAAATCCAAAGAAGGCAGAAGAATGGCAATAATAAAGATAAAAGCAGAAATTGTTGAAATTCAAAACATTAAAACTAACTAAAATGAATAAGACAAAGAGCTATTCTTTGAAAAGATCAATGAAATTAACATACCTCTGAAAGACTAATAAAGAAAAAGAAAAAAAAAGAATAAGAGACACCATCAGGAATGAAACAGGGACTATTATTACAGAACCTGCAAACACAAGGATAATAAAGAAATACTAGGAACAACTCTACATGCACAAATTTGCCAATTTAGATAAAATGAACCAAATCCTTGAAAAACACAGCTATCATAGCTCACTTTAATGAACAGCCCTGTAACTATTGAGAAAAGCCCTGGAACTATTTAAGTCATAATTTTAAAACTCCCCCCTCAAAAAATCTCTAGGTCCAGATGACTTCACTGGAGAATTCTACAAATATTTAAAGAATTAACACCAATTTTACATAATCACTTCATTTTATAAAGCTAGTATTACCCTGATTCAAAAACCAGACCAAGACAGTACAAAAAAGACGCATTAATTCTACAGACCATTAATTCTCATAAATATGAACACAGAAATATTTAACAAGTTGTTAACAAACAGAATTCAGCCGTATATATAAACAATTATGTAGCACGAGTAAGTAGGATTTATTCCAGGGATGCAAGACTGGTTCAAAATTCAAAAACCAATCAATGAAATCAACCACATTAGCAAAATTAAAAAAGAAATATTGTGGTCATATCAGTCACTGTAAAACAAACAAACATTTGATGAATTTTAACACCTAGTAATGATAAAAATGCAGAAAATAAGAATACAGTAAATCTGCCTGAACTTGATAAAGCACATCTACAGGTAACATTACACTGAATGGTCAACGACTGAATGCTTTTCCTCTGACATCATGAACAAGACAAGGTCTAATCTCACCACTCTTACTTAACAAAGTGCTGAAAATTCTAGTCAGTGCAATAAGACAAGAAAAAAAGAAGCAAACATAACAGAAGGGAAGAAACAATACTGTCCCTCTTTGCAAATGACATGATTGTCTCTATAGAAAAATCCCAAAGAATATACCAAAAATACCCCAACCTCCTAATAAGTGAATTCAGCAAGTTTGCAGGATACACCATGTTCAATTATATTTCTACATGCTTTTAATGAACATATGGACACTGAAATTAGAAAAATAAATTAACATTTACAATAGTTCAAAAATAAAATACTTAGGTGCAAATCCAAACAAATATGTACAGGACTTATATGGTGAAAACTACAAAGCATTAATGACAGAAATCAAAGATTTAAATAAATGGAGACATACTATGTTTATGGGTTGAAAGATTCACCATAGTTAAGATGTCAATTCTCCCCAAATTGATAATGATATTCCTATTAAATTCTAACAAGATTTTTTTATAAATATAGGCAACATAATTCAAAAATTTATATTGAAAGGCAAAAGAGTTTTGATAGCTAAAACTATTCTGAAAAGAAGAATAAAGTGGGAGGAATTTATCTACCAGATTTTAAGATCTATTATATAACTACATGAAACTGCAATGGTATTGGTGAAAGGATATACACATAAATCAATGTAACAAAGAACACAGAAACACACCTAAACAAATAGGCCCAACTTATTTTTAATAAGGGTACAAAAGCAATTAAATGAACAAAACATAGCCTTCCAACCAGAAAATTCTCAGAATATAAGGCTAAGCAATGAGGTCTTAGGTTTGACACAAAAGCATCATCCATAAGAGGAGAAAAATCATAAACTGGACTTTGTCAAGCCTTTTTAAACTTTTGCTCTTCATAAGAGCGAAAAAGGATGAAAAGGAAAGCTACATGATGGGAAAAATATTTGCAAACCACATATTTTACAAAAGACTAGAATTTACAATACTAGAATTTAAAAGAACTCTCCAAACTCAACATTAAAAGCAAAAAAATTCAGTTAGAAAGTGGGCAAAAAACACGATGAGTCACTTTACCTACAAGTACATAAGATTTCAAAAATGCACATGAAACAATGTTCAACGTTGTTAGCCTTTAGGAAATGCACATTAAAACCATAATAGATATTATTACACACCTATCAGAATGGCTAAACTAAAAACTGACAACACCAAATATTGGCAAAGATATGAAAAAAATTGGATCATTTGTACATTGCTGGTGTGAATGTATAGCCACTCTATACAGCTTCTTCAAAACCTAAACGTGAATCTGCCATATTACCCAGAAATTGCTTTTCTGGGCATTTATCACAGAGAAATGAAAACATGTTTTCCAAAATTCATATACAAATGTTTATAGCGACTTTATTCATAACAATCAAAGACAGGAAATTCAGATGTCCTTCAATTTGTGGATTATTAAACAAACAAGTACATCCATACCATGGAATACTACTCAGCAGTAACAGAAAGAATTAACAATACACATGACAACCTCGATGAATCTCCAGATAGTTACACCGAGTGAAAAAGAAAAAGCTAATTTCAAAAGGTTACATGCTATATTCTGCCATTTATATGACATTGTTGAAGTCATAAAATATAAAAATGAAGAACAAATTAACGGTTGCCAGGGATTTAGGTGGTGGTGGGAATAGGAGGAAAAGTGAATGTTTAAACACTAGGAATCACCCTGGTGATGGAAGTGTTCTGTCTCTTGACTATACAAAAATGCCAATATTCTGGTTGTGATACTACAGTATAGTATTTGGAGATAACTGGAGTAAAGGTGACACAGGATATCTATGTATTATTTCTAACAATTACATGTGCATCTATAATTATCTTAATAAATACGTAATATCCTATGTGTATATGCCATAATGAATGGTGGCTGACTTGGAGAATCAGTTTTTAACCATGGATGTCTATAGAGATACTTTCTTTGGTTTAAAAGACAGCCCTTAACTTCTACTGGTCAGTGGCAGATATGGTTGAGTATTAAAGCTACTTTACCTACTAAATTAAACTCTCTCAGAGATTTATGAAAGCTCTCTGGAAGATTTTGATGCCACCAGTCATGCACTCACACACAGATCAGTTCTAAGAGCTCAGTTGTATGAAAGGTAACCCAGAACCTGGAATAATTCTTCGGGAAAAAAAATTACTCAGTAAATAAGTACTCAAGAAATATAAAAAGTACTCAGTAAATGAGTATAGATTACTCCAAGTTTTATCCATCATCTTTGTATTTGGTTGTTTCTATTTGGGTAACTGTGGCAAAGTGAAAATGGATGGTGGATACACCACTTCCAAAATACATGACTGTGTTCATTATTTTTTTATTACTGCACAATACACCATCCTAAAACTTAATGGTTAAAAACATCAACAAACATGTGTTTTCACTCATGACATTGTGGCAGGCTTCCCCCTAAGATATAGGGCCAATAGTAGCTCCCTTTTTGTGACCTAGTCTCAAAAGTCACATACCATCACTTTGCCACGTTGTATTTGTCAGAAGCAAGTCACAAATTCTGGCCCCCATTCAAGAAGATGGTAATTGGGTACCATATTTTCAAGGAAATTGTGTCAAAATAATTCATGGGCATATTTTTAAGCTACCACAATGACCTTGGTAACTTAACTCCTCCAAACCTCAGTTTTCCATTGATGAACAGAGGATAATAAGGATGCCACCCTCAGAAGGTAATTAAAAGGATTAAATGGTATAATTGAATATAACTGGTACATATTAGAACTTAACGACTCTTTCTTTCCCCAGCCAAGGGAATATATCAGCTTCTCTTTATAAAGCTGAGGGCCAGCACAAGACCAACAGTGAAGCTGGTCTTTGTGCCCTAGTCATTGTGCCTGTTCACATCACATCTATGAGCCTCTCTCCTACTGATTCCCTTTTATCTCAGGTTCTCAAGATCCTGAGACTCACTCATTTCCAATTGGAAAAACAAATTGTAATCGACATATACAATTGGAAAAAAATCCCACATGCCCTTCAAAAGAATCCAGGTTTGGTTTTTAGACATGTTAACCCAAAGATATATTGCATCTGTTGTATTTGCCCCTAATACTCATTCTTCCTTCTTAGAGTACCTAGCTTGGATCAGCTTCCTATCCTAGCCTGTGAGAGGGCGCATCCTTGTCAGGCTCCTGGGCCAATCAAAACTGGGATAGCCTTATCACACTGGTTGTTTCAGAGATCAGCATGTGACCCAATAAACCCCAATAAGGTTTTGCTTACATTTTTTTGAGAACTGTTCTCCATGTATCCTGGGTCAAAGAGGATGTAAGCTCTTAGATCCTACAGTTGTCTTGCCACCACTTATGGACAGCCTTTCTGAGAACAGAACCCGTAAGGAAGAGCCAAGAGCTGGAGAGAGAAACTGAGTCCTAATGGGATCTTTGGAACCACTGCATCAATCTGGATCTGATGCTGCAATTGTTCAGTCATAAGAGTTAATAAATTCAGGTCCTAACTTCAGCATATTTGAATTGACTTCTCTGTCACTTGGAACTGAAAGAGTCCTGATTAAAGCACCACCACACTGTTCTCTTTTGAAATAAGCATCAAACTTTTCCAAATATAAAGCC
The DNA here is from genome assembly GCF_048418805.1 of Vulpes vulpes. Lineage (NCBI taxonomy): Eukaryota > Metazoa > Chordata > Mammalia > Carnivora > Canidae > Vulpes > Vulpes vulpes. The sequence continues at coordinate 86,684,860 of NC_132787.1, read as the reverse complement.
AGAATTGGTGAGGGTTTTGGGTTGCATTTAATAATAAAATAGAGTTTCCCCCAAATTTTTCTCTTTGGAGCAGAACCCAAGAGGTTCTTTCCTTATTGGAGCCTCTCTGTATGCCAAAGGCATGGGGCCAACTGGTCCTCTGAGCCCTTGGCTCACTTTTCTCTGTCCTTCCCAAGAAATAACAAACACTGACAATGAATAGTCACTTGTCCGTATATACAAAGATGATACCTGTTATTGTAAATAATAGTTTTAGATATATTAGAGAGTGGGATGTGAAGGCCAAATGCAAAGACAACTAAACACAAAATGAGTCAGTAATACATCCCATCCAAGCTTACATTTTTTATGGACCTTGTGTAGAGTGTTGAATGGTGGCCCCCTAGAAAAGACATATCCATGCCCTAAATCCCTAGAATTTGTGAATATTACTTTATAGCAAAAGAGTGAATATTGTGTTATATGACAAAATATGTGCTTAATTAAGCTTTTTGAAATGATTTTATTTATTTATTTGAGAGAGAGAGAGAGAGAGAACAGAAGCAGAGGGAGAGGGAGAAGCAGACTTCCCGCTGAGCAGGGAGCCTGAGGTAGGACTTGATCCCGGGACTCTCAGATTATGATCTGAGCCGAAGGCAGATGTTTTAACAACTGAGCCACCCAGATGCCCCATAAATTAAGCATCTCGAGAAGAGGAGATTATCCTGGATGTACCCTAAATGCAATCACATTTATCCTCATATAAAAAAGGGCAGAAAAAGAGAAGACAGATACACAGACAAAAGGCAATGTGAAGACAGAGAACAGAGTTGTGACCACAAGCCAAGGAATGCTGACAGCCACCAGAAGATGGAAGAGGCAAGGAATGGATTTTCCTTTAGAGTTTATTCAGGGAGCATAGCCCTGCTGACACCATGATTTCAGACTTCTGGCCTCCAGAATGGTGAGAGAAAAAATTTGCGTTATTCAAGCCACCCACTTTGTGGTATTCCCTGTAGCAGCTACAGGGAACACCTTGCTAGAGCACTATTAAGCCACTGAAGTTAATTTCAGTTCAGACATTTGGTAGAGAAATACCAGTGAAGGTCAACAGACAGCTAATATTTATATAGTGCTTACTCTGTTCTTCGCACACATGAACTCATTTAATCCCTGGAGATAGCTATTATTATAGTTACCCGAGGAGATAGGTATTATTATAATTATCCCATTTTATACTTTAGGAAACTGAGGCACAGTGAGGTTAAGCTAGCCCAAGGTCACACAGCTATGAAGCATCAGAGGTGGGATTTGGTGGAGCTAGCTCCACTAGGTGGAGCTAGTTCCAGAGTTTATGCTCTTGAGCACTCTGCTCTATAGCAGTTACTGTGCAGAAAAGAAGAATCAGTCACATGGGCATTTGTGAGAACATCTGAGGTTCTCACTTCTGGTTGCACTTTCAAATCACCAGAGGGGCTTTAGGAACACTATAAAGAAGAAGCACACTGAAGACAAATTATTCGGAATCTTCAGTATAGAATCTTGAACACCAGCAGTTCTTAAGAGTTCCCACAGATGATTCTAATGTGCAGCCAGGACTAAAAACACTGATACAATAACCTCCAGTTGCAGATTTAACTAATTTTTTCAAGTTGGCATCGACCAGGTGTTTGGCTTCTCCAAAGGCTATGTCTACGCAGAGAAATTAGATTGCCAAACCTAGTAAAACGCCCAGTTCAATAAGACTACATTGTTTTTTCCTGCATGGAGTAGCTGACCATTTCCTATCAAGGGCTGTACCAGGGGAACAATTCGATGTGAGGTTTCCCCTTGGGATCCTGCGACTTCTTCTCATCTTGCTCCAACATCCTACAAGTGAGGATAGTCAGGTCCCATTGTCAACCCCCAGCAGATGTCATCTGGTTTGAATTGTCTAGTGGTCAAGATCCAGTAGATCTTTTTTAATTATGAAAAACATTGAGATGATTAGCTCATGAAAACCTAAAATACAGTAAGCCATTTTTAAGTTTTCTATATATGTGTTTTTATATCTTCATATTTATGTCCTGGTAGTTCTGGGAAACCCTGAAACTGCTCACTCACTCACTTCTCTTTCTTCCCGCTTCTATGTCAATATAGAAGTTCAATCTGAACATATACTGAATTGCCAAACTTTTGAGGAACTTTGAGAGTTGCCTCTGAGTGATAGAAAGATAACCATTACTGCGGTACAACCTCTTACAAGAGACATATTACTACTGACCACTATTTATGCCCTCAAAGGTGAGAATCTGAGTATACAAAGAGAATCAGATCAAACTCTTGGTATGAGTAATTAATCAATTAATTCAAGTAACTAGTCTAACTTTTCTTTTTCTTTAAGTTGATAAATTTGAGGTGGATTTTGGCATTGTGTAGGCATACCTGCTCAGCCACTCATGCTAACTGCTCATGACCAAATAAATAAATTGTAAATGGAAACATGGGGTGGTTTCCAGCTTGAAGCACAAAGTTCAGCAAGCCTATTATTGTAGGCTCAGGGCAAGACATGTTCACTGTTGGACACAAACACATCATTTCTGTAAGCGCAATTTTGCATCCTTTATTTCTCATTGTTTGCAAAAAGAAATTTCTGGTTTTCTAATTCCAGCTGTTCGGCTTCATACTGCAGCTTAGATTTATAGGGCTTCTCATGTGGTTTGCAAACTGTTTTATATAGCCATGTGTCAATGAGGCCTATATAGTGCCATCATTCTGAGAATCTCTGAGAGGTTTCTACCTTCATTTAAATATTGTCCTGGGACTCAGTAGCCCTGATCAAAGGGCACAACTTTCAAAGATAGATCTGCCTCAGTGCATCTCCCTCCTACATCTTCATTCCATCGTTCATGCCGATGAAAAAAGAAAAAGCCTTTTCTGAGGTCTCTGTGGCAGAATTTACCACGTGAAAGTTTCAGATAAGTCACTCATAAGCATCTGCTGATATCTCCCACACTCTATTCTCCATCTTATACTTTTAAGGCCACCTTGCCAGCAATAGCTACATGGAGCCACACAACTCCTACAAAAGAAACCACCATTCTCCTATCATGCTGAGCTCTCCACAAGTTCAAGAATTTATAACATGGGACCTAAAGGTCATTGCACATTAAGCCTGAGAATGGTAAAAGCAATAGGGTCATAATGAAAAAAAGGAAACTGTTATGGGTTGAATATCTGTGTCCCTCAAAATTTCATATCTTGAAATCTAACCTAAATCTAATACAATGTGATGGTATTTGGAGGTGGGGCCTTTGGAGGTAATTAGGTAATAAAGGTTGAACTTTTGTGAACAGGATTAGTGCCCTTATTAAATGAGGCCAGAGAGCTAACTCACCCTATTCCTACCATGTGAGGATACAGCAAGAAGTCAGCCACCTTCAACCCAGAAAAGAACTATCACCTAAACTGGACCTTGCTAGCACCATGATCTTAGACTTCCAGCTTCCAGAATTGTGAGAAATAAATTTCTGTTTTTGATCAGAAATTTGATCAGATCTGTTTTTAACCACCCCAGGTCATGGTGTTTTGCTATAGCAACCTGAACTGAGACAGAAACACTCTGAACAAATTGGTGGAAAGTTTAGAAACACAAACCAATGAGCTTTGGTATAATAACACTGAGTGCAAGCAGAAGCCACTAAAACCAGCAAGTCAACAAGCACTGAAAATGATCAAATTCGCAAAGATAAATGTTAAACCCCATTGGAAGGACTTCTGCTTCCAGTCAAGATGAAGTGACAAGGATTAGACTTACCCTCCAGGCTGAACAACAAAAATACAAAACAACAAGACAAATTCTATGAAATAATGATTTACAAAACATTGAACATCAGGCAATGAAAGACAAGGATCCCTGAGAGAGACACACAAAGATGATGTGAGCCTTATAACTGATCCAGGTTATTTCTTTGAAAGAATTTTCCTTCTCTGAGAAGGGAATCTCAGACAGAGGTTTGAAGACTTGCTGCACTGAGAAAACACAACTGAGATTCCAGATCAATACATCTAGAAGTCGAAGGACAAAGTAATGAAGATGCAAGAGATACAAAGAGACCTGCAGAGAATACTTAAGTATTCAGCAAAGCCTTAATTAACATACTTATATAAGGAAGGGATCACTCAAAAGGACTAAAGGGAACAATGCCCAGTGCTCACACATGATCAACCAGACAGACAGAGAAAGTCATAATACATGGAACATTGGGTAGAGTATTCATAAAGGCCTTACCTCAGAGGAGAGAATTAATTAGCCTTGTCACTAGCACTCTTCTAGAACCACTGAAAAAAAATTAGATCAAGACCTGAAAGGATCAAATTATTTCCAAGTAATTCAACTGCATCCCAGAGTAGAGCTCAAGAATATTTATAGGAATACAAAAGTATTTAACACCCAAGAAGCTACATCTGACCATCCAATCAAAGACTAAAGACTGCCAGGTATGCAAAGACACAGGAAAACACCCATATTTTGAAGAATAATCAATCAAAACTGACCTAGAAATGACTCAGATGTTAGAATTAGCAGACAATGACATTAAAATAGCTATTATAATTGTCCCAGTTATGGAATGAATAAGTCATGGGGATAAGAGGTATATAGTCAATAGTATTGTAAAGCATTGTATGGTGACAGATGGTAGCTACACTATGGTGAGCACAGCATAATGTATAAACTGGTTAAATCACTATGTTGTACACCTGAAACTAATATAACATTGTGTGCCAACTGTTCTTCAATTTAAAAAAAAACCAGCTATTATAACCGCATTCCACATGTTCACAAAATTAAGTAGAAGCATAGAAGATAGCAGAAAGACGAAAATCACACTTCTAGTGATTAAAACTACCATGTCTGAGTTGAAAATATCCCAGATGGAATTAAGAAGATAAGACAACGCAAAAGAAGAGACTATGAATTGAAGACATACCAATGGAAACTACTCAAAATGAAATAACTGAAAAAAAAAAAAAAGAATAAAAAAAAAGGAGTATCAGTGAACTCTGGGATGGTTTTATACATGCATAGGTCTCATAGATATGTAATTGCAGTTTCTGAACAACAGGAGAGAGAAGAAGGGAGATGAAGAATATTGCATAAAAATGGTCCAAATTTGATGAAAACCTTGTCTATGGATTTAAGGAGTTTAAAGAACCCCAACATTAAAGTCATGAAGAAAACTACATCAAAGAATATAATTGCTCTAAACCAATGATAAGGAGAAAACAATAAATGTAGACAGAGATAAAAAGACACAGGTATAGAGGAACAAAGATATGAAGGACAGCCAATTTCTTTTTATAAGATTGCAAGCAAGATGACAGAGGAGTAACATCTTTAAAGTACTGAAAGGACAGCTGTCATTCTAGAATGCTATATCCTAGAAATATATATCTTCAGGAAAAAAAGGAGACATAAAGATATTTTCAAATATTCAATCTAAAAGAACTGTTCTAAAAGAGCTAAAGTTCTTTAGGTGAAATAAAAAATAATCCCAGATATAAATATGGACCAATCCCCAAAAGTGAAGAACATCAGAAGTGGCAACTACGCAGGTAAATATATAAGTTTTTTATTATTTAAATCCCTTTAAAAGATAACTGACTACTTAAAAAATAATAGCAATATGGTGGAACTTTTTGAAGCATGTATATAAGTAAAACAAATAATGACAATCACATACATTTTAAGAGAAAAAATGGAAGTATTTATTTCATATTCTTCTACTGTACATGAAGTGGTATAATAATACTTGAAGACAGGATGCCTGGGTGGCTCAGTTGCTTAAGTGTCTGCCTTCAGCTCAGGTTATGATCCCAGAGTCCCACATCAGGCTCTGCACCAGGAGCCTGCTTCTTCCTCTGCCTATGTCTCTGCCTCTCTCTGTGTGTCTCTCATGAATAAATAAATAAATAAATAAATAAATAAATAAATAAATAAATATTTTAAAAAAGAAATTCATAGCAATAAATGCCTATATTAGAAAAAGGAGGTCTCAATCTGTCTTAAGAAACTAGAAAAAGGAGAACAATTAAACCCAAAGCAGAAGGAAGATAAATATAAATATCAAAACAGCAAACAAATGAAAAGAAAACAGAAAAGTTAACATAGAAACTCAATGAAACTAAAATCTGGTTTTTTGAGAAGATTAATAAAATTGATAAAGCTCTAACTAGAAGATGGGGAGGTAGTGAGGAGACATAAATTACTATTATTAAGAATGAGAGGGGTGACATCCCTCTAGATTCTACAGATATTAAAAGGATATTTGTGTGTTGACAATTTGCCAAGTAATATGATTACATTCTAAGGGATCTTCAACATCCTAACTCAAAGTATCATTAGGAGAGGTGACAATTTCAGGAGCTAGTGATGTCATAGTGGCTCAGTAAAACAGAATTTACACATAAATGGTGACTTCCCTCAAAGCAGTGCCTACTTGTAGGAGTGTCTTGATCTCTAAGGACATTTAATTCCCTGGTCAGTTTGGAAGGTACTTCTTAAAATCTTATAATATCAGTCTTATTTCTTCTATTAAGTTTAGTAGGACTTAAACCACTAAACACTGAAAATATTACAAGAAAAATGCAAATGCAGGGTGCCTGGGTGGCTCAGTTGGATGAGCGTCTGACTCTTTATTTCAGTTCAGGTCATGATCTCTGCTCAGGTCATGATTTCACAGTAATGAGGTCAAGTGAGGAGTTGCTTGAATTATTTCTCCCTCTGCCTCTCCCCCCCCACTCTCTCTCCCTAATAAATAAATAAATCCTTTTAAAAAAGAAAAAAATGCAAACCTGAAGTATCAGCTATTTACATCATTTTGTACTCCAATCATTATCAATTTTAATTCATATATGTTGATGTGGATTTTTCAGAATGCAGGTCTATTTTTTTTTTTTACTAAATGACTTTATATATTTATTTTCATCGTGTAATCCAAAAACTAATATTTTTAAGTATACATGATATTCAATCCTATTGATTATAATCAGCACTCAATTATAGAGCATTTAAGTAAATTTTAGTGTTTCACAGTTGTGAATAGTAACACCGTAACTTTATATAAATTGATTTCTTTCTTTTCAATTATGTCCCTTCAATATTTCCCCTAAATGAAATTCCTGGGGGGGAAAAAACACACACAAAAAAATGAAAAAAGTGAACAGTTTTTCAGCTATTATTAAACATTGCCAGATTAGCCTCACAGAAACTTAGAGCAATTCTCAGGGCCACACATATATATAATTTTCTCATGGGTCCATCTACAGTTTTTTAAAAAATCTTTATTGAGGTATAATTAAGAACCAACTGCACATATTTAAAGTATGTAATCTGATAAATTCAGAAACTATCATGATATCAAATCCCAAACGCATCCATCACCACCAAAAGTTTGCTCATACCCTTGTTTATAATCCCACCTCCTATCCCTCTTTTTTCCCTAGGAAACCACTGATACTTTATATACTCTAGATTAGTTTCAATTTCATAGAATTTTACATGTATGGAATCATAAGGCACTTTTTTTCGCTTGGTTTCTTTTACTCAGAATAATTATTTTGCATTTCATCCCATGTTGTAGCTCTCATCAAATAGTTCATTCCTTTTATTTTTATTGTGAGTAGTATTCTATTTTATGGATTCAACACAGTTTATTTTCGCCGGTTGATGGACATTTGGGTTGTTTCCAGGTTTTGACTACCACAACTAAATTTGCTACAAATATTTGCATACAAATCTTTGTATAAATATGTGCTTTTATTTTTATTGGGAAAATAGCTAGCAATGGAATGGCTAGGTCATATGGTAGGTTTATGTTTAGCTTCTTAAAAGACTGCCAAAATGTTACTCAAAATGACTGCTGTTGTAATTCCCATCAACAATGTAGATGAATTAGTATGGTCAGTCTTTTTAGTTTTTAGCCATTCTAGTGGATGCATAGTGGTATCCCATTTTGCTTTAACTTACGTTTCCCTACCAACTAATGATGTTGAGCATCTTTTCATGTTTTGTTTTTGTTTTTAAAGCTATTTATTTATTTATTTATTTATTTATTTAAGATAGAGAGAGAGAGAGAGGAAGGGAGGGAAGAAGGGAGGGAGGGAGGCAGAGACACAGGCAGAGGGAGAAGCAGGCTCCATGCAGGGAGCCTGACATGGGACTCGATCCTGGGTCCCCAGGACCAGGCCCTGGGCTGAAGGTGGCACTAAACCACTTAGCCACCCGGGCTGCCCATCTTTTCATGTTTTTATCTGCCTTTATGTTTTCTTTAGCAAAGTATCTGCTCATATCACATGATGCAAATGCAATTCGTTAAGGAAAGAACAGTATTTTCAATGAATGATGCCAAAACAATTGGATACACATACACAAAGGAAGAAGAACTTTGATTCATACTTCTTACATTAAAAAAAAAAATTAACTCAGGGCACCTGGGTGGCTCAGTTGGTTAAGCATCGAACTCTTGATTTCAGCTCAGGTCATGATCTCAGGATTGTGAGATTGAGCCCCACATCAGGCTCAGCACTGGGCATGGAGCTTACTTAAGATTCTCTCCCTTTCCCTTTGCCCCTCCTCCATCTAAAAAAATTAACTCTAGATGGATCATATACTTAAATGTAAAACCCAAAACTATAAACCTTTTATAAGGACGCATAAGAGAAAACCCTGTGACCTAAGATTAGGCAAAAATTGCTTAGCTTGACATTAAAAGCACACACAAAAACAGAAAAATTGGATGGCATTTAAATTTTAAACTTCTGATTTCCAAAAAACATGGTCAAGAGAATGAAAAATAAAAGCTACACAGACTGGGAGAAAATACCTGCAAAGCATGTATCTGGTAAAAGATTTGTATCTGGAATATATAAGGAACTTTCAAAACTTGATAATGTGAAAGAAAGGACCCAATACTCTAATATTTAGATTTGTTTATCAGATTTGGGCAAGTAAAGAACATTTACTGGGAGACTGAGGGAGGCCTTATACTGTTGTTACAGAGAGCAGTCAGGGGCAGGAGAGAGAAATAGACACCAAACACAGAAAAGGATCAAGGGATGTTTCACAGTCAGATAGGAAAAAATGTCAAAAGATTGTTGCCTGTTTTCTTCACAGCAACTTCTAGGATCAGCCTTGACAACACGCCCCAAGTATAATAGAAGGGTTTTGAAAAGAGCTTGGAGCCTGATTAAGGTTTGGATAGTAGAACTAGATATTATGGCATATATTCAAATGATATTTGGTATTAAAAAGAGGAGAGGCATTCCAAGTCAGAGTATATGAAGCCCTGGGCAATTTTAAGTCATAGAACCTCAGGTCCCTTTTCCTGACTGAGCATCACCTTCTCACCCACAGATCTGGGAAGAGACCATCCTTTGCAGGACCAGCTCAGGTGCGTGCCCATCACTACCACTCACCCTCACCAGTCACTGCAATCAGATGGAGTGCAGTCATTTGCGAAATAGCATTAATGATAGTGATTGTCTCAAAGACAAAATGAGATAACCAATGTAAATCATGTAACATAATTCCTGGAACACCCAGAGCTCGATAAATATTGGTTCCCCCTTCCATTTCCCTCTTCTCTAACCAAATGGAAGGCAAATTGCACTGCTGGCCCCAGTTCACAGGGTTTTTAAATTTAGAGCTCCTAGGCTGAGCTCTTATTAAAGGATCCTGGGTTAAGCACGGAGACTTTTTAAACAACTTGATTCCAGATTTTGATGGCCTCATTGCCATATGTGGCAGGGAGTGAAAAAGCAGAATGAGAGGTGCTGCAGGCTCCAGAACCAAGTTGCCAGGCTCTGGCAAAAATCAATAGGTAGACAACTTTTCTATTCTATCTAGAAATAGAAAAGTATTCATGACCACCCCCCACTCCCCACGCTGGCTGAGGGCCCATCATGAGAGTATCAGCTCCTGGCCTTTCCGCTGTCCCTCACTTACTCCTCCTTAGCGAAAAAGTGAATTGCCTGCTTGGTGAACTTAAAAGCAGCACCTCTCCAGAGGTGTGTACAGCTCAGCCCATCTCTCACTCTAATGTCTTTTCAGAACAGGCTCCACTGGGAAAAGCCTGTGGTTGTTCAGCTGTGAGCATTGCTGGATATTTTTTGAGGTACAGTGTTAGCAGGCCCACATGATCTAAAATGCAAGCCATATTGCCCCAAATCAACTTTAATTAACTCTAATAAGGGTGGTCATTTTTGCTGAATTCCTAGGTTTAACTCCCAGTTGGTTCTGAACTTGGGTGGGGGAGAGGAGAACCCTCTATTCTGTGCAAACTCAAGCACAGACAAACACCAGAGACAGCACATTCAGTGGCATGATTGGGTCCCCCTTAGGTCTCCCTCAATTTGCATTTTCCCACCTGCTCTAGTCCTCTCAGACTGACATCACCACCGCCAACTTTCACACCAGAAAGAATGATAGACACGTGGGACACCTGGGTGGCTCAGTGGTTACGTGTTTGCCTTCGGCTCAGGTCTTGATCTCAGGATCCTGGGATCAAGTCCCACGTCAGGCTCCTCGCAGAGAGTCTACTTCTCCCTCTGCCTATGTCTTTCATGAATAAAGGAATTTTTAAAAAATGATAGACATATAACGATGACTCTTTCTTGCATTCCTTCCAGAGGGCAAGCCCCAGGTGTAGTATTTCTGTGTCTCTCACAGGACCTAGCATGGTTCTGAGCATGTGGAGCTCTGATAAAGAATCAGAACACTGGGTTCAAGCCCCACTTCACCCCTTCCTAGCCATGTGATTTTATATACATTACTTAACCAATTTGGATCACTGTTTGCTCACTGTATTTATTCTTTTTAAGTGACATTACGTTAGAAGGAGCTTTTCTTCAATGTGGCAAAAATGAAACAGTCAAGATCTTTAAAGCTGGTTTACATTTTTGGCAAACAGCTCTGCATTTTTCAGATGTGCTTATAATGTCATCTCATTTAAAATGTAAACCCCAAGACTACTACTATTTGCCACAAGTGTTCAGATAAAGGACTTGGAACCTAGGAATTTTCAGAAAAAGATATTACTACCAAATTCCTATTTAAATGTACCAGAAATGTTCTAAAATTTGCCCACTGCTTTGCTACAGGATTTAACAAAATTTAATCATAGTATTACCAGGAATACAATCAATTAACTGATTGTAAAGCTATGCCATTCATGGTTTTCTTAAGGAGGAGCTGGCAAGAACTGGGGCCCACAGGCCAAATACTGCCCACTCCCTGGTTTTGTAAATAAAGTTTTATTGGTACACAACCACACTCATTTGTGTACATATTATCTGTGGCTGCTTTCACGCTACAACAGCAGCGTATGATAGTTGTAACAGAGACTGTATGCTTGTGAAGCCTAAAAGAGTTACAATCTGGCTTTTCTACAGAAAAAGTTTGCTAACCCTCATTCTAAAGAATCTTTCTTTAAATTAAAAAATATATATATGTGTGTGTGTGTATACATAAAAATCCCCCCAAATCTATATATATAGATTTTATGTATATGTACATATATACATTTTAAATATATATGTGTGTATATATATATAAAGTCCCCCCCAAAAAAAATCTTTCAGCTAATCTTACTTGATCAAATTATGTCTCAGGAATGTCCTTAACACATGATTAAGTGACTACAAGAATATGGCTTGCCCTGCATGGGCCTTTCTTCTCAATCTGCAAGAGAAGAAATTTTTCTAGGTGGTTTCCAGTGTGGGCATCAATCAATACTCTGACTCTCAGCCAATGAGTAATTTCCTTCATGAGGTTTTTGGAGAGTTTTCTTGAGTTTTTATTATTTTGTTTTATATTTAAAGACACATTTCTCAGGTACCTGGGTGGCTCAGTCAGGTAAGTGTCTGCTTTGAGCTCTGGTCGTGATCTTGGAGTCCTGGGATTAAGCCTCACATGCGCTCCCTGCTCAGCTGGGAGCCTGGTTCCTTCTTCCTCTGTCCCCTGCCCCCCACCTCATGCTCCCTCTCTGCCTCTCTCTTTCTCAAATAAATAACTAAAATCTTTTTTTAAAAAAGACATATTTCTCTTTTTTTAAGTTGAAATGTTGTTGACACACTATGTTACATTAGTTTCAGGTGTACAACACAGTGCTTTGACTACTTTATATATTATGCTATGTTCATCACTAGTAGAGCTACAGTCTGTCACCATACAACACTATTATAATACCACTGACTGTATTCCATGTGTTGCACCTCTCATCCCAGTGACTCATTCATTCCATTACTGAAAGCCTGTATTTCCCATTCCCCTTCACTCGTTTTGCTCATTCTCCACCCCCTCTTCTTGGGCAGTCATCAGTTTGTTTCCTTCATGAGGTTTGATTACATCTGAATATTTGAGACATCTGCATCTCTTATGAGATTGGAGAAGTATTGGCAAGGTTCATCAGGAGACTCAAATTCCAGCCTCCTCTGCCGCTCATTGACTAAACCTCTTGGTGCTTTACTTCTATAAAATGAGGATGCTGGACAGATGAGGATGAAGTTCCCTTAAAGCAGATAATTATGGTCAGGTGTGTGTAGTGCATCGTAGAAGGCCACACTGGCTGCTATGAAAACCCAAGGAATGGTACCACACCTGGATTTACAGGGAAGGGACTCAGAGAAGGCTTCTTAGAGGAAGCAATCCTGATCTGAGTTTTGAAGAACAGGAAAGAATTCATGCTGTTGGAAGAATGAACTGACAAATAAAGCAAAAATGCATCTCATAGAAGCCATCATTTTATTTGGCTAACTAGGAAATGTCATCTGTTTCAACATCTAAGCCTCAGGAATGATCTAAGTTCAAACAGACTCTAATGAGTCTGTTACACCTTGTTTCTGGATACTCATCATGAAAAGTCACTCTGCAAGCAACTTTTCACAATGTAGTCCTCTTTTTTGTGAAAAGATATTTCTTTTCCTTCTTCAGCTAAATATCAAATCTTGAAAAAGATATCAACTGCCACAGACATAGGTGGTATGATGATCATTGCATGGGATACAAAGGCTTCTTGGGAAAATGAAGATCAATCAGAGAGTATGAGCAAAGAAAGGATCATTCCAGGGCTATGGGCAAGGTCAACGAAAGATAACTGACTTCACACAATTTTGGCAGTGGATTAGACAATATGCTTACACAGCAATCATTGTCATGTGGCTAGACCATCCAAACATTCACAACAATAGATTCTGAAAGGAGGAGAATTATCTCAGTTGACCTAGCCATGCAATCTCAGCAGTGATTTCTAAGTAGTCACTGGCTCTCCCACAATCCTCATCACCTGCACCAATGTCAGAGGTAGAACTCATTCATGCATTCAACAAATTTAGTGAGTACCAACTATGTAATACCAGCACTTTTCTATACACTAGGGACATAGTCGTGAACAGATGAGACAAAAACCCTTGCCTTTGTGGAAGTTAAATTCTAGTGTGTGATTTTTGGATGGAGAAAAGTACAAAGAGTTTTAACTTCTAACCAAAAAGACGTATTGCTGTTCTGCACAGTCCTGAAGGAACATTTTGTAAAAGAGTCCAAGCCACCCGTGAGCCAGCCTTCCTCCTGATCCCTTGTCCCTTCATCTCAGTCTCTGTGTCACAGCAATTTGCAGAACACAGTAAAGTCAAGGCAGTCTGATGCTTTTTTCTTAACGCACCCTCATTATCAAGCCACATGACTCCTAAAGCCTCAAAACAAAAATGTTCATAGGCCCTGAACCACTTCTGGAAATCTTGGCTGAGAAAACACACCTAACTTCTGAAAAGAATTCAGGTTGCAAAAATGTGCATCACTTTAAACTACCTTCCCTCCTGCAAAATAATGGGGCGAATTAAATGCCCAACTATAAATTAATGGATAGGTAAATTATTGCTTTTACATAAGATGACATCACATGCATCCATTAAGATTATATTTACAAAGATCCTATGATAATGTGGGAAAACACTTATTATAAAATATTAAGTAACCAAGCAGAACAAAACTATATATCTTCAATACAACAAGCATGTGTAAAAATCAACTAAGAAAAATAAAAGCCTTGATGGAAATGTTCCAAAACATTAACCACTGATGTACTTAGGTGTTGAAATTATGGGTGTTTTCTACTTTTTTGTATTTTCCTTTTGTTCTTTAGTGAATATTTCTTATCATCAGAATTTTAAAAATAATAATTCAAGTATAGAACAGCTTATCATGGTAGCTAAGAGCCTGAGATCTTATTCAGACTCCCTGTATCTGAACTATGTGTGGCTCCTCAAATTACTGTGAGACCTTGGGCAAATTATTTAAACTTTTCTCCTCCTTAGTTTTTCACCTGCAAAATGGGGGTGAAAATAGTGCCTCTCTACACAGGTTGGTGTGAGGATTAGTAGATGATTCATGAAGAGTGCTCAGCAGAGTATAACATCTCATAAGCACTCTAAATAACAGATTCAAGACTCCAGTGGCCTCAAAGAAAGAGCTCACACAAGAGAGAAGGTGGACACACATTACATTTTCACATCTCAGGAACAACTAACCCAGAGCTGTGTTTTCAGTGGATAATTCTCCCTCAGTCAGAATCAATCCCCAAATCCTTGACGTATAGTTTAAATTTTCTCCTGAAGAAGATGGACAGTATGTCCATACTTATTTTGTGGGTAATTACTTCCTTGGTCTTTGTTTCTTTTTTAATGTACTGGTCATCATTTATTGTGCACAGTAACTTTTATTTTCAAAAACAAGTCTGAAAATAAAAATAAAAATAAATAAAAACAAAATAAAATTAAAAATTAAAAAAACAAGTCTGAAATTATGTTAATAGGACTATCAGAAAATACTAATCATTACTTTAAGAGGAAATGACCTCATAAAAATACTGTTTATGGTGCTGACAGTTGTTAATTTGAAGATAGAAGCAATTGTCTGATAGAATCATATTTTTTGTCAAATGTTGGTTCCAAAAACAGTGAAATGAAAAGCTAGCCTCTTAACTCCTGCACTCAACGTCCTTTTTTTTTTCTGTACAAATTAAACCATTTAAATCTGAGTAAGATAATGTGGTTGTTCATTAAACCTGCACCTTGTCCACAACAGACTTTTAGTAAATATTTGCCGGAAGGACACCCATTTCTGAAATTTTAGTTCTTATGGCTAATCTTATGGCTAATACTCATCTTTTTAAAAGAATGAGAACTCAGTTCAGATTGCATAAATGTTCCTTGTCTGAGGAAAGCATCTGCATCCTACAGACCAACTGGAAAGCCAAGGCTCTGGGTGAAAGCAGTAACCTCTGCCTCTAGACTTCTTCCAGCCTACTGCTACCTACAGGTCCAGGTCCTGGGCCTGAGCCGTGGCCTCCAGCCCAGTCATCTCTGCTGCAGACAGGCTGCCCCACAGCTCATTCTCCTGCCTAAAGGGCATTTGAGCAACTCAGAGTTTTTCCATAAACTGACCTTTGTATTATTAGAGCCTTTAGGAAATTTTTCTTAGAAACCAGAGACCCACGGGATCCCTGGGTGGCGCAGCGGTTTGGCGCCTGCCTTTGGCCCAGGGCGCGATCCTGGAGACCCGGGATCGAATCCCACGTCGGGCTCCCAGTGCATGGAGCCTGCTTCTCCCTCTGCCTGTGTCTCTGCCTCTCTCTCTATCTCTCTGTGACTATCATAAATAAATAAAAATTAAAAAAAAAAAAAAAAGAAAGAAACCAGAGACCTCCCTTCAGCCCCTTAACAAGTTTTTCCCTCTATTCCAACTACCTTTCCAACTTAATAAATTTGTGGATGGCTTCACCCCCTTTACTATCCTACATTCTTAGTTCCATGTTAGCTTTACATCTCAGAAATGGTGAAATGTACATCGGCCCAATAAAATAATGAAATAACAAAACAAACAAACAAAAAGATCGCATAAATATTAAATCTTGACCGATAAAAGAGATCCAGAGGACAAGGCAGGTTAAAATGCGTTTCTTTACAACTCCTGTCTTGAAATGAGGCATCCTTATGAAAAAAAAAAGAAAAAAAAAGGAGTTGTGCCTTTCAGCTTCCCTCATTCTTTACCCTAATTTCCAATCTAGACTTCCTTGATCTTTGACCCTAGAAATTCTCAATTCAAAAATAAGGCTGTGCGCCTGGTCGTCCTTGGTTTGGTTTGGCAACTTTCCCGCCGTGGAGTCTCCTCGCGCGGAGTTTGTCTGCGTAACGCGGGGAACGTCCTGAGCGGCGGAGAGCCACGGGCTGAGACCCAACCTCGCGGGGCGCCCGCTGCGTGGTCTCGGGGGAGCCCCCCGCCGCGCTCAGCCCCGGCTTCTGGTCTCCCAAGCGGGGAGATGCCAAACGCGGAGCGCGCAAGGGGACAGTGGCCGCTGCGGACCACAGACAGGGAAGGAGTGTGCGCGCCGGGCACCTTGCTCGGGCGCTCTTCCCTCCCCCCCGGGGCCCGCAGTCCTTCTCCAGGCTCTCCTTATAGACCAGGAGGCAAAATTGCCCGCAATTTGGGATTCCTAACTCGGAAGACCGTTTGAGCCGCGCAGCACCCGCGACTCTTCCTCGCTTGCGTCCCGGGAGCTGTCCAGGTAGAGCGGTGGGGGCCCGCGCGGCCCCTCGGCGCGCAGGGCGCGGGCAGGCGGGGCGGCCCCTTCGCATCCTCTCGCACCGGCCCAGGCCCGCGAACACCCGGTCAGCCGCCCCTCGGAGCCGGGTTTCCTTCGGGAGATGCGGCTCCGCAGACTCCCTCCGGCTCCCAGCCGCAGCCCGCCCGCGCCCCGCCAAGGAAAGGTGTCGGAAGCTGCAGCGGGGAGAGGGGCTCGAGCTCCCGCCCCGCCGCAGCCGGCGGATCTGCCCCGCGACGGCTGCTCGCCCGGGCCCGGGGCGCTCCCGGGGGCGCCGCGCTCCTGGACGCCGAGAGCCGGGCCGCCGCCGCGCCCGCAGGGGGCAACCGCTACCTGTGGAAGTAATGCGCGCAGAAGAGGCCCAGGAGCACCGTCGCAGGCTGGCCGAGGAGAGCGCGCGGCTGCCGGGCGAGGATCCCCGCGGGCACCGCGAAGGAGGGCAGCTCCTGCAGGAACCAGGCGGCGCGCGCGGGCAGGCGCGGGGCGGCGGGCGTCAGGCCCTCCGAGTACTTCCCGTAGCCCGAGGGCTTGGCCAGGCACAGGACCAGGGCCCCCATGGCCGCCAAAGCGGCGCTGCCTGCCAGCACCGGGCTCTGCTGGCAGCGAATGGGCATCGCGCCGCGCTCCCCGCCGGGGCCGGGGCCGGTGCCGGGGCCGGGGCCGGGGCCGGTGCCGGTGCCGGTGCCGCCGCCCGCGCACAGGCGAGCGCGGTCTTCACGGCCCCTTTATGGGGCGCTAGACGCCACCCTGCGTCCGCCCCTTCGGCCTTGGCTCCCGCCCTTCCATCCTGCCCGCGGCCCCGCGCGGCCAGCCCTCGCCCGGCTCAGCGTCGATGCCCCGATGCCCCTGCCGCAGCGCTGGCGCCAGGGCAGGACCGCGGGTCCTGGGGGCCCCCGCCGGCGCGCCCACCTCGCCACCGCCTTGCACCGGCGCCCCCTTGAGCTGCCCTTCGAAGACCCGCTCCTCGCCCCTCGCCCTCTGCGGCTGCAGCTCCTAGGACTAGGAACTCAGGAGAGGAACTAAATCACGGGGCGATTGAGCCCACGGTCTGTGCCGCCGCCTCGAGCCTCCAGATCCGCCCCGAGCCCTCCCTGCCCCCGCTCCCACCCGACCCCGGGCTCGGCCTGCAGCGCCTCCCGCGCGCGCCACGCCGTCTGCCCAGGGCCTCGGTGCTCCTTGGCCACGCTCGGTCGGTGGCCCCTCTGCCCATCGCCCCCGGGGCCCTCGGTCCTCCGCGGTCGGCCCCTGTCGTGCTGGTGCGCCCTGGGCCGCCCGCCTCCGTCCACGAGGCGCGCCCCCAGCGCGGGGGCACCAGCCAAGCTTGCGGCCCGAGTAGTGAGGCGTCGGTCCGCCCTGGCCTCCCCGCCGCCCCCGGATCCCGGCAGCCGCACGACCCCGGCTAACGTCCACGGCTTCGGCCGCAGGACGCCCTCTCCGCGCTCCTCGCGTGAGTGAGTCGGGTCCCACACGGTGGTGGCTGGAGATGCTACTGTGCCCTGAACATCCAGACGTGGTTCTTCCATCTATTTCCCACCCTCTTCTCATCCCTCACCCCCTTGTTCACTCCATTTCTTCCTCCCTCCGCGGATTCACTACGCAGACGTCCTTGGCTGCCCTCCGTCTACGTTTCATGCCCCTTTTAATCTCTTCCGTCTCACTTGGACCTGGTTTCCTCCTCTACGTTGGCCTTCTCTTCCCGAGTGCTGCTCACATCACTCTTCATCTTCTCGTCCCATCTCTAATAGGCATTACTTTATCCCTATTATTGTTCCCCTCTGGTCCCTACTCCAGGCTCCACCCTAGCCCTCCCTCTTTCCTTGGCTTTCTTTATCCTTCTCTCTTAACTCCAACTCACTACCTCTCAGGAGCACCACTCAGTATCTCCCCATCACCCCTGCCCTGTCCTACTGGCTGTACCAAGGAAAGGCACACTGTCCCATCTGCCCAGTTTGAGGGTGTTTCCTGATACCTGTGACATTTTCCAAATTTCCTGAGAATCCCATCTTACAGATCTAAGAACCTTGGTAAACCCCAAGCAAAATAAACACACACCCCTAACACACTCAGCAATCACAAATTTGATGGCTTGAAAAACAAAAGTTTATTGCCACAGAGTTCTGGAGGCCAGAAGTCTAAGATCAAGGTTTCAGAAAAGTGAGTTCTTCTGAGGGCATTGGAGGATAATCTGTTCCATGACTCTCCTCTAGCTTCTGGTAATTTGCTTGAAATCTTTGGCATTCCTTGGCATGTAGAAGCTTCATTACCATTTCTGCCTGAATCTTCACATAGCCTTTACTCTGTGTGTATATATCTGTGTCCAAATTTTTCCTTTTTATAAGGACATCAGTCATATTGGATTAAGGGCCCACTCTGCTCCAGTATGATCTCCTCTTAACTAATTATATCTTCCATAATCCTATATCCAAATAAGATCACATTCTTACATGTTTGGGGTTAGAACTTCAACATAGAAGTTTTGAGGGAGAGGGACACCTGAGTGGCTCAGTCGGCTACAAGTTGTACTCTTGGTTTTAGCTCAGGTCATGATCTCGGGGTTCTGGGATGAAGCTCCCCATTGGGCTCCATGCTGAGTGTGGAGCTTGTTTAGGATTCTCCCTCTCCCGCTGCACCCCCACTCGTGTTCTCTCTCCAAAAAGAAGAGGAAGAATAAGAAAAAGAAAAGGAAGAAGAAAGAAGAAGAAGAAGAAGAAGAAGAAGAAGAAGAAGAAGAAGAAGAAGAAATTTTGAGGGAGACACAATTTAATCAGCAGCAATGATTAACCTCAGTAAACTATAAAACAAAATATGCTTTCAATGCCTGAAATCACAGAATAGAAATGGGAAATGGTGAGATATCGAAGTGATTTTTTTAAGATGGAAATTCTAACTAATAATACACTATATGTTAATTGATTTTTAAATGAAAGAAAGGAAGAAGGAAAGAGAGAGAAAGAAAAGAAAGAAAGAAAGTTCTAGAACCAAAAAATCCAATTTATGAAATAAAAATTTATGGGATAGACATACAACTGAACAAAGAAGATGGAAGGAAGAATAAGTGAACTTCAAGATAATTTGATAAAAGGCAGAAATTTACAAATTCAAATTATTCAGTGAGAAATAAGCAGAAAAATTACAAAGTCCATGCTGAAGCAAGTCATATTTAAGTTATTGAAGGTCAAAGATAAAGGACAAATCTTAAAGACAGCAATAGAAAAACAACATATTATATTTAGGAGGACAACAATCTGATTAACAGCTAACTTCTAAAAAAATGTTAAGAAAATAAAGAAAAAGCTAACTTCTTATCAGAAGAGAATGTAAATCAGAAGAGAGTGGAACATCTTTAAAATGCTGAAAGAAAAAAACTCTCTACCCAGAATTCTACCTATATCCAGAAAAAGTATTATTCAATAATGAAGGTGAAATATGAATATTTTCAGTTAAACAAAAACTATGAATATTCATAACCTCAGTACAATAAGCAGTAAAGTTCTTGTGACTGAAGGGAAAAGATAACTGATAAAAATATAAAGGATGGTGAGATACAAGTTTATAAGGTTGCAAAATTTCTATTTTTTTTTAAGTGAAGCAGTATATCGCAATGTAGTATAACTACATTGTGACAGTTATGATGTATGTTGAAATCTATAGGACAACCCTATAAAAAATTTAGCAAAAAAATAACTACTATGTGTAAGGTTCAATGTTAACTAGACTCTCTGTGATCATTTCACAATATATACAAACATTGAATCATTATGTTGTACACCTAAAACTAATATAATATGTAAATTATACCTCAATTTAAAAAAAAGAATAACTACAAATTCAATAGTAAAATTAAAATAAAAATATTTTAAAAATCAAATAATCAGAATGAGGGGACAGGAAGAGAACAATAAGAACAAAACACAGAAGAGATAAATGGTTGGAACAGCTTGGAAAGGAAGAAGTGAAATTATATCTTCACAAATGATATGATTTTATATATAAAGCACTAAGGAATCTACTAAAAAACTACTAGCACAAATAAGGAAGTGCACCAAGGTTACAAGATATAGGATCAAACATCCATTGAAACTAGCAATGAGGATCTGACGTGAAATTACAGAAATGATCCATTTACAATAGTATCAAAAGTCATAAGAGACTCTTAATCACAGGAAACTGAGGGTTGCTGGAGGGGAATGGGGTGGGGGGGATGGAATAACTGGGTGATGGAGGGCATGTGATGTAATGAGCATTGGGTATTATATATAACACTGATGAATCATTACACTCTACCTCTAAAACTAATAATACACTATATGTTAATTGAATCAAACAAACAAACAAATAAATAAAAATAATAGCACCAAAATACTTAGGGATAAGTTTAACAAAAAAGGAATGAGACTTATATACTGAAAACTACAAAACATTGTTGAAAGAAATTAATGAACACTTAAATAAATGGGAAGATATCCCATGTTCATGGATTAGAAGCCTTAATATTTTTAAGATGTCATACTTCCTGCTATAGACTAAATTGTGTTCCCCTAAAATGCATATGTTGAAGCCCGAACCCCTAATGTGACTGTATCTGTATCTGAAAATAGGGTCTTCAGGACATAATTAAGGTCAAATGAGATCATAAGCATGGGGCTCTAATTAGATGTAGGACTGTGGTCTTATGAGAAGAAAAAGATCTCTCTCTCTGTCTCTCTCTCCCCCATGTGGAGAAACAGTGAGAAGGCAGCCATCCGCAGCCCAAGAAGAAAACTCTCACCAGATACCAACCCTGCTAGTACTCTGATCTTGGATTTCTAGTCTCCAGAATTGTGAAAATAAATTTAAGTTTAAGCCATTCAATCTATGGTATTTTGTTATGGTAGTCTAAGACATGCCAAACTGGTCTCCATAGTCAATTCAATTCCTATCAGATCAGAATCCCAGCTGACTTTTCAAAAATGGAAAAGCTGATCATAAAATTCACATGCAAACGCAAAGGGCCAAGAATAGACGAAACAATCTTTTATGAGAAGGAAAAATTGTAGGACTTATACATCTTGATTTCCAAACTTACTACAAAGAAACACTAATCAAGACAGTGTGGTACCAGCATAAGAATATACATATAGATGGAATAGAACTTAGAGTCCAGATAAAAATTCATACATCTCTGGTAAACCGATTTTCAACAAGAGTGCCAAGATCATTCAATGGAGAAAGAATAGCCTTTTCAAAAAATGATGTTCGTACCATAGCTGGGGGCATCACAATGCCAGATTTCAGGTTGTACTACAAAGCTGTGGTCATCAAGACAGTGTGGTACTGTCACAAAAACAGACACATAAATCAATGGAACAGAATAGAGAATCCAGAAGTCGACCCTCAACTTTATGGTCAACTAATATTCGACAAAGCAGGAAAGACTATCCACTGGAAAAAAGTCTCTTCAATAAATGGTGCTGGGAAAATTGGACATCCACATGCAGAAGAATGAAACTAGACCACTCTCTTGCACCATACACAAAGATAAACTCAAAATGGATGAAAGATCTAAATGTGAGACAAGATTCCATCAAAATCCTAGAGAAGAACACAGGCAACACCCTTTTTGAACTTGGCCACAGTAACTTCTTGCAAGATACATCCACGAAGGCAAAAGAAACAAAAGCAAAAATGAACTATTGGGACTTCATCAAGATAAGAAGCTTTTGCACAGTAAAGGATACAGTCAACAAAACTAAAAGACAACCTACAGAATGGGAGAAGATATTTGCAAATGACGTATCAGATAAAGGGCTAGTATCCAAGATCTATAAAGAACTTATTAAACTCACCAGCAAAGAAACAAACAATCCAATCATGAAATGGGCAAAAGACATGAACAGAAATTTCACCAAAGAAGACATAGACATGGTCAACAAGCTCATGAGAAAAAGCTCCGCATCACTTGCCATCAGGGAAATACAAGTCAAAACCACAATGAGATACCACCTCACACCAGTGAGGATGGGGAAAATTAACAAGGCAGGAAACCACAAATGTTGGAGAGGATGTGGAGAAAGGGGAACCCTCTTGCACTGTCGGTGGGAATGTGAACTGGTGCAGCCACTCTGGAAAACTGTGTGGAGGTTCCTCAAAGAGTTAAAAATAGATCTGCCCTAGACCCAGCAATTGCACTGCTCGGGATTTACCCCAAAGATACAGATGCAATGAAATGCCAGGACACCTGCACCCCAATGTTTCTAGCAGCAATGTCCACAATAGCCAAACTGTGGAAGGAGCCTCGGTGTCTATCAAAAGATGAATGGATAAAGAAGATGTGGTCTATGTATACAATGGAATATTCCTCAGCCATTAGAAACAACAAATACCCACCATTTGCTTCAACATGGATGGAACTGGAGGGTATTATGCTGAGTGAAATAAGTCCATCGGAGAAGGACAAACATTATATGGTCTCATTCATTTGGGGAATATAAAAAACAGCGAAAGGGAATAAAGGGGAAAGGAGAAAAAGTGAGTGGGAAATATCAGAAAGGGAGACAGAACATGAAAGACTCCTAACTCTGGGAAATGAACTAGGGGCGGTGGAAGGGGAGGTGGGCAGGGGGTGGGGGTGACTGGGTGATGGGCACTGAGGTGGGCACTTGACAGGATGAGCACTGGGTGTTATTCTATATGTTGGCAAATTGAACACCAATAAAAAATAAATTTATACATAAAAAATGTTTGTATAAATGAACAGTCCCATGCAAAAGAATGAAATCTGACCCCTAATTCACTCAAAATAGATCAAACACATAAATGTGAGTTAAAACTATAAAACTCTTAGAAGAAAACAGAGGTGTAAATCTTTATGGCTGTAAATGAGGCAATGGTTTACTAGATATAACATAAAGCACAAGTAACAAAAGGGGAAAAAAGATAAATTAGTCTTCATTAATACTAAAACCTTTTCTCCAAGTAATACCATCAAGAAAGTGAAAAATCTGGGATCCCTGGGTGGTCCAGCGGTTTGGCGCCTGCCTTTGGCCCAGGGCGCGATCCTGGAGACCCGGGATCGAATCCCAAGTCAGGCTCCCGGTGCATGGAGCCTGCTTCTCCCTCTGCCTATGTCTCTGCCTCTCTCTCTCTCTCTCAATCTCTCTCTCTCTCTCTCTCTCTCTCTCTCTGTGTGTGTGTGTGTGTGTGTGTGACTATTGTAAATAAATAGAAATTTAAAAAAAAGAAAGAAAGAAAGTGAAAAATCCCTATTAGAGCTCCAGAACTGACTTATCTAGTTGTTGCAACTTTGTACCTTTTAACACCATCTCTCCAGTTGTACTACCTCCCAGTTCCTGGTCACCACAATTCTACTCTTTGTTCCTGAGTTTGGCTCTTTTTCACATTTCACACATAAGTAATACCATACAATATTTGTCTTTCCCTGTCTGGCTTATCTCACTTAGCATAATATCTTCAAGGTCCATCCATATTGTACAAATGTTGGGATTTCCTTCTTTCTCATAATAGAATAATATTAGTGGGATTGCTGGATCATATGGTAGTTCTATTTTTAATTTTTTGAGGAACCTCCATAGTTTTCCATAGTGGCTGAACTAACTTATATTCCAACCAACAGTACGTAGGATTTCCTTTTTCTCCACATACTCACTGACACTTGTTGTCTCTTATCTTCTTGATGACGGCCATTCTGATGAGATGATATCTCATTGTGGTTTGGATTTGAAATTCCATGTGGTTAATGTTATTGAGCATTTTTCCATGTACTATTAGCTATTTGTATGTCTTCCTTGGAAAAATGTCTATTCAGTTCCTTTGCCCACTTTTCATCAGATTTTTATTATTAAGATTTTTGCTATTTAAGAACCTAGAATATATAGGTTCTTTATATATTTTGAACATTAACCTCTTATCTGATATATGGTTTGCAAACATTTCCTTCCATTCCACGGGTTGTCTTCATTTTGTTGATTGCCTCTTTTGCTGTGTAACAGCTTCTACGTTTGGTGTAGTCCTACTTGTTTATTTTTCTTTTGTTGCTTGTGCTTTGATGTCATAGCAAAAAAAAGAAAAAATAAAAAATCATTACCAAGACTGATGCTAAGATTTTTCCCTATGTTTTCTTCTAGATATTTGATGCCATCATATCTTATGTTTAAGTCTTTAATCAATAGCAAGTTAATTTTTGTGAGTGATATCATACGGTTCCAATTTTATTCTTCTTCATGTGGTTATTCAGTTTTCCCAGCACCATTTATTGAAGAGACTATCCTTTCCACATTGAGTATCTAGTTCCCTTGTCAAATATTAGATAACTATGTATATAGGGGTTTATTTCTGGTCTTTATATTCTGTTCCATTGATCTATTTGTCTATTCTAATGCCAGTACCATACCATTTTAATCGCTATAAATGTGTAGTGTAATTTGATTTTCAACAAAAGTTACCAAAGCTATCCAATGGAGAAAAACGGTGCTAGAACAATTGGATCTGTCTTTGTAAAAATGAACTGCAACTCTTCCTTCACATCATATACAAAATTAACTGAAAATACATTATAGATTTAATTGTATGAATTAAAATTATTAAAATTCTAGAAGGAAACATAATATAAAATCTTTGTGACATTGGGGTAGGTCAAGATTTCTTTAAAAAGACACTCCAAAGAAGGTATAAAAATATTGATAAATACCGGGGCACCTGAGTGGCTCAGTCGGTTAGGTGTCTGCCTTCCACTTCGGTCATGATCGCAGGGTTCTGGTATTGAGCCCCACATCAGGCTCCCTGCTCAGCAAGGAATCTACTTCTCCCTCTTCCTCTGCCCCTTCCCCTTGCTTATGCTCTCTCTCTCTCTCTCAAAACAAATAAATAAAATCTTAAAATTTTTGCCATGCATATATTCAACAAAAGAATTATATCTGGAATATACAAATAACTCTCATAATTCAATAAATAGAAGACAAGCAACCCAATTAAAATGAGCAAAATATTTTAACAGCTATTTCACAAAGATCTACAATAGCCAAAGACACATGAAGATATGTTCAACATAATTAGTCATCAGAAAAATGCAAATTAGAGCACAATGAGATACTACTACATACCCACAACAGTGATTAAAATTAACAACTTAAAATCTCATATATTGCTAATAGGGATGCAAAATAGTACAGTGAGTTTGAAAAACAGTATGCACTAATTTGTAAACATTTACCATGTGACTCAGTAATTTCACTCATTTGAGTATTTACTCAAAAAGAAAAGAAACTTATGTCCACATAAAGCATGTATCTGAATGTTCAAAGCAACATTATTCATAATAGCCAGAAGCTGTAAGCATCCCAAGTGTTCAATAAACAGGTGAATAGGTAAAAAAACATATATATAGTATAACCAAGTAATGGACCACTACTCAGCAATACAAAGAAACAGAATACACATGCAATAACATGGATGAATCTTAAAAATATTATGCTATGCTATGCTATGAAGTCAAATACAAAATATTAGGTAATATATATCAACATACACACTCCCAGTTGTAACAACAAAAATATGTCCAGAGAGTGCCAGATGTCCCCCAGGGAGGCAAAATTTCCCCAGCTAAAGATCACTGGTTTAGACATATTTGAGTTTCTTGTACTTAACATATATATAAACACCTAATATTGTTCTATAAGCCTGCTCCATTTAACTAGGAAGTTAAGATTTCATTAACAATGAAATCTGACTATTTAATTCCCTTTGCTGAGAGAAAATTTATACCAATTTATTTTCAGATGGGAGAAAAAAATAAAAAGAGAGATAGAGAAAAGAAAGAAAGAAAGAAAGAAAGAAAGAAAGAAAGAAAGAAAGAAAGAAAGAGAAAGAAGAAAGAAAGAAAGAGAAAGAAGAAAGAAAGAAAGAAAGAAAGAAAGAAAGAAAGAAAGAAAGAAAGAAAGAAAGAAAGAAAGAAAAAAGAAAGAAAGAAAAAAGAAAGAAAGAAAGAAAGAAAGAAAGAAAAAGGGAGAGAGGGAGGGAGGGAGGGAGGGAGGGAGGGAGAGAGGGAGGGAGGGAAGGAGAGTGTTTATTTCACTCCATAAAATAGAAAAATCTAGGAAGTATAGAGACCTCCATTCCTCTCCTTTCACTCATTCTCCTTAAATAAGAGGTGCATAAAGGGGGTGGGGCTGATATATCTGATGAGGAGATGTGGAGAAAGGTGACTGTATACATAGGCCAAGCTCCCCTCTCTCTTGTTTTCTGAGCAGCACTCCTTGTGACGCAAGTAGTCTTCTTTCTTCCAACTGTTGCTTATAGAAATGGGCTCTGGCCAGGTGGTTGGGAGAAAAGCCCTGAGTTGTCTTAGTTCCTCCACCTCAGTTTGGGTAAACCAATACAAGAGAAAAATCCTAGGAAGTATAATCAGAGCCATGGGTCAAAGCTGTGTTATCCAGGGATGCCTGGGTGGCTCAGTGGTTGAGCATCTATCTGCCTTTGGCTCAGGGCATGATCCTGGGGTTCCAGGATCGCTTCCACATGGGGCTCCCCTGCAGGGAGCCTGCTTCTCCCTCTGCCTATGTCTGTGCCTCTCTCTGTGTCTCTTATGAATAAATAAATAAAATCTTAAAAAAAAAAAGCTGTGTTCTCCAAAGCAACTTTACAAATAGAACTGATATTTTGATGTTGTTGTTATTGTTTTTTTTTTTTGTTTTGTCTGAGAGCAACTTTTTAAAGGTTGATTCCAAATAAATAAAAAAATTCCACTGATAGATGAATGGTATAAATATTTAAATTTTTAGATTTGGGGATCCCTGGGTGGCTCAGTGGTTGAGCATCTGCCTTTGGCCCAGGGCATGATCCTGGAGTCCCAGGATCGAGTCTCACATCGGGCTCCCTGCATGGAGCCTGCTTCTCCCTCTGCCTGTGTCTCTGCCTCGCTCTCTCTGTGTCTCTCGTGAATAAATAAATAAAATCTTTAAAAATAAATAAATAAATTTTTAGATTCAAAGGCTCTTATTATATAACACCAAAACTTACCTTATCTGCTTGGAAAACTCCTAATAATCTTCAAAACCCAGCTCAAATTTACCACTCCTATAAAGCTTTTCCAGGAAGACTTAATTATTCCCTGTTCTATAGTTTCATGGTACTTTTTGCATGTCTTACTATATCACTTGTCACAGTTTTCACAAATTTCGTTTTTTTACTTGAAAGAAGGTTTGTTTTCTGTTCTTTCTCCAAATTTTTATTTAAATTCTAGTTAGTTAACAGTTAATAACTAGTTACCAATGTAATAGTAGTTTCAGATGTAGAATTTAGTGATTCATCATTTATATACAACACTCAACGTTCATCACAAGTGCCCTCCTTAATAGCCATCACCCAGATAGCCCATTCCCCTGCCCACCTCCCCTCAAGCAACCTTCAGTTTGTCTCTATAGTTAAGGGTCCTATCCTGGTTTTTTTTTGTTGTTGTTCATCTGTTTTGTTTCTTAAATTCCATATAGGAGTGAAAACATATGGTCTTTGTCCTTTTTTGACTTTTTTCACTTAGCTTAATAGTCTCTAGCTCCATCCACATTTTTGCGAGTGGCGAGATTCATTCTTTTTGACGGCTGAGTAATATCCCATTGTATATCTATACCACATCTTCTTTATCCATTCATCAGTCTATGGACATTTGGGCTCTTTCCATAATTGGCTATTGTTGATAATGCTGCTATAAACATCAGGGTGCATGTACCCCCTTTGAATTGGTATTTTTGTATTCTTTGAGTAAATACGTAGTAGTGCAATTGCTGGATTGTAGGGTAATTCTATTTTTGACTTTTTTGAGGAACCTCCAAACTGTTCCCCAGAGTGGCTGCACCAGTTTTCATTCCCATCGACAGTGTTAAGAGGTTTCCCCTTCTCTGCATCCTCACCAACACCTGTTGTTTCCTGTGTTAATTTTAGCCACTCTGACAGGTGTGAGGTGATATCTCATTATAGTTTTGATTTGTATTTCCCCCATGATGAATGATGTTGAGCATCTTTTCTTGTGTCTGTTAGCCATCTGGATGTCTTCATTGGAAAATATCTATTCATGTCTTCTACCCATTTTTAAACTGGATTAATTGTTTTGGGGAGTGATGAATTTGATAAGTTCTCTATATATTTTGGAGAGCCTTTATCCTCTCTATCCTCTCCCATTCTGAAGGTTGCCTTTTAGTTTTGTTGATTGTTTCCTCCACTGTGCAGAAGCTTTGTATTTTGATGTAGTCCTAATATTTTATTTTTGCTTTTGTTTCCCTTGCCTCAGGAGAGATATCTAGTAAGAAGGTGCTACAGCTGACGTCAAATAGGTTGCTGCCTGTGTTCTCCTCTAGGATTTTGATGGTTTCCTATCTCACATTTAGGTCTTTCACCCATTTTGAATTTATTTTTGTGTAGTGTAAAAAAGTGGCCCAGTTTCACTCTTTTACAAACCAATCTACACATCTAATGCAATCCCTATGAAAATACCACCAGCATTTTTCACAAAGGTAGAACAAACAATCCTAAAATTTGTATAGAACCACAAAAGAGGGATCCCTGGGTGGCACAGCGGTTTGGCGCCTGCCTTTGGCCCAGGGCGCGATCCTGGAGACCCGGGATCGAATCCCACGTCGGGCTCCTGGTGCATGGAGCCTGCTTCTCCCTCTGCCTGTGTCTCTATCTCTCTCTGTGACTATCATAAATAAATAAAAATTAAAAAAAAATTAAAAAAAAAAAAAAAAAAGAACCACAAAAGATCCTGAATAGCCCAAGCAATCTTGAAAAAGAGAAGCAAAGCTGGAGGCATCACAATTCTGGACTTTAAGTTATATTACAAAGCTATAAGGATCAAGACAGTATGGTACTGGCATAAAAACAGACACAAAGATCAAGGGAACAGAACAGAAAACCCAGAAATGAATCCACAACTATATGGTAACTAATCTTTGACAAAAACAGGAAAGAATATTGAATGGAAAAAAAGATAGTCTTGGGGTGCCTGGGTGGCTCAGTCAGTTGAGCATCCAACTCTTGGTTTCAGCTCAGGTCATGATCTCATGGTCATGAGATGGAGCCCAGCACCAGGCTCCCTGCTCAGAGGGAAGTCAGCTTGGAGATTCTCTCCCTCTGCCCCTCCCTCCTCTCTCTCTCTCTCTCTCTCTCTCTCTCTCTCTCTCCCTCTCCCTCCCTCTCCCTCTCTCTCAAGTAAATAAATAAATCCTTTTTAAAAAATCTCTTCAACAAATGATTTGGGAAAACTGTAGAGTAACATGCAAGAGTTTTCACAAGTTTCTGTTTACATGGCTGTTTCCCCTGAAGAATGTGAGCCCCTTGAGGGCAGTATTGCATAAGTGTTAAGATAATCAGCTTGAACTCAAATTTTGACTCTTTTTTTACTATAAAGAGCTGTAAAACCCTAAGCATCACACTTAAACTTTCTGACACTGACTTTCTACATCAATAAAATGGGTATAATAATACTATAATGAACAGTAGTTTTTAAGATATAAAGTGACAGAAATCTAACTCAAAATATCTTAGCCAAAAAACAAAACAGAACTCTGTGTGTGTGTATTCATAAGTAGAAAGTTCAGGAAGGGGCTACAAGGAAAGACTGGGCCCAGGGATCCAAACATTGGATCCAAACTAGACTCTCCTACCCATCATCTATTAACTCTAATTTCTTCTGCTTCTTTTTCAGGAAGGGTTTTCTAGCAGCTCCAGAATCAGCCAGGACTTAGTTCTTGCAATCTAAGTAGATTCCTCTATGAAGAAATCATTCCCCTGGGAGGGTTCTACCCCTGCTTAAGTCATATTCCTGGAAGAGGTACAGGCCACTCTTAATGGGGTACATTTTGTGCCTATCTTATGGCCAGGAGGCCTCTATTGATAATCCCATGAAATCTAAAATTCACATGGTTGTGTGTATAAGATATGTGTTCATGTGTATACGTGTGTGTACATATGCGTACACACACCCAAGGGTGGGAATCAGTCACAGTTTACTGCAAAAACCAACAGTACTCGAACTGCTTCAGCGCAGAAAGGCCTGTCTTGCAAGAGATTACAGAATTGTTGGACAGGGCTCCAAGAGCTAAAGTCAAGACACTGCTGCTGGGCTTCAAATTCACCTCACCATGGACTTCATAGTCACACTATTACCATCGACGTTCAGAGGTCATTCTCAATGTGTCCCATGAAGTTGAGGGACATATACTGGAAAGTGCGTTCTGGCAACTGCAAAGACTCACTTGTGTAAAACATTCTGAAAGCCACCATCAGGACAAATAGGCTGACCTTCACCTCCCTTTCACATTCTAAGCCTCGTGGGAGTACATTCATTAGCAGGAACTAAATCACGTCTAGAACCGTAACTGAAAGAGAGTGTTAGACTACTCCTTCTAATACATCCAGATCACAGGAGGGAGGGTCATGGATACTGACTACCAATAAGCAACACTGAATACTGGCAACCAAAAGTAACAGATAACCAGTTTTCAATATTTCTTTTAATGCACACTTCACAGTTTTACAGAGGAGCAATTGACACATATGAACTATAATTGCTAAATTTTTTCCATGTGTAATTCTAAATACTGTGTTTTCTTTCAATTTGGGGGAAGAGTTCACATCTTAGTTCCTGTGATTATAATTATATAGTCACTAAAAACGGTTATAAATGAAAATATCAGAATCTCTATTTGTCACCTAACAACTTTAATTCATTCCTGAAAAATGCGCTATGTAACAAGATGTTAAATGGGTAAAAATTCCATTAATTTCAACAAGAAAAATCAAGATGAATTCCAAACCAAGATTCACCAAAAAAGTCAACTGAACACCGAAGTAACTTCATATACATAATACACAGCAATTTTTTAAATGAATAAGTAAAGTTTGGACATAAAGTGAAATTTAAGGAAGGTTTATTGTACTCAGTAAAGAAAGTAAACCTGATAAGAGATGGTAATCGATGTAGGAGGGGGCTACAACAGAGTAATTTTTTGGAAGGCACATTTTTCTATCCGCATCATTTTGTTCATAAATATTTCAACCTTTGGAGGCTATGGTTATCTTATATTCAAAATGCACTTCATGTAAAGAAAAACAAATAGAACAAAATAAAAGCTAAACATAAGCACATTTTGAAATGCATGGAGTCATGTACACATACATGAGACTGAAAAACCACACCATTTCTTCACCCTTCTTGCTTAGCATATACACTAAAAGCAAAATGTCTGGGGCTCATCCAAACATGTAAAATTCAAATCTGTTCTGCATTCTATTTCCTGACTAGAAACTGTCATCAAGTACATTGATGAATCTTTGCCTAAAATCATAATATTGAAATATTACTTCTCAGCATTTACTTAGTGTGCCTCATGATGGAAATGTATACAAAAAAATTATCCAAAAAGTAGTCTATGTTTTCAACAGTATCCCAAGGTCCTTAAATGAAAATTGTGTAAGTTAAGTCTATCCTTGAAAAATCCAAATTAAAAGCCTTACTGGTGGAGGCGCCTGTTAACTCAGTTGGTTAAGCATCTGCCTTCCACTCATGTCATGATCCCAGGGTCCTG
This sequence comes from Vulpes vulpes, assembly GCF_048418805.1. Taxonomy (NCBI): domain Eukaryota; kingdom Metazoa; phylum Chordata; class Mammalia; order Carnivora; family Canidae; genus Vulpes; species Vulpes vulpes. The sequence goes on along the minus strand of NC_132787.1, from coordinate 86,652,672 downwards.
GGATAGAGCCCTGAGTCAGGTCCCTGCTCAGCAGGGAGTCTACTTGTCCCTCTCCCTCTGCCCCTCCCCCCTGCTTTGTGCTCTCCTCCCTCCCCCTCCACACACACATTCTCTCTCTCTCTCTCTCAAATAAATAAAATCTTTAAAAATAAATAGATAAAAATAAAAAATATAAGCCTTACTGGTGAAACTATTTACACTAGACTGGTTTGGGGGCAGGACAACAGAAAACACGACCTCAACACCAATGTAGCAAACACTGAATTATAAGTAATAGCAGTCTACCAAATGGGGAAAGGGCAACAGTGTAGACATATAGAAAAAGCAAGAATCTGAGACTGGATCAGAAGCATTGGTATAAACTTACCCACATCCTAGCCTTCACCCAACACACAGGGTAACACAGAGGAATTTGAAAACAGTGATACAGTAAAGGTAACCATAAAACGACTAAATCATGAATAGAAATCTGAATAGACTGATTACTAGTAAGAATGAATCAGTAATCTTCCCAAAAAACAAATGTCTAAGACCAGATGGCTTTGCTGGTGAAGTCTATCAAATGTGTAGAGAAGAATTAATACCAGAACTTCTCAAACACTTCCAAAAAATAGAAAAGGAGGGAACACTTCCAAATTCATTTTGCAAGGCCAGCATTAACCAGATACCAAAAAGACAAAAATGCTACAAGAAAAGAAAATTACAGGCCAATACTTCTGATTAACATTGATGCAAAACTCCGCAACAAACTATTAAGAAACCAAATTCAACATTACATTAAAACCACAATGAAGAGGGATTTATTGTAAGGATACAAGGATGGTTCAACATCTGCAAATCAATCAATGTGATATGCCATATTATCAAAGTTAAGGACAAAAATCATATCAGCATCTCATAGATGCAGAAAAAGCATTTGACAAAATGTAACATCCTTTCATGATCAAAAGTCTAAATAAATTGAGTATAGAGGGAACATACTTCAACATAACAAAGCCCACAGCTTTATGAAAAGCCCATAGCTGGTCATATATGACAAGCCCACAGTTAACAACATACTCAATGGTAAAAAGGTGAATCTTTTCCTCTAAGATCAGGAGCAAGACAAGGATGCACATCCTCCCACCTTTACTAAACATAGTATTGGAAGTACTAGCCAGAGCAATTAGTCAAAAAAAATTAATGAAAGGCATCCATATCAGAAAGGAGGAAGTAAAACTGTCACTATTTGCAGATGATATTTATATTGAGAAAACCCTAAAGACTCCACACAAAAAAACTGAATTTGTTAGTAACAAATTCAATAGAGTTGCAGTACACAAAATCAATATATAAAAATCTGTTATATTTCTATACTCTAATAACAAACTATCAGAAAGAGAAATTAAGAAAACAATCCAACTTACAATTGTATCAAAAAGAATAAAATACCTAGAAATAAATTTAACTGAGGAATTAAAAGACTTATACATTGAAAACTATAAGACATGATGAAGGAAACTGAAGAAGACACAAATAAATGGAAAGATATTCCATGTTCATGGATTGGAAGAAAATTAATATTATTAAAATGTCCTTGGGCAGCCCGGGTTGTTCAGCAGTTTAGCGCTGCTTTCGGCCCAGGGCCTGATCCTGGAGACCCAGGATCGAGTCCCACATCAGGCTCCCTGCATGGAGGCTGCTTCTCCCTCTGTCTGTGTCTCTGCCTCTCTCTCTCTCTCTGTGTGTGTGTGTGTGTGTGTGTGTGTGTGTTTGTGTCTCATGAATAAATAAATAAAATTTTAAAAAATAATAATAAAAAAATAAAATGTCCATACTACACAAAGCAATCTACAGATTCAATGTAATTCCTATGAAAATTCCAATGGCTGCTATAAACATTAGGGTGCATGTAACCCTTCAAATCAGTTTTTTTTTGTATCCCTTGGGTAAATACTTAGTAGTGCAATTGCTGGATCATAGGGTAGTTCTTTTTAACTTCTGAGGAACCTCCATACTGTTTTTCAGAGTAGCTGCACCAATTTGCATTCCCACCAACAGTATATTGGAGATTCCCTTTTGTGTCCTCAACAACACCTGTTGTTTCCTATGTTGTTAATTTTAGTCATTCTGACTGGTGTGAGGTGATATATCTATATCTATATCTATATCTATATCTATATCTATATCTATATCTATATCTATCTATATCTATATCTATCTATACATATATACACACACACACATATACCTACAACAGAATATCACTCAGCCATGAAAAAGAATGAAGTCTTGTTCCTTGCAATGATGTGGATGAAGCTAGAGAGTATTATGCTAAGTGAAATAAGTCAGTCAGAGGAAGACAAATACCATATGATTTTACTCATATGTGGAATTTAAGAAACAAAACAAATGAACACGGAGGATGAAAAAGAAAAGAAAACCAAGAAATAGATGCTTAATTGAGAACAAACTGATGGCTACCAGAGGGGAGGTGGGTGGGAGGATAGGTGAAATAGATAATGGGAATTAAGGAGGAGCTCCTCTGAGGAACACTGGGTATTTTAAGTGTTGAATCACTAAATCCTATAGCTGAAACTAATATTAGTATGCTAACTAACTGGAATTTAAATAAAAACTTGAAAAAAAAGGAAAAATTTCCAATGGCATCTTTCACAGAACTAGGACAAACAATCCTAAAATTTGTATGGAATGACAAAATGCCCCAAATAGCCAAGGAAATTCTGAGAAAGAATAAATCTAGAGGCATCATACTTCCTAATTTCAAACTATATTACAAAGCTATGGTAATCAGTGTAGCATTGGTATAAAAACATATATAGATCAGTGAAACAGAATAGAGAATCCAAAAATAAACCCACATACAAGCAATCAATTAATTTATGACAAAGGTGCCAAGGATATACCATGGGAAAAGGACAGTCCCTTTAATAAATAGTGTTGGGAAAACTGGACAGCCACATGCAAAATAAATGAAACTGGATTTTCATATATCATACACAAAGATTAACTCAAAATAGATTAAAGACTTGAACATAAGACCTGAAGCCATAAAATCCCTAGAAGAAAACATAGAAAGCTCCTTAACATTGGTCCTGGCTATGATTTTTCAGATTTGAAACAAAAAGTGAAGGCAACAATAGCAAAAATAAATAAGTAGGGCTACATCAAACCAAAAAGCGTCTGTACAGCAAAAGAGCTCATCAACAAAATGAAAAGGCAACCCACTCAATGGGAGAAAATATTTATAAATCATATCTCTGATAAGGGACTAATATCCAAAATATAGAAAGAAATCATGTAACTCAATAGTAAAAAAATATATATCAAGTCAGTTTAAAAATGGGCAAAGGAGGATCTGAATAGACCTTTTCCCAAAGAATACAGATAGCTAGCCAGTAGGTACATCAAAAAAGACTCAACATCACTAATCACCAGGGAAATGCAAATCAAAACCACAATGATATATCACCTCATGTCTGTTAGAATGGCTCTTATATAAAGAAATAACGAATATTAACAAGGCTGTGGAGAAGAGGCAGCCCTTGTGGTCTGTTGTTGAGAATGTAAATTGGTGCAGTCACTGTGAAAAACCATGTAGAGGTTCCTCCAAAAATTGAAAATGAAACTATTGCATAATCCAGCAAAAACATTTCTGGGTATTTATCTGAAGGAAACAAAAACACTTACTTGAAAAGACATATGTACCACCATGTTTATTGCAGCATGACTGCAATGGCCAAAATATGGAAGCAACCTAAGAAAATGTGGTAATTATATATATACATATATACACATGTTATTGAATAGGTGAATATTATTGAATATATGAATAATATGAATATTATTCAGCCATTAAAAAAAAAAACAAGGAAAACTTGACATTTGTGGCAACAGGGATGGATCTTGAAGGCATCATGCTAAGTGAAATAAGCCAGACAGAGAGAAACAAACTGGATGATCTCACTTATATGTGGAATCTTTTTTTATGTTATAATTTTTTTAATTTAATATCAATTAGCCAACATATAGTGTATCATTAGTTTCATATATAAAGTTCAGTAATTCATAATTACTAGGTATTTATTCCAAAGATACAAATGTAGTGATCCAAAGAGGCACCCGCACCCCAATGTTTATAGCAGCAATGTCCACAAATAGCCAAAATATGGAATCATTTTTTAAAAAGTAAATTCATGGATACAGAGAACAGTTTGGGGAGGTAGGGGTTGCAAAAGATAACTAACCTCCAGTTACAAAATATATAATTCCCAAGGATGTAAAGTACAACATGGTGACTATACTTATACTACTATATTATATGTTAGAAAGTTATTAAGAAAATAGATATTAAAAGTTCTCATCATAAGAAAAAAACATTTTGTTACTATATTTAGTGATGGAAATCAAATTTATTGTGGTGATTATCCCACAATATATACAACTTTCAAATCATTATGTTATACATAATATAATAGAACTAATATAAAGTTATATATCAATTATGTCTTGATTATAAAAGAAAGAAGGAAGAGGAGGAGAAGGCAGCAGAGTTTTCTCTTGTTTGACCTCAGCTGGGAACATGCATATTGCGCAGCTCAAACTTTTCACCACTCTGTGAATGCTTGTGAATGACCACAAAAGTGCTACAAGTATTGATTTGGGACTAACAAATTTTAGAGGGAGGCAAATTTGAAAATACAGAATCCACAAGTATTGAGAATCAACTATATATTTGCCAAGTTAAAAGGTAGAACATGTCTTAGTTGATAGTTGATTAGCTTGATTTATAACTTTTAAATATTTAGACATATGGAATTGGGACTTGAACTTGACCCTCGCCCAGATGTTAGGGGAAGGTGTGCTCTTTACCCTAAGGGACAGCCCTGTTCACAATTATGAAGCATGCAGAATTTGTGGCTATTGCCTTTAATCCATACATTTTGGAGTATGTAGAACTTTTTTTTTAACTCCTGTCCTCTTATTCATAAATCATCATTACTTCCCTATGCATGGAGACACACACACACACACACACACAAACATACACAGTCAGGTATGCATCACAACTTTCTTCAAAAACTTATTCTATCCAGAATGGAAATAAACCTAAGCTAGTTAGAAAAGAAAAGTGACATTCAATCCCATCACTACATCAAAACCTACCTAACCTTGTCATTCTCTCAAGGCCCAATGGTATGCTAGATAAGAAAACGATGATGAAATAAATTATTTTATGACTGGACTACTTAGCTCTATTAACTATGCTAATGTGCTACCACTCCCAAGTGATAGCAAGCTCCAATGAGATTTACATTTTTTTTCCCTGCAAAACCTCTGAAGAATGATCAGTAAGGATTTTTAGACATGGTAGCAGATCTTTCTGGAAGATAGTTGAGGGTTACACAAAGCTTTCAAATCATATCATCAAATTAGTGTCCATGGGACTCTGTATGTATTAATGTGATCCTTTCCCCCTAGTAGTCAGCCAAAAATATCATTAGGAACAGGAAATGTCCCTTTCTGGGTCTTGAAGGGGAATGGACAGGCCATTAGCCAGGCAGAAGTGCAAACATCAAAGGATATAATCTATGGGAGTGGACTCACACCACAGCTCTGCTGGGCCAAGTTCACTGTGTTCTTGGAGAAGCAGGTCCACATAAGGAGGAAACTAGGTCAAGAGTAAAGGCAGATGAGGTCTAATAAAGGAATAGTGCATGTGGGGAGGAGGAGCTGAATGAATCTAGGAGAAAGGAGCTTTAAACCTACCTCTTCTAAAAAATACTTCAAGTCCCAATCTTCTGGAAAACCAATTTTTCGTTGGAACACCCAAAACCAGTGGTTCCTACATTTTGAAATTTCACAGACTACACTTAAGTTTTTTAAATTGGGATACTTGAATTTCCAACTTCTTACTTTGCTAATTGAATACATTTTTTTAGAAACTTAACATTTGTCATTATAATGACTTTATAGAAGAAGATAATATTTTGACATCAAAAAAAGTAGAAAAATACAATTACAGAATATAAAGGAGAGTCTTTCCCATTCTATAAACAACAGCTGACGCTCACATTTTATGGAACCCCAATGGAAACGTCATCATGGACTGGCACGGTCCTGGAAGTGAGCAGCTGGCACCTCTGTTCCAGAACAAAGCTCAAACTCTGGGCTCACTGTCACAGGGGCATATTTGACATCAGGGATCTAGACTAGCTTTATGGCTGGGAGAAGTCCCTGTGGCTTCTTGGAACAGAAGCCTGTGGCCATGCTGGACTTCCACAATGGGTCTCATTGTGCTTTCTCCAATAAGCCTTCCGTTAAACTTCTACCTTTGATGTTTGTCAGAATTTGTGGTGAGTTCAGACCTCGAGCAGAACTTGGCACAGAAAGGACTTGCTATTAGATGATTCCTACCTGGAAAGTAACTCATGCTCCCCTCCTATGGAGAGGGCCTGGCTTAAACCCAGGGAGAATGGATGTGCAAAGCACAAAGGTAGCTATTGTTTCCTAGGGTGACTCATTCTTTCAGGAAGCAAGGTTTCTAACTGTAGCCAATAGACCAGTTGGGAGGGACAAGTTAGAGAGAGCACGTGCGCAGGTGGCCAGCTGAAGGTGTGCTTCAGACACCCTCTGGCATCTCATTGTATCTGCGTGAGAGGCAGTCAGGCCAGCAGAGGTTTTGGCACAGCCCCATAGAGGCTGGGTGGCTCAGATGCTGGGCATCAGGTTGGGAAGATGTGGGGGAGCCATTGTTGAACCATAGTCAAGGTGTTTCCCCACTTCCTCTGGTGTTATTTAGTCAACATCACATAGGTCTGCTTTGGCCCTTAACTTCTTTTCCTGACTATAAAATAACCATGAGAAATCTTGACCTATTCCTAGCTTCTAGAAATACATTTGGAGCTGAAAACATGCTGGCATATGTTTCTAAGTTCTAGTGTCAACTCCATTGACCTGTGATATTATATTTGGGTATTATCACCTCATGCTATCTTACCTTACCTCATATCCTTTGTGTCAGTGAGGTCAGAGTAGTAACTCTGAAAGCCCACTTGTGATACAGCCATTGCTCCAAATGTGCTTTTCATGGATTTTCATTCTATGTGCTTTTCATGGATAATTTTATTCTACATGGGCACCTAAAGAGAAGACAACTCTGCCAAGGTGGTGGGTAACATGAGAATCTTATTCAAAATGGCCTCTCAGGGGTGCTTGAGTGGCCCAGCGGTTGGGCCTCTGCCTTCGACTCAGGGCATGATCCCAGGATCCGGGATCGAGTCCCACATCGGGCTCCTTGCAGGGAGCCTGCTTCTCCCTCTGCCTGTGTCTCTGCCTCTCTCTCCGTGTGTCTTTCATGAATAAATAAATAAAATCTTTAAAAAACAAAACAAAATAGCCTCTCAGAGATGGAGGCACTGACAACAGCCGTGGAGAAATGACTACAGAGCCACAACAGCCATAAGCAGAGCTTCTTCAATGACTTCTGACCAAGGATAACTTTCTCTCAGTTATAGCACCAGTGGGGCTTCCTGTCTGGGAACCACTGGCCAAAAACACTCCGCAATTACTTGGTGCCTGGCTGGTAGCTACAGAGCAATGCCTCTGGGACTTTGAAGTAACTTACCATCCAGAAGTTGAATTAGAAAAAGCCTCATGAAAAAAAAAGAAAAGAAAAGAAAAAGCCTCATGATATCTTTACCTAAAGGAACATGATGACTAATTGGTCAAAGCAGGAAGAATGACCTAGAAATCACACCAAGGTATGAACAAACTTGAGGGAAAAAATTATCTAACTGATCATATTAATTTATGTGAACAAATGAAACCAAAGGGCAAATTTTAGCAAACATTAATCTCACTGGGCCCATAGGAGTTACAGTGAAGACACTGAACCAGATGAGTTGACAGTCTGATCACATTAAGTTTACCCTCCTAATCTACCCAAAATCCTTTGCTCTGATTCAAAATTCACCAGCAAAATGCTGTAATGGTTTTGATTCTTTGTCTCTTGAGGACAGGATACTCTGAATACAGGCACAAATTTTGGGGGTCTCTGGACAAGCATGTCCTCCCCATGAAAACCCAACAATTGGCATTCTGGTTTACACAGAAATCTCTTGTGAACTCCACTTGGGTGGGTTGGGCCTGGAAAGTCTTGTGCTCTCTGTGAACACAGACAAAACCAAGTTTCTGGCCCTAAAAGACCGACTACGATGTAAGAGTCCCACTGAGATACTACCTGAAGCCTCAACCAGCCTCTCTCTGTGCATTTTTCCAAGCAGGATCCTCTGACATCAGCACACATTACTCATTTGCCCACTGAATAGGCTGCCCTGTGTTACAGGTGCTATGATATCCCCAATTCTCCAAGTAAAGCACAATCTGGTCATTTAAATGTTTATACAACTAGGTTGCAAGGTGCATGAGAACAGAAACATCTAAAAAACTTCTTGTATCACCAGGGAAGGATCTGAATAGAGGCAAAGAATTTGGAACACCAAGTAGGAAGTATGGTAGGCTGAAAACAGTTTGAATTAAGAATGAAGAGTTCATTCTAGAAAGTTCTAGTCCCAGCTCTATCACTAATGAATTCCTTACTTTCTCTGCATCTCGATATCTTCATCTGTAAAGGGCAGGACCACCTAGAATTTTCAAGTATGTACTACAGTAGATCTGTACATAATCTGCTGAGTTTAAAAACTAGAACATCAACTATTTAAATACCAAAGTCTCTATTTCCCCCAAATCTGGTACTTTCAGGGAAAGATACTGTTATTTCATTTTATAAAGGAGTGTCATGCTTTCTCATAAGCCTCAAGTTTCTATTGGGCCAGAGATACAAGGATGTGAGAACAAATGACTCTCAGAGCTAAAGGTAACAAATAATTGACCCCAATTGAGCCTCCCTAAAGGGGTACAGGGAAGGCCACAGGCTGTGAAAGGCCATCTGAATGATGGCTCCCTGCTTAAGGGACTTCATCCAGGACATTTTGACCCCAGTGAGACAGTACTCAAAGCCTCAGGGCAGGAACTGAGAAAGAAATCCTTAGACAGTCACACCCTGTGATCTGTGTCCTGGCCAGTTGTCCTGCTGGCCACTTTCCAACCTTGTGATTAAGGGCCTCGAAGCTCACAGCCAGTGAGGGAACAATGCTATCACTGTAGCCAATAACTTCCAGCTCCCTCCCCACTAATCTCAAAGACAAACCAGGAACACATTCAGGCAGCCAGACATTTCAGTTGTCAGACATGTGTAGCTACAAAACGTTTTTAAATTTTTTATTATTTCAACACTCAAACATTTAGAAAAGCAGAGAAAGAATGTGGTCTAATGAATACTCACATACCATATAGGTTGTAACACTATCAATATTTTATATTTGCTTCTTTTTGTTTTCTTCTGTTAAAGTATTTTCAAATAACAGATATTACAGTATCTCATGCCTGTATATTTAAGCATGCGTCTCAGAAAAGCAAGGACCTATTAACATTATTACAATAGCATTTTTCACACACAACAAAATTCATAATAATCTCCGATATCAACTATTGCCTAGTCTATATTCCTATTTCCCAGTTACCTATGCCATTCCTCCAAAAAATACCTTTTATAACTAGTTTATTTGAACCAATGTCCAATCAAGTATCACACACTACATGTGGTGGATGTGTCTCTGAGGTCTCTTTTGAGTGAGAATACCCACCCTTTCCTTTCTTCTTCTCTCATTGAAGAGACCAAAGTAATTGTCTTATAGAACAGCCACATCCTGGATTTGTCTATTTGTTTCCTTGAGGTTTTAATCTTTTTTTAATCCTCTACATGTCTCATAAATTGAAGTTTGATCTAAAAGTTTAATGAGAATTTGTTTAAACATTTTTGACAAGAATACTTCATAGGTGATACTATGTGTGTCACCCTACCTCACAGCTGGAGACAACAAATGTCATCCGGTTATCGCACTGTTGGGTATTGATTTGATCATTAGGGTGAGGTGGGGATTACCAGATGCCTCCATCATAGATTCCTAGTTTTGCCCTTGGGACTAGCTCTGGCTCTGGCCAGTGATACTTTGTGATCATCCAGCTCCTCACTCTTTTTATTTTTTATTTAGTAGACTTTCTTCAGTAAGAAAGAGTTTTCCTTTAAAAACTAAAACAATGAAAAAAAAAAACTGAAACAATGCAGTTGTCCTGATATAAATCTTTACTCTGTGCTTGATTCTTCCTTTTTAATTATTATATCCAAAGTAAGAAGCTGCTGTAGTAGTCACCCCCAATGATTAGTAAGCAAGGTTTTGCTTTGTTTGGGATTTTTCTCATTATGATCAGAGATTTGCTAATGTTTTTTTATGTGTTCAGTATGTTTTAGCCATCTATAGTCATTGAGGTTCTTTGGTTTTTTGGTTTTGGTTCTTTTTTGGGGGTCCTCATAGTGTCTCAACTTTGGCCAGTGGGAACCCTCCAGGCTGGCTCCTGTGTCCTTCTAACATGATTCTATGACACTTGAGTGCATACTTGCTTTCTGCAAAATAAATTATTCCAGGCTCATCTTATCCATTCTCTATCCCAGATTCAAGACCAGCCATCTCTTCCAAGGAGTCCTGCTCGGAAAATGGTGTTTGATAAACCAAAATTGGGCCACTAAGAGTATTCTGCAATGGGGGTGTCATTGAATAATATCTATAGTACATATCTTAGCATGTTTTACCTTATCTTGGCTTCTATTATTGGATTTGACAAGTTTACATTATGTTCTTAATTCTCACCTGTATAGCCATCACTTAGCTTGTTTTATTTTCTTTCTTCTTTCTCTAATATTTTTACAGTTTTGATGTTTTATCCTTTACCATACACATAGCATTTAGATACTATGCTTCCACTCTTACTTCCTCCTTTGATTTAATCTAGGTCTACATTTGAATGTATCCAGCACTCACCATCAGTTCTTTGGCCTATATTTCTCTAATCATTGCTTGGTTAGCTGAAGCCTATCTTCTAGCATATTACACAGGATGAACCAACAAGTACTTGCATGTTCAAAACAGCTTTTATGTATACTTGATATTCAAAGAATGATTGATTGAATATGACATCATCAGCTCAAACTTGTTTCCTTATGTATTCTGTAGAAGTTTCTCAACAACTTTCGGCATTCAATGTGATTTTTGAGAAGTCTGATGAAGCTCTAATATTCTTCCTTCTGTAAGTGATTTTGGTTTTTCACCTGGAGGCCCAGAAGATTTTTTCCTTTATCTTCAAGACCTAATCATTCTATTAGGACATGTCAAGAGTTCACTGTCACAGATTTTCCCCCAAAGTCATACTGTGTACTTTTCAACATGTAAATGCAAATTTTATTTCAGCAGATTTTGTCTTGAATTATAATTTTTATGTACTAGTTTTGCTAGTTGCTCATTGCTTCATTTCTTTTTTCACACTCATCAATTATATGAAGGGTGAATCTTCTTTGGTTGTCTTGTAAATACATCACTCACTCCTCTGTCAAATGCACTCCATCCTCCCAGAGCCCCGCCCCCAGCCTCTGGCTTTCCCAGGGCAGCTGCACAGCTATCTCATCTGAGGATTGCCCATTAGTCCTATTCTAAATTGGATCCTCTCGTTCTTAGATCCTGTATCTTCTTTCTTGGTTTACTCAGTTATTTTGGTGGGGCACATTCTTTGGTAAATGTATGTTGTACCTAAATTATTTGAGATCTCAAAATATTTCTTTAAAATCTCTTTAAAATTGTCTGGTGATCCTTGGATTTTCATTTTTATGTAAGAAGGGCACACTAAAAAATCTGAGAGTTCTATGTGCATAGTGGGATATGTCTGCTGGAAGGCTTCTCTATAAAGTGATCAGTAGTTAATCCACTTTTCACTGGAGACCCATATGTCAGTATTGGTAGATATTTCCTCTGAAGATGTTAGTATTTCCAGAGAATTACCTCAAACTCTTGCCTAGGGGATCCTTTCTGAGAGCCAGTTGAAAAAAGGGGAATGTTAATCTTACTGCATAAAAACACTCTTGATCCTTTCAGCTCAGAATCTCCACTTTACCTCACATCCAGAGACTCTGATTCTAATTTTCCAGAGATTTTACATCTTGCCTCTTGTGGAGTGGAATACTAGCTTCTGATAGCGAAAGAAAAGATCAGGGAGCTAGTGGTCTAAATGTTACTTTTGTAAACTAACAAAAATTACTTGGGGATTTGGGGCTAGTGTTCAAGTGGTCCAAGAACAAAATGGGGGCCCAAGTCCTCCAATTCCTAACACTTTTGTGTTAGGAGAAGAAGAACTAAAATAGACCTGCCCTACAACCCAGCAATTGCACTGCTGGGGATTTACCCCAAAGATTCAGATGCAATGAAACGTCGGGACACTTGCACCCCGATGTTTCTATCAGCAATGGCCACAATAGCCAAACTGTGGAAGGAGCCTCAGTGTCCATCGAAAGATGAATGGATAAAGAAGATGTGGTTTATGTATACAATGGAATATTACTCAGCAATTAGAAACGACAAATACCCACCATTTGCTTCAACGTGGATGGAACTGGAGGGTATTATGCTGAGTGAAATAAGTCAATCGGAGAAGGACAAACAGTGTATGTTCTCATTCATTTGGGGAATATGAATAATAGTGAAAGGGAATATAAAGGAAGGGAAAAGAAATGTTGGGAAATATCAGGAAGGGAGACAGAACATAAAGACTCCTAACTCGGGGAAACGAACTAGGGGTGGTGGAAGGAGAGGAGGGCGGGTGTTGGAGGGGAATGGGTGACGGGCACTGAGGTGGACACTTGACAGGATGAGCACTGGGTGTTTTTCTGTATGTTGGTAAATTGAACACCAATAAAAATTAATTAAAAAAAAAAAAAAAGGAGAAGAAGAACTCAAATCATTGCACTGTTTACATTGGATTTCTGCCCCAGCAACTGCTGACTCTGAAAAGTGCTTTATTTTAAAATTCTTATTCCATTTCTCAGGACAATGAAGGTGCATCAAACCAGGGAAATTTAGAAATCCTTTCCTAAATTTTAATTTTCAAATTAGATTTCTGGTGTTAAAGCGACAGTTACTAAGTCAAAAAAATATGTGAATAGGTTAAGTTTTCAGGTGTGAGCTAGTAAGAAATCAACTAACCAATGAATTTGCCAGTGCCAATCTAGGTAAAACTGGGGACAGGCGTATATCAGTGTTATGAAGCTAACAGTTCCCTACCAACTAAGATTTGAATTTGTGAGGTTTAAAATATAGAAAGAAATAAAGCAGGGATGACTGGATGGCTCAGTGGTTGAGCATCTGCCTTCAGCTCAGGGCTTAATCCTGGGATCCGGGATCGAATTCTGCATCAGGCTTCCTCCATGGAGCCTGCTTCTCCCTCTGCCTGTATCTCTGCCTCTCTCTCTCTTTCTCTCTGTGTGTGTGTGTGTCTCATGAATAAATAAATAAAATACTAAAAAAAGAAGAAGAAAGAAAGAAAGAGAGAAAGAAAGAAAGAAAGAAAGAAAGAAAGAAAGAAAGAAAGAAGAAAGAAAGAAGAAAGAAAGAAAGAAAGAAAGAAAGAAAGAAAGAAAGAAAGAAAGAAGGAAAGAAAGAAATTATGACAATAACAATGCAAAAACCAGGAAGGGTTTATATACAGTTTGAGTGTTCTGTTTCTGTCAAGAGAATTGTAAAATTATTTATACTAAAGTATAATAAGCCAAGGATATGTGTTGTAATCTCTATGACAACCACTAAAAGAATTTAAAAGAATATATAAGTAACAAACTAATACAGAGGATAGGAGTAAAATATTTTAGTATATGTGCTGCCGAAGTGAGCACAGATGGGAGTAAAATAATAATAAAAAAAAAGTTCTTTGATTAATCCAAAAGAAGACAAGAAAGGAAAGAAAAAAGAAACACATAAAACAGGTAGGTCAAATAGTAAGATGGTAGATGACCCAAATTTATCCATAATTCTACTTCTTATAAATTGGCCAAATGTCTAGTTTTTAAAAAATCAAATTGGATTTTTTTAAGCTAGATGTTACTTATAAGAGGCACATCTTCAGTATTCGGTCACAGAAAGATTGAAAGTGAAAGGTTGGAAAAAGATAAACTATGCAAACACCCCAAAAATGTTAGTGTAACTATAGTAATATCAGACAAATATTGAAGGACAAAAAAATATTACTAGAGGAAAAAAAGAATAACTTCATGAAGATAAAGAGATTGGTTTTACAAAGAAGATATGACAATCTTAAATATATACGTATCCAAAAACACAGCATGAAGCAATATTTAAAGACTTAAAAACAGAGGCAGGCAGATTCAAAATCGTAGAGATTTCACATACTTCTCATGACAGAACAGGCATCCAAGAAATCAGTAAGATTATAGATGAGCTATAGAACACCATTAATAAATTTAACCTCATTAATATATATATATAGAATATTGCATCGATCAATGGCACAAAACACGGTCTTTTCAAGTACACATGCAATGTTTGTCAAAATTGAACATTTGCTGAATCATGAAGCTAGTGTATTAGTTTCCTAGAGCTGCCATAACAAAGTACCACAAACGGCATGGCTTAAACAACAGAAATGTATTATCTCACAGTTGTGGAGGTTAGAAATCTGAGATTAAGGTATCAGCAGGAGTGATTCTTTCTGTGGTCTGTGAGGAAGAATTTGTTCCATGCCTCTCTCCTAGATTCTGGGGGTTTGCTGGCAATATTTGGTATTCTTTGACTTGTAGTTGCATCACCCTGAACTCTGTCTTCATCTCTACATGGTGTTCTCCTGGTATGTTTTGGTCTCTGTGTCTAAATTTCACCTTTTTATAAGGACACAGTCACATTGGATTAGAGCCACCCAGACACCTAATCTTAGTTTGGTAATCTGCAAAGATTCTATTTCCAAATAAGGTCATACTCACAGGTACTGAGGATGAGGACTTCAACATCTTTTGTACAGCACAGTTGAACCCATAACAGCAAGCCTCCACAAATATGAAAGAACAGAAATTACTCAACACACTAACTATAGTGAAATTAAACTACAAATCAACATGAAAATAATAACTAGATAATCTCTAACTGCTTGGAAATTAAGCAATAATACTTCTAATAACCCATGGGTCATAGCAGAAATTGCAAATAAAATTAGAAAGTACTTTGAGGAAGAATGAACAAATAAAAACATGACATCAGAACTTGCAAACACAGCTAAAGCAGTTCTTGAAGAAGACTTTAAAACATTAAATGTGTATATTAAATAAAAAGAAAAACTGAAAAGCAATTATTAAAGTATCTGATTCAATAGACTAGAAAAGCAGAGCAAATTAAACCCAAAAGAATAAAAAGAAATCTCTAAAGATAAGAGTAGATATTAATGAAATAGAAAACAATTTCACAAAGGAAAACAATAAAGCCAAAAATTAATTTTTTGAAAAATATAGTAAAATTTATAGACCTCTAGTGACACTTATTAAAAAAAAAACAACAGAAGGCGCATATTATCAAATTCATGAATATAAAGGGGATACCTCTGGAGTTGCTACAAATATTAAAATAATCATAAAAGGATATTATAGGTGAGCTTATATCAATAAATTTACATTTCTAGATGACATGAAAAGATTCCCAGAAAAGCAAAAGCAAAACTTACCAAATTGAAATAAGAAGAAAAACAGAATCTGGTATCTATTAAAGAAATTGAACTGATTAAGTAAGGGATACCTGGGTAGCTCAGTTGGCTAAGCATCTGCCTTCGGCTTAGGTCATGATCTCGGGGTCTTGGGATCAAGCCCCACATTGGGCTCCCTGCTCAGCAGGGAGTCTGCTTCTCCTTCTGCCCCTCCACCCTTGCTCTCTCTTTCTCTAATAAATAAAATCTTAAAAAAAAAAAAGAAATTGAACTGTTAATTATAAACCCTTGTAAAGAAATCGCTGGGACAAGAAAGCTTTCCTGGTAAATTCTTCCAAATATTTAAGAAATTGTAATGATAGACACATAGATCAATGGAACAGGATAGACAGCCCAGAAGTAAACCCACAACTATATGGTCAATTCATCTATAACAAAGGAATCGATGACACATAATGGGAAAGGATGACCTCTTCAATAAATGGTATTGGGAAAACTGGACAGCCACCTGTAAAAGAATAAAACTGGACCACTTTCTTACACCATATCCAAAAAATAAGTGCAAAAATGGATGAAAGACCTCAGTGTAAGATTTGAAGCTATAAAACTCCTTAAAGAAAACATAGGCAGTAATCTCTTGGACATCAGCCTTAGCAATATTTTTCTGCATATGTCTCCTCAAGTAAGGGAAATAAAAGCAAAAACAAACTATTGGGATTACATTAAAATAAAAAGCTTTTGTACAGTGAAGAAAACTATCAACAAAACAAAAAAGCAGCCTACTGACTGGGAGAAGATATTTGCAAATGATATAACTGATAAGTGCTTAATATGCAAAATATATAATGAACCTACACAACTCAGCATCAAAAACAAATAATCCATTAAAAAATGGGCAGAGGAACTGAATAGACATTTTTCCAAAGAAGACAAGCAGATGGCCAACGGACCTGTAAAAAGATGCTCAACATTACTATCATCAGGAAAATACAAATGAAAACCACAATACGGTATCACCTTATACCTGTGAGAATGGCTAAAATCAAAACCACAAGAAATAACAAGTGATGATCAGGATGTGGAGAAAGAAAGAACCCTCCTACATTGTTGGTGGGAATGTAAATTGGTACAGTCACTGTGGAAAACAGTATGGAGGTTCCTCAAAATATTAAAAATAGAAATACCATATAATCTACTAATTCCACTCTTGGGTATTTACACATCCCCCAAATGAAAATACTAATTTGAAAAGACATATGCACCCTTGTGTTTATTGCAACATTTTACAAGAGCCAAGATATGGAAGCAACCTAAGTGTCCATCAATAGATGAATGGATAAAGAAGATGTGGGAGATATATATATATATTATTACTCAGCCATAAAAAAGAATGAGATCTTGCCACTTACGAAAACATGGATGGACCTAGATGATATTTTGCTAAGTGAAATAAATCAAAGAGAGAAAGACAAATACCATATGATTTTACTTACATATGGACTCTAAAAAAACCAAAACAACAACAACAACAAAAAACAAAAACAGACCAATAAATACCAGAGACGAAATGAGTGAACAGAGTGCAGGCTTCCAGGTATGGAATGAGTAAGTCATGGGATGAAAGGTACAGCATAGAGAATATAATCAATAGTATTGTGGAAGAAAAAAAAGAAAGAATGCCAATCCTATACACAATCACTTCTGCCTTTCCTTTTCCCAGAAGCCTGTGAAAGGCCATGGGACTGATCAGACTCACCTGAGCTGAGGGGGTCCTCACAGCACCCTGAAGTCTGAAATAAGTACTGGGCTCCATCAGAAACTGCTAGTGCACGAATGCACAAGCAGAGTCCAATCACTTAAAAAGCATTTTTTTCTATCTGACCATAGAGAAATCTCTAATAGAGATCTTAATCCTGATCTTCAAAGCTAGGTTGACAATTGCAGGTGATCCTAAGGGACATAGGTGGGACACAAGACAGGGGTGGACTACACCACTAGATGGTTCCAGATCCAATATTCCAAATCTGAGCATCCTCAAGAAAGAGTGTTCATGAGGCTGACATAAGGGAGGGCCGTGTCATTTGGGCATGTGCTGGACCCAGCCCTGACACTGCCTGCCCAGGGACAGATGCAGGACGCCCTACAGTCACTTTGTCTACTGTTTGGGCCTGTCTGCATCAGTCAGAACTGCAGGTTTTTCTCACCCATGGTCCTGCCTTCATCGTGCCCTTTCTAGCAATGAACTGTTCAGTCCACAAGTTACCCTACAGTTTTGTTAAGACATTACTGAGTGTAGAAACTACTTTGAGATTAGGTAAATTCACAGTTCAGGGTGTTAAAAAAAACAAAAATTCAATCAAATAAATTTGAAGATTGGCTTGAGTGAAAGATTCACGACCCCGACAGCATCCCATCTATCAAACACAAAGGAGCTCTATCAAGTTGCAGAAAAAGAAAGGTTTTTAAAGGGGTGGGGGGACATTGTTAGCTAGAATGCATTGTTTTAGGCCAGGTCGCCCTCCCAGGGGGAAGGGAATGGGTCCCTCCCCAGATTACTTTCCAGTATTGATAAGGAAATTCCAGTTTGGCTGGTTCAAGGTTACATTCTTGGGGGGCTGGGGAGGGGGTTATTGGAACTACAGTTGGCTTAGGTATTAATCTTTGTTTACTAATATAACATTAGTGACTCCATTTGGGGCTGTGGTTTTCTTTCTAACAAGGGCTAAAATCTTATGATTTTTTCCGTTTTCAGGTTCCTCTCCAGGACAAAGCTGTGACCAGTCTCTTAGTCCTCTCAGCCTTTTCTGAGAAAGTCAAGCCTTTTCTGTCTCGGTCCCTGGGACTCTTTGAAGCCACTAGAATGCAGCGCAGTTCAGTAGCAGCACCATGTTCCACTCTAAGAATTAGCAAATCTCGGACCACACGGTGTGGTGCTCCTGTTGGCCTGAACGCCACCTTTTTTTTTTTAATAATAAATTTATTTTTTATTGGTGTTCAATTTGCCAACATACAGAATAACACCCAGTGCTCATCCAGACAAGTGTCCCTCTCAGTGCCCGTCACCCATTCACCCCCACCCCCTGCCCTCCTCCACTTCCACCATCCCTAGTTCATTTCCCAGAGTTAGGAGTCTTTATGTTCTGTCTCCCTTTCTGATATTTCCTACCCATTTCTTCTCCCTTCCCTTTTATTCCCTTTCACTATTATTTATATTCCCCAAATGAATGAGACCATATAATGTTTGTCCTTCTCCAATTGACTTATTTCACTCAGCATAATACCCTCCAGTTCCATCCATGTCAGAGCAAATGGTGGATATTTGTCATTTCTAATGGTTGAGTAATATTCCATTGTATACATAAACCACATCTTCTTTATCCATTCATCTTTTGATGGACACCGAGGCTCCTTCCACAGTTTGGCTATTGTAGACATTGCTGCTATAAACAAAGCTGTGGTCATCAAGACAGTGTGGTACTGGCACAAAAACAGACACATAGATCAATGGAACAGAATAAAGAATCCAGCAGTGGACCCTCAACTTTATGGTCAACTAATATTCGACAAAGCAGGAAAGACTATCCACTGGAAGAAAGACCGTCTCTTCAATAAATGGAAAATTGGACATCCACATGCAGAAGAATGAAACTAGACCACTCTCTTGCACCATACACAAAGATAAACTCAAAATGGATGAAAGATCTAAATGTGAGACAAGATTCCATCAAAATCCTAGAGGAGAACACAGGCAACACCCTTTTTAAACTCAGCCACAGTAACTTCTTGCAAGATACATCCACGAAGGCAAAAGAAACAAAAGCAAAAATGAACTATTGGGACTTCATCAAGATAAGAAGCAAAGGATACAGCAAAGGATACAGTCAACAAAACTAAAAAGACAACCTACAGAATGGGAGAAGATATTTCCAAATGACGTATCAGATAAAGGGCTAGTTTCCAAGATCTATAAAGAATTTATTAAACTCAACAACACCAAAGAAACAAACAAGCCAATCATGAAATGGGCAAAAGACATGAACAGAAATCTCACAGAGGAAGACATAGACATGGTCAACAAGCACATGAGAAAATGCTCTGCATCACTTGCCATCAGGGAAATACAAATCAAAACCACAATGAGATACCACCTCACACCAGTGAGGATGGGGAAAATTAACAAAGCAGGAAACCACAAATGTTGGAGAGGATGCGGAGAAAGGGGAACCGTCCTGCACTGTTGGTGGGAATGTGAACTGGTGCAGCCATTCTGGAAAACTGTGTGGAGGTTCCTCAAAGAGTTCAAAATAGATCTGCCCTAGGATCCAGCAATTGCACTGCTGGGGATTTACCCCAAAGATGCAGATGCAATGAAACGCCAGGACACCTGAAAGCCCCTTCTCCGAAAACCCAGCTTCCTCAACCCTGTCTGCCCCCAGATTGCTCTTAAAGTCCTTTCAGTTTCTTCACCAACCATGGCAACCATTTCTCAGAGGACTCCATGAGGGCCTCCATGCCCCCGGGGGAGGAGAGCTGGGGGACCACTCAGCCCCCCTCCCCGACACCCTCCTTTCCTGTCTATTTTGTGGTCTTTGCTTCTTCTTCAAGTGAACCAGTTTCACAGCACCAGGCATAGAAATACTCAGTTAGCCTCCAACTTCAGTGAAAAACAAGTCCCTTCGTAACATAAGTGACTCCATTTGTCCTTCAGTCAACAGAGGACAGGAGTTACTCTTCCAGGATCCCAAACAGAATTTCTGTCTTGACCAGGAAAGAAACAGGAGCCCCCATACTCTGCCACTTGCTCTAAAATGACCACTGGAGGCAAGTGCTGTCCCCATAGGCGGAGCTGAAGAGAGAAGGGAAGAAGTTGAGTGTAGGAGAGTAACTAAGATTCTTCAGAGAGAAGGCACTCAGGAATGAGGTGATGGAAGGCCATCCCCGTGTTTTCAGTGCTGAGCCCTGGGTCAGTGACCCAGTTGTGCGGTTGTGGACAGTGTTCCTTACTTACATTCTCCCTGGAGGGTACTGCGCTAGGCAGGGAAGGAAGACAAAAGGAGAAACAAAGGAGGCCTTGCCCTCCGGAAACTTCTGACTTTGCAGGAGACACAAAAACAAAAGTCAGTCCCAAATGGGGTAACATTTGGTGGAATAGGATAAGAGACATCAAGCTGGAAAGTCTGACATGGGAGTGCAGTTATCTCTATGGGGCAGGGGGGTAGGGAGAGAGAATAAAAAACTGTTTCCACAGGAGGCAGAATTTAAACTCCGTTTTGGAGCAGGAATACGAATTGCGAGAAAATCCAGGAGGGCATTCCCAACAGAAGGGACTTCCTGAGAGAAGGTATGGAAAGAAGAAAGCTCCGAGCATATTCTCAGAACACCGTGAGGTTGTGGGATGGGGGTGATGAGGAAGAGGAGGAATGTGCAGGGCCATGCTTCCTGTGGTGTCCTGAGGCCACTTCCTGCTGTGTCCTGAAGCCACTGGGCACAAGCCATGACCCCAAGGGAGTTCACTGGGTCCAAGAACACAGCCTGCTGTGCACTGAGTCGTTTACCTCTCCACATTCTTTGCTCCTGCCTGTCAACCTTCCTCCTTTATTTTATTAATGAGAACAAGGCAAGTTTTCATAGGCAACCATTAAAACAAAAAGCCTAACTTCTATTTCAAGAGAAATTTTCATAAAAGCTTCATCTGAAAGAGCTGACTCTTGGGCGCCTGGGTGGCTCGGTCCATTAAGTGTCTGCCCTTGACTGAGGTCATGATCTTAGGGTTCTGGGATCGAGTCCCATGTCAGGTTCTCTGCTCAGTGGGAAGTCTCCTTCCCCCTCTGACCTTCCTCCCTGCTTGTGCTCTCTTTCTCTCTCTCTCTCTGTCTCAAATAAATAAATAAAATCATAAAAAATAGAAGAGCTGACTCTTATAAGCATTTGCCTTGATGCACAGTTGATCCTCGAACAACTCAGAGGTTAAAGGCAGTGATCCTCTTTAACCCGCATATAACTTTTGAGTCTTAAAACTTAATTACTAATAGCCTCCTGTTGACCAGGAGCCCTGTCAAGAACATTAAAGTCAATTAACACCTATTTTGTATGTTATGTGAATTACATATGTGTTCTTACAATAAAGGAAGCTAAAGAAAAGAAAATATTATGAAGCAAATGATAAGGAAAATACATTTACGGTACAATATTTATCAAAAAAAATCCACATATAAGTGGACCTTGTAGCTCAACCTGTGTTGCTCAAGTGTCAACCATATTTTTCTTATTCTTATTGCCAGGTAAGGAAGGAAATAGCAAATGAGACACAGGTCACATAAAAGTTTGAGGTCTTGGCAGAGAGGCCTGTGTTTGAGTTCGATCGGTGAAGCTAGCCAAGAAGGGCAGAACATGGTCCAGAGTACAGCCCTCCATGGGAGTTTCTTCCACCGGGAAGAACTCTATGCAGCAGACCTCACTGAGGCTCACAGGATCCTGGTTTCCTACCACAGTCAGGCATCCACACAACCTCACAGAAAGAGCCCCCAGAGCAGACCTTAGGGGAACCCATCTTGGGTCTATTATAATTCCCTGTGTGACTTTCAGGAAAGTCACTTCACATGTCTCACTTCTATTTCCTTCTCCCCAAGATGAAGTGTCTTGCTGATCTCAAAAGCAATGTAATCTTTCTTTGAAAAAAGAAAAGTTAAGGGCTTTAATGTCAACCATAGAGCATTCAAATAAGTCTTAGCAAAGCTAAGACTTGGGGTGAGTTACTTAAGGCTTACTTGTGTGAGCCTCATTTTCCTCTTGTATAAAAGGAAAGAATGTTACCTACCTGAGGTGGCTATCAGAAATGAAGGAGGGGCGCCTGGGTGGCTCAGTGGGTTAAGCATCTGCTTTCGGCTCAGGTCATGGTCTCAAGGTCCTGGGATGGAGCCCCACATCCAGCTCTCTGCTCAGCGGGGAGCCTCCCTCTGCCTCCCTCACCTTCTGCCTGCTGCTTCCCCTGCTTGTGTTCTCTCTCTGTCAAATAAATACATAAAATCTTTTTTTTTAAAAAAAAGAAAGAAATGAAATAACGTGTGTAAAAATGCCTGGCATGCTCTCTAGAAAATAGTTGGTACTTGTCCCCTTTCCTGACTTCTGAAAGGGTCCCTTGAGTCACAACATTCTGTATTTCTATCACAGTAAGGTGCCCACGTATTACTACAGAGTCTGCAATCATACTGTGGATAGAAATCACCAGGTACAAATGAAAGCACACATTTTCAGACAAAGGCCAACAGAAGAGTAGGCTAACAGGCCAAATCCCCACATTTAGGATGCTCCTTCTTCTGTGCCTGCATTTCCTAAACAGGACCATTTAAAAAATTCTAGAGTCATCATCTAGAGACTAGAAAGTAGCATGTCTGGAAAGAGACCTCAGAATCCAGATACTTAGTTAGCATCAACACCCCCAAATAGGAGTTTGTGATTTCAGGAGGAACCACAGGCTGCTTCTTGGATTTGCCTCCTTCGGAGAGCCCCACCCTAGTGCCTGCCTCTAGCATCCATGAGCTGTCTCACTTTGTCCAGTTCCCACATGAGTTCTGCTGCTTCTCAGCCAGCTCTGCATTCAAGGACTGCCAGTGCAGCATCCACATTTCAAAGGGTATGGTTATTCCTTCCTCCCCATCTAGAGATTTTTCGCTGTGTGCATCTTTGTGAAGCCAGAGTCCAGGAGAAGAGGTTTGCCTATTTGCAGAAGTTTGGTTTGAAGACAGATTTGAAAAGGAGATTGGGGGACGCCTGGGTAGCTCAATGGTTGAGTGTCTGCCTTTGGCTCAGGTAGTGATCCCGGGGTCCTGGAATCAAGTCCCACATTGGGGTCTCCACAGGGAGCCTGCTTCTCCCTCTGCCTATGTCTCTGCCTCTCTCTGTGTGTCTTTCATGAATTAATGAATAAAATATTTATAAAAATAAAGGAGATTGGAATCAATGGCTAAAGAAAGCAATCGGCGCACAAATGTCCTCATTTTCTATTAGTGCCATTATCAGAGACTCTAAAGCTTCTCCAGCTCACAGTACTGGTCACGGGCTGACTGAACCAGTCACTGCCCTTTGGAGAATGTTCACATACCTGTTGTGCCCATCCAAACACAGCCCTCAAGCTGATGACTATCACAGAGTAGCACATACCTCAGTTAAGCCTGCCAGTGACCCCCACTGAGCACCGCACCCCCGCCCCCGCATGAATACTGCACGTGGCCCTGCTGCAGCCTCCCACATGGCTCACAGCACTGCCTGCTACCTAACCAGCAGCCACTCTCTCCACTCCTGTAGTGACCCCTCTGCTCCTGGGCCCCTTTCCCTCTCTCCACCTAACCCCATTCTCATTCTGCCCTAGCCTCTGATTCCAGGTCTTCTCCTAGTCAGGAGAACTGCCAAGGAGCCCTTCCTTCATAGTGCAAGGCCAGGGATGCACCCTGAGCCAGCCTGGACCAGTATATTCTCTCATGTGTGTCCAGGTTCTCCCAGATATAGTCCAACTCCCCTGGGATCAACTTGGTTTCTGTCTTTGGGGATTCAAGTCTTGGGCTCATCCCTGACGGTGAAGGTGCTGGTTTGTCCCACCACTCACCTCAGCCATCCTCCACCTGCCCAGACACCTGCATACAGTAGGTTGCCATACTCCTCTGCTTGTCCAGGTGGATGCCCCACTTCGCTCTGGCAAATCTCCCTGCCCCAGTATCCTGAGAGATGGAACTAGACCTGCCTGGGCTTCTTGCCACTCCTGCTGCTGGTTCCTCCTCCAGCACCAGCCTCTGACAAAGGGCTCAGGGATGGCTTTGAGTCCTAGATACACAGAGAGGTATAATAAAGCCCTCAGGATGGCACATCTCCACCTAAGGCATGGGGCTGTATGTGCCCCACACCGAAGCATCTCAGAAAACAAAATTTCAGATCCTGTTTGTGCTGTTCCCATGGGTTTCTGTGCTACCAAAGGGGTTTTGTTAATTAATTAATTAATTAATTAAGATTAACCAAGAAGCAAACAGCAAGATGGGACTAGAAATGGAAGAGCAATATAGAGGGAGGGAGCACGAAAAGGTGAGAATGCGGGTCTGGCACCTATGGAAGGAGAAAGGCAAGAGAGGAAGGCTAGCTCGGAAGAGTTTCAGAATGCAGAGAAGTCAGTGGGAAACCTGTGTACCAGAGTCACGGGCAGCAGGGAACTACATCTCACCAGAATGGGCCAGCCTCAGGAAACCCACCACAAACTGGTCCCTGACAAGGAGGAGCCTGCAGGAAATAGTGAGCTGCAAGACTGGTGGGCTGCCGTACAGGGCAGCACCTGAGGCCTTCAGTCAATTCTGTTGCCAGCAGGAGATTTGAGCGTGCTATTTGTACAGCAGTGATCTGGGCCTCCACGGAGCATCGGGAAGTGGGAGATCAACCCGAACTGTGCACATCTCAACTTAAGAGAGAAAGCGGAGCATCACAGAAGGAAGTCAGAGGCTGCAGACCAGGAGCCAGCTCCAGAAGAAAGCTGAAGGATTCCAGAGGATTTCAGATCCTGTTTCCCCACTTTGGGAATTTGGGTTGTCTCCTGCCTGTTTGCTGCTAGTGATTAGAAAAGAAAGAGCTGATAAGAAAAGGAAATCGGCGGTTACCTTGGAAGAAGGTAAAGAAGCCCATCCCACTTCATAATCAGTCTTCAGTGCAGGGAACATCGCGGACTAGAGGAGGTGGTGCTTGTGTAAGGGAAGAAAGTAGGCTGGACTCGAAGGTCCACAGGAAGAAAGACCAGGGACCTCTGAGCAGGCAGCTAGGATCCAAAAAGCAGCCCTAGGAGGAGTGGGCCCAACAGGGAAATAGAGACCAGGTAAGGACATATAAGTTACAACACCCTTGACCCAGTCTGTCAGCTAGACCCAGTGGCCCCAGGCACACGACCCAAGGCTTACACTGCCTCCCCTATGGCAACCAACCGCAGAGCACAAAAGCCAACGCAAAGACTGCATAACTCTGACTCAGGAGCAAATTCCTCCTCCCACTCATGCCTCCTGATCTCCTTTCTCTAGCCCCATGCAGAAACAGGAATTTCCTAATTAAGATTTCCAGATTGATAATCTTTACCAGGTTCACAGAGGACCTGCCTCTCTCTGGTTTTAACTTTGAAATTGATGGTGTTTTGTAAGATTTGATGCACACACAGGTGGAGATTATGTGTATGCATGTAAAACACATACTCAGGAGCCCACTCTCCAACCTAAGAACTGCAACATTAAAAGCAGGACACATCGTGCGCTCTATTATTATAAAGCAATTTTAAAACTGTTCTTATTAAATACCAAGCACATATAGAAAGAAAATTATAACGAGTAACTATGAAGAAAAATGATACAACTAACATCTCTGTGTCCATCACCCACTGTCAGAAAAAGACCTTTGAGATCTCCTGTGTGCCTCTCTCTTACTCTGTTCATGACTATTTGCTACCCTTGGAGATGTAATTCTTGGAATGAGTCCCAGGTGAAAATGTTCAGGATTTAGAACATTCTTAATACTTTATATTTCATAGTTTAAAATCTACTTAAAGTTGAAAATATTTATTAAATTCAGTTCTCTTTTTTCCAGTTAAAAGACGTTACTACTTTAGGTGAAGAGGAGAGAGTGGAAGAGAAAGAGAGGTAATAAAACAACTTGCCTTGGCTCCATATTTTGTGGAAGTCAGGAACCATCTTGTATTTTTCAGTGTCTCTAGGGCAGGAGACTCTCCATGCACATTTGCTCCTCTTCCTCAGGAGCTTATTATTTTATCAATATCTTCTCTCACTCCTACTCCTCAAACTTTTCATTTCTTCAGGTTCTTTCACATCTGCATTTAGATAACCTCAAATCTCTCCTATCCTTAAGCAAAACAAAACAAACTTCCTAGGTATCTAGAGTCCACGCCCCTCTGGTTCTCTCCATCCCCTCCCTACCAACGATCTTGAGAGATGTGTCTACGCTCATTGCCTCTACCCTTACTTCCACAGCCCATGGTAACCTGGCCTCTGTTCCCCTTCCTTCCCTCATCCCAATCCTGTAAAACTATTTTCAGCAAGACCACAAACAACCTCCTCCTTGCTGAACCTGGAAGACATTTGTGAGTCCTTACTGCACCTCTCAGGAGCATGAGGCACTGTCATCCACCCCCTCCCAAAAGCCCTTTCTTGCCTTAGCTCCAAATCACTGCACTGTCAGTTGTCTCTTGAACTTTTTGCTGCTGCTTTTCAGTGTCTTCTATGGGATTCACTGCCTCTGTTCATCCATTAAAGGTTAATCTTCCTGGAGATACTCTGCTCTCTGGATTTTCTTCTCATTCTTTATATTCTCACCAGTGAGCTCGTCAATGTCCTTCTCTATTAGTGGATATTTGTTTTTTTCCGTAAGTAACTGAAATTGACTTTGCACCAGTTGAGTTTCCAGGAACAGCCAGGACAGCCACGGGATCTAGAGTCCACTTGCCAGCATTGGTGGTGCAAATGTATTGCAAAACGTTCTGAAGTGGTGGTTTCAGGATTTAACTGAGTTATACCCATTCAGTGGGGCTATTATTAATAATAGAAGATTAATTATTTATTGGGTGATTATTATGTAATAGGCATCATGCTAACATGCTTTGCATGTATCACCATCTCATTTAACTTTGTCAACAACCATATGAGGCACATGTTGTTATTCCCAGAAAAGGAAATGGAAGCTTGAAGAATTGGAAAAATGCTCACAAGATGCCAGTTAGAGGAGGAGCTGGGACTGTGTCTAGAAGTTTGACCACAGAGTCTGTACTCTTTCCACCTTGAGTTCTTATTTCCCTTTACCAATGTTACCCACCAAAATATTAGTCACTCAAGGTTAAGGCTATTTATCTGTTTTGTTTACTATTATCACCCTATCCTGGGCTCAGAACAGAGACATGGAATGTTCAACTTCTTTCAACCTCTCTGCCAAATACAACTTTTGTCTGCTTTTCTGTTGGGTTAACTTTCTCTTACTGATCTTTAGAAGGCTTTTTTTTTTCTTTGCATTTCACATATTATCCTATAATTTTGTTATATATATGGAAATAAGTTCTTCCAATTTATGTTCTGTCTCATTTTATGATTTTTTTATGTACAGATATTCCTAAAATTAATATTGTTATATTTCAGTCCTTTATTGTTGTTAAGGAGACTGTATCTTTTTTAAGAAAGTCTTTCCTACCTGGAAGTCATAAAGATACTAAGTTACTAAGATATTCTTATGCTCTAATTTGCCCTTTATATTTAAACTATAATGTATCTAGAACTGATTTTTTAAAGATTTTATTTATTTATTTATGAAAGACACAGAGAGAGAGAGAGAGGCAAAGACATAGGCAGAGGGAGAAGCAGGCTCCTCACAGGGAGACAGACCGATGTGGGAGTCAATCCCTGGACCCGGGACTATGCCCTGAGCCCAAGGCAGACACTCAACCACTGAGCTACCCAGGTGTCCCTAGAATTGATTTTTATGGATGATATGATATAGAGATCCAACCTCATTTTCTTCCATATGGATAACTAATTGTCCCAGCACATTTACTGAATGATTTATCCCTTGCCCATGTTGATCTGCAACACCATTTCTGTCATATATGAAGTGTCCATAAATGTAAGGATCTCTTCCTGGGATCCCTAAACTTCTCCTTGGCTTGTTTATCTATCACTGGCCAATACCAAACTGTCCTAAATTACCATGTCTTATAATAAATATCCCCATCTAGTTCTATTCTACTTCAAAGGCTATTTATCACCCTTTTCCAGAAAAAGGCTTTTTCTACCCTTTCTTCCATATAAATTTTAGGATCAACTTGCTAAGTTCTATGAAAAGTCCCACGAAAATTTCCATAATCTGATTTGATGTGTTTCTGTGATTTCTGTGGAAATTTCAAACATACAGAAATAATACTGCAATGACCACCTGTATAATCACCACCCAGAGTCAATAATTTTTAATATATGCCAAATTTACTTTACTTACATATTAATGTATTTGTAGAGATTGCTTTCATTTCTGTACATTTGAAAATAATAAGCATTATGACATTTCACTCTTAAAGATTTCATTATTAATTTGCTAAAAATATGAGTCTCCTTCTCCATAACTAGAGTGCCATTATCACACCCAAGAAAATTATCAATTCCCTATAATCATCTCAGAATCAGTCCATATTTAAATTTCCACAATTGTCCAAAAATGTCTTTAAAAATTAGTGGGTTTATTGTACCAAGATCCAATCTCAAGGCACATACACCATATTTGATTACTATGTCTCTTAAGTCTCTTATATTCTAGAATAGTCCCCTCACCATTTGTTTTTTCATAACATCAACTTTTTGTAGCAGGTTAGTTGTCCTATAGACTATCCTACATTCTGGATTTGTCTGATAATTTCTGAAGAGTATTATTTCATTTTTTCCCTCTATATCCTATATTTCCTGTAAGTGGGAAATTAGTCTTGAAAGTGTGGCTAAGTGAAGATTAAATACTTTTGGTACAAGTACATCATAGTTACTGTTGAGTAATCTATACTGCAGCACATCATGCATCACATCTATGGTCGAGTGTCCCATCATTATTGATGTTGAGTTTGTTGCCTGGTCAGAGAGTGACTACCAGACTTCTCCATTGTAAAAGTGCATTTCCCTTTGCAATTAGCAACTAAGCTGTGGCATGATACTTTGGCATTATGTAAATATCCTTTCCCAAACAATCTTCACCTAATAGTATTATATCCATTGAGAATCTTTGAGTGAATCAATTATCCCACTGGAATACAAAAATCATTTCACTCAAATACAGCATGATTAACAAGCTTGTTGAGGGTTTTTTGTTTGTTTGAGAAGTGAATTGAATCAATTCAGGGAAAACTGACATATTTGGAATATGGAATCTCCTTATGTATGAATATGGCACGTCTCCATTTATTTAGAATCTTTAAAAAATAGTTTCATTATATGTTATAAAAATAATTGTGGTATCATCCATAACAGCAAAATTTGAAAATAACCCAATCATCAAATATTAAAACAAAAAAAATGCAACTAGTATTGCTATCACTTAGGAAATTGTGTACAATGTTTCAGGAGCTCTGTGCCTAAATTCTGGAATGGCAGACACAGATCAACATATATATTTTCTGTTATTTCATAAAGGCTAAAATTTAAAAGTGTAACAATATCAAATGTTATTTGGGCACATGTGGGCAAATGCAGTTTCATAGACCCCTGGTGAGAGATTAAATTTTTTCTACTCTCTTGGAAAATGTTTAGCATTATTTATTCAAATTGAAGATATGCCCAACCTATGACTGAGCAGTTTTACTGTTGATGATATACCCTACAGAAGTACTCACACATGTGAGCCATGCATTTTACATAAATGAGACACAAGCCAAATGTCCATCAACAATGGTATATACAATGTTATACTATACAACAATGAAAATAAATACTCCATGGCAAAAGAAGTCAGACCAAAGATTTCTTTTTCTTTAGATTTCTTTTCATAAAGTTCATAACCTGACAAAATTACAGTATGGTATTTAAGGAAGCATACCTTAGTAGTAAAACTAACAGGAAAAGCAAGAGAGTGATTACTATTAAAGTTAATAATTATCTTTAGGGGAAAGAGAGGAGTTTATGACCGACAAAGTGTTCCAGAAATCTTCTGAGGTTCTTCCAGTATTCTATTTTTTTACCCAAAAAAGTTTTTAAAAATTAACATGATAAGTTATAAATTTATTTTTATTGGTGTTCAATTTGCCAACACATAGAGTAACACCCAGTGCTCATCCCATCAAGTGCCCCCCTTGGTGCTCGTCTCCCAGTCACCCCAACCCCCTCCTACCTCACCTTCCACCACCCTTAGTTCCACCTCCAGTTCCATCCACGTCAAAGCAAATGGTGGATATTTGTCGTTTCTAATGGCTGAGTAATATTCCATTGTATACATAGACCACATCTTCTTTATCCATTCATCTTTCGATGGACACCGAGGCTCCTTCCACAGTTTGGCTACTGTGGACATTGCTGCTAGAAACATCGGGGTGCAGGTGTCCCAGCGTTTCACTGCATCTGTATCTTTTTTTTTTTTTTTAATTTAGCTGCTGCCTGAGGCTTAGGCTTTTTTTTTTTTTTTTTTAAGATTTATTTATTTATGATAGACATAGAGAGAGAGAGAGAGAGAGAGAGAGAGAGAGAGGCAGAGACACAGGAGGGAGAAGCAGGCTCCCATGCCGGGAGCCCGATGTGGGACTCGATCCCGGGACTCCAGGATTGCGCCCTGGGCCAAAGGCAGGCACTAAACCGCTGAGCCACCCAGGGATCCCCACTGCATCTGTATCTTTAGGGTAAATCCCGAGCAGTGCAATTGCTGGGTCGTAGGGCAGGTCTATTTTTAACTCTTTGAGGGACCTCCACACAGTTTTCCAGAGTGGCTGCACCAGTTCACATTCCCACCAACAGTGCAGGAGGGTTCCCCTTTCTCCACATCCTCTCCAACATTTGTGGTTTCCTGCCTTGTTAATTATCCCCATTCTCACTGATGTGAGGTGGTATCTCATTGTGGTTTTGATTTGCATTTCCCTGATGGCAAGTGATGCAGAGCATTTTCTCATGTGCTTGTTGGCCATGTCTATGTCTTCCTCTGTGAGATTTCTCTTCATGTCTTTTGCCCATTTCATGATTGGATTGTTTTTAACATGATAAGTTAAAATCTAGAATCACACTCACTTTTGAGGGGAGAGGCAGGGAAAAGGACATGGGAAATGTTGGTGTATTGGTAATGTTCTAGGTCTTAAACTCCCACAATGGGTTCATCACTGTTCATTCTATGAATGTGGTTTATAACTTACATACATGTTACACAGATTTTTCTATGTATCAAGCATTTTATGTAAAAATAAACATCATCATAGATTATCTTAAATGTTTAAAAAGAAATTGATAAAGATTCAGCTTATCTTGTGTTTTGTTTGCATTCAGATCTTACCTCTTCTTTTTCTGTAGAGGCTTGGCAAGTTATATTTTATGATGCCCAAGGGACTGCTGGTTATGTCCATTACTTTAATAAAGCAGAGCTTATTGTGTGCAGTCAGAAGCTTTAGCTAATTTCAAACAGAGTAAGAGGTAGCCACTTCCAAAGTTCATTTAAGACATCAAACATTTGGGAAAATTCATTGCCACTGTCAACCACTGTCTCATTTAGTCCTGCCCCAGATTATATCAGACCAACAGGAAAAAATACAAAACTCAGATTTCTTCAATCCCTCTGAGAATTTATCTTACTTGGTTATGATTAACCCATGGCCTCTCCTTTATAGAGGATTAACACAGGACTTGCCCAATGGAGCAAGCACAAATGCATGTTCCAAATACTACTTATTGTACAACTAGTAGTAGTATCCTAATGATGTATAGTCCCTGATCCTGAGGAAAAACACATTTTCTATTTTATCACAGCCATTTATTGATGTTAAAGCATCTCTCCAAATTATATAGTTACAATGTGTAAGTTTCTTAGATTATGCAGCCTACCTGTTTTATATCCCCCCACAGTAGCAATTTATAAACAGTAGTTGATTGCTTGATCCTATGCCTTTCTCAGAGAGGCTAGAGGTAACAGGTAAAGAAAGTGTTAGGGAAAAGTGCCCAAGATAGGAAAAAGTAAGAAAACCCAGATAAAGTTACAAAGGCAATGGAATCCTCCAAACACGTGGGGCTGCTGAGAGCATGGCAATATGAAAGAAAAAATCAACTTCAAGGTACCAAAAACTAATAATACTAATGATAAAGAAATTATTCTAGATGTCTCCAGAGTGAAAGGAAAAAGAAAATAAAACAAGTCATCAAAAGGGAACAAAAATTTAAATGACATTAGGTTATCACATCAGCAACACTAAATGCCAACAGACAACAAAGCAATGTATATAAAGCCCTGAGGGAAAAGGATTTCCAATCTTGAATTCTGTAACCACGCAAATATGAAGTAAGCAATCTCTAGTTAATGGAACCAGAAACAAAAAGATTAATATGTGATTGATAGAGAAACTTTAAAAGGAAAAGAATGATATAAATACTTAAGATGGGAAATGAAATATAAATTCTCAACTATCATACCAGAAAATTAGTGAAAAATGTCTATCATTAACAGATAATAAATAGAGGTTGACTCATTTAAAGATACTGAAGTAACCACTAGAAGAAAGAACTACAAGAATTGGTTGCTTCTGGAGGCCTGTGGGTGGAAGAGTTTAGGCATGGGGACTGTGATTTGTGACCACCTGTACATATTACTCTAATAACATTTACTTTTTTTCTGTAAAAAGCCTATTCTCACAAGGAATATGAATAGAAACTAAAGCAACAAAGAATACAATTTTTTTACTTATCAAATTGGCAAGGCTTCTTGAAACTATACGCCATATTGGCACAGATGTGTAAGAGAGGACACTTTCATAGAGGGTCAATAGGATACAAGCTTCCCAGGGGGCAATTTGATAAAATGTATCAAAAACTATCTAAAACATGCAAAACTTTGAGCACCAGTTCCCCTTCCAATAATTGATTTTGTTAAACAATCAAGAATGTATTTTTTTTACAAGGATATTCACTAAAGGTCTGTGTTTAATAATAAAATACTTACTAGAAACAACTCTAATGTCCAACAATAGAGGCTTGTCCAAATAAATAATGATACATTCATATAATGAAATACTATATAGTCATTAAAAATTAGGTAATAGGAAAATATTTAGTGACATGGAAAAATATTCACAATACACTGAAAAAATTACTGGATAAAATGATATAATATTTTGGATTTGCTTTGACAATGATTTAGGGGAGGGAGAACATGAAGGAGGATTTAGATAAAACAAGACGTGCTGTGGGTTGATAACTACAGAAATGAAGTAATGGGAAATGGAGGTCATTATTACTATTCAGGCTGCTGTTGCATATGCTCAAAATTCTCCACAATAAAGTTCTTTTTTAAAATATGTACAATGCATTTAAATATAGAAATAGAAATGAAAATTAGGGGGAAAGTAAATAATACACATTAAAAAGAGTGGTTATATCTGGTTACTTTTATTATCATTTGCTTGTTTTTATTTTTTAAATGATCTGCCCAACAAAAGCAAATCACTTTTACACTAATAACTTCCAAAATTCTAATATAAACTATGGCCTATTTCTGAGTTCTCTATGCTCTGCTATCTCTCCATATTTCCTCTATATTCTAGTATCATATCCTGTTTAGCATTTTGCTTTATAGTAGCATTACACTTTTTTCCATAAACAGAAACTATACATGAAGCACCACAATTATTTTTTGTTCTAAGTTTGAAAAAAAAATCATCCTTAAATTCAATTATAGGTCTTGCTTCAGAACAAATGGTAAATTTATTGCTAATTTCTCAGAATGTCCATCTTTTAGTTCAGTGGTTCTCCTCATTTGGAGAGGAGTCCAGAGGCTTTATATCAGAACCTCCTGGAAGCTTTTTAAAATGACACTACTGCCCAGACTCTATTCCTCAAAGGTTCTGATTTAATTGGTCTGAGACAGAGCTCAGGCACTATGCATTTTTTTTAATTCGAATGTGCAGACATGACTCTGAGTCACACTGCCTTAGTCCCTACTTTGGACAGCGACACTAGACTTTGGCTACACATTAAAGCACTGAAGAAGATGTGAAAACCACTGATGTCTGGAGCCCACTCCACCAAGATTCTCATTTAATTGGTCTAGGCTGTGGCCTGGGCTTTGGAATTTTTATCTCTATTCACACTTCCCCACCCAATATAAATATCCTTTATTTATTCACTGATGTCTGAGATTTACTTCATGGCTAGGAATTTCCTTTTGTTAAAACAGTAACACCTCATTAAGAAAATATGCATTAAGGGGCACCTCAGTGGCTCTGAGTTGAACCTCTGGCTCTCAGTTTCAGCTCAGGTTGTGATTTCAGGGTCATGAGATCAAGTCCCACATAGGGCTCCACATTCGGTGTAGAGTTGGCTTGGGATCCTCTTTCTCCCTCTCCCTCCCCTCCCCCAACCCACGCATACACGCCTCTCTCTCTCTCTCTCTCACTCTCAAATAAATAAAATATTTTTAAAAAGAAAATATATATTAAGATTTGTAATTCTTAGACAGTTTAGTGAGAACAAAAATGTGCTTAGTCTGTCTTTTTCATGAGCATTCTTAAGTTTCATATGTGGGGAAAGAGAAATATATCTATGTATTAGAGATATAACCACCAAATAGCTATATTTAAGCTATCTAAGCACATATATATATGATAAGTTTATATGATTTATATTATATGTATTACATTATATGTATTATATTATATATCTTATCATAAATATATCATATGTCATACAAACTACCATATATATCATATAAGCTAATACATATATACATGGGGGGAGGGGGAGCACAAGAAAGAAAAACTGGGGTATGAGACAAATTTTCCTTGTTTAAAAGTGGAAGATTACACACAGAGACAAATACTATATATTCCATTTATAATGAGGTACTTACAGCAGTTAAAATCATAGAGACAGACAGTAGCATGGTGAGTGCCAGGGGCTGGGAGGAGGGGAAATGAGGAGTTATTATCATTTAACAGGACCAGAGTTTCAGTTTTGCAAGATGAAAAGAGTTCCAGGGATGAACGTTGGTGATGTTTGTACAACAGTGCAAATGTACTCAATAACA
Organism: Vulpes vulpes; assembly: GCF_048418805.1. Classification (NCBI taxonomy): domain Eukaryota; kingdom Metazoa; phylum Chordata; class Mammalia; order Carnivora; family Canidae; genus Vulpes; species Vulpes vulpes. Next base: position 86,617,272 of record NC_132787.1, on the reverse strand, counting down.
CTGAACTACACACTTAAAAACAGTTCAGATCATAAATTTTGTGGATGGTAGGAGGTACAGAGACAAGGTTTGGGAAGAAATGGATCTCAGATGCTGCAGAGGAGAGGGAGCCCTGGTCATGGAGAGAAGAGAGGAAGAGAAAGAGAAGAGCACACAGGATTAAACAAGGAAAACACTTCCCCAAAGCCATTGACTGAGGAAACAAGAAAGGTTGATTTCTGTGACTTTTTTTTAAAATAATTTGTATAACGTAAGACCTTAATTTTTGGTAACTTATGCAAGAAACAGTAAAATACGTATCCAGGATAGATGAGGATGTGGTTGATGTGGTTGGTTATAAGCTGCTGTACTTTAGTATTTTTTTAATTGAAATAGAGTTGACTTGTGATATTCTGTTAGTTTTAGCTGTACAACATAGTGATTTGTCATTTACATATATTACAAAGTGATCACCACCATAAGTCTAGTTACAGTCTATCATCATATGTAGTTATTACAATATTACTGTATTCTCTATGCTGCACTTTACATCCCTGTGATTTGTTTATTTTATAACTGAAAGGCTGTACCTCTCAATCCACTTCACCTGTTTGCCCATCCCCCTGTTCTCTTCCTTGTTGGAAACCACTGATTCTCTATATTTAAAAGTCTGTTTTTGTTTTATTTGTTCATTTGTTTTTTAGATTCTACATGTGAAATCATATGGTATTTATCTTTCTCTGTCTGACTTATTGCACTTAGCACAATACCCTCTAGATCCATTCATGGTGTCATAAATGGCAAGATTTCTTTATTTTATTATGGCTGAGTAATACTCCATTGTACATATATACCACATCTTTATCAATTCATTTAGCCAAAACACAGCAGCAGTGGGTACACACCATGATAGACACATAGGTTGCTTCCATACATTGGCTATTGTAATCTTCCCCACCCTTTAGCATGGATGCAGAGACACCTGCTGAGTGCAGCTAATTTGGACACCAGATCTTTGCTGCCCTTTACTCCAAATTCCACACTCCTGCACTTTAGTGCAACTACCCTTCCAGGACAAACTTGCATTAGTCCCAGCATGGCAAGACCCTCCCCTAGGGGACCAGCGTGTGTCCCCACCACTCCAGGTCTCTAAAGTTTAGAACTTTAAAACTCAGCTGGCCCGCCTAGGTTAGAACATAGATGCACTGTGCTGCCAGATGAGCAGATGGCCAGACATCCAGGATACAGATAGGGTGAAGGCAAGGACCTATGGGATGCCCAGAACACATAAGGGGAGATTGATTACTCTTCTGGGAGGGCTTCCCAGACAGCAGCGGGTGCAAACTCCCCTTTCTGGGGAGGAGGGAGTTGGCTGGCACCATTTACCACCCCACTCTTTAGTATAAACTAACTTCAGTAAGCATGGCAGCCTAAACTACTTACACCAAGCCCTGCCCCCCAGTAGTTTGCAGGTGCTGCTTTTCTTGGACAAGGGTGCCTGAGAACCAGAACAGCCAGGTCCTCCCTCAGAAAACCAGCACAAATCCCAGCACACACCACATCCACTGACCTTAAAATTCTGCAAAGCTTCAGCTCTAGTGGAAATAGCATCAAGTCTCTTTCAAAAGCAGACCAGAGCATACCTAGATAAAACTCACCATAATATGCCCAAGGTCCAAACACTTCCTACTGCAGGCAAGGAAAATTTCTTCAGAGAACTGACCTGAGGGAAAGAGTAGCCAAAACACAGTGGCAGCATGTACAAAGCATACAACAGAGACACCTCCTGAAGCACCAGTCCCTGGACAGTATATGACCTCTTCTTCATAAAGCCATTATTCACAGGAGCAAATAACAGGCTTTCCTAACACAGAGAAGACAGAGACCTAGACAAAATGCCAAGAAGGAGGAATTCATCCCAAAAGAAAGAACAAGGAAAAGTCACAGCCAGGGATATAATTGAAACAGATATAAGTAATATGCTAGATCCAGAATTTAAAGCAACAATCATAAGGATACTAGTTGGGCTTGAGAAAAGCATAGAAAATACAAGGGACGGGATGCCTGGGTGGCTCAGTGGTTACGTGTCTGCCTTCTGGCTCAGGGCATGATCCTAGAGTCCCGGGATCAAGTCCCACATTAGGATCCCTGCATGGAGCCTGCTTCTCCCTCTGCCTATGTCTCTGCCTCTCTCTGTCTCTCAGGAATAAATAAATAAAATCTTTAAAAAAGAAAAAAAGAAGAAGACACGAGGGAGTCTCTCACCACAGAGATAAAAGACCTAAAAACTAGTCAGGCGCTAAGTGAAAACTGCAATAACTGAAATTTGAAACCAACTGGATATAATGATCACAAGGATGGAAGAAGCAGAGGAATGAATGTGTTACAGAAGATAAAACTATAGAAAATAATGAATCTGAAAAGAAGAGGGAAAGAAAAATACTAGACTACAAATGTAGATTTAGGGAACTCAGTGGCCCCATAAAGTATAGTAACATTCATATCATAGGAGCCCCAGAAGAATAAGAAAGGGAAAAGGGAACAAAAGGTTTACTAGAGGAAATTATGGCTGAAAACTTCCCTTATCTGGGCATGGAAACAGACATCCAAATCCAGGAGGCACAGAGAACTCCCATCAAAATCAACAAAAGCAGGTCAACACTAAGACATATTATAGTTAAATTTGCATAATATAAAGAAAAACTCCTAAAAGCAGCAAGAAAAAAGAAGTTCCTAACTTACAAGGTAAGAAAATTGAGGTCAGCAGCAGATTTGTTCACAGAAACTTGGCAGGCCAGAAGACAGTGGCATGATATATTCAACATGTGGAATGGGAAAAATATGCAACCAAGAATACTATATCCAGCAAAGCTGTCATTCAGAATACAAAGAGAAATAAAGAGTTTCCCAGACAAATAAAAACTAAAGGAGTTCATGACTACACCAGCCCTGCAAGAAATATTAAAGGGGGGATGCCTGGGAGGCTTAGTGTTTGAGCATCTGCCTTTGGCTCAGGACGTGATCCTGGAGTCCTGGGATCGAGTCCCACATCAGTCTCCCTGCATGGAGCCTGCTTCTCCCTCTGCCTGTGTCTCTGCCTCTCTCTCTCTCTCTCTCTCTCTGTCTCTCTCTGTGTGTGTCTCTCATGAATAAATAAAATGTTTAAAAAGAAAGAAATATTAAAGGGGAATCTTGGGGTAGGAAAGAAAGTGACAAAAACTAGAAAGGAACAGAGACAATCTCCAGAAACACTGACAGAATAAATGAGTAATAAAATGGCACTAAGGTCTTATCTATCAATAATTACTCTAAATGTGAAAGGATTAAGTGCTCCAATCGAAAGAGAGGGTATCAGAATGTATTAAAAACAAAAAACAAAAAACAAGACTCATCTATATGCTGCTTACATGAGACTCATTTTAAACCTAAAGACAGACAATTGTAGATTAAAATTGAGGGGATGGAGAAATATTTATCATGCAAATTGATGTCAAAAGAAAGCCAAAGTAGCAATACTTATATCAGACAAACTAAATTTTAAACCAAAGACTGTAACCAGAGATGAAGAAGGACACTATGTCATAATATAGGGGTCTATCCAAGAGGAAAATCTAACAATGTAAATATTCATGCCCCCAACCTGGAAGCACACAAATATACAAAATAATAATAAACATAAATGACCTCATTGATAATAAACAATAAGAGTGGGGGACTTTAACACACCACTACAGCAATAGACAGATTATCTAAGCAGGATATAAACAAGGAAACAATAGCTTTCATTAGATGAACCTAACAGATATACTCAGAATATTTCATCCTAAAACAGCAGAATATACATTCTTTGCAAGTATATATGAAACATTCTCCAGAATAGATCATATACTAGGTCAAAAATCAGGCCTCAAAAGTACAAAAAGATTGAAATCATACCATGCATATTTTTCAACCACAGTGCTATGAAACTTGAAGTCAACCATAAGGAAAATTTCAGAAAGACCATAAATTCATGGAGGTTAAAGAATATCCTACTTTGGAATGAATGCACCAACCAGGAAATTTAAAAAGCAATAAAAAAAATACATGGAAACAAATGAAAATGAAAACACAATGGTCCAAAACCTTTGGGATGCAGCAAAAGCAGTCATAAGAGGAAAGTATATAACAATACATGTCTACCTCAAAAAGCAAGACAAATCTCAAATAGGGGCACCTGGGTGGCTCAGTAGGTCAAACATCCAACTCTTGATTTAAGCTCAGGTCATGATCTCAGGGTTGTGAGATTAAGCCCCACATTGGGCTCCACACTGGGCACAGAGTCTGCTTGAGATTCTGTCTCTGTCTCTGTCTCTCTCTCTCTTTCTCTCTGCCTCTCATCTCTCTTTCTCTCTCTGTTTTGAAAAAACAAAAACAAAAAAAACCCTCAAATACACAACTTAACTTTACACCTAAAGGAGCTAGAAAAAGAACAACAAATGGAGCCTAAAGCCAGCAGAAGGAGGAAAATAATAAAGATTAAAACAGAAAATAAGTGATAGAGAACAAAAAAACCTAGTAGAACAAATCAATGAAACCAGGAGCTGGTTCTTCAAAAACAATTAACCTAGCCAGAGTTATCAAAAAGAAAAGGGAAAAGACCCAAATAAATAAAATCACAAATGAGAGAGAAGAGATCACAACCAACACCGTAGAAATACAAACCATTATAAGAGAATATTATGAAAAATTAGATGCCAACAAATTGGACAATCTGGAAGAAATGGATACATTTCTAGAAACATATAAACTACCAAAACTGAAACAGGAAGAAAGAGAAAACTTGAATGGACAAAAAAAAAAAAAAAAGAAAAGAAAACAGCAAAGATATTGAATTAGTAATCAAAAACCTCACAACAGGGGATCCCTGGGTGGCGCAGCGGTTTAGCGCCTGCCTTTGGCCCAGGGTGCGATCCTGGAGACCCGGGATCGAATCCCACATCGGGCTCCCGGTGCATGGAGCCTGCTTCTCCCTCTGCCTGTGTCTCTGCCTCTCTCTCTCTCTCTGTGACTATCATAAAAAAAAAAAACAAAAAAAAAACCTCACAACAGATGTATGTATGGGCCAGATGGCTTCACAGGGGAATTCCACCAATCATTTAAAGAAGAGCTCATACCTATTCTTCCCAAACTGTTCCAAAATATAGAAATGGAAGAAAAACTTCCAAACCCATTCTACAAATCCACCATTACATTGATATCAAAACCAAACAAAGGCCCTACTAAAAAAGAGAACTATAGGCCAATATCCTTGATGAACATGGATGTAAAAATTCTCAACAAAATACTAGCAAATCAAACCCAACAGTACATTAAGAGAATCATTCACCACAATCAAGTGTGATTTATTCATGAGTTGCAAGGGTGGTTCAATATTTGCAAATCAATCAGCATGATACACCACATTGATAAAAGAAATGATAAGAACCTTGATACTCTCAATAGATGCAGAAAAAGCATTTGACAAAGTACAGCATACATTCTTGATATAAAAAAAAAAACCCTCAACAAAGTAGAGATGAGGGAACATATCTCAATATCATAAAGGCCATATATGAAAGACAGATCATATCATCCTCAGTGGCGAAAAACTGAGAGCTTTCTCCTATGGTCAGGAACAAGACAGGGATGTTAGTTTCACCACTGTTATTTAACATAGTACTGGAAGTCCTGGCCTCAGCAATCAGACAACAAAAAGAAATAAAAGGCATCCAAATTCACAAGGAAAAGTCATACTTTGATTGTTTGCAAACATGATACTTTATGTAGAAAACATAAAAGACTCCACCAAAAAATTATTAGAACTGATACACAAATTCAGTAAAGTGGCAGGATACAAAATCAATGTACAGAAATCTGTTGCATTTCTACACACTAATAATGAAGCAGTAGAAAGAGAAATCAAGGAATCAATCCCATCTACAATTGCACCGAAAACCATAAGATACCTAGGAATAAACTTAAAGAAATAAGAGATCTGTACTCTCAAAACTATAAAACACTTATGAAAGAAACTGAAGATAACATAAAGAAATGGAAAAACATTCCATGCTTGTGAACTGGAAGAACAAATAGTGTTAAGATGTCTATGCTATGGGCACCTAGGTGGTTCAGTGGTTGAGCGTCTGTCTTTCACTCAGGTCATGATCCTGGGATGCTGGGATCGAATCCCACCTCAGGCTCCCTACGGGGAGCCACCTTCTTCCTCTGCCATGTTTCTGCCTCTTTCTCTGTGTCTCTCATCAATCAATAAATAAAATCTTTTTAAAAAAGATCTATGCTACCTAGAGCAATCAATGCATTCAGTGCAATCCCTATCAAAATACCAGCAGCATTTTTCACAGAACTAAACAATCCAAATGTTTGTATGGACCACAAAAGACCTGAAATAGCCAAAGCAATCTTGAAAAAGAAAAACAAAGCTGGATGTATCACAATTCTAGACTTCAAGGGGTACACACATCTCAATGGTTTATAACAGCATTATCAATAACAGCCAAGTTATGGGAAGAGCCCAAATGTCCATCAACTTATGGACATATAAAGAAGATGTAGTACATACATATTCAACAGAATATTACTCAGCCATAAAAAATGAAATCTTGCCATTTGCAATGACATGAATGGACCTAGAGACTACTACGCTAATTGAAATAAGTCAATTAGAGAAAAGCAAATACCATATAATTTCACTTATATGTGGAATTTAAGAAACAAAAATGAACGTAGTGGGAAAAAGAGGGAGGCAAACCATCTAATTCTCTTAACTATAGAGAACAAACAGGATTGCTGAAGGGGAGGTTGGAGGAGGATGGGCTAAATGGGTGATGGGTATTAAGGAGGGCACTGGTTGTGATGAGCACCAGGTGTTGTATGTAAGTGATGAATCACTGAATTCTACACCTGAAATTAATATTACACTGTATGCTAACTGGAATTATAAAAAAAACTTGAAACTTAAAAAAAAGGAAAATACATACATACATACATACATACATACATATATACCTATCTACCTACCTACCTCTCTGTGGCTCCTAACATGATGATATTGGCCATCTCATCATTAATCAAGATTTTCAACTTTGCAAAGCATGCCTGGAGACATTTTTCTGTGTTTAACACTGGTGTCTAACATTTAGTGCTGATTTTCAAAGTCTACAACTAAAATCAAAGTTTGCCCGGGTTTCAATAATTTCATAATACAACATGTGGTAGACATTTAATGTTTCATTTGCTAATGGCACTCTTCTGGGAACTCACATTTTTTTCAGGTATCTTGTTCCAATTTTTTTGTTGCCATTTTCTCTCATCTCCAAAGTTTTTCTGTTGTCTTCTGAACTCGAAGCCATAAAATAAAATATTGTGAATTTTGCTTGTAAACCATTAAACTAACATTCAGTAAAATGGAAAATTTCTTCAAACAATGGGGGAAACAATTACAGATGACTCGGAAAACCTCTCTGATATCATAAATAACTTTTAGTGTTCCATTATAAGACCAAAGTTTTTGTGTATGTTCACAGTTTTTGTCTTTCTCCTTGACACCCTTGTTGATGTTTCCTAAACTTGTCTAATGATACAGATCATTTCAAGTGCTTATAAAAGGTGCTGGATCCCAAAACCCTCCCCTGGAGATTCTGATTCAGTAAGTCTAGGGCGGTACCCAAGACTCTATAACTCCTGGCCTGTTTGTCTCAGGTGGTTCTGCATGAAGCTAAGGTGCCTGCAGATATGACAGAGGAAAACAGCAGATACAGCTCTTTCCAACTCTCCCACTCCTCATTTCCTCTCCCAACCATTCCAGGCTTTCCCTGCATTCTCCCTTGGACTTTGGTACCTGCTCTGTCTTGCTATGCAAGCTATGCTCCTCAGACCAGTAGCAGCAGTTTCACCTGGGAGCTTGAGAGAAATGCAGAATCTCGGGCTCTACCGCAGATTCAGAATCTGCACTTTAACAAGATCCCTGGGTGATATATATATCCAAATGGTATATATATATCCACTAAAGAATAATAAGGAGTACTGAGAGAGAAGTGTTTCCCAAACATTTTGGTAAACACCGAAATCACGTGGGCCCTTCTTAAACATGCAGTGGCCATGTTCCACCCCAGACAAGGAAAGGATTCTGGTGCATATCAAAATTTAAGAAACACTACATCTGAAATTAATATTACACTGTATGGTAAGTAACTGGAATTTAAATCAAAACTTTTTTTTAAATTCGCTAAAAAGAAAAGAAACTCTGCCCAAATGGCTTCTGCTCACAATTTTAACTTTGAGACCAGATTGTAATTTTTTTTATTTGCCAAGGAAAAGGAGAAATTTTCAATATCTTCCTAAATGCTATAGAAGTTATCCAACATAGTTTCTTCACCCTAAAGTAATAGAAACCTGGTTGAAAACTTGGCATGGCTGACATAGCATCCTGGGCTCCAAGGGTTCCATCATCCATATCCCAGTTGCATCCTAGGCCAAGTGTCTGGATACCCAAGCCAAAGAGCCTCTGGTCAAGCTCCACTTTGAGGTCTGGTGAGATCCTCAATACCTCCTTTCTTTTTGTTGGGTCTCCCCATATACCTCAGGTCAGACAGATGTACTACTTGGCTTCCCTGTCCTTGTGTTCCTTTCATGAGACTCCCCAGCCCCTGCTTCCTCCAGATAGACATTTCCTCCCTGTTCCAAGCACTCTTTCCTAACTTTCTGCACTAGAAGCTGAACAGATGCTTCCTCTTATCTTCCTGAAAGTGCCTCCACCTTTACAGTCCTATCTTCTTTCCCAGGCGCATCCATATCTCTCTCCCTGTCCCTGTCTGCCTCCCCGGCACCATCATTTGGCCTTCCAGCAGCTAACACCCATATAGCACTTTCTATATGCCAAGCACTGCCCTTTGCCATTCATTTTATTAACTCGTTAATCTTAACAACAACCCTACAGTGTAGATATGATTATTATACTTCAATAGATAAGCATACTGAGATGCAGCAATTCATTAACTTGCCCATATTGAGTTTCCACAGCTGGTAATTCAGACAGCCGGATTCAAAACTAGCCTCACTGACTCCAAAGTCCACTCTTCGGCCTGTATACTCTAATGACACCAAGGCCCACTCCATCTACCCTGGGAGCTCTGCCTCACATCATTGACTAACCTCCAAAGCTAGGACAGTAGCATGTTTCCCCTTTTTCCTGACTTGAGAAATATCTATTAAGTTCCTCTCTTGGGTTTTTTTTTTAAGTTTTTATTTAAATTCCAGTTAGCCAGTTACAGTGTAATTCTAGTTTCAGGTGTACAATATAGTGATTTGACACTGCCGTACAATATCCAGTGCTCATCACAATAAGTGCCTTCCTTAATCCTCATTGCTTGTTTAACCCATCCACCTACCCATCTCTCCACTAGTAACCATCAGTTTGTTCTCTAAAGCTAAGACTCTGTTTCTTGGTTTGCCTCTTTCTCTCTTTTTTCCCCTTTGCTCATTTGTTTTGTTTCTTAAATTCCACATGTGAGTGAATTCACATGTAATTGTCTTTCTCTAACTTATTTTGCTTAGCATGATACTCTCTAGATCCAACCGCATCATTGCAAATGGAAAGATTTCAGTCTTTTTTGTGGCTGAGTAATATTCCATTGTGTATATATGTATACCCCTCACATATTCATATATATATATAAATTAATTAATTTTATATATAATTATAATTATATATATAATTAATTAATTAAAATATACACACACACACCTTACATCTTCTTTATCCATTCATCAGTCAGTGGACTGATATATAAAGTCAGTAATCACAAGATATAAAATCAACATATAGAAATATGTTGCATTTCTATACACCAATAATGAAGCAGCAGGAAAAGAAATCAAGGAATCAGTCCCATTTACAACCAAAAATAATAGGATATCTAGAAATAAACCTTACCAAAGAGGTGAAAGACCTATACTCTGAAAACTATAAAACACTGCTGAAAGAAATTGAAGATGACACAAACAAATGGAAAGATATTCCATGCTCATGGACTGGAAGAACAAATATTGTTAAAATGTCTATACTACCTAATGCAATCTACACATTTAATGCCATCCCTATCAAACAATCACCAGCATCTTTCACAGAGCTAAAACAAATAATCCTAAAATTTGTATGAAACCACAAAAGACCCCAAATAACCAAAGCAACATTGAAAAGGAAAGCAAAGCTGGAGACATCACAATCACAGATTACAAGTTATATTATAAAGCTGGAGTAATCAAAACAGTATGATAGTGATTGAAAAATGGATACGTAGATCAATGGAACAGAATAGAAAATCCAGAAATGAACCCAAACTATATAGTCAACTAATCTTCAACAAAGTAGGAAAGAATATCCAATGAGAAAGAAAGACTGTATTTTCAACAAATGGTATTAAGTTCTTCTCTTATGGTCAAAGGCTAGAACATGAACCTTGATGTGGCCTTGTCAATCATCTCTCTTCTGTACTGCCCTTAGCTGCCTTTTCAGGATTAATTCAGGATTAATTAATTCAATTAATTCAGAATTTTAATTTCATAGAATTTAATTTGTTTAGTTTTAATTTAATTAATTACTTTTAGTTCAATTTAATTTTACAGAATTTTGATGGTTATGTATCACAACATGAAAGTGAAGCATTCATGCTTACAGTAACAATGATTATAAAGTATAACTGTTCTCCCACACACGACCTAAGAATTGAGGAACTCGAGGAAGAAATGGGCAGGGAAGACTTCTGAAAGGAAATGTCCCAAAGAAGCCCTTCCTGAGCAGGACATGGGCTTGGTGACATGGGTTAAAGCAGTTGGAATGCAAATGGGACACAGAGCACTGCACTGGCAAGGATCCTTGGTGTTGACAAGAAGAGGAGAGAAGCTTATGCAACTTCTTGGTGTTGACAAGAGGAAGAGAGAAGTTTATACAACTTCACCCTGAGAGGAAAGACAGGGAGTAGAAAGCCCATCTCAGGAAGAGAATTAAGAGCTGTGCACCAGGCACAACACAAACTGCACAATTTGCCATGTTTGTGTTATTAATGGCACTGAAACCATTCACAGGGCTATGTGTCTGCCTTTAGAACAATGAGGAAACTGGGTTTCACACTCCACTTGTCATGAGGAGAACAGAACCCCTTCAGTTAGAGAAGCTCTAGGAGGAGAAGTAACTAAGCATTGCCACCTACTACAGGAGAAAAAAGAACCCCGAAAGCTGGTCCTGAAAGCTGGGCTGAAAAGTAGGCTGAAACCTTGTGGAAGGAAGGATCTTTGTGAGTTTCCTGATAGCTTCTCTGAGAAAGGAGGTTGTAAGCTGGCTGGTCTTCAGAGGTTGTATGAGGATACATTTTTCCCTCACTAGGTGGGAAGAACAAAGCAACCACACTGCGCCAAGATGTAGGCATAAGGAAGTACACAGATCTGCCCACCTGGAGCCAAGGTTCCTGCAAGGGAGCAGGAAGTAAAGCTGGAAAGCAGTGGGGCAACATGTCTCCTCATCAGTCAATAAGGACTGGAAGGAAGTGGGGACTTTGTGCCAGGGAAGCTATGCCAACCAAACCAACTACACCCAGACAGTCCTGTGATGTAGGGATAAAGAAATTCTTCTCTAAAAACACGATTTCCCTACATTTCTTAGGAAAGTTCATCTTTAAGAAATCCAATTTGTCATGGCCAAAGTGAGGAAAAGAAGGATAAATTCATAGGGTATAGCATAGTGACTAAGAACATGCTTTCTAGATTAGACTATCTGGGTTCAAATCCTGACTCTCAATGACTCTGTGACCTGGACCAAGTTATTTGTTTTCCCTGTGCCTCAGGTTTGGGGATGATAATAGCTCTTGCCTTGAGAAATAGTGCTAACTGTTGAATAAAATAAGACAAGTAGAGCTCTTATAATGACACTTAGTATGTAAGAAGCATTCATTAGATGTTAACTTCTACTATTCAGTAAAAAAAACTTCTACTATTCAAAAAAAAGCCCTTGCAGAAGTGGGTGCAAGAAGAATCTTCTCTAAATACAGAAGTCAAGGGGGTGCAGATTAGATTCGAGGAAATCTGCATTTTTAGTGCCACTCTGCGTGACATAGATACAGGTGGTCTGAGCTTATCTTGTTAGGAAGCCTTCCCTTAGGGCTACTTGTAAAGGCAATTCCCCAGCCCAGTAGAAAACCCACAGGCAATTTGTAAGGGTAAATCCCTAAAGGAGGAGAGATGGAGACAGCAATGTGTGCTCTTCAGACCAGAGCATTCCCTCTGAGCATCTACTAGAACATGGTCTTGCACAGAGCAACAGAAGTTTGACAAGGGCACCTCAGTACCATTCATACTCAGAACCTTCCATTCTGAAAGAGGCTTTTTGTGAGGACTTCCCCTGATTTCACAGTTTTTTTCTGTTCCTACACTCTGAATGTTCTGCTTTTAAAGAGGGCTCAAAGATTTATGCTGTCCCAGTCTGGAATTGACACTCCATTCACAGGCTTGGGAAATTCTTAAGCAGCACACTGAGAAGAAGAAATGGCAGAGGGGTTTTTGCGCGCGCGCGCGCGTGTGTGTGTGTGTGTGTTTGTTTTTGTTTTGTTTTGTTTTGTTTTGTTTTGTTTTGTTTTGTTTTGTTTTGTTTTTAGCCCTTTGAGCAGCAAGGCAACCCTCCAGATGTACCGTCTAGCTCCTCTAGAACACCAGGAGCAGCCCTGGATTCCAAACAATAGTAGGCTAAGATCCAAAAATGCTCTTTGTGGTCTTGGATCCTTCCAAGCCCCATCCCAAACTGAGGAAAATTCATAATTGTGCCTAACAGATTCCCTTGAAGTCTCCTCCCACAATGTCCTAAGTAAGCACTTAGCCTCCCACTCACTTAGGAATGACACAGCACTTGAGAATTGCAAAGTGCATGAAGTACACATGGCTTTGTTGCTTTGTGGGTTCCATGTTGGAATTACCTCCCTAAGAATCATATACACAAAAATGATTTACTGAGGAGGGGAGGCAGAGGGAGTGGACTTGCCTTTCATGTTAGAAGGCTTCTCAGTTAGATTTTCTTTCCATGTGTTCCTTCTGTGCTCCTTGCCCAGGATTTGAAATTATGGCAAAATTATCCCACTGAGTTTTATTTTGATTTTACCAGGTAACTGAATTGCTGCATGGACCATTTTCCTTATTCTATCATTATGCCAACCATTTAGCTATCTTCTTTTAAATTGCATTCCTGGGCACCTGGGTGGCTCAGTTGCTTAAGCATGACTCGTGATTTAAGATCCAGTCATGATCTTAGAGTTGTAAGATTGAGCCCCATGTCAGGCTCCCCACCCAGTGGAGAGTCTGTTTGAGTTTCTCTCCTGCTCCTCCCCTTGCTTGCATTCTCTCTCTCTAATAAATAAATTTTTAAAATTAAATTAAAAACAAATCGCATTCTTGTCTTCTTCGGAGTATGACTGAGGAAACATGGGCTTTGAAGTCTAACAGATCTAGTTTGAGCTTGGCCCTGCCACTTGACATCTGTGTGAATGTAGGCAAGTTACTTAACTTCTGTTTATCCTGGTCTCCTTATCTGTAAGATTAAACTGATAAGGAAGCTATTTTGGAGGTTTTTCAGTAGAAAGTTTGTACAACTATTAGAATCCTTCTTTCTACAACTGGTCTGTCATAAGTATCTATAACTGCCTCCATTATACATTCCATTGCGCCTGTTGCCCCCAGCCAGACCCTCATCTAAAATATTTCTTGACCTAATATGAAAATTCAAAGTTTTGTTCCCAAAGAGTCTGAGTCACTAGTCTGTATTGAGTCGCTATAATCTACCATTAATTTGTACTATGGGGTATTGAGATGCCCTAAGGAACCTTGAAGACTCCTGACATACTCCTTCTTATTCATACTGTATAGCAACAACCCTATTCCCCGTTAAAAATCAGGATCAACAATTCAAAAAAAGGTACAGTAATCCTCTTCTTTGCTTGTTTCAGTGACATGATGAATCCAAAGAGACCAAATGGCATTTTCAACTTCTAGTTTAATTAAGACATTTTGTGTCCAACGGTGGAAATAAACCTCCATTGGAAACTAAACTTGTAAGACCTCTAAATCAACAGAGCCAAAAGTTGCAGAAATGTGGAAAGCAAAATGTATATTACTTGGTACAACAGAGAGAGGAGCCAGGCTACTTCCCCTTTTGATGGACTATGGGATAATGATAGAAAATGGAAGAAACATCACCTTATATAACTTACTGGCTCAGAGCATATACTATATCTCAAGGACAGCACCATAACCCACCAGGTTGTCTTCTGGTGGATGCATAAATAAGTAAACAATAGATCATTCTTTCCTTTGAATCTTTCTGGTATACCCATGAGTGGGACTATAATGATGTAGCTGGTACCAGCATATCATGTGGAATATTCTTTAAGCCAGTTTTTTCTCCTTCATTAACTGGTCAAAAGGCATCCTCCAGGATTCTGAGCTACTTGTTTGCACAATTTATTTGTACCTTTAGTACTTGATCAAGACTGATTTTATATATAAATATAGATATATAATTAATATTATACATTTATATTACATATTACATTGCATGTTATAATGTGTATATATAAAGTATACCTTATAATGTAGTATAACACATAACATATTATAATGCAATATAATATTTAATATCATATAGTATAATGTATATATGTATGAGCAACACATGTGTGTGCATGCCAAGGTCCCTTCCAGATATCTTGGGCATTATTGGACCAGCTGGATCATAAGATCCAAGTAGCAAAGGAGCTTATGTTTATGGGTTAGTTAATAAGTTAGAGAAGCAAATACAAATAAGAGATATATTGCCCCCAGAATCCAAATATCCCATTGAGTGCTATGCCTCTTTTTTAGTGATAGGACTCAAGACACAGCACGGAGTCTTTCACTTTGAAGAAAATGATCTCTATAAACCCCAGACCATAGAACCATAGAAATTTCAGTAGGGCAGTAAATTTATTTCCTATCCTCTGGCATGTACATGTATAGCAAAAGCACCTAGAATATTTGCTAGTTTCTGTGTACTAGGGCCATTAACATGTTATCAGTGTAGTGGAGAGCATGATATTCTATAGAAAATTGGCATGATCAACATCTCTGCAGATTCAATTTTGACAGTGGACATGGCACTTGTCAACTATAATGTTGTCTCAACAACACAAAAAAGACAAAATAATTACCTACTTCTTGTGTTCTTTTCTGTTGATTTAGAGAATAAGTCATATCCCAGATTTAAATCTCTATACCAGGGATCCCTGGGTGGCGCAGCGGTTTGGCGCCTGCCTTTGGCCCAGGGCGCGATCCTGGAGACCCGGGATCGAATCCCACATCAGGCTTCCGGTGCATGGGGCCTGCTTCTCCCTCTGCCTGTGTCTCTGCCTCTCTCTCTCTCTCTCTCTCTGTGACTATCATAAAAAAAAAAAAAAAAAAAAAAGTAAATCTCTATACCAGGGACGCCTGGGTGGCTCAGCGGTTGAGCATCTGCCTTTGGCTCAGGGCCTGATCCGGATTTCCGGGATCAAGCCCCACATTGGACTCGTTACATGGAGCCTGCTTCTCCTCCCTCTGCCTGTGTCTCTGCCTCTCTTTCTGTGTCTCTCATGAATAAGTAAATAAAAATTTTTTAAAAAAATCTCTATACCAGGTATCAGAGATGATGGCACTGATGTTGGCACTATTCTCTACCATGTCCCCAAAGACTACTTATTGGCCTTTCCTATGATAATACAACTCTTGTATAAGTCAGATACCCATTGTTGGGGCTCTCCCAGTAGCCAAGAATATCTATTCCAACCATGAAACAGAAAATAATCGCTGAGTGGATTCATAGATCCACTTGGCCTAGTATTGTAGGCCTAGTTTCTAAAATGGTCCCTCAAAGATGTTCCACTCTAATCCCCAGAGCCTGTGGCTATGACGGGTTATCATCTTTATGATTGTGATAGTTAAATGGCAGAATTGGCTTTAAGACAAGAATATTATCTGACGGAACCTAATCTAATCACATGAGCCCTAAAAGGCAGAGCACTTTCTCCACCTGGCAGCATAAGGAAAAGCCAGAGAGATTCAATGTGTGCGAAGAACTCGATATGCCATTCTGGCTTTGAATATGGAAAGGGGTGGTCATATACAAAGGAATGCAGGCAACCTCGGGAAACAGAGGAGAACCTCCCTGGCCAACAGTCAGCAAGGAAATTGAGATCTCAGCCCTACAAGGACAAGGAACTGAATTCTGCTAACAACCTGAGGAGGTTGGCAGTGGTTTTAAGCCTTCAAATAAGAGTCTGGACCACATGATACCTTTGGCCTTGGAAAACCCTAAACTGAGATCCTAGCCAAGCCTTCATAGACAGCTGATCTACAAAACTGTGAGTTAAAAATGGGTGTCATTTTAAACCACTTAGTTTGTGGTAATTTGATATACAGCATAGAAAATTAATACACTAATACCTACTGTGAGAAGGACTCAGGTGAAAACTCTGCTTATCATGTGACATCTATAAACCCTACTCTGACAGACCACGGTAGCATTTATGGTCATCAGGAATTAATGTCATTTCAGAGCCACTCTACAGTAACCCCTGAAAAGTTTAAGTATTTCCCATTTTCCAGTTCATAACCCTTTAGGGAAAAGCTAGAAGAAAGATTTAAACTATATACTTGTGGGTCTGTTTCAAGACCCTTCCTCAAAAAGACATGTTCTTCACTTCATTCAAGGGTCTCCTCTCTGAGAGCTGGCTTAGATCTTGGAATTAAGTAATAGATTATGACTACTGATTTCTCTGTTCAGTAGAACTAGAATTGTCTTGATGATACATAGTAAATAAAACTTTAGTAGGTCATTGTATTTGTTTCCTATTACTGCTGTAACAAATAACAACATACTTAGTGGCTTAACACAAATTTGTTATATTACACTTCTAGAGGTCAAAAATTTTAAAATGTGTCAGGCTATAATTGTCAGCAAGGCTGCATTCCTTCTGCAGGCTGATATAAATTGGTAAAATCTTATAATTCTCCTCCACTGTTAGACATTTTTACCTGGCCCCTGAAATCTTTGATGATCTAACTTTGGTTATGGGTCTGGAGTAATAAAAGGTGTTAGGATGAGTCTTGAGATGAATAAGCATCCCTGTGAAATAATTATAAATGAGGTCATTATAGAGACTTCAAGCAATAGAGGTTACTACAAGAACCCAGATCACTAAAATCCACTTAAATGTCTCTATTTCAGTTATTAAGATCCTGTTCTCTCCAATCCATGCCCCAACTTTTACAAAAAGATCTAGTGAGCCCTGAAGCCAAATTTCATCAAATTCTGAGTCTGGTTTTTTTGCTACATTAATGATGACTATGACTACCAGAGATAAAATGTTCTTTTAAGGCAATCATAAAATCTCTCTGGTTTTCTGACTATGCTTCAGCCAAGAATTTTAAGTCTTGAGTTTTAAATTTTTCTTTTTAAATGTTCTCCAATGAAGTCAGAAGTAGTTATCCCATCCTATAGTCCTTTTGGTCCTCATATCCATGATAATACTCTATTGAAGCAGCACTTGGTCTCCCAAAGCCTAGCCTTCAACAGGGACTTTATCATAGTCAACTACAGTTAGTCATTTATGTAGCCATTTTGCCACTGTATGCCAATATCTGTGTTTCTCCAATGGACGCAGTTTTTACTGCTTCAAACCTAACCAGGTCTGATCTCCATATTTGAGGGTGTGTTTCTTAGCACACACACACACACACACACCCCATCATGTCCTCTAACAATTCACCATAATTTCTTTAAAGGAATCAATCACTCCTTACCATTATGTACAAAATCACCTGCTGAAAGTTCAGCACCATTTTTAAAGAAACAAAATGGATCAACATTCTCAAGGGAGGAAAAAGGAAGTGGGGGGAACAAAGCATGAGAGACTCTTAATTATAGAGAACAAACTGGGTGGATGGAGGGTGGGGGATGGGTAGATGAATGATAGGTATTAAGGAGGGCACTTATTATGATGAGCACTGGATGTTATATGTAAATGATAAACCACTGAACTCCTGAAACCAATATTGAACTGTATGTCAACTAACCAGAATTCTTTTTTTAAAAAAAGGAGGTCACCTGGATGGCTTAGTGGTTTAGTGTCTGCCTTTAGCTCAGGTTGTGATCCTGGGATTGAGTCCTACTTCCGGCTCCCCATGGGGAGCCTACTTGTCCTTCTGCCTATATCTCTGCCTCTCTCTGTGTGTCTTTCATGAATAAATAAAATCTCTAAAAAAAAAAAAAAAAGGAGAAGAAGAAGCAAGTGTTGACATGGAGGTGAAATCCTGAGCCATCATATGGAAGACAGGTGTTTTGGAGAGCTTCCCAACCCACAGTGGACTTTGGTAGAGCAAGAAATGAATCTTTATTGATTTAAGTCACAGAGACTGAGGACTGTTTATTGCAGTAACATAATCTAAACTATTATGACTGATACAGATATCACTAACAGAAGGAGTAAGGGGTATTGCTAATCAATAATCTAAAGTCTGTGGCCTTGGCTAAAAAAATCACACCATGGAAAGAGAGGAAATGGATATTGGAGGCTGGAGAGATGCAAATCAAGTTATCCAGTGGCAAATCATTTGGTTGGACTGTAGCCAACAATAAGTTGGGAGGCAATCATGTGTTCAGTGAATTTATATACAGAACTTGAAAACAGAACAAGAGTTGTGTGCGTTTATTGCTGCATTTGGCAAAGAATTACAAAAAAGAAATGAGCTCATAAAAGATTTGGCTTTTGTTTGTTTGCAAACTGTGACAAAAAAAAATATGGGGTGTAGTAGGATTGGAAGAAACAACTGCTGCCCAACTCCAAAAGGAAAAGTACATTTGAGAAACAAAAGTTAATTAAAATCAGGCTTAAAGAAAGAATCAAATCAAGAGCCATTATACTGAGAGTTAACACCTGTGACTGAATTAAGTCATCTCAAAAAAAAGAAAAATCCTATTGAAGTATTCCACCAAGGAAATTCCTTCAATTAGACAAAACAACTCAGGAAAAGGGTACTAAAAGATTGGTTCTCCAACTGAAATCCCATAAATTCAAGGCATCTGCAATTTCAGCTAAGTCAAGGAGATCAGGATGAGAAAGCAAATACAGAAAATCTGAGAACTGTGTCTTAAAAGGAACTGTGGATGTAACTATTTGACACATGGAACTAATTTTAATCACACTGATAAAGAGACTCCTAAGATTTTGAGATAACTGAACAACCGAAGAAAGCATGGACTAGGACTAAAAGGGTCTTTGTTCAAAACTTATAACAACCCTTGGACTCCAAATATCTACAGACGCAAGCAGTCCAAGAAGGCTGTTCACACTCTGTCCCAATACTCATTTCACAAGTGCCCAATGAGACTCATGTCAAGGAAGAACCTTTCCTAAGGGAGAGTAAAGGGCTACAAGAACAGGACTCTGTACTCCTCTCACAGAGCCTACCTGGGGCCTACTCTAGAAATGTTCCACTTAAAATAATCTCACAGGACAGATCTACAAGATTTTCCTAAGTTTCTCCCTGAGAATTAACCATCCTCCTTGATGTTGTGAAAACACTACTTTTACACTTCTCCTGTATTTCAGTCATGTATATTCATGTATGTCCCCCATCTTAACTGAGTTCCTTGAGGGCAAGTGCAAACTCTCATTTATCTACATGTTTTTAGGTAAAGAGTTCTCAAAAATATCTGCCTAGGTGGATTTCAGAATTGCTACAGATCAATATCTAGTGTTTCTATTTTCTTTCCTTTCAGAATGGAAATGTTTATTCTGGTTATCCTATTCTTGTTCCATCACTGGACACAGACTAAGTTGCAAGGGACGGGGGAAGATAACTTGTCAGCTCATAAATCTCATAATCAAGAGTGACTGCATGTAGAGACTCTAGTCTTCACCCAGGGATTCTTGGTTTGAGGTCCTCTCCCTTGTGGAGGGGATCAAGGCATTCTGGGTACGGAAAGGAGTGTGACCAAGTATTTAGCATCCAGAAAGTGAGCTATAGTGGATCTTAGTTTATTCACCTATATTTCTAGCTCTCCTCCTTCAATATATATATATATGACAGGGTTGACTGGTTCTGGGCAATAATTTGGGGGGTAGATGTGATATAGGGCATTGATTTGGAAGCTAGAATATTTAACTGCTTGCCAGTGTGAGACACTATAGACCCCTTTCCTTGTTTCAGCAACTGGCAACATTCCAAATGATGAAGCTCATATAGCCTGGGTTCCTGAACGGGGACAATATAAGACAAGAGCCCCTTGTCAACCTGAAATGGATATGTAGCATGAGCAAAAAATAAACCTGTTTTGTGGTGTTTTTGTTATCATAGCGTTATAAAGCATATCATGACTGATGTAGTTTTCTTATGTGGTTCTCCAAGTTATTTTGAAATGTTCTCAGTTTGTATAATTCAGAAATCTTCCTTGGAGGATATCTACACCCCAATCTCCCATAAAAAACAGAAATGGTCTGTGCCCCAATTCCAGCAGACAACCATCCTGTCCTGCCTATCCATCCTCAATGATAGCGCCTGCATTATTTTGATAGGGAATATTGTTAAGTGCTTTCTTATGTGCAGCCAATCTGCTTCCCTATTATTTTAATTTTTTTGAGGAACCTCCATACTGTCTTCCACAGTGGCTGTACCAGTTTGCATTCCCATCAATAGTATATGAGGGTTCCCTTTTCTCCACATCCTTGTCAGCACTTGTTTCTTGAGGTGTTTTTATTATTATTATTATTATTATTTTAGCCATTCTGACAGATAGGAGGTGATATTTCATTGTGGTTTTGATTTGCATTTCCCTGATGATGAGTGATGTCGAGCATCTTTTCATGTGTCTGCTGGCCATCTCTATGTCTTCTTTGGAGAAATGTCTGTTCATGTCTTCTGCCCATTTTTAATGGGATTATTTGGTTTGTTTTGCTTGGGTTTTTTTGTGGAGTTGAGTTGTATACATTCTTTAAAATTTTTGTTACTAATCCTTTCTTAGACATGTCATTTGCAAATATCTTCTCCCATTCAGTAGGTTATCTTTTAGTTTATTTGGTTACTTTGCTGTGCAGAAGCTTATCTTGATGTAGTCTCAATAGTTTATTTTTGCTTTTGTATCCCTTGCCTCTGGAAACATATCTACAAATATGTTGCTATGGCTGAAGTCAGAGAAATTACTGCCTGTGCTTTCTTCTAGGATTTTTAGAGAGGTTTCAGCTCTCACATTTAGTTTCTTAATCCATTTTGAATTTATTTTTGTGTATTGTGTAAGAAAGCGGTCCAGTTTCATTCTTTTGCATGTAGTTGTCCAGTTTTTCCAGCACCATTTATTAAAGAGACGTTTTCCCATTGCATGTTCTTTCCAATTTCATAGAAGATTGACCATATAACTGTGGGTTTATTTCTGGACTTTCTATTCTGTTCTATTGACCTATGTGTCTATTTTTGTGCCAGTACCATGCTGTTTCAATTATTATAGCTTCATAATAAACTTGAAGTCTGGAATTGTGATGCCTCCAGTTTTGTTTTTTGTTTTCAAGATTGCTTTGGCTATTTGGGGTCTTTTGTGGTTCCGTGCAAATTTTAGGATTGTTGGTTCTAATTCTGTGAAAAATGCAGCTGGTATTCTGATAGGAATTGCATTAAATCTGTAGATTGCTTTGGGTAGCATAGACATGTTTAACAATATTTGTTCTTCCAAACCATAAGCATGGAATGTCTTTCCATGTGTTTGTGCCATCTTTGATTTCTTTCATACGTGTTTCATAGTTTTCAGAGGACAGGTCTTTCACCTTCTAGGTTTATTCTTAGGTAAGCTATCATTTTTGGTACAATTATAAATGGGACTGTTTTTCTTAATTTCTCTTTCTGCTGCTTTGCTATTAGTGTATAGAAATGCAACAGATTTCTGCATATTTATTTTGTTTCCTGTGATTTTACTGAATTCATTTATCAGCTCTAGTAGTTTTTTGGTGGAATCGTTAGGGTTTTCTATATAGAGTATCATGTCATGTGCAAATAGTGAAAATTTTACTTCTTCCTTACCATTTGGATGCCTTTTATTTTTGTTGTCTGATTGCTGTGCCTAGGACTTCCAGTACTATGCTGAATAAAAGTGGTAAAAGTGGACATCCTTGTCTTTCTTGTTCCTGGCCTTAGGTCTACCTCTTATCCTCAGTGCTTCTCTCCTATGCAACAGAAACTAAGCATAACTCTTCCATCAATACCATCTTACAAGTTGTCTTTTCTGTAGATTATTTAATTGTTTCTTGGGTGCCAGTTTTCAGATTCCTTTCCATCCTCATCACCTTTTAGTATTGCAGTACTAATGTTCCACTTAAAATATTCCCATAAGACAGATCTCTTAGACTTTCCCAGTTTCTCGCTGAGAGTTAACCATTCCCCTTTAATATTGTTAAAACCCTATTTGCAAACCTTTCTCTACATTACAGTCATTTTATATACATATATGTCTCCTCATCTAAACTGAGTTTCTTGAAGGTAGAGATAAACTCTCATTGATCTGTCTTTAGGGATTATCACAGCATTGAACACATTATAGGCATTAAGAGGAAAAAAGGACAAAAGAAGATTCATAGCTATAGTAGGCTGAATTTTAGCCCCAAAGTTATACACGTCCTAATCCCCTGAATTAATGAATGTTACCTTATATGGTAAAAGAGACTTGGCAAATGTGATTAAGAATCTTGAGGGCACCTGGGTGGCTCAGTCAGTTAAGTGGCCAACTCTCAGTTTCAGCTCAGATCTTGATCTCAGGGTCCTGGAATCGAGCCCTGCATCAGGCTCTGCGCTCAGTGCAGAGCACAGAGCCTGCTAAAGTTTCTCTATCCCTCTTCCTCTGCCCCACCCCCAGCCTGGCTCATGCATTCTCATTCTCTCTCTCTCTCTCTCTCTCTCTCTCTCAAATAAATAAATCTTTAAAAAAAAGAATCTTGAGATGAGATTATCCTGATTTATCCAGGTAGGTGCTACATATAATCACATGCATCCCACAGAAGAGAGAAGACAATGTGTGACTTCACAGAGTGGAAAGGAGACAGAGAGAGACAGAAAGACAAATAGAGAGATTTGAGGATGCTACACTGTGGGCTTTGAAGATAGAAAAAAGGACCATGAGCCAAGGAATACAAGTAATGCCACTCTAGAAGCTGAAAAGGCCAAGGAAACTGATTCCATGACCCTCTGCAGAATGTAATCCTGCCAACATCTTGGTTTGGGTCCAATGAAATTGGTGTCAGAGTCCTGGAAGCCAGAAATGTAAGAAATAAATATGCATTGTTTTAGGCCACCGAGTTTGTGGGAATTTATTAAGTGGCAATACAAAAATTATACAATGATCAAAGGACTCCGTTTGTCCAACCTTCTGACAGAGTCTGAAGGACACTCCAAGCATTTGGAACAAACCAATGCCACACTTGACACCCACAGTCTATACCATCTACAACTGGTGGGAGCCACCACATCTTCCAAGAGCAGGAAAGGCATTTTTTTCCCTTTATTTCATACAAACAGTAATCTCCATTCTCCCAGGAATATCATACAAGCAGTAATCTCCATTCTCCCAGGAATATCATGAATTAAAATTTTTATTTTTGTTGTCTGATTGCTGTGCCTAGGACTTCCAGTACTATGCTGAATAAAAGTGGTAAAAGTGGACATCCTTGTCTTTCTTGTTTCTTGTAAAATTTGATTATCTTAAACTCATATCTCTGGCTTTTTCATAGTACTGGCATGATTTCAAATATTGACCAGCTATCAGTATTCATTTTATTCAAACCATACACAATTTGTTCATTTAAAAATGATCACACTTTTAATATCATTGTCAGGACATAGTTTTATGAAATCAAAGGAAATATATAGAATTCTGGAAAATGGGGACACATTAGAAAAGGTATACTATCCTTAATGGAGATTTAATGGGAAAATGAAAACACTTTCCTCAGAATGTATCACCACTAAATGAGATCTTCATAAGGTGGCATCACCATTGATCTCACCCACTCCTGGTTCTTTGTTGTGTGGTACTATGAAATATAATCAGCCGAAAAGAAAGATGAACTTTGCTACTGTCTACCCCTGACTCACTCCTCTAAGCATGCCTTGGCTTCCATATCTTTTCCTAGAATGTGGACACAGCTGAAGTCATTCTTTTTCAGAAAGCCCCTCCAACTTGATCAGATTCCAATACTGATATTTATTAGCTATATGATTTGGGGTATACTTTTTAAGCTCTTTGAGTAGATAGAGAAAATAGCACTTACCTTTCAGGTCAACTGGGAGTTTCAGGTAGACACCTCTTGTTTAGCTCATTGTATGGCACCCAGTGAGCACCCTGCTAAATAGGGCCTGGAAAGAGATGGGAGATAAAGGGAATATATCCTCTATGTCCCTGGATGTCCCTTGATATCCACTACCTGTATCACAGCTGTCCAAATGCCGACTTGCTCCTGCCTCCCATCTGGAGGCTCCCTGAGACCCTTTAGAACCATCCCTCACAATGCACCTGCATTCCTCCCTGCCCTTCCCTCAACTCTTTTGCGGGTGTAAATATTTGAATACATGTCTATCTTCCCAATTTGATTGAAAATTTCCTGAAAGACAGAGAACACACTTAGTGCAATGCAGGATGCACACTATATATTCAATTTTTATTTATTGGCTAAATGAATTTTTAAAATATTATTCAATGAGGAAAGTGAGAGACAGGGCAGCAATAGCTTGTTTTTTAAATGGTGTGGGTTGAGGGGCGGTGCAAGACGGGGGGCGGGGAGTAGGGTCCCCAACTCACCCGGCCCCACCAGCTCACCTAGATTACTTTCAAACCATCCTGAACCTACGAATTCGACCTGAGATTTAATTTTATTCATGAGAGACAGAGAGAGACACACAGGCAGAGGGAGAAGCAGGCTCCATGCAGGGAGCCCAACGTGGGACTCCATCCCGGGACTCTAGGATCACGTCCTGGGCCGAAGGCAGGTGCTAAACCGCTGAGCCACCCAGGGATTCCCCCCTCGACCTGAGATTTAAAGAGAGAACAGTTGGAACGCTACAGAGAGAAGCGTGCGCTTCTAACAAGGCAGGAAGGTGGAAAAAAATAAAAAAGAAGCAAGTGGGGGAGGAGCCCCGCAAGGAGCCGGGCTAAGGCCAGGCGGTGAGAGCTTCGGGACAGGAGAGCCCTGCCCTGGAGAAGCAGGAACTTTAAAAAATCCGCACCGGATTCTTCCTGGACAGAAAGGTGCTGGCAGGGAACTGGGGCAGGATCCCAGGAGGGGCAGTGGAGCCCCCAGGTGCCTCGGGTCACTAACTGAGGAAGTGCGCACCACACACGGCGGGCTGAGATGGGGAAAGGGCTGGAGCGCCCCGCGGGCCCCGGGAGCAGGCGGTGGGTCAGGTGGGGGCTCTGGGGAGGGGGCCGCACCTGCTGCCTTTGGGAGCCCACCCCGGGAGCGCGATTCCAGCAGCGCAGGCCCCAGAGCCCAGGGCGCCGGGGGACACAGCCCGGGATCCTGTGCTCTCCCGGGACAGGCAGAGGCGGGGAGGGCACAGGACAGCCAGGACGCTCCTGCTGCCGCAGGTGTGCAGGTCAGTGCCCCCGTCCCGGGAGCATCCAGGCCCCTGCGGACTGGGAGACAGAGGGGGGTTACTGGGGGAGCTGACTCCAGAGCTGGAGACCTGGCCGCCACCAGTGTGGTTGTTCCTCCTGGTGTCACACTGTGCCTGGGTGGGGGGCCACCAGGGAACAGGGACCTCACGGGGCAAACAGCTCCCACTGAGCCCGGCACCTGGCCGGGGGCGGGGCAGCTCCCCTGGGGCACACACCTGAGAATCAGCACAGCAGCCCCTCCCCCAGAAAACCAGCTGGAAGGACAGGGGAAGAGCAAGTTCTTGACTGAGCAGCGCTGGAAAGCTCCAGGGGAAGTCAAGGGATTTACAGTATATAGAACCACAGGGTTCTATATAAAACCTCCTTGTTTTTTTCTTCCTTTTTCCAGTACAACTCGTTTTTTTATCACACTAAATTTCCAATTTTTTCTCTTTTCCCACCTTAACTACAATATTTTACCACCTCTTCATTTTTAAGATTCTTCCTTTTTGACTTTCATATTTCTACAATTACAGGTCCTAGCTATATTTTTCACTTTTAGATTCTCTTCAATATACTCAACTTAATTTTGGGAGATATACAAGATATGTTTTTTGTTTTGTTTTGTTTTGTGTTTTTTGTTTTCTCAGCCTCATTTTGTTCTACAATAGTGGAAGTTAATATCTTCTAACACATGACCTTCTGAAACATGACCCAGAACCAAGTGGTATAGGTGCTGGTTCATTCTGTGAGATTCCTCATTCCCATTCTGCCGCCCTCTTTTATCTCCTTTATGTTTTGGTGTCAATGTTGGGGCTTTCTACAAGTATTTCTAGTTTATATAAATTTGGAACTGAGCATCTTCTAACATACAGAACTTAATATGCTGCGAAACAAGAGGATCACCCTCTAGAACCCCTCAGGTAGACTACATTCTCCCTCCACTACAACCTTGTGACCACCACAATCTACCAGTACCCCCCCTTTTTTCCTTCTCCTTTTTTTTTTCTCTTCTTCTTTGGGATTCTTGGCCTTTTATTTTTTACTACTTTGTTTTAAAATTTCTTTTTCACTTTAGTGGTCCTTTTGTTTTATTTTGTTCTGATTTTGTTTTCATTTTCTGGTCTCTGACCTCATCAGAATCATCTAGGGTGAAGTTTATTTAAGTCATGGTTGATATTCTGGACTCAGCCTTCTCATACAGCCACTCAGCACTGAGCAAAATGACTAGAAAGAATTCACCACAAAAGATAGAATCAGAAACAGTACTCCCCTCCACAGAGTTACAGAATTTGGATTACAATTCGATATCAGAAAGCCAATTCAGAAGCACAATTATAAATCTGTGGTGGCTCTGGGAAAAAGCATAAAGGAATCAAGAGACTTCATGACTACAGAATTTAGATCTAATCGGGCCCAAATTAAACAGCAATTAAATGAGATGCAATCCAAACTGGAGGTCTTAACAACGAGTGTTAATGAGGTAGAAGAAAGAGTGAGCGACATAGAAGACAAATTGATGGAAAGGAAGGAAGCTGAGGAAAAAAGAGAAAAACAATGAAAGGCCAGAGGAAAGGTTAAGGAAAATAAATGATAGCCCCAGAAGGAAAAATCTACATATAATTGGGGTTCCAGAGAGCACTGAGAGGGACAGAGAGCCAGAAAGCATATTTGAACAAATCAGAGCTGAGAACTTCCCTAATTTGGGGAGGGAAATAGGCATTCAGATCCAGGGGATAGGGAGGTCCCCCCCTAAAATCAATAAAAACCGCTCAACTCCTAGACATTTAATAGTGAAACCTGCAAATTCCAAAGAGAAAATCCTTAAGGCAGCAAGAGACAAGAGATCCCTAACTTATATGGGGAGAAATATTATATTAACTGCAGACCTCTCCACAGAGACCTGGCAGGCCAGAAAGGGCTGGCAGGATATATTCAGAGTCCTAAATGAGAAGAACATGCAGCCAAGAATACTTTATCCAGCAAGGCTGTCATTCAGAATAGAAGGAGAGATAAAGAGCTTCCAAGATAGGCAGAAACTGAAAGAAACCACCAAACCAGCTCTGCAAGAAATATTAAGGGGGACTCTGTAAAAGAAAGAGGAAGCCAAAAGAACTATCCACAAAAGCAGGGACTGAATAGGTATTATGATGACACTAAATTCATATCTTTCAATAGTAACTCTGAATGTGAATGGGCTTAATGATCCCATCAAAAGCCACAGGGTTTCAGACTGGATAAAAAAACAAGACCCATCTATTTTTTGTCTACAGGAGACTCATTTTAGATCTAAGGACACCTACAGCCTGAAATGAAAGGTTGGAGAACCATTTGAATGGTAATTCAAATGGTCCTCAAAAAAAAGCTCAGGTAGCAATCCTCATATCAGATAAATTAAAGTTTATCCCAAAGACTGTAGTAAGAGAGGAAGAGGGACACTATATCATACTTAAAGGGTCTATCCAACAAGAGGACCTAACAGTCATGAATATTTATGCCCCTAATGTGGGAGCTGCCAAGTATATCAATCAATTAATAACCAAAGTAGATACATACTTAGATAATCATACACTAATAGTAGGAGACTTCAACACAGCACTTCCTGCAAATGACAGATATTCTAAGCACAACATCACCAAAGAAACAAGAGCTTTAAATGATACACTGGACCAGATAGATTTCACAGATATATACAGAACTTTGCATCCGGACGCAACTGAATACACATTCTTCTCCTGTGCACATGGAACTTTCTCCAGAATAGACCACATACTAGGTCACAAATTAGGTCTCAACCGATACCAAAAGATTGGGATTGTCCCCTGCATATTTTCAAACCATAATACTTTGAAACTAGAACTCAATCACAAGAAGAAATTTGGAGGAAACTCAAACACATAGAGGTTAAAGAGCATCCTGCTAAAAGATGAATGGGTCAACCAGAAAATTAGAGAAGAATTTAAAAAATTAATGGAAACTAATGAAAATGAAGATACAACCTTTCAAAATCTTTATGATGCAGCAAAACCAGTCCTAAGATGGATATACATCACAATACAAGCATCCGTCAAAAAAATTGGAAAAAAAACCTCAAATGCACAAACTAACCTCACACCTAAAGGAACTGGAGAAAGAACAACAAATAAAACCTAGTAGAAGAAGAGAGTTAATAAAGATTCAAGCAGAACTCAATGAAATAGAGACCAGAAGAACTGTAGAACAAATCAACAAAACCGGGAGTTGGTTCTTTGAAAGAATTGATAAGATAGATAAATCACTAGCCAGCCTTATTAAAAAAGAAAAAAAAAGACTCAAATTAATAAAATCACAAATGGAAAATGAGAGATTACAACCAATACTAAGGAAATACAAACGATTTTAAAAACATATTATGAGCAGCTATACACCAATAAATTAGGCAATCTAGAAGAAATGGATGCATATCTGGAAAACCACAAACGACCAAAACTGGAACAGGAAGAAATAGAAAACCTGAACAGGCCAATAACCAGGGAGGAAATTGAAGCAGTCATCAAAAACCTCCCAAGACACAAAAGTCCAGGGCCAGATGGCTTCCCAGGGGAATTCTATCAAAATTTTCTTTAAAGAAGAAACAATACCTATTCTACTAAAGCTGTTCCAAAAGATAAAAAGGGAAGGAATACTTCCAAACTCGTTCTATGAGGCCAGCATCACCTTAATTCCAAAACCAGACAAAGACTCCATCAAAAAGGAGAATTATAGACCAATATCCCTGATGAATATGGATGCAAAAATTCTCAACAAGATACTAGCCAATAGGATCCAACAGTACATGAAGAAGATTTTCCCCACGACCAAGTGGGATTTATCCCCAGGATGAAAGGCTGGTTCAACCCTTGTAAAACAATCAATGTGATAGATCGTATCAGCAAGAGAAAAAACAAGAACCTATGATCCTCTCAATATATGCAGAGAAAGCATTTGACAAAATACAGCATCCATTCCTGATCAAAAGCCTTCAAAGTGTAGGGATAGAAGGAACATATCTCAGCATGTTAAAAGCCATCTACAAAAAGCCCACAGCAAATATCATTCTCAATGGCAAAAAACTGAGAACCTTTCCCCTAAGATCAGGAACATGACAGGGATGTCCACTCTCACCACTGCTATTCAACATAGTACTAGAAGTCCTAACCTCAGTAATCAGACAACAAAAAAGAAATAAAAGGCATTCAAATTGGCAAAGAATAAGTCAAACTCTCCCTCTTCACAGATGACATGATACTGTACGTAGAAAACCCAAAAGACTCCACCCCAAGATTGCTAGAGCTCATACAGCAATTCAGCAATGTGGCAGGATACAAAATCAATGCCCAGAAGTCAGTGGCATTTCTATACACTAACAATGAGACTGAAGAAAGAGAAATTAAGAAATCAATCCCATTGATAAAAGCATAAGATACCTAGGAATAAACCTAGGTAAAGGATCTATACCCTTAAAACTACAGAACACTTCTGAAGGAAATTGAAGAAGACACTAAGAGATGGAAAAATATTACATGCTCATGGATTGGAAGAATTAATATTGTGAAAATGTCAGTGCTACCCAGGGCAATTTACACATTCAATGCAATCCCTATCAAAATACCATGGACTATCTTCAGAGACTTGCAACAAATAATCCTAAGATTTGTGTGCAATCAGAAAAGAGCCCTAATAGCCAGGGGAATATTGAAAAAGAAAACCAGAGCCAGGGGCATCACAATGCCGGATTTTAAGTTGTACTACAAAGCTGTGATCATCAAGACAGTGTGGTACTGGCACAAAAACAGACACATAGATCAATGGAACAGAACAGAGAATCCAGAAGTGGACCCTCAACTTTATGGTCAACTAATAATATTCAACAAAGAAGGAAAGACTATCCACTGGAAAAAAGACAGTCTCTTCAATAAATGGTGCTGGGAAAATTGGACAGCAAAGTGCAGAAGAATGAAACTAGACCATTCTCTTACACCATACACAAAGGGAAACTCAAAATGAATGAAAGATCTAAATGTAAGAAAAGAATCCATCAAAATCCTAGAGGAGAACACAGGCAACACCCTTTTTGAACTTGGCCACAAGTTCAAAGTTGCAAGATACACCAATGAAGGCAAGGGAAACAAAAGCAAAAATGAACTATTGGGACTTAATCAAGATAAAAAGCTTCTGCACAGCAAAAGAAACAGTCAACAAAACTAAAAGACAACCTACGGAATGGGAGAAGATATTTGCAAATGACGTATCAGATAAAGGGCTAGTTTCCAAGATCTATAAAGAACTTATTAAAGTCAACAGCAAAGAAACAAACAATCCAATCATGAAATGGGCAAAAGACATGAACAGAAATTTCACCAAAGAAGACATAGACATGGTCAACAAGCTCATGAGAAAATGCTCCGCATCACTTGCCATCAGGGAAATACAAGTCAAAACCACAATGAGATACCACCTCACACCAGTGAGAATGGGTAAAATTAACAAGACAGGAAACAACAAATGTTGGAGAGGATGTGGAGAAAGGGGAACCCTCTTGGTTGGTGGGAATGTGAACTGGTGCAGCCACTCTGGAAAACTGTGGGGATTCCTCAAAGAGTTAAAAACAGAACTACCCTACAAGCCAGCAATTCCACTACTGGGGATTTACCCCAAAGATACAGATGCAGTGAAAAACCAAGACACCTGCACCTCAGTGTGTATAGCAACAATATCCATGGTGGCCAAACCGTGGAAAGAGCCTCGGTGTCCATCGAAAGATGAATGGATAAAGAAGATGTGGTTGGGATCCCTGGGTGGCGCAGTGGTTTGGCGCCTGCCTTTGGCCCAGGGCGCGATCCTGGAGACCCGGGATCGAATCCCACATCAGGCTCCCGGTGCATGGAGCCTGCTTCTCCCTCTGCCTATGTCTCTGCCTCTCTCTCTCTCTGTATGACTATCATAAATAAATAATAAAAAAAAAAAAATTAAAAAAAAAAAATAAAAAAATAAAAAAATAAAGAAGATGTGGTTTATGTATACAATGGAATATTACTCAGCCATTAGAAACGACGAATACCCACCATTTGCTTCAACATGGATAGAACTGAAGGGTATTATGCTGAGTGAAGTAAGTCAACCAGAGAAGGATAAACATTATATGGTCTCATTCATTCAGGGAATATAAAAAATAGTGAAAGGGATTAAAGGGGAAAGGAGAGGAAATGAGTGGGAAATATCAGACAGGGTGACAAAACATGAGAGACTCCTAACTCTGGGAAATGAACAAGGGGTAGAGGAAGGGGAGGTGGACAGGGGGATGGGATGACTGGGTGACCCGCACTGAGGGGGGCACCTGATGGGATGAGCACTGGGTGTTATACTATATGTTGGCAAATTGAACTCCAATAAAAAAATACAAAAAAATTAAAAAATGAAATGGTGTGGGATGTTGTTGTTGTTGTTTTTTCCCCAGGGTGGGGTGTGCATTGCCACCTCAGTGCAAGGTTAAAAACACTAGACCAAAACCAGTTCTTGACATTATGGACTATCTAGAGTGGCAAACACCGTGTCTACCAGCCAGTAGGACCTCTAAGTCCCACATTTGGAAATATATTTGGGTTAAATTAGCAGTTATCTGAATCAGTGTGCTTGTTTTGAGATAAGAGAACAGGTGACTCTGACACACTCTGCAGTGTTACTTACTCCTGCAATGGTCACTACTGGTCCCCCTGAGGGTCCTTAAAACCTCTGTTCTCTGGTGAGGATTAGGCTTTGGAGGAGTAAAACATAACATTCAACCTGACTCCCATTTCAGGTGACTATGCAAAATTGAACCACGGGAGTTGTTCCGTATTCTGAAATGAGCACAAGCATTCAGTGCATTGGAAGATGTTGTCAAGTTCTGTCCAAAGTGGGGCCCTGGAGTATAGGCCTGTATTGTGCTGCACAACAGAAGCTTATAGAAAATAAGCCCCCTTGTTAATCTACATGCCATCCTGGGTTGCACACTTGTTCATCTCTTTGGTAGACAATTTTTTAAAACAGAAGACAAAAAACGATCAGACTATCATTTCATAAAAGTATATGTGTCATGGAGATTTCCACCACCTTTGTCTTCCCATGAAAGGCAATAGCACCAGCTGCTGATTTCTCACTTAACAAAGCAGCTAGATCTAGCCAGCCTGTTGTCTCCAGTTCATTTCTTTAGTTTTTCCTTTTTCATTAATTTTAGTGTACTAGGCAGGGAAGGAACAAATATGTAATAGGAGCACTTCTGATGTCAGGATGAGGCATCAATAAAATTCAGACTGCTGAGCAATAAAACGTAGAAGCTACAATGAAGTCATTTTGGAGGGCCTGCTCTCTCAAAGTTAATAACAGTCATTGGTTTTTTTAACTGAATTTCAGAGATAGAGTCATTAGGATTTAGATCTTTGCCATTTTTGATCAAGAGCTCTTCAGAACACTTTGTCCACATCTGTAATATTAAGGCTGTAAAATGAATCTTCACTTAAAAAAGAGCATCATTATGTACTTCTGTGAAGCCAGTAAGATCTCATTTTTAATGATATTCTATTCTTCCTTAAAACTTAGCCATGACCTAGGTCCTCTGCCTTTTAGGAAATCTTTGTGTTCTTTTCTTACTCTAGGGCCTCTCACTTACTGATTCTGAGACCTATTTCTCCATGTCTGCTTAGATGAACTTATGGAAGTTATGTCAATAAACATAACATTTGGTTGCTTAATAAAATATAGTTCTGAACAACTGCATCAAGTGTATGAAGATGAAAATGCTGCCTTGAAATGCAACAAACTCTCAGCTGCTGAAATGTCGAGACCACCTAAATAAGATTCAGGATCCATTTCTCGCATTGCACCTGCAAAGAACAGTAGACAATAATGAGTCAAGTGTCTGAAGGATTCTAAAGTCCAGTGCATAAAATCACACAACAAGGCAAACATGACTGGATGCATACTAACAACGATCATATGTCAATTTGAAGAGTTTGTAAATGAAGTTTAATCTTTATTGAATTTTTATACGGAAAAAAGTTTCTAAGTTTTATATTGACTTATTTTTTAATTTAAATTAAATTTAGTTAACATATAGTGTATGATTGATTTCAGGGGTAGAATTTATTGACTAATCAGTTGCATACAATACCCAGTGCTCATTATTATATCACGTGCTCTCCTTAATGCCCATCACCCACTTACCCTATCCCTTCGATCCCCTCCCCTCAGTTTGTTTCCTAGAGTTAAAAGTCCCTTATGGTTTCCCTTCCTTTATATTTTCATCTTATTTTATTTTTCCTGCCCTTCCCGTATGCTCATCTGTTTTGTTTCTTAAATTCCCCATATGAGTGAAATCACATGGTATTTGTCTTTATTTCACTTAGCATAATACCCTCTAGTTCCATCCACATTGTTGCAAAATGTCAAGCTTTCATTCTTTTCAACGGCTGAGTAATACTCCATTGTGTATATATACACATCTTCTTTATCCATTCATCTATTGATAGACATTTGGGCTCTTCCCATATTTTGACTATTGTGGACATTGCTGCTAATAATATTGGGGTGCATATGCCCCCTTTGAATCACTATTTTTGAGGAAAGGCTCATTAAGTCACTTAACCAAGTTAATGAGAAAGCTTCCACTTTATTACATGGGAGGGGTGGATTCTCCAATCATTTCACCAGTAGCTAAGTTTTATCCATAGTAACTTCTTCCAGAAATAAAAGAGCCTAATGGAAATGGACCTGACCCTTAGCACTTTCAGCCACCTCACACTTCCCTTTATCAGTCCCAAGGTTAAAATGAAAAAAAAGAAACAAAACCTGACTTTTCTCTCCTCCCTTATTCTAATTATTCCCGACAATGACCACAAATGTGGCCCGGCTATTACAATTCCAAGTCTTTATGAGCAGAGGCATATATACAAGTAATTCCTCCTTCCTGACTTTTCAGTTTCTCCTCTCATTTTTTTTTTTATAAGCAGAGAAGCTCTGCAAACTTATAAACATTATTCCTTTGGAAGAATCT
Organism: Vulpes vulpes; assembly: GCF_048418805.1. NCBI lineage: Eukaryota > Metazoa > Chordata > Mammalia > Carnivora > Canidae > Vulpes > Vulpes vulpes. Next base: position 86,582,524 of record NC_132787.1, on the reverse strand, counting down.
GTTATCTTGGGCGAATGGTTCATAGACAGGCTTTTGAGCACTATCAAACAACCTGCTGTTTTCTTTACTTTCCCTTGCAACCACTCACAAATGTAATTGCAACCGTGAACAACAGCTGGAAAACAAACCGCTTTCTCAAAAAAGACATTAAAGACTTGTGAATAATCAACAACTATAGTTTGTCAGAAAAGAAGCCTCGCTTTCCTTCAGTTCTTATTTCAATCATTGTGCACCGAGTTCTATTCTATGTGCACTAAGTTCTATTCTTTGTGATTTTGTTCCAAAATTATTTTTATTCATCATGTCCTGGTTATTTCTCTCATACACTCATCAGGCAAAATAAACTCCAACCATAAGGACAGGAAAGGTGGTCAGAGCCCAGGCCTGCCCTCACTCTCATGGGCTAGTTTACTTGCTGCAGGGTGTTCCTATCCCCACACAGCCTTCTCTGAAACTTCCCCTTCACTGTCTCCCTGGATGAGGGATGAGTAGTTCTACAAGTGGCCATCCTCCAAGAATTCTTCTTCATTTAAAAATCCAAATTTATCTTGCTGACTCATATCTTGCCTTTGTTCGGGACCTCATCTTCTCATCATCTCCCTTTCAGCATCCAGGTCTTGACATTCTTCCTTTCTCAAATTGGAACCCTACAATCCATTTGTCACACTGTAATCAGATTAAGCCTTCTACTGCCACAAACTCAGCATGTATGCCCCCTCCTTAAAGCCCTCCAGTGGATGAATCCCTGCTGCCTCCAGGATCAACTCCAAATTCCTTACTGTGACTTACATGGCCCTTTGAGATCTAGCTCCTGTCTACCTTCCTTCACCACTCAGCCTGTTTCCCTTTGCATTCTTTGTCCCACTCAAGGATTTGCCTCCCAAACCCCCATCTCTATTTCCCCCCTTCTTTTCCATCACATTGCCAGTGTTGAAGAAGACAAAGAGCTAAAGATGTGTTTGAAGTTTCTAGCTTGACTCATAGAGTGGACAGTGCTCCACTCCATGGAAATATGGAGGAGAAAGTCCAGATTGAATATGAGGAGTTATTTTCGAGATATCTTAGTTTCAAAGTGTCGGGTGGAGATAGTAAGCATACAGTTGGAAAGAAGGATATGAGGCATAGGGGCAAGGTCAGCCTGGATGATAAAGTGCTATTCATGGAAACATGGAGGAGAAAGTCCAGATTGAATATCAGGAGTTATTTTTGAAATATCTTAGTTTCAACATGCCAGGTGGAGATAGTGAGCATACTGTGGGAAAGAAGGATGAGAGAAATCAGCCTGGATGATAAAAATCAAGGATTCATCAGTATATAACTGGGAACAGAAGCCATGGAAGCCACCAGTAAAACTTGAAAACAGGAAGAAATAATGCTAATGAAAGAACACTTCAGATGTGGGTGGAAAAACAAGAACCAGAGAATTTAGAAAAATCATTTAAGAGCGGGAACATAATAGGAATATATAAAAGACAGAGGCCATTGTGATTATAAGTTTGTGAAAGGCAGAAAGGTCTTATATGATGAGAAATAAGGAAACGCTATTAAGGGATCCCTGGGTGGCGCAGCGGTTTGGCGCCTGCCTTTGGCCCAGGGCGCGATCCTGGAGACCCAGGATCAAATCCCACATCGGGCTCCCGGTGCATGGAGCCTGCTTCTCCCTCTGCCTATGTCTCTGCCTCTCTCTCTCTCTCTCTCTGTGTGTGTGTGTGACTATCATAAATAAATAAAAAAATAAAATAAAAAAAATTAAAAAAAAAAAAGGAAACGCTATTAAATGTGAGACTTACGATGTAACTAGTTGTTGTCTATCTGTTTAGTATCTTTAGGGATTTTCCATGTATTATCTCTCATAGTTACCACAACAATCACAGAAGTCATCCAGAATGCTGCCCAGAGACAAGGCCACCCAACTGGTACTCAAGATTAGGACTCAAAGCTTCTGACTCTTAGATCAGTTTTTTTTTTTTCTACTACAACACACTGTGCCTTCAAGACATCTTGGCATTGGCAAAAAAAATGTGGACATTTTTTTAAAATAAGAAGCACTCATAGACTAGTGGAGAAAATGGACATGAAGAGATCACGTTAAAGCAGTGAATGGGATGCTAAGGGACCCCAGACATCTGCTGTCAAACTCAGCCTGGACTCCTGGAGGACCTGAAGCCTGAGTGTCATTGGGAATGATGGGATGAGTCAGCCAGGGTGGGGGAAAGAGCCAGTAAGGTACCTGGGAGGGCACTGGGGCAAAACTGTTAACAGAAACAAAGCAGGAACTTAGTCAGTGACTGTGGAGAGTTGCAAGCAAGGTGAAGCCAGGGAAGAGAGCATGAGGTGGGCTGTGGGAGAAGATGAGTCAGCCTTTCTCTACAAACTTATATCAGAGAAGAATGCTCCATGTCCCCCATGTGTTCTTCACACTAAAGCCCATACAATTTCTGGGATTCTCCCTATGTCTCCCACACCTGTGCTCATGCCCTTATTATTGTGGTTTCTTCACCACCCCTCCTCAAAATTCCATGTTTGCTCTTACAGTCATTCACCAGCCGAAGTCCAGCTCTGTGGCCTCTGTTTGGGGGCCTCTCCAGATGATCCCAGTTAAAATTACTCCCTCCTCTCCTCTCCAATCCTACTCTATAATTCTTCAATAGCATCTTTCTTATTTGGCCTTCTAAGATAGTTTCTCATGAGTAGATCTGCCTCTATTCTCCTCTGTGCATCCCCCATCACTCCCACATACACACCCACACATGATTATGTTGTCCCTAAGAATCCAGGGCTCTCTGTTATTTACCTCTGCACTCCTCACAGGGCCTAACACAGATGTGGACACATAGCAGAGTCTCAAGAATATCTGGTAAACTGAAAGGCATCATGATCCTTATGATCTATAGACACAAAGAAATCAGCAAACTATAGGCTATTATTAAAAGTCATCTCCTCTTTTTTCATAGAAATAAGTCATTGCCTTATTTCATAGAAAAGGACCTTGGAATTAGATATGTGGAAATGCAAGAAAGTAACCTATATCAAGGATCATATAAATAATTGATGTTGTATCAGCATGGAGGAAGCCAAGTATTAACTGAGAAGCCAAGTATTAACATAACTAGTTTCTGATGGAAGAGCATAAAGATAAGAGCATAAGAACATTCCATGGAGGAAGGAGGGAATCAGCAAAAGTGTGGCAATCAGAAAAAAACATGACGTGTTGAGGAAAACAATAACTAAGTCAGTCTGGAGGGGCCAAAAGTTTCTTATGGGAAATTAGTGGGCGAGAAGGCTGGAAGGGTAGGCTGGAGTCAAAATCTGGGGCCCCTTAGAGATCAGAGAATTCAGACTCTATCCTGAAACACTGGGATTCTCTTAAAAGTGCTTTAATACTGGGTTGACTTGAACAGGATGATAATTTTAAAAGATGGAACAGAAAGGTGAGGGGACTGCACTGGAATCAAATTGACTATTTAGGAAGTGGAAAATAATGAAGTCTGGACCAGGGAGGCTACAAAGGAAACCAAAAAGAGGAAAGAGAGTGAATCACCATTAAAACTTGGGAAGGGTAGGCAGCCTGAATGGCTCGATGGTTTAGCGCAGTCTTCAGCCCAGGGCCTGATCCTAGAGACCCAGGACCAAGTCCCACGTCAGGCTCCCTGCATGGAGCCTGCTTCTCCCTCTGCCTGTGTCTCTGCCTCTCTCTCTCTCTCTCTCTCTCTCTCTCTCATTCTGTGTGTGTGTGTCTCACAAATAAATAAATAAAATCTTAAAAGAAAACATCAGTGTTGTTAATACACAGTGTTATACTTGTTTCAAGTGTACAAATAGTAGTTCAACAATTCCATATATTACTCAGTGCCCATCAAGTTAAGTGTACACTTAATCATTCCCATATGAATTTTAAGATCAACTCATCCATTTCTGGAAAAAGAAAAGTCAGCTAGGATTTGGATAGGGATTGTGTTGAATTGGTAGATAAAGTTAAGAAATATTGACATCTTAACAATATTAAGTATTCCAATCCATGAACATGGAATATCTCTTTGTTCATTTAGATTTTCTTTCCTTTCTTTAGCCAATGTTTTGTAGTTTTCAGTGTATTAATTTTGCACTTCTTTTGTTAGAGTTGTATCTATTTTACTCTTTTTGATCCCATTGTAAATTGAATTATTTTCTCAATTCTATTTTCAGAATGCTCATTGTTAGTGTATGAAATGCGATTGAAAAAAAAAGAAATGCGATTGATTTTTATGTATTGATATTATATCCTGCAACCTTGCAAATTTATTTAGTCCTAATAATTTTTTAGTAGATTCCTTAGGATTTTCTATACACATGATCACATCATCTACAGATGATGAATATTTATTTACTTACTTATTTATCCTAACTCCCCTTGCTAGAACCTCCAGTAAAACATTAAATAGAAGTGACAAGGGCAAATATCCTTTTCTTATTCCTGATGTTGGGAAAGAAATATTGAGTGTCATTCTTTATAATATAGTATCTAGCTCCCTGCTGGAATGTTTATGTTTCAAATTTATCTCCAAGAATTTAGTAAGCATAATAGTTTTGTAGTCCATATCTAATAATTTGAAACTGGTGTGTCTGCAGTCTGTGTTTTGTTTTGTTTTGTTTTGGTTTGTTTGGTTTGGTTCTGGCTTACATTGTTTTATCCATTGGTGTATCTTATTATTTCTGATAGTTTTCAGACCATTTTCTTTTTCAATTACTTACAGGAGTAATTTTAGACCTTAGATGGTGTTATCTCCTCCAGAGAGGTGTTTCATTTTGTTTTCTCCTTCTTCCAGATACCCGAGGATCCTAGCTATTGGGAACCAAGGTTTTCTGAGTCACCACAATGACCTCCCAAAGTAAAGTCATATCCCCATTCCCAGGGCACATCCTGTTGAGTAGTCAGTCCTGAGGGAATGTTTCATGTTTTTCCCCTTTGGAGGGTGCTGGACTCCAATCCTTGTTTCTGTCTTTCATCTTTTTCCCTGGGATGGACACATGCCCCCAGGGCAAAAACATTTTTAAACAGTGCAACTTTTGAGGGTCTCAACCTCCTGACTCTAACTCTTGTCTCCTTCCCACACTAACCTGTCAAAAATGTGGCTCTGCCCCAAGCACTGAACACCTCCAGAGCAGAAGAAGCTGAGGTTCATCTCTCTGAACTGTCTTTCTCAAGCTGATCACAACCTGATAATGATCATTATTTTTTTCCTCATTGTTACTTTTAAGACTCTTTTTTTTTCTGTCCAGATTTTTTAGTTGTCTTCAGCGGGAGGGTTATTACCAAAGCCAGAAGATTCCTTTTCATTCTGGTAACATTGCTTTCCAAAAAGTAGATTAGAGGATACTTCTCTCTATAGTTGTAGCCCATCTAATTAATGAAAAAGGAATGACAAGTTTGAATATCATTGTTTTATAACTCCTAATGAAGTAATGAATCTGAGTATTGAATTAATATCTGCTAATATGGCAAAAAAGAGGGACAACTAGATATCACAAGTCCCCTAGTGAAAAAACACAATGCCACTATGAAGTAGCCATCTCTCCTGATATCAACCCTCAATCTATTCAAGCCTCTAGATCTATCTACCAATCTATGAGAAATACTAAAGACAAAGCGACTGGTCTAAATATATCATAAAGATGCAATAAGAAAAATCCAAACTGGAGACAGTCATGAGAAACAACTTGATTTCTTCCCCAAGTAAGTTACAGGGGAAACAAAGAGGACTGGGAGCTAGAGATTCAAATAGATTTATGAGACCTATTAAAGAATCACAATGCATAGATCTTATTGGGATTCTGATATTTTAAAAACAGTTGAAACTATGAAATTCATGGGATGCCTGGGTGGCTCAGTGGTTGAGTGTCTGCCTTCAGCTAAGAGTGTGATCCTGGGGTCCTGGGATCAAGTCCCACATCGGGCTCCCTGCAAGAAGCCTGCTTCTCCCTCTGCCTATGTCTCTGCCTCTCTCTCTGTGTCTCTCATGAATAAATAAATAAAATCTTATTTAAAAAACTATGAAATTCATGATATAATTGAGAATATGAATAGTGGCTTAAAAGTAACTGATTGTATTTTTAAGTAAATAATACTATTGTGGTTAAGTTTATCAAAAAGGATGTCTGTGTGTGTGTGTGTATGTGTGTGTATGTATACTATATATAGTATATATTATACTATATTATGCTATATATAATATATAGTATATATATTATACTATACACACATGCACGTATATGTACATAGATCTATAACGAGTATGGATGAAAATTCAGGTGTCTGATATTTGCTTAAAACAAAGGAGGGTAAGAAGTAGATAGGGATGTGAAGACAAAATAAAGAAGAATATTGTGTTGAAGTATGGGAGGATGGGGTGGCGGGAATAAGAATACAGATAAGGAGACAATTCTGAAGCCTCTTATAACCAGATGAGAGGTGATGATGACTCAGACTAAAATAATGAAGCAAAGTAGAAGAATTTGAAACACATCGGGAACATGGCCTTGATGGTGAACTGAATGTCTTGAGTCAGGAAAAGGAAAGACCCAAAGGTGACTTCTCAGTTTCCAATATGAATGAGTACGTGTGGTATCACTCACTGAAATAAATGAAAACTTGAGAGGGGGTATCATGAAGGGCAGATTGGTGGGGAATAAACTCCTGTTGGCATTTTTTATATCGACTTTGAAATTTCTATGAGAAATTCATGAATGTATCATGTATCATGTTGATAATTGCCAAGGAGAGATCACCTAATTGAGATGAAATTTTATCACTGAAAAGATGATTTTTCAATCTAGAGGAATTAATCATCCTGGTCAGGTGGAGAATATAAAGGCAAACATTTATTGAAGCCTAACATGTCAGGCACTCAATAGATCTAGATGGAAAGACAAGTCAATGGTAATGCTGTGATAAAATATGGGCAAAGCAGTTTTGAGGGCAGGTGAGAGACAGCATCCCTTTCTGTTCTAGCTCCCATCCAGTCATGTGGGATGGACTGTGAATAAGAGACAACAAATGTAAACTGAATGATATATGAAATATAACGACAGTCTGAACTTTTCAACTTCTTCCAAAGGAAATCTTCATTTTTATTGATAGCATCATCTTTCAGCCTGTCTTCTCACAGACTGAATTTAAAGGGCTTTAGGTCCTGAGTAAAAAAATATCATGCCCAGCATTGTGGATGTCCTCAGTATCGGAGCAGACAGAGCCTGAAGCTGCTGGTCAGAGCAGCCATGAGCAAACGAGGCTCCAGTCTTCCTTGGTAGAGGGCACTAGACCAGCCAAGGAGGCTCAGGGCAGAAGCCCAGCCCAGAGGACACTCTTGCTGGCTCAAAGGCCTGATTATGCAACTTCTGGTGCCCTTCAAGTTTTCTCCCACTCTGAATGCACAGGCTGTGAATGAGTGCTAGTTGACAGGCACGGCTGATTCCAATCTCTGACTTGTCATGTCCTAATGTTTTATGATGTGTTGAGAAGACCTTTGGCAAAAAGCCTCTGTTTAAATGCCTTTTATTATTTTCTTGTTTGTGATGTATCAGGCCAGAGGATGTGTGTAACCTGATCAACCTAGTAAAAATTTTAATCTCTTCCATTTTTATGGCCTCCCAGGAAAAATTCCATTTACGGGGAAAGTAATGACTTTCAGAACAAGTTTTCAAACATTCTATCAGCATGTTACCAAAAATGGGGCCCAGCACAGCCAGGGGCTTCAACTCCTCTAAAATTTTCCTAATAGTTTTTGTTTGGAAAGTAGTGTGTTCAAGCATTTGGGAAGCAGAGGCTTGGGTGGAGGGGGCCCTGCAAGTGGGTGTGTCAGTATGTGAGAGGGATAGAGGAAAAGACTTGTGAATTAAGGGCATTCCAACATGCTGTCAGGATGCCATTTTCCAGGGATGTTAGCCCACTGAAACTAAAGGACTTGCTTGCTAACAGATTCTCAAAGAGCAATCACAGCTAGAGTCTCAATCTCCTTTGGTTCTCACAATAAACCTGTAAAGCAAGTATACCACCCATTACTCCCACTAAGATAAGGGAACTAAAGCTAGGGAAAGCTACATGATTTGCTCAGAGCCATACAGCTTAGTGGGTAGCAGCTTCAACTAGTTGCTTCTGACCTCTGTGTTTACTTTGGTTCATGCCCTGTGCATGGGCCAGACTACCTTCTGCATAGAGGTTTGCTCCCAGATATAAACATCTCCCACCTCTATTAAAGAGCCAGAGGGGCACCTGGTTGGCTCAGTGGTTGAGCATCTGCCTTTGGCTTAGGTCATGAGCACGGGGTCCTGGGATCAAGTCCTACATCAGGCTCCCCACAGAGAGCCTGCTTCTCCCTCTGCCTATGTCTCTGCCTCTCTCTGTGTGTCTCCCATGAATAAGTGAATGAATGAATGAATGAATGAATGAATGAATGAATGAATGAATAAATAAATAAATAAATAAATCTTTTTAAAAAAAGAGCCAGAAAGGAAATTTGAGAGCATATGCACAAGAGTTACAACATCCTTCTGCATATAGCATCTTCATTCTGGCGGTTCTTACCTGGTTTCCACTTCAATTCCATGGTAGTCAATGTACACCTGAGATCACTTCATCTAGAACTCTAGTCCTTCCAAGGAACACCCATCGGTAACTCCAGTCCTTTCTCACTAACTTAAAAAGAATCATAGTAGAATTCAGGTAAGAGTTACGTTAAAGGTGATAATAGAATCTGCTCTAATTTATTTTCATGTAAGTCATTCACAAACATTGCATTATTAGTAATAACATATTATCAGTACAAATTACTTGTGATATAGTTCCAAACTGTCAGCAGAAGTTGATATCAGGGTTGTTGCCCCATCATATTCTCTTTCGTTGCCCCATCATATTCTCTTTCGTACCTACTACTATGTCCTATCTACAGCCACCCAAGCTCATCTTCATCTACCAACCTCTCAGCATCTCATGGGGGTAAAGAGCATAGGATCTAGAGTCAGACATACTTGGTGGGTCTGTATCCTGGCTCAGACACTTTCTAACTGTGTGACCTTGGCAGGCTATTAAGTTTCTATAAGACACAGTTATCTCATATATAAAAGAGAGATGGTAAGATTATCTGTCTAATGTGCTACTGTGAAAACCAAGTGAATATGAAGATAGATAAATATAGATAGATACAGATGGATAGATAAGAATAGATAGATAGATATGGTGTATGCAAGTTCTCATAATGTCTGGCACACATTAACCACTGAACAAATCTTTTTTTTAAAGATTTTATTTATTTATTCATGAGAGACGCAGAGAGAGAGAGGCAGAGACATAGGCAGAGGGAGAAGCAGGCTCCATGCAGGGAGCCTGATGTGGGACTCGATCCCGGGACCCCAGGATCACACCCTTAGCCAAAAGCAGATGCTCAACCGCTGAGCCACTTGGGCGTCCCATCCACTGAACAAATCTTAACTATATTTTTATTAATTCATCCCATCTATCTAATCCACTTTCTCCACTCTCCTTTTCTGTCAGTTTTTCATGGGCCTGTATTTACTGTGGAGAGAAGCTTCTGTTCTGAACTATCTGATAAAGAAAACAATAAGGGATCCCTGGGTGGCGCAGCGGTTTAGCGCCTGCCTTTGGCCCAGAGCGCGATCCTGGAGACCCGGGATCGAATCCCACGTCGGGCTCCCGGTGCATGGAGCCTGCTTCTCCCTCTGCCTGTGTCTCTGCCTCTCTCTCTCTCTCTGTGTGACTATCATAAATAAATACAAAAAAAAAAGAAAACAATAAGATATTATAAACAGAATCAGAATGGGAGCCTAATTAAATGAAGCAACATTTGTAGAATCTCTCCTGCAACCTTATCAAGAGCTATATTAGTCATTGGGATGGAGGACCAGACCAGTCATCTGTCTCCATTTGGTGCATTGTTGAAGCCGAGATGCTGCACCAGCAGAAAGAAGCTGGCTCAGCTATGCTTCAAGGGGCACCTGGGTGGCTTAGTGGTTGAGCATCTGCCTATGGCTCAGGTTTTGATCCTGTCCTGGGATCAAGTTCTGCTTGGTGTTCCCCTCAGGGAGCCTGCCTCTCCCTCTGCCTATGGCGTCTCTCTCTGTGTCTCTCATGAATAAATAAATTTTTTTTTTTAAGTTTCAAGAACACTAATTGAGATCAGATAATTTGTCTGCCTTCAGATCATCCCAAGACAGAAAAGAGACCTATCCTCATGGAGGAGGCTATGCACAGATGTGCATCAGTGGAACAACAGCAAATGACTTATAAACTGTGAATCTCAACATTGTAAGTACAGGTGTGTCAACAGACATAAAGCAGTAACGGACAAGGCAAAAGCCCAGTGAAAAGTGAGATCATCTCAGGATGACACATTAATGAGTCATCAAAAGATTCATGAAGTTCTGCCAGAGTTAGCTAGAGTCCTTCCATTAGCTGTCAGATCCATTTTTAAAATCTTAATTTGACATTGATCTTCACTGCGCATTCAAAATCTATAATGGCTCCAGCTGTTTTACAAGGGATTCCCACCCAGTATTCTCCGTATCATGAAGATGTTCTAGCCAGCCACAGCTGTAGACCTCCAGGACAGCTCTCCTGCCCCTTCACTCTCTTCCTCGGTTGACTCTCCAGCCCAGCTGTACAGCCTTCACTCTAGACTTTTCCCACTCTCTTTAAGTCTCAAATAGAAACTCGCACCAGACTCTTCCACACCCTCACCTCCAAATGCATACATGACCTAACTGGGGGAGAGGAACTCTTTAAGGAAAAGAATACAAAACTGTGAATACAACATTTTACATTCATAAGAAACCACACAGAGCACAAATGTTTTATTTTTATTTTTTTAAGGATTTTATTTATTCACTCATGAGACACAGAGAGAGAGAGAAAGAGAGAGAGAGAGAGGCAGAGACACAGACAGAGGGAGAAGCAGGCTTCATGCAGGGAGCCCTACACAGGACTCGGTCTCGGGACTCCAGAATCACATCCTGGGCCGAAGGCAGGCACTTAACCGCTGAGCCACCCAGGGATCCCCCACAAATGTTTTAAAAGTGGAAAATACCACAATGTCATAATATACAGAAATATTATACAATGTTTTTAGTAATCAACTGCCTGACACACCTCTGTAATCTTTTTTCTTACAACTTTTTGCCTGCATACTCTTTGGTCATCTTTTCATATGATAATGTCTACAATACCATTTTCTATAGAGTGATAATTCAGTCTTTCCCTTAGCATGCAAGGTTGATCAGAATCTCTAGAGAGTTTTAATTGATATTTTCTAAAGTTTCCTTCAATTTCCTAATTCTGTTTCTGGTGAGGTCACAGACATTTTTAGGATCACTGTCAAATTAAGGAAAAACCTCTGTGATATATAGCCTATAAGATATGGAATAAATTCCTACAGATTAGCTTCTGACTCAATATTTTTCAAAGCTTGTTTCTCTTCCAGGAACCATCCACATACTTCTGATAACCACTGTAGAAAATGTTCATATTGGCCTAAGACCTTTGGCCCTGTACCTACATGTTATGATGCCAGATTAAATCAGTTTAGTGGTTGATAAAGTGAGTATTCCAGAAGCCATTCCTATATTGGGATTTCTAGAAATTGCTTAACTATACACAGAAGTAACTGAGAACAAAACAAATATATCCCACTGAACCCAAATTAAACATATTCCCAACTCAACTCCCCATTAGTCAGATCTGAAAAATGCCTTTGCCACTTCACTGCCAATCCAGATGCAGGCAAGGTGTGACAAAGAAAAAGCTGAAGTGGAAAAAGACAGCAATCCAAACCAACTGCAGTTTAAATATCATAGTTTTGCAGGCACATGGGTGGCTCAGTGGTTGAGCATCTGCCTTTGGCTCAGGTCGTGATCCTAGGGTCCTGGAATCAAGTCCCACATCTGGCTCCATATACAGAGCCTGCTTCTCCCTCTGCCTATGTCTCTGCCTCATTCTCTGTGGCTTTCATGAATAAATAAATAAAATATATTTTTTTAAAAAGTCATAGTTTTGCAAATTTTATAAAAGCATGTGAAAAGGGAGACGCCCATGAATAAGGGTTCCAGAACTTTAAGAATCATTAGGTTCATGGTAAATCCATCTCTGTCTCTTCCTCCTCCTCCAAGGTATTTGGAGTCATCCTATATAAACTTCTTCAATTTCTCTACCTCCTATTTCAAAATGTTTCCAGATCTTTAGTTATCTTTTGATCTTTCTCTTTTGCTTCTAAAGGAATAGCGTATTAACCCATTGAAGCCGAGATGCTGCACCAGCAGAAAGAAGCTGGCTCAGCTATGCTTCAAGGGGCACCTGGGTGGCTTAGTGGTTGAGCATCTGCCTGTGGCTCAGGTTTTGAGACTATTAACCCATTTGCAACACCAACTCTTCCATTTAATTCCTTCTCCACTGACCTTTTGCTCCAACAATTTCTTTTTTTTAAGATTTTATTTAATTATTTAATTATTTTTATTTTTTATTTTTTATTTGAGAAAGAGAGAGAGAGAGCACTAGCTAGGATAGGAGCAGAGGAAGAGGGAGAGAGAGCATTCCAGACCCTGCTTTGAGTACAGAACTGACTCAAGACTCAATCTCATGACTTTGAAATCATGACCTGAGTCAAAATCAAGAGTCAGGAGCTTAATTGACTGAGCCACCCAGGTACCCTTCAAGAATTTCTTTTTTATCTCACTTTTTTCTGCTCTGTTAGCTACTTTGACTAAGCCTGGAAATACACCAATGTCCCAACACACTTCAAAGTGTTTAGACTTCACTCATCATCCTACCCCCATATCTTCTCTTCCTTTGTGTTTTACATTTTTATTATGACTCCCATAATCATCCCAGACCCACAGGTTAGAAGACATTGACATCTCTTCCTCCCATATTAGCCCTTTTGCCAAGTTTGGTCAGGTCTACATCTATAGATGTAGTTATACATCTATAACTATAGATGTATATAAGATCTATATAAGATGTATATAAGATCTATAAGATGTATAGATGTATACATCTAGTTCCTATCAGACTCTCCATTTTTAGATGGCCTATGATATAATAGTAAATAAATCTGGTTCCTAATCTCTAGCCTTTCTGCTCTCTTACTCAGCCAAATACTGACAGAGTGGACAGTTGTTGTTGTGTGTGCCCAGCATCCATTTTCCTTCCTTATTGTCAATAAAAATGCTCCATTTTTTGTTGGGGAACCCCACCCCATTCTCATAGGCCCAAATCATGAACAATACGAGCATTCCATTTTCCTAGCCATAGCATCAATTCAAATATGGGCATAAATGACTTCAGGTAGACCAATGAGACCCTAGTCTGAATTCTGGGAGGTTCATTACTGGGAAGAAGGAACTGGTTGTGACAGCTTACTGGTTCCCTCACTAATAAATGGGTTTAATAAAATTTTGACATATGTTAATTTTACATTTGTTTTAGAGTCATGATTTTACCTTTTTAAAAATATCTTTCTGGAGGTCTTCCACCAAGATGCCCAATGAATTTACCTGACAGAGGCAAGTAAACTGTATTACCAGGAAACGTACCCATCAGGTGGCTTGAGCCTAAGCACATATTCTCTTTGCTCCTACAAATGAATGCTAAGCAACAATAAAACTTGAACTTTGTTAACTCTCCATTCCTCCAGTTAGCTTTTTTTCTTTCTACTAATTGCATGTATATGTGTGCATGTTACATTTGTGGCTGAGAAATTATTCTCTCTTGGTGTCAGCAAAAATTGGTAATTAATGAAATGTATAAATGAATGTATGATCTCCAAAATTGGCGATCTCCAAAATTGGGTTAATAAATTCTATTAACAAAGATCAATTTTTTTTCATTGAGTGAGAGAAGGCAGAAAATTTGATTGTTTTTTGTTCATTTGTTTTCATACTCACTGGGAAGGAAAACAGCTCTTTGCTATCTAGACCACAATGTTTTGGTGTTTCTCAATTTTTGACCCATGGCTGAAATTATAGGATTGGAGTTTTAAGCAAGTTATATGTCTATATGTCTGTAATTTGGAAAGGTTTTACCTTTCTCTGTGTAGGTACATATTTTTCTATCTCCCAAGGGTACTAATAAATTGGATAATGAACTCTGTCCTGATTAATTTTCACAAGGCATTAAATAAGGTCAAGAGACTTTGGCTGTTTGGGGAACCTAAAGAAGAAAGAGGGATTTACCCAAATTTATAGATATTCCAAGTAAATCTGGTGGAGTTTATTGGATTTAGTTTCCTAGCTTTAAGATCCCAAGCAAATCAACAAAATGAAAAGACAATGTATTGGATGGGAGAAAATATTTGCAAATAATACATCTGATAAGGGACTAGTACCCAAAATATATAAAGAACTCATATAACTCAAAAAGAAAGAGAGAAAGAGAGAAAGAAAGAAAGAAAGAAAGAAAGAAAGAAAGAAAGAAAGGAGGAGGAGGAGAGGAAGGAAGGAAAGAAAGAAAGAAAGAAAGAAAGAAAGAAAGAAAGAAAGAAAGAAAGAAAGAAAGAAAGAAAGAAAGAAAGATTTGATTAAAAAATGGACAGGGAATCTGAACACCCATTTTTACAAAGAAGACATACAGATAGCCAACAGATACATGAAAAGATGTTCAACATCACTTCACTCATCATCAAGGAAATGTAAATCAAAACTACAATGAGATATCACCTCACACCTGTCAGAAAGGCTAATATTAACAACACATGAAACAACAAGTGTTGGTGAGGATGTGGAGAAAAAGGAGCCCTCTTCCACTATTGGTGGGAATGCAAACTGGTGCTGCCACTGTGGAAGACAATATGGAGGTTTCTCAAAAGATGAAAAATATCACCACTAGGTATTTACCCAAAAATACAGAAACACTAATTTGAAGGGATATGTGCACCCCTATGTTAATAGCAGCATTATTTACAATAGCCAAATTATGGAAGTAGCCCAACTGTTCATCAATAGATGAACAGATAAATATCATATTATATATATAATGTAATATCATCCAGATATTAAAAAAGAATGAAATCTTGCCATTTGCAACAACATGGATAGGACTAGAGAGTATAATGGTAAGTGAAACAAGTCAGCCAGAGAAAGACAAATACCATATGATCTCAGAACTCATATGTGGAATTTAAGAAACAAAACAAACAAGCAAAGAAAAAAAGAAGCAGAGAGACAAATCAAGAAATAGACTCTTAACTCTAGAAAGCAAACTGATGATTACCAGTGAAGATGGGGAGGTGGGGTTGGGTGAAGTAGGTGATGGAGATTAACGAGTATACTTATCATGATGAAAAATAAAATAATAAAATAAAAATTTAAAATAGTGATTTAAAAAAAAAAAATAAAGAAAGAATAATAAAAGGAGAATAATAAGGGATGCCTGGGTGGCTCAGTAGCTAAGTGTCTGCCTTTGGCTCAGGGTGTGATCCCGTGGTGCTGGAATTTAGTCCCACATCGGGCTCTCCACAAGGGGCCTGCTTCTCCCTCTGCCTATGTCTCTGCCTCTCTGTCTGTGTCTCTCATGAATAAATAAATAAAATTTTTTTAAAAAGAGAAGAATAATAAGCTATGTGAAGTGAGTGTAATAGTTTAAGGAGTTATTTGGGGGCTCCCAGGTGGCTCAGTTGGTTAAGTGTCTGACTCTTGGTTTCAGTTCAGGTCATGATAATCTTGGGGTCATCGGATCAAGCCCCACATTGGATTCCACACTCAGTGAGAGTCTGCTTGAGATCCTCTCTCTCTCCCTCTATCCCTCCTCCCTATTTTCTCTTTCATAAATAAATAAATAAATAAATAAATAAATAAATAAATAAATAAAATCTTTTTAAAAAGCTGAAGGAGATTTTTTAACTTGAAACTTAAGTAAATAAAATAACTTTCCAAAAAATAAAACAAAACAAAAATCAAAATGTCCTCCTTGCCACTCTTCTGGAACTCCTAAGCCTCCTCATGCAACAAAATAACCAATCTCTGGCATAGCAGATGACCCTCAGGATCCTACTTCTATAATGGTCAATGTCCATTGTGATTGGTGGGTGCCCATGCCTTACTGGTTCTTAAATAACATTTTTACCATTCCTCACTTCTACTTCCTCTCACATTCTATCTATCCCCTTCTCTTTTCCAACACTAAATTTTAAAAGAGTTTATTTCTTCTAGAATTTTCTTTTATGCTATGTTAGACTGATTGAATTCATGGCACCAATTGTTCAACTCCCTCTGCAGCCATCCCCTTTGCCGTGGGACTTCACAGTCTCTTCTACATAATAGGTGGGGTCTATTTCTAATCCTCTTGAAACTGGGCATGGACATGTGACTTTCTTTAGCCAATAAAATATTAGCAGACTTGATGCAAGTAGAAGCATGAAAAAAATACATGTATGTTTCTGCACTCTCTCATTTCTATTTATTTGCCACAGGAACATAAGGAGGCTAGCCTGCCAGAGGAATATAACAGGCACATAAAGCATTCCAGGCAAAGCCACTATAGACCAGCAAACCTCCAATTAACCAGCTAACTGACCAGAGATACATGCAGGACTTATCCCAGATCAGCAGAATCATCCAATCAATGCATAGATTCATGTTATAAAATTATAAATGGGACAGCCCTGGTGGCACAGAGGTTTAGCGCCGCCTGCAGCCCAGGGCGTGATCCTGGAGACCCCGGATCGAGTCCCACATCCG
The DNA here is from genome assembly GCF_048418805.1 of Vulpes vulpes. NCBI lineage: Eukaryota > Metazoa > Chordata > Mammalia > Carnivora > Canidae > Vulpes > Vulpes vulpes. Next base: position 86,565,808 of record NC_132787.1, on the reverse strand, counting down.
GCTCCCTGCATGGTGCCTGCTTCTCCCTCTGCCTGTGTCTCTGCCTCTCTCTCTAGCTGTGTCTCTATGAATAAATAAATAAAATCTTTAAAAAAATAAAAATAAAATTATAAATGTTTCTTTAAATCTCTAAGTTGTATGGTAATATATTATCTGGGATAACATTAGATAACAGCAATAGTTACCTATTACATATGCTTTTAATGAGTACTTGACTTGTGTTAGATTTTCATATATCTTTGACCTCCGGTTATGAAAGATAAGAAAACATTATAGTACCTCCTATCTTTTCATTATCAGTTCTATTATTGTGCAAGTTTTCAGGCACTATTTCTTCAAATACATTTCCTGTCCCCTTTTCTCTCACCTCTCTCTTCTCCTAGGATACCTACAATGCAAATGTTATTATGCTTAATTATGTTGCTGAGTTCCTTTAGTTGATTTTCATTTATTATTATTTTTTCTCTCTCTTGCTCACTTGATTACTTTTCATTACTCTTTTCTCCAGGTCACTAATCCATTCTCTTTTAATCTACTATTTATTCCATCTAGTATATTTTTAATTTCAGGTATCAAGTTCTTCATGTCTGATTGGTTCTTTTTTATGTTTTCTATCCCTTTGTGGAGGGTTTCACAGAGAATCTCCAATCTTTTCTCAAGTTCAGAGACTATCTTTATGACCCATTATTTTAAATTCTCTAACAAACATATTGCTTATCTCCAATTCATTTAGCTCTTCTGCTGTGATTTTTGTCCTGTTCCTTTATTTGGGACATATTTTTTGTCGAACTGTCTGTTTCTATGTGTTAGGAAAGTCAGCTAAGTCTCCTGCTCTTGAAGATAGTGGATTATGGTGCCCGGCAGTGCAACATTCCCTGTTCACCAGAACCTGGTGCTTCAGGAACATTCCCTATGTGTGCTGCATGTGCCCTACTGTTGTAGCTGAGCACATTTGCCTTTGGTTCAGTCATCTGCAATGGCTCTCTTTGCCTTTTGTAGGCAGGGTTTGGTTCCTGTGATGTTAATGGGCTAGTATGGGGCTACCCTGGGCTTGAGTTGGGTCAAACCAGGTGTTTGTCAGAGCTGTAGCCACACTGAACTGCCGGGCACTCTCCCTATGTTGTTCCTGAGAGGCTTTCATTGGTGGGTAGGGTCTACAGTCAGACCAGACATCTTCCCCAGCCCATTCATGTATGTGGTTGTCATCCCTTCTTCCCAGGCCAGGAGTTAAGTTGAGGAAGAAAAAGTCATGCTTCCGGGCAGCATGGAGTCATGCTGATCACTGTCAGGGCTGCTAGCACAATGCCACACTGTGGCATTGCTTTCAGTGAACTACTGGATGGGGGTTGGATGGATGAGTCCACAAGAAAACACTGAGGTGGAACACATAAGGTATGACCTCTCTGCTGTGGTAGGGGACCTGTTGAAGCTTTGCGGAACTCCTGTCAAGGGCAGGTTGGATGTAGCAGGTTCACAAGAGAACATGGGTGGGACATGCAGTGTTAGCAAGCTAGATAGAGAGTGTTTACACTGGTTCCCACACATGTCCATGTATCTGTGGGGTTGGGGAAGAAAATGGCACTTCCAGCTCTTTTGTTCTTTAAGAAGTCTGCTAAAGATCCCTGCCCCACCAACACATGCTCTGAGATTAGTAAACAAAGCTCCCTCCCATATACCCTAGGCATTTTTCAAACCACTGCTTTTATGTTGTATCTCAGTGGGGCTGTTTGTTATGTTGTCCCTTGAAGGGTAGGGGACTCAGTTTCCTATTATCCTCCAGCTCTCTCAGAGCTGAATAGCTGATTTTTAAATTCCAGGTTTTACAAGCCCAGCTGACTGTAAAAATTCATTGAAGTGGGGTGCCTGGCTGGCTCAGTAAATGGTGCATGTGACTCTTGCTCTCAGGATTGCCAGTTCAAGCCCCACATTGGGTGTAGGGATTACTTAAAAATAAAATATTTTAAAAAATAATACTCATGAGGTTAAGCCCCTCTGGTTTTAAAGCCAAATATTATGGGGATTCACCTTCCCCACATAGGTGCCCAAAGCCTGGTGCCTGGTATGGGATCTGCTCCTCTTCCCTCTCCATGCTTGTAGTGGCCCTCCCTTTGGCAGACAGTGTCATGAGTCAGTTTAGTGCCTGACCACATCTTGATCCTTCCTACCATTTTAGATGTGGCCTCTTCTCTATAACTAGCTGCAGAAAATCTGTTCTACCATGTTTTGGGAGTTATTTACATTGATGTCAGTGTCAGCAAGGTGTATCTGTGAAAGAAGTCAGCTTAAGATCCTCCTACTTCATCATATTCCCTGGAAGTCTATTTCTGGCTATTTTTAAGATCTTCACTTTGTGGCTGAAGTTGTCAGTTTCATTAGAATATGTCTATGTCTAGATATAGACTTCATTTTACTTATTCTGCTTAGGACTAGTTATAATTCCTGAATCTATAAATCTAAACCTAAAATTAATTCTGGAAAATTCTTAACCATTCTCATTAATATAGCTTCTCTTTCATTTTCTTTATTTTCTTTTTCTGGAACTCCAATTAGATGCATGTCATATTTATTCATTCTTTTCATCTTAACTTCTCATTCATATTGCCAATCTCTTCTCTCTTTGCAGTTTTCTGAGTAATTCCTTTAGGTATTTCCTCCAGTTAAGTAATCTTCATGTTTTTATCAAATCTTTTTAACATTTACATTTTATGTTCTATTTAAATTGCATCTTCTTATTTAAAGAAGAAATATACTTTGATTCCTCTTCAAATACATCTGGTCATTTCTTGATAGTCTCCTTATGAATATTTTTAAATTCCCCTTTCATTTATTTAAAGGTATTAAACATTCTTCTTTTTTTATAGTCTACATTTAATGATTTCCATATATGTTGGTCTGACTTCACATTTTGTTGTTACTGCTGACCCTCATTCGCAATGACTGGTTTTCTTGTGTGTTCAGTAATTTGTTCATGTTCATTGGAACTTAATTGTAGACTTTTACACTCATGATTACAGTTTGTTAAAGCTAATAGATAGAGATTGAAATCAGCAAAGGTAATGTGGCTGACCTTAGTTACTTGGTCTTTAGCTCTTTCAGATGTCAACTGATACCACTTGGCCCAAGGCACACACCATAAATCACATTTTCAGTATAAGCTATCTAGTGTAACCTAAGGCCACAGGTAATAAAGACAGGCAGGATTTGTACAACTAGTCAGAAGATCAATAAGAAAATAGATGACTCAAACAACAGTATAAGCGAACTACACATAACAGACATTTATAGAACATCCCTCCCAATGATAGCAGAATACACACTCCCCCCAGGGCACATAAGATATCCTCTAGAGTAAAACATATGTATGTCACAAAACAAGCCTCAAAATTTTAAATTATCCAAAGTATGTTCTCTGACCACAATGGCATTAAATTAGAAATCAACAAACAAGGACATTTGGGAAACTGATATTATGGAAATTAAATAACAAACTCCAAAATAACCAAAAAACCAAACAGGATATCACAAGGGAAATTAGAAAATACCTTGAGATGAATGAAAAATGTAAAAAGACAATGTACCAACATTTATGAAATGCAGCTAAGGCAGTGCTCAGAGGGAAATGTATAGCTGAAAATACTACATTGAAAAAGATGACTTCAAATCAATAATTGAGTATATCTAAACCCACAACTCAGCCTTTTCAAACCTGTGGACCCATAGCAGACGCTTTGCTAGGACAGCAATCTCAAAAGCCTTGTGGGCCTCCTGTGTATGTTATAAGATTCACATCATTAGATAAGTAGGTCTCTACAGATCCCTCCTGGATAACCTCATCTCTACTAATTTCTGCTGGGATAGCTGATGGTTTACATGAATCACACTCACTGTCTTCAACAAAATGTTGCCCAGCCATACCCTTGGACTTTTCTACAGAGCATGTTTTCCCAATAATAAACTTCCTAATTTTAGCATCCTTTGCAATTTAGATAGGCCAAGAACATTTCAAATCATCAAACGCTGGTTCCACTTTATTTAGCAAATCCTTCTTCAGTTTATTTTATTTCTCTCACATTTTACTACAAGCAGCAAGGAGAAACAAGGAGAAACCTTCCTTTGCTAAAATCTCCTTAATTAAATGTCTACATTCATTCCTTAGAAGTTCTGACTTCAACCCAAGAGTAGAACACAATTCAGCCAAATTTTCTGCCACTTTATGATAAGGACTGCTTTTCTTCCAGTTTCCCGTAACATGTTCCTCATTTTCTTCTGAGATGTCACCAGAAGAACCTTAACATTCATATTTCTACTAACATTCTGTTCATGGTGATATATGTACTCTTAAGATGAAAGAAGCTTTCTCTACCATGATCTTTACTTCTGAACTCTCAATGGAATCACCTTTAACATTCACATCTCTGCAATCTATCATGCACCTCAAAATTCTTTCACCTTCTACTAATTACTCAATTCCAAAGCCAACCCCATAGTTTTAGGTATTTGTTATGGCAGTACCCCACTTCCCAGTGCCAAAATCTGTATTAGTTTCCAGGGGCTGCCAAAACAAATTACCACAAATGTGGTGGCTTAAAACAATAGAAGTGAATTCTCTAATAGATCTGGAGTCCAGAAGTCTGAGATCAAGGTTTCAGCAGCATTAGTACATTCTGAAATCTAAAGGACACTTTGTTCCAAGCTTCTCTTCAACTTTCTGGTGGCTCTGTCCTTCCTTGACATTCCTTGGCTTGCAGATGCATCACTCCAATCTCTACTCCCATCATCACATGACTGGCCCCATATTTCCCTAGGTCTTTTCCTTTCTGTTTCATAAGGACCCTCATCATCAGATTTAGGGCCCTTCCTAACCCAGGGTGATCTCATCTTGAGATCTATACCTTAGTTACATTTCCAAGGCACTGACTCCAAATAAGATCACATTCTGAGGTTCTGGGTGGATCTGTCTTTCGGGGGATACCATTCAACCTGCTGCACTGTACAACTCTGAATATACTAAAACTATTACATTGTATTCTTCAGGGATCCCTGGGTGGCTCAGCGGTTTAGCACCTGCCTTTGGGCCAGGGTGTGATCCTGGGGTCCTGGAATCGAGTCCCACATTGGGCTCCCTGCATGGAGCCTGCTTCTCTCTCTGCCTGTGTCTCTGCCTGCCTCTCTCTCTCTCTCTCTCTCTCTCATGAATAAATAAATAAAATATTTTTTTAAAAACTATTACACTGTATTCTTCAAATTGGTGAATATTATGGCATCAGAATTATATCTCAATAAAGAGGTTTAAAAGAAAGATATAATAAATGTTTTCATTTTTTTTGAAAAGTTAGCAAAATAACCATATAAAAACAGTAAAAATATTTGCTACTAAAACAAGGCACTGAACCCAGAAGTACTTATAGAGCATGTAAAAGGATAAAGGGTCCCACCTCTTCCTAAGAAGCCAGGATAATTATTACACCAATGCAGAATAAAGTACTGCACAAAAAGAAAACAATACTAACTTTACTCAAAACATAGATGCAAAGCAGAACACTATGTTATTATCTCAACATATTTTTTAAAAATCATTTAACAAAAGAGTACATTTGTTATACATTTAAAACCTTAAATTAATAAAGGATATTAATAAAGGAAATTAGGTAATACAGTAGAAACATTTATTTCAAAGTCTGATGGAGAGACAAAGACCAGCGCTTAGGTGGCGTAGTCAGTTAAGTGTCTACCTTAGGCTCAGGTCATGATCCTGGGGGTCCTGGGATCAAGCCCCATTTCAGGCTCCTTGCTCAGTGGGGAATCTGCTTCTCCTTCTGCCCCTCACTCCGCTCATGCTCTCTCTTATTAGCTCTCTCTCTAAATAAAGTAAAATCTTGAGAGAGAGAGAGAGATCTTATTGGTTACATTTTTTTCTAAAGAGCCCAGACTGATATACTTTTACTTTTAAGCTATTTGTGTCTTTATATTTTAGGTACATTACTTGAAGCAACATATAATTGAGTCTTGACTTTTATGCAATTTGGCAATATCTATATTTTAATTGTTTTTAAAGAATATTTACATTTAATGTTAAGATTGGTATGGTTGGGCTTAGGTTTATCAGTTGGCTATTTATTTTCTATTTCTCCCATTTGTTCTTTGTTCTATTTTCCCTCTTTTTCTATTTAGATAGAGAGAGGTCACCCAAAGAGAGAGAGACAGAAAGAAACAGAGAAAGACAGAGGCAAAGATATTTATTTTAGGGAACTGGCTCACATATATATATGGAGGATGGCAAGTCTAAAAACCATAGAGCAGACCAGCAGGCTGGAAATTCAAGTAAGAGTTGATGTTGCAGTCTTGGGTTGGAAAGTCATAGAATAGGCCATCAGGATAGAAACTCAGCATTTCTGTTTCAGTCTTGTGGTAGAATTCTTCTTCTCTAGGAAACTTCAGTTAATATCTTCAACTGATTAGCTGAGCACCCCCCCCCCCAAAAAAAAACAACTATGGAGAGTAATCTTTACTTAAAGTCAATTGAAAAAAAATGTCAATTGATTGGAGGGGTGCCTGGCTGGCTCAGTTGGAAGAGCATGTGACTCTTGATCTCAGGGTCATGAGTTCAGGCCCCATGCTGGGCACAGAGATAACTTAAAAACAAACAAACAAACAAACTTTAAAAATATTTTAAAGTCAACTGGTTATAAATGTCAATCATATCCACAACATACCTTCACAGCAACATCTAAACTAACGTTAAAAAAAAAAAAACTAACGTTTTGTTAAACAACCAGGCACCATAGCCTAGTCAAGTTGACACAAAAAATTAACCATTGCAGATGGAAACAGACTGACCACACTGATGGAAGTCAAAAGAAAGTTGGAATGTCTATGTTAATACTAAAAAAAAAAAAAGCAGATTTCAAAGTAAAGAATATTGTCATAGATAAAGAAGGACATTTGCTAATGATAAAGATGACAGTTTTTCAAGAGGGCAAAGCAATCTAAACATACTTAAGAACAGAGCTTTAAAAAATAATAAATAAAAATAAAAAGAGAAACTGAAATTTAATAATCTATAAAAATGGAAATTCCTGACTTTATTTTTTTTTTAAGATTTTATTTATTCATGAGATACAGAAAGAGAGAGGGGCAGAGACACAGGCAGAGGGAGAAACAGGCTCCATGCAGGGAGCCCGACATGGGACTCGATCCCGGGTCTCCAGGATTACGCCCAGGGCTGAAAGCGGCACTAAACTGCTGAGCCACCAGGGCTGCCCATATCATGATCAATTCCTGACTTTATAATCTATCAAGTGACTTAGTGAAAAGTCGGATAAATATGTAGATTATTAAGGCTTGTTTTGTATGACGTGGGAGTAGATGGCTTATTTTTAAATTTTTGCTTGGAATATGCATATGCTATAACTTCTGCCTAATTGTCCTGCTGTTATTTGCTTCCTACATGAGGCAAGAAGAGAACATAACTGGGATCCCTGGGTGGCGCAGCGGTTTGGCGCCTGCCTTTGGCCCAGGGCGCGATCCTGGAGACCCGGGATCGAATCCCACGTCGGGCTCCCGGTGCATGGAGCCTGCTTCTCCCTCTGCCTGTGTCTCTGCCTCTCTCTCTCTCTCTCTGTGACTATCATAAATAAATTAAAAAAAAAATTTAAAAAAAAAAAAGAAGAGAACATAACTTGTAAACATTAACATACTATCTGTATCTCTACTCAACTCAATTATATCAATAATCCTGGGAGCTCTTGCAAAGGTCCAGATGATATCTGACCAGTGGTACAACTCTGGTTGGCTCCTGAGGCTCTGAGCCTGGAAGGGATGACCCACATATCAGGTGTTGAGGAATCATTGGAGTTCTGTTGGAGGTGGTTCAGGGTGAAAAATTCTAGTGCATATGTTTAACACTACTATGCTTTACACTTCAAAAATTTTAAGATTCTAGATGTGTGCTATTTCTGAAATAAAAATAAAACAGTTTGTTTAACTCACAATAAATCTAAAAAAATAAAATAAAATAAAATATGTTAAGCAAAAACTGACAGAATTTCAAAGAGAAAGAGACAAATACACAATTATGGCCAGATAATTCAGTACCCATCTCTCAATGATTGAAAAAAAAAAAAGACAGAAAGAAAATCAGTAAAGCTATAGAAGATTTGAACAACACTGTCAACTAAATTGAACTGACTGACATTCATACAGCACCTACCCCAAGACAGCAAAATACACACTATACCTAATTATACACACATTTACCAAGAAAGACCATGTTTGGGGCCATGAAACTAGTCTCAGTATATTTTAAATAATAAGAAATTGTTTTGTGAGCACATGGAATCCGAACAGAAATCAGTAACAGAAAGTTATTTGGAAAATCCTCAAATATCTGAGAACTACGGCAGCCCGGGTGGCTCATGGTTCAGTGCCGCCTTCAGCCCAGGGCGTGATCCTGGAGACCCGGGATCGAGTCCCATGTCAGGCTCCCTGCATGGAGCCTGCTTCTCCCTCTGCCTGTGTCTCTGTCTGTCTGTCTGTCTCTCTCTCTCTCTCCTTCTCTCTCTTGAATAAATAAATAAATAATCTTTATAAGAAAATATTTTAAAACTAAAAACCACTTATAAATAACCCAAGAGTCAAAGCAAAAAATCAATTAAGTAAACAAAGTATTTTGAACTAAATGAAAGTTAAAGCTGAACATAAAGGAATTTGTGAGATACTGCTAACACGGTATTTTGGGGAAAATTTGTAGCATTAAATGTTTATTCTAGAAAAAAGAGGGTTCACAAGTCAATGACCTCAGCTTCCATGATAAGAAAAGAGAAAATAAGAGCAAATTAAACAATCAGAAGTAATTAAATAATTAAGATCAAAGCAGAAATCAAACCAATAAAAAATAGAACTAATAGATAAAATCAACCAAGCCAAAAGCTGGTTCTTTGGGAAGTTCAATAAATTTGACAAACCACTAGTTACACTAATAAGGAAAAAAGAGACAGCATACCAATTCCTAATTACCAAAAAGAAAGATATAACATTACCACAGACTCCATAAAATGAAAAGGATAAAAAATAACTGTTAGTTTCAGGTGTACAACTTAGTGATTTGACAAGTTTATATATTCTGCTGTGTTCCTTACAAGTGTAGCTACCATCTGTCCCCATATATCATTATTACAGTATCACTGACTATATTCCTTATGCTGTGCCTTTTATTCCTGTGACTTATTCATTCCATTTCTGGAAGCCTGTATCTCCCACTCTCCTTCACCCATTTGCCCTACCTCCCACTCTCATCTCTGGTAACTATCAGTTTATTCTCTGCATTTATAAGTCTGATTCTGCTTTTTTGTTTATTCATGTGTGGGGTTTTTGTAGATTCCTCATGTGAGTGAAGTCATATGGTATGTAAATTTAAAAATTTTGTCCATCAGAGACAGTATCAACAGAGTAAAAAGGTAATCCACAGAATGGGGGAAATATTTGTACACACACACACACATGCACGCACGCACACACACACACACACACACATACGAGTGATGTGGGGAGGAGGAAAGGGAGAGGTAGGAAGAACAATCCATTTATGGGCTCAATCTTATGACCCTGAAATCACAACCTGAGTCAAAATCAACAGTTGGACACTTAACCAACTGAGCCACCAAGGTGCCCAAGGGCACCTTGAATATTCTGATAATGTGCAAAATACATAGAAAACTCCTAAAATTCAACAACAAAAATAGAAACAACCCAGTTCAAAAATAAGCAAAGGACTCAAATAGACATTTCACCAAAGACTATAAGCAAACTGCCAATAAATAAATGAAAAGATAGTCAACAAGACTAATTATTAGGGACATGCAAATCAAACTACAATGAGATACTACTTCACTCCCAGTAGGATGGCTACTATCAAACAAAACAAAACAAAACAGAAAAGATCAAGTGTTGGCAAGGATATGGAAAGTCAGTAACCTTTTGCACTTGTTGGGAATGTAAAATGGTACTCTCACTATGAAACATAGTATGGAAGTTCCTCAAACAATTAAAAAATAAAATTACATGATCCAGCAATTCCATTTCTGGGCATATACCCAAAGGAATTGAAAACAGGGCCTCAGAGATATTTGCATATTCATGTTCATAGTAGCATTATTCACAATAGCTAAAATGTGGAAGCAACCCATGACAGATGGGTAAGTAAAATGTGATATATACATAAAATGGAATATTATTCACCCTTGAAAAGAAGGAAAGCTGGTATATGCTACAACATGGATGAACCTTGAGGACATTATTCTAAGTGAAATACGCCAGTCACAAAAAAGACAAATACTACACAATTCTACTTACATGAGGTACTTAGAGTAGTCAAAATCATAGAGACAGAAAGTAGAATGGTGGTTGTCAGGGGCTGGGAAGAGAAAGAATGAAGAGTAACTGTTTAGTGGGTATAGAGTTTCAGTGTCACAAGATGAAAATAATTATAGCTGGAGATGGATGGTTGGTGATGGTTGTACACCATTATGAATGTATTTAGCACCATGGAACTACACACTTAATATTTGGAACTTTCTGGACTTCTCGAATCTAAATGTCTTTCTTTTTCTTTCTCCAGGTTAGGGAAGTTTTCAGCCATTATTTTATTTTATATTATTTTATTTTTTTTATTTTTTATTTTTTATTTTATTTTATATTATTTTATTTTATTTTTATTTCTTTATTTATTTTATTTTATTTTTTATTTTTATTTATTTTTCAGCCATTATTTTATTTAGACCATTTCCCCCCTCCCTTTTTAAAAAAGATTTTATATATTTATTTGAGAGAGAGAGAAAACACATAAGCATGGGGGAGGGGCAGTAGGAGAGGAAGAAGCAGACCCCCCACTGAGTAGGGAACCCCACACAGCACTTGATTCCAGGACCCTGAGATCATGACCTGAGCCAAAGGCAGACTCTTAGCCGACTGAGCCACCCAGGAGCCCCTTAGTCATTTATCTCTGAATAAGCTTTCTGATCCTTTCTCCATCCCTTCTACGATACATAACATTGGTACCTATGATAGTGTTCCATAATCCCTTATGCCATCTTCATTCTTTCTCATCTTTCTTCCTTTTTATTCCTCTGACTGAATGAATTCCACTGTCCTATCTTTGAGCTTACTGGTTCATTTTTCCACTTAATCTAGTTTACTGCTGTACACTTCTAACGAATTTCTCAGGTTACTTATATTACATAGCTTCATGATTTCTGTTTGTACTTTTTTTTTAAGATTTTATTTATTTATTCATGTAAGACACACAGAGAGAGAGAAAGAGAGAGGCAGAGACACAGGCAGAGGGAGGAGCAGGCTCCGTGCAGGGAGCCCGACATGGGACTTGATCCCGGGTCTCCAGGATCACACCCTGGACTGAAGGCGGCACTAAACCACTAAGCCACCAGAGCTGCCCTCTGTACTTTTTAATATTTTCTGTCTCTTTGTTGAGATTCCCACTTTGTTGGTGCATTGTTCTCCTGGCCTCCCCATGAGTATTTTTAAGACCATTATTTTGAGCTCTCCATCAGGAGAACGATTTATCTCCACCCCATTAAGACATGTTTCTGGATATTTATCTTGTTCTTTTGTTTGAAACACATTCATCTGCTTCTTCATTTTCCTTGACTTTCTGTGTCGGTTTCTGCATATTATATAAAATGACCACCTCTCCCAGTCCTGATGAAGTGGTCTCATGTAGGAAATGATCCTTATCCTTGAACCCTGGTCCAGCTCTTGGTTGTTTCTAACCTTGGCTATTGTCCAAGCAGAATTTTTATTTTAAGTGGCTTATAGTAGTTGAGGGTGTGCCAAAACCTGTCTGTGTCCCAAAGGGTAAGATCACAGTCAGTGCCCAGACGTAGTTTGATTAGAAGCTGGAACTTCAGGCAGCAGCTAAGAAAGTATGTCGTTAGGCCCCTCCAGGGAGAAACGAAAATGAGCATTTTTGCCTGCTCCTTCTGTGCTGTACCTTGGTGTATAGCTACAGGGAGGGTGCTCCTGCACCTGCTCCTGCATCTTTGCTACAATCCTGTAAGACTCCTGAATGCAAGCTTCATTGACTATTAGAGTCAAGCAATCTGGGGACCTGACCCTTGGGTGACTGTTAAAAAAGCTGAAGCACCAGATGTGTGTATAAGCTCCTTTCAAGAAGATACTGGCAACTGGGTGTTATTTTTGGTGTGAGATGAAGGGAGAAGGCATGAGAGGTGTCTACCAGCTTCTCAGGTCTTAGGAAGATTACAAACATTCCCTGATACCTACTAAATTAGAACCATAAACCTCATGCAGCATCTTTTAAAGTATGTAAGTAAACTTCTTTCATGAAAAGATTGCATGGTAGGCAATTGTACCTGCTTTCTCTGCCCGGAGGCCTGAGGGACAGCCAGTTTAAAATTGCTTCTTTGCTCCCCTGTGGAACTCTTGAAAGGAAGCCCCTTTGTCCGTGTCAGGTAATCCAGGGACTGTCGCTCAGGGGACAACCACAAAAGCTGGGATGCAGGTGTGTGTATAAGCTCCTTCCAGGAAGACACTGATGATGGGGTGGGCTAGAGGGAGGAGGTGAGGGAGATGAGTTCTGGCTTCCCCAGTGCCTAGGGAGGATTACAGCCAGTCCCTAGTGCCTGCTAAATTAGAAACCTCGTCCTCTGGTGTCAGCTTTTAAATTATGCAGATAAACCTCTTTCAGGGGGAAGAGTGGGATATGAGCAATTGTGCCTGCTTTCTCTACACAGAGCCCTAAGGGGATAGTCACAGCCAGTGCTTGTGTGCTCATTAAGAATTGCTTGTTGGGGCACCTAAGTAGTTGGTTGGGCATCCGAATCAGTTTAGGCTCAGGTCATGATCTCAGGGTCATGAGATCGAGCCCCATGTCAGCTCTGTACTCAGCCGAGCCTGCTTGGATTTCCCTCTCCCTCTCCCTGTCCCTCTGCCTCTCCCCACCATGAGCACATGCTCTCTCTCTCAAGTAAATAAATCTTTTTTTTTAAATTGCTTCTTTATTTGCTGTAGTCTTAGGGTCTCGTGGACACAAGCCTTGTTGGCTTTCAGATATAGGTGTTTTAGGAGTCTGTTCCTCTAATGGGAGGAACCTCTAGTTGGGGTGATAGTGTGGGGTTCAGACCCCTTGCTCCACAGGGAGAAGGTAGGAGTTGGAGTTCCGTGCCAATTATACAGCACTGTGTTGAGGTGGAGTTTATACTGTATCAAGAGTGTGTCTCAGCCTTTCCTACTCATTTAGATGCAGGTATTTTCTCATTTGTTGGATGTGTAGGAGTCGTTCAGCTAGTTTCCAGATCTCTTTCACAGGTGTCTCCAAGTGTATCTGTACATTTGGGGTGTGTGTGGAAGAAGGGAGCTCAGGAGACTCCTATGTTGTAAAGGCCAACTCTTCAGAATCTGCTGACATATGCTTCTTGTGATCCATCCTCTCTCACCTCTATAGTCTCATCTACTTCCACTCTCTTTCACTATATCTCCAGTTGCACTGGCTTTGCCCACACAGAGCATTTGGAATGAAAGAGATACTGGGTCATGAAGGAAACTCTGAGAAAATTAACATGTAAGGATTATTGCCCTGGGAAGTAGGCCTGCCAGCCTCAGGTCTGTGAACCAATCTTGAAGCAGCCCTATGATCTGACTCCAGTCCTACTCAGCTCCTGTCCAGGGGCAGTCCTGTCAGCCTATGTACCCAGCAGGAGGTACAACCATCTGTGCCCACAGACAGGTCTGTAGACCTCAGTCACAGATGTGGTCCCTAAAGCAGCCCTGTGACTCAGTCCTAGACCCACTCAGCGGAGTCCAGGCCAGTCCTGTTGCCCACTCAGGGACACACCCAAAGACATCCCAAGGACCCAGAGGGAGCCACATGCTAGATTTCTAGTCATAATTAGAAAGGCATTCTCCACCCCAAATTTATAATTTCTTCATGTTTTATTTGCATTTATTTGGCTTTAATTTTAACATCTAAATCTTTGATTCACTTGTGATTTAGTATAGATCCAACTTTGTATTTTTCTAGAAGGTTCTTGTTGTCCCAACACTTTTTTTTTTATAAAGAATTTTATTTTATTTATGATAGTCACAGAGAGAGAGAGAGAGAGGCAGAGGGAGGAGAAGCAGGCTCCATGCACCAGGAGCCCGACGTGGGATTCGATCCCGGGTCTCCAGGATCGCGCCCTGGGCCAAAGGAAGGCGCCAAACCGCTGCGCCACCCAGGGATCCCCCCAACACTTTTCATAATGATTTTTCCCCCATTGATTTGAGATAATCGCCTTATCATCTACTAAATTCCTGTACATATATGAGTTAATTTCTGGGCATGCTATTCTGTTCTATTGGTACATCTGCCTCTTTCAAACGCCATTATCATACTTTTAAACTTGTTGCTTTATGCTTTAGTATCTGATAGGGATAGCCCTTCCCCATCACTCTTCCCTATCAGAATGTCCTGGCTGTTCTCATTTGTTTAATTTGTCATATGGACTTTAAAATAAAACTTGTCACTTTGGGGTGAGGGGTAGGATGGGGGGGAAGAAACACTGGCATTTTTATTGGGATCATGTAAAATGTATAATTTACCCTGAGGAAAACTGTCAATTTTATGAAAATATTTTCTAAGACCACGCAGAGTGTCTGCATTTGTTCAAATCTTCTGTATTTTTCAAAAGTCTTTAAATTTTCTTGTCTTTAAAATTTCATGTGTGTCTTGCTGAATTTGAAGGTATTTTATCTTTTTGATCGCTATTCCAAGTGAGGTCTTATCTTCTAACTGGTTGATATGTATTGACATTGATATAGATAGATTGCTACCGATTCCCTGTATTAATTTTGTACATAACTATCTTTGAATTCTCTTATTGCTTGACAAAGCTTTTCAATGGATTTTCTCACAATTTCAAAGTATACTATCATATCATCCCTATAAATGGTAGTTTTATCTCCTCCTTTATAATTTGTATGTCTCTATAATTTTTTTGCTTCCTACTTGTATTGACTAATACTTTCAGCACATTGTATAATACAGTGGTAGTGACAGACACTTGTTCCAAATTTTAGCAGAAAGCTAAAATGCATGATGCTGATATTTGAGCTTAGTTTATTATATCAAGAAAATTTCCACTATTCCTATAATATTCCAAATTCATGCTTTTGCATGAATAGGGGTAATTTCCCTAACACCTCTTGTTGAAAGACTATTATTTTCCCCCATCAAATTGTCTTGGTCTTTTATCAAAAGTCAACTAACCATAAAAGTTGCTTCTGGACTCTAACTAAATTCCATTCCAATAATCTTCATGATAGTGCCATACCGTCTTGATTGCTATAGTTTTGAAACTGCAAGTGAGTTCTACAGTTGTGTTGTTCTTCTCAAGATTGTTTTGGCTATTTTAGATTCCTTGCATTTCCACATGAATTTTAGGATCAGCTTGCCAATTTTTGGAATTTTGCTACAGTTTGCATTGAAAGTGTCATGATATTAGGTGGAATATTTGGAAGGTGATTAGGTCATGAAGGTGAATCCCTCATGATTTAGATTAGTGCCTCTGTAACAGAGGCCTGGGAGAGTCCCTTGCTCCTTCTGCCATGTGACAAGAAAGCAAAAACAAAAACAAAAACAAACAAACAAAAAAAACTATCTACCAGGGAGTGTGACACCTTCACAGACACAGACTGTCGGGTGGCAGCATGACCTTGGACTTAGCCTCCCTAACAATGAGAAATAAATTTGTTGTTTATAAGCCACCTAGTTTACAGTATTCTGTAATTATAGCCTGAATGGACTAAGACATTACCCCTAGCAAGAATCTCAAGTAGACTATTGAACAGAGTAGCAAAAATGACATCTTTGTCTTATCCTTGATCTTAGAGGGGAAAACACTCAAACCTTCACCATTAAGTATATTAGCTCTTAAGTTCCTACAGATGCTCTTAATAAGGTTAAGTAATTTCCCTTCTATTTGAAGTTTAAGTATTTTTATTCTGAGAGGAACCTGACTTTATCAAATACTTTTCTGCATCTATTGAAATGATCATGTAATTTTAAAACATGGCATATTACGTCAATTGATTTTTCAATGTTAAACTATTTTTGCATTCATGGGATAAATGACATTTGGTAAGTATAACTCTGATATGTTGATAGAATTTGCTAGTATTTTGTAAAGAGTGATTTTTTGCAGCTACATTCATAAGAGATTGGCCTATAGTTTTCTTTTTCTTTTCTTTTTTTAAGTAACTAGGTGACAGGCATTAAGGCCTATAGTTTTCTATTCTTCTGATGTCTTTGGTTTTGGTATCAGGGTAAAGTTGGCCTCAGATGATGGGTTGAGAAGTATTCCTTCCCGTTCTACTTTATGGAAGAGTTTATGAATTAAATTCTAGCTTGTCTGATATTAAGATCAGAATCCTCATTTTGCTTATATTTGAGTTGCCTGCTATATTTTTGCCCATTCTTTTATTTCTAACCATTTTGAAACATTTTATCTTAGAAGTATGTCTTCTAAGAATATAATTGGGTATTGTTTTGTGATCCCAAATAATCATGTTTTGCTAATGGTTAAGCAAAGGTTTAGAACCATTTTGAACAAGTTGCCTTTCAATTCAATTTGAGTATTCACATTGGGCATAAGATTCTCCATGTAATGTTGAATGAGGACAGGGGTGGGCTCTTCATTATTCACATGTGCCTTTCTGCCATTAACCTAAGTATATCACATAAGTACGAAGGTAAACCCAGTAAAAGCTGAAGCTGAGGGGATCCCTGGGTGGCGCAGCGATTTGGCGCCTGCCTTTGGCCCAGGGTGTGATCCTGGAGACCCGGGATCAAATCCCACGTCGGGCTCCCAGGGCATGGAGCCTGCTCCTCCCTCTGTCTATGTCTCTGCCCCTCTCTCTCTCTCTTTGACTATCATAAATAAATAAAAATTTTTTAAAAAGCTGAAGCTGAGGAAACTTGGGAGTTGAACAAGCTTTTGAGCTAAATAGGAACAAAACAGGGGAAAAAGAGGAGTAGGACTTTTATATTTGTGGTAATCTTCTTATGTGTCAGATGCTTCACCTCACTGATTCATTTAATGTTCCGAACAATTTTCCCAAGTAGTTATTTTCATCCTCTTTTTTCCAGATGAGAAAACTAAGGTTCAAATAGTTTTCTGACACTCAGAGTGGGACTGTCAACATCAGCATTATCTGAAACCTTGTTACATATGCAGAACCTCAGGCTTCAAACTAGACTTACAGAATAGAATCTACATTTTAACAAAAACCTCAGGTAATTTGTTAGGCACGTTAAATTTTAAGGATTACTAGTGGTTTTCCCAAAGCCAAAATTTATAAAAGCAGAACCTGACTCCAAAGCCTATGCTTCTTGCTTTGCAACAGAGTCAAGTCACTCGACAGTCAGTCACTGATTAAACCCAGCAATAGCTGGAAGAGTCCATGGAGTGTCAGATGTCAATTATGTTTTCTAGTGAAGAGTTAATTACCACCATAAAAGTTGACTCTGTATCTCAGAATAAGTTGGTGAATTTGAACATCTAGAACAACAAATACATTCTAAGGTAATAAAAGTATGTCATATTGAACACTGTTTGAAGTTTAAAAGCTACCTTAAGCCCCAAATCCTTTGTCATGCAAGATTTATACTGGTTGTGATGATATCCAAGCTTATTTCTGGGTGATGCTAACAGCTTTGCACACACTGCATATCCATACATGCTTCTACATCCATTCAGATTGGAAAAATAACTCTAGTGCACCAATCACATAACTGAAATGTGAATAACAAAGGAAAATCTTTCATGGAATGCTACAGTAACTCTTCTAGACCTGGGCCTAGGTCTTTAAATGTGAATGAAAGTTAACTAAATTCAATTCACAATAAATTCAAATTCTAAATGAAAGTTCAATTCTTACAAAATCCAAAACTGTCCTCCTTTTTCCTGTTTCTCCTTGCTGATTTTATTTTTCAATTTTAGAGGAAATATTGTTCATGTTTGTTTTTGTTTTGTTAGAAAAATAATGCTGATGCACTTTTGATCTAGCTCTGGTGCTCTGAGGTAGGCCAGCTTGTTCTGCTCTGAGGGCTTAAAAAAAAGCCTTTTAAAGAATAATGCTATAATATAGTTCAGGATCATAACTGTTCCCAATGAGACCTTCTAAAACTTGAGAAGACTGGATCAACCACCTCAGAGAACGTTGCATACTGTACTCTATTTGCTTCCTTTGGAGTTTTACAGCTGAGAACCACTTCAGAATAAGATATATAGATAATTAATGCAGACCCACTCATTTAGTTGTAAAAACTAGCCTCAATTTTTGGTTAATTCTCTCAGTAAAATATAGCTGTTTTTGGAGCACTAGTTTTATGAGGACACACTGTACTCGTGATGCTATGGGGTCCTTCGCATCCTTTCCCAGCTGGCATACTCTCTCTAATGACGTCCCAGGGATGAGAAAGAGATCACATCTCAGGGATTAACATGGTGAATAAATCCTTTAAACTAGTACTTGCCCCAGGCCAGGATGCCTTTCTCAGGGTGGCAGTATAGTGAGCGGGGTGGAAAAGCAGGTAAACAGGACTGAAAGACAAACTGCTTCACAGTCCTAAATAGAATATATCTTGGTTCCAATTATGCTATTTTGCACGAGCCCTAATATCTGAGCCCTAATATCTGTTTAAGCCTGAAATTCCTTATCTATAAAATGGGACCAGTCACACGTATTTTGCAGGATTGCTATGAGAATGAGTTAGTGAATTTAAAGCATGGGGCATGTAACAAATGGGAATTATTACTGGAAGCCAATTTAAATCCCTCCTGGGAAAGAGAACCTGAGGTTTAAGGACAAAACAAAAACTGAGAGCCAGAACAGAGTACTTCCTCTTTGGAATAAAATTTCTTTCTTTCAGTGCCAAAGCCATGGACCACGTATTGCCCTGAGAAAGTGTAGGAAATCTGGAAGGGTAGAGAAGCTTGCCTACTACAGAGAGGAAGGCTGCCTGAACCAAGGCTGTGCTCTTTCTGGGGCAGCTCAGATTTTGGGAATGCCAGCTCTGAGCAACCCATGCAGTTTGCCTTCTCACCTCCTACTCTCTCAGCCTCAATGACTCTGGTTTGACCAGAGCCCCGAGGCCACAGCCTGGTGGAAACATGGCCAAAAACATAAGGGAGCAGGAAAAAAAAGTCAGACATGTCCCTCTCCTAGCTAACCCCACCCAAACCTGTACCTCAAAAGGAGAGAACTTTCCTCATTCACACTCTAAAAGGGTACAGAAGCAGATATAGCAAAGGTGAGACTGGAATTGGTTTACACACTGCAGCAAACTATCTGCTGCACCCTTAGCTGTCAGCCTTGGTTAGTCCCTAAGAAAAAAGGGGACGGAACCAAACAGTCATTTTTGGATAATCGGGCCAGGCATTCTGTCATAGGTCCCTTCTCTCCTCACCACATCTCTATTGGTAAGGTAGGTATTATGGTCCCTCTGATGGAGGAGCAGAGGCTCAGAGAGATTGACAATCTGTCCAAAGTCATACAGCTCATCAGTCAGAACAGAGGTCTCTGACATCTAACAAGCCAGTCAGCACTGAATGCTATTATTCGGTATATAGAGTGTTTTTATTTTTGTGAGTTTGGGTTTCTATTTGTTTGGTCAGTTGACTAATTTTTCTTTGGTTCTTGTTTTCCCCTGAACCCTGTTAAGCCACAGGTATGAAATTCAACCCACTTCTTTCCTTCTTAAAGATTTTATGTATTCATGAGAGACACAGAGAGAGGACGAGAAACAGGCCGAGGGAGAAGCAAGCAGGCTCCATGCAGGGAGCCCGACGTGGGACTCGATCTCGGGACTCCAGGATCACGCCCTGGGCCAAAGGCAGGTGCTAAACCCCTGAGCCACCAGGTGTCCCAACCCACTTCTTTCTAAATCCTTTGAATGAGATATTCCCACTGAACTTAATGTTAAATCTTCCCTGGAAAATCTTTAGATTTCATAATCATTTATTATTGTTTGAAATCTAAAGAATATAAGCAAGCAGAAATTCCAACCCTGTTGGGTTCTTTTCCACAGTGCCTATTATGTCTCTGAAATAATGGACTAATTTCTCCCTGGTGTAGAATAATGAATCCAAGAACAGAGCAGTTTTTGGAAATTATTATCAGGCATTCTCAGGCAGAAACAGCACAAAAGGCTGAAAGGCATCTCAAAGGTGTGGAGCCAGGACATCCCTTTAAAGACCTCATAAATGTTTTTATATAATTTACTTTTTTTTTCTATCCTCGGTCTATGACATTAAAATGGTTCACTCACTTAATGCCAGGCAGCAGGGGATAAATTACTATACCTCTCTAAAGGCACTCAGCATTTCATGTGGTCTAACTTATGAAAACAGAAGATGCTAGTGCCAAGCAAATATTGTTTGCTTTGTTGAATTAGTAAAGGATTACATGTGAAATGACTCCCATCTGCTAAGAATATCGGTTTCCTCGAAGCTTAGCTTTGTGCTTTTGTTTTTTAAACAACACGCTACTCCATCAGAGACAACACAAAATTAACCAGCATAGTCCTTGTGGTTGGTTTGTTCTTTATCCCAGTGGAGATGTTCTTGAGCCCTAGAAAGACAAACCAACACTTACAGACAATACACAATGCTAAGCAAAAAGGAGGTAGCCCATTCATTCCCCTTGACTATTTTCCTGTGTGCCCACCATTCTTCGGATCACACTGGTTCTCTTATTCAATATCCCCTTCAAACATTCCTCAAGTGTTTCTCAAGTTTCTTCCCTCAATAACCTTTCCTTGTACCCATTCCTTCATACAATCAGCCTCTCCCATATCTTCCACTATCACTCCATATAAATAGTATTTAACCATCTCAGATCTTTATGGAGGACAGATGGAAGAGGAAGGGGAGAAGAGGGAAGAAGAGAGAGGGATGAAGGGACAATTTATTCCTACAATCTTTTCCTCCAGCTTCTCCTCGGAGTTCCAGATCCCATTTTCCAACCCTAAGCTGGACACGCCTACCTGAATGACCCACTCACACCTCAAACAAATGCATACCGGAACCACATTTTTAAAAAAAAGTTTTATTGAGATATGGTGGAGATAAAATAAGGTGCGCACATTTTACGTACACAACCTGAATACGTTTGACATGTGTATACCCATGAAACCATCACTGCGATCAAAACAGTAAATATGGATTATGCCCAAAGTTTCCTTAAGTCCCTTTGTAATCCTTTGCTTTCTCATTTTTCTGTGCTCCTCCACCTTGCACTCCCCCTCACCTTCCCAAATTGATCTGCTTTCTGTCACTATAGGCTTGTCAACATTTTCTAGAGACTTTTTAAAAAGATTTTATTTCAGAGACAGAGAGAGAGAAAAAAAGAGAAGAAAGAAAGAAAGGAGCAGGGGAGAGGGGCAGAGTGAGCAAGGAGCCCAACATGGAGCTCCATTCCAGGACCAGGGGATCATGACCTAAGCTAAAGGCAGCACTTACCTGGCTGAGCCACCCAGACACCCCTTTTTTTAGAGTTTTAAAGGAATGGAACAATATAGTATATAATCTTTTTAGACTGGCTGTTTTCACTTAGTATAAGTAGGGAGTCATCCTTGTTAACTGTATCCACAATTCATTCCTTTTTATCACTGAGTATAATGGCATTGTATAAATATACTTGTTGATGGAAATTTGGCTTGCTTATCATTTTGGGGCTGTAAATAAAACTGTTACAAACATTTCTGTACAAATCTTTATATGGACATGTATTTCCTTTTCTCTTAGGTAAATATATATCTTGAAGTGGAATGGCTGGATCATGTAATAGATGTATATTTATTTGTAAGTAACAGCCAAACTGTTTTTCCAAAATGTTCATTTTGCATTCTCACCAGCAGTATTTGAGAGTTCTAGTTCCTCCACATCCTCTCCAACATTTGGGGTGGTCAATCTTTTTAATTTTAGTCATTCTGATTGGTATGTAGTGGTATCTCATTGTAGTTTTATTTTTATTTATAAATTTATTTTTTATTGGTGTTCAATTTGCCAACATATAGAATAACACCCAGTGCTCATCCCATCAAGTGCCCCCCTCAGTGCCCATCACCCAGTCACCCCCACCCCCCGCCCACCTCCCCTTCCACCATCCCTAGTTTGTTGCCCAGAGTTAGGAGTCTCTCATGTTCTGTCTCCCTTTCTGATATTTCCCACTCAATTTCTCCTTTCCCTTTTATTCCCTTTCACTATTTTTTATATTCCCCAAATGAATGAGACCATATAATGTTTGTCCTTCTCCGATTGACTTCTTTCACTCAGCATAATACCCTCCAGTTCCACCCACGTGGAAGCAATGGTGGTCATTTGTTTCTAATGGCTGAGTAATTTTAAATTTGCATTTTCCCAATAACAATACTAGCCATGCTTCCATGTAATTATTTGCCATATATATATGTATATATATGTATATATATAATCTTTTTTTCTTTTTAAAGATTTGAGAGAGTGTGTGTGTGCACAAGCAGGGTAAGATGTAGGGTGAGAGGGAGAAGCAGACTCCCCACTGAGCAGGAAGCCCAACACCAGGCTCAATCCCAGGACCCTGAGATCATGACCTGAGCCCAAGGCAGACACTTAACCAACTGAGCCACCCAGGTACCCTTGGCATCTATATATCTTCTTTGGTGAAGTGTCTATTCAAATCTTTTGTCAATTTTTATTGAGTTTTCTTATTATTGAGCTTTGAGTGTTCTTCGTATATTCTGGAATCAAGTCCTCTATCAAACATTTGCTTTCCACAGATTTTCTCCCAGTCTATGGTTGTCTTGTCATTCTCTCCTAACACTGTCTTCTGAAGAACAGAAGTTTCAGATTTTGAAGAAGTCTAGTTTATCAATTTGTCCTTTTATTGATTGTGATTTTAAGAAATATTGCCTAATTCAAGGTCACAAATATTTCTACCATGTTTTTCCTAAAATTTTACAGTGTTAGGTCTCACAGTTAGGCATATGATCCCTTTTCAGTTAGTTTTTGTAAATGGTTGCATGGTATGGACCCAAGGTCTTTTTTTTTTTTTTAAATATAGATATCCAAGGATGCCTGGTTGGCTCAGTCAGTGGAGCATGTGACCCTTGATCTCAGGCTTGTGGGTTCAAATCTCATGTTGGATATAAAGATTACTTTAAATCTTAAAAAAATATATAGCAATACAATTATTCCCACACTACTTGTTGAAAAAAACTATCTTTTCTCCATTGCATTGCCTTTGCTCTGATGTAAAAAAAAAAAGAAAAAAGAAATTGATTGTCCATAATGTGTGAGTTCAGAATTCTCTATTCTGTTCCTTTGGTGTAACTATTTCCATCCCAATACAATGCCATTTTGGTTACTATAGCTTAACAACAATGTTTAAAATGAAGTAGTGTACTCCTCTAATTTTTTCCTTATTTTAAAGTTGTTTTAGCAATTTAAGTCCTTGGCATTCTCATATGAATGTTAGAATCAGCTTGCCAATTTCTACCCAAAACAGTCTGCTGAGATTTTGATTGGTATTATATTCAATCTATAGATCAGCTTGGGGATAAATGACATCTTAACAATGTTGAGTCTTCCAGGCCATATACAAAGTATACCTCTCCATTTACTAACATTTCTTTACTTCTGTCAGCAATATTTAGTAGTTTCCAGTGTACAAGTCTTTCACATCATTGGTCGGGTTTATCCGGACCAAAAATAGCTGATTTTTGATGCTATTTAATAGTACTTTGTTTCTATTTTAATCTCCAGTGGTTTGTTGCTTGGCCTGTGCAAATACAATGTTCTGTTACAAAGATTCAATGTATCTTAAATATCCAATGAATATTAGAATTATTTTAAAAATCTAGCATGGGATATATAAGTGTTTTATAAGCAATAACAAGATCTGATAATGAGTTAATTCTATTATATGAAAGATAACTGAGGGATCCCTGGGTGGCTCAGCGGTTTAGCGCCTGCCTTTGGCCCAAGGCGCAATCCTGGAGTCTCGGGATCGAGTCCCACGTCGGGCTCCGGCAGGGAGTCTGCTTCTCCCTCTGCCTGTGTTTCTGCCTCCCTGTGTGTGTGTGTGTGTGTGTGTGTCTATCATAAATAAATAAATCTTTAAAAATAAATAAATAAATACATGATAACTGAGATTTCTAAGATGACAGGTAGCCATGATCTTATTGTCCAAGAAGGTGGAAACAAGAGGATAAATGCACCTCATTGAGAAACTTCTGGACATGTTGGTTTGGCAATGACTCTTTTGAAATCAAGATAGAAAAGTCTAGCAAGTAGTTGCAAACCAGACTGTGTTTCTTTGGTTCTTTTGGGCTTCAAGGAAGGGAACTGTGTAATCTTAACCTTCACTGCCCGACTTCCCAGAGTTATAACATGCTAATGTAAACCACAGATCTTCAAGGAGAGTTGAGTGGTACAGTGCCCATCACTTCCCAAATTTATTTCATCATGGAACCCTTATTGGAGAAACTTACAAAGCTAGTGCTCAGAGGTACTCTTTGGAAAATATCATTCTAAATGACAGAGTTATCATTATCATGTATCAGCTGCTTGAAAGCCTCCAACTCTTGCACTTGCTCAACTCATCTTGTCATCAGAGGTTTGAATAAATTGGCTCAAATGTTCATTCCACATATATTGGAAAACCTGGTATCCTTTGTAACATGTCTGGGTGCCTGGTAGGGGCTACATTTCAACTGAGTTCCTGTTTCCACTAAATTCATGATACCTGTTCTGAATTTCACTTCCTTCTTTATATCAAGTTGATGGACCCTTCCTAATTCTTTCTTTCTGGAACACTACTGACTCAAGGCTGAGGGTGTTGTACAATAGAGAAGAAATGCAACCCAGTGTGACACAGCTAGCAAAAATTGAGAATTAAAGATTCCTGTTATTGGTAGTGAAAGGGGAGTTGGGTGGGGGGATGGGGTGACTGGGTGACAGGCACTGAGGAGGACACATCCCAGTGATGGGATGATCACTGGGTGCTATATGTTGGCAAATCGAACTTCAATTAAAAAAAAAACAACCCTGTTATTTAAAAAGTTCTTAACTATCCCTGCTTCCAGGAAAGTCTCACTTGTTGTCTCTTGTATTTAAGCTCTACCTTCTCATGTTCCTGGGCCCTTTTGTCTCATCTCCTCTCCTGGCTCAGGCTAAAAAAAAAAAAGACTATCTGTTTCACTTCCAACCCACCCAAGGCATGTCATGAGGATCAGTCTTTCCACAGCCATACAAGTTAGTCAGAGGCAGTTTGAGATAGTTCTCTCCCATCAGCAGAACTCCACCGCCAGTACTGATTCTTTAGGCCATTTTTCCTCCTGTCACAATCTGAAGGACACTACAGCAACATTGCTCTGATCTTATTCCATTCTGATGTCTCTCTAGGCATCCCTAATGTTGCCTGTATTCATTCAACTTGCCCTCAAAGGAATGATCTGATGAGGTTAGTTGGTCACTATCCTGTGTGGCGAATCCCTATAGCATGTCTTTTTCCTCAGGCACCTAATCCTCATTCAATTATCCTGGCCAAAGTCAAAACTCATAATATTGCAAACCATAAAAAAAAACTTCCAATTTTGGTCAGAAGTAGGAGGGAAGAAAGGGAAGAGGCAAATAGAATATTAAAGGCATAGAATAAGACTGTTTGCTGGCACTTTTAAGATAATTTGGTGCCCAATTACCTTAAGAGAAAGACAACTACAGAGAGGTCAAGTGACACCTTCCAGGTAACATGGAGATTGACAGAGAATTGACATGGACCTGGGCACCTGAGTGGCTCAATGGTTGAATGTCTGCCTTCAGCTCAGGTGGTGGTCCCAGGGTCCTGGGATTGAGTCTCACATCAGGCTTCTCACAGGGAGCCTGCTTCTCCCCCGCCTGTGTCTCTGCCTCTCTGTCTCTTCATGAATGAATAAATAAATAAAAATCTTAAAAAAAAATTGACTTGGAGTCTTCTCACTCCAAATACATTCACAATACCAGCTTCCACCTGATAAGCCAGTAACTTTAAAACTTTTTTGGCCACAACTCAGTAAGAAAGATATTTTAAATTAGCACACAGTAAGCAAACATACACACACATGATTAATGATAACTTTTACATAGCTCCTACTATATATATGCATATGTGTGTGTATGTGTGGAGATACAAATATATATTTATGTGTATATCTGTATGTGTGTGTGGATAGATGGATGGATAAACAGAGAGAAAAGGATTTATAAATCCTAAGCTCTTTACATACGTTAACTCACTTAATTCTGAAAATTATTCTGTGAGGTAGGTACATTTACTACCTTAATTTTACAGATGAATAAACTGAGGCACAAAAAAACTGGCCCAAAGACAAATAGTCAAGCCAGGATTTGAATACAGGCAGTATGACTCCAGAGTCCATGCCCTTCATCATTACACCTACTGTCTTTTATATATGTTACACATGTAGTAATATATTTATGATACACGTATGTATGTGTAATGCTTCATGAAACAATACTTAATCTTACTTCCTGTGATGCACTCTCATTTAAAATTTTTTTAATTGCCTGAAAATCACTAAATTGTTACAACACATATTTTTAAAACATTTGAAAGATATTGTTAAATTAACCAGGCTAGATTTCCTTCTTAGATCTTCCTTTTAGAAAAAAAGGAAATGAACTTCAAACACAAGTATAAATTGATCATTAAGTAAAAAAGCTCAAGTTTCTGCTTCATGGGAAAGCACTTTTACTATCTATCACTTAGGAGAGAAAAGAAGAGATAGATTATTCTTGCATGGTATTAGTGAGTAAATATGCCTCCAAGTCAGACATGGAGAAACAATTTCCTAAACCTTGAGCTCATCATAAAAGTACAGTTATCACATTAATGGTACACATCTGAAAAAAAAATAGTACACATCTGAACTATTTCTAAATCAACCAATCTTATCTGCAAAAGATTAATTAAATTCAACAAATATTTTTGACGTTAATAAAAATAGTGTAACACCATTTTAATTCTTACTATGTATCAGGATCTTTTTTTTTTTTTTTTATGATAGACACAGATGGAGAGAGAGAGGCAGAGACACAGGAGGAGGGAGAAGCAGGCTCCATGCCAGGAGCCCAACGTGGGACTCGATCCCAGGTCTCCAGGGTCACGACCTGGGCCAAAGGAAGGCGCCAAACCGCTGAGCCATCCAGGGATCCCCATCAGGATCATTTTAAGCACTTTATATGTGTATTCACTAACTAATTAAATCTCACTCTTCTATAAGATGGGTGCTATTTTTTAAAAGATTTTATTTATTTATTCATGAGAGACACAGATGTGAGAGGCAGAGACACAGGCTGAGGGAGAAGCAGGTTCTCTACCAGGAGCCTGATGTGGGATCACGCCCTGGGCGAAAGGCAGACACTCAACTGCTGAGCCACCCAGGCATCCCAGTGGGTGCTATTATTAAACCAGTTTATAGACAAGGACACTTAAGACTTGCCTGAGATCACAATTAGTAAATATAAAGCTGAGTTTCAGCTTAGCCTAAATCTTGAAGGTATGTTCTCTCAACCACTACTCTAAGCTATCTTCCACTCAACATTTTAAAGCCATTGTGCTGGGTACTACGTGGCAGTCTCCAAAGCAAAATAACTTATGATTTCCTATTAAATTTTTTAAATTTTTAAACGCATTACTCAAAACCTAAAAAAACTTAAGTAATCTCTACACCCAATGTGGGGCTCAAACTCACAATCGTGAGATCAAGACTCACAGATTCCATCAACTGAGCCAGCCATGATGCCCCTGATTTCCTATTAAAATTGATTAAGGAATGAGAGGTCTTCTAGAAGATGCTAAGATAGAACTAGCTCATGCTCAATACAAATCAAGTATTAATTCATCATTTAATAGGCAATATTTGTATACTGTAATGGCTTACATGTTATTATAGCATTGTATTATTATTAAAAATTCACATTTAAAACTCATACCAGTCTATAACCCGTGAGTATAGTATGAACTCATTGAGTAGATTTTATTGGAATTGATATCTTTTCATGTTATTATCTTTATCATAATTTGTATCTTCTGCCACCACTAACATTAGCAATAGAAGTTTTCCATGGAGGGAAACATAGACACCCTCTATGTTTACTGCAGCATTATTTACAATAGCCAAATTACAGAAGCAGCCAAGTGTCCATTGAGAGATGAATGGATAAAGAAAACATGTTGTATACCACACACACACACACACACACACACACACACACACACACACACACACTGGAATATTACTCAGCCATAAAAGGAATGAATTCTTGCCATTTGCAACAACATAAATGGATCTAGAGAGTACACTGCTAAGTGAAGTAAGTCGGTCAGAGGAAGACAAATACCATATGATTTCATTCAAATATGGAATTTAAGAAACAAAACAAATGAACATACTGAAAAAGATACAAAATACAGACTCTTAAATATAGAGAATGAACTGGTGGTTAACAGAAGGGAGGTGGAGGGATAGGGATGAGAGAAATAGGTGAAGAGAATTAAGAGGACACTTAGCATGATGAGCACTGAGTAATGTATAAAATTATTGAATGTAATATATAGAATTATACACCTGAAACTAATATAACATTGTACATTAATTATATTGGAATTAAAATTTTCTAAATAAAAAATAAAAAATAATAAAAGGGGTACCCAAGTACCAAGGGGTTGTTGAGCAACTGCCTTTGGTTCAGGTCATGATCCTGGCACCTGGGATCGAGTCTCGCATCGGGCTCCCTGTGGGGACCTGCTTCTCCCTCTGCCTATGTCTCTTCTGCTCTCTCTGTCTCTCATGAATAAATAAATAAAATCTTTTTTAAAAATAATTTTTAAAAGTTTCCCACAGCAGGTGTTTGTGTATATAAGAATATGTACATATATATTTCTCTGTTTATATATACATGCACTTCACAGTCTAAAAACCTCATGCAAATTCTTTCAAGTTCTTAATATGAACTCTATTTACCATTTCCTTTACTGTCAGAACCTGTCTCAATATTAAAGGTTAAGGACAGCTGAATGAGATCTTTCAAGGGGGAAATTTTGAACTACAAGAGAAATAGTGGGAGGTAGTTTTAGTTGCCTCTTTAGTTGAGCAGTAGAGGTCTAATTTTGTCCTTGACAAAAAAGATTTTCATAAATGCAACCAAATTTTAATAGCCTAAAAAGAGATCATGCAGATTAATATTATCTTTCTGATACTGTTCTTCCATTCGCTAGGTGCACTGAATCTACCCAGTAAGCATTAATAGAGCAACTACTACTACTGGTTATGCCAGTGAAGTAACATGGTTTATAAGCATTGGATCTGGAGTCAAGGGACCTGGGTTTGAATTCAATTCTGTCACTTACTGAATAATCAACTCAGTTAATCTTATAGCCTTTTTACTTATTTCCTCTCTTTCCCCATTCTTCTGTTGCTCACATTTCTATAGTCACATCATTTTTTTTTTATTACAGTTCTTGAAAACACAAAGAAGCATTTCTTTCTCCAGGTCTTTATATTTCCTATTTCCTCTGCCTGAAATGTTCTTCCTCTGGAATCCTTTGCTGAAGTGTCATCTCATCAGAGAGGTTTTTCCTGACCACTCTATATAAAGTACCATTCATGGATATCTCCTGTATTCCCTGTCTCTTTTATCCTATTCAACTTTTCTGTAAGGAAATAATGTAAACCTGTACTTGCTTTTTGTCTATCTCTCCCCACTAGTACAGAAGCTCCACAACAAAAAAAGGTCTTTCATTCACTCTGCATCTCCAGTGCCTGTCACATAGCATTAATAAGTACTTGTTTCTTGGTTTTCCCTTTTCGTTTGTTTCTTAAATTCCACTTAAGAGTGAGATTATACCGTATCTTTCTCTGACTGACTTGATTTGCTTAGCACAATACTCTCTAGGTCCATCCATGTCATTGTGAATGGCAAGATTTCATTGCTTTTATGGCTGAGTAATATTCCTCTGTGTGTGTGTGTATGTGTGTGTGTACAGCATGTTTTCTTTATCCACTCATCTCTCAATGGACACTTGGGCTGCTTCTGTAATTTGGCTATTGTAGAAAATGCAATAAACATAGGGGTGCACCTCTGAATTACTACTTTTGTATTTTTTGGGTAAATATCCAGTAGTGCAATGGCTGAACTGTAGGGTAGTTCTACTTTTAACTTTTTTTTTTAATTTTTTTTAAATTTATTTATAATAGTCACATAGAGAGAGAGAGAGAGAGAGAGAGAGGCAGAGACACAGGCAGAGGGAGAAGCAGGCTCCATGCACCGGGAGCCTGATGTGGGACTCGATCCCGGGTCTCCAGGATCGTGCCCCGGGCCAAAGGCAGGCGCCAAACCGCTGCACCACCCAGGGATCCCCTACTTTTAACTTTTTGAGGAACCTCCATACTGTTTTCCAAGTGGCTATACCAATTTTCCTTCTCACCAATGCTTCAAGAGGGTTCCCTTTTGTCCACATCCTCACTAACAATTGTGTTGCTGATTTTAGCCATTTTGACAAGTGTGAAGTGATATCTTATTGTAGTTTTGATTTGCATTTCCTTGATGATCAGTGATATTGAGCATCCTTTCATGTGTCTGTTGACTATCTATATGTCTTCCTTGGAAAAATGTCTATTCATGTCTTCTATCCATTTTTTAACTGGGCTACTTGTTTTTTGGGTGATAAGTTCTTTATAGATTTTGGGTACTCACCCTTGTCAGATAGGTCATTTGCAAATACCTTCTCCCATTTCATAAGTTGCCTTTCAGTTTTGTTATTTCCTTCACTGTGCAGGAGCTTTTTATTTTAATGAAGTCCCAAAGGTTTATTTTTCCTTTTGTTTCCCTTGCCTCAGGATATACCTGGAAAGAAGCTACTATGGCTGATGTCAAATAAGTTATTGCCCATATTCTCCTCTAGGGTTTTCATGGTTTCAGGTCTCACATGTAGGTCTTAACTATAGATAACAAACTGATGATTACCAGAAGGGTGGTGGGTCCAGGTATGGGTTAAATAGATGATGGGGATTTTTTTTTTTTTTTTTGATGATGATGGGGATTAAGGAATGCACTTGTGATGAGCACTGGGTGTTATATGGAAGTGTTGAATCACTATATTGTACACCTGCAACGAATATAACACTGTATATTAACCAACCAGAACTTAAATAAAAACATATATTTTTAGAATTAATATATTTGATGAATGACAATACATTTCCTATCTAGTTCACAAAGAAGTCGAGAGTCAAGCGATTATATGAAAGCACTTTGTAGAGTGCTACATAAATAAGGTGCTTTTCCTACAGTGAAGAGATTATTAAATGACATTTACATGGCTGTGGATTATTTTCAAAAAGCTAAAAAATCCTAATTCAAAAGA
This sequence comes from Vulpes vulpes, assembly GCF_048418805.1. NCBI lineage: Eukaryota > Metazoa > Chordata > Mammalia > Carnivora > Canidae > Vulpes > Vulpes vulpes. Next base: position 86,534,329 of record NC_132787.1, on the reverse strand, counting down.
CCAAGAAGAAACTAGCCATACTGCTCATATTTAAACCCTAATAAAGAAGCAATGATTAGGAAATGCAAAAGCCACTCACATCTGAGTATTTTGAGAATTTTTATTTCCCATATCAATAATTAGTTAGTTTTAACTAGCTAGTTTTTAGGTTTTTGGAAAGTTAAATGTTTTAAAATGATGTTTCCTATTCCAGAGCAACTACAAATCAAGGTAACACCTTAAGTCAGTTACAAATCAAAATATTGAGAACAAAGTTGTTTAATCATTGGTTTTGAAGAGCCAAAACTCATGCCAATCTAATTTCTTATATTACTGTATAATCTCCACCACTCCTACTCTTACTTTAAAAGATTCACAGAAGCAGTGAAAGTTCTGACAACATAATTTTCTATTTATGTTGAACTTTTAAACCTTACTTGCTAAGGTTTAAACTTTAAACAACTTTAAACTTTACATTGTGATTTATTTCAGCTACTTATTGATTCCAGTCTTGTGCCAAGTAATTGGATGATCTAAGGATATTTTTGCCTTTTCAAGAATAAGAACTGTTTTTCATTTCCTCTGGAGCTTTGAGATCACTGGCTAGGAAAGGAGAGAATTAACGATGAGACAGAAGTCCTTCCCATTTTCTCTGCTGCCAGAAACTTGTTATCTCATTATTGAAGGTTACAGATGGCCAAATGAAGTGCTTCCTTCCTTCTTTCCTGTCTAATAGACGACCCCATTTCAACTCCAGTCATCTCCAAACATATTACAATGAAAATGTCAAAAAGCAAAGTCAGAGAGAGAATTCTAAAAGTAGCAAGAGAAAAATAGATATTAAACTATATGAACCCCCCCCCATTAGGCTATCAGCAAGTTTCACACAGCAGAAATGGTACAGGGTAGGAGAGAGTGGAGTGATAATCAAAGTGCTGAAAGAAGAAAGCAGTCAACGAAGAATACTCTATCCTCTAAAATTATTTTTTTAAAGATTTATTTATTTATTTATGATAGACATAGAGAGAGAGAGAGAGAGAGAGAGGGGGGCAGAGTGTGTCACAGGCAGAGGGAGAAGCAAGCTCCATGCCGGGAGCCCGACGTGGGACTCGATCCCGGGACTCCAGGATCGCGCCTTGGGCCAAAGGCAGGCGTTAAACCGCTGCACCACCCAGGGATCCCCTCTAAAATTATTTTGCAAAAATGAAGGAGGGGGCACTTGAGTGGCTTAGTCCATTAAGCATCCAGCTCTTGATTTCAGCTCACATCATGATCTCAGGGTTGTGAGATAGAGCCCCGAATCGGGCTCCCCACTCAGTGGGGAGTCTGTTTGAGATTTTCTCTCTCTCTCCCTCTGTCCCTCCCCCAACTCATGTGCTCTTGCTCTCATAAATAAATAAATAATAAATAAATAAATAAATAAATAAATAAATAAATCTTAAAAAAATAAATGAAGGAGAAATAAAGATTTCCCAGACAACATTTAATTATAATACGCAGATTAAAAGAATACAGTATTAAAAATAACTACAGCTACCATAGCTTGTTCATAAATGTACAACACACTAAAAAAGTAAGTTGTGACTTCAAAAACATAAAGTAGAAGAGTAGAAAGGTAAAGTTTTAGTATAAGATTGAAGTTAAGTTGCCATCAGTTTAAAATGAACTGTTTTATCTACATTTTGTGTAAATCTCAAAGTAACCAAAAAGTGAAAACCTAACAGTACATTCACAAAAGATACAGACAAGGGAATTAAAGCACACCACCATGGAAAATCACTAATTCATAAAGATGGCAGCAAAAGAGGAAAAAGGGGAACAATGGAACTACAAATCAGCCAGAAAACAATTAATAAGATGGAATTAATAATTAATTACACATCAGTTATTACTATAAATGTAAATGGACTGAATTCTCCAATCAAAAGGCAAAAGTTGGCTGGCTGAATTTAAAAAAACACACAATATCCAACTCTATGCTGCCTACAAGAGACTCACATCAGCTTTAAGGACACATGTAGGTTCAAAGTCAAGGGATGGAAAAAGATAGTCCATATATGTGGAGACCAAAAGATAGAAGAGATTGCTGTATTTATATCAGACAAAATAGACTTGAAGCAAAAAATGGTAACAAGAGATAAACAGGTCATTTTATAATGATAAAGGAGTCAACTCATCAAGTAGATGTAACAATTGTAAATATATGCACCCAATGTCAGAACACTTAAATATATTGAGCAAATACAGATGTGAAGGGAGAAAAAGAAACAATAAGAGACTTCAATACTCCACTTTCAGCAATATACAGATCATCCAGATTGAAATGGACATGAACCATACTTTTGAAATGAACACATATGTATATCATTCCATCCAACAGCAACAGAATACATATTCTTCTTCAGTACACACGGACTATTCTCCAGAATAAATTATATGATAGTCCACAAAACAAATCTTAGCAAATTCAAGATTTAAATTATATCAAGCATCTTTTCCAACCACAGTGGTATGAAACTAGAAATCAACAAGAGAAAAGCTAGAAGATTTAGAAACATACAGGAACTGAACAACACATTCCTGAACAACCTATAGGTCAAAGAATCAAAAAGTAAGTCAAAATATCTTGAAACAAAAATAGAAAGACAAAAAACTATGGCATGTTGCAAAAGCCATTCTTAGAGGGAAGTTTATAGTGATAAATGCCTATATTAAGAAAAAGAAAGATCTCAAATAAACAAGCAAACTTCATGCTTCAAGAGAATAGAAATAAAAACAAGCCCAAAGTTGGAAGGAAGTAAATAACAAAGAAATAAATAAAATAAAGACGAGAAAAGAACAACTAAAAACTGTTTTTTGAAAATAAAAAACAAAATTGACAACTGAGACCACAGAAATTCACAGGATCATGAAGGATTACTATGAACGATTATCTGCCCACAAATGGGACAAACTTAGAAGAAATGGATACACTCCTAGAAACATACAACCTACCAAGACTGAATCACAAAGGAATAGAAAATCCAAACAGACCAAGATGAGCAAGGAGGATGAATCAGTATCAAAAACCTCCCACCAGAAAAAGCCCAAGACCAGATTGATTTCACTGGTGAATTCTATCAAACATTTAAAGAAGAATTAATGCCAACTCTTCCCCAAACACTTCGAAAAAACTGAAGCAGAGGGAGCACTCCCAAATTTATTTTACGATGCCAGCATTACTCTTACGTTAAAACCAGTTTTCTGTTCTTATAGAGTTCTCTTACAGACAACAGAAAACTACAGGGCAATAAGCCTAATTAACAAATGCAAAAATCCTCAACAAAATATTAGGAAACTAAATTCCAGTGCACTTTAAAAGGATCATACACTATAATCAAGCTTTTGTATTGCCAAAGAAACAATCCATAAAATGAAAAAGCACCCTACAGAATGAAAGATCTGCAAATCATATCATCAGATAACTCAGTAACAAAAAACAATCCAATTAAAAACTGGGCAGAGGAACTGAATAGACATTCTCCAAAGAAAATATACAAATGGCCAAAAGATACATGAAAAAAATGCTCAAAGTCACTAGTCATCAGGGAAATGCACATCAAAACCACAATGAGCTATCACCTCACATCTGTTAGAATGGAGAGCATCAAAAAGACAAGAATAACAAGTGCTGGCAAGGACGTGGAGAAAAGAGAACCTTAGTGCACTGTTGGTGAGAATGTTAACTGGTGCAATCAGTATGAAGATTCTCAAGAAATTAAAAAACAGAACTGCCATATGACCCAGCAATCTCATTTCCGGGTATATATCAAAAGGAAATAAAAACAGGATATTGAAAAGATATCTGTACTCCCATGTTGACTGCAGCATTATTCAAAATAGCCAATATATAGAAACAACCTAAGTGCCCATCCACGGATGAATGGATTTTTAAAAATGTGATTACACACACACACACACACACACACACACACACACACAAAGACACACATGAATATTATTCAGCACAAAACAGAAGGAAATCTGCCATTTGCAACAACATGGATGGACCTTGAGTGCATTAAGCTAAAAAAATTACACAGAGAAAGGCACATACTGTTTGGTATCACTTATATGTGAAACATAAATGAAGCCAAACCTGTAGAAACAAACAAACAAACAAACAAAACAAACAAAAAACCTGTAGAAACAGAGTAGATTGGTAGTTTACAGTGGCTGTGGGGTAGGGGGCTTGGGGATATATTGGTCAAAGGATACAAATTTGCAGTTAGAAGATGAGTATGTTCTGGAGAGCTAATGCAGAGCACAGTGATTACAGTCAACAAAATTATTATATACTTCAAAGTTGCTAAAGGAGATCTCAAATGTTCTCACTAACACCAATCAGATACTTGACAAAAAAAAGAGAAATTATAATTATGTGACATGCTGGAGGTGTTAGCTAACACTATGGTAGTAATCAATCATATTGCAATATATGAATGTATCAAATCATCAAATCATCACATTGTACACCTTAAACAATGTGGTATGTCAATTATATCTCATTAAAAATAAAGAATTCTAGGTCAAGCCCTTGACCATGATTCAATCACAGTTCTTTCTTGATAATGACTCCAAGACTTAAAGCCTAGAGATGAGAAAAACGCTAGGATCACAGACAAGAGAATGTACTTAACCCTGATATGCGGAGTTTACAGAGATAGCAGGAGTCCAATGAGATAGATAGCTTTTATTTTCAACACCTTGCCAGTTTGAAAAATAATTGATACAGGGTGGTCTAGACCAAAACATTGCTATGTCCTTCTTTTGCAATTTTAGGATTCTGAATTTCCAGATCTGCTTAAGTACCTCTCTATTCCAAGCCAGTTCAACCTGGGCACCCTCTAAATAAAATCACAATAGGCATTCTGTGTACACGACTACTTGTGGCACAATGCTGACACCTAGTGTATTGACTGATTTCCTTTCGTTCTATTTTCCTTCTGTCCCTCCTTCCCTCCTTCCTTCTTTTCCTCCATCCAAGAATGGATGTTAGGATATAGTTTAATAATAGCAAGCATTTATTGAGAACTTACTACACATTAAGCATTGTGCTAAGCACTTTAAACATATTTCCCTTCACCAACTATGAACAATTCTCACCATTCCTATTTCACTCCAAAAGGGGAAAGAGGCCTGACATGTTGAATCAAATTTTATTATTGCCTAAGTTAGGATTCAAATGCAGATCTGTCAGACTCCAGAGCTGGAACACTCAATCAGTTTTTAAAGGAATCAAGTAGGATTGTTTCATTGGATGGTTAAGTTAGTTTCTATGTATCACTTGTAGCACATGTTTATGCAGACTTTATACTATTCATAAAAGTTACAGTAGAAAATATGACAAATTGAGGTCTGCAACTTTGAGCCAGGCCTCCTCTTCATTTAATGTTGAAATCTTTCTATGTCAGGATGTAAGCTCTCTCATTCTCCCTCTGAGAGCATGGAAGATTCTCACAGAGCCTTCTGGGCAGGTTCTAGTTACCTCTGGGTGTTTCAAGGACAATTTTTCTCCTGTGAGCAGTATACATTAGAGTGTGGTTTTTTGCAAGGTGAGCCTACCTTTCCTCAAACTATCTTGTTTCTTCTTCTAGGCTAAGCACTCTAAGAAACCAGAAAGAGTATGTGTCTTTCTCATTTTTTGAAGGTAAAACACTTGGCACATAATGACTACTCGATAATGTGCTAAATCCATTCACAAAAGGTTTAGAACCTGTTACTTCATTTTTAAAGTTATTTTGTTCACATCTTTTATTTAGAATGTGCAGGTATTTGAGCTCAACTGCCGAGTGCCTGGTGCTAAGACTATGGTTGTGAATACAATGCCCAAGTGAACTGTTCAGCCTCTTGCTGAGGAAACATGGTTCCCCAGGCCCTGACAGGGTCTCAACTGCTGCTCTTCCACTGACTCCATCCAAGCAGAGGAAGTTTTCTTTCCCTTTCTCTTTTCCTTCTTTCACAGTTCCATTGTCCCAAATCTGATATGAAGATGCATCAACTGTTTTAATCCAGCAGGACTAAAATTGTTAAAGAGGTAAGTAATGAGCTCAGAGTCATGCTTTTCAATTAGTTTGATCAAACATAATTTGGCTGCTTCCAGGGGCTTCCCTTTGAACTTTCTTGGATCACAGCCTGTAATTTAGCCTTCCCTATTAAAACTCTTAATTAAACCTGCATAGGACCTGTCCAAATACTTTTAGGCTAGTCTACTGGACCAGTTTCTACTCCTCACTTTCAGTGTCTTATAAATAACAAATTCTCAATGAGAGCTCAATATTAGAGGATATGAGAACTAACACCAATCAGATACTCGGCATCTGCAAGTTGGCTGCTTAACACAGCATGTTATCTCATTTCACAACACTGAAAGAAAACTTATTTCCACTTTACAAATTATGAAACAGAATCAGAGAAATTAAGTAATACACCCAAGGTCAGGCTTCAGATTAATATTTGACTCTAAAACTGACACTTGTTACAACTATGAATCCCAAGTCCAAAACTGAGCTATCTTTCACACCTTCTGAATGTGATAAGCAAGTGTCTTTCCTAAGTGTCAGACCTGGACTTTAGTCTGAAACTGTTCTCTAAAACATCCACATGAAACTGATAGTGTTACCCTTTTCAGCTCTACTCAGAAATATCCTCTGTTCTGGATGCAGTGTCCTGCAACCCCTTTTCTGAAAAACTATGTAATAAATCAATTAAAATTTATGTGACTAATCACTGTTGTTTTCTGCATCCTTTGACAGAAAATCAGATTCAATTATATTGCTGACATACATTCTGTTTCAAGGAAGTAAAATCTTTTGTGTGAAAACTGCTGATATTAAAGATATCTAGTATATTTTTAAGAAGATTTTTAAAATTTACTTATTCATGAGACACACTGAGAGAGAGGCAGAGACATAGGCAGAGGGAGAAGCTGACTCCCTACAGGGAACCTGATGCAGGACTCGATCCCAGGACCCCAGGTTCACAACCTGAGCTTAAGGCAGATGCTCAACCACTGAGCCATCAGGGGTCCCAAAGTTACCTAATATCTGATACAGTAACAATTTCATCGTCCCCCCCCCCAAAAAAAACTGTATACATTTATTTTTGTTAGCACTTCAATGTATAAATTCATTGGAAAGATTTCTAAGAGTTGAGATTCCTGAGCCATCTTCAGAATTCTAATTCAATGGCTCTGGTATGGAGTCTAGGAACATACAGTTTTAATAAACACCCAAGCTGGGCAGCCCAGGTGGCTCAGCGGTTTAGCACCACCTTCAGCCCAGGGCCTGATCCTGGGGACCTGGGATCGAGTCCCATGTTGGGTTCCCTGCATGGAGCCTGCTTCTCCCTCTGCCTGTGTCTCTGCCTCTGTGTCTCTTGTGAATAAATAAATAAAATCTTAAAAAAAAAAAAAAACCACTCAAGGTAATTTGGATGCAAGAGGTCCTTGAACCACATTTTTAAAATCTCAATTTGAGTTAAATTCAAGTGTATGTTTGAAAAATATTCCACCCTAATGAGTGGTCTTCTGCAATTATAATATGCCTTGTAGTTTCTCCAGGTTTATTCTTTGTTCATTTTATTTATTGGATCTGTGCATTTCTAGTTCTTATGAAATTTGGAAAACACAAATTTCCAATATTACCTCTTCAAATACCTTTTGTCTTTTCCCTTCCCTTCCCACTTTTTTGGGGGACTCCAGTGCTCCAGTGACAGTTTTGTTAAATTAAACTTCTTATTATTGTCCCACAGATTACTAATGCTATTTACTCCCTTTCCCGACTCTTCTGTTTTTCATTCCGGAAAGTCCCATCTTTAGGTTAATTTACTGCCTAATCTTGTGTTAATCCCAGTTAATGTATTTTACATTTCAAATACTTTTTCATTTCTAAAAGTTCTAGTTTGGTCTTTTTTTATTTTTATTTTTTATTTTTTATTTTTTTATTTATTTATGATAGTCACACACAGAGAGAGAGAGAGAGAGGCAGAGACATAGGCAGAGGGAGAAGCAGGCTCCATGCACCGGGAGCCCGACGTGGGATTCGATCCCGGGTCTCCAGGATCGCGCCCTGGGCCAAAAGCAGGCGCTAAACCACTGTGCCACCCAGGGATCCCCGGTCTTTTTTTATATCTCCCACTTCACTCATAGTATTGATTTCTTATGTCTTCTTGACCACACAGGACACTGAGTTTCAATGTCCTTGTCTACTACTTCTATCACCTCTGGCATTTCTGGGTCTCTTATTGATTCCACCCCACACCCTAAGTCATGAGTCATATTTTTCTGCCTTTTTGTGTACCTTTTTTTTTTTTTTTTTTTACTTTACTAGATGCTGGGCATTCTGAATTTTGCATGCTGAATACTAGATCTTTGCTAAATTCCTTTAAATGTGGTTGGATTTTATTCTAGCAATGGTAGTTTGGGGTCAGCTGGATTCTCTGAGTCTTGCTCTTAATCTTTTTATTAAAGACGGGTACAGAGCAGAACCCTAGTCTAGGACTAACTTAATGCTTTCTGAGAATTCCTCTCATATATTGTAATGTCTTTCCTCTCTTACTGATGGAAGTACATTACTCCTAGTCATGTCAGCTCTGGAAACCATTATGCCTACACTTTTGCATTCTTTCTTTCCCTGGCCTCAGATCATTTCTTCTCAAACATTCACAAATTAGTACTCACCCAAGATTGAATGGGATCCCTCTGCAGGTCTCTAGACCCCTTCCTCTGTAAAGCAAACCTGCTCTCTGGTACTTGGCTCAACAAATTCAAGTCATCTTGGCTTTTCCAAACCCTAACCTAGTTTCCTTGGAACTGTTTGGGTTCCTTGCACTATGAGTAGATGTGGAAACTGCCTCTAGGCAGTTATTTGGTACAATCATATGGTTGAACTTATTTCCCTTCACTCATAAACCCCAGTCTTGCATTGTTGTCCAATGTCTGAAACTGTTACATATTTTTTTCTCTATTAAAATATTTATTTATTTTTGGTATTTTTTATTGGAGTTCCATTTGCAAACATATACTGAACACCCAGTGCTCATCCCATCAAGTGCCCTCCTCAGTGCCCGTCACCCAGTCACCCCATCCCTCCGCACACCTCCCCTTCCACTACCCCTTGTTCGTTTCCCAGAGTTAGAGGAGTCTCTCACGTTCTGTCTCCCTCTCTGATATCTCCCACTCATTTTCTCTCCTTTCCCCTCTAATCCCTTTCACTGTTTTTTATATTCTATTCCCCGAATGAATGAAATCATGTTTGTCTTCTCTGATTGACTTACTTCACTCGGCATAATACCCTCCAGTTCCATCCACGTAGAAGCAAATGGTGGGTATTCCTCGTGAAACTGTTATATTTTATCCAGTTTTCTAGATGTGGTAAACAGGGACTTATAGAAGACATACTTATAACACTTAGCTGTCATTCAAGTCACTTTTGTACTCAGATACCACATAGGAAGAAAGAATAAAAGGAAAAAAGCTCTGAATCAAGAAAGTAAGCTTTCTTGGGCTGACTGAGAAAGTTTGGAATTGACTATAATATTTTTGTCATAAACTAACATCGGAAACCCTAGATAAAAAATGAGTTGTAAAAATGATTAATTTCTGTATGATTTGTGACATGGTATCCTCCTCATGTACTCAATAAAATATTATGCAGCCACGAACATACTTTGGAACATTTTCCCATTATGTTAAATGAAAAAAAGGAAATAGATTGTATATATGGCAGGATTCTACTTTTTAAAAATATATAGAAGACAGAAATGCAAAACATGTATGTGGAAGAAATATTAACAGTGACAATCTCTGGAGCATGATACTATATGTGACTTCTTTTTTCTGTCCTTTTATTCACATGCTTACTTTTAAAAATAAGTATGTATAATTTGATTTCTCCTTGCAAAAGATTTTTTTTTTAAATTAATGGGTCAGGTAGGTCTAGTGTGTAGGTAAACGGAACTTACAGGCTTGCAGCACCAGCTAACATTTGCTTCGCTAGTGGGAAAGGGAGCAGTTTCTTACTGTGTTAGAAATCTTGCTGAAGTTGATATACAGAATTGACTGGCCAGATGATTATATTCTCAAAAAGGAAAGAAGTACTGGGGTGCATGGGTCACCATTTCAAAGTACCCAGTATCAGATCACACTAAACTTTGCCAAAATCTTCCAGACTATGTCCTGTTGGATAATTTTTGTGCTCAGTCCATGTTCTGGGAAAAAGCATAAAATCACTGATTCTACTGATTCTACTACACTACATGTAAGGCAAGAAACTGTGAGAAGTTATAGGAGCACTAAACTTTCTGTGCTCAGGAAGTCTGTAATACAGCTAAAAAATAACACATGAAAAGAAAGTAATCAAGTGCTAAAACTGCATGGAAAACAGGCTACAGGAATTCACAGAGAGGAACAGGACAGCTGGTTAGCAAATAAACTGCATGTTCCAGGAAAGATAAAAACAGTATAGATGGAAAGTGGGGAGGAAAATGTGACATCTTCCTAGATAGCAATATGAGAAAATATTGAGGGAATTTATACCAGATTCAAAAAAGAACAAATTCCAAAAAGTTCAGAGGAGAACAGGTATAATCTAAAAGCATTGACTTTGGAGCAAAACACACCTCGGATCAAATCCAACTCTGCTCCATATACCTGAGTGGCCCTAAATAAGCTTACTCCCCCTGAAACTCTTTTCTAACGTAGGAAAACCCCTACTTTAAGATGGGATTATTCTGAAAATTAAGTTATACAAGGTACAATGTTGAATAGCACAAAATTGCTATTTTAATAATATAAAATATGGTTGATTATCAGGAATTTCTTATGGTTGATAAAGAACCAATAGACTGTCATGCAGTAGGTACTCAATAAAGGTGCTGAACCACACTGCCTTATTTTTGAAGAAAATAAGCATAATTTAAATAGAAGAATCTTATCAGAGGATGTGTTTTCTGCACAGTATTTACAGGTCTGAATTCATGTTCCAGTTTAGCTACTAACTAGCTGAGAGTGGCCTCAAATTAGTTACCTTCCTAAAGTGTAAAATGAGGATACCTACCTACTTTTTATGCTTATTTTAAGGATTAAAACACTCTGGTACAAAGTAGGTAATCAGTAGATTGCAGCTAGTATTAAAATCTGTAAGGAATATATGACACAAACCAATAACAAGAGAATCATGAAGGTGAAACCCATTCTAAACCAAAACCTGACAAAAAAGATTGGCCATGTTTTTACTCTCCTGAAACTCAGACAACCTGCATGCAATAGGACTTATACAGGACTAATGTGCAGTTGTTCCATACTTCTGTTTACTAAAATCCAACAGTTAACCAGAGAAGATACTCCTAGACAGATTAGCTAAATAAATACAGCTGATAAAAGTAAAACCAATAAATACATAAAAGTGAACAAATAAAACTTGAAAAAAATGCAGAAGTCAACAAAATAGATTGTCATAACTATGATCACATGAAGTAGAAAAACAAAAGGCATAGATCTTGACTTTGAAAGAATTGACTTATACTTTGTATACATGTCTAGTTACTATATATATATATTTAGATATATTGCGATGTGTGTATTAGAGACTGCATGTAATACAACACACACACATACTCATATCTATCTATCCAAGAGTGCCACAAACTTTTTCTCAAAAGAATGCTGTTCAAACGAAATGGAACACCAAATTATAGAAAAAGGACTGGAAAAAACCTGAGGATGTTACAAGAATACATCTTGCTACTTTAGTGTGCATAGCAGTGATGAAAAAGAAAAATGACACATTACAAATCCTGGCTCTGCAATGCCATTCATCCTCTGGCACGCGTTTTGAGCCAAGATTAACAAGACAAGGAACATGTAGACAGACATCAAGAGGGTGTCCTAGGCGTTACGAACAGCAAATGTAAAGTAACGGAAGAGCTGAAGCATAATTTTGGATGATTAGAAAAGAGAATGGGAGAGGTCAGAGGTGAGGCTAAACAAGAAAACTCTTTAAGAGTCTTATAAAGGAATTTAGATTTTATCCCAATGATAATGAAATAGCATTAAAGAATTAAACACAGGAGAAGCACAATTGAATTTTCCTATCAGATAACTCTGTTGCTGGTGTGAATGAAAGACTGAAGATAGGAAGAGACTCAAAGCAGGCAGACTTGTGAAAAGCCTATTACAAAGGTCTTATCTATAAAATGTGGACAATGATATGTGCCTTGCCTATTTCACTTAGGGTACTGTCAGATGACCAAATGAGAGTATCTGTGAAAGTGTTCTGAAAACATTTAACAAATGGGTATTACATATAGAAGGTGAACCACCTGTGCATAAGATGTGAGAGCTGGTATTATTTCTAAGGAGTCATGGGAAGCAGAAGAAGGTGCATTTCCAGAAATTTAAGACTGATAAACCTGAAGTCCCATTCTAGAATCATCCCTGTATTTTTAAGACATGCAGGGCCAACACATGGAATGGTCCAGACTCCCTCAGCCCACTGTGAGTAATCAGCCTGTTTAGGGATCATAAAAAGATGTACCTTAAATGCTATGTGATAGGCATCTTCTAAGATGACCCCCAATGGTCTCTGCTTCTTGTTCCTCCCCTTGAATAACCTGCTTCTAAGCAACACTGAGAGAGTATCACTTCCATGATTAGACTACAAAAGATTCTGACTTCTGTGTTGCTAGTAGGCTCTTTCCCTTGCTGGCTTTGATCAAACCATTTTGGGAACACAAATGGCAAGGAATTGAGGGCAGCTTCCAGCTAGGAGCCAGCAACAGTCCTGAGGCCTTAGTTCAACAACCCAAAAAAGAACTCAGTCAAGCCAACAACCACATAAGCAAACATGGAAGCAGAACCTTCTTCAGTCAAGCCTTCAGATGAGACTTCAGGCCTGGCTGACACTTTGAAACCACAGGAGACGTCCATGAAGCAGAAAACCAGCTAAGCTGCATCTGGATTCCTCACCCACAGAAACTGTGAGATAATAAAAGTGTGGTTTGAAACCACTACTTTTGTTATCGGTTGTTATGCAGCGATAGGTACGTAGTACATACTATTACCCTGCACAAACACAACGGCTGTAGAACAGTCAATTTCCTAATAAACAGCAACTGACTATAAGCCAGGACACTCTAGCATTCTTGTGAGAAGACAAATGTTGCTCTACTGTCATAGCAACCTGGTATCTTACTTTAGGAGGCAGAAGACAGAAAATGAAAAAGCAGCCCGGCCCAGGACTTCCCCATCGCATCATGCTCCTATCATCACAGGATGGTAACAAAATTGCACAGAAAAGGGCACCAAAGATGATTAAATTAAAGAAGGCACTAAAGAAAAATTCAGTAACAAGAATGAATTGGACCAGGGAAAGGTAGTCTGGGGTTGTGATGTAATAAAGTAAAAAAAAAAAAAAATGTTTTCAAGTACATAAGGAATAATAAACATATGAATATCACTTGGTAAAGTTATGAGGTTCCCCCTGGAGATCTGCAAGTAACACAGCAGGTCTGAGATCACTCCTGCTTTAAAGCCAAGGCCATAAGCAAGCTTATCTCTCAAAGTCTAGATTCTATACTTAGAAATGTTGTGATAGTCATTAAAGAGAGAATCTCCTACCATTCTGAAGACTCTACACAACTCAGCAGACCTCAGCAGTCAATCTATGATTATAGAAAATTTTATACATCACCACTTGAAAGGTATTGACTATTGTATTCCCTTCTGCAAGGAGGAAATCTTTGAGACACATTAATATTTATTCTCCAACACTTTTCTAATAACAAGTGGTGCTATGGGATCAAGAGACATCCTGAAGAAAGTGGGAATAATAAATATTCAAATTCCATAGATTTCTTAAAATTTGAAATTGAGGTAACAATACACCTCTAAGATATTACCATCAAAATGATCAGACCGTGGCAACTGTTTTAACATCTATTTTCCTTCACACCCTCGGAGTACTTCTGAATCATATTCTCCATACCCCAGTTCAGTTCTGTGCTTCTAGAACCTACACATCATTTCAAAACCCCACAAAACGATGATGTCACAAGTTTGAAACCTCTGATTCGGCAAAAATATGGAAAGCAGCACAGAAGTACAGCCACAGGTCCTGTTGCTGATGCAGACAGAAATAATGGGTTAGCAGATATAGTCATGCCTATCCACAGGAGTAGTTAACTACTACTTTCTTTTACTGCTGCTATAATTTTGGTTATACAGAACTATAGGTATCTTAGGAAACTCCACAAAGACTATATATAGATTTAATATGAACTTAAATTTAAAGTTCATATCTTTCACTCTCAGTCAATCTCTGCCAGAAAGGTACTCAGGGAAACTTGTGTCACCATTCAACCCTTTATCGATTCAAAATGTCATGAAATGTACTGTAGTAGGGTACCAACAGATGCATCACCTCATAATTATACTAAATCATCCCAGGTAGCTTTAAAAGACTGAGCTCTTGTCAAATCAAACCACTGCAACCAGAGTTTGCAGAACCAGAACTTGTTTCACTTTTTGAACAGCAGTTGGAGAGGCATGAAGAATAGAGAAAGGGGTTATGGAAACAAATACTATAGTGAAGCTGGGTTCTCTGGTTCTCTGGTTTTTTAGAGTTTGACTCCAGTTAACAGTTGCATTCTAGATATGTCTCACACAAAGGACTTCAACTCTTCAGAATTCTGAGCAAATAAAGAAAATAACTTTTTAAGGTTTAAAAAAATTTTTTTTCTGGTCAGTTTTTTTTTTGGTTGGGGTCATGACATAAAAGGAGAGTAGTGTCACTAAGATGATAGAACAGGAAACCCTGGGCCCTCCTACCCCCAAGGAACATACAAATTCAACAACTCATGGAAAAATTCCATTAGTGGAAACTCAGAAGCTAGTTAAAAAGCTAAAATCCAAAAAAATGACAACACTAATAGGTACCAGGGACATGGAGTAACAGGAAATCTCATTTCATTGCTAAAAATGCAAAATAGTACAGACAACTTTGGTAGACAATTTGGCAATTTCTTACAAAACTAAACATACTCTAACCTTATGACCCAGCAATGGCACTATTTGGTATTTATGCAAATGAGCAGAAAACTTATGCCAAAAAACAAACAAACCACAAAACCTGCACAAAGATGCTTACGGCAGCTTTATTTACAATTGCCAAAACCTGGAAAGAACCAAGATGTCCTTCAACAGGTAAATGGATAAATGAACTGTGGTATACCCAGAGAATGGAGTATCAGTGCTAAAGAGAAATGATCTATCAAGACAGAAAATGACAGGAAGGAACTTTAAATTCCTATCAGTTAAGTGAAATAAGCCTGCCTGAAAAGGCTGGATACTGTAGGATTCCAACTATATTACATTCTGGAAAAGGCAAAACTATGGAGACAGTAAAAATCAGTGGTTTCCCAGAGCACGGAGGAGGGAGGGATGAAAAGGCAGACCACAGATTTTTGGGGGGAGTGAAACTACTCTGTACCGATACTATAATAGTGAATACATGTCATTACACATTTGTCAAAACCCACTGAATGTTAAAGCCATGAGTGAACCCTATGCAAACTGTGGACTTTGAATTATATGTCAATACAGGTTCATGCATTTGAATAAATTTATCACTTTGGTTCAGGCTAGTGATACTGGGAAAGGCTGTTCGCATGTGGGAGAAGGGGATAAATGGGAAATCTAATTTCCGATCAATTTTTTCTGTGAACCTAAAACTGCTCTTTAAAAGTCTGTTTTTAAAAATTAAATAAAAATCAGATTTCATAGATAGAAGTAACCTGACAGGAGTCTACACTAATTTCTTTCTTTCTTTCTTTCTTTTTTTAATGGGGGAGTAAGCCAGAGGGAGAGGGAGGGAGAGAGGGAGAGAATCTTAGGTAGGCTCCATGCCCGGCATGAAGCCCAACATGGGGCTCAATCTCTTACCCTGAGATCATGACCTGAGCTGAAACCAAGAATCAGATGCTTAACTGACTGAGCCACCCTATGCCCCAGGAGCCTACAGTAATTTCTTAAATATACCAACATGTTTCCTGTCCTTCTTGACTTGTGACCATAAAGAATAATCAGAAGAATATTCTGCAAGCTGTGGAACAGTCACAGAAAGTGCCAAAGTGCTAAATAGGTAGTCAGCCAGAAAAGGTTTTGCCACAGGAGAGCAACTATCTGTACATATGAATTCTGAGAAATTGGTAGAAGACATAGGTCTCTTTATTGATAGGCATATCTTACTATGGATCATCACAGAGCATCCCAATATTCTACCAAAAGTCTACTGCTAGTATATTGCTTGAATTGTGTTGTTATGCATTTTAAACAGTACTTTCTATAATGAGATTTGACCTGCATTACAGCTGACAAATTGGCTGAATATTACAATGTTAGGTATCATTTGCTTGCTTGTTTTTTTGTTTTGTTTTGTTTTTAGATTCAGACCTTTACTTTTTTTTTCTTTTTTTGGGGGGCGGGCATCTGGGTGGTTTAGGTGGTTAAGTGTCTGCCTCCAACTCAGGTCATGATCCCCCTTCAGGATCTCTGCTCTCTGCTGAGCAGAGATCCTGCTTCTCCCTCTCCTCCCTGCCTATGCTCTCTGTCACTATCTCTGTCTTTCTCTCTCTCAAATAAATAAAATCTTTTAAAAGAGAGAGAGAGAGAGCGGGTGCACACGCATGAGCAAAGGAAGAGGGGGAAGAGAATCTCAAGCAGGTTACATGCCCAGAACAGAGCCTGATGCAGGGCTCAATCACAATCCCCGAGATTATGACCTGAGCTGAAATCAAGAGTTGAATGTTTAACCGAGTCACCCAAGTGCCCCCAAAAATTAGGTATCATTTTCAATTACTAACTATGTAATATACTTATAATACACTTTTACAACAACAAATTTTTAAATGTTATATAACTTTTAAAAGAAATTAAGGGTATTGCCAAAAAAGAAAAACTGTTTAAGTATACTGCTATTTAAAACACACAACAGTTTTTAAGTGACATATTTCTCTAAGAATCAGCACTCTAGATGCTTTGATTTCTGTGCCAGATTAATAAAAAAAAAAAAAATCAGTTCATGGGGCGCCTGGGTGGCTGAGTCAATTAATTTTCTGACTCTTGATCTTGGATCAGGTCTTGGTCTCTTGGTCGTGGGTTTGAGCTCTACACACCCAGTGTGGAGCCCACTTTGAAAAACTAGATAAATAAGTAAATATAAATTAATCAACTGATTGATTAATAAAACATCAGTTCATTACCAAAACAGTAAAACTGAAGGATTTCAATTCAAACACCTCTTTTAAATTTTACTGAGTATTTTTCAATATCAAAATCACTAATTCAGATCTCACCAACTTTCAGAGTGGTTCTAAGGGATTTTTTTAGTTGTGAACAACACCCTTTAAATTTCTGCATTTTCAAAAGTTATAGTTTCACATCACTTAACAACCTACACTGAAATGTCCAGGAGTTTCATATACATAATCCCTAAGTATTCAAATAATTTATATTGTTACATGGCCTAATGGCCAACCATCAAATTAAAATCTTGACCATCCAGCTTACAGATCTGAACTTAAGATAAAGCAATGATTCTAAAACTTTTAAGGTATATTCTTTCTTGCTTCCCCCTCCCTACCCCACATGCACACATACACCACACAAAAGGGCTCATGGCATCACCGTTAATAATGAATTCTGCAGTCTCACCTTGAACTGAAGAAAATTTCAAGGTCACTAATCTTTGAAACTCTTCCTGGATAGAACCTCATCTAAACCATTACTTATGGAAGTTATTTCCCCTTTTCTTCACCAAACCTTTCTATGACTGTGTGCTGTTATGTTCCTTAGGCTACACAAAGTAAAGTTTTTCCAGATGCCAATCTCATTTATAACTGTTTAAAACTAATTATTGACTAAAATAAAAAGCAGCTCCTCATCATCAGCCATGTTCCTTCTCATACAGTCAATCCTCTCCACTTTACTTACTATTCAAACATTTTTTTTCTTCATTCTTCATCCAAATCTTGTTTCCTCAAATCATCATTCATGTGTACTACTTACCTGAATTTTCTCTCCTCTTTCCATGTGTGGAATCCAAAATTAAGCACAAAATTCTTACAAATGTTTATAATATGTGAGGACTCTGCCAAACACTGTTTGGATGGCCATTTTTCTTCCAGTGTACATATGATGCCATAATATGAGTGAATTGTAATAGGCAGAATTCCTATTTCCAAAAAAAAGTTATTTTTTCTTCTTGAAACTCATTGGTTTTCATGAATGACAGTGTATCACAGACAGAGATGTCTAACCAATCATTAGTTTTCAGTGGTTTAGTAAATGCTGCTGATCAACCATTCAAAAATAATTAAGTTGGACACTTAAAAATCAATGAGAAGCATTTCAAGATGGTGACACAGAAAGATCCTGAACTCAACTTCTGGGGACACACCAAATCCACAGCCACATACAAAACATTTTCCACTGAAAAAGACCTGAAAACTAGCTGAGCAAATCCTTCACAAGAAGAAAACAAGGCAGGTAGGAGAGGCTGACAATCTATAAAACTCACTCCCAGCTCAGCGACTCATAATTAGGAAGAAACTCAAAAGCCCCTGAGGAATAAAGGGTTCATACCCTACAGTGGACACCCCAACTGTGAGGACCTGCACCTGAGAGATGAGCCTCAAACACATCTGGCTTTGAAAACCAATGGGGCTCATATCCATGAGACCCACAGAGCTGCAGTGAATTGAGAAGCAGCTCTTAAAGGACTCACACATGGGTCACTCATCCCAAGACTGAGGGCAAAGGCAGCTGTTTGATAAATGCTCAGAATTTATATGTAAGTGATCCACTTGCTAATCTTAAAGCATCAGCCAGAGAGTAGGGGCATGCTGAGATACTCTCTTGAACTGAGGTGGTGGATACCATCTATGCACTCCCCCTCTGCCTTACAAAAGCTGGTGGCACCATCTTTTTTTTTTTTTTCCTCGATGGGCACCATCTTCACACTCTCCCTCTACAGAGCTCCGGAACACCAGTAAATCCCAGAGGGAAGCTTTTATACACATCTGGTGTCCCAGTTTTTGCATCTACCATTACAGAATGCCCCTTGGTTCTGGTGGAGAGGGGGACTTGTATTCCTGGGTCCCATAGGACTGTTAAAGTCAGAAAGACAGTTCCTGGCAGACTACCAGCCCCAGAGTACTGCAAAGACAGCTGACACATCCCCAGTCTTTCTGAGAAAAAGTGTATTTGCTTGTGCTGGAGCAGGCTTCAGGCTTGGCACACATCTAGAAGCCCACAAAACCACTCTTGAGGAAGACAGGCCAGGAGACTCTATCTTTACGCTATCTTTCTGCCTTGCTACATACAGCTCACCAGTATCTCCCAGAAAGGAGCTTATACAATCAGCTTATACAATTTTTGTGACTGTAATCTCCAGATCAGCTGGCTCTGGTGGCCAGCGGGGCTTATTCTTGTGGTCTAAGAAGACCCTTGGAACACTGACAGGTCTCTGCATACCCTCAACAACTAGAGGCTAATAAAAATAAAATAGGCTATGTGGACACCACAAAGGTTAAAGAGACAACCAAGAGCTAGAGCACGGCTAAACAGCCAGGCTCTTTCCCCTGAACAAGCCTACTTCAAGACTAGGAGAGGTAGCTGTTTTACCTAATGCAAAAAATCCAACAAAGGGGGCAGCCCGGGTGGCTCAGCGGTTTAGCTGATCCTGGAGACCCGGGATCGAGTCCCACATCCGCCTTCCCGCATGAAGCCTGCTTCTCCCTCTGCCCGTGTCTCTGCCTCTCTCTCTCTCTCTCTCTCTGTCTCTCATGAATAAATAAATAAAATCTTAAAAAAAAAAAAGAGAGAGATGAAACTGGATCACTATCTTACATCGCACATAAAATTAACTCTAAATGGATTAAAAACTTGAATGTAAGACCTGAAACCATAAAACTTCTAGAAGAAAACAAGTGGGTACACATTTTAACACAGCAACTTTTATAAAGATATGATTCCAAAAGCAAAGGCAACAAAAGCAAAAGTAAACAATTACGACTATATCATACTAAAAAGCTTCAGCACAGCAATGGAAATAAATCATCAACAAAATGAAAAGCTACTGGATGGAAGAAAATACTGTAAATCATGTATCTGATAGGGGATTAATATCCAAAATACATAAAGAACTCAAACGATTCAATAGAAAAGAACAAACAACCCGATTTAAAAATGGGCAGAAGATCTATACAGACATCTTTCCAAAGACATAAGAATCACAACCATCACTAATCATCAAGAATGTGCAAATTAAATGAGGTATCAACTCCCACCTATTAGAACAGTTATTCACAAAAAGACAAGAAATAACAAGTGCTGGCGAGGATGTTGAGAAAAGGGAAACCTTGTGCACTACTGGTGGGAATTTAAAGTGGTACAGCCACTAAGAAAACAGTATACGCATTCCTCAAGAAACTAAAAACAGAGGTACCATACAATCCAGCAATTCCACTTTTGGGTATTTATCTGACGAAAATGAAAACACTAACTTAAAAAGATATATACACCCTCATGTTCCTTACACCCCTATTTACAATTGCCAAGACATGGAAACCACCTGAGTGTTCAACAGATGAATGAATAAAGAAAATATGGTGTCTGTGCATGTACACACACACACACACACACACACACACACACACAGGAATATTATTCAGCCATAAAAAATAACATGAAATCCTGCCATTTGTGATAATATGAACGGAGGGCATTATGCTAAGTGAAATAAGTCAGACGGAGAAAGACAAATACCATATGATCTTACTTATATATGTAGAACCTAAAATAATAATCAGCTCATAGATACAGAGAATAGATTGATGGTTGCCAGAGGTCGTGGCAGTGGTTGGGCAAATGGGTGACAGCAGTGAAAAGGTACAAGCTTTCAGGAATGAAATAAGTCATGGTGATGTAATGTACAGCATGGTGACTATAGTTAATGATACTGTACTGCATATTTGAAAGTTGCTAAAAAGTAAATCTTAAGTTTCTCATTACACACAAAAATTTGTAACTACATATGGTAACAGATATTAACTAGATTTACTGCGGTGACCATTTCACAATATATACAAATATTTAATTATATTGTACACCTAAAATTAATGTTATATGTCAGTTTTACCTCAATTTAAAAAATCAACATTCTTTCTTAAAGGGGAAAATATTGTGTGAAAAATGACAAAGTAGGAAAAGCTGTATCCCTTCTGATGTGATGTGATTTAAAAAAACTCAAGACTGCAATGTTGGTTTAGGCTTCCACAATTTGCCCTGCTATACACAAAGGAACCCCATTCAAGAAGAAACTAAAAATTCATTTTTATTAAAATATTTTTGGAGGGAAAGAAAACAACATATTTACATACATGTTTACAAACATTTGCATAAAATGGTTTTTCCTTTCTTTTGAAATATTTTTTTCCATTTGGCAAAAGATTAAAACATTTATTTACCATAAGCAATGAAAGCCAGTACCTTTATAAATGGTCATATCTCTGATACACTTTACCCTGATATGTAAATTGACACCGATGTTTAGAAGAACAATGAACTAAAGTAGTATGGTTGATGATAAAACTGCTCTGTTAGGAGATGGTGCTAAATTTATAAGTGCTAATTAAGAATATGAAATACAGTAATTACATACTTAAAGGGTCTTATTCTCCAAGAGGAGGGGGAAAAAGAATAGGAAAGAGTGAGAGGGAGAAAAGGGGAGAGCTGTTGCTGGGGGGCAGGGGAAATCAAGCATTGGAGAACACCACTACAAAGGGAGAATGTGCCCAACATCATGTGCCCAAGCCAATATAGCTCTGCTGTGAGGGTATTCTATCTCGAGTTCTAGTTTCCATTATAAAATGTTATGGCTAAGGATATCAGAAAATAAACAAATTCCCCACTACAAGAAGCTACAGGTTTAGAGCTACGTTGAAAAGATTTCTCTCAGGTAAAAGCAGTCTTTTCGAAACTTTAAAAACAGGCTTTTGTTATTTTTGTTGTTTCCAACATACAAAGAAAAAACTACAACAAGGGAAAGGGAGGATGGACACAGATCAGTATTTTTCCTATCTTTATCTTATAGGAAATATCTTTTTAAATGTTAGAAAATAACAATCATTACAGAATTAAGCCAGTAGCACTAGTGCTAATTAACTAAAAAGGGGAAGAGAAACAAATCAATCTTAGTTTTTACTGCTCTAGTGCCCACATAGATAGAAGATAATTAAAACATACAGTATCTTTTTCTTAGGAATAACCTATTTGTTTTCAATAGAGTTTAGATTTTTAAAAATAGTTTTAACTGTTCGTGTTTTCTGTCCCATATTTTCATTTATAAGCCCCATTATCTTCATTTGAAAGAACAGTTTTCTTCACTGAACTTTACAAAATCCTCATGCTCAAAAATCCCACTATCTCTATTTTACTATACAATCCATCTGTTACTTTCTTAAGGGTGTTCCTAGGCTGATCTGCAAATGAGTACAAAACTTGGTAAAGGTTTATTCTTTAAGAATATTAATTGCTGGGCAGCCCAGGTGGCTCAGTGGTTTAGCACTGCCTTCAGCCCAGGGTGTGATCCTGGAGACCCGGGATCAAGTCCCACATCGGGCTCCCTGCATGGAGCCTGCTTCTCCCTCTGCCTGTGTCCTTGCGCCGGTCTCTCTCTCACTCTCTCTCTAGCCTGCTTCTCCCTCTGCCTGTGTCTCTGCGCCTGTCTCTCTCTCTCTCTCTCTCTTTCTGTCTCTCTCTCTCTCATGAGTAAATAAATAAAATCCTTAAAAAAAAAAAAGAATATTAAAAGCTATAAGCTCTGTTATAAAAGAAGGAGGTAAAGTATATCTCCTTAATCACACTACTGCTCATCTTGGACAGAAAAACTAAAACTCAGTGAAAAGAACTCCTTTTTCAAGTATCTAGTTTTCCTAAAATTGTAGAGAAGATGCCAACAATGTAGACATTAAAAAGGCAGAGGGTGTGGGGTATACAAGGGAGAAACTAGCAAGAAAACCTAAGGATTCTAACCAGAAAGCTGCTCATTACCATGTAGCATTGAAATTACTATAAAATTTCTGCTAAAAACTATCATTCTAAGCCATTTTATAGTAATAGTAACTTTAATCATATGAAATATCTGAAGAAATGATGGACAGTATTTCTCCTCTCTTTATCTTAGAGAAAATCTGAAGCTATGATGGACAGACATCTCTACAACTATAGAGGTAAAATTTCCCGCACAGAACTGAAGTTCCTTTCAAGTAATAAACTAGTAACGATTTAAATACAACATATTTACCTATGTTTCTATTATTAAAAAATTATTTAAACCTCTATTTAAAAAGTAATCATATCTGAATATGGAAATTTTAAAAATATCTGTTAATGCAAAATCTCTACATTACACTTAAAATATAAATTACAATCAAGTAATTTTGTTTTGTTTTGTTTACAATCAAGTAATTTTGAATCCAATGTTAACTCTATTGTAAATCTTGAGTAGAAACTGATATCCTTTAGATACACAATCCAAACTCTAACCAAAATGCCAGACCTAAGTTTCAACCTGTTTTAGTACTGATAACTGGTTTAAATTTTCCCATTCAAAATGTAAACATTTATTTAAAAATTACTTTTGTTAAGAGATAATAAATGTGAGGATTTTTAAAACAGAAAAAAAAATGCAAACCAGGTACTATAAGGTACAATATTTTCCCAATACACAAACAATTCTGAGAACAAAGATTACAAAATTATCAATCGCAATCATGGAAATCATATTTTAAATAGAATCATGGAGACCTTATTTTAAATAGAAATTTTAAAAATTTTAACTGTTAAAACTGCACCATTGTTTTATCCAAGTTAATTTTCTGACAACTGTACCAAGCAGAACTTTTAGGAAAAGACTTACCCTGCAAGATTCATCAAATTAACAAACATCCAGAAATACAACATTCTCAAAAACAAGTACTTCACATTAATGGAAGGAGGGGAGCACTTTTTAAACCTTAAAGAGGCCAGGTTCTATTTAAATACTTAATACAAAAGTATAGCATAAGTGGCCTATTGGTGATGGAAAATATGTAAACTTTTCAAAGAGACAATTTTTGATGCTTGTTTTATTTATATCAAGTTATCATGAGATTGTTCACATTTAACACAATTAGTCAGCTTCCAGGACTTTATAAACAGATATTCCCCATTTTTAATCACTTCAACATTTAGCTTTCAGGAAATGGGCCAGCTTTCTTATGCACTGGAAAAAAATCACCTTTGCTTCTTTCTTACACCAGATCTCAACCTATCATTTCAAGATACTTGAAATGCCAAAAGTCTTGTGTGGATTTGGTAAAAAGAAAAAGAAAAAAAAAAAAAGGTAGTTATTTAGATGTAGCACACCTAAAAAGTAACAAGAGTAATTTTTTTGAAGTAAAAAAACTTATATTTATAAACGAATAGCTACTTTGACAGACTCTAAGCTTATTCCAATATGTCACTGTGGAGATTTTGGAGAGTTTCTATGTTAGAGCAGTTTAATGTATCCCAGGAGAAAGGCAGACTTATTCTTTTATAACTAACATTTTTCCCCTAAACCATATTATCCAGTCTAACTACCCAGTTTATTTCTGACCATGTCCAGTAGACAAATACAACCCCAAAAGGTCAAGAAATGTCCTGTCATGTACTCAAAAACATAGAATCTGAAGGCACCACAAGGCATTTGCACTGTGGGAAAACACTATATATACACTCTCTGGTATTTCTACTTAAAAAATACAGAGATGTTTTAAGATGTTATTTTATAATCAGGATAACTAATTAAAATATACTCCTCAAATATTCTATTTCTCTGATGGGAAAATATTTGTGCCATAATAATAATCTTAGACTGGCCCTATAAACAGAACTACAAACCTGCTTAAACTCATTTCTGTTCCATTTCACAAACCAGATCAATAGAGTGTATATTTCAGACACAAAAATCACAGTTTTTATGTGAGAAAAGAAAGAAGATTGATAATTAACATGTGCCTAAAACGGATGTTTCTCCCATTGTTTTTTAAACATACAAAACCCAGTATTCTTAATTCAAAAAAGATATCAAAGAAGTATAAAAGATAAACTTATAATGCAATTTAACGTAGAGTTTATTCAAATTATAAACTCCATATTCCTGAATCCTTAATAAAAATCACAAAAAATTACTTATTTTTTAATTAAGTAAAGCTCAATGCCCAACATGGCGCTTGAACTCACACCCCCGAGATCGAGTCACATGCTCTACCAGCTGCTCCAGCCAAGTATCCCAAAAGTTTAAATAAGAATTATAGAAAAATCTTTGGGGAAATTACCCAGGAACTAAATTTATCCTTACAATCAATGTTAGTCAAGGCTAATTCTGGTCCCTGATTATGAATAAGCAGGTCTTGGTAAGAAATGAGAAAGTAGGATCCAAGTAGTTAATAATCCATAATTTTGGTTGAACCAAATT
Organism: Vulpes vulpes; assembly: GCF_048418805.1. Taxonomy (NCBI): domain Eukaryota; kingdom Metazoa; phylum Chordata; class Mammalia; order Carnivora; family Canidae; genus Vulpes; species Vulpes vulpes. The sequence continues at coordinate 86,508,752 of NC_132787.1, read as the reverse complement.
CCATTTAATTTCTACCAAAACAGATAACCCATTGTGTCTTTCTTAGGTTATTTAGATAATGGACCTATATTACTTTTTTAGAAGAAAAGAACAAATAGATCTGGTAGTACAATTTCCATCTAAAATATTTAGCTTGTATTTTTACCTAAGTTTTTTTACTGTGAATCTTTCCTTTGCTATGAAATGAAGCTAAGGAAATTAAATTGAACATGGATGCAATTATGAGACAAGCTAAAATAGAATACTACAATACTTGTTTTAGATCTTGTTCAAAATAATTTTTTTCTAAGATTTTATTTATTTATTTGAGAGAGAGTACAGAGGCAGAGGGTAAGGAAGAAGCAGAATTTCCACTGAGCAGGAAGCCCAACGTGGGGCTCGATCCTGGGATCCTGGGATCATGATCTAAGCCAAAGACAGATGCTTAACTGAATGAGCCACCCAGACACCCCAATAATTGTCTTTTTAAAAGAAATCTTTCATATCTAGCATGAGTACTAGTAATGACTTATTTCCGAAGTCAAAAGTATTTTAGGTGGTCCCAGAAAGAGACTCTGAAGACCAGGATTTTAAAACAAGAAGCTCATTTAGGAGTTAATCCCAGGGAACACTGATAAAGGAATGGAAGTGAGACAGTGAAGAGAGGGAAGAAAATAAAGAATACATATTTAAGTTTCCTGCTGTGGGCAATGAAGTCTTGTCCCACTAGAAACTCTAGGAGACAATGTGAAACATGCCTCAGAGTGTCACCAGAAGGGCAAGGAAGCTAGAACAATTATCTTCCAATTTCCATCCATCACTAGCTGAGGGCTGCTCCCTGGGCATTATCTTCCTAGCACTTCCAATCTGCCCTGTGTACAGGTGAGAAAAAAATCCATGGAACAGTCACAGGTGTTTGCAGAACACTTTATGCATGGACTGGAAGGGTGAGAGCCAAGTGTCTGCTGCAAAGTCTCAACATCAGTAACTCCCATACCAAATAACTTCAGTTTCATTTTTGTCAGTGTCCCTTTACAAAACAGCAATGCATTTTGATGATATAAGCAACAGAACAGAATTTTTAGGCCTTCCAAGAAAAGAAAATAGAAGTCTTCAGAATTATTAAAAGTATGGAGTACTTTAATCCATCAAAAGAAGTCTATTTTTACCTAAATTAATCAAAGTAGACATGTACATGAATGATTCCCATTTTTATTAAAGTTGCAAAATCCCATCACTATTTGAATTCAACATACCTCAAAGAGCCAGCACCAAAAACAAAACATAGAGTAATAAATAATATGATATAGCATTTGTAACATACAGACTGAAAATTAGAGGAGCTGAATTCTTGTCCTCGCTCTGATACTAACTAGCCATGCAAACTTACCTAAATCATATTATTTGTATGGGCCTGCCTCAGGTTCTCTATCAATAAAAATAAGGCAAAAATGTCGGGCATACTTATTGAGATTAAGAGGAAAGAAAAGGTTGTGTAACTTTTAAAAATGAAAAGTACAATATATTAAACAAGGTATCTTATTATTGTCATAAAAAAAAAATCAAAGGTGGAAAGTAGTTACATTATTCAATTCTAACTCACGTCAATAAAGAAAGAAACTCTGCTCTAAGAAAGAGCAATGACTTGTTTCAGGCAATCAGTGGCAACTCACTGGCAAAGCTGAAAATGAATTCAGTGAAAATGAGTCCACAGTATCTTTCTACTTGAGAGTTGGCTGAACATGTCATTAGGCAAGCAGCTAAGGCAGATTCTAATTAATTGTCTTTAAAACTTTATACCAAATGCCAATAAACACCAAAAGATATTGCAAAATATGAGCTAAGAACCGTGGGCCAGTGGTTTCAAATTCACCAGATCACTTACATACCATTCATTTCATTTGGCACTACAAAGAGCCTGCGAATATTAAATTCTACCATCTTTTAAAATTAGTAAAGAAGCTGGTTTTCACAATTAAAACTGAAAATGGAAAAAGTCAATTTAAAAAAGTGCTTCCAATTAAAAGGTTTATGCTTTCCTGTCCTTCAGAAGACACTTCATCTAAAGATTGCCTTTGGTTCTCCTTGCTTTAAAATTCATCAAAATTGAACAAATACAAAACTGAATGTCTCTTTTGTTAGATTCAAATCAATAAATTTTAAACGGAAAGAAAACTTCAGGAAAAAATTTCCATTTATAAAATGTTTAAGCTAAAAATATATTTATTAAATCTTGTTCAACAGTCTAAGTACTTATTTTAAAATCTCACCAAACTCTATCATTGGTATGTCATTTGTATATCATTCTCATTTTTTTTTTCGTTTTCATGTTTTATACTTTTTACTTCCATTATGTTTTATACTTTATACTTTTATATATAACATCACATTTAGTAAATAATTCAGAGAATATTGTGGTCAGAAAAATAAAAATATTTTCTACAAGTTGCACTGGCAGATTTAAAGATCAGAATTCAGGTCTTGCTCAATGCTGAATACACTTGGACTTTAAAAGCTTAATAATGGTACTTATATGCTCTTTGGTTTCATTATTACAATGACAGGAAAGAAAAAGGACTACAGCTAGTAAAGTTACAACCTCACCATACAGTGTGAAATATGCATTTAAACATAACTTACAATTTATAATGAAAAATCAACTATTATATTATGGCTTTCAAAATCAGAAGAACTGGCTTTTAAAGTTTTTTCTATTATTTTATAGGGTGAAGGCCAAAACATTACATTAGAATTAAACACATACACACATACACAATTAATGTGATACATCTTGGGCACAAACCACTCTGAAATCCCTAGAGAACCTTGAAATAAATGACAAATCTAAAACTCTAAAATTACTGACATAGTACCCCAACAAGCAGCATGTATCAATAAACTCATAATAGGCAAACAAGTTCCATCCACAACAGTGACTTTAAAAAGGAAGAAATCCCGGTTAGCAGCATTACCTAAGGGTACTTTTACCAAATGTACAGCACAGTCAGTGATAATAGGGTGACACGATACTCAGTTGTATTTATAGAGTAAGAGAGAAAGAAGGCAGAGAGAATTTATCTGCCAGCTCCTCTTGATTCCCTTCCTAGTATTCTGACATTCACAGGTGTAAAAAGAGCAAGCTCCCTCAATACCCTTTTTCTGCTATGGATATGGCTCTGTTTTAATGTTCAAGAAGCACCTGTTTAAGAAAGTCAAGTCATTGATTTGAAAACCAACTTAAATTTATTTTAGTAAATAGAAACCTCTAGCTTGTACTTAAATGTTTTAATTAAAACAAAAGTATATTATCATTCTCAGGGTCCAGTGTTCCACCACTACCAAGCAACAATCATCAATTTATAATCTATATTGAAAGTGAGTGCTAAATGATCAAAATTAATTTCTATTGAAAAATTATTGCCCTTAATAGTTTTATACACATGAAATAAATTCCATTTTATTTGTACTAATTCCATTAGCTTTTTTTCAGCTTGGTATTCCATAATTTTAGATCTACACCAATAATATACCCGTGTGATGCTGATAGTATAGGATCCTACTTTGAGAACCACTGATCTAGCTTTTGAGTACTTCCAATGTTTTTTGAGGACAGAGTTCATTTGCATTTAGAAATTCTCACAGAGAACATTAAATGTGGAACCAGAAACTTCCATTTCTTACTTTTATCATTTAGAACAACACAGAACAATCTTATTTTTTCCTGTACATGGAAGTCACTCAAATATTTGAAAAAGAAAAATTCCCTCTCTTTAAACTTATCTTCTCTAAAATAAGTATTACCAATTTCTTTGACTGCATCCCACTCTGCATAGCATTCAGGACTTCCATCATTCCATGCCTCCCTATGAAGACTACAGTTCATAACATCCCTCTTAATATGTGGTACTTACAATTTAACACAATAATATAAAAGCCTTAGACTGAATGTCAGAGTGCCCGCGGCTTATTACACTTGCTAATCAATAATAGTTCTATAACCACATTAGGACTTAAAAGTCAACTGTACCATAGCACTTCCCAACTGCCAGTCGATGGACTAATACTACTCTTCAATGAAGTTTTCATTGATCCAGATTAAATGAAGACAGAACAGTGTTGTAATTTTTCCATCAACCTAAAAAGTTGCTCAAGTTAAATAACCGTCTTTTATTCTGAGTTTATGCCCTTCCTAAATATTAGGGGTTTCGGTTGAAGGGCTGAATAATAAAGGATTGTGATAGAAGATGGTAGCTATTTTTCCAAAGTCTTTACTTGGCAAAATAGAGTCCTACATTTCACAGTCTCTCTTAAATTATTGGTCTATGTCCTAGAATACTCAGTTACAAAGGTTCATCTTATCCAACCTCTAATACCTGCTAGGTAGCCAAGTGCTTAGAATAATCTTTATAATTTCCAACAACCAATCACAACCTCTACTCATCATTCTTTTCATTAATTTATGGCAGCAAAGCAAACCTCTCAGTGGTCCTCGGCAAACAAAAGGGCTTCAAAGTGCTTTAAAATATTAGTTCCTAAGACTTCCTAGTTTCCTTTACCTACTTCCACTTCCCATTATAATTCTAAATAACACTCAAACCCAGCCAAGTAGACTACATCAAATTAAGAGAGGGTTAGGAAGGTAGAAACTTGGAATCATTTGCTGCAGTTTAAATTACTAGCCAGTAATTTGAATTACAAGTAAACTATACAATCTAGGACTGGAGACGGTAAACTATGACCCACAAGCAAATCCAAGAGACTTTCTTTGTGAGGTTTGAGTGAATCAGCCACACCTATTCACATACACATTGCCTCTGGCTGCTTTTGTGCTACAGTGGCAAAGATGAATAGTTGGAACAGAGACCCTATGGCCTGCAAAACCCAAAATATTAGGAACTGGTCTTTCACACAAAACATTTGCCAACCTCTAATCTAGGGCAATGGACAATATTTACTACCAAAGAAAACTTTGTGACCTGCAACAATGATCAGTAATGAACTCAGGACCTACCATCCATAATGGAATATCTAAATATGAACACTGGAGTATCTGGATAGTCTTTTATCCTACTCTGTGCGATGATTTGTTGCCCACCCAAGACAAAGTATTTACTTACCTGCTCACTGAGCTAATCTTTAACATACATTTCTCAAGGATTCACTAGTAGAATAGTGAAGAATCCATGAATATACTGCTCTGTGCAATCTACGGTTAAAAAAAAAGTTGCTGCAAATAACTCAAAAGTATACAATATAGAAGAAACTGTACAGAACTACACAATAACTTCCTTTACATTTTAGATTTCAAATACAAAACACTTTCAAGGCACTTAAAGTAGAAAAGTTTAAGTTCAACAATTTAGGTAACATTAACTGCATTAAATAATGCAAATTAATTTCCCTTTTGTGTTAAGACTTTCATTTTTACGTATGTAGAGTTGAAATCAAGATAAAACTTCTAATTTAATGATGTAAGTTTTTAACATACTAGAATGTGCTTAAGAGATCACCTCCACATTTTACAGATGAGACCATCTCGATACAACATGAAATATTTATGGTAAGAGAACTAACTAGGGGCACAGACAGAACTAGAACTCACTACTCAACTATCAGTTTGGAACTCTTTATACTTCATGACTAAGTATGAAAGATATGCTCATATCCTAGGAAAGGGTGGAGTGATGTTGAAATATTCTAGAGTTTTAAATGTACAGTAAACATATTCACAGGGGTACAGCCCACTTAACCTAAGCAACCCTTTTGTGAATTTTATTAATCAATCAACTACAAAATCAACTACAAAATCACAGAAGGAAAAAAAAATGATAAATTTTTTTCATGGTAAAGCCACTCTTATTAGAATGATGAAAAAGAACAACCAATTATATGCTTAACAAATTGTCAAAAATTTTTAAAAATCATAATCAGTAAGTGGGGAAGAGGCAGTATGAGGGGTATTCATGTATTATTAATTTGGTACAAACTTGCTGAAGGGTAATTTGGCCATATTTTAAAGTGCCTAAAAAGTTCTCACCATCTAAACCAATTATCCCACTCCCATGAATATATTCTAAAGAACTAGTCTATTATAGAGTTCAAATTTTACATACAAAGATGGCCATCCCACTATTATTTATAATTGTGAAATATTAGAAACAATCTAATATCCAAAGAGAGAACTGGTTCAATCGTGGTGTATATATTCATACAATAAAATATCAGGCAGCCATTTTTTAAAAATCACATTTTCAAAGACATGGGGAAGTACTTAGGAAGTCAAGTTATAAAAAGTAGGGTATACAACTATATGGTCAGTATAATCTCAATTTTGTTATGCACACACACAAACACATATACACACTCATACATATAAATAGCATAGACAAAGACTGAGAGGAAATACAAAAAATATTAACAGTGTTATCTCTGGATAGTGAAATTGAAGATAATTTTTTTCTCTTCTTTAACCTTTTCAGTACTTTCTAAATTTTCTATAATAATCATGTATCAGTTTTATACTCAGAAAATAATAAAAATTCACTCTGCAGTCAATTTTGAAATTTTTATAGCCTATATAATAAATAAGGAATAAATATTTTTAGTACTCAAAAGTATACCTAAATGATGGGAAATGAATCATTAATATGTAAGAGTATAATTTCCATACATGTATAGAGGATAATTTTGAATCCAAAAGATAACATCATTTTTTCTCAACTCTTGAGTATAGAAAGTTGATACTTAGTAAATAAGAAATGCAAATCTTTAAATAAAATTGGTGCAAGGCATCTAAAAATTGTGCTATTCTGGCATAACACTGAAGATACAAATGCTCTCCAATGTAATGTAGATACCCATGTTAGGTTGAAATAGGTATAATCTAGTACATGCATGGTGGCCAATAATTAACTAATCAAAGTATTTTTTTTCTCCTGAAGTGACTAGAAATGGTCTATGCTAAAAAAAGAAATACAACACCATACCATTATTTTAGTTGGAAGAGCCGCACCAAAAATAATGACAAAAAAATTTGTAAAACTATAAGAAAATCCAGTGGTTTTTCGTTTTTGTTATTGTTAACAATTTCTTGCTAAAAATTCAAGTAAGAGAGTCAAATTGCCTAAAGCACTAAAAAAGCACAGCAGTAGTGTATGGTCTGCAATGATTTGAAAATCACCAAGAACACTCTTCATTCAATGTTTCCTCATTTGCAGACTACTGCCTATCAAACATGATCTTTGAAGGGAAGGACTACATCCGTGTACTTTTACCAATCTTGAATTTATATTCTATTACAATATAGTAATGACACAAGGTGATGTCACACACAAAAAAGGCAAACTGTATGTAATTTTAAAAACTAACTTGAAAATATGATTCTAATATCTGTGATAAAAAAATCACATAAATATGTAAAATACAAAATGCATCCTAACATATTTTTACATGAGCTGAAGTTTACCATTTAACATAAAAATTCTGAGATGGAATTAATAAAAATACAATTTTTCATATGTACCACAGAGCAATAAGTTTAAATCAGACTATTTTGAGTTGTGTAGCCCTTTATTAGCAACTAAAATAGAAGGTATCTGTTGTACAACACGGGTAGTAATTGACTATAACTGAAGATTTATTATATTCTAATACAGATCATTTATAAATGCAATTTCTTTATTAAAAAGCTTCCACCCTTTTTTTGTTTGTTTGTGTACAATTTGCAAAACTATTCTGAAAGCGGAATATATGTGCACAAGTCTGCAAAGAGTGCAAATTTAGGATATGGTAAATGCTTTACAAGTTACTTTCCAAAAACTGCCACAACTGGGCCTTCACATTGCCATCTTTTTTGATCAAAATATTTTGATGCCAGCCTTCCTTCCACTGCCCTATACTATAAAGCATTTTTTAATGAATTGAAATTAAGGAAGGACTACACCTACTAGAAAAGAAGAGAAGAAAGTTCTATTAGTTTGAGGTTTCAGAATCCCCCCAAACCAGGACCAGTATCTTGGTAAGGGCTAGGCTGGGACCCCGGACAGAGAATGAGTATGTGCAGGTGGCATCCCTGAGGATTCAGAGCTTCAGTGGACCGTGAGTGCTCCCGCTGCATAACTCACTGAACTGTCTTGCCAGTTTCTACACTGGCTTGACTGGGCATAATTCAAAAAGGAAAAGCTCATATTCATTCCATTCTTCTGGAGCTCTGTGATAGCCTAGGGGAAAAAAAAATTGGTTATAACACACCTTACATAAAAAGTGAACACTCTTTGAATGTGCTGGTAGCTTAACTTTGTCCACTTTACAACTGAAGCCTTGATTTTTTACTCTTTTCTTAATTTGTTTCTTGAACTTCTTATTGTATCATATTAAACAGGAAAAAGAGAATTCCTTATTTCATTCTCTCAAATAATTTCCCCTAGTCTAGCTTCTTGATAAATATCAGTTATCTTCCACACTACCTGTGTTATATTTAATAAGGCCACTTCAAGAAAAATATACCTTTCTCCTTTCTCTAAACCAAATCACAGCCACTTCTGTCACTTTGAAATACCGTCTCTTCTTTGTCTGACTTTGACTAAATTTGAAATATATATAAATTAATTTCCAGATCTAAGAATTAAGCCAGGATTTTTACTTTAATTAGGGGCTGGTTCATCATTTATTTTATTACAATTTTATTTGAGCCAATACAGACTTTAGGAATTGTTATAGCTTAGTTTAAATTTCAATAATTAGTTTATGCCCTTAACAGGCTTTTCTTCCAATCAATACCACTAAGAGAAAACCATTTCTAAAAACCCACAATGTACAATCTTTCAAATTACACTAAACGAACACTGTAGTGTAGGTTCCTACCCTTTCTATTCTAGGCCAACATCATCTTCTCCATTATTCTCTGTCTCTCCAAACAATAAACACAACTATAAGAAAATCCAGTGGTTTTTTTGTTATTTTTGTTTATAGTTATTGCTTCCTCTTCCGATTCCTGAGTATACATACACTTTCTTAAAAAGTCTCATATTTTCTTTCAGGAAAGCCACAGTGTTTTATTTATTAGAGGAAAAGTTAATATTATTATCTCTTTCAAAAAGTCAGCTACTTGAAACTTCCATTTCTTATTATTATTTACATGAAATTTTGTTGTAAGAGAAAAACGTATACATGCTGTCTTGTGTTACATTTTATGAATATGTGAAGTTCAAAAACAGAATCTTCCATTTATTTTTATAAAGTCTAGAACATTAAATAAAACAAATAAATTAATAAAGTTACTTATTATCAAAGGTTACTTTTGTTTATTTTTGTAAAGACTACATTGGAATTGGCTGTGAGTCAAGAGAAAAACTAGGTTTCTATTCTAAACAATTTTTCCATATTTAAAGAGCGTACTGGCCTATCTTGCATTAACAAATAACTTTATCCATATAAGCAAAATAATGAAAAACTTAATTATCTTAAAGGTACTAGAAAGGAAATTTACTATATGTACCTAAAACCAACGCTCATTAATATCACAGATGATAAGAATTAAGATATTTTGAAACATCATAGGATCAAATGTTAAAATGTTAAAAATCAAGCCTTCCTAAAGATACTCACATTTAATAACACCCCAATGGGATGTCTTCCACATATAGTATTATGGTATTTCTTCAAGTAATTGCTAAAAGATACAGGGTCTAGTTGTTCTATAATACTCATACCCTAAAAAAAGAAGAGAAAAAGAAAATGAAAGAAAAAGAAAAAGGTACACAACTTATTATTTCATAATTATATTTTAAAACTGTTACTAAGAGCCAAACATCATAATTTTTCAATTAAGGAGAAGTAGAGAAAACACATTAAATAATCCTTGTGAAGTATCAAACTCATTCATCATAGGTAATCTCATTATAGTCAGCTCTCAACAATATTTACACTTCATTAGCAGAAAACTTTCAGTCCTCAGTTTAGTTTTTTCTGATCTCCTGCTATGTTTCCACACCTCTATCATCAGTCATTACTTAGTTGACAATCCTCAAACATTTCACAGTCTTACATCTTTCTTATATAAACCTATTTACAAAAGTAAATCTGTTTTGAAAATTAAATTTTCTATATGGCTGTTTTTTCCCATAACCGTTTTATTTCTCTTACCACTGGCATAAATAATTAAGAGTTTACTGTAATTTAGCTAATTCCATAACATACACTTAAATATCAAGAGTGTGCAAGGCATTCTGAATTACCAGTAGGTTAAAAAACGAAGATACCAGTAAGAAAAAGGTTAATACATCTTTAATTAATTTAAAGCTCATAAAAGACAAATGCTTAAGCAAAAATAGGCCTTTTATGAACTTTTTTAAAAAGTGTTTTATCTCTTTGTGTGCCTAGGTGGCTCAGTCAGTTGAGTGTCCAACTCTTGGTTTCGGCTCCGGTGATGATCTCATCAGGGTCATGGAATCAAGCCCTTTATCAGGCTCCACACTCAGCAGGAAGTCTGCTTGAGATCCACTCCCTCTGTCCCTCCCACCCTTCTCATGCTCATGCTCACGCACGCATGTTCTCTAGATAAATAAATCTTTTTTAAAGAAAAAAGAAAAAAAAAGCTTTTCATCTCTTTATACTTCCAGCTAGCATGCTTTAAGATTTTGAGAATCAAAAACTTTAAGACTACTATTAAAAAAAAAAAAAACTACTATAAAGACAACCACTATGACTTGCGTATTTATTCACACTAAATTCCATACTCTGCAAATGCATTCAAATAATGTATTCATAATAAAATAATATAGAGCAACTTCAATCAAGCAAATAAATCAATGATTCTCACTCATTCATTCACCAATTACCTTACCTTGTTTTCTTATTGAGGTAAAATATTTTACATTTGAGTTCAACAAACTGGATTAACATACTTTGAGAGAAATGTAAATGATGGTTTAACTAGGGAATCAACTGATATATTTTGTGTGGTTTTTAAATTATATTTCAACATGTTTTAAAACAACTGCAGTAGAAAAGCACCTAATCAGATGAACACATCTGAAAAATGACAGTAATCAGTAGGTGACATAAAAATATGGCAGTGGCAGCATCAAATTTAATTTTATAAAGAACCTGTTTTCAGAGCATCCAAGTTGTTCATAAACATCATCACACTTTCCTGCAAATACGTAAGACAGATAGGTGTGTGCATGTAATCAACTTTCATTTGATTGCACATCAATTAGCCACTTCTAGATTTGTCCACAACCAGTGTATAATGCTAAGCTGTTTTCCCCGCAAACTAGGAGGCTTCCAGGTCTACAGTCTTCAGTGACATTTGGTACAAGTTCAGAGAAATATGAACAAACTTAAAAACTAAACCTAAGATAAACAATAGTATAATTCTAAAGAAAAATCACACAATATATTTCCAAGCCAAGTAGTAGTACAGAGATGGAGTTAAACAAATCTCTTCCACATATATGGATAATCAAGATATAACTCCCTAAAGATGAAGGTACTGAGGCATAAATCAGATGAAGAGCTTGCCTCTAAATTTCTAATCCGAGGCTATTTCTCACTGACTAGTCTGCCTCATGTAGCATAAGAGACATACTAACAATTCTTAAGAAGTCTCACATAGCTATAATTTGTACACACATTTTAAGGAACTTTTAATGGTCCTGAATTAAGTCTAGGACAGTTTACTTTAAATAGAATTCTACTCATTAATACATGATATGACACTGAGGTTCTGATGTACACCTTAATGTTAAAATCTTAAAGCACATCTTAAACAAACTTACCACATTTATATACTGATATGAAGAATTCAGACACAGGAAAACTAATGAAAAAATTTGTTGAAAACAAAGAACTCACGAAATTTCGTATAGAAATATAAAAAGGTCATTAATGCAGAGAAGACACTACTAAATAAAGCGTTTGAAATTAAGGTGTAGTGGTTAAATTATAACCGGGAAAAGAAAAAATGGAGATGATGGAAGTTAAGGGATTAAATTTGAATTTTTAATTCCCTAAAGTGTGTTACGTACCAACTCATGCAAAAATCAATTCCATTACGATCAATTCTCTGACAAAGACAACGAACAAGTATGCATTTTTATAAAGAAGGGATATAGAGAAAAAATAAGGCTTTCCTCATGAGTGAAATTCTCCAATTGGAAAATTCATTAAGTATGCAAACAACAGCAATACAGATAGGGAGAAAGAGGACATCCATTAAGTAATACAGATCACTGGCAAATAGAGTTTTGTATACATTTATGTTTTGATGCTAACAATTTTTAAATTATTGTTACCAAAATCCCAAGAAGATGAAAATGCTAATTTGATACTACTGCCAACTGCCAAAATTCCAAGAAGAAGAAACAAAGCACTTCTCAAATATGCTTAACTCTTCTATTCCTTAAAATACTGGAAGTTATGATCAGGGAATCTAAAGTCTAGGAGATGAAAATCTTGCTTAGGGCCTAGCATATTGAGAATCTGTTCACATGAACTTAAATCTAATATGAAACAGTGGAGATCTAAGATACAAAGCAGACATCGTAAACACCAAAAGCCAATATCCAGTACGATTTGGGTTTCTGAGAAATTTAGCAGCTTCAGCAAGAAATCCTCATATTGAAAGGTAACTCCCCACCTTGAGGGGGACAAGGGCAGAGGGAATCTATCATGCTGACTCTCCAAGTAATGAGTGAAAGCTTCTAATGTTAAATCCCAAGTGACAATCCTAAACTGAATAGACAGTTTTAACTGACAGAGCTGCAAATTCAGGACTCTGATAAGACAATAAAGATCTTCCCTTTTAAAAAAAGTTTATATATAATAAAATATTTAATTTAATTTTAATTTAATTTTAAATTCTATCACCCAGAAGCAATCTCCCTATAAAGTAACAAACACAAAAAGAAAAGTATTTTAGAGGCAAGATGGGAAACAGAAATATTGTGCTTTCTGTAAGAGGCATCAAGATAAAATCTTATAGTGAAAGAAATTTTGTGGGGGAAAAAAATCACTCTAAAGATAGCAATGCTAAGAAGCAATGTACTAACAAATAACTATCTTAAAAGATATTATAAAACCTTATACCAAAGACTACTAAAGAAACTATTGGTCTGAGTTCAAGGAAGCAGTATGAGTAGATAAATCTGAACAATTTCACTTTGAAAAGAGTAGAAAGAAAGAAAAGTAGCTGAAGTTCAATAATTGAAGTGACTACTAATAAATCTGGAAGGAAAATACATTATAAGGATGACTACAATCCCATTTCAGATTCCCTTTGCTAAATGCCCATAATGAAACATTGGTCTATATAAAAAGTGCAACAGAAAAAAATAACATGATCGTGTAATACATAGATATAAAATACATATGTATGTACTTATGTATGGTTAATGTTTCCAGTATGTAGTATCAAAAGTTCACAGAAATCAATGTCTTAAAATACGTTCTGCTTTATAATTACTGAAATTACAAAGTACTACATACCAAAAATATGATCAGCAGCCAATACTATTTTAACACTTCCAGAATATACATCTCCTGTAACTCATTACTTTTTTCCCCACTTAATAACATTTGGAAGATCCAGTTTATTTTCCTACAATTTTTATTTAGATTTTTTTTTCACATCATTCAATTCCAAGATATTTAAATTCTAGATATAATTATTTTGCAATAAGAGGTACAGCTATTTTTCTTTTGTTTTAGAACTTAGAAACAGACTTTTCTGATAGCTAAAAAAGAGCCAAAACTAATTAATAAACTAATTTTGAACAGATTATATCTATTTTATACTTAATTTTTCATCCTATCAAACTTTCAAGATGTGTAACAATTACAATAATACTTATATAGAGAACCATCCAATTATATTTGCTTTAAAAAGACTAAATATAGAAATTAAGATACTGGTTCTCAAATGAATTAAATTACTTTTAAATGGCACTTTAGAAAAGGAATACACAGAGAGATTCACCATTTGGTTATATAAATCAATTAAGAAAAAATATAAATATATATATATATATACTATATACACACACACACAAACATACATACATACAAGACTATATGTATAGACCTAATCATTCGTATTACTCTCATTCTTATTTTAATCCATTTACTCTAACCCGCAGAAGTGAGTTATAACTTGAATTAAGAGTATGCTAATAAAAAACCAGAACACTTATAAGCCATTTAAAAATTCTATATATAAACAGAAAGGGACCACAAAAATCAGACTCCAAGTCAAATATCATATCAAATATTAAACTCAAGCATATTAGTAAGAACCAAATACTCAATGTTCTGAAATTATATTCCAGACATTTAAATAAAAATTTAAAAATTATGACCTGGTTATTTTGGACATCTAAAGTAAGGTTGTCAGATGCAGATTTAGAAGTCAATCTTAAACTTACTGGTTCTTTGTTCATTTTTTGAACAAAAATTTATAATTTCAAAGACTTAGAAGCCACCAGAAAGGGCAATAATTGTAGGAGAATCATGAGAATCATGCCAATGGATAATTGTTGCCCTTTTTGCTCTTCCTCAAAGTAAGAAGCCAAGGTCTATCTCTGTCTGATAATGTATCTCAAGAGAGATAAATAAAGTTACTCCTCTTAATATAAGCTAACAATCAATATAGAATTAGAAGAAAGGCTAAAAGGATAGTTAAGTATGGATGTTTATACATAACACGTAGAATGATAAATAATACTAAACTGTTTAAATGTGACCACAGTTCTAAAGAGGCCTAAAGGATACCATCATGTTCAGTGACTTCAGAGTACCAGGTAAACTAATGTTGTAGAGAAAACATCTCTCTGTGCTAAAAGCATCAATTCATGGATTTACAAATTCCTACATGTGCAAAATTAAATGCTGCCTAATTAAAGTTGACAAATGATTTAAAGAGCTGAATAGAAAACGAGAGAAGAGAGATAAAGAGGAAATTTGTTCTATTCAACAGATTGTGGCCATAGCAGGACAGTTCAAATTTATCTACAAAGAGAATTTAGGAACAAAGAGATTTGGGGACTCTTTCCATACTACCAGAAGGTGATCTCCAGGGGCACATATGTGCCAGTCTATTTTGAAAAAGTTCCACGGGTGACTGAAATTGTAAAGATAAGTTTAAGGATTACTATGGCAGACAATCTCCTCTCTACCCTGTCTCTAATTACCTGTTAGAACTCTCAAACTTACTCCAGACTTCTCCAGGTTTCAAAACACTATAGTCAATTCCTTAGCAAAGACCTTTTGAAAATACTTCTCAAAGTGATCTCAATCAAATCTACAAACTTCTTTTCACATCCACTAATGCCATCCACTTGGACTAACAGTCCAAGTTGCTATCATCTCCCCACTAAACTACTGCCCACGCCCATTGTTATTACTATTCCTGAGACTTCTGTAGAATCCATTCTCTACACAACCACCAGACTGACCTTTAAAATAATGTAACTACATCATTTCACTTCCCTTTGTACTTATATAAATAAATTTCTTACCCTGGAATATAAAGCCCTACATTATCTGATCCCTGCTTATCCCTCTCTGGCCATAGTTTATACTATTCTTACTCTTATCTACTGTACTCCTGCAACACTGGCCCTTCATTTTTTTCTCCACCCACCAGCCTCTTTCCCATCAGGACTTTGCACAGGCAGTTCCTTCTTTCCAGAATGCTCTTTTCCTCTGATCTTTACTTGGTTTGCTCCTTATCATCTTTATCTCAGTTTAACGTTTCTCCTCAGGGAAGTCTTTCTCCAATCACTCAACCACCAATCATTTACTATTTCAAAACCCTTTCAATATTTTCTGTACAGCACACATCACTTTTGGAAACTAACTTATATATACCCTTACCTTTAAAAAAAAAAATGTATCTCCTCCTGTTAAATAAAAGTCCTGTGAGAACAAGTGTGTTTGTTTACTGCCATTATCTCCAATGGTGCTTAGGACTGTAAGTGCACTCAAAAATAACTGACAAAGTAAAAATCCAAGTGCCTACCTGACATCTCCACTTGGGTATTTTAAAGGCAACAGCAAATATAGAATATCCCTAATAGGATTTATGGTTTCCCTACCTCCAAAAACATCAGTCTTATCTTCTTATAAACCTAAGTGAATAGTACCAACACCCAACCAGGAGCCTAAGCAAGACATTTAGGAGTTATCTTTGATACTTCCTTCCCCAGCAAGTTCAATCAATCTCCAAGTCCCTTCATCAGTTTGTCTCTTACATTACTGAATATATCCACTCTGTCCCTCTCTTCCACCATCACCATCCCATCTACTGTCTAAATTACCTGAATTACCAAACTGGTTTACTCATTTCTCCTCTGGCCTCCCTCCAACCCACCTGCTACAATGCAGCTATATGATCTATTCAAATACAATCTGATTTTATCACTTTCCTATTTAATATCCTTTAAACAGTATGTTCTAAGGACACCTGGGTGGTTCAGTTGGTTAAGCATCTGCCTTCATTCAGCTCAGGTCATGATCTCAAGGTCCCAGAATCAAGCCCCTCTTCGGGCTCCCTGCTCAGTGGGGAGTCTGCTTCTCCCTCTCCCTCTGCCCTGCTCATGCTCTCTCACTCCTCTCTCTCAAATAAATTAAAAAAAAAAAAAACCTTAAAAAATTTTTTTAAATGAAGAGTTTGTTCTAGATTCTCTACCTTCATTTCTCATCACTACCCCCCATCCATTTATTCATTGATTCACTCAGCAACTATATATATTGAGTACCTGGTAAAAAGCTGATACAAAATGGACAAAGATCCTGACTTCATGAAGCTTGTAATCTAATAGGGGAGGTTATCACCAAACAAATCAACAAATAATAAGTCACACAGTAATTAATACTGAGAAGAAAACTTAAGTAGGATAAAGCCATAGAACAACTGTTCACCACAGAGTTATGATGAAAAATTGTGGGCACATTTTTGTTTGTCTCAGTAATTAGAAGATGCTACTGGGGGATTTGGTGGGTGGTGTCCAGGGATGTTAACTGTCCTATAATACAAGACAGTCACACACATAAATCATTGTTCTCATCCTATAACACTCTTGACATGTCCACAGAGGTGAAACTCTACTTTTATATATAAATACTAAGAAGTTTTGCATGGTTTTAATATACAGATTTCCCAGGAATTGCCATATCATATAAAGTGAGGGAAGGCTACCCTTTGTTTAGTTTACAATTTTACTAAGAATTGTTCACCATTTTAAAAAATCAAGTCACCCAACAATACACCTTAGTAATATGAGTCACAAATATTTTTTTTTTTAAAAAAAAAAAGATGTTTAGGTTTGGATAGCTGTATTTTTTAAAGATTTTTTTTTAAGATTTATTTATTTATTTATTTATTTATTTATTTATTTATTTATGAATGATAGGCATAGAAAGAGAGGGAGAGAGAGGCAGAGACACAGGAGGAAGGAGAAGCAGGCTCCATGCCAGGAGCCCGACATGGGACTCGATCCTGGGACTCCAGGATCGCGCCCTGGGCCAAAGGCAGGAACTAAACTGCTGAGCCACCCAGGGATCCACTGGATAGCTGTTATATGAATTATACAATGTGTAAGCATCTAACTACTTCATAGTGTCTTCTAATATAGTTGGTATTATATCATTAAATCATTAAAAATATATCATTAAAAATATACTATTTTATCATAAATTATTTTCTGTTTATTTCTTTCTCATATTATAGGTAGGGTTTTTACTTGAATATGTATATAGGAAGATTATATTCATTATTTCATTCACCTGAAAAATATCTGAGCATCTAGTAATGTTCTAATCATTATTCTAAGCACTTTGGGTATATCAAAGAATAAGATAAATTTCCTGACTAACAAAACTATAATAAATAAGTAGAATATTTAGTTTGTTGAAAGAAATACTGCAGCAGGATAAAGTGGATTGAGAATGCTGAAAGGGTGGAATCTCTGATGCACATTAAACAGGGTAGTCAGTGTGCCTGGTTGGGAAGGTGAAACTGAGCAAAGCCACAACATGAGACAATCAAGTATAAAAAGAGTCAAAATCCTAAGCAAGGATCATCTATGTCACTCTCACAGCATAATAAGGAGAGCATACGTCCCGAGTGTCTCTTATATCTTTATGTCGGAATAGCTTCTAAGTCTGTTCAATGATTGCACTAAGTGAGAGACAGTGTTTTCTCTTCTCAACATCTTTAGTATTTCACACAGTACCAGACACACAGGAGACACCCATTAATCACTTACTACATGAAGAAAATAAATGATGACATAACCGGAAAAGTTTCCTGAGGCAACTGAGAACCAAGTCTCAGAAAAATAAGATCATAACTAGAAGCCAGAAAAGAATTAAATGTCTGACATGAAAACATCATAAAGCCAAAAGAAAAGTCAGTAAATTAAGTCCAAACAAAATTCCAAAGGTAAAAGTGTATTAGGCCGTAACTGGCTTTAATTGGATTAAAGTAATAAGATAAATTTAAATACAATAATATCTAAATATAAGAAAATCTCCTAAGTAACTAAATTTCCATTCATTCCATTTGGCTTTTATTAAAATATACAAGGTATAACCTACCTATAGTTTTAAATCCAGATTCCTTACTAAAATATTTTATGTACTTCAGATACTTCAGACTAAATATTCTTGTATGTATGCCAAAAAGCTTTCAAACAGTGGTAAAGTTGATTTCAACAGATCACAGACATAAAGTCTGACAGGGTTTAAAGACAATTTAGAGACCACCTATTCCAAATCTCTCATCTTAGAGATGACAAATTGAGGACTAGAGAATGAGATGATCTGTCAAAGGTCAGAGCCAATTAGTTATATATCTGCTATATTTAATATTCTGTTTATAAGTAAAAAAAGAAAAAAGAAAAGAAAAACCAAGATGATTTGTATGACTTCTTAAATATGAACATAAGTACTATGACTTCCATACTACTTTAAGGAAAATGACAGCAGGATCAATGTCTACTATACTCCTGGGCCAGATAAGAACATAATCATATTTTTAAATTCTATATTTAAAACAACAAAATGAAACACTATTTAAGAAAACTCAAATGGCCAAGAAATATAATTAGATAATAAAACAAACTTAGAATTTGCTACCACTGTTTCTGCTTAAAAGTAAATAATGGCATTAGTATCCTGTCATCCCTAAACCTTAGACACTCCCCCAAATAGCATCTAAAACCTGTATCTAATTTTTCTTAATCTCATTAATCAAATAAAATGAAGATAAAGGAAGTTTCAACTAATAGAAAAGGGGTTATTTTTATGATCAATATTTATATGACTGTAAACTCTATTTTGCACATTTAAAGAGAGGGAAAGAATTATTAGTCCACTGTATATTTCACATATTAAGTCTTGAATCACTAATCTGAAATTAAAGAAAACACCTTAGAGCATTAAAACCCCACACCTGAAAGACTTACCATTTTATCTAGATGTTCAATGGATCTATAAATCTCCCCCTGGGATTCATCATAGTAACTGTAACGGAACCTTTGACCTTGAAACAAATATCATGTACAAAATAAAATAGGGAAAAATTAGAAGCTAAAAAGAAAGCAAGCGCTTACCAAATAATTTCAGTTCTCATGGAAGGCAAAGCACAGCTTAAGCCTCTGAGAGAATCATTCCCAAGAGCCCTTGTACATAAAAATAAAAGGCGTATTTGGGAAGGTAATAAGGAAATGATATATCACCAGTGTTTTATGATGTTAAAAACTACTTCAAACTGTAGAACCTTAAAGTCACGAGCAATACAAAAGACTAAGGAAACAAAACAGCTTAAAAGTTAGAAGCATTGTTAAACATATCATATCTGTCTATAATAGAAGGTAAACCCAAAAGAATATGATTCAAGGAAGCTTGGTTTAAGAAAACTATCTCAATTTAACAAATCAATGAAAGTTTAGCTTTTGCTGCATAAATGCAAAGATTTGGTCTCTATTACAGAAATAAAAAAGTGCAGGTCAGAGATATATGTGGCTTCTGTGATTTTTATGACCTCAATAAAAAAATTTCTCATCCTTGCAAAACTCTCTACTTGAAAAATAATCAATACAAGTGCCTTAAAATAGGAGGCACAAAAGGATTAAGTACAATAGATTAAGTACAATAAATAGTCCTACTCTGACAATAAAATCTCAATAAGAGTACAAGCACAGAACATTCAATAAGTTTAGCTCTTCTCCAAGAAACAGAGCGGGTAAACTGGAAGAAGCTTGAAAAGAAGAGAGAAAACAAAAGGCTCAGGTAATAAACTTTGCTTCCTGCTACAGTCATATAAAAACCAAAAGTTAAACATATTCATTATTAAATAATTGTGGTATGTTATTCCACCGTTCATGTTGTATTTCAGATACATCTACACTTGTATTTCTGTGATGCCTATATTTCTAAGAACTCATTACTTTTATATTAGTTATTTTTAAAGGTTCACCAAAATGCATTTTAAAGGGATGAGACTATACCAGTCATGTATGCACACACTCTGTGTCTTGTGCTTCATTTTTAGAGCAAAGTTCACATATATAATTATCATCCTCACACCTGAGAAGATGGGTTCCTTTGGCAGGATAATTATGATTTTTATGTTTTATTTTACTAAAAAAAATCATAAATGATGAGCAATGCAAAATAATAAAACTCTTTTGATGCTTTTTTTTTTTTGATGCTCTTTTTTTGAAAAAAACACATAACCATTCTCAATACTTCCTTTACTTGTTGACGTTGATGTCTTTGATGGTCATCTTTCTAGAATATACTGTATTTTCTTTTTCACATTTTAACTTTTCACATACATTAATATGTACAAATTACTCATGTAGCAGTTCTTACTTTCCCTCAAGAGTTTCTATTAAATCAGTATTACATCTTGTAATTCATGATATCCTAGAATCAAGCAATAAGGTTCTGAGACAATTATCTGCTTTCTGAATGTAACAACCTTTTTGGTAAACATTGAGGATTACTACATCTTGCCATAACTATGTGATCCATTACAGTCCTTGCACTAAAAACATTCTTAAAGAGTGACAATTCATCATTCAATGTCCCTATGTTAAATAACTTATGAGACATTTCTTTCAAAATTTAGAGTTAGGTATAGTTTTGTTTTTCTTTACATAATGTATACACTTACTCCTACCTAATAGTAAGAACTATATAAACTGACCCTATTTTTCCCATTTGCCACTGGCTATCAGACGGCTCAAAGTCAAATCTAAAGCCTGTTGCAGTAACTTTACAGATTCAATTCATATGTACTAATTTTCTACTTCTATTTCAAAGTTCTTTTGATAGAATTGTCCCAAATCTTTTGTGAAATGAATGAACAATTAAATGGATAACCTTAGACAAGAAACTTTTCACTGTCAACTGTAGTAATACTCTTGGAAGCAATGAAGATGAATATTCTTTGAACCTGAATTACTTCAGGTTTATACTAACACATTCTGTTTTACTTGCTTCAGGAGATAGCTGTCAGTTTTAGATGTCAATAATCCCTGTGACTGGAACATAACTATCTAATCCAAAAACTGCTACTGTTCAGGTGGAGAGAAAAATGCATGTTACTTTTTGATAACCATCTGCTACTCAAAAGTGTTTTCTGCTTATTTCCAAGTTCAGAGCTATTGTTTCAAATAACTGAAGTTGGTCAAACCTGGCTTAATCACAGGTGAAAAGCCTAACTATATTTGGAAATGCTGCCTTGTTCATATGGGCCATTTTCAATGTCATTTTCACTTAAAAATTACTTCTGAAGTAAGAGAAAAATACATAAAATGTCTTGAATATTTTAAAATACTAAATCAACATGTGATTGAAAAAGAATGGCAAAATGCACAGGAAAAAAATGACTAAATGTTTAACATTTTGCTATCTACCACTTGCTACTCCTTAGGTAGCTACCTTGCATTTTGTAGTTGAAGAATCTAGTAGAAATATTTTATGAGCTCTAAAAAATATATCAGTTAAGTAGCTAAATCCGCACTACATATAGCTACTACACTGAAAAAATATCTGACTTTAACAGCTCAAACTGTCTTAGAATAATCTTAAAAAATTGTATAAGCATTTAAAAATTATTTGAGAAATTCATTCTGGTCAATATACATATAAGAAAGCATCTAATCCAAAGTAAATAGTTTTCATCATCCTAACCTATATGTGTGGTGGGAGGGGGGAGGATGAGGGGGGATGTGTGCATGCGCACACACACGCACACGCAACTTTAGTTACACATCTCTTGGAATTTGAATGCAAAGAAAAATCTTTTGTATCTAATTATTTTTAAAAAGTTTATCAAGATTTTATTTAATGAGAAACGAAAGAAATGACAATACTAGCATAATACATTGTCCGTAAATGCACCTTTAATCAAATATTTACTGTTGATTTAAAATATATTATGATTTTTATGTAATTCACGAGCAGACATTTTGTTTTATAATGTGTCTAACATTCAGTAAAGCTTATGCATCTAAACTGAGGAAATACAGTTGCCTATGTACCTGGAGAACTGGACTTGTATACTTTCATAAGTATGAATAAAGCATATCACGTAGTAAGAGAAAATTACTTACCTGAAACTCATCCTTTCAGAAGGTACACTGGGAAAATGGATTCTCTGAGCCCCTGTTTCAACTCCAAGTATGAGCTTTCTAGCTTTAAGAGCCATTGACACTGCCCCTAGGGCAGCATAAGCTTTGGAGCTCCCCTAGTGAGTATGTCAGTAGTTTCTTCAGGTGCCTTCCCTCAGTTCTTTTCAAATTCAAAAGATGAGAGGAAAAATAACCCAAGAAAAAAAAATCCTGTAAAGCAGAAACCTTACTCTTTGAGGGAAGGAGGGTAGCTCATTTGTGAATCCATTCCAGAGCACGCTTTCTGAGAAAAAGAAATACAGGTAAGTAATTTTCCCCATCTCCAAAGGTGACTGGTGATTCATGAGTGGATTCACAGAGTGCGGAGAGTAAGCTCCAGGGATGTCTGTGTGACACACGACAGTCAACTAATGAGGACACACAACAATGAATGGTACAAGAACCAACACTACTGTTTAGTACCTCCAAACACAAAGTAAACAAATATCAAATACCTCAGCATGAAGCCATACACTAGATTGCAGAAATAAACAGTGAGCTTGGAAAGTTCATCAACAGAGCCCCCAAAAGATGAGTGAACAAAACAGACTTCCAGACATACGTCCAGGAAAAACTGTACTGTTACACATTCACTTCATCACTTTAGGTTTATAGGTTACAACATTTTCAATGATTTAACTTAACCCTCACAACAACCTGTGAGATAGATTATCAAGTCGCTCTCTACTAAGGACCCAAACTAGGGACGTTCATAATTGAAATTGTGAAAAACTATAGTCCTTTCATTCTAAAGTCTCAATTATAAGGTTAAAAAAATAATAATAACCTACCCTCCAACATGCAAAAGATCAAAACCTTAAATAGGTGAAATTAGTATGTATAAAATTTGAGAAGACAAATATGAAAGCTTGGATAAGATGTATTTCAGAAATCAGCTAAGTTACACTGAAATCAATTTAAATTATTTAGAAAATAGTAGTACCCTAGTATCTAAGAGACTAACAACAGAAAGGAAAAAGAGCAGACTGTATAATCTCTTGTTAATGTATATTAAACTAGAAATCTGAATAAAGATATAAATTTATAAATATTCTGAGGAATGCCACTTTTGATAGGTGACACATACTTATAGAAATTATGTAAATCTAGACAAATATCACTTTATATGTAAAAATCCAAAATTGCTAAAGTGAGTATAATAAACTTTATTCATATTTTTAATAAAATAATTTATCATTAACATTTACCAAGTAAATTTACTGAAGTCAATTTGCACTTAAAACCACCATAAAAGGAAAATTAAATAGAATGAATCGACTTTTAAAAAAACCAATTTCTGTTAGATCCAGTTTCATTTAGAAACTTCTTAGAAGTTAATTAGAAATTATGTTAATGAAAGCTGTCAATAATCTAAATTTGAAAATATAAATTTCAGGGAGATCAAGAAAGTACAAATATTAGCAGTATATTATATGTACGAATAAGAGCAAAAATGAAAGTTAGGAAAACAGAATGAAAATTCTACCAATTAGAAAAACTAAATTAGGCCCAGTCAAAATTCTCTTATATGCAGCTATCTTATATGACAAGAAACTTGATCAGAAAAAGTAGTGATAACATAACCTAACCATAGTAAAAATAAAATATTAGCAGCAAATGTCTTTCATTTATGCCACAATCCCTGGTAGTAGTGGGAAGGGTGAAATGAGGTAGGATCATGAACTGTTACTAGGAAACATCACCCTTTTGGGCTGACTAATGAATTTTCATGTGGATTAGACTAAGGATAGAATAAAAGGCAGAAATTGAAATGGTGAAGGTTTTTTTCTGGGGGGAGTAGGGGATTCAAATAAGGGACAGAAAGAGCATAATAGAATCTAGGTCCCCACTCTCCCTTGGCTTTTCCCACCCAAAAAGAAAATTTGAGAATGTTTTAGTCTTTCTACTTTTTCTCTAATGTCTTTTTCAAGTCCACAAAAAATTTAAATGGGATCTGAAAGCTGAACATCTTTAAAGCAAAGCATACACACAAAAAAAGTCACTCTTGTAATAGACATTGGCTAACAAGTAAAATCAACTAGGCAAAACCCTTCCAATCACATAATAGGTCTCCCAACTGTCTCTATCACCAAATCTCTTGCTTTATTTTAAACAGAAGCTGGACATAATAGAAACAATGACTAGAAATGAAAAATGCTGTCACTGCCAGTACTCTATTCAACAAAAACAAAATTCCTCTGTATGTATCTGAGTAATTTGTCAACTGTACTATAATCAATTAAGCAATTTTTCTTCAAAACTTAGCTATTACAAATGTAATAGTGTGTTGACAGTTTAACTCAATGGAACTTTTAAGATCTCTGAGTATTTAAGGAACTAAATCCTTCCTGTGAAATTATTTAGAATTCAGGGTTAATATTACTTTGATATGGTAAAATCAATCTATACAGCATCTTTACAAAAAAAAACAAAACCAAAAAAAACCCACAAAAACAAACAACAACAACAACAACAAAAAAAAAAAAACAGAAGAAGAAGAAGAAAAAAAACATTAAGAAATATCCTCACAAGAAAAAGCTAGATTTTTGAAATGGATGTATATCATTCATTAATTTAGAAAAGATGACCAAAGCCACCAGAGCACGTAATTTGAGAAATATGAAAATTTCTAAGACATTTTAACCCATAACTAGCCAAAGATTCATATTAATTCAACTAGGCATATAAAATACAAAATGAATCTTACTTTACAAGAATGACGTTACTATTGTAGAAGGGGAACTACCAATCTTGGAATAGTATCTAATAGTATCTATAAGTACCTTCCACTTATCCCCAGATCTTTATCAAATTTCCTAATAAGAATTAGTACAGTGCTTTCCAAAAATACAAACTAAGCACTTTATGAGTATTGTTAGTGATACTAAAAAAAATAAACACTTGGAAAAGTTCTATTACTTAACGACCAAATGTAAATATATATTTAATCTCTGGATAATTCTCATAACTAACATCTACCAACCTTTGGAAATTTTGAGTTATCATCTGTAGTTATCACCAGGAAATCCTAGCTTACAAATTTAAACACCAGAATTTTCTAGAACACTGGAGATCAAATGGCCTAAATAATTTTCTAAGAATCTAGGTAGAATATAAAAATTCATCTTTCTCTCTCAATATTTACAGTAGTGGACTAGAGCTTGTTTGCTTTAGAATTCATTAATGAGGTAAAAAGAATGATTTAAGAGAAAAGCATCTACTGATTTTTGTGTGGATTTATACTGTGATTGCACATGATACCAACCAGATTCTAAAGAACAATATCAGGGGAACTAATTCTCTAGATCATAAAAGTAATTTAAAGTGATTCATGGGAGCCTTGAAAGTGAAGAGGACACACACTTCAAGAATTTTTAATTTCTAAGACATATGGACATGTTTTATTATCAACACAAATTCACAACACTAAGAAAAATATCCTTTTTTCAATAATGATACTCCTTAGTTTTTAAGATCAACTACGACTAAACATCAGAATTTCAAAGCATCTATCTAATCCTCAGATCTAAGTAATATACTTAAAATCCATAAAAAATAACTTCTGCCAAAGGTAGCAAACCAACTAGCCAACAGAACTGATTATTAAAGAAACGAAAGTCTCTCAGGTAAGGTAGCACAGCCTAAACCAGGACTTCCCAACCTTAGCACTACGTGTTTTGGGCAGGATAATTCTTTGATGAGGAAGGCTGTTCTGTGTACTGAAGGATGTTTATTTGGCAGCTTTTCTGTACTCCACTAAATTGATGCCTAAAGCCTCCCTGCTTCCCACGCCCATCCCAAGGTAATGACCAAAAATGTCTCCAGGCATTTCCAAATGCCCCCTCATAAGACAATCAGCCCCAGATGAGAAATTAGTGCCTTAAACCAAAATACGTATCTATAAGGGAGGATGGCTCTCTTAAAAATGATCTCAAAGCCACTCAGAGAGCAAGGTAAGAGAAAATACCAGCCTAATGAGGCCAGAAAAATAGTGAGCCAGATTTGATAATCAATGCTTAAGACATAAAAGCCAGGGGTCCCTGTATCTCACAGAGGATGTTTTTCTGGCAATTCAAGTACTCTATCTTAAAATGTACAGACTTGTGCCTTATGTTTTCTCTATAATAAAAGAAATAACTAAAGGATGAACAGATAACTGGCATCCTCAGGCCAATGAGAGAGGTCCTAAAAGGAATAGGAATCAGAAATACTCCATCCAGAACAGCAATGGATAAAGGATAGCAAACTGTATTCAAAGATTCAAAAAATAAAACTTACTGAAAGAGGCATCCACAAATGTCTTTTTATGATTTATTCACTGTGAAGTCTCCTTACTTTTTTTATTCACAATAATAACACAAATCACATAAGAGTTCTTACTCGTATTAGCCATTACCAGTGAAAACCACAATGCTAACAGCCAACATGTTACACTCTTTGGAGGGTACCTCTAAACTGATGGCAAAAATTAAGCACCAAAGGAAAAATAGAAAGAAAAAACACTAATTACAGAAAAAGAAATGTGGAAAAGGACTGGCATAGCACACAGTGCTCTTCTACCTTCTAAAGAAGAACATTGGTTTTACCTACCAAAAACTAACTTCCGAGAATCTACCACACAACTCAACCTGGAAATAGGGGTTAAAAGATCTTAACTCCCACTAATGTAAGTAGCTAAAGCAAGGATGCCCTCACAGTGTGAATCCAATTATACCAGTCGCCTTTGGAAATGTATCCATAATCTACTATAATAATCTGATCCTTTTTTAAAGACTTTTTTATTCACTTTTAAACATTGCAGCTAAAAGTAAAACTCTCCAAGGAAAATGGTAAAGAACTGAAAATCAGAGCTTAGAGTGAAAAGATACCATTAACCACAAGTATATAGTATCTATCATGATATGTTAAAATCTAGAACTTACCCCAATGGCAGAAATCAGAAGAAACCACAAAGAGATTACTAGGATCCGCTAGATATTTACTGAAGAGTTTTCCGAATTCCTGTTCTTTTGACTCACTCAGAGCTCCAACCAGTACAGGAATAATGGTAAACTCATCCTTATGGCTTAAAGAAAACAGAAAAAAAAAAAAAAAAGTCATTTAAGAAGTATAAGAATAAAAATAGTTTTCCAATGTGTTGGCACTAAAAAGTGGAACATTTATTAATAATGGTAAGGGAAAGATACATACTGTTGAATTTTTTAGTCTATAAATTAAATGTTTAAAGAAGACCATTTAAAAATAAGAGAGATACAGAATATTAAAAATATCTATTCAAATTACAGAAATGTACAATAGTTCTTTAGATAAACAAAGCTAATTTACTACCAGGTATAATAATATCTTCAAAATAAAATTAAGCCCATCAGACCATCACCAAATCAAGTCTTCTCAACTACCCATCAAAGCTACAATCATCTGCCCAATCTTTCTGCAATTTTAAAAGAGCATTAAACTCTTCCTTAATATTTTAATCCTATCCTGTTATAAATACCACCACTTCTGGCACTTTTATAAACCTGCCAAATGAGACCCACAAAACTTAATCTTGGCTCCCGTAAGATACACCAACTGCACCTTGTACCTATACTAATAAACAGATACAAGACAGTCTGAAAATACAACTCAAATTTCACTGACATCTAGGGTGGATGTAGACTTCAAGGAAGTAGGTATTAATTTCTAGCAGCAAGAAAAAGACACCACACCCACCCACAATGTTTATGACATATCCACAAGTCCCTTTTTCACTCTTCAGATTGACAGATTTATGGAAAAGGAACAGAGCAGATTAATAAAGAATAACTATGATGGGCTATAGAAACAGACGTTCATCCAAAACCTTTTAAATTTTTCATTGTAGTGAAATTTTACTTACATATATTCAATATAATTTACATTCTAAATGATCCCAGATTGGAATTTTAGAAGCGTGAATCATGTTTGTCTGACTTGTTCTGAACAGGACTTTAAAAAAAAAAATAACCATTATAATAAATGCTTTTTAATATGATAACCTGACACTTAACTGATGTAGGACAAACAGAATTCATAAAAGGGTTTTTAAAAATACTAATTTTAAGTTTATTCCCAAAATATGTGTTAGCCCAGCTTCATAAAGCTCAATTCAGGGCACCCGAGCGCCTCCCCCATAAGGACCCCCTTACCCTTGTCAATTGCGAAATAAACAGATCATACAGATCTCCAGTCCCTCTGCAATGCAGGGGCTTCTTGGGCAGAATCTGCATCTATGGAGTAAGAAAAAAAGAGGAAGCTGGCAGAGGAAGCTGCCATGGAATATCTCTTTCTCTCTTTCACCAGTTTGCTTAACAACTGCATGAATGAATAGGGGCTCTACAATAAGTTAAGAGTGATTATCATTTGAAAGGAAAGAATTTGAGCTCTAGTAAAAACTCAAGAAGATTGTTATGATTTGTTCTAACTTCAAGTACTATATAAATAAATAAACTAGGATCATCAAAGAGTCTATAAATAATTATGCATGGTAGGGATGCAGTTATATAGAGTATAAAAACCAAGAAGTCAGAAGAAATAGGTTCAGGTATCATCTCCATCATATAATAAAAGTTAAAAGGGTAGGTAAATTACTAACCTAAAAATGTTTCCTTAACTATAAAACAATCATAATTGCAATATCTATTTTCTAAAACTGTTATGAAGTGAGAAATGCTACTGGGAAAGTACTTTGTCAACAACTGTTGGCTTGCTGTCAAGAAATAATACATGTCTACTATTCCACAGAGCCACCAAACCATTCACTTACCCTTAGCCTCAGCTTGCAAATCTATCTATACCAAGGTAAAAGACTCATACTGCTTAGAAATCTAAGCTTTGAATCAAGATTTATCCATCTACCTCGTCATTTCTAAAAAAAAAAAAAAAAAAAAAAATTTTTTTTTTTACTTGTTCTATATTTCCACAAAGTATGAATTAGAAAAAAGAGCAATTGGGCTTTGAAATTAATATTCCTAGGTTTTAGAATTCAAGTTGTCAGGCTGGTCTTTCCTAGTCATGGAGTACAAAATCTCACCCTCAAAAAACAAATCTAAAACTTTCCCACCAAACCCCATTTTGTGCTCTAGAAATTAACCAAAGACAAAAAAAAAACACAAGAATAGTTTGGTCATGTAAAATAACTGAACTTCTTTGGAAGAGCAGAAGTCTGGCATTTTACCAAGAGCTGCCTTCATTCTACCAACATGGTAAGGTTGGCTGTGAAAACCAGGAGCTTCATTGCTGAAGAGGGCTAACTTTGATTTGGAGCAGTGAGCAGAAAATTCACACCCAGCAGGAACCAGAAAAACCTGTAGCTCCTGCAGCCTGAGATTATAGTACCAGTGGAGGCAAGCCATAACCTGAGCACTACCTAGAAATTTAAGAGAGATTTTGGAAAGGAGAGAGCCACAAAGTGACTGGATAAATTCACATATTCTGAGCAGAGTATTGATGTTCTCCATATAATCCCATCTGACTAGAACGTAGCAAGCACATATGTGCAGGGGAAACCCATAAGGTCCCAAGCTCCCCCAGAATGCCAGCTAATTCTGTGTGAAAGCATGCCCAAGGGAAAGTGGAGACGTGAGAGAGACCAACATGTCACACATCCCAGGCTGACTGGAAATCCCCATGCACAAACAGGGAGACCTGAGAACACCTAACAGAAAGGAAAGGAGGCAAGCTAGAAAAGGGCCCAAATTTTTAATATGCTCCCCAAACTATACTCAATTCACCAGCGGAGGATGAAAGCTTTACAGACTTAAGGTATTCAATCACAACATCCAACCAATCATTAGCTAAGCACTAAGCAATGTGAACATAGAGGTGAACTCTAGAAAGTCAAATTATAAGAAATTTTTAAAAGTTGAAGAAATACATCAGTAGCCACAATTTTGGGAGAGAGAAATTCTGTAGACAAGGACAACAAAGTTACTTTAAAAAAAAAAAAGTGAATGAATGAAACAACCGCCACTACCATCTGCAGAAAATTTTGATAAAATCAGAACCAAGTTGCTATAATACAAGATAAAAAAAAGTCCAGTTTCAAGAAAAAATTATGAGCCACAGAAAACAGGAAAGTGTGACACATTCTCAGGGGAAAAAAAGGGGGGTGGGGGAGTAGCTAGTAGAAGCTGTAACCATGTGGGACCAGATTTAGCAAAGACTTTAAAACAATTATTATAAATATGTTCAAAAAATTCAAGGAAATTATGCTTTAAAAAGTTAAAATATGGCAATGACTAAGTAAGTAGTAAATATTAACAAAGAAATGCAAGCTATTAAAGAGAACTAAAGAGAACTAAATGGAAATTTTAGAGTTGAAAAGTACAACAAATGAAATTTAAAATTTACTAGATAGTCTGAAAAGCAGATTCCATATTACAATCAGTGGAATTAAAGATAAAATAAATCATCTGACCTGTAGAAAGGGGAAAAAAGGATTGAAGAAAAATGAACAGAGCACTAGAGACTTGTAGACAACATCAAACATAGTAGGATGCATACAATAGGAGTCAAAAAAAAAAAGTTACAGTAAAAGAAGCAGAAGAAATGATGGCTGAAAATGTCCCAAATTTCATGAAAGACATTACTCTACATTTCCCAGAGACTCAATTACCCAAAGTACAATAAGCACAGAGATCCCCATCTAGATATACTGTAATGAAACTGATGGAAAACAAAGACAAAGAAAATTTTAAAAGCAGCAAAAGGAAAATGACTCATTACTTACAGGATATTGTTATCAATAAATGGCACTGGATAATAATTGCATATCCATATTAAAAAAAGTGAACTTAAAAAAAAAGTGAACTTAGACCTTTACCTCATACTATACACAAGAATTAACTCAAATTGGGTAATCGATATAACTATAAGAACTAAAATAATAACACTTCTGGAACAGGGGTCAGCAACAATCTTTTTAAAGGGTCCATAAAGTAAATATTTGAGGTTTTCAGGGCCATACAATCTCCATAACCACTCAACTATCACTGTAAAGAGTAAGCAGCCATGGACAATATGTAAGTGAGTGAGTATGGATGGTTATGTTCCAATAAAACCTTTATAATAACAAGTTGTGGGCAGATGTGGTCTGCAAACTGTAGTTTGCTGATTCCTGTTCAAGAAGAGAAAATCTCTGTGACCCTGAATGAGGCAAAGATTTCATAAATATGATACCAAAAGCAAAATCCACAAAAGAGAAAAAAATGATAAAAATGAATTCATCAAAAACTTTTGCTCTTCAAGAGAGCAAAGTAACCTGTATCTAGAATATGTAAAATCTTTTACAGCTCAGAAAAAGACAAATTATCAAATTAAACTAGGGCAAGATATATGAACAGACATTTCACAAAAGAAGACATACAAATGACTAATAACCACACTGAAAAGTTGCTTAACATCATGAGTCACTGGAAAGATGCAAATTAATGCCAATTGAGGTTACACTACACATCTATCAGAATGGCTATAATAAAAAAGACTGACAATAACAGGTATTGGCCAGAATGGGAAGAAACTAGAACCCTCATACTTTGCTGGCTGAATATAAAATGGTGCCATCACTTTGGAAAATAGGTTGGCAGTTTCTGAAAGAGTTAAAACATTCAAGAGAAATGAAAATATATGTTCACATAAAGACTTGTACAAGAATGTCTATAACATTATTCCTAATAGCCAAAAATGGAAGTGATCTAAATGTCCATTAACTGGTGAAGAGATTAAATAAAACAGGATGTATTCATATAATGTAATAACTATTTGGCAATAAAAAGGAATGAACTATTTTTTTAAGATTTTATTATTTATTTATTCATGAGAAACACACAAAGAGAGGCAGAGACATAGGCAGAGGGAGGAGCAGGCTCCCTGCCAGGAACCTGATGCAGGACTTGATCCCCAAACCCCAGGATCACGCCCTGAGCTGAAGGCAGATGCTCAACCACTGAGCTACCCAGGCGTCCCAATGAACTACTGATACAACTACAACATGGATGAACCTCAAAAACAGTATGCTAAGTGAAAAGGGACAGATACAAAAGACATTTCATATGATTCCATTTATATGAAATTTCTAGAAAATACCAATCTATAGAGACAGAGAGCAGATAAATGGTTGCTAAAGATTGAGAGTCAGAGCCAGCATTGCCCTCAAATGGACACAAAGTTTCTTTTTTGTGTATTGAAAATATTCTCAAACTAGATTGTGAGAATGAATGTATGACTCTATAAATTTACTAAAAATCAAAGAGTTGTATCCTTATGTAAATGAGTTTTATAGGATGTAAATCATATTTCAATAGGCTGTTAAAAGAAAGTCCATCTTTGCCACTTGCAAGCTGTGCTACCCTGAAGCAAGTTACCTGAAACCATCCTAAGCCTCAATTTTGTCATCTGTAAAAACAGTTGATAATACTTACCTTACTTACAAGGCTCTTATGAGTACTTCAATAATGGAGAAGAAAGTTTTATCTCTTCTTTTTCTGTCCTATACCTTAAACCATACTGCAGAAAATTAATATATCCAAGATGTATAACAGAGTAAAAAGAACTGAAACCCCAGAACCAAGAAAGGAGCACTCATTTTAAAAACAAACAGTATTACTATGTCATCAATACCACTGAAGGTACAAAGCACTAAAGATCTACATTCTAATATTTGAGGACCTTGACTCAGGCCACAATCAGAAAGAAAAGTAAAAATTTAAGATCTCATACAAAACTAAGCTATAAGAAGGGTTAGAATGGCATTTAAGTGAGTCAGAAACTTACGGCAGGCTGGAATTGGGAAAAGAGGAACGGGAATTTTGCAGGAGAGTTAACCTAGCAAGTCTGCTGCAGCAATTTTTAGAAGGGGCTGCTTGTAAAGACTAGCCCTTGGCTTTAACAATGTTTCTTGTGTTGATTAAGGCTGTTTTATCCACTTGGGACACTGTACCAGCTTGCCTGGATTGTAAACAAAATGATAATGGCAAACACCCATTTTCCTTCTGAGAGTCTAGAATTTCAGTAGCTGGAGCTAATTACACAGGCTGAGAACCCTACATGACCAGCCCCCAACCAAAATCCTGGATTTTGAATCTTAAAGCAGGATTCCCTGACCAGAAACACTGCACGTGTGTTACACTGATAGAGGAAGCACGTTCCATTCAATCCACCCTATGAAAGGAAAATGTTGGAAGCCTCCACCTGGATTCCTCCAGACTCTGCCTGATGTATCCTTTTCCCTTGCTGGTCCTGTTGTGTATCCTATCTGTCCCAATAAACCAAAACCATTAATAAACTGTGAGTCCTTATAACAAATCTTCAAATGTAAAGCTGGTGGTGGAACCCTTGAAACAGGAGTTAAAGGCAAAGTGGCATAAAGGAATCATAACGGCAGAGTTTTAGGGAGGCTTATAAAAAGTAATTTCTCTCATCTTTTTTTTTTTTAAAGATTTTATTTATTTATTCATGAGAGACCCACAGAGACAGAGAGAGAGAGAAGCAGAGACACAGGCAGAGGGAGAAACAGGCTCCATGCAGGGAGCCGGACGTGGGACTTGATCCCGGGACTATAGGATCACGCCCTGGGCCAAAGGCAGGCGCTAAACCGCTGAGCCACCCAGGGATCCCCTCTCATCTTTTTTTCTGATCAAGTTCACCATCAGACGACAGAAACATGCATATATAGACCATACAAAAGACTGTGACTCACTATAAGAACAAACTAAATCCAGAAACATCAGGCAGAACCAAAGAACTCGGGAAAAAGGAAGAGAGAGGGAAAAGGGGGAGGTAAGCTAGCTGTCAGTGACAACTAAAATTAACATTTTATAAGTCTTTGCTGTTTCATCAATTAAGTGAATCTAATCAGATTATAAAAATAATTTCAAAGGTTATATACCTTTCTCAATTTCCATTTTAGTAAGAATACCAAAATAAAGGTTTTTACAAGGCCAGGTATATTTCATATTTCTTAATCATCTGAAGCAAAATAATCATATCATAAATTGGCCAAGCTTGCTATCAGAATTATAGAGAAATCCCCATATTTTATTAGGAACAAGTCAACATTTCCATGCCCTATATTCTCTTAAACTTATACCTATTTCTGGCTTTACCATCTCTGATAATGGCATCTATTAGGCCTTTCACTTTTGCATGTTCTTAAAATCAAGTTACTCCCCCACATAGAAACATTTACCAAGTTCTATAGATTCTAAACGTTCAAATGTGTCCCACCATCTGCTCAATTTGCTACCCTACCCCATCCACCACTGTCTTAGTTCAAAGTCCCATGATTTCTTTACTAAACTATATCTAACAATCTTTTCCAACGCTAATCCATCCTTCACCATACCATCACATCATCAAGCAGTAATATTTGGAATACCTGGTTCGTAGAGCATGTGACTCTTGATCTGAGTTCAAGCCCCACAATGGACGTGAAGCCTACTTAGAAAAAAAGGAGTAATATTCTTATTTCAAGTTCTAACCATATCCTTCTTTTTTTTAAGACTTTATTTATTCATGAGAGACATAGAAAGAGAGGCAGAGACACAGACAGAGGGAGAAGCAGGCTCCTCACAAGTGGCCCAATGCGGGACTCAATCCCTAGACTGGGATCACACCCTGAGCCGAAGGCAGACACTCAACCTCTGAGCCACTCAGGCATCCCTAACCATGTCCTTCTTTTGCTGAGGAACTCTTACTAGCTCTGTACCAGTCAGGGAACAAAATACAAATATCTTACAATGACATTCAATGACCTCTATAAAATGGTCCCAAACCTACTGTTCCAACTTCCTTTAAAAAAGAAAAAATTTATTTACTTGATGGGGGGGGGGGGGGGGGGGAGGCACGTGCACAAGCAGGGGGAGCAGCAGGCAGAGGGAGAGGCAGAGAGAGAGGGAGAAGCAGACTCCCTTGTCCAGCAGACAGCCTAATGTGGAGCTCGATCCCAGCACCCAGGGATCATGACCTGAGCTGAACCAAAGGCAGACACTTAACCAACTGAGCCACCCAGGCGGCCCCCAACTTCCAAATCTGCCCCTCTTACTCTATGCCTCTGTAAGTCAACTTACAAATGCCTCCAAATGCCTCCAGCTCCAGGCTAGTAATATATATGCATTAAAAGCTGGCCAAGGTATAAGGTAACAGGAAGTAGTAGGACTAATATCCAACTAAAAATATTCATACATATAAGAAAACTTTTTCTAGCTTTACAGGCCAAACAAAAATATCTCAGATAGACCTCAGTTACTAGGCAAACCTTTTGCAACTTCCTTAAGCCAAGGTAAATAGCTTTCTATTCTTAAGCCCTGGGTTTTCCTACTCCTAGACTTTGTACTTAGAGAACTGTTTCCTACAGAAACCTGCCCCGCTTTGTGAAAATTATAGCCATCTTCAAAGTCCACCCAAAAGTCATCTCTACCACAAAGCCACATGTGTGCTCCCCTAAATATCTCTCTGCTCCCATATCCCCTTTCTCAGATCCCATAAACTCTTCAACTGAACTTAATACACTTTGAACTATGTTACATCTATTTAAGTATATTTCTTATCCTTCTTACCAGGCTATATGCTGAGGAAAAACACAATGTTTGTTTATTTTTCTATTCCCCATCATTCTTTATGCATAGGTTAGCACAGTTAAGAAGCTCTGTAACATTTGAAAAATGCATATTAACCAAAATTTTTAAATTTTGAGAGGAAATGTCTTAAACCACCTTAAAACCAATCAAATTTTTTACATAAATTAATTAGTAAAACTTAAGGGAAGAGAATTGCCTTTTGGGGGTCAAAATAAGTTTTATTTATTAGCCTATTTAATTACTCCCCATATATAAAATACATTATTTGTGATTTAAAGAGACATCATAAAAGGAATCTCTCATGTATTCTGCCAGTGGGTGGTAAAGAATTCCTTTTTCAACCCAAAAGAGAAGGTATAAATAAAATCAGAGCTATAAACTGGTAAAAAGTTCTGCAAACAAAGGGAAAATGATATAGGTCAGAAACTCAGAACTACTTAAAGAAAGCACATTAGAGAAGAAATAAAGATAAAATAAAGATAAAATAAGATAATCTTCAGTTTACTTCATTTTCTTATACTTAATTGATCTAAGAGATAACAATGTTTTCAAAAACTAATAGCAACAATATGCTGTAAGTATAGCTTATGAATGACTGTAAGGTTATAAGAAATAGAAAGGACAAACTGAAAATACTGTGTAGGTACTTGTACTACCTGTGAAGCAGTATAGTGTTACTTCAATGTGTACCTGGATAGGTTACAAATGCATACTGCAAACTTCAGAGCAACCACTAAAAAGTTTGATTTTTTTTCCCTCCTCCCTCCCCTAAAAAAGGTTTTTAAAAAAATACTATAATTGGGCAGCCCCGGTGGCGCAGCAGTTTAGTGCCGCCTGCAGTCTAGGACGTGATCCTGGAGACCCAGGATCGAGTCCCACGTCAGGCTTCCTGCATGGAGCCCACTTCTCCCTCTGCCTCTCTCTCTCTCTCTGTGTCTCTATGAATAAATAAACAAATCTTTAAAAAAAAAACTATAATTGATATGTTGAGAGAAAAAAATGGAATCCTATTAAAACACTCAAGTAAAACCACAGAAGGTAGAATAACAGAAAACAAAAAAAGAAATAAAGAACAAGGGCAATAAGTAGAATGCAATAACAAATATGAGAGATGTTAATCTAACTATATCAATAATCCTTTAATAAGTGCATGGATAAACTGTGATACATCCATAAAATAGAATATTCTTCAACAATAAAGAGAAATAGGTATTAAGCCAAAAAAAAGACATGGAGGAATCTTGAAAGTATATTATTAACTTAAAGAAGCCAACCTGAAAAGGCTGCATACTGTATGATTAATTGTAACCATGCAATTGGTTACATGACATTCCAGAAACTAGATGACTATATACTACTGAGAGAATAAAAAGGTAAGTGGTTACCAGGAGATGGGAAAAGGGAGACACAGACAGAAAAGGGGAAAAGGGCGGCACGGTGGAGATGAACAGGAAGAGTACAGGGGATTTTTAGGACAGTGTAATGATTCTGTATGGTACTATAATGGTAGATAACATGTCTTTAGAAAACCCATAAACTTGTAACACCAAAAGGGAACCCTAATTAAACTATGGACCTAGGTATTAATAATGTACCACTATTTCTTCATCAACTGTAATAAATGTACCATACTAATGTAAGATATTAAGAACAGAAAAACTGTTCAGTTAATTGTATTTAATACCATGCAAAATCATCTGATAGTAGTGTTCTTACTCAGGGAACTCAAACGTAAGAATTACAAGACTTCAGCTTATTGACCTGGGTAAACTACACAAAATCAAGCTGCTGTTTTTTAATAATACTCTAAGTACTCCAAGAGCTGTCGAATCCTAATCATACTGAATTTGTAAGACTGGCTAGAAAGTAAAGCAGAAGATGGTACATATTTAAATACACTGTACTGTACTTCCAAGTTGTATATGTTCCAAACTATTAGCAGTAATAAAAAATATTAAATGGCTAAGATAATATTTTTAGAGTGAACATGAAAAGTTTTATAGTGCTGTATTTCTCAATGAAACACTTTCAAAGTTACTAAAGCATCCTATTTATTCTGCATATTTTTCTGAACGAAAGATAGTAAAATTATATCTGGACTATGATGGATATATACAACTCTGTATTTGTCAATACTCATATAATTCTATGCCTTAAAGAGTACATTTTAATTTAATATAGATAAATTACCAAAACAATTAAAATTTTAAATTTTAAACGAACACTAAATGAGAAAGGAACATGTAGGGGATGTTAAAGGTAACTGAACAAGAAAAAAGAAGAGCTGGGATCCAATTATCTTAATCTTCAGAGTTTACTAGTGTTTTTGTTTTTGTTTTTCAAAATAGATGGTTTCTACATATCCTAACTTTTTTTTCTAACTTAACTTTTTAATACAATTATAAGCAATGTAAAAATTACTACAGTAAAGATAATATATGGAATTCAATAGTAAAAATAAATATGGAAGAGGATCAGGATTACATAAGATATGATCTCTTGTTTGTGTGTTTTAATTTACACAAATAAGTATGTATATATATAAATTTTACATATATAATACAAACATACATGCATAATATGTTAGTAGATACATAACACTTTTTACTGTTAAATGAACACTTGTTGAAGGGAAGCAGGGAAGCTTTAACTGTTCATCTTATACATCTTGATGCTGTTTATATTTTCAACCTATGTACATACAGTACTATACAAGTATTTTTTTAATGTCAATAGGGTTAACTAAGCAAGGAGATTATGGGTAATTTCATGTTTTCTCCTTTATACTACTCATTATTTTTTTTAAAAAGTTCTAATGAATATTATTTTTTAAATTTGTTTAAGATAACACATAGAATTATAAATAATACCTTAGGTATTTAGTTTTAAAAATCTGTAATGACTATGAAAGGAAAGTTAGAAAATTAAATGTTCAACTGATTAAAGTATTCCATAGATATATTCTAGAAAGTCCTATGTGTACTCAATAAAAAGAAGTAAAAAAGACATGGAAATATGTTCATAATATGAAAAGCAGTAATAAGAAAGAACATCCAACCTCATTTTGGGAAAATATTTAATAATATTTAATAATGTGAAGATCATTATGAATTCATTCAACAATTAATTACAGAAATTCTTTTGTGTAGCAGGTACTGAGCTGGGCACAGAAGGTACAGTAAAGACTAACTGCCCTCAGGGAGCAGAGTAGGGAACTGCAAGAGAAGGGGAACACATACAGGTAATCACCAAAAAGAGCTATTTAAGTACAGTGGTACTATGGTAAGCTGTCTTCAGGTATAATCCCTGAAAATTCCTCCCACTTCTAAATGCTCCTACCACTCCTCTCATCAAAAGTAGAGTCTCCTCCTTCTCCTTGAACCTAGTCTTGCAACTTGCTTGGATGAGGAGAATGTGGCCTAAATGACACTAGGCCAGTTCCAAGCCTAAATATAAAGTGGCCTCAAAGTTTCTAGTTTTGTTTTCTTGCTGCCCTGAACTGCCATTTACTTCATTATGGTCCACAACTATCTGAGGAGAGGGACAATCAGGTGAAGAGAGGCCCTGAAGGATAAGTGACAATAGGTGAAGATGGGGCGCTCCAAGATGGAACCAAGGTACCTCAGTAGACAACAAGCATTGCAGCCCGTGACAAAAAATGAGGGTACCCTAGAGCCTTTGGCCTAAGTCAGCCTGTTTCAATGGGCAGCAGATGAAGCAGAGACAAGTTGTCACCATGTGCCCATGACCAAATTTCTAGTTCACAGAGTTATAACCAAAAAAAAAAAAAAAAAAAGGCACTTTGAGATTATCTGTTAGGCTACGAAGGTATGTGAGACAAAAAGTGGTGCTTGAAAAGGGTACTACTGGAACAGAAACCTAACCCATTGGCTTTGCATACAGAGGCAAGCAGAAGCTGAAAGGGCAAGAAGAAGACAGGGAACTGTTAGAGCAGT
Organism: Vulpes vulpes; assembly: GCF_048418805.1. NCBI lineage: Eukaryota > Metazoa > Chordata > Mammalia > Carnivora > Canidae > Vulpes > Vulpes vulpes. The sequence continues at coordinate 86,468,540 of NC_132787.1, read as the reverse complement.
AAGTAAACTGCTATACAAGGCCAGGAGAAGAGGGGCCCGTATTATATACTGGCAGAACAATTAGCATAATTATCAGAAGTAGAATGATTTAGAACATTAAAAATATACCGAGTAAACCTGGAGAATAAGAAGATTCCCAGGCAAAATATTCAAAATGTCACTCGTTTCTTTATAGCCAAGTATGAGAAGGTAAAAGAAGAAAAACATGAGCTAAAGAATTAAAAGTAGAACTTAAAGGAAATAGTTTCTAACCATGAGTTGTTTGGTTGGAAAATAGTTGTTTTTCATCACCAGCCTCTACAGATAGCAAAAGACTATCAAAGAAACAATATGAAGACAAAGATCAAATCCAGAGCACTGCCCATAAATCATAAGCTCACAATCATCAAATCAAAAATTCATCTCTACAATTCTTTATTAAGACCACAGAAAGAGGGACGCCTGGGTGGCTCAGCGGCTGAGCATCTGCCTTGGCCCAGAGTGTGATCCAGGGATCGAGGATTGAGTCCCACATCAGGCTCCTTGCAGAGAGCCAGCTTCTCCCTCGGCCTGTGTCTCTGCCTCTCTCTCTTGCGGGGTCTCTCATGAATAAATAAATAAAAATTAAAAAAAAAAAAAAGACCACAGAAAGATTTAAGCAGGTGGGCTTATATTCCCTCTTAGGTAGGCAAAAGGGCTCCTAAGAAGCTTACAAAATCCTAGCTTGGGATCCAAAGTAGAGAGAGTCCTATCACTTAAAGAACTGTGAATGTGACTTTTGCCTAATGAAATGCACTTATAATCTGATATACAAAAATCCCACAATGTTTAATAGAGTTCTATCAGTTTGGACTAAAATAAACGCTGTTCCAAATGAGAAGAGGCCTTTAAGTTTTCAAAATGTCACATATATGAAGCCGACTGAGGTATAAACAAGGCCCACTTCTTATGGAGAAGTAAAAATGAGTCCGCAAGTAGAGCCAAGAGCCCAAGGGACCAAGCCAAGAGATGAGAAAAGTGAAGAATTATGAAACCACTACCAGAAGTCAGAACCAAGCCCTAACTGGAAAACATTCTTGGAACACCTGGGTGGCTCAGTGGTTGAGCATCTGCCTTTGGCTCAGGTTGTGATCCGGGGTCCCAGAATTGAGTCCTACATCAGGCTCCCTCCGCAGGGAGCCTGCTTCTCTCTCTGCCTCTGTGTCTGCCTCTCTGTGTATGTGTGTCTCTCATGAATAAATAAATTCAATCTTAAAACAAAAACAAATAAACAACAAAAAAACATTCTCTGTTCCCTAATTAGATTTCAGAATTGCTTTGGACAAAAGCTGCTATATGCTTCCCATTCTTGCATTCTCCACTAGGAATGTCTATTGTGACTAAGAATTCCTGTCTCAAAATTGTATACAGAGTGAGTGGTGGGATAAAACTTGTATTCTTAGTTCACAGGTATCCAAACCAAGAGAAGCTGTACCCAGAAAGACTCGTCCATATCCCAACCTAATAAAGACCATAAGGTAATGGACTTTGAATCTGAGGTGCTAACTGAATGAGATTTCTGGGCATTTTAGGAGGGCTGAGTACTGCATGTTGGAGACACACTGAATTGTCCATTAGAAGAACTGTGAAAGTCCATTTGGAAAGATGGCTACCAACAATTCCTCCTATTCTTGAATATATACATGCTACTCTTCCCGTCAAGGAATGGATCTCTTTCTCCTTCCCTTAAATCTTGGCTAACATTGTGGTCTGCTCTGAAAAACAGAATGTAGTAAAAATGATGCTAGGCCTTAACAATCCAGTCTATCCTTCTAGAGAGAAGCCAGAAGAAAAAAAAGCCATGGTTGATGAACAAACAGGCTACCCAGAGAACAAATGAGGTGTCTCAACTAAAAGCCAGCACCAAGGCCACCTTGGATCCTCCAGCCCCACTCAAGTTACCTTAGTCAACATCTCATCGACCAGAGCAAGGTGTCTCCTACCCAAACTCCTGACCCAAATTAGCGAGCAGTAATTCATACAATAATAGTTGTGATTTCAAACCAAAATTTTTGGAGCAATCTATTACACAGTAATGGATAACTAATACAGGTAATGAGTGCAGCAAAGACTACAAAGGAAAAGTACTGGGTACTTTTTAAGAGTCAGTATTAGGGATGCAAATGTAATCTGAGTAAGTGGGAAGGTCTCTTGAGAAGTGATATATTAAATTTTGGTTATTTAACACTATTTAATAGAGAGGGAATTATAAACAGGAATTTTTGTTGATTTTAGTTTCTATTTTCCCAAATTTTCAACATTACATTTTACTTTTGAAATAACAAAAATATTATTTTGTTAAAACTGCCTTAAGGATACTATTGGCTTCTAATGTATTAGTTCTACTATACTGAGATTCACTATGTCTAAAATATATTTTCTCATGACAAAATATGCAAACATTTTAGGAAAACAAAAGTTTTCTTTTAGCCTATGTAATTGAAGAATGTAATGTTCTGATTATACTAGCATTCCAGAAAATAAACAGCATATATTGGTTTAACAATTTCTGAAAGATGAGAATGTGGTAAAACACACTTAACCTAAAACTATACTGCTTATAATTTAGTATCACAATGATTTTTTGGGGGGAAACTTCCTTTAGGTTTACACAATTCATCATAGTTATCATCATGAATAGATGTGGATAACATAAGACTGAAATAAGTAACTGATAACGGAATTAGGAACAGAAATGATCCTAAAAGACTGCCATAATAGACTAAAACCAACCAGAAAAAATTAAACAGTAGTAATCAAGAGTTAAAAAGAAACCACAAAAGTACAAGAAAAAAAATGATCCAACTGTATGAAAAAGCCTTGGGCTGTAGCTGGCCACAAGTGTATTAGCCAATAGCAGGTAAGCCATGTAAACATGAAAAATGTTAATGTGATCTTGGACTTCATTAACACATTTAACTATATATATATATATATATATATATATATATATATATATATATATATATATTTTATATAAAATATTTTATATTTTTAAAATATAATATATATTTTATTATGTAAAATATAAACCTATATAATATACAATGCATTTTACTAAGGGAATATAGTGACAAGACCCAGGGAAGGAATAATCTCACCATATTTAGGACAAGTCAAACTATATAAGGAATATTAAGTCCATATAAAGGAAATGGTTGAAAAAAAATCAGACAAATGGGACCTACAAAAGGAAGACCTTCTAATTTGAAATACTGCCCTAAAAGAAGAAAGCTCTTTTAAAAATTCTTTCATTTTACAAAATAAACTAATGATTTCTATGTAATGGACATTCTGCTAGGCACAGGGATACAAGTGAAGAATAAAATAAATATTGTCCCTGTCATCCTACTTAGTCTCGTGGGCATCCTACCACTGGAAGACCGTTAGCAGGCACCAGATAATAATCTGTCAAGCGTATTATAAAAGATATTTATGTACTTTGCATAAGGCTGAAATAAATGACCTCCAATGTTACTTCCAAATCTAAAATTTTATGATTACTTATAGCATAAAAGAATTTGTTCTGAGATAAATGTTTAATGATTAATTCAAACACACACACACATACACAAGCACACAGGTTTTTAAAATATTATCACCTAATAAAACAACCATGTCAATTCATGTGTTCAGCCATTACAAACTACTTAAAACTAACTTCAAACCACATTAGAAATATCCAATTTCAAATTTTTATATCATTTCAAATAACAAACTTTAAGATTTTATTTTTAAGTAATCTCTACACCCAATGTGGGGCTCAAACTCACAATTCTGAGATCAAGAGTCACAGGTTCTACCAATTAAGCCAGCCAGGCACCAGTCAAATAACAAATTTTCTTAAAAATCTCCTTATCCTAATGATAATTTTACCCAGTGAAAATAACTCCAAAGAAATTAATATTTACGATTTCTCTGGGATTTCTTATATTAATCAATATACCTTTCCATGGCTTTAGCTGTATAAGGCAAATGCATTTCAATACTGTGTTCATCTTCATCTGTCTGCAGAGACATGCGTTCAAACATTCCTGTCTTCCATAGTTCTCCGTAAACTAAAGAGATTTCAAAATATAGTAAAACAAATATATTAATGTATATCCTTATTCTGTGAGACTCCACTCAGTAACAAAAAACTACATGCTTTGGCAAGAAACAGAAGTACCACATAACATTTTCCTTCATTTTTAACTTTGAAAAAGATAAAACTAGCTTTTTACATACCAAACAAAGCAATAATACATGTGATAATTATGGCATTTTCATATGTTACACAGTTAAATAAAAGTAAGAATTCAAAATTTTCATCAGTTCTTTTCATTACATCTAAAATCACCTCTGGGTCTAAGCTCTTCCTGGACTTTAATCAGCACATGCCAACAAGAATACAGTTGATTAGAACTCCTAGTAAAATATGGCAAAGCCACTGGTCTACATACTCGTGAGGTTAATAATATAGTTTTTAAGTTGTGTTTTGTTTTATAATAAAATTCCCACATCAAATGCCTGCCATACCAAGAGCAGAAAATTCCTTTAAGGATGCTATTTTCCTCAAAATTAAAAATTCAGCTTCTGGGACAAGAACATAAATTCACATAGTACTACGCCATAAATAATCTTAAAATGACATAGTCATTCAGACCCTTCTAATTAATCATACTTAAAAATGGATATTATATCATGAGAAAAGGATGAAATTTAACATGCTAAAAAAAGTGATATAAGAATTTTTTTATCAGAGAACAGAACCAACATTTTTATAACTATATACTTAAATGGGTTTTACCAATATCAAAGAAAGAAACAAATGATGGCATGGCTTTTCTTCTGCAAAATTATACCTGATTAAAATCATTCATTCCTTCATTAGGAGGCTACCTAAAACCAAAATTTTCTGAATGCCCCAACAAAATTTTAAAAAATAAGGTATGTCCCCTAAAAGCATCACAAGGAGTAATAAGGCTAGTTCTACTCCAGCTTCATTAGTAAAAATTATTCTAACAACAAATTACTAATACTCAGTGATAACTGAAACCCCCAATTATGAAAAATTTGGCCTAAAAAATAAGGAAAAAGAGGTGATTGTCTGTTTTGCAAATGGCTTCTCTCATTCTTCAGAAGAATTTGTTCCAAGATTTCTTGAAACAATAAGCACCCAATATATTTAAAATATAATGTGATGAACTGGAGGAATACACAGCAAGATCATGAAAATGGTTTCTGGGAAAATAAACTGAATATAGATAAAAGGAAAATTCTGAGTCAATTGTGTATGGTAAGCACAAGAATATTTGTTATGCTATTCTCTGTACTGTTCTAGATTTTTAAAATTATGCTCCCACTCCTCCAAAAATATTATTATGAAGTCAAAAGTTTTAATTTACACATTCAATGTATAAAATGAGACACAACTAAAAAAGATCTGATTTCTAGAATCCTATGGAAAAATATCTATCAAAATACAGACATGTTTTAAAAATAAAATACACTTAAGACTTATGTAACACCTTTGTTTCAGAGTTTCACTTTTTCCCCCCAACAAAACTCATTTGAGAATGATGGCCTATTTACAAGGAAAGGGATATATACAGAAGCAGACTAACATGCTCAGAATCTTTCTTCAAGTTGTTGTGGGTACTAATTTCTTGTCTCATGATACAGTGAGTACAAGGCACTTCCCTGAATACACATATAATCATAAACAGTTGGAGACTAGTTGACCTGACAGATTTTTGCAGCTGGCAAAAAAAACTCTAGTTGTCTTTTATGCATATAAAAGATCATCTTTCTTTGCTTTTGCTTTTTGCAGATAAGTTAAAATCAATTTATTTTTTAAAACTGAGATTTAATTTATAATATTCATATTTTTAATTTTAAAAATTAATTTATTATTCTTATCTTAAAAAAACTTTTAGCTGTTAAAAAGTTGTAATATTTCTATATACTTACTCTTTTGGTCAATACGAAGGTCATACAGAGGTGTCCTATATATATCCACACTGGAAAGTGCACATCGAGAGAGGGGCACATGATGAGAAGGCCCAAGGATGAAAATTCTCCGGCTAGGAGATATACAACAAAAGCACAGAACAATTGCAAGACTATACAAACCTTATTAAATAAAAGGGAAAAAATAAGTAATTTTTAAAAATCATATGTGGCACCATTTTCTATCTTCACTGATTTCATTTCATTATCTACTATTATGAGCTAAATTATGTACCCCTAAAGTTTATGTTGAAGATCCACCCTAGTACCTCAAAGTGTAACCATATTAGGAGATAATATATTAAAGCATATCATTATGTTAAAATGAGGCTATTCAGATAAGGCCTGAATCCAATGACTGGTGTCCTTATAAGAAAAGGAAGAGATACCAGGGGCACATATGCACAGAAAGGAGACCATGTAAAGAGGCATCAAGAAGACAGCCATCTGCAAACCAAGAAGAGAGCCTTCAGGAGAAACCCACCCTATCAGCACCCTCATCTTGGACTTCCAGCCTCCGGACTGAGAGAAAATAAATTTCTGCTTTCAGTCACCTACTTTGTGGTATTTTATACAGCACCACCAGCAAACTAATATACCCACTAATGATTTGCTCCTTAGTTAATTAATTTCAACTTTTTAACTATATTTTTTATTGGAAGGCCTTTAAAAGAACCATTTTCAACAACAAAACATTTTCAACACTTGGTTACTGATTTATTGATCTACAGTAAATCAATTGCTATGCTTAAAATCATCTCAGCATTCACAATGCCTACGATACAGAAGGTTTTTCAATAGCTATATTCATTGAATTTAAACATTTCATCTATTAAATAAAATCTCCAAATTCTAAACATGTCCTAAATTTGCCTCCTAAGATCTACCATGACTTTAATAAAAACACATGATAGTATAATTTCTAAAACTCCATACAAAATATCATTACAAAGAACCATTCTGATAAAGCTATTTCCACATTTCTACCATAGCAGAGAAAAAAGGAAAAATTGTTGAGAAAAATTCTGTATAATAAGCTTTCTCTGTTTCCATTCAAGTAGATAGAAGCCATTCCCAAAAACAAAGAAACTTGATTATGTGTTATTTGCACTGTAGCTAAAGAAAAGAACTGGGCTAAACCATAGCTTAATTCTTTACAATCCTTTTATCTTGACATCAAGAGTAAAATTAACTTCCCCTCATTTTATCACAAACATCCTCACAATCTAAATTCCAAAACCATCCATTTTCTCTGTTCTCCCAGATTCTTCCCCTACCACACACACACAAACTTACAGACTTGAAAAACCAAAACTATGAGAAAGAAGGGGATAGATGATAAGCTATGTACCTAGAAAAAATTAATTACTACTCATTGCTCAGTTAATGGACAAAGACTGAGACATTAGCTAGTTCTTTCATATCAAAAACTTGCAAGTGAAGGAATGTGCTTAGGCAATATATTTCTTTTCATAAAATTCAATGACAGCTAAGAAAATTAACCTATTGTCTGCTATATGTTACTTGCTGTGGTGGGGGGAGGGGATGGTAAGGAAGATATGGATAAGGAAAACAGAGATTCTCTGTTTAGAGTCCCAAAACTTCCTCAAGATGTCACAGATAGCAAAAACATAAGACTTCATCCACAGGCCATTTCTAGTCAAAAACATGATCTCTTATCTTCCTTTCCTCCACTGCCAATAGTCACTTCCTATCATCACCTCTATGAGCAAGCCAACAGCCATTTCCAAAACAAAAAAAGATCAAATCAAATTTAGATTCCTGAATGAACAAAAAAGATACCACTATGCTCTCTCAACAGTCCATAAACATCATCACAATTTTCTAAATTAAAGTCTAATGTGGGATATAGACAATGGTAACTCTGAGTGTTCAGGTGACTTTCCTAAGGACAGGTATTACATGAACCGAGAATCAAGTATGAAAAAGGCAGCACTTTTATTATTGATGAATGTATTTCTATGACAAGGCAGAGGAATAGAATATTTAAGATAAACACTCCTAGGAAATCCAGCATATATAATTAAAATATGAAATGACTTTTAAAATATTGATTTAAACCCAAGACAGAGACATATTTCTAGGTAAGTGTAACAGGTTGTAACAGTGACCAAAATATGAGCACTACTCCAGAAATAAACATCGAAGGTCAGTTTGGAAAGCCTAATTGTCCCCTCTAATACCTATTTACCTTGTCAGCCTTTTTGCAAGACCCAATCTGGATGAAAGATAAGACTGGTGGAGAAAAGAGCCCCACACATTTGAATTAGCCAATTGTATACTCAACAGATTCTTTCCAATCTGACAGAAACTCACTCATATGCAACACAGGGAAAGGAGGTTTAGTTCACATCAATATGAAATCCTTACAAGTGACGAACCCAAAAATAAACCAAAAATAAGCTAGACATCATTGAAAAAGAGAAAAAAAAGTGCATAGTAGAATTAATCTCAAAATGAGTCTCTTTGTTAGCTGTGTGCTAACAAAAAAATTAATAATGTAAATAAAAAATAATGCTCGCTCTTTTTTTTGGTGGACGGGGGCTAAATTGCTAGATCCATAAACGCCAAGACCGCAGGAATATTCTGAAGAAAAATAAGTAATATGGGCATTGGAAGCAATGCCACTTTCTTTCCAATTTAATTGCAAAGTGCTTTGCCTTTAAACAAATAACTTACAAATATTAGCCTATCATTACTATTGTCACACATGTTAAAAAAAAAAAAACAAGACCAACCCTTAGTATGATAAATCAAGAAAAAGTCAAGAGGTATTCTTTTAGAAATAAATGTAGTTTATGTGTAATACCTCCAGAGAATTCACATTTGTGGAGTTACTTACTACAAGAAGTATAGTCTGTGCATCCAATAAATAAAGTTACCTGTATATCTGCCCTCATAAATATTCAACTACTAATTCTAAATAATGGAATACAAGTAATTTTTAAAGATGTTTCCTGGCACACAGGAATATTTTAACTGAAGAATTAAACGTCATGTGGCCCCAAAGAAGATTCTTTGGCTCTTTCAAGTTACTATATATCTTGAGTTCCAGGTTTTCAATTAAAGTTTTAGTAACAGAAAAAGATTTTGCAACAATAAATACAGGAAAGAACTTACTTAAATATACCATTTTCTAAATTCCTTAAACAACCAAGGTATTCCTTTTGAAACATAAATTAGATTCTATCATTCTCCTGCTTAAAAAGTCTTAATCAGAAGATAAAATCTAAACTCCTTAAAATGGGTTCTAAAGTCTCAAATGCACGGCCCCCCCTTGATTACTTTCCCCACCTCCACCCCTTGGTCACAATAGTTTATATACTGGTCTTGCAGTTCCTTGATACTGGAACACAGCTCTGCCTATTTCAAAGCCTTCACGGGTGCTATTGTTCCATTTGCTTGGCTTAAAAATGATTTCCTCAGAAATGCCTTCCCCAACAGCCATAATCTAAATCCAATCACCCTTTATCATAGTACTTCTCAAATTGTGAACTGTACCTTCCAAAAGAACCTCTCAAGAAGTGTACAAAATCAAAACTATTTTCATACTAATGAGGAATTTATTTGCCTTTCCCACTGGGTTGACATTTGTACTTAGAGGGAAAAAATGAGGCTGTGTAAATCACTAGCACAATAGAACTATGATCCACAGATTAATCAATAGATTGATAGAATCAAAGGTACTGGTAGTCATGTATTCTTTACCTTCACCCACACCAAGGGGTTTTTTTTGTTTTGTTTTTTTAAGGCCAGTTTCACTTAATATCATTAAATCTTGAACTCTGAGGACAGTTTTTTAAAAATATTCTGTATGACAAAATGTATTAATTTTGTGGTGATAAATATATAAAGCACTTTTGCTATCTACAGAATTCTATCTCAGGGAAAACATTTGTGCGATTGTAAATGTGATTAAACTGGGCTTTTTTTTTCATGGGACACAATTTTTACTTCAAAAAATGACTGTAGACAAATTGCAGTTACTCCAACTTAGGTATTTGGCAGAAATTTTCTAGAAAATGAACAAAATAGGCCTGCCACTTCAAAGAAAACATTGCCCAAGATATAATTGAAGCTTTTAAGTGAAAATTAGATTTTTGCAAAACTTCTATCACTGTGAGATGGACAGCTTCCCAATAATTAAAGATATTTCTGATGAAATTTGTGGTGATATTAACAAATGTGGTTTTTTGGCACTGTATGATGAAATGTCAACATTCAAAAGATCTGCAAAATTCAGTTAACAAATATCTCCTAAATGTTCCATGCAAGATATTACAAAATGATGCAAAGGTAAAAGATCCATTCAAAGTAAGACAGCACAAAAAGATAATCCTAGTTGACATGTAGGGAATGGATTAGTGTGGAAGGTAAGAATGGATCTAGTGGCAGAGAATTTAAACTTCTCTCCTGGACTGTTATTTTTTTCTCTGTACTTCTCATAGTTCCCAGAAAAATGTTCTTTCTCTATTTTCTCAAAGGACTCTGAAACACTGCCAAGCTCAAGGAAAGCTACTTTCAAGAGAATATAGCAATGACTGTCAATTATTTTTAATGCTTGGATCTTCAGATTTATTTATTCAAAATTCAATTATTATATACTAATTACAAGAATAAGCTGATAACATCTTCATGCATCATTTGCCTCTCTTTTTACTCACCTCTTTTATTATCATCTTAGTCCTTGGCTCTCTTCCCTTTCCTCTTTTCCTTCCATTATCAACTTATTTAATACATCCTTTTTTATCAACTTATTTAATACATCCTTTCTGGATCTACCAACATAGGTTCTCATCTATCTAAACATTGCTAAGCCAAATTTAATTCAGGAGTATCCTTCTAGCAAATAATATCCTCAAATAGAAAAGGTTTGAAAAAGGCTGTCATATTAACTAACCTTTATTATAGGCCCAAATGAAGGAAACATTTGAAAATCTTTCCAATTAATTTATTTTTGTTCTTACTCATGAAATAAATTAGCTGAAATCATATATTAAAAATGTATCAAGAAGTACTTGATGAAGACACTCCTCAAAACACCATAAATGAGGCAGGGCTAACTAAAACCTCATCAATTTGGCAACATTATCAATTTTTTATCATTAAAAACTTACTAAAATAATTTCCAGCAAAGGCATGATACAATGTGCAGAGCACACTACATAAATATAAAAAAGAACAGTTCTATTGTTTTAAAAATCTGAACAATTTGCTCAAAGGTAAAGGATTAGGCAGTGGGGTGAGACTTTCTTTTTAAACTCAGGGCTGCTGTGAGTTACTTATTTTGAATTATTATGCTTTACTTCTACTAGCACAAGTCTAACCTAACAATCAATATTTGACAGAATTAAGATGATTGATTTTACCTACTTATATAGCGTATGTATAACTGGCATACAGACTGGAGCCTAATACCTGTTCACATTTGTGAATTAACTATTTCAATAAAATGCTGGTCAGCAAATTCAGTAATGGGGATAGCTATTTCTAGTTAAAGCTTTTAAAAGTTCATACATTTCTTATTTTAGAGAGCAGTATATTACTTAAGTCTCAAATCTGCCAGATAAAAATCTTAAAGCTAATTTCAGAGTTCTCACTGAATTATTAAGAGCTAACATACTTCAAACACCATATTAAATTCACTGTCAGATTCTAAAATAACTCAGCTACCTCATCTTGTCAATGAGAAATTATTTTCTTTCATTAACCACAACTTAACAAGTACAATAAAGAATTTTAAATCACAAAATGACTAGGATAGAACAAGGCACTTTGCATTCTTAAAGATGCTCATCTGGTTTCAAAGAGAAATTTAAACAAAACATTTAACCTTCTAACATTTCCAGAACTAAGCATTCTACCAAAAACAACAACAAAAAAAAACCTAAATGTAAAAACCAAATGTTCAGACAATGAAAAACAGTATGAAAACTTTTCATAACCTATATAAGGTATAATAAATAGTCAAATTCTTAATGAAATATACAACAATAAGCATGCAAAATCAAGTTACTTCTGTGACAAAGTGGTTATGATTCCCAACCTTCTCCCACTTAAACAAAACTGTGTATTACTTACGTAATAGATGGATCCACTTGTTTATATGCATGAGCAGCACAAGACCCACAGTATGTATATCCTGCATGGCTACAAAACAAAATATTTTTAAAATTTAATTATCAGATTCAAAATTAAGATATTCTCAAAAAAAACCTTTTGAAAGAAATATAAATATGGTAAACATCACAGAATTGAGTATATAGATTAAAAAAAGCAATGTAGCTAATGATGTAAACTTTAGCAGACAACAGAGAACACATAATTGTTCTATGTTCCAATTTTTAATTTTAAAAAGTATTTTATAATTTTTTTGGTCTTGAGAACAATTAAATTGAGATAGCCAAGGCTTACTTGAAGTTGCTAATGAATACTAATAAATATGAGTTTCTAACATTCTTCTTCAATGTTATTAGCAGACTATTACATAACAATAAGACCAAGATCAAGTTAAATCAGACCAAAACAAATATCCTACAGTAACAACTCACCTTATTTTTCTAACTTCTTATTTTTTTTAGACTTTTTAAAACATAGTGTTATATCAGTTTCAGGTATACAATATATGATTCAAGATTCTACACATTTCTCTATGCTCATCAAGAAGTATACTCTTAATCTCTTTTATCTATTTCATCCATCATCCCACTGACCTATTCTCTCTGGCAACCACTAGGTTTGTTCTATTTAATAGTCTGTTTTTTTTATCTCTTTTATTATTTGTTTATTTTGTTTTTTACATCTTACATAAGTAACATATTTTATTTATCTTTGTCTGACTTATTTCACTTAGCACTTATACCCTTTAAGTCCATTCATGTTGTCACAAATGGCAAGGTCTCCTTTTTTTTTTTTTAATTTCTTTTTTTTAATTTTATTTATTTATTCATGACAGACACAGAGTGAGAGAGAGGCAGAGACACAGGCAGAGGGAGAAGCAGGCTCCATGACTTGAGACTCAATCCTGAGTCTCCAGGATCACACCCCGGGCTGAAGGCGGTGCTAAACCACCGGGGCTGCCCAAGGTCTCCTTTTTATGACTAATATTCCATTGTGTATGCGTGCATGCATGCGTGTGTATGCGCGCGCGCGCGTGTGTGTGTGTGTGTGTATGACATCTTTTTTATCAATTTATCTTTTTTTTTTAAGATTTTATTTATTTATTCATGAGAGACACAGAGAGAGAGAAGCAGAGACACAGGCAGAGGCAGAAGCAGGCTCCATGCAGGGAGCCTGATGTAGGACTCGATCCCGGGTCTCCAGGATCAGGCCCTGGGCTGAAGGCGGCGCTAAACCGCTGAGCCACCCGGGCTGCCCTCCATTCATTTTTTGATGGACACTGGGTTGCTTCCATACCTTAGCTATTATGAATAATGTTGCGATAAACAAAGGGGTGCATTTATCTTTTCAAATTAGTGTTTTTGTTTTCTTTGATAAATACCAAGTAGTGGAATTACTGAATCATGTAGCAATTCTACTTTTAATTTTTTGAGGAACCTCCATACTGTATTCCACAGTGGCTGCACCAATTTGCATTCCCACCAACAATGCAAGAGGGTTCCTTTTTCTCCACATCTCACCAACACTTGCTATTTCTTGGCTTTTTGAATCTAGCCATTCCTAACAGCTGTAAGGTGATTTCTCAATATAGTTTTGATTTGCATTCTCCTGATTAGTGATGTTAAGCATCTCTCCAACGTGTCTAATGGTCATCTCTATGTCTTCTTTGGAAAAATGTCTACTCGGGTCCTCTGCCCATTTTTATCAGATTGTTTCTTTGGTACTGAGATATAGAGCTAATTTTTTTTTTTTAATTGATTCATGAGAGAGACAGAGGTAGAGAGACAGGCAGAGGGAGAAGCAGGCCCCATGCAGGGAGCCCAACGTGGGACTCGATCTCGGGTCTCCAGGATCGTGCCCTGGGCTGAGGGCGGCACTGAACTGCTGAGCCCACCCAGGCTGCCCCTAGAGCTTCTTTATATATTTTGGATATTAGCTTCTTATCAGATATATCATTTGCAAATATCTTCTCTCATTTATCAAATGACTTCGTTTTTTTGATGGTTTCTTTGCTGTACAAAAGCTTTTTATTTTGGTGTAGTCCCAATAGTTAATTTTTGCTTTTATTTCCCTTCCCTAAAGACATACCTAGGAAAATGAAAAATGTTTCTACAGCCGAAGCAATCTCTATCAAAATACCAATGGTATTCTCCATAGAGCTAGAACAAATAGTACTAAAATGTGTATGGAACCACAAAAGGCCCCAAAGAGCCAAAGCAATCTTGAGAAAGAGGAGCAAAGTTGAAGGTATTACAATCCCAGATTTCAAGACATACCACAAAGTTGTAGTAATTAAAACAGTATGGTATTGGCACAAAAACAGATCAATGGAATAGAATAGAGGGCCTAGAAATAAACCCACACCTATATGGTCAATTAATCTATGACAAAGGAGGCAAGGATTTACAACAGGGAAGAGAGAGTCTCTTCAACAAATGGTACTGGGAAAACTGGACAGATACATGAAGAATGAAACTGGACCATTTTCTTATACCACATACAAAAATAAATTCCAGGGGATCCCTGGGTGGCGCAGCGGTTTGGCACCTGCCTTTGGCCCAGGGCGCGATCCTGGAGACCTGGGATCGAGTCCCTCGTCGGGCTCCCGGTGCATGGAGCCTGCTTCTCCCTCTGCCTGTGTCTCTGCCTCTCTCTCTCTCTCTCTCTATCATGAATAAATAAATAAAATCTTTAAAAAAAAAAAAATTCCAAATGGATTGAAGACGTAACTGTGAGACCTAAAACCATAAAACTCCTAGAAGAAAATAACTCACTTCTTCTGTGTCTTTAGTAATAAGAGAATTGATGTGGTCTTCTGAGTATTGTGCCTTTCATTTTCTCTCCCTATTACCCTTCCCTTTCATCTTTTGGTTTCAGAATTAGATTTGGTTCTCTTATCACTTATGGACTGACTTTTGTTTCCTGACCTCATTTTTCTTTCTTGACTCATTCAAGTTACATGAGTTTAGACACATTTCCCTGGTGCTTACTTATTAGTGTACGGACAGTGATATGCCGGTAAATATTTAACAACTGTCTCTGCAAAATATATATATATATATATACACACACACACACACACACACACATGTGTACATAAACTTATTATAAACTTTACTGAGAGAAAAAGATACACCTGGGGCGCTCAGCAGCTGGGTGTCTGCCTTTGCCTTTCGGTGTGATCCCGGGTTCCAGGATCAAGTCCCACATCAGGCTCATTGCAGAGAGCCTGCTTCTCCCTCTGCCTGTGTCTGCCTATCTCTGTGTCTCTCATGAATAAATAAATAAAATCTTAAAAAAAAAAACAGGTATCATATAATTTACAAATAATGAAAAATACATAATTCTCTTTATTGAAAATTCCACATAGTCAATTGATTGCCACAGAATGCTTTCACTGATTTTTGCTGAATTCTTATATCCATAGCCAAGTAATGGTTGCAACTGACAAGGGTAGAACAATGAAGACACATGTCTGACCTGCGTGAGTTCTCTACTGATTAGCTAAGTTTGAAATATTATAAGAAATATTTCCTTTCATACTTTCTTACACTTTTTTATAAAGTATAAGGCTACAGACACAACATAATCTCTTTTTTTTAAGATTTTATTTATTTATTCATGAGAGACACAGAGAGGCAGAGATACAGGCAGAGGGAGAAAGCAGGCTCCATGCAGGGAGCCTAACTGCAGGACTCGATCCAGGGACCCTAGGATCACGCCCTGGGCGGAAGGCAGGTGCTAAACTGCTGAGCCACCCAGGGATCCCCTAGAGACAACATAATCTTTAAGTTTAATCTGCATTATTAACATTTTCCTCCATTTCTTAAGTATAGACAATCAACAAACGTAAATCAAGCCCTGATTGTAGAAATTTGCTAATTAATGTGGAGTAATTCATTCTTGCCATAACTGATTTCAGGATGCGCAGTAAACTGAAAAGACAAAACACAGACTGGGAGAAAATACTTATAAAGCATACACCTGATATAAGTTTATATCTGAATATGTAAAAAAAAATTTCAAAACAAACCCAATATTTAAAATAGGTAACCATTTTGCAAGACAAAGAGTTCTGAAGATTGGCTGCAAAATAACATGAATGTGCTTAATGCTACTAAGGTATAAGATGGGGGGCACCTGGGTGGCTCAGTCAGTTGAGCATCCAACTCTTGATTTCAGCTCACGTAATGATCTCAGGGTCCTGGGATTGAGCCCCAAGTCAGGCTCTGCACTCAGTGGCAAGTCTGTTTGAGGATTCTCTCTGTGTCTCTCCTACTGCCCCTCACCCCACTTCTGTGCAATCATGCACATGCTTCCTCAAAAAAAATAAATAAATAACTCTTAAAAAAAAAAAAGTAAAAGTACTTAAGATGTTAAGTTTTGTTATGTATATTTTACCACAATTTTTTTTTAAATAGGGAAAGATATGAATAAATACTTCTACACAGAATATACTAGGATGGCAAATAAGCACATAAAAGAATGCTCAATATAGTTTAGTTACTTGGGAAAGACAAATTAAAACTACAAAAAACTACCACTAAACACCCAGTAGAATAGCTAAAATTAAAAAGAGTGACCATACCAAGTATGTTAAGGACATAGAACTGAAACTCAAGCTATGCTTGTGGGAACGTAAAATGTTACAATCACTTTTGAAAAGAGTTTGGCAATTTCTAAAAAAGTTAAATATACTCCTACCATATGACCCAGCTGTCCATTCCTAAGAAAAATGAAAGCATTATAACTACAAAGATTTGTACATAAATGTTCATCCCAGCTTTATTTGCAACAGTCAAAAACTGGAAACAACCAAATATTCCTCCAAAGATAAATGGATAAACAAACTGAGGTTAATGGATAAACAAACTGAGTTAGGGGGGTCTGGGTGGCTGTTGGTTAAGCATCTGCCTTTGGCTCAGGTCATAATCCCCAGGGTCCTGGGATCCAGCACCACATCCAGTCCTTGCCCAATGGGGAGTCTGCTTCTCCCTCTTCCTCTGCCTCCCACACCTGCTTGTTTTCTCTATCTCTCAAATAAAGAAACAAAAAATCTTTAAAAAAAAAAACCTGAAGCATAAAAAGTCTTTCAACAAACCTGGGTGGCTCAGTGGTTGAGCACCTGCCTTTGGCTCAGGTCATGATCCCAGGGTCCTGGGATCAAGTCCCACATCAGGGTCTCTGCGGGAGCCTGCCTCTCCCCCTACCTATGTCTCTGCCTCTCTCTGTCCCTCTCATGAATAAATAGAATTTTTTTTAAAAACTGAGGTATAGTCATATAATGGAATACTCTTCAGCAACAGAAAGGAATGAACTATTGATAAAAATAATTATGTTAAAAAAGATGGCAAAAAAGAAAGAAATATGCTGAGAAGCCAGACAAAAAGAGTTCATACCATATAAGTCTACTAAAAAATAAAACTAACTTGTAGCCAACAGAGAGTAAGTCAATGGATGTGGGTGGAAAGAAGAGGCAGAGAGGTGCAGAGAGAATTACAAAAGGGCACAAGGAACATTGAAGATGATGAGTATGTTCATTACCTTAATTGTGACAGTTTCACAGGTGTGTATATATATTTCAAATGTATCCAAATGTACACTTTAAATAAATATATGCAGCCATATGTTAATCCTACTACAATAAAGCTCTTTTTTAAAAGGATCACCATTTGATCTAACCTAAGCTATGAATGGAGAAAAAGAGATTCACTTAAGTCAATCACAACAATATAGGATAGCAGTATGCTTAATCAAGAGGTAAGGAATACGGAATCTACACTGAGCATAGTGAAACCACTGCAGGCTTTGTTGGTTGGATTAGGTGTAGTCACTCTATCCATAAATCCAGCAAGAGAGCCTATCAAGTTGCTTCAGTATAGCACTATTCTCACAACACAGTTCTAATCTTAGCCAGAAGAAATGTTAAGTTGTTCTATGGCTCAGCACATTCAGTTTTGCTGATCTTAATATTCTAGCCTAACCAGGGGCTCAAATTTTTTTCCAGTTATGGCCCCAGTCTTCCAGTGCCCAACACCCCAAGACTGACTACTTCAGATTCCTAATAGCTGCTCCTGATCATAACATTACTGGCTCCCTCTTGTCAAATTCATAAATATGCTATCTTGTCCAGCCACGTGGGCCTTAAAAACCACTTGATCCATCAAGATCTGCCCTGGTCTGTCTCAAACGTGCAGAACAATATGTCATGTTTTCAATAACTGCTTTGCTCTCAGCTGTCACTTATATCCTATCCCTTCCCATCCCAACCCTTGTCGTTTAAGTTGGTCCTTCCATCTTAGATCTGCTTCTCAGACTTAACTCCTATTTGCCATTCTTGAATTTAAAGGCTCTGATCCCCAGTCCACACTCTGATCTCTCAGTCTTTGTCTCAATCAGTCCAATCCTGTGCTACCTAAGCACAGTTCTTAAAAGCCATAAAGTCATCTTAGAAACACTGGATTATTGAAGTATAGGTAGAATAGAAATACTAAGAGTAGAGAGGTAAAGGCACAAAGGAAGAGCATAAAGGTTGAAGGAAGAACATGAGCAAATGTCCAAGTACATGATGTAGGTGAGAAAATATGAGACTGGCCTGAGTGAAATAAGTAGTGTTAAGCCACAGTCAGACTTGATAAAACAAGTAAGTAAAAAACTGCTGTATATTCTGGAGCAAGGTAGTGACAATACAAAACTGTTATTAGTCTAGTACTGAAAAACATGAGATCAGAGATCAGAGGCAGGAGGTGTTAAGTGGTGCTGTGGCCTGAGGTAGTAAAAGTCATGGTCTAGAAAGGTCCCAGTGCCAGCAGGAAATGAGACATGAATGGTCTACAGTCTAAAAAAAACCTGACATATCTTAGTGACCAAGTAGGTACAGAGGGACAAGGAAGAGGAGAGGGTAGAGGGCAATTATGATAATGGTAATAACTAACATTTACTGAAAGCTTACTCTGTGTCCCTCATCCACATTATTCAAATTAGTAGCTCATTTAGTCCTCACACCAACCTTACAAGATAGGAATCATTGTTTTTCTTTTATAGATGAAGAAACGAAAGCAGAAAGGTTAAGAAACTTCCTCAAGGTCACACAAATACTGACTACACCAGGACTTAAAGGTCGGCAGTAGAGTTCCAGAACCCATTCTTAACCTCTATCTATTTTAAGGAACAAAGAAAGGTTTCCATGGGGTAGGAAAATCAACAACCTTATAACTAGAAGAATACCATATATCCTATAGGACTGTAGGGAAAGTGGGTGCTTTTGAAAACATTATTAGGGATTCCTGGGTGGCTCAGTGGTTTGGCGCCTGCCTTCAGCCCAGGGCATGATCCTGGAGTCCCGGGATTGAGTCCCACATCAGGCTCCCTGCATGGAGCCTGCTTCTCCCTCTGCCTGTGTTTTTGCCTCTCTTTCTGTGTCTCTCATGAATAAATAAGTAAAATCTTAAAAAAAAAAAAAAAGAAAGTATTTAAAATTTCAAAAAAAGAAAACATCAAAAAAAAAAAAACATGATTAAGGTAAGTATGTTTTATAATAGAACTCAGATTTCATGGTTTCAGTCCTTTCTGAAGTTGAGGACTTAAAAGCCTGCTTGAAACAAAGACAAAATAGTTGCAAAAAAGGGAGAGAGAGTTTTAATCTTAATAGAGAATATATTGCAGAATATATTTTTAAAAATCATTAAGTGTACCATCCCTCTTAGCCCACATAATGAGAAACTCTACTTCATGAAAGGACTATGATTATAGCCAAAGAAAAGAATTTCTAGGGACACCTGGGTGGTTTAGCGGTTGAGCGCCTACTTTTGACCCAGGACATGATCCTGGAGTCCCGGGATCGAGTCCCACATCGGGCTCCCTGCATGAAGCCTGCTTCTCTCTCTGCATCTCTTATGAATAAATAAGTAAAATCTCTTTTTAAAAAAATTTCTAGGGATCCCTGGGTGGCACAGCGGTTTGGCGCCTGCCTTTGGCCCAGGGCGCGATCCTGGAGACCTGGGATCGAATCCCACGTCGGGCTCCCGGTGCATGGAGCCTGCTTCTCCCTCTGCCTGTGTCTCTGCCTCTCTCTGTATGTGTGTGTGTGTGTGTGTGTGTGTGTGTGTGTGTGTGTGACTATCATAAATAAATAAAAATTTTAAAAAAATTTCTAGTACTTTCCTTTATCCTGGCCCAGATACATGGTAATGAAGAGAGTCATGGTAATAACCATCAAATCTCAGCACTAATCCTCTGCTCCTAGACCTTTTTTGCTAATACGAATCTTTCTACATATTTGTGGAAACAATGTTTCATTAAGAGATCACTCAAATAAAGTGAGTGTTCACTATGGGAACATCTAAGGTTTTTTTTTTTCTTTGTGCATAATAGTCAGAAGAGCATTGAAAATGTGAGCTCTACAGATACTTGAATACACATCATAAAAGTGTATCCTAATCAGTCTTTCACAAGCTCTTATAACCTTAATGCAAAGTCATCCCTGAGAGTTTTTCCAGGTCACTCTGGTTCCCAATGTAACCTCAATGAAGGCAAATTCAAAATTATACTTTAATGCCTATCATTTCTCATTAGTCTAAAACCATGCCTTTAAAAACTGATCCTTCCTGTAACAAAATATTTTGCTTTTCCCTTTACTCTTACACACCCTTTATATCACCAAGTCTAGCTCCTAATCTTCCGAATTTCTGTGCCCCATACAGAGCTGCAATCGAATGAGGATACAAGGCCACTGTCCATGGTCACTCACTAGTTAAATGACAGTTCCCACAGCAACCTTGCAGTGTGGGTATAATTTAAATAATTTAAATTCCTATGTCAGGAAGATTACCAATTACTACATGACATGAACTTTCACTTGTTCATTCTGAGACCTTCAAGGTTATAGGTGAATTGCATAAAGTGTGAATGCCAAGAGTCTACCACACATTCTCTGAGAGGCTTTTCATCAAAGAGGATATAGAGAACAATTTAAAACACACACACACACACACAGACACACACACACACATCCCACACACACCTGGATTCAACAAAATCAGATTCTCATAGCCCTAGTTCTACTTAATAGTGGCAAAAATGCAAAATAAAAAGATTGGACTAAATGAAATGAGAAGATGGGACCAGATGAAACAGTAAGAAAAGTCTTTAAGATCTACTTACAGTAAACTATGATCTAGAGCTAGAAACTAAACTTAAAAACACTTGTTAGTATCTGGAATCCACCTGAACAACAACTGGCTCAAGCAGCCTCCAAAAGCAGCAGCTTCACAATGACACTCTCCATTTAGTTTCACTGGACCTCATCTTTCATTCTCTTATTTCCATAGGCATTCCTCAAGGGCCAAGATTCCTGCTTCATTAAAAGAATATTAGATAATTATATCTTCAAAAATGTCCAGGTTAGAAAGTCATTATTCAGACTATTTTATTTTTACAACATGTTTGGAATCTCACAAATATTAAGCAAACAATATTATAAACTAAGGAAAGTTATTAAAGTTATTCAAGTCAAATAAGAATACACTAACCACAATGTTGCATATCCAGATTGTTTTACTGCTGGAATATACAGGACCTGAAATACTGCCATGAATAACCTAACTGCTTAAAATAAACAAGGACTAGAAATAAACAAGTTGCAGGAACTTAAATTAACTATATTTATTTAGATTCACTGTGTCACCACACTGGTAGAGCTCAACAGGTATATTTCACTATATGTAAACTGGTCTTCTATATAAATGTTTCCTGGCTTTTAAGTTTTCAAAACTTAAAACTAAGTTTTTATATTAAAAATAATACATGCACACAGTGTAAAAAAGTCAAACCATAAAGAAGGGTATACAATGAAAAGTGAAAGTATCCTTTACTCCATACTACTACTATTAGGTTCACTACTAACAAATCAAACTCTGGTTTAAATGTATGAGGCAGGCTTCAATAACCATAGTATCTGCTTTACTGTCTAAGTAAGCCCCCTTCCAATTATCTGATTATATTTTTATATTCAATAAGAGGTTTCTTAAGTGATGCATACTGAATATATAGTTCCATTCCAAGGGTTGCTAAGTTAATCCTACATAGTGCAAGATAACAATTTTGGCATTAAGGTGTCTGGCAGTCATAGTAGGAAGGCTTTTGGAACCCTAGTTCATGAGATCATTTCAATATATCTCTGGGCAACATACTGTTTCCTACACCTCAAGACAGTAAGGTTGTCCTATATTCAACCAAAGGACATTTTTTTTTGACATTTTTAAATCAAATTAAATTCTTTTGAATTTAATTAAAAAATGCCTATATGCCATACAGATTAGAATCATTAAGATTGATCATTAGTTGGTTTATGGGTCAATATTTATTCTCTAACAACATTATTCTATTTACTATATACATCAATATACAAACAAGCAATCTGTTTAAGCAGTTTTAAAAGTATGCTATCTAGGTTCTGAATTACTTGTTTCTTAAGGCTCCCCTTACATGATTTATGCCTAAGAAGGCAAAAATCTAAGAAAAGCTGGTCCTAGAGAGCTAAATTTTATAAAAGTTAAAGAATGTTTTTTAGGAGCACCTCACTGGTTCACAATAGAGCATGCAACTCTTGATCTCAGGATTGTGAGTTCAAGCCCCATGTTGGGCGTAGAGATTACTTAATATCTTAAAAGTTTAATAGATTTGATTTGAATTAAAAGTAGGAATCTTAAATTTTCTAATTACTAGATAAGCATGTTCTAACAAAGACCCTTTTGTGCCTATAGAACAATAAAATATTAGTTGTTGCTTTTCTACCTAAAAAAAAAAAAACCAAAACTCTAGAAAGGAAAATAATTACTTCTGGAAACTATATACTAAGATTAATTTGACTATAATTTAAAGTTTTCATATGTTAACAAAATGGAGATTGTATTACATATGCATAAATATAATTACAAAGTCATTATATAACAGAAACACACAGACCAAAGCCAAAACTATTTACAAATACTCATTTTAAAACCTAAGGTAGGGCAGCCTGGGTGGCTCAGCAGTTTAGCGCTGCCTTCAGTCCAGGGCATGATCCTGGAGACTTGGGATCGAGTCCCACGTCAGGCTCCCTACATGGAGCTTGTTTCTTCCTCTGCCTGTCTGCCTCTCTCTGTGTGTCTCTCATGAGTAAATAAATAAAAATCATTAAAAAAAAAAAGGAACTATTTCAAAAA
This sequence comes from Vulpes vulpes, assembly GCF_048418805.1. Lineage (NCBI taxonomy): Eukaryota > Metazoa > Chordata > Mammalia > Carnivora > Canidae > Vulpes > Vulpes vulpes. The sequence continues at coordinate 86,445,186 of NC_132787.1, read as the reverse complement.
TAAATAAAACCCAAGGTAACTTGGAAATCTTTTACAAATCCATATACTTGTGACTTAGACTCAAACATTTCATTTCCCAGGCTACTGCCAATTTCAACCCAAAAGCTAAATATAAAAAGGAAATGAATCTAGCTACATTTTCATGAATAACTAAACTTGACTTTATAGATTGTTTTAGCACAGTTCCTACATTTGAAACAAGTTTTAATTAGGAAGGTAGCATGCAATAGTCAAATACCAGCAAAGTGATGAGAATGACATAGAACCTATGTCACAAGTCACTATAAAGATGTGATTGATTATTAATCCATTGTTTCTTTTTTTTATCCATTGTTTCTCACCCAATCAAGGATTACACAAACTTCCCTCCCTTATCCCTGAATCAAGGAGAGAGCTCCTGCTGCCTATTTCATCCACGACTCTTCCCCTTGTACATGCCACTCCAGCTACCTCATCCTCCTCACTTTTCCTCAAATACACTAAGCATATCCTGCTGCAGAGCCTTTGTACTTGCAGTTCCTCAACTTGAAAACCTCCTCCCTCAATAGCCGCATAATCTCTCTCTTGAATTATTTAGGCTCAAATGTTACCTTATCAGGGAGATCTTTTCTTACTATCCTACATAAACTAGCACCTCCCTACCCATACTGTCAGTCTCAATCTTATCAGCTTTATTATTCTTAGCATCCATTAGCACCTGATACAATATACAGGCATGCCTTGTTTTATTGTCCTTTTCTGTATTGTGCTTCACAGATACTGCTTTAAAAAAAAACAAAAAACAAATTGTGAAGGCTTGTGGTAACCTCAAATCAGACAAGTCCACTGGTGCCAATTTTCCAACATTTGCTCACTTCATGTCTCTGTGTCACATTTTAGTAATTCCTGCAATATTCCAAACATTTTATATTATTATATTTGTTAAGGCCATCTGTGATCAGTGATTATAACTTACTGAATGGTTAACATTTTTTAGCAATAAGTATTTTCTAATTAAGGTATATACACTGTTTTCATACAATAATGCTATTGTACACTTAATAGAATACATTACAGTGTAAACATAACTTTATCCACCAGGAAACAGATTCATTTGGCTTTTTTTATTGTAATACTCGTTTAATTGCAGTCGTCTGGAACCAAACCCACAATATCTTTGATGTATGCCTGTAATTATTTGTTTACTGTTTGTTTTCCCAAGTACTAAAATGTAAGCACCAAGAAAGTAGCAATTTTAGTTTATTCAAAATGCAGCATTAGGGAGCAGTCCAAGATGGCAGCAAAGGCTGATCCTGAACTCACCTCCCATGGACACACCAAATCTACTGCTACATAAGGTATGGTTCCCTCTGCAAAAGACCAGAAAACTAGCCGAATACCTCCTTTGCATGATAAAACTGTCACATCAAGATGGGAAAAGAAGGCAGATGCAGCCTTGTCAGAACCCCATCCCTGGCACTGGGACCCACAATCAGGAGGCATCTCACAAACCCAGAGTTTCTTCCTGAGGAAGGAAGGGTTCACAACCCACATCAGGTACACCAATTCCTGGGAAGTGTAACAGAGAGATGAATCCCCAAAACAACCAGGAAATCCAAAGGCTATAGGAAACTGAGATACTTCTCCTAAAGGGCTCACATGCAGACTCATGTTACCCTGGAAACCAGCACAAAAGCAGCGATTTGAAAAGTGCCTAGACAAAATGTGAAGGAGATTCACTGACTAATCTTAAAACATCAGAGAGACAGGGACCTGTTGCAACTCTCTCCAGGGACAGAGGCACCCATGGGGCAACCTAGCCCTGTGCTCTCCTGCGGCCCTGCAAAAGCTGTGTCTGCACCAACCACGCGCTCTCCTGTGGCCCTGCTAAAGCTGGCGGGCACATGCAAGTCTACACAGAGGACACTCCTTGATCAGCCGCTCTGGTGGCCTGGGGAGCTTGAGTTCCTGGGTCCAATAGGGCTGCAACAATTGAAGAGACAGTTCTTGGCAAGCTATCACCTCCAGGGCATCAAAGAGACAGCACTTTGAAACACATCCCTAGTCTTTCTGTGAAACAAGCCTATTTACTTGTCCCAGAGCTTCAGCCTGAGGGGCAGACTTCACATTTGCCATACACCTAGAGGCTGTGAAGATGCTTTCAAGGAAAGGAGGCCAGGGGATACCATCTTTATGCTCTCCCTAAGCCTTACTTGTAGTTAGTAGTAGTAGTCACTTAATAGTAATCTAACTACATTTCACCAGTACCTCCCAGAGAGGAGCTTATACACTCCTCTGAAGCCCTGATTTTTGCCAATGTCACCCCAGAGGACACCTTTAGATTACCTGGTCTGGAGGCCAACAGGGTTTTTACAACTACAGTCCCACAGGACTATCTACGTTGGCGTATTTTAAAACCTGCTGCCTGAGGGTCTGGCTTCTAATTAGCGCATAAGTAGGGGGTGCCTAAGATCCACCTCCTTCAGAATACTGACAGGTCTTGACACACCCTCAACAACTAGGACTTATCAAGAATAAATCAGGCTGCTTAGACAATCACAAAGGTTTCAGAGACAATGAAGAGCTAGGGCCAGGTTGAAAGATAAGGTCCATCTCCTATACAAGGCTACTCTTTGAAGAATCATACATAGAAACAAACACAGGGAAGTCAAGCAAACTGAGGAAATAGGAATATGTCCCAAATAAAAGGATAAGATAAAACCTCTCAAAAGAACCTTACTGAAACAAAAAGCAATACTAAAAAGAACACCCGGCATTTAGCTGGGTACACACATATTTGCTGAATGAATAAATAAATAATAGCTTAAGTTATTATACTAAAACTTTCTAAAGATTTTAACTCATTTAATCATCAAAAAACTATATGAGGTACTATAAATATTCCAATTTTACCAACAAGACAAAAGCATAAGGGATTAAGGAACTTGTCTATCACATACCTTAGAAGTGGTACAGTAGCCTCCTTTATCTATTAAATGAGATCAAGTTAGATCATACAAATGGAGCATTTAACAAAATGTTTGGCACATTAAATATCTAGCATTTGTGGAATACTTAATTATGTGCCAGACATTAATGTAGGCTCTTTATGTGTATTTACTTATTTAATTCTCATATTGTTCAATAAGTAGATGCTATTATTATTTTCACTATTTTTTCTTTATTGGGGCACCAAATCTAACTCAACTGAAGTTACATAAAAGACACTGCTGTGAAAGAAATGGGACAAACTCCAACCTTTACTTTTCTCAGAAAACAGTTAACATGTGCTTTAAAAAATGTGTTTTGATGAGCAGCTGCCTTTGGCTCAGGTCATGATCCTGGAATCCAGGATCAAGTCCTGCATCGGACTCCCACATCGGGCTCCCGCATCGGGCTCCCGCATCGGGCTCCCGCATCGGGCTCCCCGCAGGGAGCCTGCTTCTCTCTCCACCTGTCTCTGCCTCTCTCTCTGTGTCTCTCTCATGAATAAATAAATAAAATCTTTAAAAAAAAAATGTGTCTTGAAAGTTAGCACTGGAAACCAAATCAAAATGAACTGAATTCATATCACATACAGACCACACCATTAACTATATTTGTTAACCTGTAGTTCTAAAAAGCCTTTGAATCTAAAAGATTCAAAGACAAAACATTTTCTTCATTAAAACAAAACAAAACAAAACAAAAAAACACTACCCCTTCCCCAAATATCTGGTTGCTACTCCATATTGCATGGTGTTATGATTAACACATCTTTTTCATTATAAGGAAAAAGTCAGCTGAATTAAAGTAGATCATTTTATTATTTAAAACAGAACTTACTCAGTTACATCAATCTAAAATCACCAACTTTATGCACTGCAAATCACCCTCCACTGTAAAAGTCAGTTTTACTACCAAAATCAAATTTTAAAATTACTGTACCTGAGAAATTCCTTTATCCTTAAATTAAAGTGAAAGCTAAAGGAATCATGAAAATAATATATAATTTCTTCAGCTCAACATAGCATTTGTTTTTTAATTTTTTAGTTCCATCTGTAGATACTATATTAATACTTAACATATGAAACATTCTGGGTAAAGACCCTTAAAACTTACGGTGCAATAATGGCTCTAGCGGGTCTTTTTGTAGACTGAACTTGTGAGAGCCAACCTTCTAGCTGTGCATTCAGCTGTGGTCCTATAAAAAGAGAAAGAGGGAAGGTGGAGTTAGCAGAGAAATGTACCATCTATAACCATCCATGACACAAAGTCCTTATTGAACTTATTTGGGACTAAAATAACTTAATGGACAGTGGGATCATTAGTTTGGACATTAACATTGGAAACTTAACCAACTACTAAGCAAGCCATAGATAAGGCCACATACTGATTAAACAAAATCTGCTTTTATACATTTACTTATTTACAACCATCTTCATTCCAGAACAACAATACAATCTACGATTTGAGGCACAAGAAACAAAAGACTGTTGGCATATGAAAATACTTGAGTGACTGATTTCAGAGCACCAAAACTTGCCTTAATCACTAATATCACATCCATGGAGTGATCATTCCCATACCCAAAACCTTTCCTTCTATCTACTCCAGTCTCTATTCTGGTAATCGCATTGATGACCAGTGACTGCATCATGTCAAAAATCTCAATTTCAAGCATCCCACTCTCCTCACTTCCTATCTTTCCAGTTCACTTCTAAAAATCTGTTATTGCCAAAAGATTTGGAATTATTTTCCCGCTATCCTTCATCTCCCTTCTTCTCTACCTCTTACTCAGCCTGAAAGCTGATGATCCATCACTATAATCATTTCCTTACCTATGCCCTCACTCTTCCTCATCACAATCAAATCAGTTAAAACCAACTTTCCATTTAACACAATACCCTTCACCTGTAGAGCTGAATGAGATGACAAGAAAATACCACATGAACTTTGATATTACACCCATAAATTTCAGCAGACCCTTAGCAAAGCTCAGAAGTCTATCATACTAACCTAGTCAATTTGCTCTCCCAGCCCTACGATAATTTCTTCTTATAGCTTCTCAATTTACCTTAAAGCCTCATCCTTCTCTCACTCCTAGCAGATGATCTTGCTTTTTCATTTTGTCAAGGAAAATCAGAAGATGGCCAACCATCCTTGTTTTTCCAGGACTTTCCCAGTTTAGCACTGAAAGTCTTGCATCTTGGGAAACCTCTTAGTCCTAGGCAAACCTGAACATTAGTCACCCTAAATTCAGATCAGAACTACTTCCTCTTCCTACCACTTATTCTGTTTACTCTCCTGTGTCAACACACTGGCCTTACTCCTATCAAAAGTCAAGCAAATTATTTCTGCACTGGGTCCCATTGTTTTTCTTCTCAAGGACTCTGCTCCGGTAACACACCCAGTCACCTGCACTAACTTGTCCCTTTTTACTAGATCATTACCATTAACATGCAATTACAAAAGTAGATTGAGTTCCCCCCCAACTAACACCGATTTTTCTGGCCTCTTTTCTCTCTCTTTTTTTAAGCATTTAATCATAAAATATTTAAACATTACAAAAGATTCTAGGTAATAACAAACACCAATGTACCTACCCACCCCTAATAAATTTTAACATTCTTCTTTACTTAAGATCTTTGTTTATTAAGAAATAAAGTATTACAGACACACTTGAAAACCTTGCTGATCCCATTATACATTTCCCTCCTAAAAGGTAACCACTTTCTGATCTTGGTGTTTATCACTTCATTATACTTTTACTAATGAATATATCCATAAAAATATAGATTGTTCTGCATGTTTTTATTTTTTTAAAGATTTATTTACTTATTTATTTATGATAGACATAGAGAGAGAGAGAGAGGCAGAGACACAGGAGGAGGGAGAAGCAGGCTCCATGCTGGGAGCCTGATGTAGGACTCAATCCCGGGACTCCAGGATCGCGCCCTGGGCCAAAGGCAGGCACTAAACTGCTGAGCCACCCAGGGATCCCCAATGTTTTAAAAATATTATATAAATATACTGTGCATGTTCTATAATTTAATACTCAATATTATTTATAACAGGTACTCATGTTGATTTTGTAGCTCTAATTCAGTCACTTTCAATGCTGTATTATACCTTAAGAATATACCAAAATTTATCTATTCACTCTCTTCATAAACATTTGCTATTTCCACTGTTAATATGCAATGTTACAAGGCTCTTACATGAGTTTTCTGGAAGACACCCAGCTGGCTCTGTCAGTTGAGCAACTAACTTGATTTCCACTGTCATGATCTCAAGTTTGTGGGATGAGCTCTGCATTGGGGTCCACACTCAGTGGGAAGTCTACTCAGGATTCTCTCTCACCCTCTCCTTCTGTCCCTCCCCACCACACCTGCTTGCTTAGTCTCTCAAATGAATAAATCTCTTTTTTTAAGAGTTTTTCTGGGATTTAACTAGAAATAAAAGTACTGGATCATAGAGTATGCACATCTTTAACTCTACCAGAACACTGCAAATTGCCCAGTAAAGTAGCCAAATCAATTTACTCATCAGTGTAAGGGCATAAAAAAATGAGAAGTTTAATTCTCATTGTAAGGGAAGAATGGGATGCCTGCCTGGCTCAGTTGGTGGAACACCTGATTCTTCATCTTGGGGTTGTAAGTTCGAGCCCCACATTGGACATGGAGCCTATTTTAAGTAATTAAAGTGGGTAGGTAGGTAGGTAGGTAGGTAGATAAAAAAGATACCCCCATATTTTTCTTGGAGCACTTTCTCTAGAAGAGTTGTAATTATAAATTCTTTCTCTATCCTTCTGAAATATATGTAAATCTTTTTAAAAGCTAAATAAGCTTCTAGGAGCTCCTGCTGGCACAGTCAGTAGATCATGCAACTCTTGATCTCAATATCCTGAGTTCAAGCCCAACATTGGGTGTAGAGCTTACTTTAAATAATACATAAATAAGAAAGCAAGCAGGCTACTAACAGCAACCCAGGGCTAGCTCAAGGACCTAGTAATCACCTCTTTGAAATGTGATTTGCACCAGGGGAGAGAATACCCTCTTTTTGTCAATTTCTGTGGGAAGACAGGAACCTAACTAGCTGGCCACCTAACTCCAAGCTGCAAAATTTACCTCCTATCATAAGAATACAAATACACATTTAGCCAGTTAACAAATACATATTGTCATCCCAATTACCAAGTGACTTAGAATGATGCATGGGTGTGATATCTTGCTATTAAGTCCCCCGACTTGAGCACTAAGTAGTGCTCTCAATTTACCTTGAAAACATGTATGTAATGGTTGTATCTGCTTGGACATATAAAAGGGTAAGCTCTCTTTAGATCTTTGCAATCTCTTAGCAGATTGCCTGTGATGTGCTTCACATTCTGGCTCAATGCTTATTCAAGAAAAAAAATCATTTTCTTTCTCTTCTGCCTTTGAAGAAAGGTCTTCTTGAAATGGAGGTTTTAGTTCATATTTCTCCAACATCAGGAATGGTTAAAAATTCCCACTTCTCTTCATTTTTACCAATATTTCATACTGTCAGAATTTTTTTATTTTTTGGCAATATGATAAGTATGAAATAGTATCCCCTTACTTCTTCTAATTTGTTTTTCCCTGGTATCCATTGAGATTAAATATCTACTGGCTTGGATATCCCCCTGTACATAATAGGACTATATACATAAACAAGTCATATAATGAACAGTCCATCTGTAAAAGGGCAAAGTACAAAAAAGTTCTGATTTCAGCAATGTCGTTTATTTTAAAAACGTAAATTTAAGACAATTCCAAAAAATATATATTACATAACCTCATTAATAACTCAAGGAAAAAGAGCTCAGATTTTCAATATAAATTCTTAGCTGCCTAATAAATTTCATATTAACTTAAAATAAGTATTGCTCTAAGTATTTCCACAGACAGAAGTTTATAAAATAGAAACTGGATAATGGATAAAAGCAAAGAACATATTATTTCCCAATTTAGCCACTCTACTGCCACCAAATTTACTGATTTTAAGCACTAAATCAAGCGCTTTTAGCGGTCCCTCTATTAAAAGGACCAATTTCCTCAGGAGAATCCCAAGGTAAAAACTAAACTCCAAGTTTCTCAATTATCTTTGAATATGACAACTAAGCATATCTATTTACTATGGTTGCTTAATTGTTGATCTATAAAGTATCGAGGAAAAAAATAATTTGAGTTCTTCCAGAGAGGCTGATACTTGGCAATATGGTATCCTTAATACATGAAGATGATGAACAAAATATGTTTTGTGTTTCAAATACCACTGGATTTGAAGGCACACTGAAGAGTAGAAAAATCAGAAATACTGTTAAATCCTAGCAAAACTAACAGCTGTCTGATCTTGCCGAGAGGGATAAATGGGCATTTTCTTCTTTGGATAAGATACTAAAAGCAGGTACCCAAAAGATCAATGAACAGCTATTTCCTTAGGAAACAGACAATAAATCATACTGCAATGCAACTTAATAACACATACACACCCCTCATCAGCCTTGCTTTTCCTATGCAACTCATTAACAGAATCATTCTAAGATATGTAATGAAGTAGTCAAATTGGTTTTCTACACTTTTCTGTTTGGCCTGCTGTTCCTCTTCTTTGCAAACAAAAAATTTCCGTTCAATGGCCTGCTCACTCTGAAAAAAAATCATGTGTTCTCTAAGTTCTTTTCTAATAAATAAATTAGCACATCATGGGCTTTCCTATGACCAATAATGTTTTAATGTCATAAATAACATTTGCCTTCATTTATTAACTGAATAAATATTTATGGAACACCTATTTATGTGCCAAGAAATGGAACAGATGCTGTAGTTATAGCAATAAAAAAAGACAGATGTGATACCTGCCTTCATGGAGCTTCTATCAGTGTCTTAAATACAAAGAGTATCTGAAAGATAAAAACTTCAGACAATGGGAAAATCTAAAACGGAAAAACTTTTGGTTAGAAGAGGAATCTTCTAGTATTGTTCAAAATATCCCACATATATAAGGAATGAACAGGGTGCTTGGGTGGCTCAATCAGTTAAGCATATGCTTTCAACTCAGGTAATGATCCCATGGCCCTGGGATGGAGCCCTGCATCAGGCTCCCTGCTTCACAGGGAGTCTGAATCTCCCTCCTCCTCCTCTGCCTGCTGCTCCTCCTACTTGTGCTGTCTCTCTGTCAAATAAATAAAAATCTTAAAAAAAAAAAAAAAAGGGAATGGCTAACTGCCACAATTTTTTAAACCATTCTTTTTAAATGGTATCTGCCTATTGACACAGTAAACTTAATTCCATGAGATTGGTTAAGGCCAAGTAACAAGAGAGAAAGCAGAAGCAAAAATTACAAATTCAAACAAAAGTATGCTGTCAGCACCTAGTATTTTGTTGGCAATCATCCTATGAAACCTATTCAAATTAAAAAACTAAACTGTAGTCAAAAAATAATAAGATAATTTATGCTTGATTTTTTTTTTATAACAGTGGCTGCTGGATCTCTGAATTTCACGGGCCAATAAAACTTCAAAAATAGGAGGAAACAACAGAGTTGCCACTTTTTCATTTTACCAAGAAAGGACACTTAAAACATATCAAGTATTTATTTATGATCACCATGACTTCATAAAATAATATCAAAAAGATGAGCACAATTTTAACATAATCTCAGTACTTTAAACTGAATAAATTAATCACATTTCATTGACTGCAAGATACTGTCAGTATTACTATGCACCATTATTTATTTATTTACCACTAAGAAAGAAAAATAAAGGGGCACCTGGGTGGCTCAGTGGTTGAGCATCTGCCTTTGGTTCAGGCCATGATCCTGGGGCCCTGGGATCAAGTCCCGCATCAGGCTCCCCATGGGGAGCCTGCTTCTCCCTCTGCCTGTGTCTCTGCCTCTTTCTCTGGGTCTCTCATGAATAAATAAATTCTTTAAAAAAGAGGGACAACTGGGTGGCTCAGTGGTTAAGCGTCTGCCTTTGGCTCAGGGCATGATCCCAGATCCCAGGATCGAGTTCCAGATCAGGCTTCCTGCATGGAGCCTGCTTCTCCCTCTGCCTGTGTCTCTGCCTCTCTCTGTGTATCTCTCATGAATAAATAAAATTTTTTTAAAAAATTCTTTTAAAAAGAAAGACCAAAAAAAAATAATAAAACCCTCCCATTTTGGGGTGCCTAGGTGGCTCAGTCTGTTAGGCATTTGCCTTTGGCTCAAGTCATAATTCCAGGATCCTGGGATCAAGCCCTGTATCAGGGCTCCCTACTCCACAGAGAGCCCGCTTCTCTCTCTCCCTCTGCCTGCTGACCATCCTGATCCTCCTGCTTGTGCTTGCTCCCTCTCTCTCTCTCAAATAAATAAATAAAATCTCTTTTAAAAAAAAAAAAAAGCTCCCAATTAAACTAGGACATATGGTTTCTTTTCACTTAGAATTTTTTTATTTTTTGAAAAAGCTCTTTTAAACTTATTTAGACGTGAATTATGATAAATACTCATGTTTATATTTTAAAAAGAAAAATAAATTCAAAGTAGTCTTTTTTGAAAAAAAAGATTGTATTTATTTACTCATGAGAGAGACAGAGATAAAAGACAGAGACTTCGATCCCAGGACCCCGGGATCATCACCTGAGCCAAAGGCAGACAGACGCTCAACCACTGAGCCACTCAACTGCCCCAAATTCAAAGAAGTCTTAAAAATGTCTTCAAACTCACAATCTGATTAGCTAAGTTGCTTTTTAACTCACAGTCATTAGTACTCCTTGTTTTTCCATAAAATCATCCTCTGTACCATTTGGATAATTAGTGATGCAATATTTTTTTTTTAAGTGTTCTATTGCTTCTGGGATTCTCATCCAAACAGTGACTGTACAAATTCCCATGCCATACATTTCTTGATCTTACAAAAGGTGCCACCAGAAGATGTAACTAACTATAGGTTTCGGAAGACAACTCAGGAATCATGAACTATTCATAAATGATCCTTAAATAGTACATTAACTAAAAGATCAGTGGGTTGCGGTTGTCAAGTCATGCAAGCAGGATTAATTCTTGAGTTCACATATATGTAGACAGTGGCAACTATTTCACAACCAACAATGATGGTTAGGTGCCACCAATTATAAAATAAGTCAATTCTAGAAATGTTAAAATGTGGAAAAATATACATCTTAAAATTGATAAAATACAGTAGGCACTATGAAAACTACACTCATTAAAAAAAAAAAAAAGAAAACTACACTCACTACAAGTTTCTCGTATTTATTTCAATGCAGAACAGCAAAAAAGTTCACTGAAAACCAGCATTTGAGACCAGTACTTCTCACTACAATGGAAAATGTTTCTGAGAAGCCTTACCAACTATAATAACTCATTTAATTTTAAAAGCAACATTTCAACAGTTCTTCCCAAATCCTCTCTCTCATTATTGATACTGTAAATGTGACACACACCTAAAATGTATTACTATGTTATTTACAAAACTTAGTATCTTATTTTTAGATACATCTCAAGGGATGTATATTATCTGTATACTATTATTTAATAGAATCTATGACAGGACTCCTCACACAAAAAATAGTATGCTCTTGGAACACAAGAATTATCACAATGAATCTAACCCCAACCTATCCAGAATATTATTGTATCAACCCGCAAAAAAATCCTTTGCTGTGAAGAACACTGATTGTTTTACTTGACAAAAACCTCAAAGGTTAGACCAAATCCAAATATCCTGGATTCCTTATTACCCACTAATTTATTTAAACATTTTAAGAATTTATTTACATTTTTTAGTTAAACTCTATAGTTCAGAATACAGTTGCATAGGGGCAATTAATCATCCAAAAAAACAACCATGGCGATCCCTGGGTGGCTCGGCAGTTTAGCGCCTGCCTTTGGCCTGGAGTCCCGGGATCGAGTCCCGCGTTGGGCTCCTGGCATGGAGCCTGCTTCTTCCTCTGCCTGTGTCTCTGCCTCTCTCTCTCTCTCTCTCTCTCTCTCTGTGTGTGTGTGTGTGTCTATAATGAATAAATAAATAAATATTTTAAAAACAACAACAACAACAACCATTAGTGTATACCAACCAATTCTTGTATTTGGCCAACTGGAAATCACTTACCACTCTTCTACCTACTCATATACAGTTTCTCAAAATTTTCAGAGTTAATACCAATTCCATTGGCATTTCATACCTAAAAGGGCTGCAACTTTTGGAGGATCACAGTCTATTTCTCTGCCCAATCATTTACAAAACTATAGTCTGAAAACAGGTTTAGCAATGATCTGCTTAATAGTCTCTTAATTTGGATTCTCTATTCCTACTCCTATTCTCTGTTTATAAACAAATTCCCTATCCCTACCAAATGATGTGATTAAATCCCTTGATAGTGACTGGCTGTAATATCTTATGTAAACTCTTTTTTGAGATCAAAATACTAACTTGTGTTTGTTATTTTTTATTACAAAAAGTATGTTCAGTATAGAAAATCAGGGGAACACATATTAAGGGGGGAATCAATAATCCAAAATTATAAAACTCACTGAAAATTAATATTTTCCTAATTTCCTTATAAATCTTTAAAATGATCTACAATTCTTTAATTTGCTTTTATTTACATAATAATATTATAGCATAAAAGCATTTCCCTATATTATGAACTCTTAATTAAAGACATTTTATGGTTAAGTAGCATTTGGTTGTGCGAATGGGTCACTTCTTTAAATATTACTCCAAAATAAGATATTAGGTTGTTTCCAATTTTTTGTACAATTATAAACAATTCTATAGTAAGTATCTCTATTTCATATTTAAATTTTATTTTTGAGATTCTCAAGGAAGGAATTACTATGTAAATCAGTATGAGCTGTTTTAAGATTTCAATACATATATTCAAAATGTTATTCAAAATTGCATCCATTCATAAGTTTGCACCATGCAATGACAATGCCGATTTTACCATAACCTCACCACTCTTAACAAAACAATATTTTGAAAGAGAAGGTCATTTAACCCATGCCTCCAGCTGATAAAAATTAAAATCTAATGCCCTTAGATTTAGCATTTCAAATTAAATATTTTATTTCTTCAACCAAACAATTTTAACTTTTCTTTTTTTGAGCAATTTTAACTTCTAAGAAAAATGTATTTTTGGCTTCTGAGATACTTATTTTCTACTTGGACCATGGAATAGCAACATGACTCTTGCCAGCCACAAGTTTTCCATTATCAAAGTTTAGCAAACAACTACTATCTATAGGTCTTTACAGAAGACAAGTCAAATTCAAAATCAAGCCTATTGTGTTGCATCATGCTGCTGCTTTAAATTACAATCCTGAAGATTTTGATATGCTCCTACCATTACATTTTTTTAACTAATGCGGTTCTCCTCTAACAATAGTCAAAAGAGGTCTACAGACTAGAATCATCTGATGTGTTTTTTAAGGAAGAGATCTCTAGGTCTTACACCACAGAGCTACTGTCATCACAATCTCTGGAAATAGCAACTATTTTTTTAACAAGCTTTTAAGAAGCTCTCCAGGTGATTCTGATACAAATTAAAATGTGAGGCCCACTGCCATAGAGGAGTTTATTTGCCCATGTTCTATGAATGAATGTAACTAACAACCTCTTGGTAGGTTTATAACTGAGATTTTTCATTTAATTTGTATAATTCATTCATTTATTTGTATAATAAATGAATACATCACATAATCCATAAGTTAGCAATATATAAATGCATGAAGTTTTATCTCCAAACTACTTTGAAGCCATAAGTGACCTCCGTTGCTTCTTAAAATTTACATTATATTTTAAATGGTGATTGTAGCCTTGCATTAGGATCAATGCCTCCCCAGCTTTTCCTCTCAAATATCCTTGATGACAAAGTAAACTCAGATTCTTAGAAACTAGGTGATACACAAATTCAAAATCTCTTTTAAATCTTCTGTTTCAATCCAAAAATTCATGAAAATATAGTAGACTGACAATACAATAACCATTATAATCTCAAAACTCCCATGTTCCTATTTGCAACTGAAATGGAGGCTTCAGGAAGGTATACCATGTGTATCCCCTCACACAGTGTCAAGTACTCTAGTGAGGAAACAGGAACTGGAGTCATAAAAGGCAACCACCTAAATTATATAAATGTTTAATGTTAGGTCCACAATACTTCCTTAATGCATATCTAACCAGGAATCATTTTCATCCAATTGCAGCTAGTGCATTTCTTTCTCTTTTTTTTTTTTAATGTTTCTTTGTGTTACCATCAGTCAGTTGATACTAGTAAATCTGGGTATTTTGATACCCAAAATCCAAAAACATAATGTGTGGAAAAATAAAACAAGTCTGCCTTATTGGATAGAATCAGGACTAAGATAAATTACACTTCCCACACAAGTCAACACTTCTTTCACTAAAAAAATAAGTTTCTTAAGATAAAAGGAGGGGATCCCTGGGTGGCTCAGCGGTTTAGCCCCTGCCTTCAGCCCAGGGCATGATCCTGGAGTCCTGAGATCAAGTCCCACATCGGGCTCCCTGCATGGAGCCTGCTTCTCCCTCTGCCTGTGTCTCTGCCTCTCTCACACACATCTCTGTGTTTCTCATGAATAAATAAATAAAATCTTAAAAAAAAAAAAGATAAAGATAAAAGGAAAGGTTAGAATTTTCACTTTTCATATATTTCTACTACAAAACAGATTTGCAGACATCACCACATTCTCACCTTATTCTGTATAATATAGATTTGCTTCTCTAAGAGCTTTCATTTAGAGTTTAACCAGAAAAAGTGGATCAGGCCCAATGGACCACACCAAATGAAATGTATAATATAACTGCATATATGTGAATTGACAGAACAATAGATTTGAAACTAAGTGTCTACCCCACACACAAAAAAAGCCTGATTAAACAGATTATAGTAGATTCATAAAGCAGAAGAGTAAGCAAACGTTAAACAGTGATGCAAATTTTTATGAATCCTTATGGAAGATCTCTTAATTAAGAAAGCATTGTAGAGCACAGAAGGTATAATATGTTGTCATTTTGAATGTGTGTATACATGATTATGTACTGGTTTGTATTTGTATAAACTATCTCTGGATGAACATGAAAGAAATGGATAACATGACTGCATCCTTATGAGGGAACTAAGAGTGTACTTCTTTACTTTTCACTGTGTACTTCTTTGCATCTTTCATATGTTGTACTATGTACATGTACTATCTAACCAAAAATTAAGTATAAAAAAAATGTTGCAGTCATGTAACATAATACCATGAAGTCATAAAGAATGATTCTGCATCAAGATTCAGAAGCAATCTAAGTCCCATTAACTACTGAATGGATAAAGAAAACATGATATGTATACACAATGGAATAATACTCAGCCATTAAAAAAAAAATGAAATCTTGCCATTCATGGCAACATGCAGACCTAGAGGGTATGATGCTAAATGAAAATGCTCCAGACAGAAAGACACATACCTTATTATTTTCCTTATATGTAGAATCTAAAAAAAACAAAACAAATGAACAGACAGTAACAACAAAAGAGAAACAGACTCATAAATACAGAGAACAAACTGGTGTTGCCAAAGGGGAGAGGGGTGAAGGGATGTGAGAAATGAATGGAGGGGATTTATAACTTCCAGTTATAAATAAAGAAGTCATCACGAGGATGAATACTATAGCATAGGGAATATAGTCAATATTATTGTCATACACTTACTGTGGTGAGCATTTTGTAATATATGTTACTACTGAACCACTACGCTGTACACCTAAAACTAATATTATACGTCAATTACACTTCAATTAAAAATATTTTTTTAGGGACGCCTGGGTGGCTCAGCAGTTAAGCGTCTGCCTTCGGCTCAGGGCGTGATCCTGGAGTCCCAGAATGGAGTCCCACATCAGGTTCCCTGCATGGAGCCTGCTTCTCCCTCTGCCTATGTCTTTGCCTCTCTCTCTGTGTCTCTCATGAATAAATAAGTAAAATCTTTAAAAAATATATATGTATATATATTTTTATAAAATGATGCTTCATGAGGCCCTGACTGGCTCAGTCAGCGGAGCGTGCAAATCTTGGTCTTGAGATCATTGGTTTGAGTCCGACATTGGACACGGAAGCCTGCTTTAAAAGAAAAAAAAAAAAAAAAACGATGCTGCAGATATCTGTTTCAATTACATGGGGAAAAAAAGCCTCTAAGTGCTAAACCCAACTAACAAATCATTGTTAGACCTAAGACAATATCTATATTAATAAACTAAGTTAAACAAAATCCAACAGTTGAAAATTGCTATTTGACCAATAAAATATAAAGTATGAAGATATATACAGACCAATCTGACAAGCAAAAGGGGGTTCCCCCTTCTTATGTCACTTCTTTAAGTGTGATGTTCATCACCAATTTCTGGTAAATATAATCAGAAAACAAGAAAACATTCTAGATAAGAAGACCTAGAAAAGAGGACATTGAACACCTTATAAGTATCTTTCTTTATGTAATATGTAAAATGTAATAGTTTCAACAGTTTTGTTTTTTTTTTTTTTTTACTTGCCCAGCAAGGGACAAGTAATTCTCCACTATGACTTTTTCAGCAATCATTCATTAGATAACACAGAGAAGCCAATTTGCTTTTTGAAGTAATTAACTATAATCTAATGCAATTTTTGTTTCTATGCTTTTGTTGTGGCATGTTTGAGGCCTGTTTTCTTTTCACTAAACATTGGTAGTGCATGTGCCAGCTCATCTGTCTAAAGCATTATGTTTCTGATTTTGCAACTATAAGATGTAAACAGAAAGAATCTCAACAAGTTCTTCCTTGATAACTAGCCAAGAAAACTTGCCTAATGTGGACTGAGATGGGGATGCCAGGTATCAGATATATAGAAAAGGAAAAGGTAAAAAAAAAAAAAAAAAGAAAAGAAAAGAAAAGGAAAAGGTAGTCAAGTGTAACAGCTACCAGATAATAGGCTTTCCAAGGAGTTCACAGATGGATAATTTAAGAGGAAAACCAAGTCTGAAGACTAAGGGATGTGGTTAAACATAGAAGTTCAATGATATGTGTGCATTTATTCTCTCAAACCCTTTTCATTTCTCTTTGGACCATCTTCACTGAACTATCCCTAAAGCAAATGTTTTAATGTAAAAGGTTTCCAGATGGAAGGATAAATGGAAGAATAAACACTTGGATTTAAATCCAGGTGGGACCTCTCCGATTCCCAGAAGATCACACCAGAAAAGTTCTGAAAGCCTCAGCCATGCTCAGGAACTAGTACCTTTAAGAAGTTTTAGATAATGTCAGTGGCACCTTCTTTTAAACCACAGTCACCAAAAAATTTTACTTAAGAAATAAAAACTCCTTCCCAAACCCCTCTACACTTAGGCCAATTTGATAGATAGATAGATAGATAGATAGATAGATAGATAGATAGATGATAGATAGATAGATAGATAGATAGATAGATAGATAACCACTCAACCAACCTTAACTCTACAAGCCAGCATTTCCCAAAGTATAATAAGCAAAATTAGAATTTGTGGAACTTTGTGCCAAAATTAACTGGAGGGGGTGTGTTAAAGAGCCAGTGATGACTAAACCTGGGGACAAGATAAACAATACTACCAACACCAATGACAATTAAGGAAGACCATGAAATCTGTTCTAAGATGAAGACTTTGACTTGGACACACTGGAAGTTTTAAGAGACAGTAAGGAAACTAGGTAAGATGTTGAGGTCTTAAGAATAAGAGCCATAATGAAGAAAAAAGGATGAATGATATAGGGTACCTGGGTGGCTCAGTGGTTGAGCATCTGCCTTTGGCTCAGGTTGTGATCCTGGGATCCTGGGATCCTGGGATCAAGTCCCACAATCAGGCTCCTCACAGGAAGCCTGCTTCTCCCTCTGCCTATGTCTCTGCCTCTCTCTGTGTGTGTCTCTCATGAATAAATAAATAAAATATTTTTTAAAAGGGAGGGGGAGGGATCCCTGGGTGGCGCAGCGGTTTGGCGCCTGCCTTTGGCCCAGGGCACGATCCTGCAGACCCGGGATCGAATCCCACGTCGGGCTCCCGGTGCATGGAGCCTGCTTCTCCCTCTGGCTCTGGCTCTGCCTGTGTCTCTGGCTCTGTCTCTCCTTCTATCTCTCAAGAATAAATAAATTAAAAAAAATAAAAATAAAAAAAATAAAAGGGAGGGGGAAAAAATAAAAAAAAATAAAAGGGAGGGGGGATGAATAACAGAAACATAGATTTCGCAGTCAATTAGTGGTGAAAGATGAGAATAGCTGAGCCATCTGAGTGTGCACAGACTGATGATGACAGCACAACTGTTAAAAGTGTGTCTCCAGATACAGATATTTCAGCATGCAAGTAAGAAGTTGCATCAGTGAGGAAGGGAAATGAGGTGCAGCTCAAGAATCGGAGGGAAAATACAGTACAAGAAAAGCAGAGATAAGATTTTCAAGATTAACAGAACCTAATACACTGCAATGAATGAATACAATGAGATCAGAGAAAATGGTAATCAATGTATTTGGTGATTCTGAGAAACAGAAACCCGAAAGCAATTAGTTTTCAGTATTTTGGGGGGAGGGTGGTGGTAAAAATTAAATTTACAAGTAGTGAGAGACCAGAGAAATTACAAGAAAATGAAAAGAGCAAGTGAAAAATCACTCTAAGTAGAGCTGAATACAACTATCATTGCCTCCTTTTTGATTGGAGAAAGAAAAAAAAGGTCTCTGGGTCTCCCAATCTGAAGTCTCCAACACCTCAAATATATCATCAATTCACTCATTTTATGAAATAGAACCTTAGGCATTAGCAATCATATGTTTATACCTCCCAGTGAAGAAAGCCATCTATTAACTGTCATGGAAAAGTCAACATTCAAGTATGCTTTTGGAATTGTATCCAAATAGCAACCAGCATGAATATGAGAGTATATTTTTTGGAAGATAAATAGTTTCTAAGATTTTCTCTACACATTCAAATTAAACATGAATTACACATAAACAATCCTGTAGCTAGTTCTATAGAACTCAAGCCAACAGTTCATGTTCAAAAGGAGAGTGATAATTTAAAATACTAGCATTGGGTATTAGTAGCCAAGCTTTCATCTAAGAACATCAAAGCAGCTTTTAAACATCTATTAATTATGGCCTTTCTAAACTACCCTGTTTGCTGCAGAATACAAGCATGAACATGATTACATCCTACCTTGATGACACAAAATACTATTTAAAACATGTGTTTTGGGCACCTGGGTGGCTCAATGGTTGAGGGTCTGCTTTGGCTTAGGTCGTGATCCTGGGGTCCTGGGATTGAGTCCCACATCAGGCTCCCACTTCTCCCTCTGCCTATGTCTCTGCCTCTCTCTCTCTCTCATGAATGAATAAATAAAATCTTTTAAAAATAAAACAAAACACCTGTGTTTAATATTCAATAATTATGATAAATGGGGATATAACAACAAAAGTTATTTTGGTTAAGTACTTCAGAATGAAAAGTAAAATCTCAATTTGAACTTCAATACTGTCATCCTGAAACATTCAGAGAGGGACCAGACCAACTTTTTTATTCTGTTAAAGAAAAATTCTGTTAAATGAATGATACAAACATGGTAAAAAATACAAGAAAAATACTGTTTTCAGCTACTTTAGATATACTTGATGTTCAATTTTAAAAAGAGGTAATAATATGGGAGAAAGAACTGCAAACTAGAGGATGGGAAGAGCCACAATTTATAGTATACCTACAATGTGAAGGAATAGTACTAGGTTCCTTAAAATATTACTCAATCCCATGACATAGTTATTATTATTTCTAGCTTACAAATAAATAAGAAAGCCAGTTTCCTTAAGTTCATATAGCCAGTAAATAGCAATGCCAGTATTTTGAGCCACCGTGGTGTGTCTCTGAGCTATGAAGTTGTCCTATCAGTACACTGCTTACTCTAAAAAACAAGTGATCCAGCACTAACATTCTAGCAGTATAGAATATAGTGCTATAACATTATAGCACTAACATTCCCACAGATATAGGCTTCAATTTCTCTTTCTATAAATGAAGAGGATAAACTCAATTATGTCTGTAACTCTAGGTTATGTAATATACTCACAGGTAGAATCAATTTTTTTAAGATTTAAGTAATCTCCACACTCCATATGGGGTTAAACTCACAACCCTGAGATCAAGAGACTCGCTCTACTGACTAAGCCATCCAGGCCCCCCTAGAATTATTTAGATTGATACTTAAAGATACTTATCAACCACTTGTATACATTTTACTAAGTATAAACTCAGTATCACCTTGACTGAGTCACAGGGTGCCCAGACATTTGGTCAAAAACTATTTTGGGTGTGTCTGTCAGAGTGTTTCTGAGTGAGATTAACATTTGAATTTGTAGACTAAGTAAAACAAATTGCCCTCCCAACCCTCCCTGATACGGGTGTTTTAAGTCCCATCCAATCAACTGAAGGCCAGAATTGAACAAAAAAGCTGGACCCTCTCACAAGTAAGAGGGAATTCCTCCTGCTGAAGAGACTTCAAGCTGATACATTGGTTTTTTTCCTTCCTGCAGACTCAGTCCTAAACACTGGCTCTTCCTGAGTCTTGAGTTGGTCTGGAACTACATTAGCTCCTCCAACTTGCTGAACACAAATCTTTTCACTTATGAGCCTCTGAAATTCATAAGCAAAGTCATTATAATAAATATCTTTCTATATATATATATATATATATATATATATATATATATATATATCCCATTGATTGTGTTTTCCTAGATAATACAGACTAACACCCCAGAATGCAAGAAAGTTATCAAAGACTATTAGGGTCATGTCTAGAGGACTCAAAAATCAGCTTAAAGAGGCTCCCACTGGTTAAAAATGGGACAATTTGAGTATTTTTTAAGTCGAGTTCACAGTAACACTTGAAAAAAAATTTATTTTTTTTTTTTGCTGATTACCTTTATCCAATGTTATCTTTTATCCAAATGCTAGGGAACCAACTCATTATTTTGATAATTTGTAACTAAAAGGATCAAGCATTACTTACCCTACTTTTTCTAAGTGAACTATTCCTGCAAGTAACCAAGGATAGGAAGTATCCTCTTAGAGAAATATTACAGATAATAAATGAAGGTAGAATGATTAAAAAAAAAAAAAGTGACTACTTTCTAAGCTCTAATGAATTATTAGATCTAAACAACGATCATGAATGGTTACCAGTATCACCAAAAAGAGATAACCAGGCATTCTCTATTTTCTGACAAAAATAAAAAGAAACCTAAATCTGGTCAAGTCTCTAAATCTGTGTTGTTTGGGACAGCCTGGGTGGCTCAGCAGTTTAGCGCTGCCTTCCGCCCACGGCCTGATCCTGGAGACCCAGAATCGAGTCCCACGTTGGGCTCCCTCCTGCATGGAGCCTGCTTCTTCTCCCTGTCTGTGTCTCTGCCACGCTAGCGCACGCTCCCTCTCTCTCATTAATAAATAAAATCTTTTTAAAAAATTAAAAAAAAAAATCTGTGTTGTTCAAAACAAGAGTCCGGGTATTTGCAATTGCAGCTTATTCCAAATGAGGTGTAACATAAGTGTAAAACCTACACTAGATTTCTAAGATTTAGTATAAAAAAGTATAAACTACCTCAAAAATTATATTGGTTGTATGTTGAAAGAACATCTTGAATATAACGGATCGAATAAAAACATACTAAAACCAATTTCACCTGTTTTGTTTTGTTTTTTAAGATTTTATTTTTTTAAGTAATCTCTATACTCAACATGGGACTCAAACTCACAAACCCGCATACCCTACCAACTGAGCCAGCCAGGGCCCCCTTAACTGTTTCTTTTTATTTTTTTAAAGTGAATACCAGAAAATTTCAAATTACTCATACATGGCTCAAATTTATGGCTTTCATTATATTTATACTGGGCAATGATCCTCTAGATCTAATTAATATTTTTCATATAATAAATGTGACAGAAAAACATACTGAACACAACAGAGATACAATTACAAAGATCTAGGCCATGGGAATCTCTAAAAATCAAAAAACCTAGTTTCTTCAACAACAAAAACAAAATTGCAAGGAAAAAAATGTGAGATAGAAAGGGAAGGTGTAGATTTTAAAAGATATAATAACATCAGGAACAAGGCAAAAAGGTGTCTCACATCTTTTTGACATCATACCAGAAATCCCAGCTAATATAGTAAGACAAGAAAAGGAAATAAAAGCTATACAGATTGGAAAAGAATAATAAAAAACATCCATCTAGGAAAATGACATGATCACCTTTGTAAAAAAAAAAAAAAAAAAAAAAAAAAAAAAAAAAATCCTAAGAATCAACATCAACTCCTGAAAAAATAAGTATAGCAAGGTTGTAGCATACAGATTAAAATACAAAAGCTTTTCTACATACCAGCAATGAACAAGTAGAATTTGAAATGAAAACAGTAACATTTACATTAGTACCCAAAAAGATGAAATATATGGGCATAAAGCTACCAAAACTATACAAAACCTATATGAGGAAAATTACAAATGTGATGAATGAAATAAAAAAACTAGATAAATAAATGAAGAGATATTCCATGTTCATGGATAGAAAGATTCAAAATTATTAAGATGTCAGTTCTTCCCAACTTTGTCTACAGATTCAGTGCATCCCAATCAAAAGCCCAGCAAGTTACCTTGGAGGGTATCAAAAAACTGATTTTGAATATTATATGGAGAGGCAAAAGACCCAGAAAAGCCAACACAATATTTAAGGAGAACAAAGTTGGAGGACAACTATACTAACCAACATTAAGACTTACCATAAAACATGACAGAACATGAGAGACTCCTAACTCTGGGAAACAAACAAGGGGTAGTGGAAAGGGACGTGGGCGGGGGGGTTGGGGTGACTGGGTGACGGGCACTGAGGAGAGCACTTGATGGGATGAGCACTGGGTGATATGCTATACGTTGGCAAACTGAACTCCAATAAAAAAAAATAAAAATAAAACAAAATAAATTCAAAATAAATAAAATAATAAATAAAATAAAATCTATTACATGGAGAAAAAAAAAAAAGACTTACCATAAAGCCAAAATAGTCAAGACAGAGCAGTACTGCCAAAAGAATAGACAAATTGAGCAACAGCACAGAAAAGAGAGCCCAAAAAATAGATCCACAGAAATACAGCACCTAATCTTTGACATAAGAACGAAGGCAATAAAATGGAGAAAAGTCTTTTCAACAAATGGTGGCTAAACAAGTAGACATGAGAAGGTTATATGGTAAATCTCTATACCTTCTACTCAATTTTGCTGTGATTCTAAAACTTCTCAAGGGAGGCCTGGGTGTCTAGCAGTTGAGTGGCTGTCTTTGGCTTGGGGTGTGATCCCGGATTCCCAGGATCGAATCTCACATCAGGCTCCCTGCATGGAACCTGCTTCTCCCTCTGCCTGTGTCTCTGCCTCTCTCTGTGTCTCTCATGATTAATAAATAAAATCTTTTAAAAATAATAAAAAAATAAAAAATAATAAAAAAATAAAACTTCCCTAAAGAAATAGAAAATATTTTAAATAATAATTTTTATATATTTATGAGACATCTCAACCAATTGCAACATGAGCTTCATTTGAATCCCAACTTAAAAAGAATTTAAAAAGAAATTATGACAATAAGGTAAATGTGCGCATTAACTGAATATGAAGTAATTAATGACGTTTTTACAGTGATAATACTAGTACAGTTATGTTTTAAATTTTTAAAACTTAGTTTCTTGGGATGCCTGGGTGGCTCAGTCAGTTAAGCAATTGTCTTCAGTTTAGGTCAAGGTCTCAGAGTCCTGGGATCAAGCCCCACCTTGAGCCCCACCTGAAGCCCACATCAGCTCCTCACTCAGCAGGGAGACTGCTTTTCCCCCTCCCTGTACCCTCCTCACTCGTGCTCTCTCTCTCAAATAAATAAAATCTTTTAAAAAAATTAGTTTCTTTTAGAGCTAAATATTAAAATGTTTACAGATGAAATCATATTAAGGAATCTGTGTCAAAATAATATGGGAGTGGAATGCCTAGGTGACTCAGCAGTTGAGCATCTGCCTTTGGCTCAGGGCATGATTCTGGAGTCCCAGGATTGAGTCCCACATCAGGCTTCCTGCATGGAGCCTACTTCTCCCTCTGCCTGTGTCTCTGCCTCTCTCTCTGTCTCTCATGAATAAATAAATAAATCTTAAAAAAAAAAAAACCCAAAAAACTAATATGGGGATAAAAATAATGTGAGGGGGGGGGGGCAAATGCAAGGGGATATAGGGTGAAATAAATTAGGAATGGGCTAATAATTTTGTATTTCTATGATAAATGGGAATTCATTACACTATTCTCTCCACTTCTGTTAAATCACAGAATTTTAGCAATTGGAAAGAACTTTAGAAATCAGACAATGGTAAACATGAGTGAAAGAACTGGAAGCAAAGCAAAAAATACCCGAGTTTGTGACCTAAATAAAAAACTTTGAGTTTCAGTTTTCTCATCATCAAGTAAGTATAAAACACTAAGTACCTTATATGGGGTAGCCTAGCATTAAATGGAATAACACATACAAAAACATGTATTTTGCAAATCAAAATCATAATGAGATTATCATCACCTCACACCTGTTAGAAGGGCTAAAATTAACAACACAGGAAACGAGACGTTGGTGAGGATATGGAGAAAGGGGAACTCTCTTGCATTACTGGTGGAAATGTAAACTGGTACAGCCAGTATGGAGGTTCCTCAAAAAGTTAAAAATAGAACTACCCTAACGAGGTATTTACCCAAAGGTACAAAAGTATAGATCTGAAGGGGTACATGCACCCTGATGTTTATAGCAGCATTATCAATAACAGCGAAATTATGAAGGGCCCAAATGTCCATTGACTGATACATGGATAAAGATGTGGTATATATACACAATGGAATATTACCCAACCATGAAAAAGAATGAAATCTTGCCATTCATGATATAGATAGAACTAAAGTGTATTATGCTAAAGAAAGTAAGACAGTCAGACAAAGACAAATACCATATGATTTACTCCTCTGTGGAATTTAAGAAACAAAACAGAAGAACATAGGGGAGGGGGGGAAAAGAGAGACGAAAATAAACCATAAGAGACGTAAAGATAGAGAATAAACTGATGGTTGATGGAGGGAGGTAGGTGGGGAATGGGCTAGATGGGTGACAGGTATTAGGAGAGCACTTATTGTGATGAGCACTGAGTGTTGTATGTAAGTGAAGAATCACTGAATTCTACTCCTGAAGCCAATATTGTACTGTATGTTAACTAACTAGAATTTAAATAAAAATTTAGAAAAAAAAAAAAAACAAACAAAAAAGATTTCCTAAAAGCCAACTCTTTCACCCTTTCCTAAAGTTCTTTTTTCTTTTAAGATTTTATTTATTTATTCATGATAGACACAGAGAAAGAGGCAGAGATGTAGGCAGAGGGAAAAGCAGGTTCCATGCAGGGAGCCTGAGGTGGGACTCGATCCAGGAACCCCGGGATCACGACCCGAGCCAAAGGCAGACACCCAACCGCCGAGCCACCCAGGCATCCCTTCCTTAAGTTCTAAACAAACACTAACTCAAATTGGCCTAATCTCATTTGAAAAGTGAGAAAAATAAAATCCTCCAAAGTCTACATGCAGTTTGCTCCTCTTTCCTAAACCATCCCTTTATCCCCAGTTTATATGCTATATTCTCAGTTTTACCCAGAAAATACTCTACATATTCCCCATGTTTTAACAGTGACTTTTAGGATTAAAAGAAATTTACAAACTTACCTTTACCAGCTAATATTAGTTACTACTACCAATTATTTGATTTTTTTAAGATTTATTTATTTATTTATTCATGAGACAGAGACATAGAGAGGGAGAGACATAGGCAGAGGGAGAAGCAGACTCCCTGCAGGAGTCCGATATGAGACTTGAGCCAAAGGCAGATGCTCAACCACTGAGCACCAGGCCTCCCCAGTTATTTGGTAATTTATAATTAGAGTTCTAAATTGACACCCTGCTTTTGAATAATAGGTGGCATTTACTACTTTTGCCATTAAATAATAGTTTAATGAGTGTTTGCCATCAAAACTAGGCCTGATATTCATGTCCCAGAGAAAACTAAATCATTTGATGCCAGTTCTATATGGATTTCAAGGATATCACATACATTTTAGTTAAACTTATTAAAAATTTATCCTTTTTAAAGTTAAATAACTTTGGAAAGAATAATTATTTAGGCAAAAACAACCAAACTTAGTAAATGTTGCAACATTTGTTAAGTGGCATAAAACCAACATTCTATTAATGGTTATTTTGGGGTATCAAATTTTAGATACTTATTTTGGTCACCTCTATACATTTTGAGTTTTTCTATAGTATCCAAGTATTTTTATGATGGAAAAAAAACATTGTATAAAATAGGATAATATAGGACTTCATTCTGTAAAGGAACATGGAAACAATAATGAATACTATACTGTTTTGTAGTTATTGATATAATTTCATTAAGTGAAAATTGCTAAGAGATGTTAATAAGTCCCAATCATTTGGCAGTCAATTAACTCTCTTCTTAACAGAAATATAATCTTTTAATAGAACTTGATATTTTTTTTTTAGAACTTGATAGATTTTTAATGTTAGTGTTTAGTGGAAAGTTTTAAAATTCTGAGTTGATGTTTATGTAGTTAAAGAGTTTCCAAAGTAGTTACTATAAAATTACTGTTCTAACTTCTCTTCTCATACATTATCCTGAAGGCCTCAGAGGAAGGAGGGATTGAACCAGGATGCTTAGACAATAGGAATCAAAAACTTAGAGTCCCAACCAAGTAAGTGTAAGGAGTGCTGCCTGTCTGTCTCAATCTGTGGTTCAAGAACCACATTCAAGAAAATCAGCTGGTGTAATTAACAAAAAAATCAGACCCTGCTCCCCAAAACCTAAGCCAAAAAAGACTGAATCAGAGTATAAATGAAAGTATCAAGTCACATAACGTACTTCACCAAAGATTCTTTTATTTTTTTCCTAAAAAGCTTAAATAGCTTCCTCCAGCCCACGAAGGCATCTTACATCATTTAAATAATTCCAAGTATCTCACCTTGTGAAATGATCCTAGTATCTGATAATGTCTCTCTTGATAATAGGATGCATCCTGAAATCCTTCTGGCTTCTGTTAACACCAAGAGACCCAGAGCTGCCTATGCCTAGACAGGACTGACTGCAGACAGCTTCTACCCTGAGATTAACAACTTTGCTCAGGAGCTTTCATGCTGATCTTTGTTTTTTTGTTTTTTATTTTTAAGATTTTATTTATTTGAAAGAGAGAGGGGGAGGGAGGGAAGGAGGCAGTGCGTGCACATGAGCAGAGGGAGGAGCAGAAAGGAAAAGAGAGGAGGGGAAAAAGAATCTTAAGCAGACTTTGTACTAAGCACCAATCCAACACAGGATTCAATCTCACAACCCTGAGATATTGACCTGGGTCAAAATCAAGAGTCAGACACTTAACTAACACCCAGGCACCCCTCATGCTAATCTTCTAACCTAGAAGTCTCTGAATCTTGCACTACCTGCACCTCCTAATAGTGTTAGCAGGTTTCCTTCTCTAGATAGCAAACCTAGTTATTTGTTCTGTTAATGACTAAGTTGTAGATGTTCTATTAGTGACAAATTGTACAGTAATAAATCTTCCAAGTGCCTCAAATTAATTACAAGGAGGCCTCCCTCCCTTTCACTTTTCTCACTCCTTGATGACAAAACTACACTCGCCATTTCATGTCCCTCCATTTCAACTCCATGCCTTCCACCAAATTCCTGACATATAAACTATTTCATTTCACAATTCAACATTTATGTTTTTTGTTTTTATTTTAATTTTATTGTCAATGTTGTCCATTATAGACAGAATTTGAGATAGTAAATACAATCTCTAACAAGGCCATTTCCATTCCAAGTTTTTAACCTTTTTTCATAACCTAGAAAATTAACTAGAGTTCTGTTTCAGGTTACAGTATATTTATAAAAACAAAATTTTAAAATGTAAGCTAAAAAAGGCAGAGAAATGTTGGTTGATGAACTACTAAGAAGTTTAAAATACCATACATTCTGATTTGATCTTATGTACATAATATATTTTTATTAGCATTTACTAATGTTTATTTTAGATAAATGTTATAAACAATTCAACACTACTGTCTCATTTACATAGAAAAAGCTAGTTACTATATATCCAGTCAGCCATTTAAGACTATATTAATTACACAGGAAACTTTCTGGTAGGATTCCTAATTCCCAATATTTTAACAGAAAGTTGCATATGTTGAACTTCTAGCTAAGTAAATTTATAAGGCTACAAAGACATATATACACATACATACATACATACACACACATATATGAAATGATCCTATATTTTATACATAGGCATAGAAAACAAGTTAAGAAAAGTTATTTTAGGGCACCCCCGGTGGCGCAGTGGTTTAGCGCACCAGCAGCCCAGGGTGTGGCCCTGGAGACCTGGGATTGAGTCCCACGTCCGGCTCCCTGCACGGAGCCTGCTTCTCTGCCTGTGTCTCTGCCTTTCTCTCTCTGTGTGTCCCTCATGAATAAATAAATAAAATCTTAAAAAAATAATAAAAGAAAGAAAAGTTATTTTAGGATAAGAGATGATGTATTTCAGTTTTACATTGACCTATATTTTCTAAATTTTCTCTAGTGTATCTGAATTATTTTTATAACACAAGCTTTTCTTTCTTGTAATTTTCAATAGCCATCTCTCCAAATAGAGGAACAATGCTGTTCCTGAGCTCCCACAACTTTTATTTTTATTTTTAAAGATTTTATTTATTTGAGAGAGAGAGAGAGAGAGCAGGTGCATGCACACAAGCAGGGGGAGAAGCAGACTCCCCAAATAGAAGAACAATGCTGTTCCTGAGCTCCCACAACTTTTATTTTTATTTTTAAAGATTTTATTTATTTGAGAGAGAGAGGGATCCCTGGGTGGCGCAGCGGTTTGGCGCCTGCCTTTGGCCCAGGGCGCGATCCTGGAGACCCGGGATCGAATCCCACGTCGGTCTCCCGGTGCATGGAGCCTGCTTCTCCCTCTGCCTGTGTCTCTGCCTCTCTCTCTATCTCTCTGTGACTATCATAAATAAATAAAAATTAAAAAAAAATATTTGAGAGAGAGAAAGAGAGAGCAGGTGCATGCACACAAGCAGAGGGAGAAGCAGACTCCCCACTGAGCAGGGAGCCTAAAGTAAGGCTCAGTCCCAAGACTCAATCATGACCTGAGCTAAAGGCAGATGCTTAACCACCTGAGTCATCCAGGCATCCCTCACACTTTTGCATCCAGTAGAGTAATCCTATTACTGCATTTCAAAATGTGG
The DNA here is from genome assembly GCF_048418805.1 of Vulpes vulpes. Classification (NCBI taxonomy): domain Eukaryota; kingdom Metazoa; phylum Chordata; class Mammalia; order Carnivora; family Canidae; genus Vulpes; species Vulpes vulpes. Next base: position 86,415,796 of record NC_132787.1, on the reverse strand, counting down.
CTTGTTTTAAAGAGCTAATGTTAGTTTAAAATGATCTCAGCTTCTGTTATATTTCAGACAACTACTCAAGTAGTTTTATAGTTACATTTTTTTGTTGATACCTCCACATAATCAAGCATTTTATTAAATACTAAATAATAAATTTAATTTAATATTAAATAAATAATTATTAAATATTAAATAAATTCAATGCTAGGCACTGTCACAGCTTGGCTTCCTAATGAGTCTTGGGGTAATCTATTAACATCTTTCTTGACCAAATGGCACATAAAATTCTCAATCATGTTCAGAATGCACTATCATCCCCATGGGGATCAAGTAAAACAAAAACAAAAACAAAAACAAAAAAAACCACTGTAGTTACACAAGCAAAATACCTTTTATTGCCACCACTAACACTTTTTCCAATCTGAAGTAACATTTCAGGTTGAAAGTTCCTTCATATAACCACTCATAAACTAGACCAAAAGACTTTTTAACTCTCTCCAAACCCCATCTAAAAATTTGTCTTGCTTTTTTTACATTTTCAGGCTCTTAACTTACACATTGATATGTTCATATGGATGCTAATAACATCCTGCAAATGATGAGGGCATTCTGTTAAATTTTAAGATTGTAGACCCTTCTTTCTTGGGTATAAACTTAAGACAGGAATATTTATGCAAAAAAATGTCTGAAAGAATAAACTTTGTTTTGAAATACAACTAAAGCCAAGCATGAGGAAGATTCATTAATATAAAATCAAATCAACAAAGTCTTACTACCAGCTTCAGAAAATACAAACTAGTAAGATAGCACTATGCAAAATTGCATGTGTAATATATTTGTTTGTTTGTTTGTTTGTTTTCTCTAACTGGTATGGCTGGGATGTGGTCTGGGAGTCTGATAAACTTAACTCTACTTGAAATGATATACAGTAATGCCAGTACACAGTCACTTCTGGATGTTGTACTTGTCATGTTTCCTATTCCTCCACCTTTAAAGTGTGAGAAACAAACTGGGCTGAGGTAAAAACATACCAAATCAAGAAATAACCTAACAAGACAAAAATTAAAAGCCTTACTTAAAAACCAATTTAAAGGAGATAACAACACTGGGGCACCTTGATGGCTCAGTGGTTGAGCATATGCCTTCTGCTCAGGTCCTGGGATCTAGTCCTGCATCAGGCTCCCCACAGGGAGCCTGCGTCTCCCTCTGCCTTTGTCTCTGCCTCTCTCTCTGTATCTCTCATGAATAAATATATAAAATCTTAAAAATAATAATAAAAAATAAAAGAGACAACACTAATGACCTAACAGAAATGAAGAGGGTTATAACAGAATACTATTTACAATGCATACCAACAAATTAGATAACCTAGATGATATGGGTAAGTTCCTAGAAACTATCCAAACGGACTCAAGAATAGAAATTTTGAACATATGTGTAACAAGTAAAGAGACTGAGTCAGTAATTAAAATCTCCCAACAAAGAAAAGCCCAGGACCAGATGGCTATACTGGTGAATCCTATCAAACATATAAAGTAGAATTAATGCCAATCCTTCTCAAACTCTCAAAAAACAACAACAAAAAAAAAAAAAAAAAAAAAAACAGAAGAGTACAGAACACTTCCTAACTTACTCTCTGAGGCTACCCTGATAAGAAAGCCAAAGACATCACAAGAAAACTACAAACCAATATCCTTTAGGAATATAAAGAAGTCCTCAATGAGATACTAGCAAATGAAATCCAGCAACACACTAAAAGGATTATACACCTCAACCAAGTGGAATTTATCCCAGTTCAATATACCTGTAAACCAAATGCAATAGACCACATTAATAAAACTAAAGGAAAAAAAAAACCATATGATCATCTCAACTGATACAGAAAAATAGCATTTCACAAAAACCTACACACCTTTTTGTGATAAAAACAGACTTAGAAGGAAACTTCCTTGACATTTATGAGAAAACCCACAGCTAATATCATACACTACAGCAAAAAACAGCTAATATCATACACAACAGCAAAAAATGAAAGCATTGCCCCTAAAACTAGGAATAAGAATGCCCAGTATTGCCACTTCTACTCAATATTGTACTACAATTTCTAGCTAAAGTAATTAGTCAAGAAAAAGAGGTAAAAACCATCCAAGTTGGAAAGGAAGATGTAAAACCATCTCTATTCACGGATGACATGATTTTTACGTTAAAAAATTGTAAAGAATCAAAAAATTTCTAAAGAATCCATATCAAAACTACTAGAGCCATTAAAGGAATTCTGCAGTGTTGTAGCATACAAGATCAACAAACAAAAATCAACTGTATTTCTATTCAATAGTGATGACAAACCCAAAAAGGAAACTAACAAACAGACCCAAAAAGAATACTTAGCAATAAATTTAACCAAGGGTAGGAAAGACATATATATACTAAAACTATAAACATTACTGAAATAAAGACCTAAATAAATGAAAAAACATCCTGTGTATATGAGTTGACTTGATACTGTTAAAATGGCAATACTCCCCAAAGTGATCTATAGATCCAATGCAATTTCTACCAAAATCTCAACTGCCTTATTTGCAGAAATGGAAACACTGATCCCAAATTCATATGGAATTTCAAAAGTCCCTGAATAACCGAAATAATTTTGAAAAAGAACAAAGATAAAAGACTCACACTTCCCAATTTCAAAACTTACTGCAAAACTATAGTGATCGGGGCCCCTGGATGGTTCAGTGGTTGAAGGTCTGCCTTTGGCTCAGGTCCTGATCCCAGGATCCTGGGATTGAGTCCCCCATCAGGCTCCCCTCAGGGAGCCTGCTTCTCCTTCTCCCTCTGCCTGTGCCTCTGCCTCTCTCTGTCTCTCATAAATAAATAAATAAATAAATAAATAAATAAATAAATAAAACCTTAAAAACAACAATAGTGATCAAAATAGTGTGGTACCAGCATAAAGACAGACCAATGGAATAGAACTGAAAATCCAGAAATAAACCCAAAATATCTATGGAATAGAACTGAAAATCTAGCAGTAAACCCAAACACCAATAGCCAATTCAGGTTAAAGATGAACCTCTTAAACAAACGGTGCTGAGACCACTGGACATTCACATGCAAAAGAATAAAGCTGGATCCCTATTTCACTCCATATACAAAATTTAACTCAGAATGGATCAATAACCTAGATATAGCAATTAAAACTATAAATCTCTCAGAAGAAAACACAGGGGCAAATCATGATAACCTTGGATTTGCTAACAGTTTACTATTAGATATAATGCCAAAAGTATGAGCAAACAAAAAGGAAAAATAGATAAAACTGGACTTTATCAAAATGAAAAAACTTGGGATCCTTGGGTGGTGCAGCGGTTTGGCGCCTGCCTTTGGCCCAGGGCGCAATCCTGGAGACCCAGGATCAAATCCCATGTCAGGCTCCCGGTGCATGGAGCCTGCTTCTCCCTCTGCCTGTGTTTCTGCCTCTCTCTCTCTCTCTCTGTGTGACTATCATAAATAAATAAAAATTTTTAAAAAAATGAAAAAACTTCTACATATGGAACAATATTGTCAGCAAAGTGAAAAGAACGAACAATATTAAAGGAGAAAATACTTGCAAATCACATATCTGATAAAGAATCAATACCTAGGATACATACAGAACTCTTACAACCCAACAAAAAAAGAACCCAATTTAAAAATGTGCAAAAGATCTAAATAAACATTTTTCCAAATAAAATATACAAATGGCCAATAAACACATGAAAAGATATTTAATATCATTAGTGATTTGGAAAAACTAATCAATCTACATTGAGATACCACTTCACACTCATTAGGATAGCTATTTAAAAAAAAAGAAAAAGAAACAGAAAACCTGAACAGGCCAATAACCAGGGAGGAAATTGAAGCAGTCATCAAAAACCTCCCAAGACACTAAAGTCCAGGGCCAGATGGCTTCCCAGGGGAATTCTATCAAACGTTTAAAGAAGAAACCATACCTATACTACTAAAGCTGTTTGGAAAGATAGAAAGAGATGGAGTACTTCCAAATTCGTTCTATGAGGCCAGCATCACCTTAATTCCAAAACCAGACAAAGACCCCACCAAAAAGGAGAATTACAGACCAATATCCCTGATGAAAATGGATGCAAAAATTCTCAACAAGATACTAGCCAATAGGATCCAACAATACATTAAGAAAATTATTCACCATGACCAAGTAGGATTTATCTCCGGGACGCAAGGCTGGTTCAACACTCGTAAAACAATCAATGTGATTCATCATATCAGCAAGAGAAAAACCAAGAACCTTATTATCCTCTCATTAGATGCAGAGAAAGCATTTGACAAAATACAGCATCCATTCCTGATCAAAACTCTTCAGAGTGTAGGGATAGAGGGAACATTCCTCAACATCTTAAAAGCCATCTACGAAAAGCCCACAGCAAATATCATTCTCAATGGAGAAGCACTGGGAGCCTTTCCCCTAAGATCAGGAACAAGACAGGGATGTCCACTCTCACCACTGCTATTCAACATAGTACTGGAAGTCTAGTCTCAGCAATCAGACAACAAAAAGACATTAAAGGCATTCAAATTGGCAAAGAAGAAGTCAAACTCTCCCTCTTCTCAGATGACATGATACTCTACACAGAAAACCCAAAAGCCTCCACCCCAAGATTGCTAGAACTCATACAGCAATTTGGTAGCATGGCAGGATACAAAATCAATGCCCAGAAATCAGTGGCATTTCTATACACTAACAATGAGACTGAAGAAAGAGAAATTAAGGAGTCAATCCCATTTACAATTGCACCCAAAAGCATAAGATACCTAGGAATAAACCTAACCAAAGAGGTAAAGGATCTATACCCTAAAAACTATAGAACACTTCTGAAAGAAATTGAGGAATACACAAAGAGATGGAAAAATATTCCATGCTCATGGATTGGAAGAATTAATATTGTGAAAATGTCAATGTTACCCAGGGCAATTTACACATTTAATGCAATCCCTATCAAAATACCATGGACTTTCTTCAGAGAGTTAGAACAAATTATTTTAAGATTTGTGTGGAATCAGAAAAGACCCCGAATAGCCAGGGGAATTTTAAAAAAGAAAACCATATCTGGGGGCATCACAATGCCAGATTTCAGGTTGTACTACAAAGCTGTGGTCATCAAGACAGTGTGGTACTGGCACAAAAACAGACACATAGATCAATGGAACAGAAGAGAGAATCCAGAAGTCAACCCTCAACTTTATGGTCAACTAATATTCAATAAAGGAGGAAAGACTATCCACTGGAAGAAAGACAGTCTCTTCAGTAAATGGTGCTGGGAAAATTGGACATCCACATGCAGAAGAATGAAACTAGACCACTCTCTTGCACCATACACAAAGATAAACTCAAAACGGATGAAAGATCTAAATGTGAGACAAGATTCCATCAAAATCCTAGAGAAGAACTCAGGCAACACCCTTTTTGAACTCAGCCACAGTAACTTCTTGCAAGATACATCCACAAAGGCAAAAGAAACAAAAGCAAAAATGAACTATTGGGACTTCATCAAGATAAGAAGCTTTTGCACAGCAAAGGATACAGTCAACAAAACTAAAAAGACAACCTACAGAATGGGAGAAGATATTTGCAAATGACATATCAGATAAAGGGATAGTTTCCAAGATCTATAAGGAACTTATTAAACTCAACAGCAAAGAAACAATCCAATCACGAAATGGGCAAAAGACATGAACAGAAATCTCACAAAGGAAGACATAGACATGGCCAACAAGCACATGAGAAAATGCTCTGCATCACTTGCCATCAGGGAATTATAAATCAAAACCACAATGAGATACCACCTCACACCAGTGAGAATGGGGAAAATTAACAAGGCAGGAAACCACAAATGCTGGAGAGGATGCGGAGAAAGGGAACCCTCTTGCACTGTTGGTGGGAATGTGAAATGGTGCAGCCATTCTGGAAAACTGTGTGGAGGTTCCTCAAAGAGTTAAAAATAGACCTGCCCTAGGATCCAGCAATTGCACTGTTGGGGATTTACCCCAAAGATACAGATGCAATGAAACGCCAGGACACCTGCACCCCGATGTTTCTAGCAGCAATGTCCACAATAGCCAAACTGTGGAAGGAGCCTCAGTGTCCATCAAAAGATGAATGGATAAAGAAGATGTGGTTTATGTATACAATGGAATATTACTCAGCCATTAGAAATGACAAATACCCACCATTTGCTTCGACGTGGATGGAACTGGAGGCTATTATGCTGAGTGAAATAAGTCAATCGGAGAAGGACAGTGTATGTTCTCATTCATTTGGGGAATATAAATAATAGTGAAAGGGAATATAAGGGAAGGGAGAAGAAAAAGACTCCTAGCTCAGGGAAACGAACTAGGGGTGGTGGAAGGGGAGGAGGGCGGAGGGGTGGGGGTGAATGGGTGATGGGCACTGAGGGGGGCACGTGACAGGATGAGCACTGGGTGTTATTCTGTATGTTAGTAAATTGAACACCAATAAAAAATAAATTATAAAAAAAATAATAAAAAAATAAAGAGGAAATTGGGGCACCTGGCAGCCTGAGTCAATAGGGTATGCGACTCTTGATCTCAGAGTATAATTTCAAGCCCCACAGTGGAGGAAGAAGGGGAGGGGAGGGGAGGGGAGGGGAGGGGAGGGGAGGGGAGGGGAGGAAAGAAAGAAAGAAAGAAAGAAAGAAAGAAAGAAAGAAAGAAAGAAAGAAAGAAAGAAAGAAAGAAGAAAGGAAAAGAACAAGTGATGGACAAGATGTGGAGAAACTATATGCTGCTGGTGCGAATATAATAAAATGGTATAGCCACTGTGGAAAAGGGTTTGGCAGTTCCTAAAGATATTAAAGACAATTACCATATCATCCAGCAATTCCAGCAATACCCAAAAGAATCAAAAACTGGTATTCAAACAAATATTTTTACACAAATCTCTGTATCAGCACTACTAACAAATGCCAAAAGATGGAAACAATTCAAATGCCCAATAACTGCATACAAGAAAGTATTATTCAACTATAAAAAGGAGTGAAGTACCAATACATGCTACAATTTGGGTAAACCTCAAAAATATTATACTAAGTGAAAGAAGCCAGACACAAAAGGTCACATATTGTATGGTTCATTTATATAAAATATCCTAAGTAGGTAAATCCGTAAAGACAGCAAGCAGATTTGGTGGCTGATAGTAGCTACAGTAGATGGGAACGGGGAGCAACTTAATAGGCTTAAGGAGGTTAACTGCTCAATAGATTTCTTTTGGCGTTTTAAGAATGTTTTGAAACTTGATATTGGTGGTAGTTGCACAACACTGCCAAGAAACATATACCTTAAAATGGCTAATTTTATATTATCTGAATTTCATCTCAATACAACAAACCAAAAAAGACAATTTAGACAAATCTTCAGTTTACAGAAGTTCAGAAGCATGATAAAAATGAAAAATCATTCTATCAGAAACCTGCTAACCTTTCTCACTCTACCTCCAATCTTCTGTACCTGGTTTAATACCATGAACATCCATAAAACATACTAACTTACTCTGTAATACTTAAATTAGTGCACTTTATTTATTTACTATGTTTTTGTCTAATAATCACCAAAGGAGTTAAGATTATAATAGAAAAAAGAGGAAGAAGCTAGGTCTGTTTATCCTGCCATTTGTGGTTAAAAGTTTAAATATATGAAAATTAATTTCAATTAACATAATAATGGTTAGAATCATACTTGTTTTCATATTCAAAACATGATTGTTTTTTAAAAAACCTGTTTTATATACCTAATAAGATGACTTATATAATCGATAGTTAAGGTGTTACACACATTTCTAATGACTCCAATTGGCTTCTAAGTAAAAATTAAAAGATAGGCACATGGATACAGTTTACTTTCTCAGGGCTTTAACATCTTTGGAATACAGCACTTTAAAGTGCAAAACACCAATAAACTTATAAAATATCAATGGACAGTTATAGGGTTCCAAAATCTAAACCAACTCAATCTTGTGTTTATAACTGCATGCCACACTGAACAATAAAAAAATGGTCATGAGTAATAGAAATAGGTAGTGAAATCATAAAAGTTCTAAAGGGTATATTGAACTTTTAAATATTAAATAAATTAATACCTGCTTGGCAAGTATAATGACACCTAAATTTTGCATTTTCCTGGGATAAAGCTCCTCTAACTAGACAAAGCTGGGATTTAAGGGAAATTATCAACCCTAGATCTGTGTGACAGAGAGGAGTCAGCAGGCAATGTATATGTAATAGAGTCTTAGTAGTTCCAGTTCAGTGAAAACCTATACCCCTCTTAAATCCATACCCTGCCACCTAGACACACAGAAGATCTTACGTAGATCTCAGGAACAGTTTACAGCCCTTTGGTGGGTATCTGGAAAATGATAGTAATGTCCTAGTTTCATTTCTTCCCCACTTCCCCGCTATGTGGATTGAGTACTAAAAACAAGGCATCTTTGCCTAAAAAGTTTCTAGAAAGACAGAAAGGATGAGATAGAAAGGAAGCAAGTATACAGCAATGGTGAACTGAAAAATGAGTCTAGGTTCTAAACACATTTAAATATGGCAAAACTTGGGGATCCCTGGGTGGCTCGTCGGTTTAGCATCTGCCTTTGGCCCAGAGAGTGATCCTGGAGTCCCGGGATCAAGTCCCGCGTCAGGCTCCCTGCATGGAGCCTGCTTCTCCCTCTGCCTGTGTCTCTGCCCCTCTCTCTCTCTCTCTGTGTCTCTCATGAATAAATAAATAAAAAATCTTAAAAAATAATAAAATTAAATTACATTTAAAAAAATAAAAGCTTTCTTCAGGGCACCTGGGTGGCTCAGCCAGTTAAGTGTCTGCCTTCAGCTTAGGTCATGATCTCAGGGTCCTGGCATAGAGCCCTGTGTCAGGCTCCCTGGTCAGTGAGGAGTCTGCTTATCCCTTTCCCTCTGCCCCTCCCCTTGCTTGTGCTCTGTCAAATAAACAAAAATATTTAAAATAAATAAATAAATAAATAAATAAATAAATAAATAAATAAATAAATAACAGCTCTCTCTATGTAAGCTCCAAATTTAGAAAGAAATATAAGTCAAATTTATACAGAATGTTTTCAAACCAAGAAAAAGTATTCAAGAAAACTATTTTAGAGTATGGATAATTAAACATATCAAGTGTCAAGGAAATTTGAATTTTCATTTCTAAAAACTCAAAATATTGGGGCACCTGGCTGGCTCAGTCAGTGGACCATGTGACTCTTGATCTCACGGTCATGAGTTTGAGCCCCACGTTGGGTGTGGAGCCTGCTTAAAAAAAAGAAAAGAAAAAAGAACAAAAACTCAAAATATTAATTACTATGATCATATTCTTGCTATTTATACAGATTGACACATACCTTTTTTTTCCTCCTTTAGAGCTCCAACCTTTCATTTCTTCATGAAATTAAACACTAAAATCTTCCACAAGAATATAAATTTTCAGATTTTAAACTTAAGATTTATAATGAAACAAGATGAACAAAATGAAATGTTTACGTAAAAACATCACTGACATGAATATATGGCTTTTTATTATCTTTTTCACTAGCAGTTATTGAGTTCCTTGTGTGTATAAGATACAAACTACATCATATGATGTATCATGTTGCTGGTTTATCCAGTTAGGGAAACAGCAAATAAGACAAGGTAGGATACATACACACATACACAGTGCCTAATGAGGGATTTAAGAGTTTAGACGAAAGAGAAGTACTAAGGAGATAATAAATTAACTTAGGTCTTAAAGTCAAACAGGAAAAGCAGAAGATGGTAGGGTGTTTCCTAACAGAAGGAAGCTACGAACAAAAGCGCAAACGTGGAAATGACCATCTTGGTTACACAAAACAAAAGCCTGTATAGTTGAGAAAGGGGGAACTAAAATAAGTAACCTCAAAGCTGACATGAAGGAATTTGCTGGGAGACCCTGAGCCAGAGAAATGAGCTAAACCACACACAGATTCTTGACTCACAGAAACTGAGATAATAAGTGTTTGAGCCTCCAAAACAAAACAAACAAAAAAACCGTTTGCTTGTTTTCCATGTAGACAATGGGTAACCACTCAAAATTTTTATGCCTGAAAATGTGTTTAAATTACAAGACAGCATATTGAAACATGTGCACTGTACAGTTTATATAAACATGCAGGACTAAACTTTATATATTTGGGAAATTTTTAGGATTATCTTGTTTTTATTGATCTTACATCATGAAGCTCCACAAAATAAAATGTTTTACAAGTTAAACAATTCCCTAACATTTCATTTTCAAATAAATATACATGTTTTGTAACCTAAGATATTAATTTACTAAAAGCCTTGTATGGGATGTGATATAGAGTAGTAGTTGAGAGCTCCAACTGTGGATCAAGCTGGTTGGAATACTAGCACCAACATTGTGACTCTGAATAACCTACGCCTCAGCTTTTTCATAGGCTGTTGTATTAAAAATGAAATGCACGTACAAATGCCTGACATACAGTAAAGACTCAATAAATGCTGGATATATAATAAGGCTGAAATCCAAAAGCCTCACCATATGGCTCACCTGAACTTGGGCGAGGCTTCCTTTGTACTAACCTTCTACTTCCCAAAATTCTTAGTGAGACATTATCATGTATTTGGTAAACACTTCCTGATTTAATGACATGTACAAACCAACCATTTATTACTATGTCAGATAGACAAATTGGTAAATAGACTGCACAGAAGTCTAAAATACAAACTATCTTAACTCAGTTATTTAAAAACATTTTCAAATCTAAGAACTGGAAAGTGATGATTAATGTTAAAATTCACCTAGGCAGGGGGATCCCTGGGCCAAAGGCAGGCGCTAAACCACTGAGCCACCCAGGCATCCCTCCAATCCCACCTTTGAATCCTGTTATAGTGGCTGTCTCTCTTACTGTTTATCTTCATACACACTCCCCACCCCCTGCAGTATACTCTGTACTATTATTATATACACCTCCCACTAATTACAGTGGCTAATTTTTCTTATTCCCAAGAGGACAGTGATAGAAGTGATTTTGATATACTTCTTCCCTCACTTCTGTGGTGAGGGATTAGGGATTATTGGAAACCTGTTGAATTAGAATTGCTAAGAAGTGGAACCCAGATATCTGCATATACCAAAGATGACTCTAATACACAACATAGAGAACCACTGCTTTGAGCCTTTAGGAAGGAAACTGGGTTGCTCAGAGTAGAAGATGCTATCACCATTACTAGTTTTGTATTTACTGCTCAGAGTGAAAGGTGACATTACCGCTATCATCTTTGTATTTCTAGCACCCAAAGCAGCATCTGGCACACAGCAGAAGCTCACTAAATGCTCACTAAATGCTTTATGAATGATTAGATGATTAATCTGACTACTAACTTGTCTGACACTAACTTGTCTGACACTAACTTGTCTGAAACTAACTTGCCAAATATATGATGAAGTTAGCTTTAAATTATCTTGTTATCTTACTTGTCTGACACTAACTTGCCAAAAATATGACAAAGTTAGCTTTAAATTAAATGTTTAATTACATTTCTTAGTATGCTTACTTTACAAGAGTATGTTTTAGGACTCAGAAACCATGTAAATCAAAAAAAAAGAAAAGAAACCATGTAAATCAGATGCGACTGTACTGCTTTAATGATTACTGCTTCAATGATTTTCTTTTGTATTTGTATTTAAAGTCCTGATTATGGATAGCCTACATCATTTGGCTTATGCCTATTGTACATTTTCTTTTGTCATTCTCCCCCTTGTTCACTAGGATTCGTGAAACTGGTTATTTTTCCTTCCTGATTCCTTTAATATGGTAGGTCTTTTAGTCAGGGCTATTGTACTTGCTATCCCCTCTTCCTAGATGTTTCTATCCCTGAGACTTTTCTTGACTCTTAATTCTGCAGGTCTCAATTCAGTTGTTAGATACTTGAGGTGCCTTCCTTGCCTTTTTTTTTTTTTAACTGTGTCTTCTCGATTAGAGTGGCTACAAAATACGTTCGTTTTGTAGCATTGATCACAATTTGAAGTTATTTTGCTGTTCACCTATTTACTGTCTGCCTCCCTTCTCTGTAATACATACACTCCCTGAGAACATAGACCTGCTTGCCTTTTTTATTGTTGTCTCCCCAGTGTCAGAAACAGTCTTGGTATAAAATAGCAATTTTGTAAATTTCATTAAATAAAAAATGAATGAATGAGTGAAGAGAATATATAGAAGAAAATTTTGTTTATTCAGTATAGATCTTAAACTAAATAGAAAAGGTAATGGTTTGTTTATTTATCAGAGAGACAGAGAGAGAAAGAATCTTAAGCAGGCTCCATGCTCAATAAGGCCTGACTCAAGGCTTGATCTCACGACCCTGCGATCATGACTTGAGGTGAAATCCAGATTTGGATGCTTAACCAAATGAGTCACCCAGGTGCCTCATTTATTTATTAATAATTAAGGACTCTATGTGAATAACTTTGTTTTGCTGGATTAAGTGAAATATCACATACGTTTTAGGATTTCTGGTTTATAAAATTGCCTATAGAGTAGAATTTTTTTCTATTTGTAAATAGGTATGATTCTTTTTTTAATTTTTTTTTTAATTTTATTTATTTATGATAGGCACACAGTGAGAGAGAGAGAAGCAGAGACATAGGCAGAGGGAAAAGCAGGCTCCATGCACCGGGAGCCCGACGTGGGATTCAATCCCGGGTCTCCAGGATCGCGCCCCGGGCCAAAGGCAGGCGCCAAACCGCTGCGCCACCCAGGGATCCCAATAGGTATGATTCTAAATAGTTGTTAAAACCAGTATAAGAGGGAATAACAGTAATTTCTGGCGGGAAATTTGTAAATAAATAAGATAAAACCTTGCTGTTTATAACCATCCAAGAATTCTTTTGGATTAAGTATTTTAGATGAATTACCACTTTCAGCATTACAGCTTATATTTTAGGGATTTGGAAATATATGATTTCAGGGTCGACTTCTTCATTGGTGATGCTGACTAACATAAACTGTGAAAAGTAGAAGGGACAAAGCTCTGTAGTTGGACACAGCTTAGTTTATCGAGTCTCCATTTCTGTTTTGTGTAGAATTCTTCAACTCCTGAGGCTATCTTACTGGCTGTTTGCCAGCCTATAAATTGGCTTTTCTTGGGTTCAGACCCCCATTCCTGACTTAGTTATGACCAGATTGGAAGGGTCATAAGGTATCATGTGTTATATTACTACACTTGGTACTACTTGTCTCTATATTTGACTGTGGTAAAGAGATAATAAAGAAGTGACCAGGGGAGAAATTACTATAGATAGGGATTAAAGGAGGCCTTTCTGTGAAAGTAAAAATTAAACTGAAATCCCAAATGCTGTGAAGTTCTCAGGGAGAGAGATTTCCAGTAAGAGGGAATATGTGGCTGAATTATAGTGAAGAACGATGGAGAAGGAGACTAGGACTACATCATAAACATTCTTGTAGGGCTGGTAAAATGGTTTAGGTTTTATTCTAACTATAATGGGAAGCTATATGAAATAGCAGAAAGAACTAAAAAAAAAAAAATCTGATCAGGCCTTAAGATGTTTATAATAAACATTGAATGAAGAATAGTGGTTTAAAAATAAAAAGTTCTTTTTTTTAAAACATTATTTTTTTCTAAATATTTATTTATTTATTTATTTTATGATAGACAGAGGAGAGAGAGAGAGAGAGGCAGAGACACAGGCATAAGGAGAAGCAGGCTCCATGCAGGGAGCCCGATGTGGGACTCGATCCGGGGACTCCAGGATCGTGCCCTGGGCCAAAGGCAGACGCTGAACCACTTAGCCACCCAGGGATCCCCTAAAAATAAAAAGTTCTTAAAAGGGATGCCTGGGTGGCTCAGTGGTTGAGCGTCTGCCTTTGGCTCAGGTTGTGATCGAGTCCCACATCGGGCTCCCGGCAATGGAGCCTGTTTCTCCCTCTGCCTATGTCTCTGCCTCTCTCTTTCTCTCTCTCTCTCTCTCTCTCTCTCTCTCTCTCTCTGTGTGTGTGTGTGTGTGTGTGTGTGTGTGTCTCATGAATAAATAAATGAAATCTTTAAAAAAAAAAAAAAAAGGTGGGATTGGGGGAAGAGGTTAATACAACTGCCAAGGAAAAAGTAAGGATTTCTATTAACAGTTCTCAGAGTAACATCTGCAGATTCCTGGGGATCTCCAAGATCCTTTCAGAAGGTCCACCAGATTAAAATCATTTTCATAATAATATGAAAAACATTACTTGCTTCTTTCACTCTATTGGCATTTACTTTGATGGTTCAAAAATAACTAGGTAACTGCTAGCATCTTATTAGCACTAAACAATATAGCAGTCATTACAGTCTTCATTACCAAACACACTCAACAAACTTTTTTAAAAATCCAGTTTCAGGGATCCCTGGGTGGCGCAGCGGTTTAGCGCCTACCTTTTGCCCAGGGCGCGATCCTGGAAACCCGGGATCAAATCCCACATCGGGCTCCCGGTGCATGGAGCCTGCTTCTCCCTCTGCCTGTGTCTCTGCCTCTCTCTCTCTCTCTCTCTCTCTCTCGCTCGCTGTGTGCCTATCATAAATAAATAAAATTTTTTTTAAAAAAAAATCCAGTTTCATTTAGGAACATCTTTGATGAGCTACAGCTATAAATATTACACATTTTATTATATTTCAACCCTTGAGTACACACTTTTCAGTATTCTGTGTGCTGAAATGGGAAGCATGATGGTTCTCCCAAGGGAAAAAATTTAACATGAGTTGCAAGCTGACCTAGCCACTTTTTTATGGAATACCATTTTTCTTGAAAGATTGACTGACAAAAAATGGTTACTTACTTAATCTTGGGTATTTAGCAGATATTTCCTTGAAAATCAATAGTGAGTCTATCACATTAAGGAAAACAACTGTCAATATATACTGCTGGCTATAAATTCAAGTTTTGAGAAACCTGAAATTCTGCAAAATTTGTTTCTATCATTATGGGCTTAAAAGCTTCCCAAGTCATAGACTTTTCTGATAAGAATGGTGTATTAACAAATGTGATTTTTAAACGATGAATGAAAAAATAAATAAGTAAATAAATAAACGATAAACGATAAAATATATAAACATTTACAAGACCTGCATAACCCAAGGAACAAATGTCTTCCAAATGGCTAATGTACGGTGTTATAAAAATTCTGCATGGATGAAAGATCCACTTTAAGTGGAGGATAGACAGATCTTAACAAAAGAATAGTATAAAAACTTCATTGTTGGGGTGCCTGGATGGCACAGTCGATTAAGCACCCAACTCTTGGTTTCAGCTCAGGTTGTGATTTCAGGGTTGTGAGATCAAGCCTGCACTCCATGCAGAGTGGGCTTGAGAGTCTCTCTCCTTCTCCCTCTACCTCTTCCACTTCTATGGTCTCTCTTTCACCTCTCTCTTAAGTAAATAAATAAATAAATACCCTGCATTGCTAGGATTTCTAATTCCAAATTGGAATTAATCGGGCAGCCCCGGTGGCCCAGTGGTTTAGCACCACCTTCCGCCCAGGGCGTGATCCTGGAGACTCGGGATCCAGTCCCACGTCAGGCTCCATACATGGAGCCTGCTTCTCCCTCTGCCTGTCTCTCTCTCTTTCTCTCTCTCTCTCTAATAAATAAATAAAAAATCTTAAAAATAACTAAAAAAAAAAAGCACAAATTGGAATTAATCTTTTTTCTAAAACTGCCTTTAGAAGCACATCACCTTGATGCTGACAGTCTCACAGGCATATTAAATATGTATAATTCATCATATGTCAACTATATTTCAATAAAACAATTTTTAAAAATTACAACTTTAGCTTTAGTGACGTATCAAAAAAGGATATCCAAAATTATCTGAAAAGTCCATTAAAATACTCTGCCCTTTTCCAATTTCATATCTGTATTTCTTGATATGGTTCAGGTTAAACAATGCATCACAACAAAACGAATGCAGTAACTTAACAGATATGAGACTCCAGCTGTTTTCTATTAAGCTAGACATTAAAGGTATTTGCAAAAATGTAACAAATGCCAATCATATTTTTCTTGTTTTGGAAAATACAGTTACTTTCATTAAAAATGCTATTAATAGTAAAGCATGGAATGAGTTTTTATTATTTTTTAAATAGAAGTAAATATTTTAAAAGTTCCTCAGTTTTAGTTTCTAATTTGGCAGATATTGATAGATATAATTCACATTTTTAAAAAAAGCCATTTGGGGTAATCAATCATTTTGAGGAGTAAAAAGGGACTGAGTTTGAAAAGTTTGAAAAATAACTGTTGGAGATCTAATGATATTTTATTTAGCTATTCAACTCTGGGTCACCTTACTGAATACACCTTAACTATCTTCCTTTGAAGAACCAGAATAAGCAATCAAAAAGGGGGTGTGATAAGCAGAATAATGACTCTCCATGTTAGAACATAAAAAGACTTTCAATTATTAAATTTGTTAAGTACAAAAAGTATAAAACAATTATACACTATACTACCACTTGCTGAAAAGGTGTAGGTAATGATAATACATTCATATGTGCTTCTTTATGCTTAACAAAACAATGGACACTCAAGAAATTGATAAAAGCATATACCTATAAGAGAAAGGGAACATGAAACACACAAGGGTGGCACAGGAATGAGCCTTTCAATCTTTTAATTTTTAAAAAAATATAAATGTGAAAAAATATGAATCCCAGGACTCCAGGATCATGACCTAAGCCAAAGGCAGACGCTCAACCACTGAGCCACCCAGATGCCCCAACTCTTTTATACTTAAAAGATACCACTGATAGGGACACCCGGATGGCTCAGTGGTTGAGCGTCTGCCTTTGGCTCAGGGTGTGATCCCAGGTCCTGGGATTGAGTCCCGCATCAGCATCCCCACAGGAAGCCTGCTTCTCCCTTTGCCTCTCTCTCTGTGTATCTCTCTCATGAATAAACAAATAACATCTTAAAAAAAAAAAAAGTCACTGATAGAACGAAAAACAAATTTAGATATTGCACAAGATAAAAAATAAGTCCGTGAACTTGAAAATAAAGCAAAAGCAAGAAATTATCCAAAGGGAAGCACAGAGAGGAAAAAAATAATTCCCAATTAACTACAGGATAACATCAAGCTATTTAGCATACTTTTAACTGGAGTCTAGAAAACAAGGGGTTAAAAAAAAAAACAAGGGGTATTTGAGGTGATAATGATTATTATGAATATTTTTTTAATTTGATGCAAACTATAATCTATGGATCCAAGAAACTTGGCAAATCCCAAAAAAGATAAACTCAGAGACTACTCAAAGGCATATAAATGATGAGAAAACAGTAATAAGTTAAAAAAAAAATTTTTAACACAACCACAGGAAAAGAATAAACCATTGTATTGAGAGAAACAAACTTTTTTTAAAAAATGACAGAATTCAGGGGATCCCTGGGTGGCTCAGCGGTTTGGCACCTGCCTTCGGTCCAGGCATGGTCCTGGAGTCCCGGGATCGAGTCCCACATCGGGTTCCCTGCATGGGGCCTGCTTCTCCCTCTGCCTCTCTCTGTGTGTGTCTATCATGAATAAATAAATAAAATCTTTAAAAAAAAATGACAGAATTCTCAGAAGCTGTGCAAGCCAAAATTCAATAGAATATTTATAAAGTGCTAAAAAGAAGTAATGTCAGGGTGTCTGGGTGGCTCAGTCAGTAAAGCGTCTGACTCTTGATTTTTTTTTTTTTAAAGATTTTATTTATTTATTCATGAGAGACACACACACAGAGAGAGAGAGAGAGAGAGGCAGAGACATAGGCAGAGGGAGAAGCAGGTTCCATGCAAGGAGCCCGACGTGGGACTCGATCCTTGGTCTCCAGGATCACACCCTGGGCTGCAGGCGGCGCCAAACCACTGCACCACCAGGGCTGCCCTGACTCCTGATTTTGACTCAAGTCATGATCTCAGGGTGGAAAGATCAAGCCCCTCAAAGGGCTCATCACTCAGCAGCAAATGTGCTTGAGATTCTTTCTCCCCACCCCTTGTTCACATGCATATGCTCTCTCTCAAATAAATAAAAAATATTTTTTAAAAAAATCATTAGTCATTAGAGAAATGCAAATCAAAACCATAATGATACAATTTCACACTCATTAGGATGGCTATTATCAAAAAAAAAAAAAATAGGAAAAAACAAGTGTTGGCAAGGATGTGAAGGAAATAGAACCCTTGAGCATTGCTGGAAGGAATGTAGAATAGTGCAACTGCTGTGGATAGCAGTTTGCTAATTCCTTAAAGAATCATGGCATTACCATATGACCCAGCAATTCCACTCCTAGATATATACCCAGAACAACTAAAAATAGGGACTCAAGCAGATACCAACATTCATAGCATTACTATTCACAAAGCCAAAAAGTACAAACAACCCAACTGTCCATCAACAGATGAATGATGAACAAAATATGGTATATACATAAAATGGATATTATTCAGCCTAAAAAGGAAATAAAATTCTGAGACATGTTACAACATGGATTAACCTTGAAAACATGCTAAATAAGCCAGACAAAAAAGGTAATACTGTACATGAGTCCACTTACCTGAGGCACCTTAAGATAGGCAAATTCATATATAAAGTGGAAGAGTGGTTGCCAGGAGATAGGGAGAGGAGTCAATGACCAGCTAGGATTTAATAGGTACAGACTTTCAGTGAGGGAAACATTCTAGAGATGGCTGTTGGGGATAATAGCAAATTGTATGAAAGTTCGTAATGCCATAGAAGTGTACACTTAGAAATTGGTAAGAATGAAAATTGTATGCCATGTATATTTGACTACAATAAAAAAAAAAGTATCTTTGTATACCTAGGGCCTTGCTAGATAGTTTAAGCTAACAATATAATTTATAGTAAATGCCTGTTTTTGTTTTTCTGGTACCCTAGGCCACACCTGTATCACTCTGAGCTCTGCAAAAGACAGGAGGGCTGGAGACTGATTAGTGAAGGCAAATCACAACAGTGTTCCATGCCTACAAAGATGGACACCCCCACACACACCCATACACATCAATAAAAACCCTGGATACCAAGACCCAGGTGAGCTTTCCTGGCTGGCAGGACTTCATTCTTGTTGTCATGCATCACTGATGAGAGAATGAAATACTGTCAGAGCAATTCTACTGAGAGGACAAACTGGACCCTTACACCAGGTTTCTCCTGTACTCCACTGTATGTACCTTTTCCTTTCCTCGATATTAATCTGCATCTTTCCTCTGTAATGAACCCTACCTGTATATAACAGTCTTTCTGAGTTCTATGAGTCCTTCTAAGAAATCATCAAACCTGAATGTAGTCTTGCTGACCACTGACACAGACGGAAAGGCATGTACCATGCAAACATTAACCATGAGAAAGCTGGCCTGGTTTTATTAATATAATATAAGGAACACTTCAGAACAAGAAAATTACCAGATATAAAGAGGAATATAAGTAATAACAGTCAAGTCAAGAAAACAATCCCAAATATGTACATCAAATAATAGATTCAAAATACATGAAACGACAAATCAACAAAACTAAAAGAAACAATACACAAATCCTTAATTATGGTTGGAAATTTCAACACTGCTCTCAGGAATTAACATATATAATAAGGAAAATCAATAGGAATATAGATGATTTAAATATAATAACCCAGCTTAACCTAATTAACATTTAGAAAGCATTCTACCCCACAACTACAGAAAACATACATTATTTTCAAATGAACACAGAACATTCACCAAGACAGACCATGTAATGAGCCATAAAACAAGTCTATTGTTACTTGTCTGGGCCCAAGGGAGAAAAACAGATGCAACATTTCCTGAACTTATTTGACGATAAAGCCTTTCTGCAAAGGCATCTCCAGGGACTACTGTTTCTCAGAACATTTTGGGAAAAACTATCCCACCCATTTTCACCTCTTCCTAATTCTCCTAGTTGTGACTAGCAAAATAAGGTAACCAATAAAAAGAACCTTTCCTAGGCTACTCAGCCAGAACTAGCCAATCTTACAATACCTGCAAAAGTCCTTAGGCAGAAATAAGTTTTATATATTTGGGAAACAGAAGGGGGCCAGAATGGCTGGAACACTAAAGGGTAAGTGGTAGGAGATAAATCAGAAAGTTAACCAGAGGTCAGAGTACGTAAGACCTTCTAAGCCTAAGAATTTTGAATGTGATTTGTAAGTATAAGGGGAGGGTTTTGAGAAAAGGATATTATCTCATTCACATATTTAAAGATCTCCCTCTCTCTGCTGTGTAAAGAACAGAATGGAAACTAGGCAACTGTTAAGAGTTAAGCTCTAGTAATGGTAAATGAGATTAGAAGACGAGAGCAGCTCAGACCAGACTTAAATATGTATGTGAAAGAAAAAACACCCCGACAAATCTATATAAACTGCTGATGGGATGCCGGGGTGGCTCAGTTGGTTAAGCATCTGCCTTGGGCTCAGGTTCTGATCCTGGGGTTCTAGGATCAAGCCCTGCATCTGACTCCCTATTGAGCGAGGAGTCCGCTTCTCCCTCTCTCTGCCCCTCCACCCTACTTGAGCACGCACTCTCACTCTCTCTTCACTCTCTCTTGCTCATTCTCTCTCCCAAATAAATAAAATATTTTTAAATATATAAACTGTGCTGAGACGTCTTTAAGCATTTTCTCTACTTGGCTCCCAGGATATCTCATTCTCTGCCTAATGAAATGCTTAATCGGTCTTCCTTATGTGATCTCCCTCATCACTCCAACCTCTTCAGGTTAGAAATGTTTTAAGGCTCAGTCATGAAACTTTCTTCCAGCTATTCTCATTCTTGTGGTGACTTCACCCAGACACTTGGCTTTAAATACCAGTAATCCCCAATTTTACATCTCCAGTCTAGGCCTCTTCTCTAAACTACCAGGTTCATGTACCCTCGTAACTGTAAAGCTAGCACCTCAAAATTTAACAAACCAAAACTGACTCACTAACCTGCCTCCCTCAATTTTTTTCTCTTAAGTCCTCCATACCTCAGATGGTAGCAACTCCATTACTGCAATTGCTAAGGGATAAACCTTAAAAAATATCCATGACTCCTGTCTTTTTTCTCTCACACCCTACTTTTAAGTATGGCAACAAATCCTTTCAGCTCTATCTTCAAAATATAACCAATAACCAACCACTTCCTACCCACCTCACTGCTATTACTCAATCCAAACCTTTATCATCTCTCACTTGGACTACTGCTTTCCTCTCAACTGGTCTCTCTAGTTCTGCCCTTGCCACTGTCTTCACCACTCCCCAATGCTCAAAATAGCAGTCAAGTGATTCTAGTAAATCTAAATTAGATCATGTCATCAACTGCTCGAAACCTTCCAATAGCAGTCTTACTCAAGAAAAGTCCTTACAGTGGTCTTCAAGACTTATCTGACCACAACACCTCTGTGCCTCTGCTCCAGCCATTTACTTTTTTTTTATTTTATTTTATTTTATTTTATTTTATTTTATTTTATTTTATTTATTCAGGAGAGATAGAGAGAGAAAGGCAGAGACACAGGCAGAGGGAGAAGCAGGCTCCATGCAGGCAGGCATGTACCATAGAGGTACATGGGAGAAAAGAATGCAGGATGGGTTCTGTGAAATTGTGAATCAAGATGATACATTTAATGGTGTTTATTCGAGTCAAATGGGTATCTCTTAAAATTTCTCCAAGTACAACTCTTAATTCAGATGATTCACTAGTAGAAAAGAAATGTACAAGTGATTTAGTAACCAGACTTAGGATTTTCTATTGTCTTTGTTTTACACTGGAGCTTCAAAAGATGATCTTCTTTTCATCTTACAATTTAGCATACCAATTTATACTATAACATCTGGATATCTAGTAGAAATGATTCAATTGTAGTCTCCTTATAGCAGTTTAATTGAAAAGATAAGCATGTTAGTTTGAATCTGTCATTTTGAGAGATCCAATATGGAATCTCTCTGAATAAAACTCCTAGGTCCTTGGCCTTTTGTGAACCCCAGGAAAAAAAAAAAAATGGGATGTGGGACTCAATCCCAGGTCTCCAGGATCACACCTTGGGCTGAAGGTGGCGCTAAACCGCTGAGCCACCAGGGCTGCCCTCCAGCCATTTACTTTTAACATCATATCACACTACTCTATTCCAGGATCACTTCATACCAGTTGCAAAGGCCTCCCCACTGTTCGTCAAACACTTCACATCTGCTTTAGCCTCCGGACCTTTGAACTTACTGTACCCTAAAACTATCTAGAATGCAAGGCTTGCTCTGTCATCTACTTCAAATCTTCACTCAAATGTTATTCAAATGAAGTCTTCTCTTTTGATGTTATTTAAACTTGCAAACTTCTCTCCCATCCTAAACATTCTCTACACACCAGCAAACCCTACTTTATTTGCTTGATAATTCTCCCCAGCACTTTCCTGTATCTAACATACTATATATTTTACTTATTTACCTTATTTATTGTCTCTTCTCCAAATAGAACATATACTCTAGGGATTTTTGTTTCATTGCCAGCTACAAAACTAGTCCCTAGAGCAATACCTTTCATAGAGAATTCAGTTTATTCAAGATTGAATCACAATGTTAAATAAAGCCTCTCCAAAAGTGTCAAGTATTGCTAGGCCTATGGTGCCTGGGTAGCTCAGTCAGTTAAGAATCTGCCTTCGGGGGCAGCCCCAGTGGCTCAGGGGTTTAGCACCGCCTCCAGCCCAGGGTATGATCCTGGAGACCCGGGATCCAGTCCTACATCGGGCTCCCTGCATGGAGCCAGCTTCTCCCCCTGCCTGTGTCTGCCTCTCTATGTGTGTCTCTCATGAATAAATAAATAAAATCTTTAAAAAAAAAAAAAAAAAAAAAGAATCTGCCTTTGGCTCAGGTCATATCTCAGTGTCTCAGATCAAGCCAAGTCAGGCTCCCCACTCAGCAGGGGTCTGCTTCTTCCTGTGCCCCTTCCCTACTTGCTCTTGTGAAAAAACAATATACACTGTTTCTTCCAAAATCAGCAGGTAGTTCTTTAATCCTAATCTATTTAGTTTTTAGAAATTAGAAGGAAATCCAGAATATCCATCCATCTGGAGAATGGTGAGATTGATCAGAAAAGGAAAAAAAAGAAACTTTTCCAAATGAAAACATATTAAAGTTAGGTTACTAAAAGCATAAGTATTATGATGATATAAATGGAATCTTCAATGTTACATGAGCTATATGTAGTAATACACATCTCCACCAGCATCATCTTAGATGACAAAATGCTCCAAGATTTTCAAAAAAGTAAATTAAAAAGAGAGAGAAAAGCAATGAGCTTAAGATGGAGGAGGATAGGCTACTTAAAAACAGATCATGGTGGGCTACCTGTGTGGCTCAGCTGGTTGAACATCCGACTCTTGGTTTAGGCTTATGTAATGATCTCATGGGTTGTGGGATGGAACCCTCGGTTGGACTCTGCACTCAGCAGGGAATCTACTTGAAGATTCTCTCTCTACCCCTTCCCCTACTGCTCTCTCTCTCTCTCTCTCTCTCTAATAAAGAAAATCTTTAAAAAAAAAAAAAGTTTTCCTAAGCCTGAATCTAAATCTGGGACTAGCCTAAAACACACACACACACACACACACACACACATACACACAAACACAATTCCTTTGTCAGTATTTACATTCTATGAATAATAGTCAATATTCATAAGTGTTTCTAGTCACAATTTTATTATTTTATAATCTACTTACTTAAAATTATAGAGATGCTTACCGATTCCAAATAATTCAACTTCTTTCTTACTCCAGAACCACTACAATTAGAAAAAACAATAGCCTTCAGCCAAAAGACCTATGTTCAAATCCTAGCTCACTGTTTACCAGTAGTATGACTCGCAAATTTAGCCTCCTCCAAGTCTTAGTTTCTCATCAATAAAATAGCAAGGAGGGGGTAGATTAAAGTCCTGCCTGCCTCATCTATCCTATACCTAATCACAGGCTTATTGTGAAAATCAAAAATGTATGAGAAAATGCTTTAGAGTGGTGGTTCAGTCAGTTAATCGTCTGCCTTTGGCTCAGGTCATGATCCTAGGGTCCTGGGGTCAAGCCCTACATGGGGCTCCCTGCTCTGCAGGGAGCCTGCTTCTCCCTCTCCCTCTGCATGCCACACTCCCTGCTTATGCTCTCTCTGTCAAATGCATAAATAAAATCTTAAAAAAAAAAAAAAAGAAAGAAAGAAAGAAAGAAAATGCTTTATAAACCATAAATTATATACAAGTGTGAGTTAAATGTCAATAGTTTGGGGAAAATCTAAAATGGAACAGAGAGGTTCAATGTTTGGGACAACATATCTCACCATACCTCTCTGGAGTCAGACTGGCTCCCTGGAGTCAGACTCTTCCACTTACTACACCTTAAACATGTTACTCAACCTCTCTGACTCATTGTTTCCACATCCATAAATGGAGATAATACCAACCTTGTAGCGTCCTTTTGAGGATTACAGCTTATATTCAAATATATGTAATGTACCTATGTAATAAGCTTAATGAAGGGCATTTTTATGATCATCATGGTCTTCCAAATGGACAAAAACCCAAAAACAGATAAATACAAACTGCATCATGGAGCTAAGAAAGAAAATGATTTTGATTTGGAAATTATATGAGAAAAAAACATGAAGGAAAGTAAGAAAGAGCCAGAGGTAATCAAGCAATAATCTCAACAGTTTGCCTATTAAATTTGCTCTTTCTTTGTGTTGCTTTTCTCCAAGTAAAATAGCAGGATGAAATGCAAAGAAAAAAAATCTGCATACAGACCACTATATTTAGTAACCTAAAAAAGTAATTTTTTTTAAAGAATTTTATTTATTTATTCGACAGAGAGCCCAAGCAGAAGGAGCTGCAGGCAGAGAGAGAGGGAGAAGCAAGCTCCCCACAGAGCAGGGAGCCCCATGTGGGGCTTGACCCCAGGACCCTAAGATCATGACCTGAGCCCAAGGCAGACCCTTAACCAACTGAGCCACCCAGGCACCCCTAAAAAAGTTAGTTTTTTTTTTTTTTTAAGATTTTATTTAGTTATTCATGACAGACACAGAGAGAGAGAGAGGCAGAGACACAGGCAGAGAGAGAAGCAGACTCCATGGAAGAAGCCCAATGCGGGACTCCATTTCCAACTGCAGGATCACGCCCCGGGGCCGAAGGCAGGCGCTCAACCACTGAGCCACCCAGGGATCCCAAAAAGTGAATTTTATTTTATTTTTTTTTAATTTTTTTTTTTTATTTATGATAGTCACAGAGAGAGAGAGAGAGAGGCAGAGACACAGGCGGAGGGAGAAGCAGGCTCCATGCACCGGGAGCCTGATGCGGGATTCGATCCCGGGTCTCCAGGATCGCGCCCCGGGCCAAAGGCAGGCGCCAAACCGCTGCGCCACCCAGGGATCCCCTAAAAAGTGAATTTTAAAACTAAGTATTATATAATCTTTTTTCTTCAAAGAAGAATGTTTTTTATTGGTCAGTTTTTCAATTTTTCACACACTAAGATGTACTTCAACACCCGAAACTCAAGGCACATATCAAAAAAATTAAACAACCGTGGTTTTCCAACTACAGAACCCTGATACATTTTATTAAATGTTTAGAAATACAGCAAAATGAATGAAAACAACTCAAAAAGTAAAACCGCATTAAGATATAGATCATACAAACAAACACTTAATACTCTTTGAAATAATTTGCCTTTGATATATTTCCTCAATTCTAAGACACCAATAATTACAAGATGTACCACCAATACAACAACCATTTTCCAGGGGAGGGAGGGAGTCCCCACATTAAATATACATTTGGATACAAATACCTGACTTAAATAAACCGATTTCAAAAAATATTAAAATGTAATGTATCCTTCTGGGATGCTGAAAACGTTCTATCTCTTGATCTAAAGGGCTGGTTACATACAGTATGTCAAATTTGTGAATATTCATCAAAGTATACACTTGACTTGTATACTTTTCCTGTATCTACATTTGGTTCAACAAAAAAAATGTATGTAATGTACCAACTCCATTACACATACAGCCATCAACGAAATGAATTATTGATCTAAATATGAAAAGTAAAAAGATACAAAGTTTTTAAAAAGAAAACACAGGAAAGGAACTTCAAGATACTGACACAGGCAAAGATTTCAAAAATGGAACCAGGACACCTGGGAGGCTCAGTGGTTGAGGGTCTGTCTGCCTTCCACTCAGGGTGTGAACCCAAAATCGAGTCCCACATCAGGCTCCTGCAGGGAGGGGAGCCTGCTTCTCCCTCTGCCTATATCTCTGCCTCTCTCTGTGTCTCTCATGAATAAATAAAATCATTAAGAAAAAAAAATGGAAACAAAAAAGGACTAACCAATTGATAAACAGGACTTCTTTAAGCACTTTCATTCACCAAAACACCAAGATCCTAAAAGAACTAGCTACAGATTAAACTACATCTGCAATGCATATAACCAACAAGACTATAACCAGAATATGTAAACTATACTTCAATACGAAAAAAGTAAACAGCCTAATAGAAAAAAAAGGCAAAATACTTAAAGGCTTCACAAAAGCAAAATCCAAATGGCCAATAACACAGGGTCCCTAGGGGATCCCTGGATGGTGCAGCGGTTTAGCGCCTGCCTTTGGCCCAGGGCGTGATCCTGGAGACCCGGGATCGAATCCCACGTCGGGCTCCCGGTGCATGGAGCCTGCTTCTCCCTCTGCCTGTGTCTCTGCCTCTCTCTCTCTCTGTGTGTGTGACTATCATAAATAAATTAATTAATTAAAAAAAAAAAAACAGGGTCCCTAATATGAAAAGGTGCTCAACTTTATTAGTCATCAGGAAAAGAAAATTAAAAAACTACAATGCAATACCAGCACACACCAGTCCAGAACAACTAAAAATAAAACGAGTGGCAATAATAAATGCTGACAAAGAAAAACTAGAACTCTCATACACTGGTGATAGGAGTGTAAATTTGTAAAACCACTTTCCAAAACCTTAGCATAATCTAATAAAATGAGCATATCATAACCATGACTTAATAATTCCACTCTAAGGTATATACCCAAAATGCCGCACGTGCGCGCGCGCACACACACACACACACACACATATACATGTGTGTTCGCCAGAAAAAAAGTACAAAAATGTTTATTGCAGGGGCACCTGTATGGCTCAGGCGGTTAAGTGTCTGACTCTTGATCTCAGGGTCTTGAATTCAAGCCCTGCATTGGACTCCACACCCACACTAGGCATGGAGTCCACATACATACATGAGTTCCTTGCAGCAAAACCTCTAATATCTACCAACAGTAGAATAAGTAGTAGGATAAGCTCTGGTATATTCACACAACAGAGAACAGCAATGAGAAAAAACAAACTACAACACAATAAGGGTTAATCTCATAAATGTAATGTTGAGCAGAAGCAGCTCAAACAAGAAATACTTTATGATTTTACTTCATATAGAGTTCGAAAACAGACAAAATTTTTCTAGTGTTAGAATACAAGGAACACAGTAAGGGTTGGGGATTTCAGTACTTCTATGTTCCTTAAGCTGGGTGCTGATTACATAAATGTACTTATTTTGTGAAAATTCATCTAGTCATACACTCTTCTATATGTATGTCACACTTCTTTAAAAATCTTAGACCGGGGGCAGCCCGGGTGGCTCAGTGGGTTTAGCACCACCTTCAGCCCAGGGCCTGATCCTGGAGACCCAGCATCGAGTCCCACGTCTGGCTCCCTGCATGGAGCCTGCTTCTCCCTCTGCCTCTCTGCCTCTACCTGTGTGTGTGTGTCTCATGAATCAATAAATTAAAAAAAAAAAAAAATCTTAGGGCATCTGGGTGGCTCAGTTGATCAAGTGTCTGCCTTCAACTCAAGTCGTTGATCCCAGAGTCCTGGGATCAAGTCCCACATCGGGCTCCCAGCTAAGCAGGGAGTCTGATTCTCTCTCTGCCTTTCCCCTCTGCTCAGTGATCTCTCTCCCCCACTTCCACAAATAAATATATAAAATCTTAAAAAAAAAAAAAAAAAAAAACTTAGATAAAATGGGGTCCCAACTGGTGAATCAGGATTTCTAATCCTTTCCCACCACTAATATTCTTCACCCATACTATCCTCAGAGATTTAACTGCAATGGTCCTTAATCACCCCTGCTGCTCTTCAGGATTTAAACAATCAATACCTTTGCCATATTTACTATATGTCAAGCACTTTAACACTCATTCATTCAAATACTTACTGAGTATCTACTATGTACAAAATCTGTGCTGAGTATTTAAGGTACCAAAAATTAGTAAGATACTGTCCCAAGCTTCAAGGAATTCCTAATCTTACAGAAGACCACACATACAGGGGTACCTGGGTGGCTCAGTTAAGCATCCAACTCTTGGTTTTGGCTCAGGTCGTAATCTCATAGGTCATAAACAGGGAGTTTGCTTGAGATCCTCTCCCTCTGTCCCTCCCCCCAACTCATGTGTATGCTCTCTCCCTCCCTCTCTCTCTCTAAAATAAATAAATAAATCTTGGAAAGAAAAAAAAAAAAGATGATGACCACACATACAGATAACCAAATAAATGTACAGAGATATGCACAGGACATTACAGAATTACAAAGGATCAACAAAAACAACCTAGAGAGGTCAGGTATCGGGACAGCCATCATGAAGGTATGAACAACTGAGTCTTTAAAAGAAGAGTAGGAATTATCCAGGCAAAATGCATTCCATCAGAGCAAACAGCTTGAGTAAAAAGCACAGTATATTTAAAGAAACAATTACAGCTGCTACATGTTGCTTAAGGGTGGTAAAAACAAGGACTGAGATGGGGTAGAAGGAGTGGTCAAAGAGATAGTAGGATGCCAAGTCATGAAGAAACTTAGACCTCTTCCAAACGGCAAGATGGGTCAGTGAGATTTATGCAAAGGAATTATGTGGTCAGATAGATAGATTATTCAGGGAGCAATGCAGAGGATGAACTTAAGGAGGATAAGGCTAGTTAGGAGGCAGTTAAAACTGTCTTGAGAGAAGATAGTAAGAGCCTGAAATAATGCAATAAAAGCTAGAATAAATATGGAGAAAATACAGAGTACAGATACATTATGCTGCTGGGTCTAGAGATCCCACTTTGAGAACCACTAACCTACACTAGAGGTCGGCATATTTTTCTGTAAAGGGCCAAATAATAAATATTTTAGGCTTTACGGGCCACAGACGGTTTCAACGGCACTTATGTTTGTTTTTTAAACCCTTTGAAAATTAAAAACTGTTCTTAGCTGGTAGACTTGCTCATGATGAGGGCCGCAGGCCGGATTTGACCTGTGGGCATAGTTTGCTGAGTCCAGCTATACACCGGTAAAGAAATGAGGATTAACCTTCCTAGGAGATTAATTTTCCTAAAATGCTACTCCCATATTAGTTCCCTACTCAGAAACTTCCCCCTTGGTCCTGACTACCTACTGAATAAATCAAATCACTATGATGCATAGCATTCACAGGCATCCATACTCTAGCACCAATTTAATACTCCAGGCTCAAGAACTATACCCCAGTATGAACCATTCATTCTTATTAAATTTATCTACTTATATTATTTGCCTCTGTATTTTGTGGTGTTCCCCCAAAGTTTCTTCTCCTCTCCAAACCTACCTAAGTACCATTCCTTCAAAGCACAGTTCAAATCCTACCTTGAAGTGATTCCATAATCCTCAGAACTCCTAAAAGCCCTATCTCAATTTATCCAAAATGTATTTGCCATCTTATGACTTACTTCAAATAAACTGTAAATTCCTTGAGAATAAAGAATAATTTATACTTCTATCAATGGATTTAGCATATAACAATGAAGATATTTATGTGTATTGATATGTAACATATATGCACATGCACTTTTTTTTTCTTAGCTAGCTATGTAACTGATGCAAATGTGATTTCACCCTTACCTATAACAGTAACCGAATACTTTAATTCTATGGACATGATCTGAATGCTGTAGAAAAGACAGAATGACAAACCACAACCACATCTGTCTCTTCTATTACTCGAGTTTTTCGAAATAGTTCACTAGGGAAACAATAATAACACAAGTAAAATTTTTTCCGATGGTCAATGCTATCAACCTAGGTACACTGGGGTAATGTGAAGTAAGTTGTTAGACCAAGTCAAAGTTTACTTCTCTATTTTTACTTATTTTTAAAATATGAAATAAGCTTTTACAACCACATTGCTTTAAATTCATCCCTTATCATTACTTAAGTTTAAAATCACACATACATATAGACACACACACACACACACGCCACACATGCTCTGAATTTTTTTAACAATAAGGTTCTCTACGACAATTCACATTATCAAAGTGGCATTACTGACTTTACTGAGAATTTAAGGAAATAAGATTGCATTTCAAATGTCTGAGAAAATAGTTCAGTTTAGGAATCGTTGAATCATTATACTGTACACACCTGAAACTAATATAACACTGTAAAAAAAAATAAAATTACACTTATACCCAAAAAAAGAAGGAAATAGTTTGTGTTCACTCACTACTGATAAATAGCTATAATCAGAGAATGTTTGGGGCTAGATTAAACGATTCTTCTTATATTTGAGGTTACTGAAGAAGTCGTTTCAAGTCCAAAGTGCGAGATATACCTTATTTTACTACCTAAAGAATATTCAAGAATCTATAAAAATTCCTCCAGGATCATTTGCCCAAACGTCAAGGCAAACTCCATGAAAAAGTCTAAAACACTTATAGAGAGATACAGGAAACAAAACCAAAAGAAATAAAAGATGGCCATGAAAGTGAGCACGGAGGCTTCCTACCCCTTCAGAACACAGTGAAGAAAGCGGCTTAGAGACTCACAACCCGGGAGAGGCCACCCATGCACTGATGGATCGAGCGTCGGCAACGCAAAGGCCCCGGGGACTCCCGTTTCTCGACCTCGATCCCGCTGTGCCAGCGGCTGGAAGCGCAGTGGCGGGCACATCCCCAGATGCCCACCACGGAGGGCTCGGCGGACACTGTCGGGCTGTGCGAACCGGTGAAGGGGCCGCCGAGCCAGCAGATGCCATCCGCATCCGCTCGGGACGAAGCCGCAGCGGGCTACCTGTTAGGCCTCTCCTGCGTCCCGGCGCTGGGGCTCTCCTGCGAGCCGGGAGAGCGCAAGTGTTTCCGAGCCCCGAGGAGCAGCGACTCGGAGAGAGGAGTTTTCCCCCAGATCCTTGCCGCCTCGCCGGCCTTGCCGCCAGCCCGGCCCGGCTCCGTGCGAGGGGGACGCGGGGATGCGAGATCCGCATCGGTGAAAGTTGGGTCTGGTCACCGCACGAATCACGGGGGAACTTTCTTTGTTAACTCGCCAGAAACAGGACTCCTGGAAGTAGTCCCGGGGAACGCCGTCGCCCCAACCCAGCAGCTCACTACGGGAACGTCCCTAGGCTCTTACATAAAAGGGCTCGCGTGTTCGTGGGCGGCGCTGACGGAGCGCCGGGGCGGCGGAGACCCGGGCCCGCTCGCAGGCTGGGGCTGGGGCTGGGGCTGGGGCTGGGGCTGGGGCTGGGGCTGCGGCTGGGGCTCGGCCGGGCGGGCGGGCGGGCGGCTCGGAGGGGAGGGCGGCTCGGCCGGGCGGGCGGGCGGGCGGGAGGGCTGGAGGGCGGGCGGGCTGCTGCTGGCGCGGCCGCGGGGGGAGGCCGGCGCGCCGAGGCCAGGTCCCGCTGCCCCTTCCGCGACGGACAGTAACAATGAAAACACTGACAAAAGGGCTGGGAGGCCGCCCGCCGCCCGCGGCAGCCCTGCCCGGCAGCCCCTGCCCCTGCCCCCGCCCCTGCCCCTGCCCCCACACACGGGCCCCGCGAACCCCGGGGAGGGCCTCCCGCCGCCCAGGCGACCTCGCAGGCGGGGACCCCGCGTCCAGCGCGGCGGCGTGAGAAAGTCCGGCGCCCGCGCTCGCGCTCGCGTGCAGGCAGCCGGGCACCGCGGAGGGGAGGCCGGGGCGCCCGCCGGTCCTACCTGCCTCCCCCGCCGGGCGCGCCGTCCTCCCGGGGCCGGGGCCGGGCGGGGGCCGGGGCGGGCGGGGGCCGGCGGGCTCGGGTCCCGGCCTCCAGCCTGGCCCCGGCAGGGCGCGCGCCGCCGTCCGCCCCACACTCGGCGGCGAGCGGGCGGCGCCGCGGGATGCCCGGGGGGGCGCCCCCTCCGCACGCGGTCCGCGGCCGCCGAGCCGAGCCGGGCCGAGCCGAGCCGAGCCGAGCCGAGCCGGGCCGGGCCGAGCGGGCCGGCCGGCCTGGGGCCCTACCTGAGGCTGTGTACCAGCTCCCGGCGTGGCTGGCTTCCCGGCAGACCACTCGGTTGGACATCTTGGTGCCTGTGCCGCCTATGGTGCACGAGGATGAATGAGGAGGCGGCGGCGGCGGCGGCGGGAGCGGCTCCCCGAGGGGACGAGACGCCGCGGGCCCAGCCCAGGAGGAGGCGGCGGCGGCGGCGGCGGCGGCGGCGGCGGCGGGGAGGGGATCGGCCCGGCCCAGGAGGCGGCGGCGGCGGCGGCGGCGGCGGCCCGGGAGGACGAGATGGCAGCCGGGGCGGTGGCGGCGGCGGCGGCAGCGACAATCAGCACGAGCGCCGGCGAGCGCCGGAAGATGGGGCCCGCGGCGGCCTCACCGAAGCCCGGAAAGCCCTGGCCCCGGCCCCCGGCCTCGCCGCCGCTCCCCGGCCGCGGCTGGTTCCGCCGAGCCGCCCCCACGGCCCCCTCCCCGCCGGCCTCCCCAGCCGGCGCCGCTGACCCCACCCCCGTGACTCCGCGCCCGCCCCCTCCCCCTCCCCCTCCCCTCCCCCCGCCCCCGCGGGACTCCCCGCACCCACCCCCGCCCCCGCCCCCGCCCCCACCCCGGCAGGGCCCGGCCGCCGGCCCGCGCGCCCCGCCCCGCCCCGCCCCGCCCCGCTCCTCCTGCGGCCGCGCCGCGAGGTTAACGGCGGAGGCCGGACAGGCCCCGCGGGGAGGCGGCCGCGGCCGCAGCTCCGCGCGCACGAAAGCCCAGGGCCGGGGCCTGAACCGGGGAAGGCAGAGCCGCGGAGGAGCCAGCGCTTCCTTACTCGCCACTAGCGGGTCCTGCCCACTGAGCATGCCCAGCAGCCGCGGCCGGGCCCGCCGAGATCGCCGCGTGCACGCTCCGCGCTCCGGGGTTTAGCGGCAGCAGAGGCCGGGGGCGGGGAGCGGGCGCCGCCGCGGGCCGGCCCCCTCCGCCTCCGCCTCCCCCTCCCCCTCCGCCTCCCCCTGCCCCTCCCCCTCCCCCTTCCGTGCGCGAGGAGCGCCCCGGGCTCGCCGCCGCCGCTTCCCGCGGGCCGCTGCTGCGCGCCCTCCCCGCCTGGGCACACACGCGGACGTCGAGCGCGTCCACACGCCCGAGGTTCCACTCCCGGGGACGCGAGCCTGCGGCCTCCTTCACGAAGTTCCTGTAGAGGAACAGGCACATGGCATGAGGGCAGGGGTCCCCTCAAACGCTAGCCGCTGCTTCCCGGGGCCACTCCTACACCTAATCGTGGCTTTGACACTGTAAACAGTTATCCTGTTTCATTGTATACGGATGTATGCAAGGTGCATGTCTTCACTCCCTAATTAGATTCAAGTGTGAAAATAGCGAGGCTAGCCTCAGTTATTCCCACCTATGAAAAGGGGATAGCGTATCAAGGAGTGCCCCTGGGATTATCAGGTAATAAATGTAGAGCCTGACGGAGTATTGCATGCAACAAACATTATTTACAACCCCTCCTCTTATAAATCCCAGTATTTCACATAAGTGTCAGGAACAAAGAATTCCTCTAAAACTATTGAAGAATCACAGAGAAGTAGGATATCTTAGACCAAGGTAGCATCGTTATGAAGCAGATCATTCCAAAACCGGGAAGAGAGTTAAGAAAAACTTGCACGTCTTCAGTGAAAGAATCTGAATTTCATACTGAACAGATCATTGGTAGAGTTCAAACCGGATAACTGGCTGCCTAATATTCAAGTTTCCCTAATGTCATAATACAGTTTTGTTTTTGTTTTTGTTTTAATTGACTCTCCTATTCCCACCCCTCCTCCCACTTTTTCAGCTTTAAGGCCCAAGGATCTTGTGTGACATCCCAGGCCTAAAAGTCTGGTCAATTATTGGAACATTTCTGACTTTCACACCTTTTTCTACACAATTATTAGACGAAAAAATCTCCACTGATATGCATTTCTTTACCCCATTTCTAACCCTCTAACCACTAACCTGCCCAAATGTTAACATACTACACAGCAAAAAAAAAAAAAAAAAAAAAAAAGGATGTGCCAAGTAGTGCCAAAGGGATGTCCCAAAAAGATGAGGGGCAGCTCTAATTCCATGGTACTCTTCACAGAGTACCAAAATTCAGTGGTAAATGATGACATGGTAAATTGGTAAACTTTTCATCATAAACTTCAAGAAAAGGAAAACTGCTGATATGATTGGCATGGCATTGATAAGCAGTAATAGCTCACAAAGTCCATGATTCCTGATTCTGCTTCTATGGCCCCAGAAAAGGAGGGAAGGGGACACTGGATACGATCAACTAAGAAAGCTTGGTATTTCAGGCTGATCACGGCATCTACTAACATGACCTTTTAAACCTCAGCGTTCTCATCTGTCAAATGCAAACAGCAATATCTAACTCACAGGCTTGCAGTGAGAATCATGAAGTAAAATGAAAGTATTCTGAAAACAATTTATAAGCTGTTCTTTGTTTCTTTTTATCATTATCCTCTACTCCAAGGAACAATCTCAGGATTCATTCCAAACTAGTAACCTAATTTAAATTTAAGCATCCTCCATAGGAAAATGCTCTGTTGGAGGCTTCTTTCCCCAGAGGAGTTTTCTTACTGGTCCAGTTAAGCAAAGACCACAATGCCAAGAGAAGTAAAAGGTTCAAAGATCTTCCATTATCTCGAGAATGCTCTCAATATATCCCATCATGATTCCTTCTTTCCATCTTTCTTTAGCTACCTTATTCAAGGAGAGACTCTTTAAAGGAATTTGTTGAAACTATTCACTTACCTCCCCTAAATTAATGGAGATCCATGTAATGCAAAATACTCATTTCACATCCCAGAAGAAGTCTGTTTGGCAATACTGTACAATTTCCGTGTTATTATTAACAATTTCCATTATATCTACTAGGGATTTGGGTTTGACACTCCATAAACATCAGTCATAGCAAAGGCAGGGAGGAAGTCCTCACTAATAGAGAGTTCTTATAAAGTAGAATAATAATAAATAGGGCACCACTAGTCCCAGAACCCAACATCAATAACCCAACATATGTTCTAAAAAAGCATGTCCTTGGGACGCCTGGGTGGCTCAGAGGTTAAGTGTCTGCCTTCAGCCCAGGGTGTGATCCTGAAGACCCGGGATCAAGTCCTGCATCGGGCTCTCTGCAGGGCGCCTGCTTCTCTCTCTGCCTGTGTCTCTGCCAATCTCTCTGTCTCTCTCATGAATAAATAAATAAAATCTTAAAAAAAAAAAAACATGTCCTATATTCACTGCATCAGTCTGTATTAGCAAACAACTAGCACAACCACAATATCCATCAATATGAGACTTGTTACATTAGGATATATTCATACATACACACCCATTAAAAAGACTAAGGTGGTGCTGTATACTGTATGGAGAGCTGGGTGGGGGGGGAGGAAAAAGCAAATTGCAGAACAGTGTGTAAAGTATGCTACCATTTGTGTAAAACAGAATACTTATAAGTATCCTCATACACTTGATTATACACAGAATACTCCTAAAAGGAAACACAATAAATTAGTAACAATATGTTTAGGTGGCGGAAGTGCAAGGATGGACAAAAGATTTAAACTTTTGAGTATCTTTGGAATTTTGTGCCATGTACATACAGTACCTACACACACAAAATACTTACATCTTTAGGCTTGATTTTTGAAACCTACATGGCAATATTAAATTGACCATTTTTATAAAATGCTATCCATAGCAGACAGCTTAAGAAGTCCACTAATTACTAAAAGCCCCATATCCAAAAAATATTGTAGAATAAAACCAGAGTTCTGAACAAATCAAACTTGAGAAGAGTTTAGCATAAAGATGCTCTTTTGATATCAGTTAAAATGGTACTCCATTATGATTTCACTTAGATGTAGAATCTAAAAAACAAATGAATAAACAAAAAAGCAAAAACAGACCCATAAACACAGAGAACGAACTAGTGGTTGCCAAAGGGGAGGAAGGAAATGACCAAAAATTGGCGGAGAGTGGGAGGTGCAGACTTAGGGAATGAGTTGAGTTCCGGGGATGAGACGTACAGCACTGGGAATAGTCAATGGTATTGTATAGCACTGTACAGTAACAGACAGTAGCTACACTTGTGAGCATAGCATATGCTGAATCACTGTGTTGTAAACCTGAAACTAATGTAACATTGTGTGTCAACTATAATTCAGTAAAAAAAAAAAAAAAAAAAAAAAAAAAAACCCACAAACTAGTACTATAATCTAGAGTCAGTCAAGTTTGCCCTTCCATTAGAAGCCAAACTTGGTAAGTAATATTTATTAAATACTTAACTATGTACCTGACACTGAATAGTCACTAAGTATGTATTTAGTGATTCTTACTAAGAGGAAAATTTGTTCATTTCCAATTTTTTGAAATAAATTTTATAAAACTTTTTTCAAGCTTATTGTTAATATTATTTAGAATTCCCAGAAATGAAATAACAGAGTTAAAAGATTTTAACTTTTTTTTAAACAAAATTCGTATTCATTACTGCCTGGCCCTTTTATATCTGGTGACCTATTTTCCACTATATTACTTTCCTACTTTCCTAATTTAAATGTAGAGATTTTTAAATAAATAGATTCTCAGTGATAGCCATTTACAGCTTTCACCTTTGTCCCTCATTTCTACAGTTTGATGATAAGTATCAGGCCTCCAATTTGTTAATGCCTTTTTGGAATCCAGTCCAGAAAAATATCTGGCTATATTATTATGCTATCCCTACAACCATTCTATCAAGTTTCTAACAGGAAGTTATCAATTCTAAAAATCCGACATGCCTTCTCCTAAATGAGATTTAAGCAAAGGTTCAATATTCTTCCCAAAAGACCACCAGAATTAAATAGACAATGTCATCATTCTATCCAAACCATTTTTCTTTTTCTCAATTCAAGGTCTCTATTTCCCCTATGAATCTATGCCTAATTTGCTCTATGGTCTTCCCACTAACCTACCTACCAACGTAATTCAAGAATTCATTCTATAACATATAGGACTTCCCATTCTATTTCTGTATTTGTTTACTGAACCATAACCTATCCATTAAGTATTCGAAGGGTAGGCATGGTTTGTAAAATACCTCATCAAAGTACAGGGAAATGTGCTTAACTGGTTTTCAGTTCACTGGCTTAGTGGAGTAAGTGATGCTCTCCGTTCCCATCGTAAAATAAAGTTGAACTCTATAAGCTTGTAGATTACACTTTTTAGGAAACTCTCACATGATTGCGGTCTCCTCTCAGGTTTGTGTGCATACCTAACAAGGGTCAATAGTGTTCTCCACCTTACTTATGCCAGTTGTACTAGATACTACCATTACATAATTTAATTAAACATTACATAAACCAATGAAATACAGACACATAATGCAAAAGGTGTACAAAAATTAGGTAGAATGCTTTGGAAAGACTTTGTAAAAACTGTCAAATTAGAGGCAGGTAAGATGACTGAAGGCTGGAGAAAAAAATCATGAAACAAGCATAGGATTCTACAAATTACTTCTTAAATGTCTAGAAAAAAAAGCATTCTCTACTTTCAAAAAAACTGATACTGAAATATGCAGACCATACATCATAGGAGTGATTTAAGGGAGAAAAATGATACAGAATTCCAATCAGAGAACCCATACCCAGATAAAAGATTGAAATGAAAATATTACCAAGTTAATATAGATTAACATTTTTAAGCTTAAAAAAAAAAATCTATTCAGTGTCATTTAGGATTCCCTACCATGACTCACTTTTTCACCTACCAACTGGATAAAAGGGCTTCTACTACACACACATGGGCAGACTGATTTTCCCCCAAGGAAAAATTATAAACATACCTGAGAGCATTAGAGCAGAGGGTAATATAGCATTAAGGGAAACTTAGCATTAAGCTGAGTTTGAATCCCTGCCTCAAATTTACTTTCCTCTATAACCTTAAACAAGTTAACAAAATTTCACTTTGCTCATCTAAAAATGAGGTATTAAAATTTAACCTACCTCACAGGATTTTGAGGATTATATAACAATTCATGTATTTAGCATGGTGCCTAGTACATGTTAAGTACTGTTAAGCAGCACGTACATTGCAGCAAAAGATATGCCTATTCTCAGCTGTTACTTTAAAAAGTATCAATTTCAAGATTGAGTAATTTAAGCCCCAAGTCAAAGATAATTCAATACAACACTAGAAGTTATGGAGCATACGCAGAGTACTGCATTACTTCTAACTGGTGGTTAACCAGAAGTGTATATCAGAATGCCTCAAAGAGGCAAATTCAGAAGCCAGGTTCTATCACAATTTAATCAGGCTCTCAGGGGCTGTTTATATATGAAATATATATGAAAAGTTCCCCAAGTGGCTCTGATGTGAATCACAGATGAAGAACTACCATTAAGATGATAAAATTATTGATGTTTTAATAAAAAATTACCCAATTAGCACTTAATCAAATGTTAAAATATCACCAAAAAATTGAGCAGATTATGTAGAATTTAGCTAAATAACCAAAATGCATCTGATGGAATTAGTATTTATGGAAACTACTATATAAGCAAGAGATCTCAATTGCTACAGGCTTTTCTTATGCAAATTGTACAGATCTGCAATTTTAAATCAAAACCATGTCACCTCCCCACTAGAGTCACTCCTACTGAAATAAGCTTTTTCCTGTGTTAAAGTGAACTGTAAGACATACCTCATCAGCATACTTTATACCTCAACTACCTTCACGTGTTTAGCTTGGACACATATCTTTAACATTCCTCCAAAACTGGGTCTTCTTTTCTTTCCTGTAAGTAAACTCTAGGCCCAATGTGGGGCTTGAACTCATGACCTGAGATCGAGCACTGTATGACACAAACTGAGCCAGCCAGGTTCCCCTCTATGCAGGGTTTCTCAATCTTAACACTAACTGATATTTTGTGGCAGATAATTCTTGGGGATGGGTGGGGCATGCAGGTTGCCCTGTGTATTTTAAGATATTTAGCAGTATTCCTGATCATTACCCACTAGATGCCAGTAGAACTCCACCTTACTTCAGTTGTGACAACCAAAATGTTTCTAGACAGGGCCAAAAGTCCTTTGGGGTGAGAGGGCGAAGCCATTCCCCACTAAGAACTGCTTCTCTTAATGAATATTCTTCCTACCTGGCTTTCTTCAGACAGTTCTCTTTTTTCTGAGCTCATGAGTTATCTTAATTTTTTCATACAGGACAAAGTGAGCAGACCCCCA
Organism: Vulpes vulpes; assembly: GCF_048418805.1. Classification (NCBI taxonomy): domain Eukaryota; kingdom Metazoa; phylum Chordata; class Mammalia; order Carnivora; family Canidae; genus Vulpes; species Vulpes vulpes. The sequence goes on along the minus strand of NC_132787.1, from coordinate 86,376,204 downwards.
AATAGGACTGGTTGGTGTTTTTTATTGCCAAATAAGCAATGATGTGAACTTGCACAAGCACTTCTCACTTAACTATCAGCAACACATTGGTAGGACTGGGTTTGAATGCCATTCAAGCACTTACCAGCAATGTGATCTTGAGCAAGTCACTTAAACCCCTCCAAATGTTTCCTCATCTGCAAAATGGGAATAACAATATCTACTTTGTAGAGTTGCTGTATTAAAGATAATTTAAGTAAAATGGTAATTATGTTTGACACATAGAATTGCAATAAAAGACAGCTACTATTACATTATTACCACCAAGTGTTCTGGCAATGAAGGATATTGTACACTCTCCACAATGCTTATAACAGTACTACAACTTCACTGTGAATTAGTTACCTCTGGTATTAAAAACTGAAGATGCAAAGATCCCACCCTCCAAGAGGTCCAGGGACAACGCTGAGAAAAGCTGGCAGAGATTTTTTTATTTTATGTTGAACTCGACTCTGGTGTATTTTCATCCTGCAGTACTCTAAGACCCAAGAAAGAAGGAATTCATGAAAATAACTGAACCATATAAGTATTTGCCATATAGAATAAAAACTACTTTCAAATAATGACGCTTTAACGGTTTATTTTGAAGGTTATTTTAAAAACAAAGTTAAAGACAATCTGAGAAAAAAATTGCACAGAATACACTCATTAAATAAGTATGGTGATTAAATCAAAATAAGGGAAATATGTTTTCTTCTGCAATTCCGGAAATGAGTTCTGTTGTCCTGAAGGTTCTTATATTTCCAAAAAGGGGGGGGGGGGGGGAATCATGGCAATTAAAGCTGCCTCTTAATCATGTAAATCTACAGTAGAAACCAAATTTTTCTGTTCTTCCCAATTAAGTCAGTTTCGATCTTCAAACTGTGCCTTGTTTTTTAAAAGATATGATGCTAGAAATTCAATGGGATTTGGTGGTCTGTAAGGGAAAAGAAATCCATAATTTAGAAATGTATATTCTAAGTGTATTAATTTAAATGTATTGTTCCATAATGAAAATACATCTTTTTCAGTTTAATTTTCATTTTACACTCAAAGGCCATTTGTAGTAAATACAGTAAGTGAAATAGGCAAGCAAGTTAATCAGCAATATAGTTAAAAGAGACTGAAAGTTTTGTGTGGCTTACATCTGATTATAAATACAACTCTAAAAACACAAGTTTCAAAAATGTAATTTTTGACAATGGGATGATGATTACCCAGGGGGGATAATGACTTAAAGAGGTCACAAGGGAGAATTCTGACAGTATTCAGTTTCTGGATCTGAGCACAAGTTATGTGGATATGTTTGGGTTCTGAAAATTCATCAAACCATACACCTACAATATGCACAATTTTCTCCACAGGTATTAACCTTCAATAAGAGTACAAAAACAATATAAGAAAATGGCTGTAGCATCATTGAGACAAATGGATGAACTCCTGAAAAATTAATCAAAGGATTCAATAGTCACTTGGACAAGTTAGTTCTGGTATGTTTCATTCTAAAAATGTACCTCTATTTTACTTCAAATACTTAAATCAATAATAATTCTAATACTGCTACAACACAGAGCAACTAAGAACATAAACATATTTTAAAATTAAGAGGTGGAAGAAAGGGAATTAAAAGTGATCGAAGGGCACACACTGCCAGTTACAAGATGAATAAGCACCAGGGCTATGGCATACGACACAATGACCACAGCTAACACTGCTGTGTGATAGATAGCAAACTTGTTGACAGGAGTGCCTAAGAGTTCTTATCACAAGGAAAATTTCTTTTTATTTTTTTTTCCTTTTTATTGCATCTATGTGAAATGATGGATATGGTATCGTTTCACAATATATGTAGATCAAATGTTATGCTATATGATTTAGGCTTATACAGTAATATAGGTCAATTATTTCTCAATACAACTAGGAAAAAATGTCAACAAAAGATGTATTTTATATTTATCACTTTTCCATGAATTATTCTTGCTGAGAAAACAAGTCAAAAGATGAAAAGCTGGAGGAATCAGATATTTAAAATCCTACTATGAAAAGGCATATTTAGAATTAATTTACAATGATCTCAAAACATTCCCTTAAATTTGTAAGGTCTTTTGAACTGCCTAGACATAAACAATTTTTCACATACTATATATAATTTCATGAATAATTCTGCCAGAATTCCTTACTTAAAAAGTATATTTACTAACAGCATGTTACCTAAAAACTTCTTCAAATTTTTCCTTCTAGCATTTAAAGTAATACTTAGAATTTCTCATATACTGGCTTTCTGCAGATAAAGAACAAAAAATATATATATATAAGATGCCCATATTTTAATTGACAGTATTAGAGCCAAGATCTATCTTGCAGTCATAAACAAATCCTATTTTATACATATAATTTAAGAAAACATTTTTCTTTTTGGATTTGCTTACACAAAAAGATATTAGGTATAATTAATAGGAAAAAACATGTAAAGAAAAAAACTGTAATGTTGCTAACAAAAAAATATAAATCAAAACCGCTTGGCAAGTGCGGCGCTTGGGTGGCTCAGTCAGTTAAGCATCTGCCTTCAGCTCAGGTTATGATCCTGGAATCCAGGGACTGAGCCCCACCTGAGGCTCTCTGCTCAGCAGGACATCTCCTTCTTCCTCTCCCCACCCCCTGCTCCTTCTCTCATTCTCACTCTCTCACTCACTCTCAAATAAATAAAATCTTAAAAAAAAAAAAAAACAACTTTGCAAGAAAAGTTTATAGCAACACTCATGCTGTTGAGGCTATGATAGTAGAACTTTAAGGATAAACTTCTAGACAGAAAAATGATTTTATGTGTCATATACTACATAACAACAGTCATGTTCCTCAAACTAGCAAATTAACTCTTGGAAAAGTATCACAAGAACATAATTAAGCAAGGGTGCCTGGGTAGCTCAGTCGATTAAGCATCTGCCTTCAGTTCAAGTCCTTATCCCAGCGTCCTGAGATCAAGTCCCAAGTTAGTACCCTGCTCAGACGGGAGGCTGCCTCTCCCTCTCCCTCTCCCCCACCTCACATAGGCACACTCTCAAATAAATAAATAAAATCTTTTTAAGTAATTTAACAAAAGCAAAAGAGACATGAAAACATATAAATTGCCTAACCTATATTAACAAAGGAAATTGGACCTAAGTGTTCAACAATGAGAAAATGGCTAAATTAATTGCAGTATTGTTATAATTTAAATTATAATCACAAAAGCTATGCAGATATAGAAAAAGTTTTCTGTTATAAAGTAAAAAAGACATAAAATTACATGTACACCATGACTAGAAAGCTTTATAAATATACATATGATCTAAGACTAGTACAGATAAATGAAAGTATCTGAATTCAGTTATGGCTGACTTATTTTTTTTTAAACTCTAGTATCTATAAATTCCCTATATTTTAAAAATAACTCAGCATAACTGATAACAATATTTCAAATAGAGAAGTCTTTATTTTCCTTTCTCTGATAACTCCATTTACAGATACTATTGTCTTACCTTTCTTTTGCAAGCACAGCAAGGCCCTGTAATAAAATAGGCACAACTGTCTGATCCAGGTAGGCACGAGTTGGCAAAGACTGGAGATCCACTTTCTGTTTTGATGACTTTTCTGCATTAATCTTCTCATTGTCTACTATCCTCTAGTGGATTCAAAAAACATGCATGTATATTACAAATAACTGGATTATTTTGAGTGCTAAACAAAAATTAATGATAATATGACACTAACAGAATCAATGACTAGAAAAGCTAATATTGATTAGCAAATCATTCTGCCAAAATAAAAACCAGACCCATCTCTAAATTCCATTTAAACCTTTTCTCTTTGAAGGCACCATAGTATCTCATTCTTTTACTTACTTAGTTTTTTAAATTAAGTAGGCTCCACACCCAACATAGGGCTTAAACTCATGAGCCTGAGATCAAGTATTGCATGCCCTATAGACCGAGTCAGCCCATACACCCCAGTATCTCCAGATCCTTTTCTCCCTTTCCTTCTGCCTGTTGAGGAGTAAATACAAGTGCTACTGTTTTTTTTTTTTTTTTCATAAGAATACCTTCTTACACTATGCTTCAAAAAAGTCTGACACTAAGTAGCACTGAAGCACAGTAAGAAAGCTAGACCTGTTTCAATTCTTTCATCACAGACAGTATCAAGGACAAAGTCTCACTTTGGTACTTAATAGGTCTGTAACACTTCTGTAACACTTGCTAAAGTCTCTTAACAGAGACAGCAGGCTTCAGGCTCAGAGCTTTCCAAAGGCAATAGAATATAGCTAAAATTTACTACCATTTTGTATTCACTGTTTTTATTTTTATGGTTAGCCTCTATCAAAATGAGAATGCCTTTCCATTTGTTTCTTTTTTTACAGAAATGCATTCATGATTTTTTAAAGTGAATAGAATAAAAAAATATTAATCGAATGACAGCCAAAAAAGGTAGAATTACTAATACAGAAAAGATCATTAATATGGTATTTAAATGATGTTTAAGAAACAATGACATACTTTCTACTCCTAAGAACCTTCAAATTTTAGGTCTTTCATGTAGATTCATCTGACATCCAGAGCATCAAAAACTACTTTATTGAAAAACTTTTCATTCTTTTACAAATCAAACATTTTAGAAAATTAGAAATAAGTGGCTACCTAAAAGGAAAAACACTATTAAGAACACTTTCATTTAAATGTAATTTTGGGGGCAGCCCAAGTGGCTCAGTGATTTAGCGCCACCTTCAGCCCAGGGCCTGATCCTGGAGACCCAGGATCCAGTCCCACATGGGGCTCTCTGCATGGATCCTGCTTCTCCCTCTGCCTGTGTCTCTGCCTCCCCCCCTCCCCCGCACCGCCCCCCGTGTCTCTGATGAATAAATAAATAAAATCTTATTTAAAAATTTTTTTAAAAATAAATGAAATACTGAGGTGCCAGACTGGCTCAGTTAGTGGAGCATGCAACACTTGATCTTTGGGTTGTATGTTTGAGCCCCACATTGGGTGTAAAGATTACTAAAAATAAAATCACTTTTAAAAAATGAACTTTTGGGCAGCCCCAGTGGTGCAGCAGTTTAGCACCGCCTGCAACCTGGGGTGTGATCCTGGAGACCCAGGATTGAGTCCTGCGTCGGACTCCCTGCATGGAGCCTGCTTCTCCCTCTGCCTGTGTCTCTGCCTCTCTCTCTCTGTGTCTCTATGAATAAAGAAAATCTTTAAAAAATTAAAAAATTAAAATTAAAATTAAAAATGAACTTTTGCTTCAATTATACTCACACTGGATATAAATGAGTCAACAACAAAATAACATTTTCTAGACTTAATTTTTTAGACAATTTTATTTTGTAAAAAGTGGTAAAAAACAAAAACTTTAATCATATACCTACAATATATATATATATATACACCATGACTTCCAAAGACACTTCCCACAACTATGTCAGCCAACTATTCTAATTTTGCTCATGATTTTTTCATCTTATTTTGAAACATGAGACAATAATCTTCTATGCTTAATTAATGTGTAAAATTGCTATCTGTTTGCTCATGGATTAAGAATTTATTGTTCCTTGGTAAACTTCAACAGATAATACCCATGCAGGACAAAAACTAGTCAGTTACATGACATTTCAATGCCTTCAATAAGAATCAACAATGCCTAAACAACTCCTATAGATGTAATAATAAATCCCTTGACTAAATATTCTTATTTTTTTCATCCAAACATTTAATGAATATCCACTATGTGCCAACAGCCATGCTTAATTTTAGTTAAGCCCAAATCCTGAATTAATCTAAAAATATATACATCCAAAAAAAAAAAAAAAAAAAATATATATATATATATACATCCAAATTACCACCTCCCTAAAAGGTAAAAGGTGTTAAGGGTTATGTATAACATTGATCACAAATATGAGGAAAAAATAAGGTGAGCACTAGGATTATCCCAGATTACCGCCTCCTGCCTAGAAAATTTATAGGATGCAATGCGGAGAACCAAAGCAGAGCCCAACAGTCTCCTTGAGCTGAGAAGACAGACTTAAAACTTCAGGGAAATAAGACAACTAGAATTTGTAGGACAGAGTATTGAAGAGTGCATGAAGAAGAGAGGTATATTCAGAAAGAAATTAAAGAGATTGCCTTGCAGTCTTTAGGTGAATACTTATCAGTGCATGCATACAGGATAACTACCCAGGGCACCTGGAATGAAGAGACACAATCCCTGGAGCTCACATGAGGCCAAGAATAGTTCATGTTCCTGTGACCCAAAATTGGAAAACTGTAATACATGGAGCTCTAGGGGAGATGAAAGAGGAGGATATTAGCCCTAAATTAAAGGCTAGTCTGGTCCTAACAGAGTTTAAAGCAAACCTCGAAAGGATCAAATTGTTTCTTAGTAACTTAACTGAGTCCTAGAACAAAGCTCAAGAATGTTTGAAGGAATACAAAAATAGCCAGTATCCAACAAGGTAAAATGCACAATGCCCAGCCTCTGATAAAAAGTCACTTCACAGACAAAGAAGCAGGAATATACTACCCATAATGAGGAAAAAATTTAATCCACAGAAACAGACCCAGAAATGATACAGATAATAAAATAGGCAGTGCTGTAAACCATTTCTTATAACATCTTCCACATCTTCAAGAGAGGAAAAACATAAGTAAATTAAGCTTACAGAGTTCTTAAAAATACTTGAAGAAATAAAAGCTGAAATTTTCCAAATTTCACGAAAACTCAATCCACAGATTCAAGAAACTCGATGAATCCTAAGCACAAGTTGCATAATTTAAAAAAAAAAAGACTACACAAAGACACATCCTAATCAAATTATTTAAAACCTGAAATAAGAGACGTCTGGGTTGCTCAGCAGTTGGACACCTGCCTTCGGCTCAGGATGGGATCCTGGGATCTTGGATCCAGTCCTGTATTGGGCTCCCTGCAAGGAGCCTGCTTCTCTCTCTGCCTATGTCTCTGACTCTCTCTCAGTCTGTGTCTCTCATGAATAAATAAATAGATCTTAAAAAAAAAAAAACAAACCTGTAATAAAATCGTAAAAGCACCAAAAAAAGAGACATTAAATATGGAGACGCAAAGACAGAAGTGATTGCAGATTTCCTATCAGAAATGATGTCAGCCAAAAAGACAGTGGAACAAATCTATACCAGCAAAAATATCTCAGGAATAAAGACCAAAGGAAAAAAAAAAAAAAAAAGACAAAATAATGACTTTTCAGATATTCAGAAAAATCTCTTTAAAGATAATTAACTGGGCAGCCCGGTGGCTGAGCGGTTTAGTACTGCCTTCAACCCGGGGCGTGATCCTGGAGTCCTGGGATTAAGTCCCACATCGGACTCCCTGCATGGAGCCTGCTTCTCTCTGGGCCTGTGTCTCTGCCATTCTCTCTCTCTCTGTCGCTCATGAATAAATAAATAAAGTATTTTTAAAAATAAAATAAAATAAATAAAGATAATTAACTTTTTAAGAAAAATATAATGCAGCAGCCCATGTGGCTCAGGGGTGTAGCACTGCCTTTGGCCCAGTGCATGATCCTGGAGACCTGGGATGAAGTCCCACTTCAGGCTCCCTGTATGAAGCCTGCTTTTCCCTCTGCCTTGTGTCTCTGCCTCTGTGTGTGTGTGTGTGTCTCTCATGAATAAATAAATAAAATCTTAAAAAAAAAAAGAGAGAGAGAGAGAAAGAAAGAAAAAGAAAAAAATGAATTACAGGACTTATACGTAGAAGTAAAACATAACAACACTCCAAAGGTCAGTTGAGAGAAAATGGGACAATACTGTTGTTTGTTTGTTTGAAGATTTATTTATTTATTTTGAGAGAGGGACCGAGCTGGGGAAAGGGCAGAGGAAGAAAATCTTTCAAGCAGACCTCCTGCTGAACTAGGAGCCTGATGAGGGGCTGAATCTCACAACCCAAGCAATGGGGGACCTACACTGAATCCAAGAGTCTGACTGAGGCACCTAGGAGCCCTTGGTACAAGTAAGGTTCTTATACTCTACACAAAAAGAAATAATGCCACTTGAAGGTAAATTGTGAAGTCAAACTTGCATGGATAAACTATAAAGCAAGCACCTAAAAAGAAATTATAACTTATAAGCCATTAAAGGCAGAAATAGAGTAAGAGGGGCAGCCTGGTGGCTCAGCGGTTTAGCGCCGCCTTTAGCCCAGGGCGTGATCCTGGAGACCTGGCATCGAGTCCCACATCCGGCTCCGGGCATGGAGCCTGCTTCTCCCTCTGCCTGTGTCTCTGCCTCTCTCTCTTTCTGTCCCTCATGAATAAATAAATAAATAATTAAAAAAGAAAAGAAAAGAAACAGAGTAAGAGAAAAAGTAGCAGCAACTATACAGTAGTGATTTCTAGACTCTCAAATACCACAACAAATTAAAAATTACATTATGAACAAAAGGACTAACATAGGGATGTCAACTCTGTTTTGCCAAGTAAAATCTTACTAACAAACATTATTATTATTTTTCTACCTCCATTAATACATTAAAGGAATGAGCATTTTAAAACTATGGAAGCGGGATCCCTGGGTGGCGCAGCGGTTTAGCACTTGCCTTTGGCCCGGGGCGCGATCCTGGAGACCCGGGATCGATTCCCACATCGGGTTCCCGGTACATGGAGCCTGCTTCTCCCTCTGCCTATGTCTCTGCCCCTCTCTCTCTCTCTCTGTGTGACCATCATAAATAATAAATAAATAAATATAAATTAATTAATTAATTAATTAAAACTATGGAAGCAGGGCAGCCCCGGTGGCTCAGAGGTTTGGTGCTGCCTTCAGCCCAGGGTGTGATCCTGGAGACCCAGGATCGAGTCCCATGTTGGGTTCCCTGAATGGAGCCTGCTTCTTCCTCTGCCTGTGTCTCTGCCTCTCTCTCTCTCTCTCTCTGTGTCATCAATAAATAAAATCTTAAAATGAAACTATAGAAGCAGGAAGACCAATCACCAAAGAGTGTATCAAACACTCCCTCTACTCTCATTTTTTTTCTCACTACCACGGAAATTGGTCTGAGAACCTGAGAGAAAGCCTTTGGGAATCACTGCTCTTCTCTATCATGACTCTGCCTTCATATACAAACATCATCAAGAAAAGACTGCTGAAAAAAAGAAAAGAAAAGCGGAAAAGAAAAGAAAAGAAGAAAAAGAAAAGACTGATGTCTATAAAGAAGTTTGTAAATGAAACACAAAGTGGTGTAAAATATCTTCAGGTTCAATTAAAGGTTACATTATGAAAATAGATAAGTGTTTTTCTTAATATACTGATATCAAACCCAGAAACATTCCTAGCAGTTTTGTAAGGCAGAGTGGTTATTCCACATACCAGGGAACTCTAGTACTGATCAAGACTGTCAAGACAATTTAACTGTACCTCAAAAACGTCAACCTGCCTACGTTTAACACACAGCCCTCCACTATACTTCCTGGTGACTTTGCACAAGGTATTCAACTTTATAGGACTAAAGATACATGTAAATTACTTAGCAGTGTGTCTGGTACACAGCACAAAGAAATAATAGCAGCTTGGAAATAGTTATGTGCATTTATCCAAACTTAATCACTGGCAATGTCTCCTTCCCCACCCGCTCCCAATAAAACGCACACATCTCCCGGAAGCCTCTATTTTCCTAACCAATCCTACCCAGCTTTGGCTAATTCTTTTGTCCTGGCGTTTACTCATTCATTTACAAAATAACCTCTACTTTTGAACAACCACCTCCTAGCACTTCTACGAAAAAGCTCTAAGAAAGTCTATCTTCTTTTGTATGTTTTTCACATGTAGTCTTTGAATTCAGACGTCACTAAGACAAAAACCAAGGTCTATTACGTGTTATAGCTTCCAACGGCATCGCATCTTCTACTGAACAGCAGAGAAATCAACATTTATTACAAGTTAACTCCACGAGCACACTATTCTGCTACAAAGACAATGGGTGTAATTTTAAACGTGCTTTTTTTTTTTTCCCAAAGCAACGTTCCAACAGATTCATTAATACCCACCAAGCCAAACGATTGGCCAGTCTCCATTAGTAACGCATGTTTGTTTCTTTATATCACTTTCAGAAGTTCAACCTCTTGACTCAAAACTAATGTGAACGTCTGCATGGCACGAGGTATTACTACTGCTAATAAAACAAGCTACCCATGATTTGATACTATTTAGTTCATGTTGATAAAGTTTTCCCTTGTGCAAAGCAACCTAGCAAAAAAAATTTTTTTAATTAAAAAAAAAAAAAAAAAAAAGGATCCCAAGTTTGCTCCAGCTCATAAGAGACGTTCAGATGCGGCATAAGAACTGGGCGAAATTACCTCCACATTGTCTGTGAGACCGTACTCAGAGTGAGGGTTTTCTGCAACCTAGGAAACAAAACACAGGTCACTGAGCCGTGAGCCACCCCTTCTCGCTGCACACCGCCACCCTGAAGCCAGGGCCTCCTGGTACCTGCGTCTGCCCCTCCAGCATCTGCTCTGGCTCCATGGCGGACCCTGCAAGTCACAATCCCCGGAAACCAGTCTTGGAAAACAAGAAGAACCGTGAGTTACCCGGGAGATTTCAACACGAAGATGCCAGGATGGAGTCCAGCCCAGCCCCCGACCCCGCCCCTCACCCCCACCTGGGCGCGGGAGCACCCGGAGCAGCAGAGCAAGGTGGGACAGTCCAAGACAGGGCGCCCGCATCAGGTCCGGAAGCTCCGCGGTGGTCCCAAGAACCTAGAAGAGGTGGGAAAGAGGGGAGAGGGAGCTGATTACCCGCGCCCAAGCCGCTCGTTCTTAAGAGCCCTGCACCGCGCCACCAACTCCCAGCACAAACCGCTTCAGCCGTAAGTGACGGATGTTGCACGACTGCCGCGCCTGCGCAGAACTCCGCCCTCCCCCCCGCCCCGCGGGGCCCCGCGGCGGGGAGTGGCTAGCGCCGGGCCCAGTCCACGTTCCCCAGCTGCGGTCGGCGGGCGTCCTGGCCGAGACCGGGCCGAGACCGGGCCTCGAAGGTTGCGGCAGACTGGCTCTGCAGCCTGCACACCGAGGCGAGCGCCACCCCAGCTGCAGACCCAGGGACCACCACAGCTGGCAGGGGCTCGGCCCGCCCAGCCCCCAGTGCCGCTTTGGGGAGAGCTTCTGCGGAAGCTCAGTCACCCACTCCCTGGGTGGTTCTGAACGGAAAATCAGACCTAAGCCAAGCAGTCAGCGAAAGAATGTCAGTGTTTTACTCTAAAAAGGTGGGGGAAGAAGCAGCGTTTGGGGATTTCCCGGTAAGCCTTGCTCAAGACCTCCAATATGCGAATCTGCGGTGTTAATGCTACCTTACATTTGTATCAAAGTTTGCAAAAAGCAACTGGCTTTCCAAAGTGTGATACTGTTGATACTATTGCATTTGTGAAAAACAAAAACAAAACAAAACACAAAGGATCATTTGCCTTCTACTTAACAGCTCGTAAATAGCAAACAGGATTGCTCGGATCCCAATAAATGCCATTTATTTAATTTATTTTTTTTGCCATTTATTTTAATGTAAATACAAGTGATAACACTCATTAAAGTTCCTACTTTTAATTCAACAGTCCCATTTGTAGTTGCACTCTGTAGTATGAAAGTTTGAAAACTTCATATTAAATATTTGGAGACTAGATATGTCATACCAATATAAGGGGATGTAAGCTATTGAAAGTCATGATTCCAGAAATACAGAAACATTTATGATTATAACATTAAGTTTTGAAAAAGAAAGAATACAACTAAAAAAGTTTTGCTCCTCTGCAAAATCTGAACAGATGAAAATTAAATAAATTTGGGAACTAGATTTATGCGTACGTTTTTAAAGTTTAATTTTGTGACGTTTACTTGTATAATATTGTAAGTGGTGGCAGTTACCATAAGGCATCTTGAGGATGTTTCATGTAGGAGTGACACAAAGATGTGGACACATATATAAAGGATACAGAAATTTACTAATACATAAATTAAGATTAAATGCTTTTCAGGAGTGGGAAATAACAGTGAATATGTCTAGAAAATAGTTGGGGAAACTTAACAGTTATGTACATTGCTATATTATCATATATTAGTAGATTTCTTAATATATAGTAAGCCCTCAATAAATATTTCCAAATTCCAGAAAGTAATTGAGAACTGCTAATTTATATTTTCTAAGTACTGACAGTTTTAGTAAAATAGAAGCTAGAATGAGCTCCTTCGAGACAGGGACCTGTCTTATGTAACTTAGTACTTCACACAGTGCCTGGTACATACTAAGGTTCACAACATATATGGAGTTGATCCATAGTCAAAACTGAATACAAATACATACAATGACACTACTAAAGATCATATATATCTTTATGTGTGTGTGTAAGATACATGCATATATGATTACCAAAAGGAGCAAACAGAATAATTAACTATCAGCCAGGTTTCTCTCAAACCAGGAAAAACTTATGTGAGGTTTACAAAAAAGCTTCACCAAATTTTTTTACATTTACAACTTGTGGAAAAAAAGAACACACCATCACAGCAGAGAGATGGGAGGGGGAAAAAATGACAGCTAGAAATGATGTTAATGACTTAGCAAGAAAATGATAGGAACTATAAAGTTAATTGAAGAGACTGCAGAATGCTGAGTTCTTATATGAAATTAAAAATTCTAGGGGATCCCTGGATGGCTCAGCAGTTTGATGCCTGCCTTAGGCCCAGGGCGTGAAGCTGGAGTCCCAGGATCAAGTCCCACATCAGGCTCCCTGCGTGGAGCCTGCTTCTCCCTCTGCCTGGCCTGTGCTCCCCCTCCCTCTCTCTCCCTGTCTCTAATGAATAAATAAAATCCTTAAAAAATTATAAAGAGGATGGGCCCTGAGAATTATGATTATGACAGAAATTTGCAATAATGTGTACTCTAGAGAGGGATAACTTAGAAGAATGAGAAGAACATTTAACTCTCATTTGGCTTTGTCATTCCAAACTTGGTTCAAGACTCCTCTCATCTGCTTTTATGTCTTTCTACTAAGCACTTACCTCATCCTGCCTTATATGTTGTGTGCAGTTAAACACAATTAGATTTTTTAGTTCTTCAAAGGCAAAAATTTGTTATATTCATCTCCACATATATTTCTTATATTCAATAAATGTTTTTTAAAAGAAGTGAATGTATAGGGAAGGCAAGCACTTGCACCAAAGCACCACTCTAGACTTGTCTTTCTTGAAGTTTAGAATAAACAGTAGTTTATAGATTCTGGAACTAGAATTCTAGAATCCAGAATAATAAAGAAAAATTATGTGCTTGACCCCCTTTTTACAGACTTGGTGCAAATTCCACTTACAAAACATTAACCTATTGGGGCCACTGAGTGGCTCAGTCTGTTAAGAGTCTGCCTTCAACTCAGGTCATGATCTCTGGGTCCTGGGATGGAGCCCCACATTGGGCTCCCTGCTCAATGGGGAGTCTGCTTCTCCCTCTCCCTCTGCCACCCCCCACCCACCCCTGATTTATGTATTCTCTCTCTTGCTCTATCTCAAATAAATAAATAAAATCTTTTAAAAATAAAAATAAAAAAATAAAACACTAGCCTATTAGACAAAACCGACTTAGGAATAATGTAATATATATAGTAGAGAAACACTTGATTTGTGATTAGATGAGTATTAGAACCTGATTCCTTCATTGTTTGCCATGTGGAAGTAAACAAATAGTTTAACTCTTCTGAGCTTCATGTTTTTACACATATAGATTAGGATAATAATTCGTGTAGAGGATCAAATGAGATAAAATAGATGAAACTGCTTTGTGTGAAGCTATATAAATATAAGTGAGACATTCTATCTATAACTACTGCTTTGTTATAATAACATAGACTACTTTTTTAAAGGTTTTTATTTATTTATTCATGAGAGACAGCAGAGAGAGAGAGAGGCAGAGACACAGGCAGAGGGAGTAGCAGGCCCCATGCAGGAAGCCCAATGTTGGACTCAATCTCAGGACTCTGGGATCACACCCTGAGCCAAAGGCAGATACTCAATCACTGAACCACCCCGGTGTCCCCATAGTCACCTTTTTTGTTCCTATTCTGTTTTCTTTTAATTAATTTGGGAGAAATTGCTCAAATAAAGTACATGATTCAGTACACACTCATACACAAAAACGCTAACATATTTGCAAAGGAAGACATAGAATTTATTGAGTGTAAATGGGCCCTCTGAGGACAGTTTGTGGGAAGGGACACCAACTACCTCTGAAGAAGACCTAGAAATATATATTCTAGATTTGGTTACTCATTTTCCAAGGAAGTCTCTTTTGGTGTCTGATAAAAAGACAACTACTTTACCCATAGCTCCTGTGTCTCTGCTACCAAACCCCATGCCCAACCACCCCATCACCATCATCATCTCAGAAATATTGGTATACCAAATAATATGCTAAATGGGCTTTTAAAAAAAAGATTTTGTTTATACATTTATGAGAGACACACGGAGAGGCAAAGACATAGGCAGAGGGAGAAGCAGGCTCCCTCCAGAGACCCTGATGTGGGACTCGATCCCGGGACCCCAGGATCATGCCTTGAACCAAAGACAGATGCAACCACTGAGCCACCCAGGTGACCCCCAAATGGCCTTTTAAAGACATGAATAGGGATCCCTGGGTGGCGTAGCAGTTTGGCGCCTGCCTTTGGCCCAGGGCTCGATCCTGGAGACCCAGGATCGAATCCCACGTCGGGCTCCCGGTGCATGGAGCCTGCTTCTCCCTCTGCCTATGTCTCTGCCTCTCTCTCTCTCTCTCTCTCTCTCTCTCTGTGTGACTATCATAAATTAAAAAAAAAATAAAGACATGAATAGAATGTGTCTGAATTTTTATGATACAGACATGATCTTAGCAAAGAGGGTAATAAAAAAGCTAAACTTACTACAGTTTCCAATCCCTAAACTGTCCATTATTCCTTCCATTTCTCCATAACAGGTTGGTTATATTTAGATTTTGTTTTAAGATTTTCAAAATGATTTTCACTTTTTAAAAGTGTTGATTTTAGGGGTATCTGGCTGGCTCAGTTGGAAAAGCATGTGATTCTTGATCTTAGGGTTATGAGTTCAAGCCCCACATTGGATGTAGAGATTACTTAAAACCTTTAAAGAAAAAAATGTTGGGATGCCTGAGTGGCTCAGCGGTTAAGCATCCAACTTCAGCTCAGGTTGTGATCCTTGAATCCCAGGATCGAGTTCCACATAAGGCTCCTTTCATGGAGCCCGCTTCTCCCTCTGCGTATGTCTCTGCTTCTCTCTTTCTGTGTTCTCATGAAAAAATAAAATAATTTTTAAATGTTGATTTGATGCTTTATGTTTTCTTTTTAGAATCCAAATATATATTTATAAATAGGTCATGGGTTATTAAGTAATAAGTACAATATATAACTTTGATATCATTTTTTAAAGATTTATTTATTTATTCCAGAGAGAGAAAGAGTGCATGGGACAGCCAGGTGAGGAGCAAAGGGAGAGGGAGCCAAGGAGAGTAGCAGCTGATCAGGGAGCTAGACTCAGTAGCTTGTCAATCCCATGACCCTTGTATCATCAGACACTTAACTGACTGAGCCACCCAGCCACCCGTGATATCTTTTAATCTTAAAATATCCAGAGCCATTCCATGTTAACTTATATTGAAACCACCCCCCCTTTTGTAATCCCTACTCCCAATGTAGGGTTAGAACTTATGATCCCAAAATCAAGAGTCACATGCTCTACTGAGCCAGCCAGATGCCCTGAAACCTTTTCTCTTAAAGACAAACATGGGCAGCAAAATAGAAATTGGTAGTTATGCCACCTAATTTTAATACCAGGTTACTATGTAAATGTGTTTTTCTTTATAGTATCATTATCAGAATGCATTGCTGATGTATCCATATGAGAAAGAACCCCCCTAAAAAACCTGAATTTAAAAAAATTGAATTAGAATTCCCAACTAGGTTCAAGTGAAGTGATTTACATATTCTACCACATAATACTGTAATCCCCCCGTAAAACAGATACAATTATCCCCATAAAGAAAATAATAAAATTGACTCAGAAAATTGTCAGGGTGCCTGGGTGGCTCAATCAATTTAGCGTCCAACTCTTTTTCAGCTCAGGTCTTGATCTGAGAGTCTGAGTTCAAGCCTTGTGTTGGGTTCCACCCTGGGTGTGACACCTACTTAAAAAAAAAAAGGAAAACAAAATTGTCACATAATGTTACATACTCACGTGGCTAAGTGAAATTTCAACCCATATCCATCTCATTCCAAAGATTGTGCTCCAGGCTGTGCATAAATAGAGGACAAATGTATCAGATAGTATCCTTTGGGATTCCAGTAACAAATCTCAATTCCAGTTTGTTAAGCAACAAACCAGACTTTTGAGTAACAATTGAAAACCCTGGTAGTAAGGTGGGTATCTAACAAGGTCTAGTCAGTGGCTTTTATACTGTTTGTCTACAATTTTCTTACCTTCATCTCTTTAATGTATCAGCTTCAATCTCAGGCTGCTTTCTCATGGTAAAGAAATCATTGCTAGAAGTACTCAGGACAACATGCTTTCTTTTTCACATTCAAAAACAAAGCATCACTTCTCTAGGTCCACCCATGTACCACAAGTCTGAACTTTGCTTTGATCTGTCCACTTTGAACCAGTTACGTTGATAAAGTGGATGTCATGTACTGACTAGCATGGACCTGAATTACTGTCCATTCCTCAACAGTGACAAGGATGTGACCTGGTAGTAGTTGATCCCACTGGAATTGTATGAACATTATGTAATGGGAGGGGATTGGTTCTACAAGAAAAAGCCTTAGAATGGGTAGGAATGGAAAAGAAAGGGAACGGACGCTGAATAGCCAGTCAAAAAATACTGTTGGGGTGCCTAGGTGGCTCAGTTGGTTAAGTGCCCAACTGTTAATTTCCACTCAGGTCATGATCCCATGGTTGTGAGACTGAGTTTCATGTCAGGCTCCAGGCTAGAGTGTGGAGCCTGCTTAGGATTCTCTCTTCCTCTCCTTCTGCCCCTCCCTGATCTCTCTCTCTCTCTCAAAAAAAAAAAAAAAATTCATTGCTGCATGTTATATAAAGACTTCAAGATAGTTTACCATAAGAGGGATAAACTAAAACAGAATTTTCACTTTGGCACACCATTTCTACTTCCACGACTTTATCCCATAGAAATACAAAAAAAATGTATGAATTGAAGGATACTTATTGTACCATAGTTTTTAGCGGGAAAAGATTGGGAATAGGTTAAATTATGATAATACAATGGGCTAGTGTGTAAACACTGAAAAGATTAAAATAGATCCATAGGTACTGGTATGAAAAACATTTGCTACATAATTTTATGTGAAAAATGCATGTTATAGGAAAATCTCTATAGTAAGAATCTATTTTTGTATGTATATATTTGTATGTGCATAGCAAAAAGCCTGGGATATAAAACAAAATATTAAAAGGGAAAATGCTGAGGGAGTCTTTGTTTTTTCCAAACTTGTATATTGCTTGAACTTTTTCCCCCCCTAAAAGCATGAATTTCCTTTAAAATAAAAAGACTAGGGTGGGTGGCGCAGTGGTTTGGCGCCTGCCTTTGGCCTAGGGCATGATCCTGGAGACCCGGGATCGAATCCCATATCAGGCTCCCTGCGTGGAGCCTGCTTCTCCCTCTGCCTGTGTCTCTGCCTCTGTGTGTGTGTGTGTGTGTGTGTGTGTGTGTGTGTGACTATCATAAATAAACAAAAATTTAAAAAAATAATAAATAATATGTGGCAATGCCCCATATTTCTAAAAAAAATAAAAAATAAAAAAAAATAAAAAGACTAGGGCATGGGGATCCCTGGGTGGCTCAACGGTTTAGCTCCTGCCTTCGACTCAGACAGTGATCCTGGGGTCCCTGGATTGAGTTCAGCATCGGGCTTCCTGCATGGAGCCTGCTTCTCCCTCTGCTTGTCTCTGCCTCGCTCTCTGTGTGTGTGTGTGTGTGTGTGTGTGTGTGTGTCGTGAATAAATAAATAAAATATTTTAAAAATAAATAAAAAATAAAATAAATAAATAAAATAAAATAAAATAAAATAAAATAAAATAAAATAAAATAAAATAAAATAAAATAAAATAAAATAAATAGGAGCATCTATGTGACCCGGTCAGTTAAGCATCCAACTCTTGATTTTGTCTCAGGTCATGATCAAGCCCCAAAGTAGGCTCGTGTTGGGCATGGAGCCTGCTGGGATTCTCTCTCTCCCTCTCCCCTCCCCCCCCCCCCCCCCCCGTTCCATTTGCATGCTCACACTCTCTCCCTCTCTCTCCCTCTCTCAAATAAATAAATAGGGTAAAAATATTTAGATAAATTTTCTGTAATTGGAAAATATACAGTTTGTTGTACCTAACACATGCAGTGTTGGAGAAGAATATTTATGTGAGCAATCAGTCTAATCAGTTGTATGATAGTACTAAAAGAAAAATCTTCCAGTTCACACTTCCCTTTACCCAAGTATTTGTGGGTTGTGTGTAGAAAAGAGTTAACATAGCAAGCCTGAAACTGCTATCCTTAGAAAGGCCTGCTCCCAAAGTTGGTATCTGGGAATTTGAATGATAAACAGTTCCCTACACAAATACAAAACTTTCCCTAAATGATGAGAGTGGCTTAAACTTTTTGTACAAACACTATGGTTTCTTCTATATACCTGCCTTGCTTCTAGGAGTCTGGAATTTTGGTATATCGTAGCCAGAGGGTGCCTACATGCTCAGCCCCAGTAAAAACCCAAGCATTGAGTTTCTGATGAGTGTCATGGTAGACAATATTACACACATGTTGTCAGAATTCATTGCTGGAGGAATTAAATATGTCCTGTGTGATTCTACTGAGAGAAGACTCTTGGAAGCAGGTGCTTGGTTTTCTCCAGGCTTTGCCTCATGTGCCTTTTCCCTTTGCTAATTTTGCTTTCTATCCTTTTGCTGTAATAAATCATAGCTATGACTATATTCTGAGTCCATGAGTCCTTCTAGCAAATCACCAAGAAGGTGATCTAAGGGATCTTAAACTCTTGAGGAATTTATTTTTTAAGATTTTATTTATTTATTCATGAGAGACACAGAGAGGGAGAGAGAGGGAGGGAGGGAGACACAGGCAGAAGGGAGAAGCAGGCTCCCTGCAAGGAGCCTGATGTGGGGGGATCCCTGGGTGGCTCAGTGGTTTAGCACCTGCCTTCGGCCCAGGGCATGATCCTGGAGTTCCGGGATCGAATCCCACACATCAGGCTCCCTGCATGGAGCCTGCTTCTCCCTCTGCCTGTGTTTCTCTCTCTCTCTCTCTCTCCTGTGTGTGTGTCTCATGAATAAATAAATAAAAATATTTTTTAAAAAAAGAGCCCAATGTGGGACTCCATCCTGGATCCTAGGATCACACCCTGAGCCCAAGGCAGATGCTCAACCACTAAGCCACCAAGGTGTCCCTTGAGTAATTTAAATAAATATAAATTACAGTAAATTTGTATTCTAGTTCATTTACATTAGATATATATACATACATGATACATTTAAATGACAATATAAGATAATAACTGATTAAAGGTTAGATTGAATGATACAGAGCATAAATTCTAAAGAAGTTCAGATGAGGTTGAGATATATGTAAGTAGGGGGTCTTTGGAGCAGTATTAACAAAGAATAAGTATTTAAGCAAAGCTGGGAGGAGCAGGAGGACATCAAACAGACTAAAACACTAAAAAAGGAGAGTAAATGGACAAACTTAGGTATCCCTACCAGACTATAGGATTTGAGTTTACCTGTCAAGGTGGAAAGGAGGATGTCAAGGATAAAGAAGGCTCTCTGAAGTCAACTGCAGTTGGTAGAAACCACTCTTGAAAACAGACAACTCTTTCTACATGCCCCAAGGTTCACTTGGTGCTAACATTTGCCAATTACCCTGCTTTTCACAGGTGCTAGAGTAAACATGCCCTGCCCACCATAAATATAGAAATGTAATACTATATTTCTATAACCAAGTACTCAGAGTGATGATTGAATATACCCTCTGACAATCTAGATTGCTATTCCAGGGCATTCATTTCAAATTCTGTATTAACTGCCTCTTCATATGCCTCCACAGCATCATAGCTTTAAAAATCAGGTTGAGCAGGTTAGATAACAATTTATACTCTTACACCTACTACTATTTCAAAACCATGAGCTCATTCACTCTTTCACTAGAAACAAATCCTCTGGAAACTAGAGAATCTCAAACTGGTGTCTCAGTTTTGTTTTTGGTTTGTTTGATTTTAAATTTTAAGACAACATCTCCTCAGCCATAGATTTCACATAAGAATTCAGAATTCTGGTTTCTTTTGAGATGTTTTAAAAGTATGGCAACAGTATGCCACATGTTTTTGAAAGGCAAAAATCAGCTGGAGCTAAGTGACAGCTGTCCTGTTTAATAAGGGGATGCTACTCTCCAATTTCTTATAATATTTTTCATTCATATCATACATACATTTTTGAATTCCACAGCTACACCAGGAAATTCTATATGTTATATGTCTCACCACTGTTGCTAGTTGCTACTTGAGTTTTTTAGCTACTGTATCTTTTATTCCCTCTTATATTCTTGGCACCTTACTCATTGCCTGGCATGCTGTCTGTGCTTTATACATTTTTTTAAAGATTTTATTTATTTATTCATGAAAGACAGAGAGAAAGAGAGAGAGACTGAGACAGAGAGACAGAGAGAGAGAGAGGCAGAGACACAGGCAGAGGGAGAAGCAGGCTCCGTGCAGGAAGCCTGATGCGGGACTCGATCCTGCGACCCCAGGATTATGCCCTGGGCCAAAGGCAGGCGCTAAACCGCTGAGCCACCCAGGGATCCCCTATACAAATTTGTTTAACAAATAAATGCATAATATGCACCACAATGTGGACTCAATAAAAATAAATGATTAGTTCCCACAATTATGTTTTTGCTTAGTAACACAGCTATAGGATAATAATCCAATTGTTACTCTACTCCTCCCTTACCTCCAACCATGTCTTCGTTTCTCTCATTTTCTGCCTTTTTCAAGATCAGTAATCTCTTGGTTCTAAGTGGGCCACTTTATTGTACTTTTTTCTTTTAATTGAAAAGGAGCTCCTTGGGATGCCTTGGGTGGCTCAGCAATTAAGCGCCTGCCTTTGGCCCAGGGTGTGATCCTGGAGTCCCGGGATCGAGTCCCACATCAGGTCTCCTGCGTGAAGCCTGCTTATGTCTCTGCCTCTCTCGCTGTGTCGCTCATGAATAAATAAATAAAAATCTTAAAAAAAAAAGAAGAGGTCTTTAATAGCTGTCATTCATCCCTACTTCAAATAATCCAGCATCTCTCAAGCTGAAGGTTTGAGGAATTCCTTAGAAGAGAAGTAGGGCTAAAATTGCCCCAAAACTATCTGGTGATAGTCACTTGGTAAATAAATTAATGGGTTAAAGTGATACGGTGACCAAATGTCCTGGATTAGTTAGCAGTCCTCAGCTCCTGCTTTTTGTTCTGGTCAAGCTGGCCCAGATTCCCTTCAAGATTAAGTGTCTGCAAGTTCTTCCCATCTGAAAACTGGGAGGCCATCACACTGTAGGTTAAATGACTGAGGTTAGGATCTTCAGTCTAGGCAGACTATCAGGCCAGGATTACAGCTCGGCACTATTTCTCTTGAGGCAGATTTAGGAAGAGGTCACTTCAGAAAAATGGGTTTGCCTGGGACATAATTCCAAGACGCAGGAGATGTGGATTGAGATGACTCCATAGTGAAATCCCAGGAACGTCTGGTTTCTGGAATAACACTGTGGGTGTAAAAGAAACAGAATTTATTGAGGCTGGAGACTCAACACCAGGATGCCAAGGAACAAAACATCACTCCTGCTCTAGGGGCTGAAGAGACATTTATTTCATAATTGATAGTATATAAACAGACTATGTAAAAATGTTTTTCTTTGGAAGCCTAAATTTTTACTTTAACTCCCTGAAGCCCTGAAGTGATATGTGTCATTAATATGTTTGGGCAAGTAACAGACTATTAGAACTTCAAGTTCCTTATTTTTAAAAATGGGGGGATAAACAATAAATAAAAAATAAGAATGAGACAACAATGCTTAACTCAAATAGTGATGGTTGAATAAGAGAGTATAAGTTAACCGGCTTAACCCAGAATATGGATTCAATAAATATTAGCTGGTGGTCCTAGTCATGATTATCATTGTTGCTGTCACCTTAAAATTACGTGTGTTAATTTAATTTAGCTCATGATTAAAACTAAGAAGGTTTTTATGATTCAGCAAAATGGTTGGGAAATGCTTTCTTAGATGAGCAGTTTATCTAAAATTTAAGCTGAAACTCTGAACTTGAGGTAAAAGGAAATTCTACACATAATCACTATGATAATTTGCAGAGGGACGCCTGGGTGGCTCAGTGGTTGAGCATCTGCCTTTGGCTCAGGTCACGTGTGATCCCTGGGATCCCTGATCCCATCTCAGGTCCTGGGATGGAGTTCCACATCAGGCTCCCTGAAGGAGCCTGTTTCTCCCTCTTCCTATGTCTCTGCCTCTCTCTGTGTATCTCTCATGTATAAATAAATAAAATCTTTAAAAAAAAAAGATTTCTTGCAGAGATGGCACAATTCCTTCTATCCCTATATATATGCCTCCTTTGCAGTGTGCCACTCCTCCATCAAGCATAGAATTTAATTTCCCATCTCTTACTTTGGAGTTGGCCTTGTGATTTCTTTGACAACAGAATGCAGCAGAAATGGCAACATGAAGATGTAGAGTTTAGGCTTCAAGAGACTTTGCAGCTCCATCTCCTGGTCTCTTGGAAGCCAGATGCTATGTAAAGAAGTCTGGAATATCCTGCTGGAGACATATGGCCCAGCCAATGGCCACCACCACCATCTGGATAATGTGAGGGAGGATAGTTAGGCCACACAGGCCCAATCAAGCCATCAGATGACTAACATCTACATGAATGACCCCAGGCAAGGCCACTAGAAGAACTGCCTGGTAAACCCAGATCAAATTGCTGATTCACAGAATCATGAGTAAATAAATGGCTATAATCTTAAACCCATAAAGTTTTTGGAGTAGTTTATTACATAGTAACAGATATCTGCAACAATCACCTGTTTGAATTGATTTTCAAATTATTAATACTTAGGGAGTACCATAAGTAAGACATCAGGCTAGATGCAGAAAGTAAGCCAAAATGTGTGAAGTTTGGCTACTGCCTTGAAATAAGTTTATAATCTATATCAGGAAGAGATAAAGTATTTATCCTGGACTCCAGGATCATACCCTGAGCCAAAGGCAGATGCTCAACCTCTGAGCCACCCAGGTGTCCGGAGATAAGGTATTTAAATAGCTATCACACAAGGCAATACATATTATCACACAAGGCAATATACATTAACAAGAGCCAGAGAGTAACAAAACCAAATCATCATAAGAATTAAAAGACTGGATCATTTCTGCAGGTGGCGATAATGGAAGGATTTATCCAGAAGAAACATTACAGGGCAACCCTCGCGGGTCCCCTCCCACTTTGTACTATTGCTTTGCTATCATTCAGTAAACCTTGCTCTGCTGCCCTCCTCCCAAAGAAAATAACATTACAGTTAAGCCATGAAGGATTTTGACATTGGAAGTAGGAGGAGAAGCAATTCTAAAGGGAAAGAAAAATGACCTGAGGATAACTGTGGTCCTAGGAAAGAGCAACAAATGTTTGGAAACTTGATAGCAATTCATTTTAGTGGATTATAGTATATGTGTACACGTGAGAGAACCATTCTTCAATCAAAAAATACCGAGCAGTAACTTTACTCCAGGCACTACCTACTACTCTGCTATTATGTAATAGATGTGAAAGCTGAGTCACTCCATAGTCCAAGATCAGAGAAAATGGTAGAGCAGGGATTTAAATGCAACCAGTGTGACTCCAGAGCCGCTCTACTTTGAATGTGTCCTGGTGAAATTAAATAGTTATTTAAGGAAAAACAAAAACAAAACTGGCACCAAACTAAATATCCATCAACAGTTGAATGGTAAAATAAATTGTTTTAAATTCAAGTAGTAGAATACTACATAGCAGTTAAAATAAATGTACTATAGCTATACAAATCAACAAGCAGTTACTGCAAACACTTGACTATCGAGCAGAAAAAAGCTAATTAAGAATACATGTTGCATTTGCATAAGGTAAAGCCAGGCAAAACTATACAATTTATTGTTTAGAAATATATGGCACATGTACATTGCAAAACTAAAATGAAAAGCAAAGAAACAATGAGTACAAAATTCAGGACAGTGGCTTCCTCTAGGGAGGGAGAAATGAGATTGAGATTAGGAAGGAGCTCACAAAGTGCTTCAAGGAACAGGTTACATTTACTTTCTCTTAAACCGGATGCTGTTTATATACATCTTGTTTACATGACATATATATAAATACAGATTTCACATAACAAGAACAAAAAGTACTATGAGATTCTAAAGAGAGAACTCAGGAATTGAAATTAATCAGATGTGAAAACAGAGAGGACATTATCAGAAGGAAGAATTGACAGAAACCCAGAGGCAGGAAAGGGGGTGGGGAGCATTTGGAGGAGGGGTAGGTCATTTTCGCAATAACTTATGTTTGCAGAGAAGTAGTGGTGGGGAAAAATTAGATAAAGTCGTGGCCAGAATATGGAGATTATCAGAAGCTGGCATGAAGCATTTGCAAACCTCACTCTGTAAACAATGGGAACTTTATGTCAGGATTCTAGTTTTAGGGAACAAAAAACGATGGTTAACCTAAGTAAAAAGAAGAGAGAGGGGGGAAAAAAAGGTCGGTAGATGGAGAAAGGGAGAGAAATAGAAATAGAGAAACAGAACTGAATAGTTTATTGGATAGGTTACACTATCAAGTGACCAGTCCAGGAACCTGGCGGCACTGGGGATCTCAATGAGATGAACTGATAGCTCCTTAGAGCACTCAGTTCCTACTACCTTCTACCCCAGTGTGTGCCCATCCAAAATTCCAGCTTCTTGGAGAGTATATTAACCTCATGTTTCCACCTCCGGGATCTGCGAGATTGGGTTCAGTGCTCGCAGCTCATTGACACAGAGGCAGCAGAGGTGAGTGGGTAGTTAGTTCCCCAAAGGAAGGGACAGCCAGCAGTAGGCTTAAAAAAAAAAAAAAAAAAAAAAAAAAAGAGGCCCATTTTGGATTCTTCAGGAAACTGTGGGATGTTTACTGTGCAAAACCTAGGAATGCCCCTATTCAAACGAATTAATTCTTCAAAATAGGCCTCTAAACCTGTACTAAATAAACGCGTAGAAGCATTCACTTCACTCCACTGAGCTAATATTTTTGTCTTCGGCGATCTTAACGTTGTGTCTCCAATTGCTTCCCTGTCCGATAATAATCCCCAGATTGGTACTCGTGACTTTTTTTCTTTCCATTTATTCCTTTTCATACAAAGTAGGAGATCACACTGGTTTGTAATATTCTGTTTTCACTTAATATATCGTGGACACCTTTCTTTACTAGTACATGTAGATCCGCCTCGTTCTTTTTAAATGCTCCACGGAATTCCATACGGTTGTTCCAAAATCCGTTTAATCATTTTCCTCTTGATAGACGATCGAAATTATTTTCATGGTACCCATCACTTTAGGAGATGGAAGTCAGATGAATCATCCTTTGCGGGAGACGGGCAGAAAATGGTGAAAGGACTGTAAGAGCGACGACACTGCGAGCTGGGAGCCCTGAGAACCAGGCAAGCGCGACCCCAGGGCGCAGCTGTCCCAGCCGAGAGTGGGTGGCCGAGGTCCCCTCCGCCAAGCGGCTCCCGGCGACGGCGTTACCCGCAGAGCGACACATCCCGAGCACCACGTAGCCGAACTGGACGTTGGGAATTGTAGTTCCGCAGCGAAGGGGCGCGAGGGGCGCGAGCCGCACACGCGCAGTAGGAGCTCGGTCAACAAAGAGGGCGGCGTGCGCGCGCGCGCCGGAGAAAGCCATGGGCAGGCGTGCGCGTGCGCGGCCACCGCTCGGAGCTACCAGGAGGCTGAGGGGACGCCGAGCGGGAGGGGCAGGAGCCGCCGACCGCAGGAGGAGGAAAGGGGTTGTGCTCCTGGCCGAGAGAGGAGAAAGGGGCGGGGCCGGCGGGCAGCGCGTGGAGGTGCCGAGCTCCTGGGACCGGCGGGCGCGCGGGCGTCTGCGGCCCTCGCCGTCCCGTGGCCGCCGCCGTCCTTGGTCGCCGTCGGTCTGCGGGAGGCGGGTTATGGCGGCGGCGGCAGTGGGAGCTGTGAATGAGTTCTCCGGGTGGACGAGGGAAGAAGAAAGGCTCCGGCGGCGGCGGCGGCAGCAGCCCGGTGCCTCCCAGGCCTCCGCCCCCCTGCCTGGCGCCCGCCCGTCCCGCCCCCAGGCCGGCCCCCCCGCCCGAGTCTCCGCATAAGCGGAACCTGTACTACTTCTCCTACCCGCTGTTCCTGGGCTTCGCGCTGCTGCGCCTGGTCGCCTTCCACCTGGGGCTCCTCTTCGTGTGGCTCTGCCAGCGCTTCTCCCGCGCCCTCATGGCTGCCAAGAGGAGCTCCCGGGCCGCGCCGGCGCCGGCCTCGGCCTCGCCCCCCGCGCCGGTGCCGGGCGGGGAGGCCGAGCGCGTCCGAGCCTTCCACAAGCAGGCCTTCGAGTACATCTCCGTTGCCCTGCGCATCGATGAGGACGAGAAAGGTAAGTGCGGGGGGGGGGGGGCGGGGGGGCGACACCTGCGTCCCTTCCTGCGGGCGCGGGCGTGCATCCCCGGAATTGACCCCCGCCCCCACCCCCACCCCCACCCCGGGAGGCGGCCCCACCGGCCAGACCCTCGTCCTCCTCCCCGGGTCTCGGCTGGACCTCTTCCCTTTCGGGCGCCCTCGCTGGCCACCTGGCTTCAGACACCAGCCATCCCCTCCACTTGTGCACGACCCAGGTCCCCGGAGTCCCCCGGAGGCGGCCGGTCGTGCTACTGACAGTGACAGTTGCCCTAGAGTGACCCTTCCAGCGCTGTAGACGCTGTGCGGCTCCCAGAAGGTTTTGGTGTCGGAGAAGCTGTGTCTTGGAGGCTTTTAACGAAAGCAGACTACTGTAGTGTCAGGAAAAAAAGGAAAAAAAAAAAAAAAAGAACAAACGGTGACTTAATTTTGAAAGGAACAGCTGCATATGATTACAGCTAAAATGGGCATTATTATTATTATTTTTTTTTAAGTTTCATGACTGTCGTTTTATCAGTAGGACTCCTAGGCGTTTTCTTTATAAAGTTCTCTTTTAACATGAAACTTTTGCCCGTTAGATGTGCTTTCATCTAAATCAGTATTCCGAGGTAGCCTCCAAGTTTCTTAAATCGAAATGTTAGATAAATGAACAGGAAACATATATCATTTCACAATAAAATTTGAAACAAGGGTTCGTAGGTTTATTTTTTAAGATTTATGTTTCTGAATGAAGGCAAGAATACCATATCCTTCAGATTTCTTTTAAACTAACGTTTTTAAGTCACTCAGTGCACCACACTCTACTGTTAGCTTTGTGTGTGTTACCTATTTAATCCGCGCAGTTACCCTGTGAGGTGAAGGTACTGTTGGTATCAGCATTTTACGGATGAACAAACTGAGGCTCAAAAGATTAAAGCAGGTCAATCCAAACCTATGCTAATTGCTAATGAACATTTTTTTAATGGAAGATGAGAACTGAAGTTAGAAGGAGTCTTAACGTTTTGAAAATCCCTCCTTTCATCCCTGCCTCCAATATGCTGAGATTTTCTTTTTCCTGTAACTACCAAAGAACATTTTTGTAACACACCTAGTTGAGGTGTGATACAACTTGCATTGTCCATTAGGAAAAAAAAAAAAAAAAAGCAGTCTGCAGTTCATTTGTAGTATCTCTCATTACTGTCAACTGCAGAAACTGTTCTAGAGTTTGCTTTTTGGAAACCTGTTTCCTTTGTGGAACTTAGGACTGAGAAGTATGATATAGGGAAAGAGGCAAGCATTCATGGTTTTGATTGTAAGGACGGGAGGTTAAGAGAGTTCTGGAAGGGACACATGGATGACTCAGTGGAGCATGCAACGCTTGATCTGGGGGTTTTGAGTTCAAGCCCCATGTTGTGTGTGGAGATTACTTTTATTATTTTTTAAAAGATTTTATTTATTTATTCATGAGAGACACAGAGAGAGAGAGAGAGGCACAGACACAGGGAGAGAGAAAAGGAGGCTCTCCACAAGGAGCCCGATACGGGACTCGATCCCAGGCATCCCGGAGATTACTTAAAAGAAAAATAAAATCCTTATTAAAAAAAAAGAATTCCAGGAAGGAGTTCTATTTAAGAAAAGAATACCACGTGGGCTCAGTGGTTGAGCATCTGCCTTTGGCTCAGGTTGTGATCCTGGAGTGTGGGGGTGGGGGGTGGGGGTGGAGTCCCACATCAGGCTCCCTGAATGGAGCTGGCTTCTCCTTCTGCCTATGTCTGTCTGTCTGTCTGTCTCTCTCTCTCTCTCATGAATAAATAAATAAAATGTTTATTAAAAAAAAAGATAAGAAAAGAATACCATGTGTTTGTGGAAGGAAGTGTTTTGTTGCCTGCTTCATTCTGTACCACCTCTTAGAACATCCAAGGATCCTTGGTGAGGATGAAGAAGAGTACCATCATCCCTTCCTAGAGAAGCACTGTTTTATTGCACTATCCAATTACAGTAGAGTCCTCAGAAGTTTACTGATCTAAATCAAAAGATGTTTTGGAATAAAGGGTATATGTTTTAAGATAGGTTCATTGTAATATTTAAGGAAAAGAATGCAAGAAAACACAAGGAAATTTTATTTAACACTGAATGATGACAGTTGGGAGGTGAGATAAGAGAGGGCAAGGAAAACCAAGGTATTAAAAGGTATTTAAAAAAAGACCCAAGGCTCTGAGATTTAAGGAGAAATCAGTTCTGTAATTAGAGATAAATGACAAAAGTAGAATTCAGTGGACACCTAGGTGCCCCTAGGTTAAGTGTCTGCCTTCAGCTCAGGCCATGATCCCAGGGTCCGGGATCAAGTCCCACATCAGGCTCCTTTCTCGGCAGGGAGCTTGCTGCTCCCCTTGCTTGTGAGCACCCACTCTCCCTGTCTCTCTGTCTCTGACAAATGAATAGATAAATAAAAAAGTATAATTCAGGCCTTGGGTTTCATACTTATGACTTATCTTAGAGTATCACATATATGCCTACATCTATTATATTTAATTCCTCTAAAATATTTTTTAAGGGATGCCTGGGTGGCTCAGTGGTGTAGCGTCTGCCTTTGGCTCAGAGCGTGATCCTGGAGTCCTGGGATCAAGTCCCACATTGGGTTCCCTGCGTGGAGCCTGCTTCTCCCTCTGCTTGTATCTCTGCCTCTCTCTCTCTCTCTCTGTCTGTGTCTCTCATGAATGAATAAATAAAGAAATCTTAAAAATAAATAAAATATTTTAAAAATATAAATATTTTCAGCAATCCATGGACCACATACTTCAACCTCTTTCTACTGATGTTTCTTTTCAAAGTTATTTGCTTTATGTATACTTTAGCTTCTAAAGTACACATTGGAATTATAATTTTTAGAATGAGTTTTACAGCTGAGATGTTATTTTTTTTTTCAGCTGAGGTGTTATATGCTGAAACTAATTAGTTAAATATTCATTTTCTTTTAAAAATGAATTAAAGCTAAGTTTATATTGTCCTACTTCTTTTCTATCTCATATTTTTCCTTTAGAATATCCCAATTTTTGTACTTTAGCCTTAATCCAATAGTTGCAAGAGTTCATATTTAGAGTTTATCTCTCAGCCATTATTGACAATGTAGAAGAATAAGAGAATTTTATTCTTTCGCACTGTGTCAAGATATATATGAACGAATAGAAATACTTGTCTTTAAAGCAGTCTTAAAAGGTTTTCTAACTTTGTGTTAAACCATCAAGGGACTAGTAAGATCATGCACTACCATTCCCTTAGCAACTTGACTTGGCTTCTAAATACACTGAGAGCCCCCTTATTTCATCAAGTGAAGTGGGATATTTCATACTGTTGTGGTGTTAAATAATTAAAACATTTGTTGCCTTGAAGTAATAAAGGCCAAATTAAATCTTATTTCAATAAAGTAGTGTATAAACGTGGCTTATAGGATAACTGTTTATTTTGTATTTTATTCTTATGGTATACTCAGTTTTGATACTGAATTTTCTTTTTTTTTTTTTTTATAAGATTTTATTTGAGAGAATATGAGCAGGGGGAGGGGCAAATGGAGAGAGGGAAGCAGGCTCCCCACTGAGCAGGGAGCCCCTATGCTGATGCTGCTGAATCCCAGGATCCCAGGATCTTGAGCCAAAGGCAGCTACTTAACTAACTGAGCTCTCTAGGTGGCCTTGATACTGAATTTTCATAAAGGCTTAAATTTGTCTGAAACCAAACTATTTGAAGTAGAGAATGATAACACAGCAAATTCTATTTACCTAATGTAGGGATATTCGAGTTCTATTCATTAAAACAAGCAATTACTGGATACTAGTTTATTTGCACAGCTCTCTTCATTCTAGGTGCTACTTTAGAAAAACTTACTCTCCATTGAAATAAGACAGCATTTGCTGTGTGATGTATGTTTTCATGCATATTATGTGTCTCATTTTTTTCAAAGAGTTAAGTAATTTTTTGGATGTTTTCTTTAATTGTTGAACATCCTTGGAAAACTGATAACTTTTTATATCCATTATGTGTATGGAGAAACTGAAATTTAAAGAGTGAACTCAAATTAGCAGAGCCAGGAACAGAGTTTAAGTGAACGGAAAATTATACCACTCATAATTTTATACTTTTTGCTTCATACTAAGCAGGTTCTCTGTTTTGTAATGCTAATACTGGGCCCCTTGGAATACTTGGGGGAAAAGAGGAGGTTGTTATAGTGGGTCTTTGGATTAACCAGAACATGACCTAACATGTTTGGCATGGCTCCTGCGAGAAGACAAGCCTGAGATCTCTTGGGTAATACAGTGGTGCAGGTTTTCTAGGTGTGGTTTGATTACCAGGAGTATGTAGAACTTGACAGTAAGGGCCCAGTATGTTGTATGAAAGAGAGAGAGAGCTGGTTTCTCAGGATATTGTAGGGCTGAAGAACCTGGCATCAAGGACAGAAATTGTCTAAATAGAATCCTCTTATATTTATTCTTAGTCAGTTTGTATTTAAAACATTAGACTTTTAAAAAATTGTCATATAATTTTGTGTTCACGTGTAATTCAACCTTGCCCTATTTAAAACACACACAAGATCCCTTGCCTAACTATATTTTCAGAAGGTGAGGATAGAGAATAGAGGTCACAAATGTCAGATTCAGGGACACCTGTGTGGCTCAGTTGGTTGAGTGTCTGCCTTTGGCTCAGGTCGTGATCCCAGGGTTTTGGGATTGAGCCCCACATTGGGCTCCCTGCTCATTGATGAGCCTGCTTCGCCTTGTACCCCTCCCAGCCCCCGCTGGTACGCACATTGTCTCTCACTCTATCTCAAATAAATCAATAATACATTTAAAAAGTCAGATTTGGTATACTTTCTTTTAACCCTAAAAACTGGTCATCATTTTAAAAGGATTGATTTCAGAAAGTTTTCTTGGGCCTAATGATTCTGCTAATGATTACAGCAAGGAAAGAATTCTGATGGATGATATCACTCTTTTCCACGTGATGTCTCTCTTTTCCAAAAGAATAGCAGTACCTTTTATTAGATATACAACAAATATTTCTCATTTCTCTTCAAGAATATTTAGTGGCATTTACATTAAAGAGACAAAAGGCAACCACTGTTAGGAACTTTATCCCTTGCTCTGTTTTAGCTGTTTTTTTTTTTTAATTGCAATTTATATTTTTCTTTTTTTTTTTTTTTTTAATTTTTTATTTATGATAGGCACACAGTGAGAGAGAGAGAAGCAGAGACATAGGCAGAGGGAGAAGCAGGCTCCATGCACCGGGAGCCCGACATGGGATTCGATCCCGGGTCTCCAGGATCGCGCCCCGGGCCAAAGGCAGGCGCCAAACCGCTGCGCCACCCAGGGATCCCGCAATTTATATTTTTCTTAATGTAGAATACAGTTAAACCCCGTAAACAGGTAACTAGATTCCTAAGATTATTGTTCATCATCCTGGTGACAGTTAAGAAATAGGCAATCAGTAAATGGATATTAAATTATTTGAAAAAGGATTTTCTCTAACCCTTCCTGCCTCTTTTTCACTATCATAGTTCCTATGCACCACTCAATAGTAGTTGGCTTTTTGACTTCTGGCAAAGTATAGATTCTCTATTTTTCTACTAGTTTTCCTCTTTTTTGACCTATAATGCTCCTTGAGCTATATAATACCAGCACACATATTAATGTGCTATTGTAGCCTTTTTTTTCCCCTCTTTACTCACACTAGACATCCTATAGAATAAAACTTGGAACACACATCTTAGCAGTTCACTCTAGTAGATGAGGAAAGAAAAATAATTAAAATCTATGATTACCCTAGAGACCATGTTTTACAGCTATGAAGGTATAGGATAGACATGCTAAACTTATTCATGTATTCACGTATATAATCCAGCTCGTCTGCAAATATTTTATGCTATAATAGAGGAGAGAATTAACTGCTATTCTTAAGTGGTCTTTGTCAGTGTCTTTCAGTCAACTGTCACTAGAATGTACACACCTGTAGTTGAACAAGTGGGATTTTTTTTTTTTTTTAAGATTTTATGTATTCATGAGAGAGAGAGAGGCAGAGACACAGGCAGAGGGAGAAGCAGGCTCCCTGCAGGGACCCTGATGCGGAACCTGATCCCAGGACCCCAGGATCATAACCTGAGCCGAAGGCAGACATTCAAACCCTGGAGCCACCCAGGTGCCCCAGAACAAGTGGGATTTATTATTATTTTTTGGGGGGGGATTTATTATTGAAGCAGGGAGAATGCACACTATGGGAACAGTGGCATCTCAGGATAAGGGTGCTGGAAATATCTTATAGGATTGGCCTTGTATTAGGTGATTTTTGAGGAGGATTTAAGGAATCGGTTTTACTCTGCATTGGGTGCTGTCATGAAGTGGGGGTATTCTATGAATAAGTATCTTAAATGTGATCTAGAGAGAGGGAAGACTAGAATGAGTCTAAAGCTATAATTGATTGAGAAGCACTCATTAGTCTGAAGAGGAGATACTTGGTATTTCATGGCTTGGACAATATTCATGTTTTGTTTGGGACACCTGGGTAGCTCAGTGGTTGAGCATCTACCTTCAGCTCAGGGCGTTATCCCGGAGTCCCAGGATTGAGTCCCACATCAGGCTCCGTGCAGCAAGCCTTCTTCTCCATCTGCCTATGTCTCTGCCTCTCTCTCTGTGTCTCATGAATAAATAAATAAAATCTTTAAAATCTATATATTCATGTTTTGTTTGTGTTTAGACATGATGTTGGAGTGGTCTTTTTTTTTTTTTTTTTTGTCTTGATCCATCACGATATTACAGAGTGACCTTATCTGATTTTGATATTCTGTGAGATTGTTTATGTTCAACAGAACACCAGGCCTAGCAGTAATGCCAGGTCAGCCCCTAGTTATACCAATGCCTTGCTGATAGTATTAGGCCAGCTCCTGGATGTCAGGGACTGCTTTTCTCTTTCTCAGCTTTGAGAGTCTAATTTTATCCTTTTTAAATTGTGGTGCCTAGTATCCAAAATGATATTTGAATTCTGACTATTCAAGATCTTGGGCAAATTACTTACTACACTGAGTCGATGTTTGTAAAATACTCAGTGCCTGCACATAGTAGGTCTTCAGAAAATGGGACTAATGTTATTAATTCAACAATCCCTTTAAGACTATAACCCCTGGAAGTTAGGTTAGAATACTGCTAAACCTTGATACTTGATTTCTGTTACCCTTTTTAGGTATACTTACAGCAGTGTAAATGAAATTTGAGGAAGAAGGATAATTATCTAGAATAATATAAAAATATTTTTTGCTAATTGTAACCCTTCGTTCAGGATAAAAACAGATGAAGTCTCCCCCTAAGCTCACCTAGTATCCTAGTTTTTTATTGTAAAAGAGATAAAAGTAATAATTTTGTACTCATATATGAAAGTAATGCAAGCCTCTCAGTAGAGAATTTGGAAAATAGAGAAAATACATAGAAGAAAATTAAAATTACCTACTACCTATAGTAAATACAAAAAACTTTAAGGAAGATAAATTAATTGATATTCCTAAGGTTTAAAGAAAATGTCCAAAACTGAAATGATTTCTTTACATGGGATTTAGAACCTTCCCAATTAAATGAGAAAGTAAGTCTTTATTTCAGAAATACACTTTGATGTTGGAAAGTAAACGCAAATGTGACCTTTTTGCTGAGTTAAAACACAGTAGAAAATATCCTTTCTATAATAGTGAACTCTGGGATCCCTGGGTGGCGCAGCGGTTTAGCGCCTGCCTTTGGCCCAGGGCGCGATCCTGGAGACCCGGGATCGAATCCCACGTCAGGCTCCCGGTGCATGGAGCCTGCTTCTCCCTCTGCCTATGTCTCTGCCTCTGTCTCTCTCTCTCTCTCTCTCTCTATCATAAATAAATAAAAATAAATAAAAATAAATAAATTATAATAGTGAACTCTGAGAGAATTAATCTGGGGGCTATTCGCTGATGCTTTATGATCCCTTTGGTTTATTTGGGTTTAGCACATAGTAAAATCTATTATAGGATTTTTTTTTAAAGATTATATTTATTTGAGAGAGAATGAGCATGAACAGGAGGAGGGGCAGAGGGAGGAGAAGCAGATTACCCACTGAGCAGGGAGTCTGACGTGGGGCTCAATCACAGGACCCCAGGATCATGACCTGAGCCAAAGGCAGATTCTTAACCGACTGAGCCACCCAGGTGCCCCATTGTAGGATTTTTAAAGATACCTGTTATTCTGCTAATAGTGACACTTGCAAGTTGCTAGCAGAAAATTTTGTAGGAAAATGAATATATTTGTTCTCTGGAATTATTTGTAGGCAAATACTTAAGAAGGACTAGACGAGTAAAAGCAGTGGTTTTATAGAACTTAAATGAGGAAAAATCACAAACATAGAACTGTGCATGCAGTTTAGGAGTAGATTGATTTAAATTAGCAAACAAATGTAGTAAGTATGATAA
Organism: Vulpes vulpes; assembly: GCF_048418805.1. Lineage (NCBI taxonomy): Eukaryota > Metazoa > Chordata > Mammalia > Carnivora > Canidae > Vulpes > Vulpes vulpes. Next base: position 86,340,981 of record NC_132787.1, on the reverse strand, counting down.
AGATAGTAGAAGTACTGTTTATATGCCTCTTTATTGTTTAAAGTCTTGTCACATACCTTATTTCATTTGATTTTTGCCACAATTCAGGGTTAGGTAAAAGAAATGTCATCTTGTTTTTAGGTCAGGAAACTAAAGTTCAAAGAGATTAACTGACTTTCCCAAAGTCATACTGCTAGCTATTAAATGATGAGCAAGGACTTAAGTCCACATTTTGTAACTTAAAACACATAACTTCTTTCCAGCCCAAACTACTCTTTTGACCCTTCTCATGGCAGTGTGGTACTATTACTATCTGAATGAAAAGATGCAGTAGATAATTCATAACTTAGTCTATTATACTTACCTCTACTTAAAGATAGGTATCATTAGTATTTCTGTTGCTTATACAATAGCACATACTCAAAAATTAAAATAATGGGGGCGCCTCGTGGTTCAGTTGATTAAGTGTTCAACCCTTATCAAGCTCACATCATGATATTGGGATTGGATTGAGCCCTGGGTTGGGCTCTGTGGCTTTGTGCTCAGCATGGAGTCTGCTTGAGATTTCTCACTCACTCTTTTTGCCTCTTGTATAAGTACTCATTCTGTCTCTACATAAATCTTTTCAAACAATTAAAATAATGAACAAATATAGAAAGTAAAAGTCCTCTTTAATCTTATCCTAGGGAGATGATTACTAATAAGTTACCTGACTTTGTCTGCCCATATATTTATTAGAGGGGAAAAATGTTACATACAAACTGATCTGTAACTATTTTCCTTAATGTATTGGAACTCTTTCCATTTCCATATACTTTATCTTCCCCTTCTGTTTTTTGTTTTTTTAGTTTTTAGGTAAACTTTGATTAAATTATACATGAAGTGCACAGTTACTATATTGCTCAATGAATTTTCAAAAGGAACATAGCAGTTTGAAACCCCACCAGGTCAAGAGAGAATATTACTACAGAAGCCTGCCTTTGTCATGCTCTCTTCCACTTACTACCTTTACTACCTTTCTCCATCCTTGGCAAAGGTATCTACAAATCCTAATTCTAACACTATAAATCCATTTTGCCTGATCTTCAGCTTTACAAATGAAATCATACAGTATGTGTTCATTTTGTATATGGCCTTTTTTGCTCAGTATATGCTTGTCAGATTCTGTGATGTTTCACATGGTACAGTTTTTTCATTTTCATTGCTGTCAGCAAATTGCTTATAATGGGCCAGTTAGTAATTTTTTTTTACTGTAAAGCATAGATAACATAAAATTTGTCCTTTTATTCATTTTAAGTGTGCAATTCAGTGGTATTAAATACATTCCCAGTGTCATGCAACCATCACCACTATCCATTTCTAGAACTTTTTATCATTCCAAATAGAAACTTATACCCATTAAACAATAACTGCCCACCCATCTCCCTTTCTCCATCATCTCCATCATCCTCAGTCCCTGATAATTTCATAATTTCTGTTCTACTTTCTGTATCTATGAATTTGCCTGTTCCAGGTACCTTAACTAAATGGAGTCCTACAATATTTTTGTATCTGACTTGTCTCACTTAGCATAATGTTTTCAAGGTTCAGCAGTCTTGTAGCAGATTTCATTGCTTTTTAAGGCTGAATAATACTCCATTATATGTATGTACCACATTTTGTTTAACCATTTGTCTATTGATGGGCATTTGGGTTGTTTCCATCTATTGTGAATAATGCTTCTGTGAATGCTGGTATATAGGTATCTGTTTGCTTCCCTGCTTTCTCTACTTTTGAGTATCTACCCAGGAGTAGAATTGCTGGATTATATGGTAATTGCATGTTTAACTTTTTGAGGGACTGCCAAACTTTTCCACATCAGTTGTACCATTTGTACTTTCCCACCACCAGTGCATGAGGGTTTCCACTTACTCACATTTGTTAGTTTCCAGGTTTTTAAAATAATAGTCTTCCTAATAGATGTGAAGCAGTGCCTCATCATGGTTTTGATTTGCATTTCTCTAATGATTTAAGATGAGTGTTTTTTCACTTATGGACCATTTCCATATCTTCTTTGAAAAATGCCTAAGTCCTTTGTCAGTTTTTGTGTTGGCTTTGATTTTTCTGTTGGGGCATTTAGTTAGTATTTTAACCTCCCTGTCACAATATTTTAAGCTTTCTGAGTGCTCAAAATCTCATACAGTAGATGTGATCCAGTAAAGTTTTTTTGAAGATTTTATTTACTTATTTGAGAGAGAGTGTGCGCACATGTGCAAGTAGGAGAAGGGGCAGAGGGGGAAGGAGAAGAAAAGGGAAAGAATCCTGTGTGCTGAGTGCAGAGCCTGACACCAGTCTCAATCTCAGGATCCCAAGATCATGACCTGACCCTAAATCAAGAGCCGACGCTTAACCAACTGAGCCACTAGGTACCCCTCCAGTAAAGTTTTATGTACAAAAACAGGTAGCTGACAGTATTTGACCTTTGGGCCATTGTTTGCCTTAGATTATGTAGTTCACTTGTAGTTCAGATTATCAGCTAGTAATGTCAAGTACAACAGTGAATGTAAATTTCTTTTTTTTTTTTTTTTAAGATTTTATGTATTTATTCATGAAAGACACAGAGAGAGGCAGAGACACAGGCAGAGGGAGAAGCAGATTCCCCACAGGGAGCCCAATGCAGGGCTTGATCCCAAGATCCTCAGATCATGACCTGAGCCAAAGGCAGATGCTCAACCCCTGAGCCACCCAGGTGCCCCTAAATTTCTGCCTCTTCAATCTTCTTTTGATTTAATATAGCCTGGTTGGAGTTTTGAGTGTTATTTGGGGCTATAGAGGTATGAAAAATGTGTAAGGGAAACTAAGAACTGAGGGCCTTTTGTGTGCTGGGGACCATTGGAAGGTTTGATTTTTCTGCTGTAACTTAGTCAAAAGGATGATCAGTGGACAGGGAGGACTATAGCTTCCTTTACCTTAAGGTATTGAAGTGATGTGAGTTTGGTTTCCAGCCCTTGTGCAGGCTGGCCTAGTTCTTAAATCTTTAGTAATGGAGAGTCCCAACCAAAACCCTGGAATCTTTGCCATTACTTCTGGGCATGCCCTGAAATTCACATTTTGTTGACTCAGTTCTATGAGTCTGCTGAAAGCTCTGCTTAGTTTCTTGGCCACTTTTGCCTTCAGAATTGGCAGTTGCTTCAAGTAGAAAAGCGCCCCAAATACCAGGCCCACCTCTGTTGGCTTTTTTTCCTTTCATATTTTGGTAATTTTTGAAAATAACCATCCTAATGAATGTGAAATGGTTCCTTTCCAAATTTGGGTAATTTTCACTGTTTTGAAAACTCTTTGATCCCTTCAGACAGACGTTTTAAAAATAATTTTCTGCTTTTTGTCTTCTAATTTTACTCTTGTAATGAAAATTATAGTTCTGGTGTTATATTCCATGCCACAGTGAATATCCTTATACATAAATGTTGGAAGTATTGCACTTTTTAAGTCAGATTTATTGAGGTATATTTTACATTGAGTAAAATTTAACCTTTTATGAGTGTGTAGTTCAATGAGTTTTGACAGTTGGGTAACTATGACAACAATTGATAAACTGAATGTTTAATCACCCCAAAAGCTCCTTTGTAATCAATCCCCTTGCCTTCTCATTAGCCCCTGGAAATCTGATCTGTTCTATAGTTTTGTCTTCACTGAGTATTATATAAGTGGAATCATTTTGAGATTCATCCATGTTCCTACATTGACCAGTAGTTTGTTCCTTTTTATTGCTGAGTAATATGCTGTCTATGGATATGCCACAGTTTGTTAATGCATTCACTAAATGATGGACATCTGGGTTGTTTCCATTTTTTAGCTCGTACAAATAAAGCACTATAAACATTCACGTACTAATCTTTGATGCTTTCATTTCTTTGGGTAAATACATAGAAGAAAAGATTGCTGGGCCATAAAATAAATATCATAAGAAACTACCAAAAAAATTTTTTTTTAAAGAACCATTTATTTACTTATTCATGAGGGACACAGAGAGAGACAGAGACATAGGGAGAGGGAGTAGCAGGCTCCCCGTGGGGAGCCCAATATGGTACTCAATCCTGGGACTTCAGGATCATACCTTGAGTCCAAGGCAGGCGCTCAACTTTTGAGCCACTCAGGCATCCCTACCAAACTCCTTTTAATGTGGCTCTACCATTTTATATTCACACTTGGAAACGTAAGTAAGGTCCATTTATATTTTATGTTATAATTTTAAGTGCTTTAAGAAATTTTTGAGTATAGTTGATGTCTTATAATTTTTTTCAATTTTAAATTAGGTACTTAGTGGTATTTTGTGGTTTTAATTTTGTAGTTCCCTAACAGCTGATGATGTTGAACATCTTTTCTTGTGCTTATTTGCCATTCGTCTTTCTTTTGTAAAGTATACATTATCCAATTTTTTGCCCACTATTTTTTAGTGAATTGTTTTTTTAATCGTTGTATTTTAAGAGTTCTTTATATATTCTGGTTATGTGTCCTTATTAGACAGATTGTTTTGCAAATATTTTCTCCCAATCAGTTTGTGGCTTGTGTTTTCGTGTCTAACTCTGTCTTTTGAAGAGCAGGAGCTTTTAATTTTAATGGAGTCTAGTTTATCAGTTATATTCTCTTAAGGTTTGTGATTTTTAGATTCTATTCTAAATCTCTGCCTAAGCCAAGATCATGAAGAATTTTGTCTGTTTTCTTCTAAAAATTATGTAGTTTTAGGTTTTACATTTAGGTCTGTGATCCATTTCAAATTAATTTTTTCTGTGTTGTGTGAAGTTTTGTTTTATTTTTTTTGGCCATTATTCTAGCATCATTTTTTGAAGAGGCTGTTCTTTCTTCATTGAATTGCCTTGTCATTCTTGTCAAAGTCAATCAGTGTTATATGTATGGGCCTATTTTTGGACTTTCTCTTCTGTTCTACTGACCTATATGTCTATCCTTTCTCCAGTAGTCTTGTACTTGTAAGTTTTGTAGGAATTATTTGTGCATTTTCTATCATCGTGCCAACTTGTGAGATTCAAATAATGCAGCAAATCAGCTACCTCTTATCAAGAATGTGAGGTAATTGAGTAATTATTGAGCATGTGGATTTATTTATTTATTTTTAGAGAGAGCATAGATAGACGTGTGCATATGTATGTGTCTACACACTTGAGCAGAAGGGGGGAGGGGCAGAAGGAGAGGGAGAGAGAGAATCTTATGTGCAGAGCCGAGTGTGAAGCTTGATCTCGTGACCCTCAAATCATGAATGACCCTAGCTGAAACTTGGAGGCAGATGCTTAACCCACTGAGGTACCCAGGTGCCCGAAGCAGGTGATTTTATTTGTAATTAGTCATTTAATTTGCTTACAGTAATGTACTAGAACTCCTTAAAGCATTTTTTGGGGTATTGCCAGTGAGAACTGTCATTGACTGCTATTAGGAGTGGAAATTGGTACAAGCACTCTCAAAAAGTAGTTTCTTCATTTCTAGTGAATGGAGATAAGGTATGACTCATTAACTCTACCTCTTAAGACATATACCCTAGAGAAATTGGCACATGTATGTAAGACGACAGATACAAGCATGTTTATTGCAGCATGAAATAGAAATAGAATCTGGAAACAGGGCAGCCTGGGTGGCTCAGCAGTTTAGCGCTGCCTTCAGCCCAGGGCATGATCCTGGGGTCCCAGGATCGAGTCCCGCATCAGGCTCCCTGCATGGAGCCTGCTTCTCCCTCTGTCTGTGTTTCTGCCTCTCTCTCTGTGTGTCTCATGAATAAATAAATAAAATCTTAAAAAAAAAAGAAAAGAAACTGGAAACAACCTAAATATGTTTTAATAGAAAAATAGTTGAATAAATTGTAGGATGATAAAGGATACTATATAGAAATCAAAATGAGGGAACTAGATCCTCAACATAGTAACATAGATCTCAGAAGCAGTACATAATTTTAAAATAATACAAATACAATAGAAACAGCAGAAAAACATATACTAGAAAGATACACACTGAATATATTACAGTAGTTTCTAGAAAGGAGCATTAGAATGGGAAGAGGCATAAAAAAGAAACTTTTGTATCTGTTAGATTGTAATTTATTTTAAAACAAATTTAAGCAAATGTGGCATTGTTATCAGTTACCATCACTCAGAATGCAAATGCTATTTTACTCTTTTCTGTAATTTTCCCCCTTTTCTCAAATTAAAAAACTAAAAATACACATAAGCATATTTTTTAATATATAGGAAAATAAGCATCCAAATAGTTTGAATTGACATATAACATATTCTTAATAATTTCTTCATGTTTCATTATCAAGTACTTCTTGAACACTTATTCTGGCTCAGAAACTGTGAAATACTAATGGCACTATAATAAGTAAGAAATTACCTCATCCCAGGGGCTAAATATAGCTAGTGATTTATTTGGGGAATGAAGGAAGGGGTAGGTGGTATACACTCAGAAGGGGACAGCACTTTTTAGTTGTTTTGTGTGGTAGTTATAGTAAGACTTCATCTCTCTTAATCAAAGGAGTCATGATAATTGATTGGCTTTGAAATTTCAAATGATATTAAGGAATGACATTAGAATTTTTGTTTGATTAAATAGGAATATGAGTTGGGAAAGAAAAGTTGATTCTAATAAATGATTTCCACCTTTACTATATCTCTGTGCCTCTTAGGCTTTTGCAGATTCTAAGGACTAAGAAATTAATTTTCAAAAACTGAGAGTTGCATATGATTGTTCTCACTTTACAGAGGCACATGGGTGACTCAGTTAAGTGTCCAACTCTTGATTGAACCCCATGTCAGGCTTCTTCTGGGTGTGGAACCTACTTAAGATTCATTCATATTCTCTCTCTCTCCCCCCCCCTTTTTCTCCCTCCCCCTCTGCCATCCCTCCCCCCATATGTGTGCAAGCTCTCTCTCAAAAAAAAAGGAGGAAAAAAGAATGTCTAGTTCCTTGGCAGATAAATGTTTACTAACTGAAAATAAAATCTTAAAAAAAAGAAATATCCTACACACATTTTGATTTGCTGAATTCTTAGATCCTTTTTAACTCGGATCAAGAATTAATGTTATAAACCAGTCATTTGTTTCAAAGAAAATGGATGTGTTACTAAATGCCGTACTTGTAATCTCATGTATCAGTTCTCATGATGCAGTCATTTGTTAAATAAAAACTAACGCCAGAAAGTAGGCACCGAACAATGAACAAATTACATTAGATTTCAATACTATTGGATGAAACAGTGCTTCTCCCCCATTATTGAAATCATGCTTATATATTCTAATAGTATGGATTTTGAAAACCATTTATTTAAAATATATTCTCTCTAATTAAAATTTCTTTCCATAGTACAGTATTTCAGTGATTATAAGCATCAATATCATGAGATGGCAAACAAAGGACTCACAGCCCTAAGATTTTGAGAAACATTGAAGTCTATACCCCCCTCTTGGAAATTCATATGTACATTAGGATGCTAAAGGTTTAAGAAGTCATATAGTAATATTTCTCAGATTTATATGGTCACAACCTGCTTTTTCACATATTATCTAATAACAGCATTACTTGGGGAATGTTTAGTATATTCTAGTATATAACGTATAATATATATACAAATAATTATTTCTATTTTAAAGCAGGACAAAAAGAGCAAGCTGTGGAATGGTATAAGAAAGGTATTGAAGAACTAGAAAAAGGAATAGCTGTCATAGTTACAGGACAAGGTAAGATTATATTTACATTTGTTTCATAGCCATCCCAAATTATATTCACATGATGGCCCTAATTTCAGATATAGCTACCTTTCTAAAAGTATTTGACAGATTTTTTAAATGTTATTATTAACATTTATAGATTTACAATTAATGCTTTATTACCTATGCTAAAATCTAATTTATAACCAGCTGTGCTTCAGCTTGATTACCTGTAACAGTCCAGTATATTACCTGTGTCCTCTCTGACCCACTGTTGTTGATGGTTAGCCTCATTTTTAGCTCTGTTTTGAACCTGGTCCTTCCCTCATTGTCAAAAAGGAAGGCATAGTTAATTAGACTCCCTTTTCTGTTTGTGGGTAATGCTTGACTGCATATTAGAATATGAACTATAAATGTCTTACTTTGATTCATAATTGGCTTTTTGAAACCTGAGCAGTCATTTCTCATCTTTACTTTCTTATCACCTAAAATTAAAAATTAGAGTCTAATATTATCTTTAAATATATAGGTACTATTTATTGCACACTATGGTGTGTGCCCAAACATCATTGTGTGTACTTCATGGGTGTTACCTTTTGCAATTTTTACCACACTCTGAGGCTGCTGCTGTTATTCTTATTTTTCACATAAATAATCTTAAGTATGAAGAAGTTCAGTAACTTGCCTAAGGGCTCATAGCTAGCATGTGGTAGATGGAGTCAGGCTTTGAACCCAAGCAATCTGACTTTGGAGCTTGAATTTTTAAATATTATGCTGTGATTATTGTGTAGTATGTGGGCACCACTATTAAACAGAGTGTTTCAGTTTATCATGCTAAAATAAATTCAGAAGAAAAAATAATATGTAGGCTGAGAATCTTAGCCTTATGGATCAGTCTACCGAGTGGTTGTTTGTTGTCTGGTTGGCTGACTCTATTACTTACATCAGCTAATCTCTAATAATTATAGTGTGTCTAACATTTGTCAGGTTTTTTTTTTCCTCCTCTTTTTATTTTGAGTGCTTCTCTAGGTGCTGATGTCCTGCACAAAAGAGAGCAGAATAGAACAAATACATATGGGAGGTTAGGCCTTTGAGTCTTTCCATGAATTTATGAGCATGACTTTATGAATTCTGTACATAATGTATTTGCTGTTATTTGTCAATGACATGGAAGAAGAACTAGAAGAAAAATTTGTTAAGAAAAATAGTATCTCATTGAATCGAACATGCCTTTGTACCATTAAGAGAAAAAACAATGACAGTCAACCTATGATACCTTCTTTTCTTGTCACTTGGAATTTAACTTTTACTTTATTGCATGTACTGTCTTCATTCTATTTAGACATAGCTATAATTGCAGTATTAGTATCAAGGACCAAATATGTTCCTGCACAGGAAATGACAAACTGTGGTATGAGTGCAATTTGGCTGATAGCTTTAGTAAGTTGGTACTGGTTGTAAAATACATCTCTTGAGGCTCCTGGATGGCTCAGTCAGTTAAGCGTCCAATTCTTGATTTCGGCTCAGGTCATGATCTCAGGGTTGGAAGATTGAGTCCCACAACAGGCTCTACGCTGGGTATGGAGCCTGCTTAAGGTTCTCTTTCTCCTTCTACCCGCCCCCCTCTCTCTTTTAAACATTTATTTGTTCAAGAAAGAGACAGAGAGAGGCAGAGACATAGCCAGAGGGAGAAGCAGGCACCATGCAGGGGGCTCAATGTGGGACTCGATCCCGGGTACCCAGGATCACGCCCCGGGCTGAAGGTGGCACTAAACTGCTGAGCCACCCGGGCTGCCCACCCCTTTCTCTTAAACACGCACACACATATCTCAATTTCAGATAATATTTTTTAATGTAGAGAAAAAATATTTCTGAAAAACCATGAAATGACATGTGAAATCCATGAAATACCACAATAGATCTGAAACCATCATAAGAAACTGTAACTGTTATTTTATTTTTATTTATTAATTTTTTAAAAGATTTTATTCATTTGAGAGAGTGAGCAGAGAGAGAGAGTACATGGTCAGGAGGGAGGGGTAGAAGGAAAAGGAGAAGCAGACTCCCTGCTAAGCAGGGAGCCCAATTCAGGGCTTGATCCTAGGATTCCAGGATCATTACCTGAGCCAAAGGCATTTGCTTAACCAGCTGAGCCACCCAGGTACACTCCTGTAACTGATTTTTTAAAAGATACTAATTTCTTTATAAAGACCATGATTCAAAGAAAAAAAAAAATTAAAGACCATGATTCCCAAGGCACTTGGGTGGCTCAGTTGGTTAAACATCTGACTCCTGATTTCAGCTCAAGTCTTGATCTCAGGATTGTGAGATTGAGCCATGCATCAGGCTCTGCACTCAGTGGAGAGTCTGCTTCTCTTCCTCTCCCTCTGCCCCTTTGCTTGCACGTGCATGCTCTCTCTCTCTCTCTCTCTCTCTCAAATAAATAAATTTTTAAAAAGGAAAAGACTATGACTCTCTATGAGATTAGTTGGGATAATATTTTATCTTGAAGTAATATTAGTAGGGAAACACAGATGTTTTAATTTTTTCCCCTTTATTCCAGGTGAACAGTATGAAAGAGCTAGACGCCTTCAAGCTAAAATGATGACTAATTTGGTTATGGCCAAGGACCGTTTACAACTTCTAGGTATCAATTAATGAATTGTATAACTGGAATGAGATGTATTTGAAATGTGTGTTCAGTGAAACTTTAAATGTGGATGGAAATAGATCAATAATCTTAAAAATGTGTTCTAGACTTTTTTCTAACTTATAGAAAATTTCTAACATATTCCAGATAGAAGAGTATAATGGATTATTACTCAGCTCTAATAATTATTAATTCATAGTTTTGATTTATCTACTCAAGAACTGGCAAATTACAGCCTATGGACTAAACTCAGTTTAGTGCCTAATTTTATAAGATGGTACACAGTTACTCATTCCTCTCTCGGTTATCTGGATCCTTTCATACTACAGTGACAGAATTGAAGAATTGATAACAGAAATCATACAGCCCTCAGAGCCTGTCAATAGAGAACTTTAAAAAATATTTTAATATTTACTACCTGCCTTTATATAGAAAAAGTTTGCCAACCCCAGTAAATCCCTACCTACTCACCCCCACTTCATATTATGTTGAAATAAATTCTTGACATCTTTTTATTTCACTTACAAGTATTTCATATTCTATCTCTAAAAGATAAAAATGCTTTAAAAATAATATTGCCAGAGGTGCCTGGGTGGCTCAGTGGGGGAGCCTGCTTCTCTCTCTTCCTCACCCTGTGCCGCCCCCACCACCACCTACTCATGCTCTCTTTCACTGTCTTTCTCTCAAATAAATAAAAATCTTAAAAAAAAAAAAAAAAAAGGGACACCTGGGTGGCTCAGCGGTTAAGTGTCTGCCTTTGGCTCAGGGCATGATCCTGTAGTCCTGGGATCAAGTCCCATTTCGGGCTCCCCGCATGGAGCCTGCTTCTCCCTCTGCCTACATCTCTGCCTCTCTGTGTCTCTCATGAATAAATAAATAAAATCTTTAAAAAACAAAAATTAAAAATAAAAAAGTAAAATAAAATTACCAAAATGCCATTATTCCATAGAAAAAACCCAATAATTTATTTTAGTATTAACAAAAAATAATAGCCAAAGAAATAGTGTTCAAATATAATGTGCATATAATAATTATATGTCTAGTTAGTATCTCAAAATTTAATAATTCTTACTCTTTTTATAATAAGTTTTTGAAGCAGGATCTTAAGATTCATATGATATGTTTCTTTTAATATTCAAGTTCATCTGTTTTTCTTTTTCTTGTAATTTATTTGTTGATGAACTGGATCTTTGACACATCGTGATTTCCTGCAGTCTTTCTTTTGCTCTGTGAATCTCCATGGTACCTTTTAATATGGTCTGCCCTCCCTGTAGATTGATAGTTGGATATAGAGCCTGGATTGGATTGACAGTTGATTTTTATTTTTTAATAAGACTACTAGATAAGTGGTTGTGTGTTTATTTGACTATAGTTCTGACATCTTGTGATGGTAGTAGCAGTTGATGACTGATGCCTACTGACATAATTCTGTCATTCTTTATGCATTTATAAGCTGGTATAGGCCTATAAAGAGAAACTTTCGATCTTCTATTTGAAAGTATAGGTTTTAAAAATATTTTTTAAGGTAAATTTACCCCTGAAGCAAAGTAGAACTAAAACCCACCCTTCTTGAGTGATTCTCTACTATAACTGGATGTGATAAAAATAGATATTTGGTCAATAGGCAGATCTTATGTATTTATTGCTCTGTGATTTGTGGTAAGTTATTTAGCATGTTTGAGCCTTTTTCATCTCATTTATAGTATGCTGATAGATAATATTTATCCCACCATATGTGACCATTGAATTATTGAAGGAACTTAATCATAGTAAGTACTCAAAAATGCTGGGTTTTACTCTCCTCCTTACCTGTCTGTAATCACTACCTTGCTTTTGTGGAAAAATGTATTTATACATGCATACATAAATATTCATTCATCTATTTACATACATACACATTAATCTATTCATTCTTATATGGTCCGTTGTGTTTGTAAGTTTTTTGCCCCACTTTAATGTTTTCAGGGAACTGACAATACAGTGTTCCCCTGGTTTCTGTGGCTGACAGAGTTTGTCTTCTTACTTCCTATGTGACGATTATTACTGTATCAAATAAAATTAAATATTATATCTGAGGTTATTGTAGTAAAATAATTGTTCACTTGGTACTTTCTATGTGTTTTAGCTATAATACCTGTCACTATGTGTACAAAGTATATAAATGATGCAGGAACATTTTATAGCATGCTTCAGATTGAATAATTAGGAGCTGGTTGTTATCTTTTGAAGATGTGGTATGACAAATTATTGGAAGCATCTCATCAATTGTAGACTTGTCTTTAAATACAACTTTGTAATTTTTTTTTATTTGTGTTATTAAAAGAGAGAACAAAAAAAGGATATATGACATGGAGCTAGACATTAAAAGAATTGATATTTTGGATGTCATTATCTCTTGTCATCCTCAAAAGTGCCATGTGCGCATTGAAAGATGTTACTTTAAAAAAGAAGAGGTGGAATAGAAGGCATCAACATATTCCTATCTTATGAGAACTCAAAGTCTAGGAATATATATACCAAAGACAGTAAAAAAAGCTATGTACAAGTACATAGTAGAACATATTTGTGTGTGTATTGGTTAAGAAATGGAGTTTTTCAGAGGTGGTATGCCCAATAGTTATCTAATTAGTATGGAGAATCATACTGGGAGTTCCCCATACAGTCTGGTTTGAGGGGATGAAGACTCTGATAAAATGGGAAGAGTTCCTATATATTATATATCTTCAACTTAGTAAACCTTCAAGCAAAGCTTAAGAATAAAAGCTTTCATAGATTTTTTTTTTTTTTTTTTTTTACGATAGTCACGCAGAGAGAGAGAGAGAGAGAGAGAGAGGCAGAGACACAGGCAGAGGGAGAAGCAGGCTCCATGCCGGGAGCCTGATGTGGGATTTGATCCCGGGTCTCCAGGATCGCGCCCTGGGCCAAAGGCAGGCGCCAAACCGCTGCGTCACCCAGGGATCCCAAGCTTTCATAGATAAAAAAAAATTTTTTTGGCATACCTGGGGGTTACCCTATTGTAAAAAAAACAAATATGGCTTCATTCAGCATCCATTTATGAAGTCTTTATTCTGGACCAGGTAAAGTGCTAAGGTATAATTAAATTTATTCAGTAATTCAGCACATATTTACTGGGTGATTACCATGTTCTAGGCACTTAGGATATAAACAAGGATCTTTCCTTTATAGAGTTTTTATTCCAGTACGGGGAAAACTTGACAGTAGGGAGTAAACATAAAAAATAAATAAGTGGGCAGCCCGGGTGGCTCAGTGGTTTAGTGCCGCCTTGAGCCCAAGGCCTGATCCTGGAGACCCGGGATCGAGTCCCAAGTTGGGCTCCCTGCATGGAGCCTGCTTCTCCGTCTGCCTGTGCATCTGACTCTCTCTCTCTCTCTCTCATGAATAAATAAATAAAATACTTTAAAAAATAAATAAATAAGTTATATAGTATGTTGGAAGGTGATAAATATATGAAGAAAAAAAAGTAAAACGTAGTAATGGGGATTAGGAGTGGATGGGAGGTGGTTTGGGCTTTTAGTTTTAAATAGGATGGTCAGGAGGCACCCGGGTGGCTCAGTGGTTGAGTACCTGCCTTTGGCTCAGTTCATGATCCAGGGTTTCTGGGATCGAGTCCTGCATTGGACTCCCCCAATGGAGCCTGCTTCTCCCTTTGTCTCTGCCTCTCCCTCCGTGTCTCTCATGAATAAATAAATAAAATCTGATAGCTAAATAAATACATAGGTAGATAGATGGTCAGATATGCCTCTGAAAAGATGACTTGAGTTAGCTATGCAGGTATCTAGGAGAAGAAGGGTCCAGAGAGAATTAAGAGTTGGTATAAATCCCCTAAGAAAACATAAGTGGTGTGTTTGAGAAGCAATGAGACCAGTGTGCCCCAGTAAGGAGAGTATGGTAGAGATGCAGTCAGAGAACTAATAGGACAGAGAGGGTTCATCCAATACATAGGGTCGTATCAGCCACCATGAAGACTTGAGCTTTTACCACCTGAAATGAGGAGCAGTTATAAGGATTTTAAAGAAAGGAATGACATAATCTGACTTAAATTTTATTTTAATTTTTTTTTTTGCAGATTTATTTTAGAGAGCACAAGTGAGGGGAGGAGAGACAAAGGGAGAGTGAGAAAAACAGATTCCTCACTGAGCATAAAGCCCCACTGGGGTTCAGTCCCACAACCCTGAGATCATGACCTGAGCCAAAATCAAGAGTCGACCACCCGACTGACTGAGCCGCCCAGGTGCCCCTGAGTTAAATTTTAAAAAGATCTCATTGCTGATAGACTCCAAGGATAGAGCCAGGGAAAGCAAGTAGGACCATTATTGAATTTCAGTAAGCCTGGAGAAAAATGATGAGAGGCTTGGACCAGGATGATATGAAGAGAAATTGTAACAAGTGGTTGGATTCTGACTATATATGGTTATATTTGAAAGTTGATCAAACAGATTTACTGATAGATTGGATATAATGTTCCTCTTTTAAGGTAGTCAAGATATAGTGGGGGATGCAGACACTTAAATAGATGAATCTTTATCACTGCAGAATGGAGATACACAAATATTTTGTAGGGGTGGGAAAATAAGTGTCTGAGAAATATTCCTGGAAGAAGTGAAACAAAGGGGAGGTTAAAAAAAGATAAAACTTTATTTTATTTTATTTTATTTTATTTTATTTTATTTTTATTTATTATTTTTTTTTATGATAGTCACAGAGAGAGAGAGAGAGGCAGAGACACAGGCGGAGGAAGAAGCAGGCTCCATGCACCGGGAGCCTGATGTGGGATTCGATCCCAGGTCTCCAGGATCGCGCCCTGGGCCAAAGGCAGGCGCCAAACCGCTGCGCCACCCAGGGATCCCATATTTTATTTTATTTTTAAACATTTTATTTATTTATTCATGAGAGACAGAGAGAGAGGCAGAGACACAGGCAGAGGGAGAAGCAGGCTTCATGCAGGGAGCCTGATGTGGGACTCGAACCTGGGTCTCCAGAGTCAGGCCCTGGGCTGAAGGCGGCGCTAAACTGCTGAGCCACTCGGGCTGCCCAAAAAAAGATAAAGCTTTAAAGAATGTTTGGGGAAAAAAAGACATTTCAAGAAGAAGTAACAACATGAACAAGGACTCAGTGTAAGAAATAGCATGGCAGATAGGGAAAGGTGCTGGTGGAGAAGTGAATTTGGGATTGCTCGGTATGTATAAGAGAGGTAGGCAGATCATGGAGGGCCTTAATGTTATATAAAGAGGCTTGAATATTGATCTCTGGGCAAGGGGAAGCTGCTAAAGAGTTATGTGGTAAGATTTTCCTTTTAGGCTGTGTTGTATAGGGATTACACGTGAGGGGATCAAGAAGCAAGATGATGGTTTTATTTTAAATCATTAATGAATCTACACAACCTTTAATGATTCCAAAAGGAAGCATTAAACTAAATTTACTTTCTTTAACAAAAATTATTTGGAGCAGGTTCACATTAGCAGTATAACTACAATTGTGTTATATGTATATTTTCACACATATAAATCTAAACCCTATGCACCAAAAAAGCCACATCTGTGGCTTTTTATTCCTGGCTATTAGTTATCAAAACCAAGGATTTAATTTGTGTACTTTTACTATGTAATGAATCTTTATGTGATCTTTTTCTTACATTTCATTGAAGATAATGTTAATTGATAAAGAAGATACTTACAAATCAGGTTTTTTTCTAATTTGTCTATTACCAACATAAATGGTTTCTTTCTCAGTAGAGTGAAGAGTATTATCATTCAGAAAAATCAGATGACCTATCTCTTAACTAACAACAACAAAAAGCTCCAAGGTGTATTGTATCAGCCAGTTCTAGGATACAAAAGCTGTTCAGTACTTTGTGCTTTGTGCAAAAAGGGTAGCTGCTATTTAACCTGTCCCAAAGGCATGTGTGGTTGTACCATAAACCTAGCATGGCGCCTGCTTGTCTGACCTTAGAAATGAAAGTTTAGAAGAGTTAGTATATATGTGCTATATTTTTTGATGTATTCACTGACTTCCTAGTACCAAAGAAAATCAGTATGACAACTTGGAGTACTGCAACAAAATAAATATGGTAAAAACTTGGCCCCTATTATGAATAGGGGCACAAAATAGATACTCTATATATATATTATTTTGTTTAATCCTTAAGACCCTTGGAAAGCTGAGGCTAAAGTAAGTTCATACTAGAAAGTGGTGAAGCAGGATGTTAATCAAGTAGCAGTGTGAATGACTCGAACAGGAAAAGAGAGTGCAGCAGTGATGTAGGGGCAAACAGCTCAAACTGCTACTCTCTTGGGCTTCAGGTGCTAGACTTTAGAGACCTGGATCTTGAGAGGATTTGTTGTAATTTAAAGCAAGGATAGAGTTGAAATAATCCTTTTAAATCTTTGATTAATTTTAGAAATAGGTAACAAAGGTACATGCTACAACATTTTTAAAGTGTGAGAAGTTATCTATCTGGGTACCTGGGTGACTCAGTGGTTGAGTGTCTGCCTTTGGCTCAGGGCATGATCCCAGAATCCTGGGATTGAGTCCCACATCCGGTTCCCTGCAGGGAGCCTGCTTCTCCCTGTGCTTGTGTTTCTGCCTCTCTCCATGTGTCTCTCATAAATAAATAAGTAAGTAAATAAATAAATAAATAAAATCTTTTTAAAAAAAAGAAAGAAAAGAGAAGTTATCCATCCCATACTATGTCCCAGCCACTCATTTCCCCTCCCCAGAGGCAGGTGCTGTGACATTTCTGAGTCCTTTTTAGAGATAATCTTCATGTATACAAGTATGAATGTGTGTGTACACTGTTCTGCAGCATGCTTATTCCATTTTGCTCTGTTGCCTTTATTTTTTTTTTTTGCTTGACATATATTAACATGTAGCCAAATATGGCATTTCTTAGACATTCCCTTTTTTAAAATTTATTTATTTATTTATTTATTTATTTATTTATTTATTTATTTATTTATTTATTTATTTATGATAGTCACACAGAGAGAGAGAGAGGCAGAGACACAGGCAGAGGGAGACGGAGGCTCCATGCACCGAGCGCCCGGCGTGGGATTCGATCCCAGGTCTCCAGGATCGCGCCCTGGGCCAAAGGCAGGTGCTAAACCACTGCGCCACCCAGGGATCCCTTAGACATTCCTTATAGTTTCCCTCTGTGTCATTTTTTTTTTAATTTTTTTTATTTATTTATGATAGTCACAGAGAGAGAGAGAGAGGCAGAGACACAGGCAGAGGGAGAAGCAGGCTCCATGCACTGGGAGCCCGATGTGGGACTCGATCCCGGGTCTCCAGGATCGCGCCCTGGGCCAAAGGCAGGCGCCAAACCGCTGCGCCACCCAGGGATCCCCCTCTGTGTCATTTTTAAGTGCTGTTTTCTTTTCCTGAAATGTCCCTTCTTTTTGTCTTTTCAAATCCTAGCCAACTCACAGCCCACGTTTTCTGTAAAGCCTTTTTAACTTTCTTTTGTGCTATACAATCTTTAAAATCTATATATATTTGTGTTGTAACTTGCCAACCATATGTAATAAGTATCTGGATGATAAAAACCACATTCATTTTTTTCTTGTTTGTTTTTCTTTCCATGTTCTCCCTGCATAATGATGTGGATATATTAGATACTTAGAAAATATTTGCTGGGGATAGTAGTAATATGAAACTACCACAGGTTACCAAACCTGAATAAGCATATATTTATTTTTTAAGATTTTATTTATTTATTCATGAGAGACACACACAGAGAGAGAGAGGCACAGACACAGGCAGAAGGAGAAGCAGGCTCCATTCCATGCAGGGAGCCTGATGTGGGACTCGATCCCGGGCCCCAGGACCACACCCTGGGCTGATGGCGGCGCTAAACCGCTGAGCCCCCTGGGTTGCCCAGCATATTTTGAACATAGCCAATCAATTGTGAATTCTGTTGCTATTTTAACGTATTAGTTTTTACTAATTATTTTTAAAGAAAATTTTATATAAATACCAAAACCCTTCATCTTCTAACACCTTGAATTATTTTTTATTTTCACATGGACATCTTATTTTTTCATTATGTATGTTTTCTTTTTGTTTATTTTGTTCTTTTCTACCCCTCCCTCTGTTGCATAGAGAAGCTGCAACCAGTTTTGCAATTTTCCAAGTCACAAACGGATGTCTATAATGACAGTACTAACTTGACATGCCGAAACGGACATCTCCAGTCAGGTGGGTTTAGGTTAACTAACATGTAAAATAATAAAGCTTGCATGCAGATTAGAGTCCTGCGTAACCTGATAATGTTGATTTGATTTTTTAATGGTAGATTTGGCTGTCTTGTTTTCACAGGGCTATGTTGAAAAAAGTAAGTTGATATGCCATATCATTCCTGGTGTATAAATATGTAACAGATATAACCATTCTCAACATGCTTTATTTGCTTATTTTGCAACCTTCCATTTTTGAGATTAAAGAATATAAAGGTTCATTTTTCTAAATTATTAAAATATTCTTTTCTTTCTATTGTATTTTCAGCTTTTGCAGGTTTTGTTTTTTTTTTTGTTTGTTTGTTTGTTTTATGTATACCTGTACCAAGTTCTCATGAGATAGTGTGTTTTTAGGGCAGAAATCTTAATTTCTCTGTTATATATCAATTTTAATTGCACAGCAATTTTCATATATACTACATATGAATGTTTTATCATAGTACCTATTAGGAAAAATTTGAGGCTGAGTTCACATAGCGAGGGGTAACATTAGAATACTATTTCAGTATATGTGCTACCAAAGCGAGCACACATTAGAATACTATTAATTTTCTATGGGTTAAATTTGTTTTCCATGAACTTTGGGAATCTTACAGAAGATTACATGCTTTTTTGTTTTGTTAGGGAGGGGCAGGGGGAACCTTCATTTCCTAAGTTCTCTGACATCTTGGCTAGTTTTATTGGTGACTTTTTCAGCATTAGTTTTCTGTCCAGGGCTTAAATTTTCTTAAAGTAAATATTGTTTTGTTCATTTTGTAACAGAAAAACCTTAGTTTAGACCTTAAGACAACTGCCTTCTTCATTCATATGTAATACAGAACTTTTAAGACTTTAATAGAGAAGAATTACAGTTAGTGGATTTCAATGGACTGGAGACAATAAGTCATCAAATCTTCCCCTCTGGCTTTACCTCCCTCTTAAAGGAGTTTTCACTTTGGTTTAGTCTTCCAGTACAGAGCCCCATGTCACTGGCTATATTCCTTTTCCTATTCCTTCCTGAACATGATTTAAAACACTATTTCGAGTATAGAAGTAGTTTGCCTGTTTCTCTTAACACAGATGTGAAGAGCTGAGATTTGTTTAAGGAACTTTAAAAAAATATAAGAATGTACCACATATAAATAATTCAGTTTACAAGATATAAATTTGAGATCTTAGTAATCCTACCAAGGTAAATAACAAAAATTTTCTAGCCCTGAAGAGCTGGTATGCCTTTCTTTTATTATCTTGCTTCTCTTCCACTTTGTTCCATATATGAGATCCCACGTTTTTGTTTTGCCATGCAAAACTTTATTTTCCTAGGATCTATATTAAAAAAAAATCACTGTATCTTATTTTAAATACCTAGTAATCTGACTGTTCTGTTCTGTTTTCTTGTTGGGGGACATATTGACTGCACAGCTAATTTATGCAGCATTGGTAATTGATACCCATTGAGCCCTAGTCAATGAGCTGGCTAATTCAAGCCTATTTTACTGGTGTCACCCACTTCTGGAATATTCTGTGATATTTCATTTAGATGAGTTACTTCATCTCTCTTAGGAAATAGTTATGCTGAAGTCCACTTACTACTTCAGTATCTTACCTACAATGTCTAGTTTTCAACCCAAAATTACTAGACATGTAAAAAAATAAGAAAGTATGACCATTACTCAAGAAAAGAATTAGTCAATAGAAACTGACTCTTGACTGGGCCCAGATGTTGATGTAGCAAAGACTTCAAAGCAGCTTTTATAAATATGTTCAAAGAATTGACACATGGCATCAGTTAACAAACCTGCAATTTTAGGACATAACATAAACTACACAATAAAAATAATGGAAATTCTAAAGTTGAAAAGTACAGATGCTGAAATAAAAAATTTACTAGATAAGTTCACCAGCAGATTGGAAATGTCAAATGAAAGATTCAGTGACTCTGAACCTAGATCAATAGAAACTACTAAATCAGGTGACTCCTACTTTGTCAGAGAGCAGATTAGTAATTGCCTAGGTCGGGGCAATAAGGGATGGAGTGCAAATGAATATAAGAAAACTTGGCTACAATGGAAACATTTCGTATCTTGATTTTAGTGGCTATTTGATCTTTAAATGCATCTTTATAAACTTATCAAATTATACATTTTAAATGGATATAATTTATTATTCATAGATTGTAACTTAAATGGTTGATGAAAAAATAAATACTGAAAGGCTTGTAAAGAAAAATAGTATTTTTCCTACCTCTTCCTAATTTCTTCCTGCCTTCACCCCTAGTCTGGCTTCTCATATAATGTCTCACTCTATTTTTTGTTTCCTACTATGTTTCTAGATATTATGCTTAGGTTGCTATTACTGATCGGTATACTATTTTGATGTGCATTGACTTCTTATTCAGTAAAAGAAGGTTTAATTTTTATACCAACATTACCCTTCATCTTCTGATATATAAATATCACTATTTTTAGTTATACTGAAAAATCAAATTTAACATTATTATGATTTAGTATTATATACCTAAAACTAAATAGTATATTCTAATTATGCTTCCTTTTTTGAGTTTTTCCTTCCCACAGATTCCTAATTTCTTTGTTTGCTTTTTTAACTAAAAGACCTTCTTTAGGGCAGCCCTGGTGGCTCAGTGGTTTAGTGCCGCCTTCAGCCCAGGGTGTGATCTTGGAGACCCGGGATCGAGTCCCATGTCGGGCTCCCTGCATGGAACCTGCTTTTCCCTCTGCCTGTGTCTCTGCCTCTCTCTCTCTCTCTGTGTGTCTCTCATGAATAAATAAATAAAATCTTCAAAAAAAAAAAAAGACCTTCTTTAGTAGTTCTTTCAATGAAAATTTGTAGATAATAACCTTTCTTAGTCTTTCTACTGCCTGAAATATCCTTATTCTGATGTGACAGGTTACCAGGATATAAAATTGATAAAGGTTAACACTTTTCTTCCTATAGCATTTTGAACATAATCCATTGCCTACTGACCTTTCTTCTTTTTAATGAAAAGTTTCCTATCATTCTCATAGTTCCTTGTGGAATTTCCTATTCACTTAGTCTCAGGACTGTATATTTACTGTCTGAAGAAATTCTTTCCCACTTTCCTTTTTTTCCTCTAAAATGAATGATCTTTATCTTTAGCCTAGACAGATTTTGCTCTTTTTCATGTTTTTGCTTTTGCTTATTGTTATTCCCCTTCCTAGATTGCTTTCCTGCTTTTTGTCCTTTAGGGTTGCTATTCATTAGTTCCTTGAACATATGATTCAGAACTTTAAATTTTTTATAGCAAAAAGCTCTTGATCACCCTGCTCTATTCTGAAGTCCTCTTCCTTTGAATTTCATTAAAACACTTTAAGGGATTTGATAAACACAAAAATAAGGTTTTTGTCTTTTTTCTAGGCTATTGTAATTTGATTACTGATTTAACATTTGTCTTTACTGTAATCATTGTTATTAGTAACTGATGTTTGTTATGTAGTTTATAAAAATATTAGAAGCAATGAGATTTGAACATTTGAAAGCCTGTAGTTTATGTAGAAGTGCAATACAGATAAGTCAGTATACTTTTAGGTTTAATTGATGGTGTTTCATATGTTTATCTACGTACATACAGCATGCAGAATACTTGGCATATTAAAAACCACATCTTTATACCCCTTAAATTAAAAATGATTATTTCTAGAAACTCTTTTGGTGGGCACAGACTGTGGACTTTAATACTATTTTACAGTCTTAATTTGGAACTAAGGTAGTACAGTACTCCTCCACCCCATACAACATAATTAATCCTTTACTGCATTTTGTTTCTTGACAATATTTGGCAACTTCGTTTGGTAATCTTTTTATATCCTCTTCCTGTCCCCACAAATAAACATGTTTCTTCTTATTACAAATACATATTCCTTATAAGAAAATCAAAATAATACATCAGGAAAAGGAAAAACATAAATATAGTCTTGTCCACCAAGTGATAACCCTGATGAACATTTAAGTAGATATTCTAATTAAAATCTTATTTTGAAATATTGCTAATGTAAAAAATAGTATTAGTTTTGCAAATTTGTATCCATCTTTATTTTATATTATTTAGCCACAGTTTTCTAACCATGATGGTTTTACTTTTTCCTTGATAGAAAGTGGAGCTGTTCCAAAGAGAAAAGATCCCTTAACACACACTAGTAATTCACTGCCTCGTTCAAAAACAGTTATGAAGACTGGATCCACAGGTTTGTCAGGCCACCACAGAGCACCTAGTTGTAGTGGCTTATCCATGGTTTCTGGAGTGAGACAGGGACCTGGTCCTGTAACTGGAACTCATAAGGTATTTGGAGACAGTCACTTTTAATTGCTATGCTTTTGCAAATAGACAATTTTGAACACGATATGCTTGCTTGAGATTATTAGAAGTACTTTGTAATACCTTAGAGAATTGATAAGTTTCTACAAAGTTGAATATAGTTTTCTTTTTTAAATCTGCAAAGACAATTTGCTATTAAAATCAAATCTTATTTTAACTTCCTTGGACCTAATTAGGTATTTTGTTATAAGTTGCTTGTCTAATCTATTCTATATAATGCTGTATAGTTAATTTTAAATTTGTTATTTTAATTGTTTAATGTGTTTTATAACATTAAACATAGAGTTTTGTTTGAATCCTAACAATCAGAATTATATGACTGAATTGTCAGAGGCCCTTTTTATTTTATGGTACCTAAATCTCTCTGGATGAAATCCCCTATAAACCCACTTCATGCCAAATGTAGTTCTGTAGTGAATACATTTTACCTTGAAGTGGATATACAATTTTGGGGTTTTTTAATATCCTTTTTCCTATATTTAAAACTTTTAATTCTGTGAATTTTAAGGCCAATTTTAACTTACTTATGACAAGTGTTAATGTTAGGTTGTATTTTTACGTTGCAATTTTGTGTCCTTTAAGAGTACACCAAAAACAAATAGAACAAATAAGCCTTCTACCCCTACAACTGCTGCTCGTAAAAAGAAAGACTTGAAGAATTTTAGGAATGTGGACAGCAATCTTGCTAACCTTATAATGAACGAAATTGTGGACAAGTAAGTTTTGCCATCTAAAGTGTTTATTTAACAGTTTTTAGTTTTGAATTTATTTATACAATATATCATGAGTAAAATAGAGTATCTTCTCTAATGTACATAATTTTTATGGTGGTTTTTAGTTACTGTAAATGTAGAAAACTATTGTTTTACTAATTAAACTATAATTTCACAGTTAACATATAAATAATTGTATTTCAAAAAAATAATTGTATGTCATTAAGTTTAAATTTAATATTATAATAACTGAATCATATTTTGTCATAGAGCTAACTGAAATTCTATTTCTTAGTGGAACAGCTGTTAAATTTGATGATATAGCTGGGCAAGAATTGGCAAAACAAGCCTTGCAAGAAATTGTTATTCTTCCTTCTCTGAGGCCTGAGGTAAACACTTTATATTACCATTTTCCTATAACATCATTCATTATTTTTTTTCAGCATTCATTATTGAATTCATATTAGCAGTAATCTGTGAGTTACACTAGATAGAAATGATTAATGCATGTAACAGATTGGATGTTTTTAAAAAGAAAGAAACATTAGCAATTGATGCTGACTGGTTATTATAGGAGTGACTATATAAGTTCCTAATGACTATCAAGGTTCCTAATAACCAATCCATTTTTAACATTTAGGTAATAGAAAATAAGTTTTACGTTAAGGTAAGAGAGATTTAAAATTATGAGCCAGAAATCATACTGGAGAAAAGGGAAGTTAGGATTAAATTAATAAGTTTAAGTTTGAAGAATTTTATCAAAGTATAGTTGAAATACAATGTTATAGGAGTTGCTGGTGTATAACATAATGATTTGACAATTTTGTACATTAAGTTATACTCACTATATGATAAGTATAGTTAACCATATGTCACCGTACAATATTACTGCAATATTATTATTTTTTTGATTATTTATTTATTCATGAGAGAATGAGAGGCAGAGGCACAGGCAGAGGGAGAAGCAGGCTCCATGCAGGGAGCCTGATGTGGGACTCAATCCTGGGTCTCCAGGATCACACCCTAGGCTGATGGCAGTGCTAAACCGCTGAGCCACCCGGGCTGCCCCTGTAATATTATTGACTATAGTTCCCATGTTGTACTTTTCATCCCCATGAATTATTATTTGGTAACTAGAGATTTGTATCTCTTAATTCCCTTCACCTATCTTGCTCCTCTCTTTAGCTCCCTCCCCTCTGGCAACCACCAGTTCTCTGTTTTTATGATTTTGTTTCCATTTTGTTTGTTCTGATCATAACAATAAAAACAACAAAATGGTAATTATGTGAGGAAAAGGATGAATTAACCTCATTGTGGTAAATATTTCACAATTTATTTGTGTGTCAAATTATATTGCACATGTTAAAATTACACAATGTTATATCTCAATAAAGCTGGAAATTTTTAAAAACCAAAAAATGCTGAGTAATTAAGAAATGTCTCTTTGGCGAAAGAATGGACAAATAGATCAGTAGAACAGAATAGAGAGCCCAGAAATACAGAGACACAAGTATTATCAATTGAAAAAGGCACAAAAGCAATTTGATGGAGAAAGGATAGTATTTTCCACAAAACAACAACTAAACATCCATGTGAAAAAAAGTTCTAGACATATACTTTACACCTTTCACAAAAGTTAATTCAAAATTGGTCACAGACCTAAATGTAGAAGGCTAACTATAAAACTCCTAGAAGATAACATAGGAAAAAATCTAGGTGATCTTGGTTTGAGGATGGCTTATTAGATACAACACCAAAAACATGATCCTTGAAAGAAAAAAATTGTTAAGTTGAAATTCATGAAAATTAAACACTTTTCTGTGAAAGACTTTTTTTTTTTTAGATTTTATTTATTTATTCATGACAGACATAGAGAATACCAATTTATTGATTACGTGCTCTCTTCAGAGCTCTGACAAGTTCTGTTTGGGAGGATGCTACAGAAAAATGGTGCTTTTTAGATAACAGTACTTAAAGTGTCTGGAAAAAAAGTCTCCAGAATTATAGTTGTGAACTAAAGTAAATGTTTTTAGTTGTTCACAGGGCTTAGAGCTCCTGCCAGAGGATTGTTACTCTTTGGTCCACCTGGAAATGGGAAAACAATGCTGGTAAGAATTCTTTTAAAACTTGAGAGTTCTATTTAGATAATTAGAAATAGTAATATGAAAAAAAGAAACCTTACATTGTCCCTGAGTTATTTTTAGAATTTGCTTTTTACTCTAATATACTTAAGTTTTGTTTTGTTTTTTAAGATTTTATTTACTCATTCATGAGAGACAGAGAGAGAGGCAGAGACATAGGCAGAGAGAAGCAGGCTCCATGCAGGAAGTCCAATGTAGGATTCAATCCCGGGACGCCAGGATCATGCCCTGAGCCAAAGGCAAATGCTCAACCATTGAGCTACTCAGGTGCCCCTTTTTTCAGTACATTGAAAACAATGTATTTTTGCCCAAATTTTTACTGGGATCTGGATACCTTTCTCCCACATAACTATTCTAGAGGGGAAAAGTAAACAGGAAAAGAGTTTAGCTGTTTCTCTCTCTCTCTCCAAACAGTTACCTTTCTATAATTAAGAAGAGACTTACACCCTTTTTGTAACCTCTCCTTATCCATTCTGCCTTAGAAAAAATAAAGAGAATTGAAAGAAGCATAGCTCTTCCTAGACCTTGTCCTCATTGCTGAGAAGGAAACACATTGATTGCCATACGTCAGGAACTGTGTCATATTTTATATTTTTGGAAATCTTTTCTGTTGTTTAAATTGATCAAATGTGGTTATCTTTTTAAAGGAAGATACTGAATATAATATTTGTCCTTGTGATTTTTAAGGCTAAAGCAGTAGCTGCAGAATCCAATGCAACCTTCTTTAATATAAGTGCTGCAAGTTTAACTTCAAAATATGTGAGTGTTCTTCTTCTAGTCATGTTTTATGTTACTAAGTGTTGCTAAGTATAAATGCTAATAACACTACACAAAAAATATTTTTGAGTTTTATATCTATTATTTAGATATGACGAAAATCACTCTTCAAAATAGAAAGTTAGGCTCATTTAAAGTTAGAATTGTGCTGTCAAATACTGTTGTAGTTTGCTGGGGCTGTGTGACAAAGCACAATAAACTGGCTGGCTTAAACAACAGAAATTTATTGTCTTAACAGTTTTGAAGGGTAGAAGTACAAGATCAGATATTGGCAAGGTTTTCATTTTTATAATGTAATTAAAAGTAACTGTAACAAGATACCTCTTTTCCTGGTTACATTTTATTTTCTATGTGAAGCTTTATAAATAAAATTGTTATTAAAATAAGTGTACTGAGCATTATACACTGGAAAACACTATCTTGAAAGTTAGGGGCTAGGGATTCCAGCCTAACTTTTGGATATTGGATTGGCCTTAAGAAAATACTGCTTTTAGGCCTCACTTTATTTATAAAGTGTTGATGTTGTAAGAAGTGATCTCCTGCAGTTCATTCCAGCTCTGTGAATATTTGTTTTAATGATTCTAAATCTGAGGCCATTTTTTTTAAATGAAATTTTCAATTAAAAAAATAGATGCCAGCTAGAGGATGGAAGAGTTTTTACAGTAGATTAGCCCAAACCTCATGACCCTTTCATTAGTTGCTTTTAGTGTATAGAATGGTTTTAGTATTGTCTCAGCCCCTGGAATGTTTCAAGGGATGTTCATAGACCTCTTGGGCTACCTAGAAATATTTTTATACTTATTGACAATGATATTGTGAGAATGAATTTAAGTAAGTGTAGTTTAGAGAGCACTTTCCAACTTACCTGGTTCTATAAATATACTCTGCAACTAAGGGCTTAATAAATAAGTATCTCTTTTTCTCCCAAAATATTCCACCTTCTCACTAGTTATACCCATAGTTGCTATTCCATTTTCAAGACTTAGGAATGCAGGGTTAAGCAGAATAGAGATATATTTAATTTTTTCAAGTACTTAACAGGCCAGATCCAGGTTTCAGCACCAAAAACATAAAGTACTTACCAGACTGTATTAAATACAAAATATTCTGATTTTTTAAAATTATGAGACAATTCAGTAACTCCCCTCTCCCAATTCCTTAAACCAAATCTTTGATTGTTGCAAAGAAAGAAAATTAAATTCCTAGGTTCTAGACTTCAGATCATGAAATTTAAACAGATGGAATAATGTTGTATTGTATGTGTATTACAATATATAATATCTTGTTTCAGGTGGGAGAAGGAGAGAAATTGGTGAGAGCTCTTTTTGCTGTGGCTCGAGAACTTCAGCCTTCTATAATTTTTATAGGTAAGAATATGTTTTATAACTAAGTTGAATATTTATGAAATTTCCCCCTCCAAATTTGAGAGGTGTAATAGGAAAGATTATTCAAAAGGAAAAAGTTTTAATCTAAAAATGGCAAATTTACACACTATCTAATGAATTGAATAGGACCCAGGATATTAATAACTTAAGTAGTAAACTAGATTAATCTCAGATGACTCATATAGCTTGGCTTTTAATTAAAGTTTTATCTTTGTATTTCCTTTAGATGAAGTTGATAGCCTTTTGTGTGAAAGAAGAGAAGGAGAGCATGATGCTAGTAGACGTCTAAAAACTGAATTTCTAATAGAATTTGATGGTGTAAGTATTGATTATGGTATTTCTAAGATGGTAGCATTTTAGTGTATATATTTTCCTAAATGACCTAGATTAGAAATACATATATCTTTATTATGTATCTGTTATTACTTTATTTAAAAGTACTGAAAAAATTTTTGGCTTATAGGTACAATCTGCTGGAGATGACAGAGTGCTTGTAATGGGTGCAACTAATAGGCCACAAGAGCTTGATGAGGCTGTTCTCAGGTAGGGAGATTATGTAGAAACACATCAGTTTCAGATGTATTTACTCCTGTGTTCATCTCACATATCTATTTCCTTCGCTCTTAATTTGAAGACTAAATTCATTATTTTGCTCCTGGTATCCATCCTTTGGCCTCTTGTCATCAACTGAAGTTTTTTTTTTTTTTTTTTTAAGATTTTATTTATTCATTCATGAGAGACACAGAGAAAGAGAGAGTGTGTGTGAGAGAGAGAGAGGCAGAGACACAGGCAGAGGGAGAAGCAGGCTCCTCGCAGGGAACCTGATGTGGGACTCGAGCCTAGGTCTCGAATTATGCCCCAAACCGAAGGCAGACACCCAGCCACTGAGCCACCCAGGCATCCCATTGTCACCAACTAAAGATTTTGAAGACAGAACCAACATACCACGAAAACAAGTTTACACTTTGTGGTTTCAGGAAAATTGCTTTTTCTTCTGATTAGGATTAAATTGTTTTAAAACTCCAGAATTGATTCTTATTCTCTTTTCCTGGACTTCATGAGAAGTCAATAAAAGCAGGCAGGATTCATGGAAACTGTATTCTGTGTTCTTGTGTGATTGAACGAATTTATTCCCTTTCTACAGGGAGGACAGTTTGACTCAGCATAAAATTCTTCGGCCTCCCTTTCTTTTCCTGAGGAATTGATTACATTGCCCCATTGTTTCTAGGATTAAATGTTATAGTGTAAAAGTCTGAAGCCAGCCTGCTTTTATTCACATTTATGGATTAACTTGATTTTTTTTTCTCCTTACTAGTTATATTTAACCACTAAAATCTAGTTATTTGAAATATGTTGATCTGTGTTTATTCTGGGATTTGGTGTTTGTTTAAATTGATAGTTTGAAACCTCTTGTTTTAGGAAAGTAATTTTGAATACTATCTTGAATTTTTATTTTCCTAATTCATTTTTCTGTTTTTTTTTTCTTTCACACACAGTTTATGCTTTATGTTGCATCCTTTTGCCTTCCATATCTTTAAGTTTCTTTCTAATCCTTTATAACTCTTAGGTCTTGTTTTGTTCCATTTTATTTGTTGTCTTTATTGATTACTGGGTTTGTGATTGATCTTTGTGCTACTACTTTTGTAACCTGTGTCTGTGGTGGTTTTCTCCTTTGTTTTCATTGCTTTCTTGATCTCTATAATCCCGTTTTTCCTCTTCTTTTGTCTTATTTCCTTGAGCTTTTGTAAGTTATAGCCTTCAGCCCTTATATCTCATTGAGTTCTTATTTCATTAGGAGACTTCTTTTTGATTAAATTATTTCATGGAAAGATATATGGTCACAATTTAAATTTGTTCTGTGGCAGAATCTTCTTGCGTATATTCTCTGTTTTATATTTATTGTAATCTTTTCTCTCTTTTTTGGCACTTTAAAGAAATTATTACCTGTTTTGCTCACTGTTCTTATTTGAATAAAGGGAGTTTTCTTAGAAAGCCTAGTTTTAGAGTGATATTATAGGAGAAGAGCTAGTAAATTAAGATACTGAGCAAGTGTCTTGTCCTATGAATAGCCTGGACTAATAGGCAGTCTCCTTGAGTCACCATCAAATCCTACCTGATAAAGATTAGTCAGTGCAAGATAGCTTGTAATCTTCCGAGATGTCTTGATGTCTTCTTACAAAGGTGATATGTCTTTGAGTTTCTTTTTTCAGCCTCAATATTCTTGCCATTCCTCTGCTCCTGACTAGGTTTCACATGATTTGCAGAGCCATTTTTCACATGCTGGCTTAAATATAGAAGGCTCTGGAACACCTGGGTAGCTCAGTGGTTGAGTGTCTGCCTTTGGCTCAAGGTGTGATCTGGGTCGGGGGATCAAGTCCCACATCAGGCTCCCTGTGAGGAGCCTGCTTCTCCCTCTATGTCTCGGTCTCTGTGTTTCCCATGAATAAATAAAATCTTTAAAAAGATAAAAAATAAAAATAATAAATATGGGAAGTTGGCTTTTTATTAATCCCCCGAGAATGCTCTGTTTCCTTTAGAATACTCTGTGCTGATAGCCACGCCTAGAATCTGCAGTAGAAGATCCTGTGTTATCCTCCTTCATCAGTATCATTTTCACTGCCCTAGGCAGCCCTTCTTCATTCACTTTAGTTGTATAAATATTACCTGAGTTTGTTGATGGTGGAGTTTACATTTCTGTTTCAATGGTCCTTGTTTAGTTTAGTTAAGTTTTAAGAAGGTAGCAGAGATTTCTTTATTCCATTTCTTTTTTTTTTTCTTTAAAGATTTTATTTATTTATTCATGAGAGACACAGAGAGAGAGAGAGAAGCAGAGACACAGGCAGAGGGAGAAACAGGCTCCATGCAGGGAGCCCGATGTGGGACTCGATCGCGGGTCTCCAAGATCATGACCTAGGCTGAAGGCAGTGCTAAACCGCTGAGCTACCCAGGCTGCCCTATTCCATTTCTTATATCAGATATTTTGTTTGTTTTAAAACATTCATGCTATTGAAAACATACATATAGGAGCACATGAGTGGCTCAGTTGGTTGAGCGTCTGATCTTGATTTAAGCTCAGGTCATGGGATCCCTGGGTGGCGCAGCGGTTTGGCGCCTGCCTTTGGCCCAGGGCGCGATCCTGGAGACCCGGGCATCAGGCTCCCGATGCATGGAGCCTGCTTCTCCCTCTGCCTATGTCTCTGCCTCTCTCTCTCTCTCTCTGTATGACTATCATAAATAAATAATTAAAAAAAATTAAGCTCAGGTCATGGTCTTAGGGTTGTGAGACTGGGCCTCACATTGGGCTCTGCTCTCAATGTGGATGGAGTCTCCCTGGGATTTCCTCTCACTCTCTTTTCCTTCCTTTCTCCCTTGACTACTCTTCTACTCGTGTTCCCTCACGTGCTTGCACGTGCTCTCTCTCTCTCTCTCTGTCTAAAAAAGAAAAGATACACATACATAAATGGTTACTTTAATTCTGACAATATTGAATTAAAGATTTTTAAACAGTATCTAGAGAGTTTTAAAAAAGTAACTCAAGGGGTGCCTGGCTCAGTCAGTAGAGCATGTGACTTCTGATCTTGGGGTTATAAATTTGAGCCCCATGTTGGGATTACTTCAAAATAAAATCTAAAAGAAAACAAGTAACTCAAAATAACTTCACACTGATGAGTACACTATAACGCATTCAAATACTTTGAGTATTAAAGTTTTGTTTTTTTCTCATTTGCTACTTGAACTGAGTTATCTTTAAATTCAAGGTAAATTCTGAAATTGTTTGAATCTTTTTTTAGGCGTTTCATCAAACGGGTATATGTGTCTTTGCCAAATGAGGAGGTATGTATCTATGTTTGAATTTTTTTTTTTTTTAACACAGAAACAAGACCTACCATCTTGACAATATTGATTTTCCAATCATTAGTACAGCCACACTGGAAAACAGTTTGGCAATTTCCTTTTTTTTTTTTTTAGTTTGGCAATTTCTTAAAAAGACAAATGTAAACTTAACCATAAGACCCAATAATTCCTTTCCTAAGAATCTGCCCAAGACAGATGAAAACATATGTCTAACACAAAGACATGTATAAGAATTTTTAGTATAAATAATAGCCAAGAACTAAAAATCTAAGATCTAATTAGAGAATGGGTAAACAAATCTGTTGTGTGCATTTAATTGAATACTGTTTAACAATAGGTATTTGCTAGGATTCAGGTATTTATACATGGTATAATATGGAAAAACCTCCAAAACATACTAAATGAGAAGACACCAGGTATAAAAGATAATCTATCATTTGGTTCCACTTGTAGGAATTGTCCAGAAAAGGCAAATTTCTAGAAAACAAAGGAAATTGTTTGCAAAGTTTAGGGGTAGGAGTGGGGATTAACTGCAAATAGACATAAGTGAACTTTATTTAGAGTGATAGAAATGTTCTAAAAGTGGTCATGGTGATGGTTGCACAGCTATATATTTATTAAAAGTCATTGAATTATACATTTAAAATGGGGAGATTAATGTTACATGAATTCATTCCTCTATAAAAGTGTTTATTAAAAATGGTGATTGTTGGGGCACCTGGGTGGCTCAGTGGTGTAAGCATCTGGCTCTTGGTTCTGCTTAGGTCATGAGATCAAGCCCTGCATCAGGTTCTGCACTCAGCCACAGAGTCTACTTAAGACTCTCTCTCCCTCTTCCTCTGCCCACCCCTGCCCCGCCCCATGCTCTTAAGCATTCTCTCTCTTAAATAAATGAATCCTTAGAAAAAAATAAAAATATTTAAAAAATTAAAAGTTGTGGTTGTCTAGCCCAAACATTTAACATCCTTGATAGCAGCAGCTACGTCCTTAGTCCTTTATTTGGATTATCTCTAAGTCTCTCAAGAACTCTCAAAAAATGGTGGTTTATTTATTTATTTATTTGTTTCTTTGTTTATTTATTTATTTATTTATTTATTTACTTACTTATTTTTCTTTAAAGATTTTATGTATTTAATTGAGGAAGAGTGAGTGAGCACTAGGGGGCAGGGAGAGACAGATGGAGAGGGAGAAGCAGATTACCCGGCTGAGGAGAGAGCCCAGTGTGGGGCTTATTCCCAGGACCCTGAGATCATGATCTGAGCTAAAGGCCATGCCTAACCAATGGAGCCACCCACGTGCCTTGCAAAATGGTTTATTAACTCCAATTAACAGACATGAGCGAGCCTCTAAGATTAGAGAGTGACTTATTTTTGATCATTCAGCTAACTAAATAAGGGTCAGGATTTGAACCTAATTTTTGGATATTTCATTAAGCTAATTCTTGGGGCTGATAATTCTTTAATATTTCTTTTCAGACACGACTACTTTTACTTAAAAATCTATTATGTAAACAAGGAAGCCCATTGACCCAAAAAGAACTAGCACAACTTGCTAGGTGAGTAATTTGATTTGGTCTATCTTAAAGCTTTTTTTTTTTTTTAAAGAATTTTTTTTTGTTTTGTGTATAGTTAATTATGAAATGAATAATTTATTTTTAAGAGAACTTCACCTCATCCTTTAACTTCCTTTACCTTTTTTTCTTATCTCTTATTCTTATATATATGGTTTCTAAATTTAAATTTCTAGATCTTCTATAAGACCTGACCTACATATCCAATGATGGTATATTCTTTTTATAAATTTATTAAAACTTGTAAGTGGTATTAAAATAATTTTAAAAACTTAAAACATCTTGTATCTCTGCCTACACCAATGCAAATATTTTCTTCTCCTTTCCTTTTTTTCTTCTTTCTCTTTCTTTCTTTTCTTTCTTTCCTTTCTTTCTTTTCTTTCTTTCTGCCTACACCAATGCAAATATTTTCTTCTTCTTTCCTTTTTTTCTTCTTTCTCTTTCTCCCTTTCCTTTTCTTTCTTTCTTTCTTTCTTTCTTTCTTTCTTTCTTTCTTTCTTTCTTTCTTTCTTTCGAGAGCACAAGCAAGGGAAATAGCAGGCAGAGGGAGAAGGAGAAGCAGGCTCCCCACTGAGCAGGGAGCCCAATACAGGGCTCGATCCCAGGACCCTGGGATCGTGATCTGAGCCAAAGGCAGATGTTTAACCAACTGAGCTACACGGCACCCCACAGATATTTTTATACAAACTTTTTCTCTAGTATTACACATAATTTTTTTTTAACTTTTGCATCTTCAGCTTTTCTTTTTTTTTTTTTTTAAATTTTTATTTATTTATGATAGTCACAGAGAGAGAGAGAGAGAGAGAGAGGCAGAGACATAGGCAGAGGGAGAAGCAGGCTCCATGCACCGGGAGCCTGATGTGGGATTCGATCCCGGGTCTCCAGGATCGCGCCCTGGGCCAAAGGCAAGCGCCAAACCACTGCGCCACCCAGGGATCCCCTCTTCAGCTTTTCTTATGAGTGGTATACTTAAGTGGAAACTATAGGAGGTGTACTTGTTGAATTTTAGTCATTAAAAATCTCATAAAGTAATTTAAATACTCAAGAAGTATGTGAAGTGCTTGTAATTTTAGTAAAAACCCTGAGTTCCAGATACCTATGAGAAAAGAGTAAATTCAATACATGGAAATATTGAGGTTCTTCTTTGTCATTGCAATAAAGAATGCAGCTAATAATGTTTGATCTCAATAGTTATATAACATAGTATGTGCTAAGTAAATGCTTTCTTTTCCTGTTTTATTTTCTTCTTCCTCTTTGTGTCCCCCCCCATCCCCAGTTTTTAGTTCCCCTTGATAATCTCTTGGCTGCCCAGGACTCTCCACTGTGGCATCCCATTCAGGTGTGCCTTTTTTGCCAATGTCTTCTACCCCAGACTCTTCCTTTACCCTATCTGTCCTACATTTAAAGAAATGTACCTTGGGGACCTGACTGGCTCAGTTGGTAGAACACGTGACTCTTGATCTCAGGGTTGTGAGTTTGGGCCTCACGTTAGGCATAGAGTGTCCTTGAAAATTTTTTTAAAAATTTAAAATTAAAAAAAAGAATCTACCT
The DNA here is from genome assembly GCF_048418805.1 of Vulpes vulpes. Lineage (NCBI taxonomy): Eukaryota > Metazoa > Chordata > Mammalia > Carnivora > Canidae > Vulpes > Vulpes vulpes. Next base: position 86,306,084 of record NC_132787.1, on the reverse strand, counting down.
TGATTGACAGTGTTTTTTGTCAAGATAAAAAAATATTAATTTACAGAGCAATAATTATGGTTATGTGTCAGTTAGCTAGCAATGGCTTATAGGTGTTATCTTTTCCAAAGGATGTATTTAAAATTTAATGGAGCCTCCTGGAGATGTAATATGCCTTAATCTAAAGAAATGGTTCTCATAATGAAAATTTCAGGCATTCTGAGGACTGCCATAGACTATTTTGTTTGTTTTCAGCAAGTGGGCCTTTCTGTGTCCTTAAAATCAAATTACATAACTCTCTGCTTGATGATAGAGGCAAACTAGATTTTACCCTCTTTTTACATGGAGATTTTAAATCTGCAAAGATGAAAGTAATTTACTCTTTCTTCCTTCCCATTCTCAGAATGACTGATGGGTATTCAGGAAGTGATCTAACAGCTTTGGCAAAAGATGCAGCATTGGGTCCTATCCGAGGTATGTGTATAGAGCCTATTTATTAGACCACTTTAGAAGCTTAAGAAGTCCCTATTGAGAGGTTTGTTTTTGTTTTAATAAGAAAGCATTGAAGCTGTTATAAAACTTATTACAAAATAGTTTCTAGAGTTAGAGTCAGCAACTCTAGACTGAGAGAGTAAAGGGCCTGATAAATATTTTAGGCTTAGGGGCCACATAGGCTCTCCATTGCATATTCTTCTGTTTCTTTGTTTGTTTTCACAAACAAAAATGCAAAACCATCTTAGCTCACAGTCCATGGGTCAGTAGTAGACCATGACCTCTATTAAAAACAACAGTTTTCAAAAAAAAAAAAAAAGTTTTCATTTTTTTTTTATTAAAAAATTTTTGTTATTGAAATATAGTTCACATACAACATTATATTCATTTCAGGTGTACAACATAATGTAGAAAACTCTGTACATTAAACAATGCTCACCACGATAAATTACCATCTGCCATGTTTCACTTCTTGATAGTAGGTAACCAGCAGAAAATAAAAATAAAAAAAAATAAAACATTTTTAAGCAAGCAAAAAAGAAAAATAAAGGGGAAATGTTCTTATCTGTTTTTTGGCTCTTCTCACTTCAATATTCTGATATCACTTGAAATTAAAAGTGTCTAAAGGGAAGCTTTTATTTGTATTCTTATATGTTATCTTTTGAGGAATTGCTTTGATTTGATTCAGAGTTATTTGCTGATTGTGAAATACCACTATGATACCACTTTAGACTAGATATTCTCAACTGCTTTGCCACAGCCAGTATGGGGAGTGGGTAAATGATGCTCCCAGGTATGCACGCAGATTGATGGCTGTGACAATAAAAAGGAACATGAAACATGAACCTTCTAGAACTTATCTCCCGCAATGAAACAGTGTACTGACTCAGAATTGCTGCTTTGGAGAATAAGAAGTGTAACCTTGAGAACATGGGCAAAGCATTCTAGTCAAACTTGTGCCAGAACCATGAAGTCTTGTTCAGAAAGTGGACTCAACCAATCACTAATATATAAACCATTTGCCTTTTTTTCCAGAAGACTTTAACTATTCTGAAGCAAACAAAAGTTACTGGGTTAAAAAAAAAAAAAAAAAAAAAAAAAAACCTTTGTAAAGAACAAGCTGCATTCTTTTAAGTTCACTCTTAAACTTTGTAAATTTTATTGTTCTTGAGCAATATGCAAAGAAATTGAATGCCTCCCAGTTACTCCTAAAAAGGACGATTATTAAGCATTTATAAATTGTGCTGTTAATATTAATGTGTGTCTTCCTTTTAATACAAATAATTTATATTGAACATGTACTTTTAGATCATTGTACTTGGTTTTGTGCTTCAGTAACTTAAACTTAGAAATTTTTTTTTTTTAAGTGATTGTCTTATATTTTACAGAACTGAAACCAGAACAAGTAAAGAATATGTCTGCCAGTGAGGTATATTATTTTATAATTATCATTTCTTTGCTCTGGTTCTCTATATTGTAAGATAGGTTTTGTCTGGATTTTTGTATTTGATGATTAGAAGATAGAAAATGTTAACTTTGCTTCATTTCAAAATATACAAGCATATTAAATTACAATCCCTTATGTTCTTTGGTAATGGACAAAAAAACATTGTACATAGTCATTAAGTCATTTTTCTATCAAATCATAGAAAACTTGAGGATTTTACTCTTTGTAACAAGTTAATCCCTTGATGTTCTATTTTGTGAGATTCTCAGCATTTATTTTTGTCCTTATAAAAGCAATTCCAGGGCATCTGGGTGGCTCAGTCCATTAAGCGTCTGCCTTCATCTCAGAACATGATCTCAGGGTCCTGGGATAGAGACAGGCCCATGTCAGGCTCCCTGCTCAGTGGGGAATCTGCTCCTCCCTCTCCCTCTGCCCGTCCCCCAGCCTGTGCTCTCTCACTGTCTCTCCAATAAATAAATAAAATCTTCTTTAAAAAGGATTAAATAAATAAAACAATACCATTGTAATGTAATTCATTACATTTTCTTAATATGGTAGGCCCTCTTATGAGATGCTGAGGCATTTCTTTTGAAAAACATTGCTGCAAAATATGACATTGCACATGCAGAATGATTGTAATAACTATGTAAGCAAATATTTAAAATTAGTCTTAAATCATATTTATAACTGATATGTCAGAGATATTTTTTACTGCCCAAGTTTCAACAGCTATTGAGGAGATGGTGAACTCTTAACAGAGAGAATGAATGTATTTTTTTTAAAGATTTTATTTATTCATTAGAGGGAGAGAGAGAGAAGGCAGAGACACAGGCAGAGGGAGAAGCAGATACCACGCAGGGAGCCCGATGTGGGACTTGATCCCAGGACTCCAGGATCACGCCCTGGGCTGAAGGCAGGTGCTAAACTGCCGAGCCACCCAGAGATCCCGAGAATGAATGTATTTGAGTACATTTTGGCAGTCTTTTTTCTTTAAGCTTCTGAGTAAACTTCATTGTTTTCAGGTATTTTGTGCATAGTAGTTAATTAACTATGTTACTAAGAATACCCTCACACTGATTGCAACCACCATTTCATTTTAAGTCTAATTTACCTAGAGTGTCTTTGATATGAGTGAAGCTGGGAATAGAGTATTCCACATACCTTCTTTGGCATTTAGCTACTATTACCTTAAAAATTCACATTTAAAGTAGAAGTTCCAAGTCCCTTTTATTTGATTCATAATTTTAATTCCACATTTACTTTTTATATATATATAAGTACTATACAGCTTGTGTTCCCAAAGTGTCTTGTGGATTTTTAAAAAGTTTATTAAGAATATCCCATAAATATATATTTTTAATGTTCTTATAGCATAAACCTGATAATACCTTTCTACTCAAAAAGTGAACATCATGCATGAATTATTTCTTCTTCATACACCATTTCCCTGCTTTGGACCCAGGATAGATAAACTTGATATCACCTATACTTTGGCCCCTTAGCTTCAGACTAGGAGAGGCCGATTGTGTGACAATTTAGGCGTTTGAATTTGTCCCATGGAAAGACCACGTGGAATAAAGGGACTAATTAAGGTAGTAATGAGGGCAGCCCAGGTAGCTCAGCGGGTTAGCGCCACCTTCGGCCCAGGGTGTGATCCTGGAGACCCAGGATCGAGTCCCGCATCGGGCTCCCCTGTGTGGAGCCTGCTTCTGCCTCTCCTGGTGTTTCTGCCTCTCTCTCTCTTGCTCTGTGTATTTTATTTATTTATTCATGAAAGACACAATCTTTTTTTAAAAAAAAAGGTAGTAATGAGCTAAAAAACTGGCAAATGAATTTCAGTAAGAAGCAGTCTACAAATTCTCAAATGATTTAACAGGCAAAAACCACTCACCTCCTCATCTGCAAGTATTCTTCACTCTGTCTCAAGCTTTGTTAAGACCATAGCATTTCCTGTGGAAGTCCATTGGGGAGACTACTTGTACCTATAAATGGAATGCTTTGATACACTTTGATTAATATCTTATAATAATTTTATGAACGCAAGTAGGTGGCTGCTTAGGGAATAAAAATTCTTACAAAGCTCTCCATTATTGCATGAGAAAAGAAAGCAGTTTTCCACTGATAGTGGCTTTCTTAGCCTTTGTGTATATTTTGCTCATCCTGAGAATATATATACAGTCAAACTTAAGCAACATTTTTCTCTTTTTTTTTTTTTAAGACAGAGAGAGTGAGCTAGTGGGGGGAGGGACAGAGAGAGAACATCTTTAAGCAGACTCCCCAATGAACAGGGAGCCTGACATGGGGACTTGATCTCATGATCCATGAGATCACGACCTAAGCTAAAAACCAAGTTGGATGCTTAACCAAATGAGCCACTCAGGCGGCCCAAGCAACATTTTTCTTCACTGAACTAAGTCAACCTAATTATAGTTCCTGTTTAATTTGAAGAATAAAGAAATTTTAAGTCTATTTACTTTTTTTAGTAACTCATGACTTTAAAACAAGATAGTTCTGTTGTATTGCTGTAAAACAAATTGCCTAAAAACTTAGCTTAAAATGGCACATATTTATTATCTCACATTTTCATGGAGTTGGGAATATGTGCATAGCTTAGCTGAGTCATCTGCTTCGAGCACTCTCATAGGGTTGCAATCAAAGTGTTGGCCCAAGGTCTCTTACAGAGCTGTAATCAAGCTGTTGGTTGGGGCTGTAATCATTATAAGGCACAACTGTGGTAGATCTACTTCCATGCTCACTTACATGGTTCTTTGCCAGATACACTTCCTCCCTCAGTTTTTTCTAGCCATAGACTGAAGGCCTCCTTCAGTTCTTTCCCACATAGGCCTCTCTAACATAGTACTGAGAGCAAGCAAGCCAAGAAGAAGAGAAAGTACCAACAAGACAGAAGTCAGTCTTTATAACCTAATTCTGAAAGTGACATCCCCATCGTTTTTGCAGTATTGTTCTTAATTTTTATTTATTTATTCAAGAGAGACACCGAGAGGCAAAAACACAGGCAGAGAGGGAAGCAGGTTCCCTGCAGAGAGCCTGATGCAGGACTTGATCCCTGGATCATGATCTAAGCCAAAGGCAGATGCTCAATCATTGAGCCATTCAGCTGCCCTAATGGTTTTAGTATTAATAATTTGGTAGTACTTTTAGCTGTTAGTTCTGGACTTAGGAGTTAATATTTATAAAATGCTTAGGAATTAATATTTATAAAATACTTAAAACAGTCTGGCAATAGTGGATACTATGCACGTGTCCATAGAATAATTTTAAAATACGTAGTAATAGTGGCATTTTTAAGGAAATCTATTTTATCAGTCGCATTTATGAGAGGAAAACAAACGTATTTGGTTTCTACAATTGTATACTAGAATTGTATTTAGTCATTATTTAGTACAACTTAAATAACTGTCTAGTCTGGTACTGGTGTGTGTGTGTGTGTGTGTGTGTGTGTGTGTACCTGGGATGTGGGATTGAGTCCCTCATTAGGCACAGGGAGCCTGCTTCTCCCTCTGCGTATGTCTTTTCCACACTCTCTGTGTCTTTCATGAATAAATAAATAAAATATTAAAAAAATAATAGAAACTCAAGTAATTGTATTGTATTCCATGTTTTTAAAAGATAGTCCTAGGGCTCCTGGATGGCTTAGTGGGTTAAGCATCTGCCTTCAGCTCAGGTCATGATCTCAAGGTCCTAGGATCAAGCCCCAAATCGGGTTTACCACTCAGTAAGGAGTCTGCTGCTTTCTCCTTCTCTGTCCCTCCCCCTGCTCATGTGTTCTTTCTCTCTCAAAAAAATAAACAAAATGTTAAAAATAAAGGTAGTATATTGGTTATAAATTCAGGGTATAATGTACTTTGTTTTTAAAGCACAAAGTTTGGGGCACCTGGCTGGCTCAGTCAGTAGAGCATGTGACTAAATATCAGGGTCGTGAGTTTTTTTGTTTGTTTAAAGATTTTATTTATTGATGAGAGAGAGAGAGAGAGAGAGAGAGACAAAGGCAGAGGGAGAAGCAGGCTACATGCAGAGAGCCCAATATGGGACTCGATCGCAGGACCTCAGGATCATGCCGAGCCAAAGCAGATGCTCAACCCCTGAGCCACCCAGGCATCCCAAGGGTCGTAAGTTCAAACCCCATGCTAGGCATGGAGCCTACTTAAAAATAAAAGAAAATAAAAAACAAAGCACACAGTTTGTATCCACTTTAACTGTAACTTTGCTATTTCATTATTTCGTTTTGATAAGACATCTTTGCCGATTTATTTTTCTCCAATTAACTGCCAGTTGCTTTTTCCCATTGTATACATTCACCGCTTACTAACTTTAAAATACCATATATAAATTTCATATATATATATATATATATACACCATACTATATATTTCAGTTGGAATTTCATCAAAAGCTTTTAAAACCTTAATTTCTATAACAAATAAATTTTATTCAAGAATATCATAGTAATACATTACATTCATCATCCTTCTACACTTTGGGCTTTAGGAAGAAGCCAGTGTGTGTTTTACAGTTAAATAAGTAAACATGTAGGGCTCATATGGTGATTATGTGGTAACAACATGTCCTTTCCTTTTTGACTAAGATTAGGCTACAAGTTACAAATGTGGGTGATTTTCTCAATATGTGTTCATCAAGATATGAGGGTATGAAGTAGTTAGATTGGCTTTTATAAGAGTAATAAAAAGAATAAATATCAGTTGACATTTTGTCTCAAATTCTCCTTTCACTTATTTTTTGTCAAAATACAATGTATATATTAGTGACAATTTCTAAAACTATTCATTTTGTACCAAGCTCCTTTTGGTTTTAAAAATCCTTTGGTAACTAAAGATATATGTTAACTCAGGATTCTTTTCTACATTCTCATAGCCAATTAAAAAGGTCAGAAAATAAGACCAAATTAATATAAATGCATTATAAGTAATATTAGTATTAGAAAATTTCAGATACAAGCATCTTCTATATTGTAAAAAGTATTGTTTCCTTAAGAGTCTCATGCCCTTCTTGTAAACTTTTCCTGTCTAATAAACCTAACATGACTTTAGCTAGAGTATGCTTGTGGTGAGACTTGAGAGTTCTGTATGATGGAATTGTGATTCTATTTTCTGCTTGTCTGTTTTTTGTCAAATTTTCTTTAATGAGTGTTTTCTGTTTTTATAATGGGAAAACATTATGATTTAAAATTTTAGGGACGCCCGGGTGGCTCAGCAGTTGAGCACCTGCCTTTGGCCCAGGACGTGATCCTGGAGTCCCAGGATCGAGTTCCACATGAGGTTCCCTGCATGGAGCCTGCTTCTCCCTCTGCCTGTGTCTCTGTCTCTCTCGCTGTGTCTCTCATGAATAAATAAAATCTTTAAATAAATAAATAAATAAAATTTTAAAACCTAGGAAATTAAACACATATCGTAAAGGTAGATTAGTATAGCATTTTGGTAAGATTTCTTATATAGCAACTTGCCTAACATATATGTAAAATAAGATGACTGGCATGATTTTCCAAGAATATATTTATAACCCAATAAACAACAGGATCATTACTTTAATCCATTTTTGGGTTAATTACTGTATATATGTTCATGATTTGTATTGTCATGTGCTTTTTTTTTTAAATCTAGATGAGAAATATTCGATTATCTGACTTCACTGAATCCTTGAAAAAGATAAAGCGCAGCGTGAGCCCTCAAACCTTAGAAGCATACATACGTTGGAACAAGGACTTTGGCGATACCACTGTTTAAGTAAAGACTTTTGTAAGCCTGCAGAACATTTTGCTTTTGAAGAGAGAAACACCATCTTTATTGAATAGTTCTCAGCTACAGAAATTCAGCCTAAGTTTACAGGACTTTTCAGAGTCTTACAATTACTTGTACACCCTAGCAGATGAACCATAAAACAAATTTAAATAAAATATACAATGCAAATGGAGTATTTTGTTGAAGGCCTTCTTGCCTATGTTCATGGTTATCCTGATGGGCACTGTAAGTTAGAGCACAACAAAAACTGATTCTGGTCTTCTTTACCATATAATCATAATGTAAATAATAATTTGTATATCGTGTTGCAGATGAAAGTATTCCAGAAACAGTGAATGGTAGAAGACACAAGCGCCTTTGGTTGTTTGTCTTCTGATGTCTTTTCTTAAAATAGTAATTTTTTCTATTTTCCTTTCCTACTGTTGTCTTTACTACAGATGATTAGAATGCCAAATTCTCGAAGTTTCTTTTTTTTTTTTTTTTAAATAAAACAAGTCCAGTGTGCCAAATGAAACTTCTTCCTATGTAACAGTAATAGGAAAAAGTATTTTGAAGGTTTTTTCTTTTTCAAAAATCCAGACATTAAACAATTGCATTTCACTTTACATTTTTCTATTACCTTGCTACCAATTTAGAAAGCAATTTGTTGATAGCAAAAAAGCAAAATCTTGTAAAATAGAGACAGTTAGAAGGTTTGAGTCACTCTGTCATTACAAGATGTAGATCAATCCTCATGTGACCTGCAGTATTTTTTTCTAATATATGTCAGAAATTTATTGTAGACTGTTAATTTATTCCTAATGGAATTTATTTTCTGCTAGAATGATTCTAATATTTAAAAAGGCCAATCTTAACTGCTGTAAAAGTGGTCCTGTGTGAGAGAAGGGAAGAACTGAGAGATAAGACATTTCTAATTTATTGCTTATTGCTTTCTTACTGTTTACAGGATAATTATAAGCCAGTGGATCTACCATCTTTTATTCTTAATAATTATTAATCCCCCTTCAATGAAACTTTAAAAAATTACTGAATTTTTATACATTGCATACATTTTATAGGTTTCTTGTGCTCACTTTGTTAACTAAAAAGTTAGTCTGTTAATCTGTCTTTTGTTCCCCAAAAATGTATAGTAATTCCATTTCTTGTTTGTATAAGTATGCCTGGATTTTATTATAAAACTGTCATTGTAGGAAGTAGACTCATATCATGGCTTTTTAAATATTGTAATAAAGGCAAATGGATATTTGCCCTTAGTTTACTGGTTAAAAGTTTGTTTACAGAAATTTTCTTTGGTGCTTTTATGTAAAATGTCATGGGTGGAAAGAATAATTTTATAATAGTAACAAAGATTTTTTCATTTAAGAAAAATATCTTTGGTTTTGAGGGAATACATTAAAATTAAAAACTTGCCCCAGCTAAATAAGAATTTTATAATGAAGACATACATTCTTTTTAATTTTATTCTTGTTCTTGTTAAAGATTTAATCTACATATAGATGTATTGGTTTCTTAAGATAATGCGCTATTTGTAGCTGTAACTCAAATGTCTCCTCTAATCATGAACTTAGAACTCCCTAGATAACAGAAATAAGGGTTGAGATAAATAGAAAAGAAAAATTTTTAAGCCAGAACCATGCCTATTTTCAATCACATGTTGTATCTTTTTAAGGTCTCAAACATTAAAGCATCAATCATAAAATATTGATAATGAAAGATCATACAGCATACATGATGACAAGAATTGGGAATATCCAAAGTTAAAACATTTTCAGTAAAGCTCATAAAATTTCACTTGGTATTTTCATTTAGAAAAGGATTAACATTAATGAAATTTGAATAACTGGTCAGTCATATTAAGGGTCTGCGTGCTTCACGCTCAACTTTTAAAGTATGATATTTAAAATTATTCTATCTGCAGTAATGTAGCTCACTTTTTATTGGCATAGTTTTTAGATAACAAAGATTTCAAATGTTAAAAAATAGAAAAGTCAAGCTAATATTCTCATAAACACTGAATCACAATTATATATTACTGTATGAATAACCATCCATACAGTATAGAAGTTCTTTTACTTTCCTGACCAAAGTCTGAAGTTGAGCTTAGTGATAGAGAACTATTTTCTATGGCTTACTTTTTATTTTATTTTCACTTTAAGCTGTTTTTCTTTTCTCCTCATAGAATAACCATGGAAATAAGATAATGATATAATTGGAGGCAAAGGGATTCGTCTGTTTTTTTTTTTTTCTTTTTTTCAATAAAGATAGAAGTTGGCGAGGCTTTCTGAATATTAGACTTTGTGACCTTTTGGATTCTGTGTTGATGTGTCATATTAACTTCTTAAAAAGTAATGCTTAAACATTAAAAGTTAGTGTGCTCATGTTAATATGGCAGTGTTTTGTAAACTATATTAAAACTTACTTTGAGCCAAAGGAAAGAATCAGTACTATCTTTCCCAGATAATGGTAAAACTTTATTCTAAGACAGTCTGCCCATTGAGGTTGTTAGGTTTCTGACCATGCTTTGTGCTTAGGAAGAAGTGAAGGAAAAGCAGATATGAGAATTCCAATTTAAGTAAATATACAGCAGTCTATTTATAGGATAAAATTCTTTATATTTTGTACAGAAACTAATTCTTTTGGTAGAATGAACCATTTAGTTTGGCTTTGGACTCGAGTCAGAAAAAGATTTTCCTTGAAGTGCTTATCTCAAATTTTAATCTGGTCTTTTGTATTTTTTCTTCAGAAGAAAAAAAAATGAATTAAAAGGTTCAGCTGCATAAAGTGGATTTTTATCCTAATGGATTGGAAATAAATGGTAGATTTTATTTTGCCTTTATTTTTATTTGAAACTTTTTGAGGTTTCAGAGGCTGCAGTCTAGCAGTGAAGAAGTAGCTTGTATAGGACTAACTCTTGCCCATAATAATTATAAAGTGAACAAAATATAAAAAGCAAAGTCTATAGAAGACTCTAGGGAGCAAGCAAAACCAGGCAGAAACTGCACAAAACCATGTCCTAGAAGAGATCCACATTAACTAGCTTTTACCCCAAGGGTAACTTCCAGTGTGTGCAAGGTGCTTGGTGCTTAGAAACAGACTTCAAGCAGAACCTAATAGTCTTTTTGGGCTAAAGAGCCACTTGGGGCTCGTAGAACAGCTGGAAATCAGGAAGGAAATCTTAAGCATTTCAGAGATAAAAGCCCCAGAATATGCCTACAGATTTCTTTCAAATCCTTGGTGAACTCCAAAACCGTTTCCGTGCAGAGTAATAGTCAAAGGAACCTAACAGAAAGCAATAGTTGCGGAGTCTAACGAGACGTGGAGAGATGGAAGCTGCCGGGGGAATCGAGTTCGAGATTTAAATCCCACCAAGAGGGGTTTGGCTAACGCATGCTAACCTCAGAACAGTGCTAGCCCGTGAGTGCTTGCTTGGCAATTACTGCCCAGCGACCACCACCACCACCAGCCACCGCGTAAAGCTCACCGCCTCCTTAACACCCTCCGTGGGCTGCCCGTTCCCCTGAGAAGGCAAAACAAAAACCGAACCAGTCTCCTTACCCCTAAGTTAGAAATTCCTGCTCGATCTGACCCATTTACCGTTTAGATCTCTTCGCTTCTTGCCCTCCAGCCCAAGGCTCCAGACACCGCCTCCTTTCAGACCCTCCAACACCTACTGCCTGTTTTGTTTGGACGGTCTGTCCCGCCTGGAATGATCTTCGCAAAAAGACCCGTCACCCAGAAGTCCAATTTCACTTCCTTGGAGCAGCTTTCCCGGACTACCATAATCCGCGACCCAGTCACTCTCTATTTTCTACATGACACTATCCCTACAGCGAACACCCTTCCCCTCCCTCCTTGTGTCGTCTCCCTGACCAGTGCCTGATGCACACATGCGCTGCGTATTCTATACAGAGTCTTTTTATTTCCCGTGTTCTACGATATTAGTTCCCTAAAATCAATTTCATGAGAAATCAGCGCTTTGGGAAACCGAACACGGTACTGCCTACACTGGTCTGAGTTCAAATTCGGCTATTAACGGAGAACCAGAGGTAGACGCCCCTGGCCAAGTTTCTTATTCTTCCTGGTTCCTCAAACGGGAACACTATTTCACAAAATAGTGCAAAAAAAATTCTACCCCACAAGTAAAAGCGCTTCAGCACTAAGTGAAATTTTTCCTAACGTTACAAGGAGAATCTAGACGCTCCCTGACTGGGTCTTCAGCTCCCTCGGCTCCACCTACGCACCCCCCGAAGCGCCTCGGCGCGGCCGCTCTAGCTGCTGCCTTCGCCTCTATGGCACGCAGGGGTAGAGGGGAGGGGGCGGGAACGGAGTCGGAGCACGCACTTCCGCCCCCGTGTCTCTCTCGGCCAATCGGCTTCCGATGCCCCACCCCTTCCGCTCTAGGGACACCCTCGCTCCCAGAGCGTCTTCCGGCGGGAGCTGTGCGGCTCCTTATCATGGTGAGTTGGCTGGGGGTCTGAGGGTTTCTGTCGTAGATGATGCCTCTTATCTTCTCGCATCCCGAAGCGGCCTTGACATGCCTCAGCTGCCCAAAGGAGGGGTCCTCGGAGTCGTGCTCGGGCCCCTGCAAGAGAAGCGACTGACGTCCGAAGCGTTCATTGCCCGCAGAGCTCCGAACCCCCCGCGATCCCTCGCCAGGTCCCTTAGGCGCTTGGCATCCCGGCTCTGCTCGCGGCCGAGCTTTCAGTTCTTAGCGTTTATCACTTTCCCGTGCCGAGATATATATTTGATACAGAAATAAAAGTCTTTGCCGGCGCCAGCGTCTGCACCAGCAAAAGCTCTGAAAACAAGTCCAAGCAACGGCGACCGTAATTAGTGATGCTTACATCAGTGACGATACCGTTGTTCATAGAGAGGGTCATGAGTGCGGTGTTGAGGTGGACGCTCCACCCTGCAACCTGGCTTAGTGGAGCGCCAGGGAGCCTGATACAGCAGCAACTTTCAGAAGGCCGGTGGTTGCAGAGAGTCCAGGTGTTGGTAGAGCGTCTTTATCTGCGTTTGCAGATCCCACTATATACCTTACGGTTTGGGGGGAATGTGATTTTTTTTAAAAGAGAAATTCGTCTTTTTTATGCTTTTACAAATCAAATATATATGTATATATATCTGAATTTTATCGAAAGATAAGTTGATTGTAATCTTGACGTCAAAAAAGGTACACACCAAAAAAAAAAAAGGAACACACCGTTTTATCAGAAAAATTCTTGGATCTCTTGATAGCCTCCGTAGGAGAGAAGCACCACTTGTCAGTGCCTAAGCCATTGTCACTCTAGTACGTTTTTTCCTTGAGTGGAAATGGTCCCCCCAAAAGGTCTTATTTATACTTTCTTTTTCTATTGTAAATTTTCTGTAATCCCTCCTTTGCACACAGGAAGTTGGTAAAAGTTTACTGTCGGTGAGGCTGTCCAAATAGCCTTCGAGCTACTTTCTTCAAAATATTCACCACTGTGTAGCCAGAATTAAATTTCTGAAGTTGGACTGTGTCACTCCCTGCCCCCCCCCCTTGCTTCAATCCTTTCCCTGCCATAATCCTCAAGATAAAGTCTTATATGGTATGGCACACAAAAGCTATGTGTTGTCAAGCTGCTAATGCTGCTGTCTTCTGTGTGTGTGTGTGTGTGTGTGTGCGCGCACGCAAAGCTTCTTTATAGCCTCTTTTTTCACATACATACATTCATATTCCAGTCACAGTGAAGAGCTTGCAGATGATGCTCTAAGGATTAGGCCTTTGCACCTAACTTGTATATGCTGTTCTATCTGCTGGATTCAATCGTCTCCTACCCCTCATCCTTATCAATATAACCCTTATATGTCCTTTAGTCTCTTTCATGAGACTTTCTCCTATATCTCAAGATACTATTAGGTGCTTCCGTTGTGCTCCCATGGTAACTGGTGCTAATTACCAGTAACATCTGTAGCCCTTACCAGACTATGTTAAAATCGTGTGTTTACTTGTCTTCCTCATTTCCTAGACTGTAAGCTCTTTGAGAGCAGGACCTCTGTATTCACGCTGGTGTTCCCAGACCCTTGTAACAGTTCCTGGCCCAGAGGAACTGGTATCAATAAATACCTGTCTTTAAAACACCAAATAAATAGCTATGGCACTAAATTTTTATGCTTGAAACCATAATGCAAAAAAATAGTAGCATTTAAGGTTTATTTTAGAAGTTTTGGGGAAGAAAGGGTTTATGAGTCACTCATGTTTTGTTTATTAAGGTGTTACTGTGCAAAGCACAAGCTATCTTAGAAAATGTAAAGAAAATATAGCCCTTGTCATTAGTGAAGTCACTAAAAAATTAACTTAAAATGCAGGCTATCCTGGCTAATTTGCAAAGCAAGTAGGGTAAAGAACAGTATAGTTTGGAATAATCTAGGAAGGCTTCACATAGAAGATCAGCCATGAAACAGTACTTTACACTTTATTCCATTACTCTTAATCTATTCATTACTCTCATTTGGAGGAGGAAACAGAGGTCAAGTAATTTGCTTAAGTATTACAGGGTTGTTAGAGCTTGGTTGGACAAGTCTGGCCTTTTCACTCTTGAGTAGTATGATCATGAGACGAGGGGTACACCAGTTTAGTTGGAGTTGATTCCCTATCTGGAACAAGAGATAAAACTGAAAAGAAACAAGCTAAATCACTTGAAAGCATTGGATTTCAGGTTGTAAAATTAAGAGTTTATCATGATAGCAGTGGGGGACCAATATAATTTTGGAAAGTGACATGAACTTTAGGATTTTTGTGGGGTTTTATTTTAACCAATATCAGAATGGCATCAGAAATGGCCCTTTACCTTTTAGAAAACGTACTGTCTTAACCCAAAAGTTTAACAAATAAAGTGGGATGAAGTTAGAGGATACCCAGGGATAACAGTGTTGAGCAGAATTTGTGCTTGGGACCAAATATCCTGCACATAATTCATTAAGAATAGGGTATTTTCATTAACATGACCATTAGCATCTCAAATGAAAATAGAATATTGTTCCTTTTCAGCTGAATTAGTTTAGCAAAGACTTAGAGTTACATATACACTAGTCTTTATTTGGATAGCAAAATTAGTAACACTTTTTTCTAATGCTTTATATTTTAAGTGTGTTTTACTTAAAAAAATTTTTATTGTGGAGATTTTCAAACACAGAAAAGTAGAATATAATATAATGAGCCCCCGTGTAGGCCACTTGGCCTCAGTTATCAACAATCTGGTTTTTAATGGTGATTTCTAGTGCTCAGCTTAGTTTTCTGCCTTTTCTGAGTCTCAACCTAATGTAACTAATGACATGTCTGAGATTCGAAGAAATGGGATATACCTATTTTTTTTTTTTAACATAACTACTGAGATGGTCCTAGTAGCTAACTAGGAAAATCATACCTGTGCTGGAGTTGGATCTGAAAGTTTCCCTCATTTTAAATCTGTTAATACTCAGTTACACTGCTTTCTGTGAAATTTAAGTGTTTAAGTCAAATTGGCCAACGATAGTGAGGTGGCAATGTAGTGTGGCTGTTACGGTGATTGTGGCCTTACTGTCAGGAAAGCATTTTGCTAAAATTAAAGTCCAAACAAGTAAGTGCATGGCGCTTAGCAATCAAATTATTATATATGACCCACTGAAAACTGTGAAATATTTTTTTCCCCTAGAAACAATACTTTGCTTTTGGAATAACAATTAAAAAATTTTTTTTCCCAGTTTATCTTTCCTCTCTAGGATTGTTTTTGGTTTTTTGGGGTATTATATTCCCAAGATAGTAAAATTGATCAATTTTTTTCCCTTTATAGATTCTTGGTTTTATGTCCTATTATGAAAAGTCTTCTCCATCTGCAAGATTATAAAATTATACATCCATAAATTTCTTCAAATACTCTACAGTTTTATATTTTAGTTTTAACATGACAAAAAACTAGAATAAGAAATACAATGAGAATCTCAACTTGACCTTTTCCAAAACCATTTATTGGTAACTCATATTTTCTCCTCCTGATGTTGGATACTGCCTTAATCATAAGCTAATTTCCTATGTGTGCTTAAACTCTCCTTTAATAAAAGCTAAAGTTTCCCGTACTTGAGTGGCCAATGACTCTCTAGTCTCCACTGTTACTTCTCTTGGTGGTAACCCCACTGTTATGCCCTTTCTCTGCTGGCCCCATACTGTGTACTAGCAAGGACTAAAAAGGCTATCCAGGATTTCAGATACTTTGCCTAAGAGAGAACCTCAGAGATTTTTCTAAAATAATAGTTTCCAAACTTTTCATATATAAAGCTTTGATTAGGTAAATTGAATTATTTTATTTCCAGTAGAGCTATCTGGCAAATGGCAAATGGTTTGCTTTTCTGGTTCAAAATTGACTATTCCATTTCAAAATAAAAGTGTGAAGTCTGGAGCTAAAATCCCTGGGTTTGAATTTCTGCTTAGCCATTTGTTAGCCCTTGGGCAATTTACTAAAAATCACTTCCATTTCATAGATGATTATGAGAATTAAATGGATAAATACTTGTCAAGTGTCTAGAATAATATACTGAGTGTTCAGTATATGTTAGCTGTTACCATCATATCCCATTACAGGATATGAAAAAGATTAGATACTTCAATGCTGATTTGTTTATTTTTTTATCTTAAAGGGGACAATTCATCTCTTTAGAAAACCGCAAAGATCTTTTTTTGGCAAGTTATTACAGGAATTTAGACTTGTAGCAGCTGACCGAAGGGTAAGTTATCTTTATTAATTCTAATTTTAATCATTGCACAGACGTTATGACATTGAAAAAGATAATTTTTAAGGCATGTAGAAATTACTCGTGATCCCACCACACACTTTTTGTTGTTTTTTTTTTTTTTACACTTTTTGTTTTTGTTTTTGTTTTTTTTTTAAAGATGTATTTATTCATTCATGATAGACATAGAAAGAGAGAGGCAGAGATACAGGCAGAGGGAGAAGCAGGCTCCATGCTGGGAGCCCGATGCGGAACTTGATCCTGGGACTCCAGGATTACGCCCTTGGCCAAAGGCAGGCGCCAAACCACTGAGCCACCCAGGGATCCCCACACTTTTTATTTTTAAGTAAAACTCTACACTCAACATCGGGCTAGAACTCATGACCCCTAAGATCAAGAGTTGCATGTTCCACTAACTGAGCCACCCAGGCACCCCCTACCACACTGTTTTCATTTTTTATGTTAAATAAGCAATTTTATTTATTTATTTATTTATTTATTTATTTATTTATTTAGCTAATCTTCGCTCAGTGTGGGGCTTGAACTCACTACGCCAGCATCAAAAATATCTTATATATTCTACTGACTGGGTAAGCCAGGCACTCCTGGCTAAGCAAAATTACAGTACTTTGATACACAGTTGTTTTGCTTGGGAGGAAGCTAGGCTTCAGTTAAGTTTTTTATATAATTCTAATGAGTTTTAAAGAGAAATTATTTTGCCTTTTATTACTTTTTTTTTTTTTACAAATTTAATCGATGCAATTTAAAGCCATATTCTCTCATTTTTAGTGTAAGCAAAGAAAAATAAGTTATGCTTTTGAATTCAAGATCCACCCATGCTGTGTTAGAGCTTACATTAAAAAAAAAAAAGATAATCAGTACCCTTTTTTGTTACCAATATAGACCTTCTAGTTATTGTTCTGTTTTTATTGTTTTCATTATTGTCTAAAATATACTATAAGCTCTCCAAAGACAGTGACTATGTCTGTTTTTGTTCACTTTTTAGTAAAAGCACAAAATAAGCAGCCAATAAATATGTGATGAATTTTAAATAAACCTAGTTTCAGTGGAACATAAGTGTACCAATGATATTGGCCATGTATTATAATACTAGACTAGAGTCTTCTGTTCTTTGTTTCTAATCACTGTATCTCCTGTTGCTAAAACTTTGAAATATAGTCAGAACTCAATAATTCTAGTATTTGAAAATAGTATCGCTCTATTAACTTAGTATAGCTCTTTAAACCTAAAGAGCCAAGGGTAGGAAATTGATCTGCCTCTTGTATATCTAATCATTTAGGATGATCTCTTGAGAACAGATAGAATGTTATAATATTGATGGAAAGAAACATTGCAGAAGCAAACAGAAACTTCTTGAATCTTATGCTTTATTGAAGCACACTATACCACAGAATAGGTAGTAGGAACATAACCAATATAAGAGCACCTGCTTTGTGCAGATAATCTCCATAATAATTTAAATCTTACAAATGTATCTAGCTCATCTCTCTTTACTACTGCTCCTGTTTTAGTTCTTTGTAATTTCTTACATCATGAGGAAGATCCTTACCTCTCAGTTCCTTACTTCCTCACCACAAATAATCTTGTCTGATATCCCTTCCAACCATTCATTCCTATGATCATACCATAGACATTATCATTTATAGTAACCGTATCTTCCCATTGTCTCAGTTTCAAGCATTTCACTCATAGTCACCATCTCTTGTTATTCTAGTTTACTCCTTGTATTATCACAATTCCAGTAATTCTCCAGTCTTACTAGGATATCCAGTCCATTGACTATGCCATATCTTCACTACTTTTCATCTCTTATCCTCATTTGCTTACTTAGCCAATTTAGATTCTTTGGTCCATCATCACCAATTTCTTGCATATTTCTTCAACTCCTTTGTGCCCTCCTTTCATCTATTACTCTTCCTCTGATACTTTCCTGGCAAATCCTTAACATCATTAAGTCTAGTTCTTGCTACTCTGTTCCTGCACTCAAGCAATTGAATGTAGCCCAAGAGAAACACAAAACCATGGTGTCTGGTCTTACTTTAAATTCATGATCAGGGATCCCTGGGTGGCGCAGCGGTTCGGCGCCTGCCTTTGGCCCAGGGCGCGATCCTGGAGACCCGGGATCGAATCCCATATCGGGCTCCCGGTGCATGGAGCCTGCTTCTCCCTCTGCCTGTGTCTCTGCCTCTCTCTCTCTCTCTCTGTGACTATCATAAATAAATAATAATAAAAAAAATTTTAAATTCATGATCAAATATGTCATACTGGATTATTTAGTTCATTCAGTTTTCCATTTTTCTAGATAGCTGTTTCATGCCAGTCTTTCACTTCTATCTTCAAACTTCTAAAACCTTATTCAACTTCACTCTGACCTCTTGATCTTGCTTCCTGTTTCACTAAAGGAAAAGAAGTAATCAGAAAACACTTCCACATTCTGTCATCTCCCAACACTCTGCCTTTCCTCCTGTTTCTATGAATGAACTCTCCGATCTTCTATATAAGGCCAGTGCTTCCACTTGTCTACTCAAAGATAACCTTCCTACAATTGTTCCTTCCTGCATCATCACATACCATATCTTCCATTTTCAGGTACTGCCTCATTTCTCTGCTTCCTTTGATATAGCGAAACTACTTAAAATAATTGCCTTCACTCTCTGTTCACTTTGACTTCTTTCTGTATCCACTAAATACATACCAGTCTGGCTGTAGTCCTCCCCAATCCACTGAAACAGCTTTAACAAAGTAACTAATAAACCTCTGTAACCATATGCTGATGACCCCATATTTATATCTCAATTCATAACTTCTCCCCTATTTCTACATTCCTATGTATCACGGCCCTCTCAGCATTTCCACTTGGATATCTAATAGGCATCTCAAATTTAATATGGTCAAACCTAAACTTTGATTTTCTGTCCCTTCCTAACTAAATGGCCACTCTGTTCTTCCAGTGCACAGGCCAGACACCTTGAAGACATTCTTCTCCCTCTCTTTCTTTCATTCCTCATCCATTTTGTAAGTAAATCTTTCTACTCTATCCTCAGTGTAATGCTAAGAATCTGACTCTTCTGACTTTCTTACCAACCTCAAAACCACCATTTCTCACGATTACTGCAGTCACGTTCTAAATGGTCTTCCTACTTCTATCCTTCTATCCCTATACCGTGTATTCAACATAGAGAAGCCAGAATGGTCTTGTAAAAATGAAAGCTAAGCCACTTTCCATCTCATTTGGAATAAATCTCTATTCTTTTGCTGGCATACAAGACACTACTTGATGGAACCCCAGACTCCCTCTCCCTTCTTGTCTATCCATCCTCAGCCAGATCCTCTTTTGTGTCAGGACATTTGTACTGTGGTTCCCATTTTCTTTTCTAGATATCTGCATGCTTAGTTCCTTTGCCTCTGTAAGATTTCTGGTTACATGTTACCTTACTAAAGGGGTCTTTTCTGACCACCTTGTCTAGGAGAGCACCTTTTCCATGTCTCCCATTACGGTATTCTTGCTGTACTTTATTTTTCCTTCATAGCACTTACCACCACCTGACCTTATGTATTTGCTAATTGTTATCCCAACTAGATTATAAGGTCCATATTTTGTTCCCTGCTGTATCTCTAGTGTCTAGAAAAATGTCTGTTAGAAAATAGTACTCAAATATTTATTGATAAATAACTTGATTCATCAGTAGAGCTGCAGAGAATGTCCTTTTTAAATTACATGCCTTATCCTCCTTTTCTGACTGTTCTTGAATCCCTGTCTTGATTAGAGCCCATGTCCAATCATTCCATTAATGTCCTCACTATGAGAGTCCCTTGTCCCATTAACCTATTATATTAGCTCTCAGTCTAACATCCCTTCCTTAGCTGCTTCTGTGGTTTTGCTTGTGGGGGTAGAGGAAGCTGCAGAATGTTGCCTACCATAAATTTATGATAGGCATTCTTGTTCTCCCCTGATGATTCAGTAGTACACTCACTAGAACTGCTGCTCTGCAAATTCTCCTCTGGATTTAAGTTTCCAGTCCTACTCTACCATAGAAAATGGCCTTGTTTCTTATTTTCTAGAGATGTATAGGTTTTTAGTTCAGTGCTGCTTCACTGTCACTTCTTCCTAGCTCACAGTTTCTCTGTCCCTTCAGGAACAGAGGGACCTTCTTACCTTTCTGAGAGGTTCTTCATCCTAAACCTACATTTTGCATCCGTGTTCTAAAGTCATCCTATCCCACATTTCACCTTTGCAAATATATCTAATTTTAACACCTCCAAATAACTCCATTTTCACTAACTTGTTTCACTTCTACTTTCACACAATTATAGATCTCCCCTCTTTTTAGGGAGTGGAGTGGAATAAAAATTAAAAAACACTTCACTTGGGCAGCCCGGGTGGCTCAGCGGTTTAGCACCGCCTTCAGTCCAGGGCCTGATCCTGGAGACCCAGGATCAAGTCCTGCATCGGGCTCCCTGCCTGGAGCCTGCTTCTCCCTCCACCTGTGTCTCTGTCTCTCATGAATAAATAAAATAAAATCTTAAAAACAAAACAAAACACTTCACTTGATGTCTTCTTTTATTCTTAGAATGCCCTTTCTGCTTCCTCTGACGAAATCCTAGCTACTTTCCAGGTATATCTCAGGTATATGAACTTTTTTTTAAAGATTTTTATTTATTTATTCATGAGAGACAGAGAGAGAGGCAGGCTCCCCACTGAGAAGGGAGCCTGATGTGGAACTGGATGCCAGGACACTGGGATCACAATCTGAGCCAAAAGCAGGTACCCACCCACTGAGCTATGCAGATGCTCCTCAGGTCTATGAACTTCTAACACATGGTAGTCTTTCCCTCTTTTGCAGTCCTATTTCATATGACTTATTTGGTAAATAAGTAAATGCAGCCCTTTTTTGGGGAGAGGGGAATAATATGTTTATTTTGATATAATTTCAAGCGTACGGAAAAGTCACAAGATTAGTGTTAGGAATTCCCTTAAGCCCTTTACTCAGACTCACAAGTTGCTTTATATATTGCCCCATCTGCTATCATTGTTTCTATGTACATATTAAAAGAGACAGAATGATATTATGGTATATGCCTATTTTTCTCAACTGTTTGAGACCTTATATGGCAGAATCTTTTTCTCTTTGAGAATTCCAGCTTTAGAACTATTTTTTTAATATATGTATTTTAATAATAACTTGGTTGATGGTAATTTTGGTAGATATAGAAAATGTAACACTTTTTGAAGGAAGATGTGCTTATTCCTTTGGAGAGTATGAATTGCAGCAACTTGAACAGGCCCAGTGAAGTTTATCAGCACTATACAATTAAGAATGATTTTCTTTTTTCACAGTCCTGGAAGATATTGCTCTTTGGTGCAATAAACTTAACATGTACTGGCTTCCTGCTTATGTGGTGCAGTTCCACTAACAGTATAGGTATGTCACTGTTCTTATTTCTTTGGAGTTAATTATTAGTTTCAATTTATTGTTCTGATTTTAAATAAAGGTATATCTTTCTTTACATAGAATGTATTATTCTGAAATATAACTCAAAAGGTTTAAATGAGAGAACCTATATGAAAAGTGCCTTGTAAACTGTAAAATTTGGTTCAGTTGTTAGGCATTATCATTTTAAATGAGCTATTATTTTTTTAAAATATCTTTATATCTCTCTGAGACTAAGATTCCTTTTTCATGTGATAGATTAGCCCTTCAATTTATGCAGTATCTAAGTGAGATTTTGAGACTTCTGTTTCTTGGATTTTCCCTGAAAAGGGAAATCTTGAACTCTTTTTTTTTTTTAAGATTTTTATTGATTTATTCATGAGAGACACACACAGACACACACACACACAGAGAGAGAGAGAGAGAGAGAGAGAGAGAGAGAGAGAGAGGCAGACACAGGCAGAGGGAGAATCAGGCACCATGCAGAGAGCCCGACATGGGACTCGATCCCCGGTCTCCAGCATCATACCCTGGGTCGAAGGCGGCGCTAAACCGCTGAGCCACCTGGGCTGTCCTTGAACTCTTTTTAAAAAAATTTTTAATGGTATTTATTTTTATTTTTGGCGAGAGGGAGCTTGAGCAGGGCAGACGGGGAAGAGGAGAGAATCCCAAGTAGACTCCATCCTCAATAGGGAGCCCGACTTGGGATTCTGATCCTGAGATCATGACTGAAATCAAGAGCTGGATGCCCACCTAATTGAGCCACCCAGGCATCCCATTTCTTGACCTCTTATGTTTTTATGTACCATTGTTTTCATCTTGCTATTTAAAGAATGTATTTAAAATAGTACTCAAATGATAGAAGAAGGTAAAAAACAAAAATAAAAATGATCACAGCACTTTTGGGTATATACTGCTTTCTTTTCCCTGGTGGAGAAATTGGGTTCTAAAGTAAGCTTCTGTATTTACCAACCTTTTTTGTTTTTGTTTTTTAATTAAGTAGGCTCCAGTGCCAAGCTTGAACTCAGTAACCCTGAGATCAAGAGATGCATGCTCTACCAACTGAGCCAGTCAGATGTGTCTGTATTTACCAAGTTTGGCTACTTATATTGATCTAGATGATTGCCAACATAGATTAATTAGTGGCTCAGGGATTTTTTTGGTAATGGATACTCCAAGTATGAAAAATCTTGTTGATTAGCTATATTTTCAAACAGTGGATTCAGCAACATTTTAATCATTTTATTGTTTTGCAGCTTTAACTGCCTATACTTACTTGACCATTTTTGATCTTTTTAGGTAAGTTTTAAAAAATCTCTTTAGAAAAAAAAAAAAAAATCTCTTTAGTGTTTCAAAATTAATAAGGAATTTGTTGTACTGAATTTATGTTTTCTCTGCTTAAAGGGAAGTAATCTGTGAAATAAGTTAAATTATCAACATAGAACATATATATAAACAATAACTATTAGGAGATATACTGGAAGAAAATATCCCATTTAGAGAGAAACAGAAAAAATAATATCCAGGCATTAGATTATACGCTTTGCGTGCCTATCAATAGTTGAGTCAGCTGTGGGCAGGGAGAAGGGTCAAGTAAAAACATAACAGTTCCT
The DNA here is from genome assembly GCF_048418805.1 of Vulpes vulpes. Classification (NCBI taxonomy): domain Eukaryota; kingdom Metazoa; phylum Chordata; class Mammalia; order Carnivora; family Canidae; genus Vulpes; species Vulpes vulpes. Next base: position 86,282,596 of record NC_132787.1, on the reverse strand, counting down.
TCTATAACCATGTAGATGGGCATTAGTAACTAAGAAGTTAATAATTGTGAGCTAGAGAGACACCCTTTTGGCTCCCTGCTTCCTAGGACCTCTCATATTGCCATGTAAGGTTTGCAAAATCCTTGATGTCTGCAAGATTGATGGCCATAGGCGTATAAGGTTTTCTTTCTATCAGTCACGTAACTAAATCTACTTGACTCATCTAAAACATATAGTTACCACCTGGATTTTACACTGTAGTAATTTAAAGTGAATCTGCACTGTACTTGGAAAATGAACATAATTTTATCCCATCCAGAATGTGGTTAGTAATATTTACCTTAACTCTTAACAAAGATAAAAGTTTATCAGAGTTAAGATTTCTTATTTGTGGCTAAAACAAAATATATTACTTTAATTATTACTGTGTCTTTTTTGCATGCTCAATTCAGAAACTAGGTGGGTAACTTACTGAGTAGAGAAAATATAAGTTTAGGTTCTGTTTACTGACTTGAGGTACTGTGACTTTACTCAGTTTCTCCACATGTTAAAACTCAGGTATTAGGATGCTCATAGTGATTAGATTATAGGTTATTAGAATAATTTAGTCTGCAAACACTGATAACTTCCAACAAACTTAGGAATTCTAAAAACTTAATTTCGTTCTCTGTGTTATCTTCTTGCTCTAGTTCTAAAGCTAAATTTGTTTTCCTTTTTACTTAGTTTAATGACATGTTTGATAAGTTACTGGGTAATGATGAAGAAACCTAGTCCTGTCTATTCATTTGGGTAAGTTCAAGTCATTTTATTTTCTGCTAACTTATTGCTATTAAAATTTTAGTAGTAGTTATCAGGCAGTAAAGAGCTAGCTAGAGTGTTTGTAGAGAATAAATGCCTGTGTAATGGAATGGGGATCAAATAGTAAAAGTAGATTAAAAAAAATTCTTCCAACAGGATTCTAGATAAGAAACATAAATATTTAAATTTAAATCATATTAAAATAAAGTGTTCACATTAGGTTCTCTAATACTTTGGTAATCTCTTAAATTTTAGAGAAAATACAAAGGATTTTCCTATTGGTTTGTCCCGTACATGTTAGTGTAAATGTGATATATTTTAACATTAATGTAGTGTTAGAGATGTATTTTTATCTTAAGACTGGATTTGTGGGGATGCCTGCGTGGCTCAGTGGTTGAGCATCTGCCTTTGGCTCAGGGCATGATCCCGGAGTCCTGGGATCGAGTCCGGCATTGGGCTTCCTGAGGGGAGCCCACTTCTTCCTCTGCATGTGTCTCTGCCTAGCTCTCTCTGTGTCTCTCATTAATGAATAAATAAAATCTTAAAAAAAAAAAAAAGACGGGATTTGTGATAGCAGTGGACTAACAAAGAATTTGATACTCTGTTTCTATAGTTTTAGAAATTACTAAACATTGAAAGTTAGAAGATAATCTTTTGTATTAGAGGTTTTTGGTAATGGAAAAAATGAGTTCCTTTCTGATCCTAGGAAAAAACTTGAAAGAAGAATTTCTTTTTTAAGTTTGTGGGGGTTTTTATTGTGATAAAATGTGTGTAACATAAAAGTTACTATTTTAACCATTTTCAAGTGTACAATTCAGTATCATTAAGTACCTTCACAGTGTTGTGTGAGAACTGCCACTATCTATTTCCAGAAATATTTCCTCTCCCCAGACAGAAACTCTGTACCCATTAAACAATAACTCCGTATTCCCCTATCTCTCAGCCCTTAGCAAGCACCAAATTCATGTTTATGAATTTGCCTGTATTGAGTACCTCATATAAACGGAATCACACAGTATTTGAATATGGCTTATTTCACTTAATATTTACAAATTTCATCTGTTTTATATATCAGAATTTCATGACTTCCTAAAGTTGAATAATTTTCTGTTGTGTATATGTCAAATTTTTTATTCTTCTGTTGTATCCACCTTTGGGCTATTGTAAGTAATGCTTTTATAAACATTGGTATACAACTGTCTGTTTGAATCCCTGCTTTTAGCTCTTTTGGGTGTCTACTGATTCCTGGATCATACTCTGTGATTCCATGTTTAACTTTTTGAGGAACCACCATACATTTTCCACGGTGGCAGCACTATTTTCCATTCCCACCAGCATGCTAACACTTGTCATTTTTCTTTTTCTTTTTTCTTTCTTTTTTTTTTTTTAGTTTTTAAAAATCCCAATATGGGGCACCTGGGTGGCTCAATTGGTTCAGTGTCTGCTTTCGGCTCAGGTTGTGATCCTAGGATCCTGGGGTTGAGCCCCACATTGGGCTCCCTGCTTAGTGAAAAGCCTACTTCTTCCTCTCCTTCTGCTACTCCCCCTGCTTTGTGTTCTCTCTCACTCACTCTCTGTCAAATAAATAAATAAAATCTTTTTTAAAAATCCCAATGTAATTAACATATAGCATTATATTAGTTTCAGGTGTACAATGTAGTGGTACCTAATACTACACATTACTAACTCTTCATCACAGTAAGTGTACTCTTAATCCCTTCACCTATTTCATCCATCCCCACCCACCTCCCCTCTGGTAACCACCAGTTTGTTCTCTGTAGTTAAGAATCTGTTTTTTGGTTTGTCTCTTTTTTGTTTGTTTTATTTCTTAAATTCCACATAGGAATGAGATCACATGGTATATATGTTTTTCTGACTGACTCATTTCATTTAGCATTATAACCTTTAGATCCATCCATGTTGTTGCAAATGGCAAGATTTCACTCTTTTCTATGGATGAATAATGTTCCATTGTATTACTATTATATTGTAATACACCACATAATCTTTATCCATTCATCTATTGATAGGCACCTTGGGCTGCTTCCATATTTTGACTATTGTAAATAATGCTGCAGTAATCATAGGGGTACGCATGTTTTTTCAAATTAGTGTTTTTGTATTCTTTGAGTAAATACCCAGTAGTGGGATTACTTGATCATATGGTAATTCTATTTTTAATTTTTTGAGGAACTGCCTTACTATTTTCTACAGTGGCTGCACCAGTTTGTATTCCTACCAACAGTGCATGAGGGTTCCTTTTTCTTCACATCCTCACCAATACTGGTTGCTTCTTGTGTTTTTTATGTTAGTCATTCTGACAGATATTATGGGATATCTCATTTGGTTTTGATTTGCACTGCTCTGATGATGTTGAGCATCTTTTCCTGTATCTATTGGCCATCTGTATGTCTTCTTTGGAGAAATGTCTGTTCATGTCTTCTGCCCATTTTTAATTGTATGTGTGTGTATGTCTGTTAAGTTGTATAAGTTCTTTAATATATTGGATACTAACCCCTTATCGGTTATATCATTTGCAATTATCTTCTCCCATCAAAAGAAGAATTTGGCTTTGGCAAATAAACTTTTAGATCAAACAGTCTTTCAAACAAAATCAGATTTTGTTTACTTAAACAATAGGGCAAAACTATGAAATTTTAATGCAAAGTGAAGATATTCCTAAGTGTCACTGAAATTTGATAGAGTTGGACTATTAGTATGATAAAGTTATAAGGTACATAGAGGTATCTGTATACGGGAATCTGTGACTCTGAGTTAAGGCTTTTGGTTGTGACAAAAATCCAACTCAAACTAGTGTTGGGGGAGGGAAATAGGAACTTTTGTGATTTATATAACAGAAATATATAAGACTGAGGTATCTGGCATAGAGACTAGCACACTCAGGACATTGTCTTTCTCTTACCTGTCAGGCCTACTATTCTCTGCATGTCAGGTTTAGTTTCTTAGACCACTTTTCCTCACCATCCTGGAATCACTCCTAGCATGACCTTAACTGGAACCTTCTTACCTTCTTCTTAGAGAAGGAAAGATCCTTTGCCAACTCTGGATAAGAAAATCATGAGAAAGAATTATTGATTGGTCCAGTATGGAGACAAGGATAAACAAGGACATGATAGCTCCCATTTTGACCCACTTATTTAGAGTGAACAAGAAAGGAGGGAGCAATTAAACAATAAAATTAACATCTGAGGATAATTACAATCAATCACATAGCTTGAAATATCATCTATATTTAGTAATTCCAACTCTAGTTCTCTAGCTCTAAGATCTGTCTTGTTTCAGACTGTCTTCTTTACAACATCACATGAATGTCTAATTGGTGTCTTAAATATTGGCTAGACTTTTTGTTTTCTTCCCCTAAAACCTGTTCCACTGCAGTTTTTCTTATCTCAGTAAGTATACTGCCACTCAGTTACTCAAGCAAAATCCTTTATTATTCTCTCATTTCCCACATTTATCCATCAGCAGGTTACATCAGGGTAACCTACACGCACATCCAGAATCTGCCCTCACCCCCATTTCTATGTCAACTACTACAATCCTAATCAAGCAATCTTCATTTCTTGCCTTAATCCAGGCTCCTAACTGGTCCCCATATCTCTGCTCTTACCACCTTTTTAAACCTAAATCATACCGTCAGTCTCCTCCTTAAAACCACCCAGTTGTTTGCTATCATGCTTAAAATAAAATCCTGACTCCTTTCAGTAATTCACAGAATTCATTTATGAGATGATCTATGCCTCCTTCTCTTCAAGTTACCACTTTTATGTCCTCTATACAACACTTTCTGTGATTTTTTTTTACAGAACTAATTTATTGCTGCCTTAGGTCCTTTGTACAAGCTGTTGTCTCTGTTTGAAATGTTCTTCATGTCATTTTTGCAAGATAAGCTCCATCTTATTATTCCAATACTAATATAATAAATGCCAATGTCATTAAGTGACTGGGTGCAATCTAAAATAGATCCCAATTAGCCTCTTGTCGTATCAGACTACTATAATTCTCTGTATAGAATTTATTAGAGCTTATAAGTTGTTATTCTGTCTTTCCCTTTAAAATATAAACTTCAGTGGCGCCTGAGTAGCTCAGTCAGTTAAGCATCTGCCTTTGGCTCAGGTCATGATCCCTGAGTCCCAGGATCGAGCCCCATGTCAGGCTCCTGTTCTGTGGGTAATCTGCTTCGCTCTCTCCCTCTGCCCCTTCCCCTGCTCCTTCTTTCTCTTTCTCTCTCTCTCCCTCCCACTCATTCTCAAATAAATAAATAAATAAATAAATAAATAAATAAATAAAATCTTTATATATATATATATATAATCTTTATATATATATAAATTTCATGGTACCAAGGACTGTATCTTTTCTGTCTTATATCCTTGTATAGTTTGGTGAATTTTAATAAATAAATATACCTCTATAACTACCATCTACATCATGATATAAAACACTACAAATCTTCCCCAAAACCCTCCCTTTTTTTGAGTCAGAGTCAGAACCCAACAAAAGGATTAGTGCTCTGACCAGTATTCCTTGCAGATTATTGTTGTGTTTTTGAAGGCACATAAATGGGATTACAGTGTATACTCTCCTGTAGCAGTAGTTCACTGTGGTCCATTGCTCTCATATTCCATTTTATGAACATGCGATAATTTTTTTTTTATGTTCAACTATTGAAGGACATTTAGGTGATTTTTAGCCTTTAGCTATAATCAATAAAACTACTTATGAATATTCTCATACATGTCTTTTGCTGTACATGTGTATCCCTTTATGTTGGACATATATGTTTGAGTGAAGTTACTCAGTCGTAGGATTTACATATGTTCATTGTTAGAAGATATTACCAGTTTTCTAGAGTGGTTTTTACCTGTCTACTCTGCCACTGGCAATGTATGAGAGTTTTGGTTAATGCCTACACCAACAGTTGGTTTTGCCTTTTTTTTTTTAAGCCATTCTGGGGTATGTAGTTGTGTCTTGTGGTTTTAAATTCTTTTCCTGGTGACCAGTTGAACACTTTTTCATATTTTTTATTGACTTTTTCATATATATATATATATATATTTTAAGATTTTATTTATTTATTTATTCATGAGAGACACACACACAGATAAAGGCAGAACCACCCAGGCTGCCCTACTTTTTCATATATTTCTTAATCGTCCAGATTACCCATTTTGTGAAATGCTTGTTAAAGTGTTCTGCCCATTTTTAAATTGAGTTACCTTTTTTCCCCTTATTGATCTGTAAGAGTTCTTTATATATAAATATCTTTTCCCATGAGTAAAAAGTTTGTTATTTCAATGATAAATTCAATTTATTAGTCTTTAATGGTTAGTGCTTTTTGTGTACTTGTCAAGAAATCTTGGCCACTTCTAGGTCATAAAGATATTCTGCGGTTATTTAGAAGTCTTGTTTAACTTTTCACATTTAAAACCTAAACTGGAATTCATTTTTTTAAAGATATTTATTTATTTATTCATGAGAGACACAGAGAGGCAGAGACACAGGCATAGGGAGAAGCAGGCTCTCTGCAGAGAGCCTGATGTAGGATTTGATCCCAGGTCCCCAGGATCACAACCTGAGCCAAAGGCAGATGCTCAACCACTGAGCCACCTAAATTGGAATTCATATTTGTGTATAGGTTGAGGTAGAAATCAAGGTACATTTGTTTCTACATAGTTGTTCAATTGGTAAAACATTTATTGGAAAAAAATTAGTTCTTTTTCTCCACTTTTATATCTACCTTTTTTCATAAATTAGGTGATTATGAACGTGTAATTCTATTTCTGGATTTTCTTTTATGTTCAATCTGGTACATTTGTCTATTCTTGTATTAGTATTCTGTGTTAACTATGATAGTTTTGAAATAAATATTGACATCTGGTGGTATAAATCTTCTAGCTTTGTTGTTCTTTAGATTGTTTTTGCTTTCCTTCATCTTGTGTGTTCGATATGCACTTTCATATCAGTTTATCAATTTCCACAAATAACTTTGCTTCATTTACATACTGTTTTTATACACTTTTATGACCTACTCTTTTCACTTATATCTTTCCATGTCAATAAATACATTTAATTTATATATATATTTTTTAGAATTTATTTATTCATTTGAGAGAGAGAGAGAGAGAGAGAGAGAGAGAGAGAGAGAGAGAAAGTATGCTTGCAAGTGGAGGATGGATGAGGGAGAGAATCTCAAAGACTCTGCACTGAGCGTGGAGCCTGAGGCAAGGCTCAGTCTTACAACCCATGAGATAAAGATCATGGCCTGAGCCAATACCCAGAATTGGACACTTAATCTGCTGCGCCACTCAGGCACCTCTGTTTCTGATATATTTTTGATAATGTGTTGTATTTTATTGATTCCAACATTTTTTCCATTTGCAAACAGCAATGTGAGAAGCAGTCTCAATTATTATATTATCTTTTCTGAAGATATGTAATTCCTTGAGAAATTTTAAGCATTTATATTTACCACATATATTGAATGCCATTAAATTACATGTTGGAAAAACTAAGATGAATAGGACTACAGTGGCTGGCCTCCAGCTGACAATTTAGGGATTATAAGACTTACACATAATTAACTACAATTATGTGTAGCAGTGAAAGACAGTATAATAAGTAGTTAAAATCATGAACTCTGGAGCTGAAGTGCCCAAGTTTGGAAACCTGACTCCTCCATTTGCTAGTTATATGACTCTGAACAGGTTACTTTTTTTGTGTGTGTTTCAAGGTCCTTATCTCTTCTTTTTTAAAAAGTGGATAAAATAACCTTCATAAAATGGGAAGTATAGAAGAGATAATATCCAGGCACCTGGGTGGCTTAATTGTTAAACATCTGACTTTGGCTCAGGTCATGATCTCAGGGTCCTGGGACTGAGCCCCATATCAAGCTCCATGCTCAGTGGGGAGTCTGCTTCTCCCTCTCCCTCTGCCGCTGATGCTCTCTCTCTCTCCCTCAAATAAATGAAATATTTTAAAAAGAGAGAATATGTTAAGCACTTTAGCCAATGTCTAACACAAGATGGGTCAATCAGGTGTTAGCTATTGTTATGATAATTATTTCTAGAAAAATAAGAGCCATATTGAGTTCTGGGAATAGATGTTGTACAGGTAGGCACTCTTTTTTTTTTTTTTGAATCTGTGATGTCCTTTGTTTATCCTCATTCTAGAAAATCTGTAGTCTGAACAGTGTTTACAGCTTATAATAGACACATGAAAATTGAGTGAATAAATGAATGAAAATATGTTCTGGAGATAACTGGTTTATGAATTGTGCTGATCTAATTAATTTTCTGATTTCAGATTTGAAAGATTAGAAGTCTTAGCTGTATTTGCCTCCACCGTCTTGGCACAGTTGGGAGCTCTATTTATATTAAAAGAAAGGTACATTTGTATACAATGTTACTGTCATTGTAAATTCCCTTTATGCTACCTTTGGGAACATGCAAGAATCCACTGGATTTGTTTGAAGGGTATACAAATTAAGATGAACAGTGCTGGAGTTTTGCTAGTATGGCTTCTTTATGTTCAAACTTTTCTTCCTTATTTTCACTCTTCTTTTTTTACTTTATTTGATGTTCCTAAATCCTGGGCAGGTATGAAAAGGCTTCAGTCAGACATGTTTTAATGTTTAGTACCAATCCATTGAAGCATTTTGTGGAGAAGATTGATATTACATATTAAGGATAATTTGTAAGTGTCCTTGCCTGATCACTGCTAATAATCAACAGTTGGATATCATATTTAAAGATTTTGTTCAGGGCACCTAGCTGACTTAGTTGGAAGAGCGTGCAACTCTTGATCTTGGGGTTGTGCCCCATGTTGAGGGTAGAAATTACTTAAATAAATAAACTTTAAAAAAAGATTTTGTTCACTTATTGGATTAATTCTATATAAAATAAAGCTTTTTAATTTCATAATTTATAGAACTAATTTAATACATTATTTCTTTCTTTTAGTGCAGAACGCTTTTTGGAGCAGCCTGAGATACACACGTGAGATTTTGCTTTTGACATACATAAAATTCACTATTATATTTGATCCCAGTTATTAAGTGGTACTTTGGGAATAATAGTTGCTTTGGCCAATGTCAGAGTTCAGAGCGTGGAAATATATATTTCACTAATACTTCACAAACAAAATTCCCAAATCCCAAAAGTTCTTCTCACCCTTAAGTCTTCCCAAGGCCTTATGTTTTTATATTACACAGGAAGACCTTTGTACCTTGGCTTTAAGTCCCTCATAATTGCCAGGCATAGGTCAATACACTAAGCTAGTCCCATTGATCTTCTGTAATTTAAAATTTGATGCCCAAATCTTTCAGAAGCACTTTTAGAAGAAATAGAACTGTTATTATCTACTACATAGTTGCCAGATAAATGGACTTTACCTATTATGATCAGTTTAATTTAGGATATTCTGACCTGTCTGGTATATTATAAACCAAACACATGGCATTTGTATAGATTTGTAACAGAAGTTACCTATAAGAAGACTCTTAGTTAATGCTAAGAGTCAGTTTTGGTCCTGTGTAAGATGGAGCAATAGACAAAACATAGATTATGGAGCAGGTTCAGAGTATGGCTCTGCAAATCCCAAAGCACTGAAGCAGACCACTCTGTGCCTTCCCATCTCTTGGTCTGTCTGCATGCTGAAATTACATATTGATATTACCAAGAAAAAAATAAAGATGACTGTTACTGTTCTTTCTAGGGGAAGATTATTAGTTGGTACTTTTGTGGCTCTTTCCTTCAACTTGTTCACAATGCTTTCTGTTCGGAATAAACCTTTTGCTTATGTCTCTGAAGGTATGTTTATTTAATAAAAAATCTGATTAATTTCTCATAAAAACAAGTCTTGTGTTTACTTCCTTATCTCATAAATCTACAAGAAAGCTTATCCTGAAGAGAAGAAAGAACTACCCCAAAGGTTCTCAGGTCTTCTCTAGTAGAGACTTATAAAAATTTAATTATTTCAAGCTTTAAAATATTACTTAAAAACAGGCAGAACTGACTTATTTATTAAATTACATGTTATGAAAAATTGTATTTGCCAAATAACATGAATGGGATTTTAGACATATAACCTACCTACAAAAAGTCTATCAGAAGCATTTTAGAAGCATCCGTAAACCTCAAATAGTTGATGTGCTCTTTGCAAATAATTATATTCTGTTAAATACATTCCCAGGAACTTCTCTGTGTCATTAGTGGATGGGCATATGTTGTAAAGTAGCATATATGGTTTGAAATATTTTTTTGTTCTCAGGTCTGTAGAATTCAGACTGATATTTCAGTGGTCAAAATTATTATTTTTTATTAAAGATTTTATTTTTGGCATGGGGGGCTGAGTGAGAGAGATGGAGCATGAGCAGAGGGAGAAGGAGAAGCAGACTCCTCATTGAGCAGGGAGCCCGATCCGGGGTCAGTTCCAGAACCCCAGATCATAACCTGAGCCTAAAGCAGACACCTAATCAACTGAGCCACCCAAGTGCCCCCAGTGGTCAAACTTACTGTCATTTTTCAGTAATTTGTCTGTTCTGGAATCTCACTAACCCACATGGGGTTAATCACTAATTGATGGAGAAGTAAGGTAAAAACCAAAGTGGGCTATACACAGGCCCACATTTGAAGCAAAGATAGAAGAGGGTCATTTTAGGTCTCAGTGACTTTTGAACACTAAGACAGTCAGAAGAAGAAAGCTTCCTGAATTGCCCATTCAAATTTAAACAACTTCATGAATATTATGAAGCATGAGTAGTATTTGTATGAATTAGAGTTTAAGAATTACTGCATGAAGGGTGCCTGGGCTTACTTAGTAAGCATCTGCCTTTGGCTAAGGTCATGATCCCAGGATCCTGGGATCAAGTCCTGCATCAGGCTCCCTGCAGGGAGCCTGCTTCTCCCTCTGCCTGTGTCTCTGCCTCTCTCCCCGTGTCTCTCATGAATAAATAAAATCTTAAAAAAAAAAAAAGAATTATTGCATGAACTAGAAAATTAAATAATGATAATTTGCAATGTCTGGAATTATTTTTTAAAAACTTATAAATTATTAAAATAGTATAATGTCATTCTAGAAATTTTAAGAAGGTACCAAAATTCAGAAATTATATCTCTCTGAAAAGATCAGAATGGTACAGGTTTTCCTTTTGCAAATAATGCTACAATCTGCTTTTCTACATCAAATTTCTTGAATGCATCTCCAGGTCTTCTTTAGGATAAATTTCCAGAGAAGAAATTTTAAATGAATTGGAAATACAATATTTTTTTAAGTCATTGATGTATATTGTGCCAGCTTATTTCCAGAAAGGTTACCTAGTTTGTATTTTCATTAGCTGGTTATTAAAGTTCTCAGAACATTAATATTTGAGATATTAGTTGAAATCTGAGTAGAAATAATACTGAGCACTTTCTGTCTGCCAGGCACTGTGCTAAATTCTTTATGTCGATTAACCCATTTAATCCTCCCTAAACCATATGAGGTAAATAATTTTACTATTCCTATTTTATACTGAGGCACTGAGAGGTTAAATTGCTTGCTCCAGGCCACACATCTAGCTAAGGCAGAGCTGGTTTCCAGCTGGTATTCTGGCATCAGAGTCTGCTCTTAAGTTCTCTACTATGTGGCTTTTATATAAAGCTTGCCAATCTTTTTAACATCATGTAACACATAAAAAAGTGAATATTTTTGTCACCCTGAGATAAATGTAAGAGGATGCTTGAGACTGGAGGCTGCTTGTTCAGGGGGCAATAACTGGCAGGTGTCTGCATGTAGCCAGATCCCCACCTGTCCACTCTGAGAGCTGAGGGAATTAATTGGTTTACCTGTGACTCATTCCCAGCACGCTTGTTAGGAAGTTCTGCTTTACTTGTAAAAAGCCTTTAAAACTTAAAATTAATAGTAACAATCACCTGTAAGTTCATTAACTCCTTCAGATCGGTGATACAAATCACGGAAACTGCTTTTGCTTTATTATTTGAAGGATTAAAGGGAAAGAAGGGCTAGATTTGAATAGCGTGTCCTTTTGTGAAATGTGATACAGTCATTGCCAAACTTATTTTTTAAATTAAGGAAATCAAGTATTTCTGGTAGTGCATTATAGGTAATTTAAGTGTTTTCTTCTTAAAGCTGCTAGTACGAGTTGGCTTCAAGAGCATGTTGCAGATCTTAGTCGGAGGTAAGATGTTATGTATGGGGTTACATGATATACATAATTTCAGATGGATCCACGAGAAATTCATCTGTTGTGGGAATTTATTTATGTTATTCGTTGCCGAAGTTACTACATGAATCTTGCAGATTCTCCTTTTACTTTTTCTTGCTTTTTAATTGATGATACAAGAGACCTTTACGAGTGAAAGAACTTTGTTCCCAAATCCTCTTTGCTGTCTATAAAATACATATGATACTAAAATACAAGTTATCTTTTACAAGATTTTCATCAGTATGACATTGAATTCTGCTAATGAATACTCTTTGTTTCTTCATAGCTTGTGTGGAATTATTCCAGGACTTAGCAGTATCTTCCTTCCCCGAATGAATCCATTTGTTTTAATTGATCTTGCTGGAGCATTTGCTCTTTGTATTACATATATGCTAATTGAAATTAAGTAAGTATTTTGTTTTGTTTTCAAGGGTTTCCATTTTGGGGCCTGACTTTTAAAGGCATCTGTGGGATTGATAAGGATTAAATTTAGAGCATGTTTACTTATGGCCTATGTAACTTTGGTCAAGTTTTGTCCTTAAGTGTCTTCATCTGAAAAGTTGGGGGGTTGGATTCAAGATGTATTTTTTACCATAGTCTATAATTCAGACTGGAAAAACTATAAATTCCCTACTGCTGACCTGGTGAGTGAAACAGAAAGGTGGCAGTAAAAGAGAGCTAAGCCATGGCTGCTGTTGCTGCGAGAAGGAAAAGGAAGTAGATGTGATACATTTTTTTAAAAGGCAACCCTTTTAGGAAAAATAATTTATAGCTACTTTAAGCTCAGTGTTTTATGACATGATTTTTTCACTACTTACCCTTTAAGTATTAGTGTTTACTAAGATCTGTCCTTAATTGTTCTTTTTCTTCTTTTGCATACTCTCCTAGGAGATTACATTCAATTATTTGCTTTTATTTACCACCTCTGTGGGTTTCCCAAACATACATACATTCATTCATTCATTCATTCATTCATCCATTCATTTATGACACAGAGAGAGAGGCAGAGACACAGGCAGAGGGAGAAGCAGGCTCCCTGCAAGGAGCCGGACGTGGGACTTGATCTCGAGTCTCCAGGATCACGCCCCAGGCCGAAGGTGGCGCCAAACCGCTGAGCCACTCGGGTGGCCCCCAAACCTTTATTTCTAAAAATACAGAGGTCTGCTGAATTCCAAAAGCTGTATCTTACTGACTTCTATTCATGCCTACATCGACGGAACTTATTTTCCTCATCCCCAAAGCTGTTTATCCTTATATTTTCCATTTCGGGGAATACTACTACCATCTATTCCATTGCATTGGTTTTTTAATTGTGTTAAAATATACATAGCATAAAACTAAAATTTTAACCTTTTTTTTTATTTTAACCATTTTTAAGCACACATTTCAGTGGCATTAAGTCCCTTCACATAGTTGTGTAACTATCACCATCATCCATCTTCAGAAGTTTTTCTCTTCCCTACCTGAAACTGCCTATTATACAGTAACTCCCCCTCCTCCGTGCCCCAAGCCCTGGCAACCACTCTTCTACTTTCTGTCTCTATGAATTTGATGAAGTTGGGGCACCTGGGTGGCTCAGTGGTTGAGCATCTGCCTTCAGCTTGGGTCATCGTCCCAGAGTCCTGGGATCGGGTCCCACATCAGGCTCCCTGGAGGGAACCTGCTTCTCCCTCTGCCTATGTCCTCCCTCTCTATGTCTCTCATGAATAAGTAAATTAAAAAGAAGAGGAAGAGGAAGAGGAGGGGGAGAAGGAGGAAGAATTTGACAAAGTACTTCCTATAAATGAAATCAGACAATATTTGTCCTTTAGTGTATGGTTTATTTCACTAATCATAATGTTTTCAAGATTCATCCATGTTAAAAAAAAAAAAAAGATTCATCCATGTTGTAATATGTGTCAGAATTTTCTTCCTTTTTTGGGACACCTGAGTGGCTCAGCCGTTGAGCATCTGCTTTGGCTCAGGGCATGATCCCAGATTGCCGGGATCAAGTACCACATCAGACTTCTTCCTGCATGGAGCTTGCTTCTCCCTCTGCATATGTCTCTGCCACTCTCTCTCTCTGTCTCATGAATAAATATAAATATATAAAACCTTTAAAAAATTTTTTTCTTCCTTTTAAGGAATAATATTGCATTATATATAAAACACATTTTGCTTATTTATCCATTGATGAATATTTGGAGTGTCCCACCTTTTGGCTTTTGACTAGTGCTGCTCTGACCATGAGTGTATAAATATCTGTTTGAGTCTCTGCTTTCAGTTCTTGTGGGCATATGCCCAGAAGTAGAATTGCTGGATTATATGATAATTTAGTGTTTAATTTTTTTGAGGAACTCCAAAGCATTCTTAAATAACCTACTTCTCCCTCCTCCCCTGTCCCCAAGCCAGTTCTAATTAGTCATCTAGTCTTGTGTTTGTTTTTTAAGTTTTTGTAGTTACTGTGCTATACATTACATCCCCAGAACTTGTGACTTATAACTGCAGGTTTATACTATTTGACCACCTTCACCCATTTCTTCCCTTTCCTCATCCCCTGCATCTGATAGCCACCAAACTTCTGTGTTTCTTATGAGTTTGGATTTTTAGATTTCTTTTTTTTCTTTTATAAATTTATTTTTTTATTGGTGTTCAATTTGCCAACATACAGAACAACACCCAGTGCTCATCCCATCAAGTGCCCCCCATCAGTGCTGTCACCCATTCACCCCCACCCCCCGCCCACATCCCCTTCCACCACCCCTAGTTCGTTTTCCAGAGTTAGGAGTCTCTCATGTTCTGTCTCCCTTTCTGATATTTCGCACTCATTTTTTTCTCCTTTCCCCTTTATTCCCTTTCACTACTTCTTATATTCCCCAAATGAACGAGACCATGTAACATTTGTCCTTCTCCAGTTGACTTATTTCACTCACCATAATACCCTCCAGTTTCATCCACGTTGAAGCAAACGGTGGGTATTCGTCGTTTCTAATGGCTGAGTAATATTCCGTTGTATACATAAACCACATCTTCTTTATCCATTCATCTTTCGATGGACACCGAGGCTCCTTCCACAGTTCAGCTATTGTGGACATTGCTGCTATAAACATTGGGGTGCAGGTGTCCAGCGTTTCATTGCATCTGTATCTTTGGGGTAAATCCCCAACAGTGCAATTGCTGGGTCGTAGGGCAGGTCTATTTTTAACTCTTTGAGGAACCTCCACACAGTTTTCCAGAATGGCTGCACCAGTTCACATTCCCACCAACAGTGCAGGAGGGTTCCCCTCTCTCCACATCCTCTCCAACATTTGTGGTTTCCTGCCTTGTTAATTTTCCCCATTCTCACTGGTGTGAGGTGGTATCTTATTGTGGTTTTGATTTGTATTTCCCTGATGGCAAGTGATGCAGAGCATTTTCTCATGTGCTTGTTGGCCATGTCTATGTCTTCCTTTGTGAGATTTCTGTTCATGTCTTTTGCCCATTTCATGATTGGATTGTTTGTTTCTTTGCTGTTGACTTTAATAAGTTCTTTATAGATCTTGGATACTAGCCCTTTATCTGATATGTCATTTGCAAATATCTTCTCCCATTCTGTAGGTTGTCTTTTAGTTTTGTTGACTGTATCTTTTGCTGTGCAAAAGCTTATCTTGATGAAGTCCCAGTAGTTCATTTTTGCTTTTGTTTCTCTTGCCTTCATGGATGTATCTTGCAAGAAGTTACTGTGGCCAAGTTCAAAAAGGGTGTTGCCTGTGTCCTGCTGTAGGATTTTGATGGAATCTTGTCTCACATTTAGATCTTTCATCCATTTTGAGTTTATCTTTGTGTATGGTGCAAGAGAGTGGCCTAGTTTCATTCTTCTGCATGTGGATGTCCAATTTTCCCAGCACCATTTATTGAAGAGACTGTCTTTCTTCCAATGGATAGTCTTTCCTCCTTTATCGAATATTAGATGACCATACATTTCAGGGTCCACTTCTGGGTTCTCTATTCTGTTCCATTGATCTATGTGTCTGTTTTTGTGCCAGTACCACACTGTCTTGATGACCACAGCTTTGTAGTACAACCTGAAATCTGGCATTGTGATGCCCCCAGATATGGTTTTCTTTTTAATATTCCTCTGGCTATTCGGGGTCTTTTCTGATTCCACACAAATCTTAAAATAATTTGTTCCAACTCTCTGAAGAAAGTCCATAGTATTTTGATAGGGATTGCATTAAACATGTAAATTGCCCTGGGTAACATTGACATTTTCACAATATTAATTCTTCCAATCCGTGAGCATGGAATATTTTTCCATCTCTTTGTGTCTTCCTCAGTTTCTTTCAGAAGTGTTCTGTAGTTTTTAGGGTATAGATCCTTTACCTCTTTGGTTAGGTTTATTCCTAGGTATCTTATGCTTTTGGGTGCAATTGTAAATGGGATTGATTCCTTAATTTCTCTTTCTTCAGTCTCATTGTTAGTGTATAGAAATGCCACTGATTTCTGGACATTGATTTTGTATCCTGCCACACTGCCAAATTGCTGTATGAGTTCTAGCAATCTTGGGGTGGAGTCTTTTGGGTTTCCTATGTAGAGTATCGTGTCATCTGAGAAGAGGGAGAGTTTGACTTCTTCTTTGCCAATTTGAATGCCTTTAATGTCTTTTTGTTGTCTGATTGCTGAGGCTAGGACTTCCAGTACTATGTTGAATAGCAGTGGTGAGAGTGGACATCCCTGTCTTGTTCCTGATCTTAGGGGAAAGGCTCCCAGTGCTTCTCCATTGAGAATGATATTTGCTGTGGGCTTTTCATAGATGGCTTTTAAGATGTTGAGGAATGTTCCCTCTATCCCTACACTCTGAAGAGTTTTGATCAGGAATGGATGCTATATTTTGTCAAATGCTTTCTCTGCATCTATTAAGAGGATCATATGGTTCTTGTTTTTCTCTTGCTGATATGATGAATCACATTGATTGTTTTACGAGTGTTGAACCAGCCTTGCATCCCGGAGATAAATCCTACTTGGTCATGGTGAATAATCTTCTTAATGTATTGTTGTATCCTATTGGCTCGTATCTTGTTGAGAATTTTTGTGGATTTTTAGATTTCATATATAAGGGTGATCATAACAGTATTTGTTCATCTTATCATATCATTGAAAATGACATGATTTCCTTCCCTTTTTGGCTGAATAATATTCCATGTATATGTGTCTGTGGGTATGTATATCAAATTTTTTATCCTTTCATCTCCTAATAGATACTTGGGTTGTTTCCATGTCTTGGCTATTGGAAATAATCAGTCTTGTCAGCCAGTCTGATTAGATCTTTCATTTTAATGTTTATTTGTCTCCTCCTTTCCATACTCAGTGCTGCTGCCCATATTAAGACCTTATCATTTCCTTGGTCTAATTTGAATAGTTTTCTGGTCTTCTAACTATCACTCTCACACATCTCTAGTTATCTTCCATTTTGCTTCTGACAGCATCATTCAAAATTGCAAGTCTGGCCATAATATTTCCAGTTTCAAAATTCTCCTGTTTGCATATTTGAGAAAAAACTTGTTAGCATAAGCCCCTACCACTCCGACTGGCCATCCAGGCATGTGTACTTACCTGCTTGTGGTTTCAGTGCTGTGTCAGGACTTTCACACCCTTGCACTTGCTGCTTCCCTGTCTGCAATATCTTCCTCCCATTGGCTCACTTATCTTGGAAGAGTCAGCTCAGATGTCACCTCTTTTTATATTTAGCCCTTCTGGATTACTCCTTCCTCAGGAGGCTTGTCACTCACTCCTCTCTGCATCCATGATACCCTGTAGGACTTCTTTTTCCCAAATGGCTTTATTTTCCTTACATGGGCATCTCCTGCTATTTCAAAGGTAGGGACTATGTCTTACCTCATGTTTCTATCCCCAGCATTTGGGGAAAAAATAAAAGAGTTCAGGATCAGCTTGTAAACATGGGCATTTTGGTCTGTCTTCTTAATAGAACAGTTTGAACTCCTGATGAGTGTTGTACTTTTGTGGCCATGTTCCTCTAACAAAGTCCTGTAGAATCTCACATTATATGTAATTCCTGGGTAATTTCAAAAATTCTTAGTAGTAATAATTGGAAAGTTATTGTTTACAAGAAAATTGCCAGCATCACTGATGAAATACATTAGTCTTCTCTCTATCAGAAATTACTAGTTGAAGGTTTTTATTTGTGGAACAAGTGAATATATGTGAAATCTTTCTACTTTTTAAGTAGATTGAGAATAGATAGTGGGGAAATGTTCACATATTTTTTCTTCACCATCTCTTCAAATTGCTTAACATAATTATTATTATTATTTTCCATTTAACTTTGGCAAGAAAGGATTCTGAAAACTTTTTCTTTTTTTTTTTTTTTTTTTTTTTTTTTGAGATGACCTTGTTCCAGTAGCGGCCAGTATTGGTATAACAGTCCTGTTGCTTTAGATAATTAATGTTTTGGAAATGGAATTGTAAGTAGCCCAATGAAGTATACATCTAAGATTTAGAATTGTTTTTTTCCTTTTAGTAATTATTTTGCTGTAGACACTGCATCTGCAATAGCCATTGCTCTGATGACGTTTGGCACTATGTATCCCATGAGCGTGTACAGTGGCAAAGTATTACTGCAGGTAAGGGTCTTCTTTTAATGCACGTCTTAATATTAGCCATGTTTTTCAACCAGATTATAAAGTTATATGTGCTCTTATACCAGATAGTGAAATTTTTAGCAACTGGAGGCCCCCATCAGAAATAGTCAAACATTTCTAGTCTGTATAGTAAGAACCAGATGAAATTCTGTTGGCCCATAAAATAGGCACAGATCTTCCTGTATTTATAATAAAAGACAAAATCATAAGCTAAAAATATTTTGCCTTTAATGTTTCAAGTGAAAACAGTGTTACTTAGAAATTTTTTTTACATATTGATTTCCCCCCAATTATTGTGCTTTGTCTATTTTGTAATCTGATTGTGATTGTTTTCTTATTTCCTGTCATTGAATTAGTGAGATTTTGAAATTTCAAACTTAAAATTTAAAAGGCAGATTACTATGTATTTAAACAATAGGAACATCATAGACAAACACCTGAATACAAAGATAGTTTCCCATTGATGAATGTATATGTAAGCACTGCTCTTCCTTATGTCTTACCCTCATGCCTTTTCTGAAACTTAGGAGTACTAGCTCTAGCTCCAGAGGCAGTAATAACAATAAGATAATAGTTGCATGTGCTAAGCCGTATACAAAATATTTTTAGTTGATTGATTCTTCAGGGTTTGTTTGGGACTAGAGATAGAGCTTCTTTGTGTGATAAAAAATAAGTATGGGCTGATTCTTAATCTTTAAGATTAAGTGGAGCCAACTGAAACCTCTCTTCCCTAAATCATATAGGGCACTTGTCAAAGCAAAGCTGATATAACCCGATTTTTTAGTTTTAGGAGCACTGTGCAAATGTTTCTTATCTCTACAGATTATTCATTTTTATTTTTATTTTTTCTCCAGACAACACCACCCCATGTTATTGGTCAGTTGGACAAACTTATCAGAGAGGTAAGGTGGAATAGTAAATAAAATCACTTTAATTATATGACAGCAGGAGTTATAATAACAAAAGTACAAAAATTTGAGGAATTGCTCAGTCTGAAAGCTTAAAGTAAATGTAGAAGGGAAGGTAATGGTCTAGCAACCACCCTACCAGCTATGTAAATGCTATGGTTTTTATGAGTCTGTATTCAAATCCAGGATTTTGATTAGTCAAAGGCCACTTTTACATGTTGATTCTTTCACCACGTAACATTGATCTGTGAGTTTAGATTTTGTATCATATAAATATCCACCTCTTCACTAATGAAGGAATAGATAATTGAATTACTTGGATTTTGAAAGTGTTTAAACTTAGTTGTTGTTATCACAAAGGCCACTTTACCCATATAGCTGGCTCCTTGTCTCAGCTAATGAAGTTGTGTCATTGTACCAGTGGTCCATACACAATGTATCTGGTCTTGGAATTTCCTTTTGGCACACATTCAAATAACATCTTGTGCAGAAATTTGTTAAGAGGGAATACAGGGAAAGAAATGATAGAGAACACCCCCCAAAATGGGGGAAAACCTAATACTCCAGGTGCTAGACATAAAATATATGACATACTGAGATAAAAAAAATATGACATTGAGATAAAAAAAAAATAAACGAACCATACACTGTTGAACAAGGTGATGCTGGGAGTAGGTGATACGGACCTGGTTCTGAAAGGAATGGGCCAGACAAGAAACAGAATCCAAGGCCTGTGACTCACCACTGAACAAGTAGAAATGATCTTTTGAGTGGTCTGGGACGTGTCTTGGCTAATGAGTATCCTCACACAGGGTCGGGCCATGTAATTTCTAGGCTTAGATTAAGTCTGCAATGTGACTGAATTGTTTTGAATGTGACAAATACAAACAACCTTATTTCTTTGTTTTTGGTTAGGTCTCAACTTTGGATGGAGTTTTAGAAGTTCGAAATGAGCATTTTTGGACTCTAGGTTTTGGCACATTGGTATGTTCCCCATATGAATTTAGATAATTTAAAACAGTTTAGAATTTTTAAAATTGAAAAAAGCATTTCCATAAATTTTTTATAGAGCCTTTGATGACCATTTGTGTTCTATAGAGTCTAAAATGTAGATGGATTCAGTATCCTTTTTTTTTTAATTTAAGATTTATGTATTTATTCATGAGAGACAGAGAGAGAGGCAGAGATATAGGCAGAGGGAGAAGCAGGCTTCCCACAGGGAGCCTGATGTGGAGCTCGATCCCAGATCCCAGGATTATGCCCTGAGCCAAAGGCAGATGCTCAGTTGCTGAGCCAGTATCAGTATCTGACTTCCTGGATTCAGTATCATAATTGAGATTAATTGAGAGATATTTCTCTTTTTTTTTTCCTTTCAAACTACTGTTAATGATCTTAATACTGGGTTGTCCACATAAGACAAATCTATAGTCACACATTACTGAATATGAAAATATTCGAAAAGTTAGGGACTCCTGGGTGACTCAGTGGTTGAGCATCTGACTTTGGCTCAGGGCATGATCCTAGAGTACTGGGATCAAGTCCCACATCAAGCTCCCTACATGGAAACTGCTTCTTCCTCTCTCTCTCTCTGTCTCTCATGAATAAATAAAATCTTTTAAAAGAAAAAAAAAAAAGAAAAGAAAATACGAAAAGTGAAAAGTACAGGTTTTCTTTTTAATTGCAGTTCTGCCTTTGGAGGTTTTGCTGATAAAGAGTTGCGATAACACAACTTGCTTCAGCATAGAATTCTGTGTTTTGTTTTGTTTTTTTTTTTTAAGATTTTATTTATTTATTCATAGAGACAGAGAGAGAGAGAGACAGAGAGAGAAGCTGAGACACAGGCAGAGGGAGAAGCAGGCTCCATGCAAAAAGCCTGACGTGGGACTCGATCCAGGGTCTCCAGGATCATGCCCTGGGCTGCAGGCGGCACTAAACCGCTGTGCCACCAGGGCTGCCCTGAATTCTGTGTTTTTTATGTTGATCTTAAAAATAAAACCAATTATTTTACTGGTAAAATGAGTTTCTTTGAAAATAGCAGAGAATTGCAGTTTGGGACTAGCAAGCTACAGCAAAACCAGAGACAAGTCTGGAGAACGAGAGAGGACTGCTCTTTTATAGAGGAAAGGGGGAAGTGGAAAGCACTGTTGTAAATGAGAAATCCATTGGAGGAAACTGGGAGTTCAAGTGTGGTGGCTCTCATTGTGCTGAGTTGTGGCAGTCTCTCATTGGCTGGACTGTTGCCGGAAGGAAAGCCTCCTTCCTCCTGCTGATGTGATAAAATAGTAACGAAAGTAGTATGGACTTGACCTCTCTGATGTTGAGTCTGCAGTTAACTAGGGGTAATGGGCCTGAGAGGCCCTCCCTTCTGGCCTCCTGACTTCATTTTAGTAAGATTTCCTTTTATTAATTTCACAAATCCACTTTGGACCTATTGTCAGGGAGACTATTATGGTTTAGTTTCATTCCTGGAAACGTAATGCTGAAGAAAACACTGAAAAGTACTCAGAAAAAGCTTTTCTTTATCCCCATAAGCCTTTCATGTAGAGAAACCTGCTGTGACATTTCATTCATACTCATATATTTACTCCATAGAAAACAAGACTGTACTGTTTATAATTTGCTCTTTTCACTTAATATGTCATGAACAGTTTTTCTGTGTCATTAAATATTACTATTGTGGTCAAAATATTTTTTCTCTTAAATGCAACTTGATCTTTGCCTTTGGGCAAAAGTGGTTGTTTTTGCTTGTTTGTTTGTTTTAAGTTTAGTAATTTCATTAGAATATATCTTGGTGTTGGTCTTTCTGAATTAGTTACTCCAGGTGTGCAGTATATCCTTTCAAAAATGTGATTTCAAAAAAGTTTTGTTAACTTTCAGGAAAGTTTTATTTTGTTCTCTTGCTTTTATTATCTTCTTTAGGAACTCCTATTATAAGCTTGTTGGATCTTTACCTTTCTTCCATATTTGTTACTTTCTTTCAGTTTCTTATTATCTCTTCCATTCCTTTGATTTTTAAAACTTTCCTTCTCTTCACCTTTTATTTTTCTTATGGTAGACCTGTATGTTTATTTGCTTTTGTATTCCTTCTAATTTGGTCTTAATTTCTGAAGTGATTGTTTTTTCTTGTATTTCTCACTGTCATCTCATTTCTGAGGTTTTCTTTTTTCTTTTTTCTTTTTTTTTTTAAGTAGACTCCACACCCAGAGTGGAGCCCAACACAGGGCTTGAACTCACGACCCTAAGATCAAGACCTGAGCTGAAATCAAGAGTCGGATGCTTAACCGACTGAGCCACCCAGGCGCTCCTCATTTCTGAGGTTTTCTAATGTTGATTTATATTGTGCTTGTTTCGTGTCTTTTGGTTTGTTTTGAAAAAATAGGTACATAGTTCTCATTCGTTTTGTAGGTAAATCTTTCTGGTGCTCTTTTTTTAATCTGTCCTTCTCTTTTTTTCTTATAATAACTTTGTCTGTGATTTGATTCAGTCCTTTTCTGTTGCCCCTTTTTATGTAAAATTGTTTTCCTAAACTTTAAAATAAGAAGTGGTTTAGGGTAGTGTGTTTGAGTTTATGGTTCTAAGGCTCCCTCTTCTGATGAGTCTGTGAAATGAAAATTTTTTCTTTCTCCTGGTTCTTTTCTCCCATTTGTATCTGAAGTTCTTCATCTTTTGTTTCTATTGTGTTGCTCAATTTGGATTCATAGATTCAGATACACTTGTTTCTTCTTACTATGGGGCTCTATGCTGGAAGAGAGCTTTGCTTGGTTACTTTGGAGAGCTCTCAGGGCTTTGGCTGCTCCAGCTCTTCTCTCTTATTGCAGACTCAGTCAGTGTATTCACCCACTATTGAAATGTGTAGAAGCCCTCCCAGTTTCCCAGCTGCCTTCTCAGATTTGCTGTCCTCGATTTCCATTAAGTACAGGTTAGCTGCTTTGAGGTTTTTAGGTCAGTCAGATATCCTGTCACTTCCTCTTCCACAGATGCTGATACCTTGCAGGTTTTATACCTTGTGATTAGGGTTTCTTAAGGGAACCGTGTTCATCTTTTTTTTTTTTTTTTATAGATGTTGTCCCTAGGTTTTTGGACTTCATGTCTTAGTTTCTCTGTTTTTCTGGGGACATTTGGGGCACTTCAAAAAAAGTGCCACTGTAAACTCCTGTAGTTCAGGAATCCCAACATAATTTTTAATGACTGCAGTTTGATATTATATGAATATGCTATCATTTATTTAATTAGTCCCCAATAGACAAAGTGGTAGTCCATTTTTCCCATATAAACAAGCTGTGATGAACATTTTTTTAAAAGATTTTATTTATTTATTCATGAGAAACAGAGAGACCAAGAGGCAGAGACACAGGCAGAGGGTGAAGCAGGCTCCACGCAGAGAGCCCAATGTGGGACTAGATCCCCTGTCTCTAGGGTCACGCCCCAGGCCAAAGGCAGGCGCTGAACCGCTGAGCCATCCAGGGATCCCCTGTGATGAACATTTTTGTGGAATAATCTTTGCATATACTTGTGATAATTCCTTAATATTAATTTTTAGAAGTGGCTTTTGTGAGTCAAAGATTATTCGTATTGAGGCAACTCTTGATCTCAAGGTTGTTGGTTCTAGTTCCACATTGGGTGTAGAGATTACCTAAGAATAAAATCTTTTTTTAAAAAGGGATATTTATTTTTATAGGTTTTGATACAGCCAATCACTTTCCAAAAATGGCTGTACCAATTCACATTCCTACAGGAATATAGTTCGTTTTTTAAAAAAGATTTATTTCTTTTAGAGAAAGAGAGAGTGGGAGTGAGGGGCAGAGGAAGAGAGAGAGGGAGAGAAGAGAGGAGGAGAAAGAGTCCCAAGCAGACTCCATGCTAAGGGTGGAGCCTGACAAGGGACTCAATCTCACCTTCTGAGATCACAACCTGAGTCAAAACCAAGAGTCAGACACTCAACTGTGCCACCTAGGCACTCCCAAATGTCATTTTTAATCATTCTTTTAATTTTACCATTTTTTTTTTTTTAATTCATGAGAGACAGAGAGAGAGAAGCAGAGGCATTGGCAGAGAGAGAAGTAAGCTTCCTATAGGGAGCCCAGTATGGGACTTGATCCCACGACCCCGGGATCACGACCAGAGTCAAAGGCAGATGCTCAACCTCTGAGCCACCCAGACATCTCTGATTTTACCAATCTTAATAGTAGATAAGTGGGTTTTTTTAGCTGGGTGACTTATAAACAAAAAGAATAAAGTCATCCAGCTGTTCAGAATGTGATCATCTAACCCTGCACCCATGTAGTGACTAATTAAGACCAAGGACAAAATAAACCATGCTTCTGAGCTGCCAGGAATAGTTGTTACAGAAGCCGTAAATTAATGCAAATACCATAGTCACAGCAGATTCTGTTCAAGCTCCTGCACAGAAATGGTTTTCACTTTTTTTAATTGCTTTAATTTCCATAGCAGACTGAAAAAGGTTACAGTGTCTTTTATAGTTTTGTCTAATGATAACTAAGATGGCAGTGGCCAAGAAAGGGAGGAATCAAAGATGACTTCATTTCTAGACATGGCTTATCTTACATAAAAATAAACTAGAAGTCAACATCAAACATTATAGATATTTTCTCCATCTTAATGATTGACAGTCACTCACTACTGTTAAAGTCATAGATTCAGACACATTGTAACTAAACCAACTTCTTGGCTAATTTATGTGCAGTTTATTCTTTGTTATAATTTTTTCTCTTTTTGAGAATCTGAGTTTATCTAGAGATCAACATTGATTTTTTCTTTTTTTAAAGAGAAGGAGGGGTGGGGTAGGGAAGGGCAGAGGGAGAAGGAGAGAATCCTAAGCAGGCTCCATGCTCAGTGCAGAGCCTGATGTGAGGCTTGATCTCATGACCCTGAGATCATGACCTGAGCCAAAACTAAGAGTCGGACACTAACTGACTGAACCACCCAGGTGCCTGTTTGCTGGACATTTTATTTAATTTTATTTACTCTATACTTTTACTTTAGTGTTATTATGGAAATAGTAACTGATTCTTAGAAAAATTAAAACTTGTAACTAGTTCAAAGAGAAGAGAATAAAAACCTTTAATTCTACCATCTAGAGATAAGTGCTGTTACTCTTGGCTGTTTTTCTGTCCGTGTGTGTTTTAAACAAAATAGGATCATTGTTGTACCTACTATTTTACTGTTTACTTTAAAAAAAACATAACATATGATGTCTTTTCAATAAACAGACTTCTAGCCATCATTGTAATGCTTGGGGTTCTCTCTCCTCATAATAACCCAGGCTTGAAACCTTCAGATCATCTTTGATTATTAGTTGGTCCATCTCCCTCATCTCCTACATCCAGTTGGGTATCAGATCCCCGCTCATCTAACCCATGAAATAACATGAATCCATCTTTCCCTCTCTGATCCCACTGTCTTTGTTCTGTCTCAGCTCTCTTCATTTCTGACCTAGACTGTGGCAGTCATTTCTTACCTAATTACCAGTCATTCATACCTATAATTTTTCTAAACTTTCATTATTTTACTTCTGTTGGATTGCTGGTGTTAAAACTCCTTATGATTTTTAGAGTTCTCTGTTAGCTTTTCTTTTAACCTTACTACCTGCTTATCTTTCTTTCTTTCTACATTCTTTCTTGTTTCCTCTTTCCTTCTTTTTTGTTCTCTTTCATTCTTTTTCTGCCACCTGAAATATTTGTACTTTTTTATATATTAGTAATATTGCTTATCCTTGTCCAAACATGCCATGCATTTTAATTGCTATTCCTTCACCTTAGAATGCTTGTCTCCACCTTTTGAAATTGCATTTAACCATCAACCCTAGATCAAATCCCATCTTTTGAAGTCTTTCTCAGTTTGAATAAGTAGCTACCTTTTCTGTCCTTCCATTGCATTTTCTCCATACTGTATATTCTGCATTAGGTTATAACATGCCAGTCTTCCTCCTACATATATTTCTCTTTTTTTTATATTTTAAAAAAGTCACGTTTTATTTAAAGAGTCACAAAGAACTTCATTAACTCTTCATGTTGATAATCCCTACTGAGTAGTCTTTAAGGAATATCAAAACATTATATCTCTTGTTGTAAAGAAGGTACCAAGTACAGTTATAACCAAATGTTTATTTCTAATGGAATTTTCAGTGGTATAATTTTAAGGATCTCTTTCCTATGATTTTGCCCTTTTTTTTAGGCTGGATCAGTGCATGTAAGAATTCGACGAGACGCAAATGAACAAATGGTTCTTGCTCATGTGACCAATAGGCTGTACACTCTGGTGTCTACTTTGACTGTACAAATTTTCAAGGATGATTGGATTAGACCTGCCTTACTGTCTGGGCCTGTTGCAGCCAACGTCCTAAACTTTTCAGATCATCACATAATTCCAATGCCTCCTTTAAAGAGTACTGATGATTCAAACCCTGTCACATCAACTCCAAATAAACCTAGCAGTCCACCTCCAGAATTTTCCTTTAACACCCCTGGAAAAAACGTGAACCCAGTTATTCTGCTAAACACCCAAACAAGACCTTATGGTTTGGGTCTTAATCATGGACACACACCTTATAGTAGCATACTTAATCAAGGACTTGGAGTTCCAGGAATTGGAGCAAGCCAAGGACTCAGAACTGGTTTTACAAATATGCCAAGTAGATATGGAACTAACAATAGAATTGGACAACCAAGACCATGATGTACTGTACTTTAATTTATTTTTATGAGGAATATTGACTCCTTTACTTCCAATTTATTTAGTAATCCAACTGTGCATTGACTGTTCAATCATTTACTCTAAATGTTAGAGAGTAGTAAGGTTTGTTCACATTACATGAAACCGATGAAACTATATTTTTGTAAAATGTGTTTGGGGCTGTGAGAACCTTCAATGTTATAGGGTTAAATAGGCTTCCTATAGAAAGCGTGTTTCTCTAAATTTGAATTTTGATATTTTTGGTTTTGTAGTTGACTGCAGTTTGATAGACATTATTTTACAATAAGAGAACCACTTGATGGAGCAGATCTGTCACATAATTAAAAGTATAATATTTTCTTCAGTGAAATTTATAAACATGCTTCTTGAATAATGATATACATTTTGGGAAAGGAAAAAAAATGTCCATTCCAAAAGTAAAAGTCTCTTTTATAGCTTTTCCAAACTTCATTGCTACATTTTTCTTTGAGGTCCTCCTGATTTATGTCTTGCAAAAGAAAAGCAGAATTTTTTATCAGAAATTTTAGAACATATTCTACTATCTAGCATAATTTGAAAATTTAAATTATCCATTTTTTTATAGTTTCTCTCATTAAAATATTTCAGTACATTTATAAATAGTCCGTGGTTCTCAAAGTGTTATTTTGGTCAAATGAATACCAAATCCTTTGGTAATGTGAACTGAAGGAATCCCAGTTTTCTGTCTTACATTTAATCAAATACTGACATAATCAGAAAACGTCAAAAACCCAAATACTGACATAATGATGAAATTTATCTTTTTTTGTGATCTTTTCATTGGTTGACTTTTTAATATCTCAATTTATTAACAAATAAAATATATCAAATATATGATAAAATACATGGAATTCCATGCATAGTATAGGAATTGTATCTTTTCAAAGTTGCATAAACAAATTGAGTTTACATTATATAATTTTACCAAAACATAATAGACCCTAGATTATAAAATACAGTATTGTTAGATGTATGACAGGCAGTTTCTAATTTATTTTGTTTTGCTTTGTCCAAATCATAAATTGTTAACTGTGATGAAGTGTGAGAATCATATGGATTATTTTATTTTTTGATTATCTTCCAAATGCAAATGTTAAGGACTTGCCAACATGGCCAGTATTACTTATAAAAAGTATCACAAGCAGCAAATTACAAAAATTACCTGAATTTGTTTTGTTTTGTTTTGTTTTTATTATGAGTTTTATAATTAGAATTTTAAAAAAGGAATTTTGAGAGTGCATTCAGCTTTTCTGGAACCTAGTACTCCTGGAGATTTGTGACTTTTCCAGCCATCAGCTGGCTATGTAGAAAAGATTTTTGTTTTTGAAGAATTTGTAAGTTTCTTCAGTAAACTCATCCTTTTTTAAATATGAGCAACACTTCCAAGTCCAATTTCATAGTGGAATCACAAACATCCAAGAAGCCACCTCTGTCGAGCAGAATTCTAGTCATCCTGTAATAAGTGACCACGTCCCAACTTTTGCATGGTGAGGAGTTGGTCATTGTCTTTTTTAACATCTGCAACCCTGTTCAGGCATTTGACCTGTTGAAGAAAGAGAGCACATACTACTTTGACTGCTGGGGAAAATGAAACTTCGTAAAATGTAATAAGGAAACCAGTTCCTTGTCCTTTGTCTTATGTTTTCCAATGTTAGTATACCTATTATTGGTCTACTATTACAGGGTGATTTTTCCTCCATTGACCTCATCCAAGTGGGTCATGTATGAAATGTGAAGAACTGCCATGTACCAAGTCTGTGCTGCCACCCTTTGCATGTCTTTTCCATTCTCATGGGATTTTTAAAGTGTGCAGGTACTGAAAACAATTCTGCATGAGGTTAAATGCCTATTTCCTCAACACCTATTCAGAGGCAACACCTGTGTAGTTGTCCCACCAAAGGTGCTTTGATACTCGCCTACACTATTTAAGAAATTTCCTGTGGGTTTGAAAAGAATTGGCTTTACTTGCTGAAATTCACTGATGCCAACTGCTGTGAGTGACGTTGGTCCATGCATTATTATATAAGGAAGTCTTATTTGCCGGGCTCTGGCCAGCATCTGGATATGAAAACAAGAAACTTGACCAACATAGGCTTATGCTTATAGGGCAGTAATCTTACAAGTATATCTTGCCACAGAGTCACTTGAAGCTAAACAAAGAAGAAAGTGTGAATTGAATATTTGGCCCATGGCTTGTGATTAGGAGCAAGTTTTCATGGAGTGCAATTAACCCTTTCTGAGAAAACACCGTACTCTAACATACTGTAATGGAAAAAACACTGGACTAGAAGTCAAGAATTTTGGATTCTGAGCCTGATGCTGCCACTATGTAAGTAGTTTTGTTACCATGGGCAAGTCACTTAACTCCTCTGAGCTTTATCATCTGTAAAGTTAGGGTGGGGAATGAACTAGTTGATCCGTAAATAATCAGCTCTGTAATTTTATGGCTAAATCTACAGATTATGCCCATTTGCTAAACAACATTGTGCACGGAATGTCTTTTCAGTGACTACCTCAGCATACAGGCCAAGTGTTACCTACACCAACACCCAAGCCATTAATTTGAGGTGCCAGGAGAATAGAAGGTGAACGGCAGGCTAACACCATTAAAGTTTTTGTTTATTTCAGACTTGCCTTGACTTAAATCTGTTAAAATTAAGCAGATTTTTCTTAGACTTCTTTCTTTGTGGGGAAGGATTATTTTGTGGGGTGTTGGAGAAAAGTTTAGGACAGGGTGCCCTTATCTTCCTAGGGTACAAAAGAATCGGTTACATTTTTCTTTCTTCCTTAATCTCTGAAGATACGGTTGGAATTACATACATTTATCAGCAAATGGAGAGGTCCTGAATTTCAAGCCTCTGATTTAGCTGCTCGTAAACTGCCAATTTTTTGCTTGACTATAGTATGCCGATCTTTTTGGGAGTCTAATCTGCTTCTTATATAAGGAAATGCTTTTTACATTCCAGATTGTTTAAATCACACTGTTTGAATAAAGAACATACATGGAGTTTTCTGATCTTAAATAATTTTGGCTTGTTTCTTTATTCAATAGCTATTTATTGGTCATTTAATTTAATTCAGGAAATACTTGGTACATGCCACGCACTAAGTAAATGTGCGTACAATATATCAATTTTTGTGACCTATTCTTGAAACCAAGGGGAACACAAGGATAAATAAAAAGTCCGGTCAAGTACCTGGTAATCATACTTGTTGTAATGAGACAGA
Organism: Vulpes vulpes; assembly: GCF_048418805.1. Classification (NCBI taxonomy): domain Eukaryota; kingdom Metazoa; phylum Chordata; class Mammalia; order Carnivora; family Canidae; genus Vulpes; species Vulpes vulpes. The sequence continues at coordinate 86,252,108 of NC_132787.1, read as the reverse complement.
AATACTGCACATGTCATCAAATGAAACTCCCTCCTGCTTCCTCCTCTTCTTTGGTCTCATTTTCCTGACATCCTTCTCCTTTTTTTTTTTTTTTTTTTTTAATGATGAAACTAAGAAAGTAAATTTCCATGGAATTGGCCAGTTACAAAGGTCATGATGTCACATGTCATCCTGATATCAGGAAGGGAAGAGAAAATTTGGAAAGGGCAAATTAGGCAGACACTGTTGAGAAGGATAATTTTTAGGTTATATAATGGATTGCCACATACTTTCAGACTCTTGCACTGGATAAGCAAAGATTCTTAGGTAACTAGGTTGAAAGTAATGGGGGTCCCCAGAGCATTCACGGGCTCAGGATGGCCTTTATTTAAGTTACTATTTAAAAACACCTTAATAACACTAATATCAGCGTCATCAAACTGCTACCCAACAAGCCTACCTTTTTGCAAAAAGTTAACTTCAACCACACATGGCTAAGTTTCCTGACTAATGCTGCATCAGGCAAAAATCTTGTAGTACTGAAGTGAAAAAAAAAAAAAAAAACTAATTGCTTGAGATTCTGAAATATATTAATGAAGGCAAGCCATCCGTCACTGCTCACACAATTTCCCACCAAATCCAACTGCTAGAAATTTTTCAGAGGATTCTTTTCAAAAAATGCACGTGGGTGAAAAAGTAGAAGTAAGTATGTTAGTTGAAAGTGAAACAGTTCTTTAATAGAAATGGCTATGTTTGGACCAGTGCTTTGCTGCAGAAAGAAATTAGAATTCTCTATTGGTAGGGCATCGATTATGAATGAATCTGCTTCATTATATTTACAAGTTATATTTTTCCTAAAGTGTAAGGAAATCTGATAGATAGTAATTAGTAGCAGTATAGCAAACCAATATAAATGAATTAAATATTTTTTCACTTTTCTTGATTCTTCCAGGTAATGGAAGACTGCTTTAAAATTGAGATGTAAGATGGTAGTAAATATTTGTCTCAGTTCTTCAAAACTGGAGTCAGACTTCATCAATCTTAGGTCATTGCCTCTTCTTGAGAAGCAAACACTCTATTGTTTCTTGGGTATGGAGTGTTCCTAACCTTAAACTTGAGTAAGCAAGCCTCTTTCAGTATCTCAAGACTTGGGTTTTGGGGGTTGTCTTTTTTAATACTCCCTAATGGAACTTCCTCCATTCCTTACAGAATAGGGCACCTCCTACAAAGGGAAGGTGGATATTCTAGACATGAAGTCCAAGATAATAGCCTAAGGAATGGAGGAGTCAGAGAAGTAGGTTTCTGGGTCTGAAAGCTTGCACGGCGCAACACCCACCTGCCTGGACTGCTCACCTCTGAACTGTTAAGAGGGAACCAAAATTGTGTCTTCTGTTAGCCATGGTATAGGTGGGTCTCTTGTTAAACCAGCTTAAGCCTGTGCCCCCCCTAACTCATACTGGGCCTTACTTTCTCCTCTCTTCCTCCGTCCCTAAAGGAACCTGTCTTTATTCCCTGTAAGCAGCTTTCTCACTGCTCTCTTGGACCTCATGTTCATGTCCTTTCAGCCTCTGCCTCTTTCCCATTTGCTTCCCAGTATGGCCTGCACTCAGCCAAAAATGCTGGTTGCCACTTCTCATGTCTGTATGAAAGGCTTCTTCCCTAAAGGACAGCTTTTCTCCTTCTCTCCTAGCAGCAGGTTTTACCACCTCAATGGAATCTAACAATTTAAAGCTGGAATGGGGGAAGCCTGAGTGGCTCAGTGAGTTGAGCATCTGCCTTGGGCTCAGGTTGTGATCCCAGGGTCCTGTAATCAATCCCACATCAAGCTCCTTGCAGGGAGCCTGCTTCTCATTCTACCTATATCTCTGCCTCTCTCTCTGTGTCTCTCATGAATAAATAAGTAAAATCTTTAATAAATAAAGCTGGAATCTTTTCCTAAGCACTGCAATGACCAGGATATGAGGGTTCTAATTTGTCCAAGTCCTTGTTAACACTTATTATCTGTCCTTTTTATCATAAACATCCCTAGTGGGTGGGAAGAGGGGTTTCACCGTGGCTTTGATTTGCATTTCCCTGATGGCTAATGATTTTGAGCATCCTTTCTGGCTTATTGATGGTTTTTACATATTCTTTTTTTTTTTTACAGGTGATTTTTAAATTTTTATTTAAATTTAATTAATGTATAATTTAAATAAATTTAATTAACACATATTAATTTAAATAAATTAACGTATGGTTATTAATTTCAGAGATAGAGTTCAGTGATTCGTCAGTCTTATATAACATCCAGTGCTCATTACATCATGTGCTCTCCTCAGTGTCCATCACCCAATTACCATATCCTCCCACCCTTCTCCCCTCCATCAACTCTCAGTTTGTTTCCTATAGTTAAGTGTCTTACCGTTTATATATATTTTTTGGAGAAATATCTATTCATAAATTTTAAAAATGTCTATTCAGATCCTTTGCCTGTTTTAAAAGTTGAGTTATTTATCTTTTTAACAGTGAGTTGTAAGAGTTCTTTATATATTCTAGACAGTAGTCCTTTATGAGATACATGATTTGCCATCATGTAAAGTTGTTCTGCCATTCTGTGGGTTCTTTTTTCACTTTCTTGATGATGCCCTTTAAAGTACAACAGTTTGGGGGATCCCTGGGTGGCGCAGCGGTTTGGCGCCTGCCTTTGGCCCAGGGCGCGATCCTGGAGACCCGGGATCGAATCCCACGTCGGGCTCCCGGTGCATGGAGCCTGCTTCTCCCTCTGCCTGTGTCTCTGCCTCTCTCTCTCTCTCTCTCTCTCTCTGTGATTATCATAAATAAATAAAAATTAAAAAAAAATTAAAAAAAAAAAAGTACAACAGTTTGTAATCTTGATGAAGTCCAATTTATTTTTTTCTTTTCTTACTTGTGTTTGCTTATCTAAGACTTTGCCTAACCTAAAGTCATGAAGATTTACTCCTAGATTTTCTTCAATATATTTTATAATTTCAGCTGTTACATTTGGATCTTTGATGCATTTATATTTTAGATTTTTTTTTAAGAGAGAGAGTGAGAGCATGAGCAGGGGGAAGGACAGAGAGAGGGGGAGAGAAGCAGACTCTCTGCTGAAGGCAGAGCCTGATGTAGTGCTCTATCTCAGGACTCTAAGATTATGACCTGAGTCAAAAGCAAGAGTTGGACACTTGACCACCCAAGTGCCACTAGATCTTTGATGCATTTTTTAAATTATTTTTTTTATTGGAGTTCGATTTGCCAACATATAGCATAACACTCAGTGCTCATCCCGTCAAGTGCCCCCCTCAGTGCCCGTCACCCAGTCACCCCATCCCCCCACCCACCTCCCCTTCCACTACCCCTTGTTCATTTCCCAGAGTTAGGAGTCTCTCATGTTCTGTCCCCTCACTGATATTTCCCACTCATTTTCACTCCTTTCCCCTATAATCCCTTTCAGTACTTTTTATATTCCCCAAATGAATGAGACCATATAATGATTGTCCTTCTCCGATTGACTTACTTCACTAAGCATAATACCCTCCAGTTCCATCCATGTTAACCAAATGGTGGGTATTCGTTGTTTCTAATGGCTGAGTAATACTCCATTGTATACATAAACCACATCTTCTTTATCCATTCATCTTTCGATGGACACCGAGGCTCCTTCCTCAGTTTGGCTATTGTGGACATTGCTGCTATAAACATCCGGGTGCAGCTGTCCCGGTGATTCACTGCATCAGTGTTTTTGGGGTAAATCCCCAGCAGTGCAATTCCTGGGTCATAGCGCAGCTCTATTTCTAACTCTTTGAAGAACCTCCACACAGTTTTCCAGAGTGGCTGCACCAGTTCACATTCCCACCAATAGTGCAAGAGGGCTCCCCTTTCTCCATATCCTCTCCAACATTTGTTGTTTCCTGTCTTGTTACTTTTCACCATTCTCACTGGTGTGAGGTGGTATCTTATTGTGGTTTTGATTTGTATTTCCCTGATGGCAAGTGATGCAGAGCATTTTCTCATGTGCTTGTTGGCTATGTCTTTGACTTCTTTGGTGAAAATTCTGTTTATGTCTTTTGCCCATTTCATGTTTGGATTGTTTGTTTCTTTGCTATTGAGTTTAGTAAGTTCTTTATAGATCTTAGATACTAGCCCTTTATCTGATATGTCATTTGCAGTTATCTTCTCCTATTCTGTAGGTTGTCTTTTAGTTTTGTTGATTGTTTCTTTTTTTTCTTTTTTTTCTTTTTTGTAAAGATTTTATTTATTTATTCATGAGAGACACACAGAGAGAGAGATGCATAGACACAGGCAGAGGGAGACGCAGGCTCCATGCAGGGAGCCGGACGTGGGACTCAATCCCAGGTCTCCAGGATCACACTCCGGGCTGCAGGTGGCGCTAAACCGCTGTGCCACCGGGGCTGCCCTTGTTGACTGTTTCTTTTGCTGTGCAGAAACTTTTTATCTTAAGTCCCAATAGTTCATTTTTGCTTTTGTTTCCCTTACCTTCATAGATGTATCTTGCAAGAAGTTGCTGTGACCAAGTTCAAAAAGGGTGTTGCCTGTGTTCTCTTCCAGGATTTTGATGGATTCTTGTCTCACATTTAGGTCTTTCATCCATTTTGAGTTTATCTTTGTGTATGGTGTAAGAGAATGGTCTAGTTTCATTCTTCTGCATGTGGATGTCCAATTTTCCCAGCACCACTTATTGAAGAGACTGTCCTTTTTCCAGTGGATAGTCTTTCTTGCTTTGTCGAATATTAGTTAACCATAGAGTTGAGGGTCCATTTCTGGATTCTCCGTTCTGTTCCATTGATCTATGTGTCTGCTTTTGTGCCAGTACCATACTGTCTTGATGATCACAGCTTTGTGAACCTAAAATTTGGCATTGTGATGCCCCCAGCTCTGGTTTTCTTTTTTAATATTCCCCTGGCTATTCAGGGTTGCATTTTGAGTTAACTTTTTTTATGATATGAGGTAGGGGTCCAAAATCATTCTCTCGCATGTGGTTATTCAACGGATATATCTACCCTTATTCCAGCACCGTACAGGCTTGATTACTGTAGTTTTGTAGTAAGTTTTGAAATTGGGAGTAGTATGTTCTTCAGCTTTATTCTTATATTTTTTAAAGAATGTTTTAGCTATTCTGGGTTCCTTGAATTTCCACATGAATTTTACAATTAGCTTATCAATTTCTACAAAGAAGTCAGTTGCAATTTTGTTAGGGATTACACTGAATCTGTAGATCAATTTGGGGAGTTATTGCCATCTTAACAGTATTAAGTCATCCAGTCCATGACCACAGAATGTCTTTCAGTCTACCTCTTGTTCAGAATGGGGTCTGCCAGGGTTTCTATTGTAAATTTGTAATTTTTCCTTTTTTAATTGATAAATATCATGGGTGAGATACTAATATTCTCTTTCTTCTTGAAGTTTTACCCACTGATTTTAGCATCCACCGGTTGATCTTGCCTGTAACAATTATAACTTGGAGGTTTGTCTAATGGTGAAACTAGCCAAAAAATACATATTGGGTTAGTTTTTTTCTTTATAGAAAAAAGTTGAATTATATCTTCAATTTATATTATATTTATAGAATATTTAGATTTTCTCCTAATTCCTTTTTTCTTTTCTTCTTTTTTTTTTTTTTAAGATTTTATTTATTGAGAGAGAGAGCAAATGAGAGAGAATACTAGCCAGGGTCGGGCAGAGGGAGAGAAACAGATGCCCCACGGAGTAGGGAGCCCAATGCTGACCTCAGTCCCAGCACCCTGGGATGGGATGATGATGACCTGAGCCAAAGGCAGACACTTAACTGACTGAGCCACCCAACTGCCTCAATTTTCTCCTAGTTATTTTTTTTTTAAAGATTTTATTTTTTCATGAGATACACAAAAAGGCAGAGACACAGGTAGAAGGAGGAAAAGCAGGCTCCATGCAAGGAGCCCGATGAGGGACTCAGTCCCGGGACCCCGGGATCATACCCCGAGCCAATGGCAGACGCTCAACCACTGAGCCACCCAGGCATCCCAGTTTTCTCCTAATTCTTGAATCAGTTTGGGAAATTAACTTTTCTAAAAACATGTCTGTTTCAAATTTGTTGGTATCACAATTGATGGATTTCCGTATCTTTTAAATTTCTGATTAATCAGGGGGTCCCTGGGTGGCTCAGCAGTTTAGTGCCTGCCTTCAGCCCAGGGCGTGATCCTGGAGTCCTGGGATCAAGTCCCACATTGGGCTCCCTGCATGGAGCCTGCTTCTCTCTCTGCCTGTGTCTCTGCCTCTCTCTCTCTCTCTCTCTCTCTCTCTCTCTGTCTCATGAATAAATAAAATCTTTTTAAAAATTAAATAAAGTTCTGATTAATCTATAATATAACTCCTTTTTTGCTTTTTATTTTTTAGAAAAGATTTATTTACTTTAGATAGAGAGCAAGTAGAAGGGGTGGAGGGAGAGTCTCAAGCAGACTCTGTGCTGAGCTCAGAGCCCAACACGGATTTGATCCATAACCCTAAGATCACGACCTAAGCTGAATCTGAGTCAGATGCCTAGCCAACTGTACCACCCAGGCACCCGTCTTTGATATTTTTAAACAAACTATTTTTCTTATAAAAACAGTTTTAGATTTATAGAAAAATTGCAAACATAGTACACAGAGTTCCCATACACTCCATAGTTAGCTTCTCCTATTAACATATTACATTAACACGATATATTCATTGCAATTAATCAGTATTGATTGATATCTTATTAACTTTTTTTAAAAAAAGATTTATTTATTTATTCATGAGAGACACAGACTGAGAGAGAGAGGCAGAGACATAGGCAGAGGGAGAAGCAGGCTCCTCAAAGGGAGCCCAATGCAGGACTTGATCCCTAATCCCGGGATCATGACCTGAGCCAAAAGCAGGTGCACAACCGCTGAGCCACCCAGGCATCTGATACCTTATTAACCTAACTCTGTAGTGTATTGAGATTTCTGTAGTTTTTACTAGTGTTCTTTTTCTGTTTTAGGATCCCATCTGAGATACCACAATACATTTCATCATCATGTCTCCTTATGTTCCCCCTCTTGTGACAATTTCTCAGATTCTCCTTGTTTTTTATTACCTTGACAGTTTTGAGGAGTATTGCTCAGGTATTTTGTAGGATTTGTCTGGTGTTTTTCTCATGGTTAGATTGTGGTTTTGAAATTGGGAGAGGAAGATCACAGATGTATAAAGTGTCATTTTTATTATATGTCCAGGGTACATACTATCAACATGATCTGTGCCTGCTAAAGTTGACCTTGATCACCTGGCTAAGGTGGTATTCAGTTTATCTTCTGTAAAGTCACTCTCTCCCCTTTCTGTACTACCACAGAGGAAGTCACTGTGTGCAGTCTACACTTAGGTAGTGGGAGGTATGCTCTACTTTCTTGTGGGCAAACTTATCTATATAATTATTTGTGGTTCTGCATGGGAGATTTATCTCCACCACCATTTACTCATTTATTCAATAATAATCAGTATGGATTCATGGATAATTCTTTTATGCTTTGGGATATAATCCAGTGCAGCTTTATTAATTGTTCCAGTTGTTCAGCTTTACGGTGGGCTCTTTTAGTTGGTTCCTGTGTCACTTTGACTTTCTTCTATTATTGTGGGTGTTTTTTGTTTGTTTTGAGCACTTCCTGACTTTTCTGGGACTACAGGATGCTCTAGGCTTATACATCTCCTGCCCTCATCCTAGAATTAGCCATTTAGTCAAAGTGCCCTGGTTCCTTTTATTAGAGAATGGTATTAGAATCCAAGAGCTAGGTATGCTGAGTGCTTGTTGCTTCCGAAGTATCATTGATTCTAGACCCTCTCAGCTGGCAGAGCAAAGAATATATGTACACATGTAAGAAAAACTCAGTTCATTCTATCTCCTGTTTTATTCCTGTGTGTCTCCTTTACTGCACATACGGAACACTTCAGACCCTTCTGGCCGTCAATGTGTGGAGGCTTTTCCCCACACCACACAATTGTGTGCAACACCAAGTACATGTCCTACAAGATAACTCAATTCTAACACTATCCACCGGAAATAGGGTCAGATCCCACAGGTTAGGGGCTTAGTCCCAAAGACTGCTTCCATCCTTCAGATGCCAATCACAAGTGGTAGGTCTATGGGTTATCCACAACTTCTGTCTCATTAAGCTACAAATTGGAGGTTCCCATGTGTCCCTCCTCAGGTTTGATTAATTTGCTAGAGCAGCTACAGAACTCTGGGAAACACTTATATTTATCAGTTTATTAAAGTGTACTAAAGGATACAGATGAGCAGGCCAATGAAGAATTATATAGGGCAAGGTCTGGGAGATCCCAAACACAGGAGCTTCTGTCCCCATGTAGTTTGAGGTGTGCCACCCTCCCGGTATGGATTTGTCTGCCAACCTGGAAGCTCCCTTAACCCTGTGCTGTTAGGATTTTATGGAGGCTTCCTCACATAAGCATGATCAATTGCTAATTCAGTTTCTAGCCCCTCTCTATTTGGAAGATGAGGTGTGAGGATGAAAATTCCAAGCTTCTAATCATGGCTTGGTCTCTCTGGAGACCAGCCCCCTATCCAGGAGCCATCCAGGAGCCCACCCAAAATCACTACATTGGAGCAAAAGATGCTCCCCTAGTGCTCTTATCACTTAGAAACTAAAAAGGTTTCAGGCATTGTGCTAGGATCTGGGGGAAGAGACCAATATTTATTTATTTATTTTCTAATATCTCACAGTATTTTTTTTTCTATATGTAACCATATATATTAAGGTAAACATGAAATGAGTCCATACTGATGTCTCCCATTCTAATCCATAACCACATGGATTATACTAGCCTCCTCTTTTTGCTGTAAATTTCTACTCCAGCAAGGAGAAACCTAGCTCCCACCATCTGCCATTCACTTACTTAATCATTCCAGTGGAAATGTATATAGCAGTATCAAAATTGTTAACCTGTACCCCAATGGAATATAACTTTATCAGAATATAGCGCTTATGTACAGGTGTTTTTTTTTTTTTTTTTTTTTTTTTTTTTTTTTTCCTTTAGTTTTACAGACCACTCATTCCCAAAGTTATTTAGGGCACCATCTTTTTCCCTTATAAGCTCCCTGTGAGCTTATTTCACAATTTGTAATACTGTTAGAATGTTTTGCATTCTTCATTCCATCCTCCAGTTTCCCAGACCTCCTAAATGATTTTTTATTTGATTTAATTTTTTAGTAATCTATACCATATGTGGGGCTCAAACTCACAACCCTGAAATCAAGTCACATGCTCTTCCGACTGAGCCAGTCAAGTGCCCTCTAAATGATTGTTTATTTTGCATATATTAAGGCTCACTCTTTGCACTATAAAGTTCTATGGGTTTCAACCATGCATGGTGTCCTGTATGCGCAATTACAACATCATGCAGAATAATTGAACTGTCCTAAAAAAAATCCCCTGCGCTGACCAGCTCAGCCCTTCCTCCCATCCTCCTGAGCTCCTGACGATCACTGAACTTTTTTTAAATTGAAGTATAGCTGACATTAGTTACAGATGTACAACATAGTGATTAGATGACTATATACATTATGCAATGCTCATCATGATGAGAGTAGTTGCCATTTGTTACCTATTATTGACTATATTTCCTATGCTGTACTTTTCATCCCCATGACTTACTTATTTTATAACTAGAAATTTGTTCCTCTAAATCCCCTTCACATATTTCACCTGTCCTCCAATCTTTCTTGCCTCTGGTAACCACCAGTTCTCTGTATTCATGACTGTGTTTCTATTTTTTTGTTGTTGTCTGTTCATTTATTTTTTAGATTTAGATCATATGGTATTTGTCTTTCTCAGACTTATTTCGGTTCGCATAATAACTACCCTGTAAGTCCATCCATAGTGTTTCAAATGGCAAGATTTCATTCCTTTTTATGGTTGAATAATATTCCACTGTGTATATACAGCACATCTTTATTCATTCATCTATCAGTGGACACTTAGGTTGCTTTCATATCTTGGCTATTGTAAATAATGCTGCAATAGACATAGAGGTGCATGTATCTTTCCAAATTAGTATTTTTGTTTTCTTTGGGTAAATACCCACAGTCACTGAACTTTATACTCTTACAAGAGTTTTGCCTTTTCCAAAATATCATGTAATTGGATTCATACATTATGTAGCCTTTTCAGACTTGCATCTTTCATTTAAGTTTCCTCTATGGCTTTTAATGGCTTCATAGCTCATTTCTTTTTACCACTGAATAAGATACTATTATTTATAGCTGTACTACAGTTTATTTATCCATTCACCTATTGAAGGACATCTCAATTGATTCCAATTTTTGGTGATAAGGAATAAAGCTACTACAAATACTCGTGCCTGTTTCCATTTTGACTAATCATTTATGTCACTCTATCTTTCCTTGATTAGTCTTACTTGACTTTTTTAAAGCTCTACACAGGGCTTGAATTCACTACCCCAAGGGCAACAGTCACATTTTCTACCCACTGAGCCAGCCAACGCCCTAGTCTTGCTTGACTTTTATCTACTTTATTACTTTTTAGAGAACCACCTTCAAGTTTTATTAATCTTTTTAGTGTATTTTTATTTTCTATTTCATTGACTTATTTTCTTAGGTATACTATTCTTGGAGCTGATGTTTCTAGCTTCTTACATTAGAAACATTAATTTTCAGTCATCTCTAATATAAATGTTTAAGGCTATGAGAATTTTTATTCAAGCCCTGCTTTTGCTGCCTGCCACAAGTTTTGGTACATAGTGTTTTCTTACCATTCAGTTCTAAATATTTTTGTTTAAATTTGTCGCTATGAATTTGTAGCATACATATCTGCCAAATTGTGTGATGTTCCCCAGTATCCTGAGTATGGGTACAGGAAATGTGGAAATTTAAGGATAACCCAGGCTTAGAATTTTGTCTGGAAAGTACACCCCAACCACTGAATCTAATTTCACACCTCACGTCCACATAGGCTTTCTTTAATTAGAGAATCTGTCTCTCATTACACTCTTTCTTCATTTCACTCTTGCGTCTATCACACATGTCCATCATTAAATGTCGATGCCTAAATTGGCTTATGATACTGGGGACCGTGGGAGTGTCATAGGGGACTATAAGAGATGGAAATAGGAGAGGGGAAGGCCATTTACAGACAGCTGGAGCCTGAATTGGCAGAAAAGGCTAACCTCCCTTTGAGAGTATGGAAGTGCCAATATTATCTTTAATCTGCTGCTCAGAACTATCACAGTTATCCTTCACAATTACCCACAAGCACTCAGTATACTTGCTATATCGGTAATTATACTGGGGCCTTCTTGAAATTGACAAGTGACTGTTCTCCTCATCCAAGTCACTTGAGGGAAAGGAACCACTGCAGGAGGCAAGGTGACACAAATCCAGAGACACATGGGAGCAGAGTGAGCCAGAAGCGACCATGGAAACAAGCCCTGGATCTAGGCTGATATCCTGGGCAGGATATGGATTAGGGTAGTGTTTTTTCTAAGCTGCAGGGTATCCTTTCCTTTAGAGGAACATGAAATAAATGTAATGGGTTGCAATCAGCAGCTGTTTTAAGTGAAATAGGAGGGAAAGAATAGAAAATAACATTGTGTCCCAGCATAAGATAATTACTTTCTGTGAGATTTTCTAATGTGTATGTATTAGATCATGAGATAAAATGTATTTATAACTGAGGGTCATAGTAAAAAAAAAGTTGAAAACATTCTGGACAAGAGGCTTAAAGCAGAAGTCTAAGTTACATATGAGAGTGCAGAAGAAAGAACATATGGAAATGTGACCAAGGAGGAGATATTTGAATTAGGTCTCTTTTTTTAAGATTTTATTTATTCATGAGAGACAAAGAGAGAGAGAGAGACAGAGACACAGGCAGAGGGAGAAGCAGGCTCCATGCAGGGAGCCCAATGTGGGACTCGATCCCGGGACTCCAGGATCACACCCCGGGCTGAAGGCAGATGCTCAACCGCTGAACCACCCAGGCGTCCCTGAGTTAGCTCTTAAAAGGACTAAAGGGCACTCTAAAGGAAGTGCACGTACAAAGGCATTTTTGGGAAGCAGCAAGAAATCCATGAGCAAGGGACCTCCTGTAGGTAGGGAGGCATGGCAGAAGAGGAAGGTGAAGAGGAAGGTAAGTGGAGGCTCCATTGTGAACCTTACATCTCTGCTTCTTTATAAAACATGGATAACGTTATCTTTTATTAGGGATGTCGTGATAATTCCACAAATTCTTCTTCAAAATACTTTGAGAATAAAGTAGTACTATTTAGTTGTTCCTTTGTAATTTTTTTTACTTGCATTTGGGGGTACATTGTTAACAGCTAAATTTCCAAGAATCACCTGCCTTCTACGCTTATTTTTCTCATTTACATATGAAGGCTCTAAGGCACTTGGGCAACTCAAGTCAAATGGCAGATTACTCCCTAGCTCAGTTCTTTTCTCACTAAATATGCCATCTCCTTCTCTGGTCTCATTGGCCAGCCTGAGAAGTGAGCAAATCAGCCAGCTACCTACTTAAGGATTTGAAAGATGCTAAAAGGCCTCCATCTAAAAATGCCTCCCCAACATATGATTCTAATTCTATGCACTCTCCAGTGGTCTCCTTGAAAAGACACATCCTTTCCAACTTGTCTAAGGTATGAAGTTACCCAACAGGGATTATTTATTAGCTAATTACTTAGCCTGGTCACAGAAGCCACCTCCAATATCACCCAGAATAGAGGAGGGACCTGTAAGAATGACACCCAGAATCATATGATTTGATGGGTTAAGGGAGTGGGTAGAGGAGATGGAGGTGGAGTTAGGAATTAAGAGGAAAAAGATCCAGAACTTGAAGCATCATTAGGGAAGGCAAAAACCCTTGAGGAGCCTTAGGACTTAGAGCTTTAGGACTTCTCTCTTATGCATTCCTAAGAGAAAAGATTTTTAAAAGAGTAGATGGGGATTTAGTTTTTAATGGGTACAGAGTTTTAGTCAAGGAAGATGAAAAAGTTCTGGAGATGAATGGTGATGGTGGTTGTGCAAGAATGTGAATGCACTTAATACCACAGAACTGTACACTTAAAAATGGCTAAAATTATAAGTTTCACAATATACTACAAATATATCCTAGATAATCTGTGAGGGAAATGAAGTCAAAACTATTTTCACCAGTCCTTAATATATTAGTCAGCCTTCCAAATGGTGCCAATGATCCTCATCTCCTAGTATACACTCCCTTATATTGTCTACCCTGCCCCCACTTCCTGCCACAGTGGATAGGGCTGACCTGGGTAACCCAGTAGGATAAAGCAGAAATGACTCCCCAAGACTAGATCATAAAAGACATTGCAGCTTCCAAATGGTTCCCTCTTAGATCTCTTGCTCTGAGGGAAGTGAGCTACCATATTGTGAGGACACTTGGCAGCCTATGGAAAGGTCCAGGGATGAGAAACAGAAGCCTTCAGCCAAGAGCCAGCATTAACCCGCCAACCCACTGAGGAGCCACCTTGAAAGCAGATTCTCCAGCAGCCACATCCTACATCTGTACTTCAACTTCATGACAGAGCTTAAGCCAGAACTACCCAGCTCCCACATTCCTCACCCACAGAAATTTTAAGATAATATTTATAGTTATTTTAAGCCATCATTTTGGGGGGTAATCTGTTGGACAGAAATTGATAACTAATACAGAGTGCATGAAGACCCTCCATCAACTGCCTGAAGCTGATGAGATCTTTAATCATTTATATATCTCTATTCTGGGAATATTTCACAGTTGCTTGAAAATATTCAGTGATCCCATTTAGATAAAGTTGTACTTAGCTTTACATGTTTTGAACACCCAACAGATATTCCTTAAAAATATTTCCAAAAAAAAAATTCCCCAAAATTGGAGAGGCATTGCTGAATCTCATTTTTTAAAAGATGTATTTATTTGAGAGAGAGAGAGAGAGCACGACCAGAGGGAAGAGGCAGAGGGAGAGGGAGAACCAAGCTTCCCTCAGATCAGGGAGTCTGATGCAGGGCTCGGCTCAGTCCCAGGACCCCAGGATCATGACCTGAGCCAAAGGCAGATGGTTAGTCGATTGAGACACCCCAGCACCCTGCATTGCTGAATTTCAGACACTTAAGGCTAGCAAGAGTGATTCCTAACATAATACACCTTGTCAGGTAATGGAAAAGTTTTTCCTTTAATACTATAGATCCAATGCTTAGAAAACTGAAGATGGGCCAGTATTTTAAGTCATTTTACTCCTTAGAGTGTGTGAACTCTCCTTAAATATATTTGTATAAAAAAGTGAAGGTGGGGCCCCTGACTGGCTCAGGTGGTAGAGCATGTGATTCTTGATCTCAGGGTTGTGAGCTCAAGCCCCACATTGGGTGTAGAGATTACTTAAAAATAAAATATTTAGAAAATATAGAGAGGAGGTATATAAACACAATTAATTTTTAAAAGCAACTTAAGAGCTTTGTTAGGGCTAACTCCTTTTGTCTTGGCTGTGTGTGTGTGTGTGTGTGTGTGTGTGTGTGTGTACCTACCTAGAATCTAATCTTGGCATCTTGAGTGTCCAGTTTTTCAGCCCAATCTTGACAAACTGGAGGGGGGGGCCTCCACTTTCTCCAACAGCCTGGTCAGGCTAACTCATATGTCATTCCACCAGGGCAGCATCAGCACAGTTAGCTGTTCCAGGATGTGCAGCCTATCAACATGAAGAATCAGAGAGCAGTTCAGGAATTGAATCCATCTCGAAACTGATGAAGGATTAAGGGATGTGGGAGAAGGAATGGTCTTTTTCTCTGCAGCCCACTCATCATGGGATGAGAATCTACTTGTGTTTTGGTCAGTATTTTTATGGAAAGTATTAAAGAATATTCAGTGACATACAAATAGTATGCAGAATAGTATAATGAAACTATATTACTAATAAGCCAACTTTCAACAAACATCAGATCAGACAAGCTTGCTTCATCCTCACCTAATTCTTTTCCTTCTGAATTATTTTAAAGCAAATCTCAGTATCAGTTTAAAAAAAACATAATAATATCGCTATCACATTTTAAAACCATATCACTAACTCCTTTTTTTTTTTGTATCACTAACTCCTTAAGCAGATTTGTCTTTAATATCAATTACTCTCATCACTAGTTCTCTAGAAGTAGGCAACAGGTGGGAACCTCAGGTGCAATGGGCGTATGACTCAAAGCCATTGGCCTGTTCTTCTTATGGGTGGTTTAAGAAATGTCCTTAAAGGACATCTGGTAAGGCACATGTGGTCCAGAAACATCACATCTCAGATGTCAGAAAAATAGAAAACAAATAGCAATGTTTTTCTGACTATCCAGCACCCATATTCAAGTATCCAACTTTGGCTACATTGTCATTCCTACTCAGTTTGTGTAGAGCTTCATTTCATCATTTTCCAGGTGATTTTCAGATAAGTCAAGAATGCTCAGTTTGGCCAAATTGTGAAGATTCTGAGCTGGACAAAAAATTCAATCCAAAATAAAAAGCCTTTTAGGGAACTACATATGGATTTTTAAATATCCTTAGAATGCTAAGGCTTTATCTTCTTTGTTGATAATATACAAACCATTATTTGACCTGATTAATTAAATTATTTATTCCCAAAGTTATCTGGCTGCATTTAACCCTGAGCTCCCATGGCTGTGACTAAATGGACAGATATTTCAGTCCTAAGTTCTGACTAATAAACTTCAGTTCACATAAAACCTAATGCAGCATAAAATATAGTTATGTCATTATAGGAAAGTCACTCCATTTCTCCAAGCCTCCGTGTCTTCATCTTTAGAATGAGGAAGTTGCAGTAGATAAAATGTGAGATTGCTTCCAATTCTAAAATGCCCTTATCATGCAGGAGAAACAAAGGAACAACAAAAATAACAAAAAGCAGATGCGATAAGCAACTTTTTGTTGACTTCAGCTTAGATGATTTTGGTAATGTCATAGTTGTGATGTTGATAATAAAAACTTAGAAAGTAAAAAAAACACACAGGTGAGAAAAATAGAAAACAAATAGCAAAATGGCAGATGAAAATATTTATATCAATAATTACATTAAATGTAAATGGACTAAACATTGATCAAAAGGCAGAAATAAGACTGGATTTCTTTTTTCAAAAAGCAAGACTCAACTCCATGCTATCTGCAAGAGATGTAATTTCTTGACAAAGACACAAATATGTTGAGGTAAAAAATATGGAAAAGTAGTTTACATGTAAGCATTAATCATAGAATACTATCAGTCTAGCTAACAACTGCTTAGTTCTTTTCTTCACTTTAGATACATATCATGGTTGCTTAATCTAGTTGAAGTTTTTCCTATCAAAGAAGGAAGTGGTTCAATGGTTGAGCATCTGCCTTTGGCTCAGGGCATGATCCCGGGGTCCCAAGATTGAGTCCCACATCAGGGTCCATGCAAGAAGCCTGCTTCTCCCTCTGCCTATGTCTCTGCCTCTCTCTCTATGTCTCATGAATAAATGAAGTTTTTCTATCAAACTGATAAGAAAAATCTCCACTTAAAGAAGTCAAGTTTTTCATGGATATGAACTTTTGTTATAATATTTGCTAATTTTTTCTATTTAAAAAAATATTTTTTTAAGTAAGCTCTACACCCAATAAGAGGCTTGAACTCATGATCCCAAGATGAAGAGTCACATGCTCTACTGATTGAGCTGGCAGTTGCTGTAGCTATTATTATTTTTAATCAATCATATGAACCCTTGTCTTAGAGGAAAGTAACTTCTGGGGTTTGGTGCTTTAACATTAAAAAAAAAAAAAAAGGAACTTCTCTCAAAAAGTGTACAGCTGCCATATTTAGTTCTAAATCTGTCACTCCCCAGGGTCAGGTAAAGAAAGAGTGTACTTATCATTGTTGTCCTAGTAGAGGCTAGACAACCTCTTCTGATCATGGGTTTCTCTAGCTTTTGGTTTATATTAGCATACAAATGATTTCCTTAGTAGTCTTTACAGATTCCTAACAGTTTTATATTCTGTTTTAAGAGGGCTAGACCATCTTTTCCTTAAAATATAAATTTAAAAATATGAATTGAACATATCCAGTTTATCTAGATATATGGAGGGGTTTCTCAGTACTTGGTATGTATACCCTCTGGGAACTCAAAAGACTCAACTCTTATGTTAACGGAGTTAACATTAATTCCATCTTAACAGGACAATTAGTAAGAACTGGACAGCCTGAGAACATTTAAGGAAATTCTCTCTCTGCTTCTCAATCATTTATTTATCCAGTCATCCAAATATTTATTAGGCAGTTATTATGTAACAGAACATGTGCCAAGTTTCAATTACCTATATCTTGTTTACTTTCTCTTCACCATCTCTTAAAATTATAATATCTTCAATTATTCTGAAATTTTCTCCTAATTCTCCATTTTTAATAAATTTTTATTTAAGTCATGGAGAATATCATTAAAAACAGGCTAAGTACTACCTGGACATCTTTATTATCTTTTCCAGTTTCCCTGAAAATTAAATATTCATTTGAGAGACTTAGCATGCATTAGCATGAAAGTATCACATGTTCTCTTACACTGTTCTCATTCAGTTAATGCAGGCAACAATTATCTAGGGTTTTCACGGTGTTTGCTGACAGGCAGCAGCAAACTAATTGGATTTCTTCAAGGTCACAGGGTTCAGCTGACAGACTTTACTATGTAATCCATTCCCTTCCCGATATCAGACAAGTGGGTCATATGAAGTAAACTCATCTTCTTCAGGTTTGTCAGACTTTCAGCTGCAAAACATTGGAAAGGAAATACATTAAGGCATGAAGTTAATTTGATTTAAACATAGATTACTAGACTGAAAGGAAGGTAAAGAGCAATTGCACAGAGATCTTGCCATGCTCTTTCTGTAGACCTTGAGTTATAAAAAGCCAAAGAGAGCTATTCTTTCAACTCACTATCCAATCTCCTGGACTATACAAAGGTCACCTATGTGAAAGTCATTCTTTCAGCAGCATGGAAACACAGGAATGCTTTGTTTTTGTTTTTTTGGCCAGAGATGGGTGTATTCTTTAGCTAAAAATATGTTCTCCAAATGTAGCAGAAATGGACTAGAAAATAATAACAGAAAGATAACAAGGAAATCTCCAAACACTTGGAAATTTAACAATAGACTTCTAAAGAAGCATGCATCAAGGAAAACTAGAGAATGTTTTGAAAAATATAGAAATGAAAATATATCAAAATTTAAAACTAACACTGTGCTTAGAGAAAATTGAATCTATGGTTTAAATTTTTCCAAAAAAGAAATCTGCAGACACAGATAATTTAACCTGCAAATGCTATCAAACATTCATAGAAGAAATAACACCATTTCTATAAAATCACTTCCAGAGGGACGCCTGGAAGTGGCGTCCAGAGGGTGGCTCAGCGATTAAGCGTCTGCCTTCAGCTCAGGACGTACGTGATCCTGGAGTCCCGAGATCAAGTTCCACATTGGGCTCCCTGCATGGGGTCTGCTTCTCCCTCTGTCTGTGTCTCTGCCTCTCTCTGTGTGTCTCTCATGAATAAATAAATAAAATCTTAAAAAAAAAAATCACTTCCAGAAAGTAGAAGTGGAGGGAACACTTCCCAGCTCTTTAATGATGCTGTCATTAAATGATACAAAACCTAGACCAAAAACATAAAGCAAAAGAAAACTTCAGACCAATATATCACTCAGGAACATAGAAGCAAAACTTCTCAACAAAATGTTACTGAGGATTCCAGCCATATATAAGAAGAATGTTATACTACCACCAAGTGGGCTTCCTACAGGGAATGCAGAGCTGTTTCAATATTTGACTATCAATCCATATAATTCAACATATTAACAGTCTAAGAAGAAAAGCTGCATGATCAATTATATTGAGGCTAGAAAAACATTTGATGTCATCTGACATCCATCCATAATAGGAATTCACAACAACCTAGAATAGAATGGAACTTCCTCAACCTGATAAAAGTCATCTACAAAAAAACTACTTTTGACATCATACTTAGTGGTGAAAGTCTGAATGCTTTGTTCCTCATATCAGGAACAAGGGAGGATTTTTCTTTCACCCCTCCTATTCAACATTGTGCTGCAAGTCATAATCAGTGCAATAAAGGAAGAAAATAAAATAAATGCAAATTGGAAGGGAAGACATAAACCTGTTCTTGGAGGTGACATGAAGTGAGTTCAGCAAAGGTGTAGAGTATAAGATCAACTGACAAAAATCAGTTGCATTTCTATATAGTAGCAATAAATAATGGCAACCAATTTTTTAAAATTCTATTTACAATGAAAAAGTTAGGTGTAAATCTGATAAGACATATACAGGATCAACATGATGAAAACTACAAAATGATGATAAAAGAAATTTTAAAAATCTAATTGAAAGAGAAACCATGCTCATGGATTGAAAGATTCAACCAAATAAATATGTTGATTCTCCCTAAATTGGTCTATAGATTTCATGTAATTCCAATCAAGATCCCAGGAAGAATTTTTTTTATTTTTTTTATTTTTTAAAAATTTTTCCAGGAAGAATTTTTGATAAAATAAACAAGGTGAAAGACAAGGGAACTAGAATATAAAAAACAATTTTGAAAAAGAATAAAGGAGAAACAACATTACTCAATCTTATGACTTACTGAAATCTACAGTCACTAAGGATGTTGCCAAATGATGAATCAATAAGAGAAGAGAGTCCAGAAATACACCCACATAATTACACTCAAATGATTTTGGACAAAAGTACAAAGGCAATTCAAACATGAAAGAATAGTCATTTCAATAAAAATAGGACAACTGGATATCCATATGCAAGAAAAATGAACCTTGGTCTAACCATCATAATTTATATAAATGTTAACTCAAATAGATCATAAATCTAAATGTAAAATGTAAAACTTTAAGAAGAAAATGTAGGAGAAAATCTTTGTGACCTAGGGTTAGGCAAAAATTTCTTAGAAATCACACCAAAAGGGGATCCCTGGGTGGCGCAGCGGCTTAGCACCTGCCTTTGGCTCAGGGCGCGATCCTGGAGACCCGGGATCGAATCCCACATCAGGCTCCCGGTGCATGGAGCCTGCTTCTCCCTCTGCCTGTGTCTCTGCCTCTCTCTCTCTCTGTGACTATCATAAATAAATAAAAAAAAAATTAAAAAAAAAAAAGAAATCACACCAAAAGCATGATTTTACAAGCAAATATGGACTGCAACTAAATCTAAAATTTTTGTTCTATGAAAGATACCATTAAGAGAATGAAAAGACTAGCTACAGATTGGGAGAAAATATTTTCAAATCACTTATCTGACAAAGGACCTGTATCCAAAATATATAAAGAACACTCAAAATTCAACATGAAGAAGATAAATTACCCAGTTAAAAAATGGGTGAGAACTTAGACACTTTGCCAAAGAGGTATGTAGTTGGCAAACAAGCCTATGAAAACTTTTTTCACCTTTTACCAGCTAAGTATGATGAAATAACACTGCACCCAGAATTCCAGTTGCTCCACATCCTCCTCAGCACTTGGTGTTACCCGTTTTTTGTTTTTTGTTTTTTGTTTTTTTGTTTGTTTGTTTTTGTTTTTATTGTAGAGCAGTTAGAGAATGACAAAATTTAAAAAACTCACAAAGGAGGGCTGCCCGGGTGGCTCAGCGGTTTAGCGCCTGCCTTCAGCCCAGGGCGAGATCCTGAAGACCCAGGATTGAGTCCCACATCGGGCTCCCTGCATTGAGCCTGCTTTCTCCCTCTGCCTGTGTTTCTGCCCCCACCCCCCACCCCGTCTCTGTGTGTGTCTCTCATTAATAAATAAGTAAAATCTTTAAAAAAAAAAAAACCCACAAAGGATATTAAGTCCTTGTGAGAATGCAGAGCAGCTAAACCTCTCATACATTGCTATTAGAAATGTAAAATGATACATACTGGAAAATAGCTTGGAAGTTTCTTAAAAAGTTAAACAAGCACTTATCAAATGGCTTAACAATCCCACTCCTAGGTATTTACTTAAGTGAATTGAAAACTTATTTTCAGGGATGCCTGGGTAGCTTAGTCAGTTAAGTGTCCAACTCCTGATTTCAGGTCAGGACATGATCTGAGGGTGGTGAGATTGAGCCTCATGTGGGGCTCTGTGCTGGGTGTGAAGCCTGCCTAAGATTCTCTGTCTCTCTCTCTCCCTCCCCATCCTGATCTCTCTCTCGAAAAAAAAGGAAAACGTCTTTTCTTTTTTTAAAAATATTTTATTTAAATTCAATTTGCCAGCATATAGTATAACATCCAGTGAGGAAAATTTATTTTCATACAAAAACCTTCATATGAACATTTATAGAAGCCCTATTTATAATCACACAAGCTGGAAATAACCTACATGTCTTTAAGAGGTGATAAGATAAACTGTGGCACATCTATACAACACACCACTATTCAGCAAAGAAAGGGACAAACTAGGAAGATTCTGAAGAGACATGGAGGGCAGAAATAGAAACCAACCTTGGGTAGAAATGACAGGGCACTGGATTTTAGCTATAAGAATGAATGAGCACTGATTACAAACTCAAATGTCAACAAGGTTCAGGAAGATAATATTATTACAAGAAGTAGAACAGGTGGGTGCTGTGCCCGCATGGAGATGGTGTGTCTTGTCCACAGAGTATAAGAGCATCTCAGGAAGCTCAAGCTGATTGTTACCAAATGGAGATGGGCATGCAGTTGCCAGACTTACACTTTTCAATAGAAATGAGTGTCCTGTATTTTCACACTGCAATCTCCCAATCGCAAAATGCTGCCAACTCCAGGGAGAAGAATCATGAAGGGGATGGGAACGGGAAGAAGACTTCATTGTAGATTGTTTATAATTTGGATCATGTGAGAATATATTACTCAAAAAATAAATTATAAAAATTAAGAACAAAATATTGACAAACATTCAAAAGAAAATTCCACACAATATGTAGGCCAAACTCAGCACATGGGCAACCAGTTTGCAAGATCAGTGCAAAGAAATAGCCATCAAGAGGAGCTGGTGAGCTTCCTGACGCAGAAGGTAGCTAATAGAGTCCCAGGGACCATGCAGAATCTTATGGAAGGGGTTCTTTCATTGAGAAGGTGGCAAAAATTATCTGTGCAAAAGATTCTAGATTTTTTTAATGGTACGAAATTTCCTCCACAGGATGACAAGTGAGGCAGAGCCTGATGGGAAATCAATTGTGAATGAAAAGTAATCATAGATTACAGTCAAGTAGAGCAAAGCTCCTGCGGCCCATAGCTTCACACCACAACAGCTCCTGTTCCAGACAACAGGGATGATCTACACAGAGAAGTTGGTCTACACAGGTAAGGCAGACATTCACCTTTAAGACTATTTTGAATTTGGGGAAAAATCCCCCTTATTCAGAAAGATTGGCCCAACATGTATGAGTCTGAGATCTGAAATTTCTTTGTGTTACACAAAATCTGTTACCAAAATCTTCTATCAAAATGAACGATACTTGAGGGTAGGGTGGGGCTGGGTATGTTCTGCAGTTTCCTGGGTGAGAACCCAGTAACACAATAGCTACCAGCTCCCGCAGGTGATTAGTTTACAGGCTGGATTTCCTCCCAGACCTGAAGTGGGAGAGGTGTCATTTGGCAGAGAAGCAGTGGGAGATGGAGATGCTAAGAAGGGGGATAGGTCAATGAAGACAAGCTTAACCTACCATACACACACACACACACACACACACACACACACATCACACACACACGCACCCCATATAAACTATAGTGCCATTCAGTCAGACTGTATAGCTTCCGCTCGGGAATCCTTCCTAGTGCCTCCCAGTATGACAGCTTCCCTATCACAGACCTCTCTCTCAGTCCCTACCTCCCTTCCAAGTCCTGACACCTGGTTGAAAGTATTAGAAAATCTAAAGCAAAAAAAAAAAAAAAAAGAAAAAGAAAAAGAAAATCTAAAGCAAAACTATATGATACCTCATATTTCCATGGTGCCCCTGGGCTTGATTATAGCTTAAACTGCTGATGTCTCTAATCCCCTGCAGTCGTGGAGTCTGTAGGTCTTGAAAACTCAGGGTGGTTAGGTTTGTCACCAGTGTGATATATATACTGCTCATCTTCTATGGTGAGGGGACTGGCTTCCACAAGAGAATGAAGGTTCTCACAGGTGCTGAGAACCGAACCTCTCGGCCACACCACCCTGTCTTGTAATGCACAATCTGAGGCTTGTAGCAGGGCTGAATATCTTACCCAGATATTTCATCTTTTCCTGAAGTCTTGGAGTGCGACCTCCAGAGTCTTGAATTCCTGCCTCCAGCTGAAGAACAAAGACACAGCCCTGCTGGGAATGTGGGTTTCTGAGGTCTCTTCCTGAGTCCTGCTCATGTCTTCTGTAGTCTTGTCCCGTGAGGCCCTAGCTTCTCCTCAGAAGTCAAGTTAAATCAAGTCCAGAGCACTTGCACAATTAGGTAAGTGTTCAAACAAGTCAAATAAGTAATCGGGGATGTTCTCTGAGTTGATATATATAAGCTTTTAGCACAAAGGAAAATTTCAAATTCTTTGCTCAAGTGTGATTCAGATATACTCCCATGGAATAAATCAATGCCACATTCTGCAAAGGAATTGATGTTGATGGCTTTCAGAGTTTCTTGCACAGGAGTGTTTTTCACATTTTGCATAGATTCTTACCTCCAGAGAGGCTTCCTCGCGTTGGAGAGCCCCAGGAAGCTACTATGTGGATACACTGCTGCAGGGTGTTTCAAAACAGTCCTGGTGGCTTCAGTAGATGATCCACCCTCATATAAGAGCAGGATACTATACTTGATGTAATGTCTGAAATGAAAGCCATTTTCTGTAAGTGACTTTCCCACGTGGTCACCTCCTGTGGCTCTTGAGACTTTAGTGAATTGCTGAGTCTGCATCTTGCTGTGATAGTTCCCTGTGTCAGATTCCCCTTTGATGATGCAGGGTCTCTGAAGAGTGTCTAGCGGGGATCCCTGGGTGGCTTAGCAGTTTAGTGCCTGCCTTTGGCCCCAGGGTGCGATCCTGGGGTCCCTGGATCAAGTCCCACATCGGGCTCCCAGCATGGAGCCTGCTTCTCCCTCTGCCTGTGTCTCTGCTTCTCTCTCTCTCTCTCTCTGTCTATCATGAATAAATAAATAAATTAATCTTTAAAAAAAATTCATTGAAGAGTGTCTAGCAGACCATTCAGACCAGCTGCTCCAATATGTGATGGTGAGGGTCCTTCCTCCAAAGAACAGGTTCTGTGAAGGTGCCTTTCAAATTAAAAATAATGTCAGTATCTTCACCCAGGGGGAAAAAGTTCGGAAAAGATGGGATATGGTATAAAGCCTTTAGATCCTGAGAAAAATCATCTAAGTCTTCTCAATATCTGCTGAGAAAGACTTGGAAGAGAAGAGGAAGGTTAGAAGACTCAATTCTGTGTCTCCCCAGAACTTAGAGTTCAGGACGATAAAGAGGGAGTTGCGCCGAGAATCTTCCCTAGATGACTTGACTTTCCTTCCCCAGTTCTGAGCTGGCACAAAGGATTCCAAATATTTGCTCTTCCCATTTGGCCTTCTGTTTCCTCCTTTCACCACAGTATCTTTGTCACAGCCCAACGGAAATGGGAGGAGTCTGTGTTTGGGCTAAGGAAAGTGCATGAGAATAGTAGGGATGTGGCTGAGAGAGATGGTTAGGGGTAACTTTCCCCAGATCAAGCCTTAACTTTGATTAAAATCTATCAGGAAACAAAATAAAAATTATTTCTTTATGATAGTATTATTTAAAATAGTAATTCCTCATTGGACTAAGGAATTAAGAACCACAACTGCACCAACTTCTTGAGTGTGTTAACTTCTTTATCCAGTTTGACTTTGAATTGAGACTATACTAAATCAGTAATCCCTGACCCTGGGGGCATCTGGCTGGCTCAGTGGTTAAGAGTCTGCCTTCTGCTCAGGTCGTGATCCTGGAGTCCTGGGATGGAGTTCTGCATCGGGCTCCCACAGGGAGCCTGCTTCTCTTCTCTGCCTCTCTCTCTCAAGAATAAATAAATAAAATCCTAAAAAAAAAAAAAAAAAAAAAAGTGATCTCTAACTCTGGAGTGACTTAATTTGGCTTCAACAACAAGTAATCTAAATGGGCGTTTCTTCTGAGAGTGTCTGAGCTTTTCCTTTGCAGAACCAAAACCCACTACCCAGCACTATAAAGAGAGAGGAGAGCAGAGGCCCTCTTATGGGGATAGTCGATCTTCTTCATGGTTTATTCTATTTGTAGAACAGATACAAGAAAATTGGTACTTACTTTGTCCATTCAAATCCTGAAAAGAGGACATTTTCATTTTTCAAGGGATTTGAGATCAAGGTTACAGGATTGGGAGGCCATCTTCAAAGTCATGTGGTTGATCCTTCTCGCAGCATCCTGCTGGACCTTCTCACAGCAAATGATGTTTACTTCTTAATTCAGAGCATTCTACACAAATAGCTCATCCACAATTTGCTTTATAATAGTCATTTTAATCCTTTGAATGATGATTTGACTCTTTTTTATGAAATTCACTGAGGAGATGAGGGGAAATATATTCATTCATTCATTTGTATAAAATGTGCATCTCAGCATCCCTTTGCCAGAGCAAATGGTCATGCATTCCCACCTCCCACTCCCTCTCCTCAGACCCATCTTGAGTTATGGAAATGCCAAATGCTTGAATTCCAGGCCCTCAAGAAAAGCTCTGCAAAGCCCCTCATCCTTAATCTGAGAGTCTTTGTTGAGCAACATAGATTTTCTTTGGTAATGAAGTAGGGGGAGCAGTCTTGTGCCCCAATACAGAAGAGTCTCTAGGGAGGTCTAGTGGTAAGACTATGGACTTTAAAGTAATGAAATTGGCCTAAGATCTGCCGGTTGCTACAGTCTGTGTAAGCTTGGCAAGTTACTAACCTTCTCTGAACCTATTCCAGTGCTGTGCTGCTAAATATTGAAAACATTTGTTCTCTGGGGGTAAAGGCCCTAATTTGTAGCATTTACCAATCTCCACGTTAGAAATCTTTTCACCATGACTGATTTCAAGCTAACAACATATGTCAACTGGCTAAAAAGAACCATGAGAATTCAACAGTCAGGTTTTGTTTTGTTTTTATTTATGATAGTCACAGAGAGAGAGAGAGAGGCAAAGACACAGGCGGAGGAAGAAGCAGGCTCCATGCACTGGGAGCCTGATGTGGGATTCGATCCCGGGTCTCCAGGATCGCGCCCTGGGCCAAAGGCAGGCGCCAAACCGCTGCGCCACCCAGGGATCCCTTAACAGTCAGGTTTGACTGAACAGTAAAAACCGGCTCCAGGATACCACTGGTTGCTTATCTGTGCACTGGGTTTGAGAACACTATTTAACTTATGAAGTCATGAGAATTCCTGTATAATATCTCATACAAAGTAATAGCTCAATACATGTTAGCTACTATTTTTAGCCAATTGTTAAAATTTAAATTCAATTAGCCAACATAAAGTACATCATTTTTTTCAGATAGTGTTCAATAATTTATCAGCTACATAAAACACCCAGTGTTCATCACATCACATGCCCTCCTTAATGTCCATCATCCAGTTACCTCATCTCCCCCATCCCTTTCAGCAACC
Source organism: Vulpes vulpes (assembly GCF_048418805.1). Classification (NCBI taxonomy): domain Eukaryota; kingdom Metazoa; phylum Chordata; class Mammalia; order Carnivora; family Canidae; genus Vulpes; species Vulpes vulpes. The sequence continues at coordinate 86,225,485 of NC_132787.1, read as the reverse complement.
CTCAGTTCATTTCCTGGAGTTAAGTCTATCATGGTTTTTCTCCCTCTCTGATGACTTTCAATTCAGTTTTCCCTTCCCTCCCCTATGATCCTCTGTGCTGTTTCTTATATTCCACGTATGAGTGAAACCATATTCTCTGATAATTATCTTTCTCTGGTTGACTTGTTTCACTCAGCATAATATCCTCCAGTTCCATCCAGGTCAATGTAATTGGTAAGAATTCATCCTTTCTGATGGCTGAGTAATATTCCACTGTATATATACACCACACTTTCTCTATACATTCATCTGTCAATGGCCATCTTGGCTCTTTCCACAGTTTGGCTATCGTGGACTTTGCTGCTATGAACATTGCAGTGCAGGTGCCCATTCAGATCACTGCATTTGTATCTCTGGGGTAAATACTTCTGTCACCACTCAAAAAAGTAGCACATTTCACCACTCATAGAATTTGGTCTTTTCTGTAGGGTATTACTACAAAACCATTGTCTACCGGGGTAAGTAAGCTCTGGCACCTCTCCAAGTCCCTGGAGAAGCTGTAACTTCTGTTCCTCACTCTCCAAGGTCTAACCCTCAAATGCAGACCACACTGTACCCAAGCAGCCTTTCATAGCTTAGAGAAATATCTCCCTGGCTTTTCACTCTGAGACACTATCTGCACTAGTTTTCTTCCAGGGCAAGGCTGCTCCTATTTTTCAAATCTTAAGCTTGACTCATGCAAATAGACGTGCTCCTCCTTGAAGTCCTCAAGACTCCCTGGTCTGAAAGGCACCATCTGGCACTCACTCCGATCCCCAGGATCCCACCCAGCTTCCCTTCCCATCTGTCACAATTTCCACTACTAACCTCAGTGGAAATGGTACCTCATCCCGGTGCATTTGTCCTGTCAGCAAGTCTCCTCTCTCTCCCTGTAGGGTCTCATCTCTCCTCTTGGCTTCCATATCCTCCCTATGGAGATGACCACTAAGTCTGAGTCTGCTCATGCTCTTCATTTTATACCTGAAGAAATGTCACCTCAGAGAGACTTCAAAAGGTCACAAGGCTAGGTTTTGTGCAGCTATATTTCTTCAGCTATAAAATTAAGGCATCGATACCTTCTCTATTTGGAAAACTCATGAGAAAGATTGAATAAAGTCACTTGGGTCACATACATGAAAATGTTTTAAAATTTGAAAAGTGTACTGCTGTGTTAATGGTAGGATGTTCTTAATGTTAACCATGGTGTAACTCCCTCCCTCTGTGTAGACTACCACACTCCTCTCTCATTGAGTAACTAGGTGAAAACACTGCTGCTCATTCATTCATGCATTCATTCATTCATTCATTCATTCAGTATTCATTTGTACCAGACTCTATCAAGATCAGCACTATATAGTAGAAGGTTCTGAGATCATGAGCATATCCTCCGTTTGTACTATGCAGTAGAATTGCTACTAGCCACAGGTGGCTCTTGAGCACTTGAAATGTGGCTAGCATGACTGTACAACTGAGTTTTAAATTTTATTTATTTAAATTCACATTTAAACAGATATGTGTGGCTAGTGGTTACTCTATTTGATAGCACAGGTCTACACCCAATCATCAAAGTGGAAAGAGTTACACTTTGGTTGCCACTTAGATCCACACCACGTTTCTTCGCAATGATCTTGACAGGTATAGCTTAGCTCTTTGCTATCTGGCTGGGATGCCATGGCTGAATAGGGAATGGCAGAAGACTGATATTTTAAAACATACATCTGGTTATTCTTTGTGTAAGTCCTATTCTCTCTGTAATTCTGCCTGTGTATTGTGGGCTGCCCTGTTTGTAACTGAATTCTCAAAACCACAGAGTAATATTTATTGGGAATTCCACATATAACAGGTCAAAGGAAGGCACAAATTGATTTCAATTCAATGTCATCAGTATTTGGTAGCACATTATATAATCAAACAGATTTTATTTCTAGTGTACTTCCTTTTTCTTAATAAGATTGCCACTTTTCTATATCTCAATAGATGATATTATTTCCAAAAGGACAGGTCTAAGATGACCCTCATATTGTCCCTTCTTTTTGTAAAACTGCTCCTCATTCTCTAAAACTAAGAAAACAGAACCAAAAGTCATTAGGCAGCAACTGCTGTCACTTTTGTACTTTTTTTTTTTTTTTTTAATATACCAAGTAAGGACACACTATACATAATGTTTGACATCTGGGTTGTTTTTTCCTTTACTATTTTTATGAGTCCTTTCTGTATCAGTTAAGTATTAAACTATTTCATTTGGGGGCACCTGGGTTGATCAGTTGGTTAAGCATCTGCCTTCAGCTCAGATCATGATCCCAAGGTCCTGGGATTGAGTTCTGCATCTGGCTCCCTGCTCAGTGGAAAGTCTGCTTCTCCCTCTGCCCCTGCCCTCTCCCTCTCGCTCTCTATGTCTCTCTCAAGTAAATAAGTAAAATATTTTTAAAAAATAAACGGTTATTTATTTATTTTTGTTTACTTATTTATGTATTTTAGTAATCTTTACACCAATGTGGAGCATTTATTTACAACTCTGAGATCAAGGGTCAAATGCTTTTCTGAGCTAGCCAGGCACCCCTTAAACTGCTTCATTTAAAAAATCAGCCTCATTAAGGTATAATTACATAAAATACAAACATATATATGGTATATTTGTGTTTATGTATTATTACATTATGTATTTTTATATATGTATTATACTTTATTAAGTGTATGTTAATTTTAGAGAAGCTGCCAAACTATTTTTCAAAGTGATTGTACCATTTTATGTGCCCGCCAACCTATAAAAACCAACAGCTCCAACTGTTCCAAATTCTTGCCAGCACGTGACATTATTCATCTTTTTAATTTTAGCCATCCTATGAATGGGTAGTGGCAACTCGTTATGTAGGGTTTTTGTTTTGGTTTGGTTTTTAAGGATCTTATTTACTTATTAGAGAGAGAGCATGCACAGGGAAGAGGCCGAGAAAGAGAGAATCTGAAGCAGACTCTTAGCTCAGTGCAGAGCCCAATGTCAGGCTCAATCCCATGACCTCAAGATCACGACCTGAGCCAAAACCAAGAATTAGACGCTTAACCAACTGAGTCACCCAGGCACCCCTCTTATTATGTAGTCTTAATTTTTTTTAATGATGTTGAGCATCTCTTCATGTACTTTATTGTTCATTCATAACTCTTCTCTGAAGTATCTGTATGGATCTTTTGCCCATTTTGCAAATTGGGCTATCTTATTATTACTGACTTTGAAGAGTTCTTCATAGATTCTGATGTGAGTTGTTTGTCAGATATATGTACTATGAGTGTTTTCTCTTAATCTGTGGTTGTTTTGATTGTATCCAGGAGCTAATTTATAAAGGTAACTGAGTGACAACATGGAGAGGTTAATGCCAATAAAAGAAATTTTATTACTTACAATCCCCAGTAGGAGTGTATGCTGCATTATACAGGGCTTGGTCAGGAAGCAGAAGGAGTAAAGGAGAAAGCCTAGCCCAGAGCCTGCATTATAATTTTCACAGGAAGATATGAGTGAAGCAGGGTAGGTAAATTTGAGCAAGTTTAGGATAATAAACTTATCCTAAATAATAATTTTAGCAGACTCTGGGCTATAAGCGTGACTCTGGAGTGATTTAAGGCAAGGGAAATATTGGCTTGGTGCATGAGTTAGTAAAGGTGATGGTTGGGGCTATTGTCTTTGGATTGGTTGTTTGGCATAAGAAAGCACTCTCACAGACAAGATTTTTGCTCTTCCTAGAAATTAGCTAGCCCTGAAAGGGGGAGTCCCTCCCAACTGCCAGAACCCCCAACACAGCAAAACACCATAAAATATAAAAAATTTAAAACATAATTAATAAAATGGTTTTTGCCTTTTATTCTCTTACATCTTTTGAAAAACGTTTTCCTTTTTATGGATACCACCTTATTAATTTTCTTCTTCAATTCATGCTATTTGTATGTTAGCAAAATTATTGTTAACCCAAGCCATAAAGATTTTCACCCAAGTTTTCTTCTAGAGGTTTTATAGTTTTTGCTTTTACATTTAAAAGTCATTGATCCTTTTGGGGATAGATTTTGTTCATGAAGTGAGATGAGGAGTTGAAGTTCATTTTTTTTTCCCCTATAGAGATATCCAAATTCTCTAGCATGATTGATTAAAAAGATTATTCTTTACTCATTAAATTTGTGAGTCTGCTTCTGGACTCTATTCCGTTCCATTGATTTATATGTCTGTTCTTTTTTTTTTTTTTAAGGTTTTATTTATTTATTCATGAGAAACAGAGAGAGGCAGAGACAGAGGCAGAGGGAGAAGCAGGCTCCATGCAGGGAGCCCAATGTGGGACTCAATCCCATGACCATGGGATCACGCCCTGAGCCAAAGGCAGATGCTCAACAGCTGAGCCACCCAGGTGTCCCTATATGTCTCTTTTTATGCCAATATCACACTGTCTTGATTATTGTATCCTTACAATAAATCTTGAAGTCAGGTAGTATAAATCCTTCCATTTTGTTTATTTTTTTCAAAGAATTGTTTGCATTTCCATATAAATTTAAGTGTTTATTAATTTATATTTTTAAAAGAAGCCTTTTGACTTCTAGTTTCTGCTGTGGTATGTAAAGAAGTTGTTACTCCAACCTAACATCAAGTAAAAAGTAAACTGAATAAATTTGAAAATCAACAACTCTTTATTTTGTTTTTAACCTTTTAAAAAAGATTTTATTTATTTATTCATGAGAGAGAGAGAGAGGCAGAGACACAGGCAGAGGGAGAAGCAGGCTCCTCACAGGGAGCCTGAGGAGGGTTTGATCCCAGAACCCCAGGATCACACCCTGAGCCAAAGACAGAGGCTCAACCACTGAGCCACCCAGGCGTCCCAACAACTCTTTTAAGATCTGTCAGACAACTGGGACAAACAAGTGCCCCCAAACTGGAGACAGTCAGGTAGATACAGAGAATCACACTTACTGGAGTAGAAACCCATAAGGAGCAGAAACTCATGAGCAAAAACCTTTAAGGAACCAGTGCATTTATATGGGCCCCAGTGCATTTATATGAGGTGCCAGAGGATTGGAGGCTTTCAGAAATGAGAGAAGCAAGAAAAGCTGTCAAAATTAGAAAGAGTATCTTCTAGGGCAGTTTTTCAAATTGGCCAACTCATTAGCAGGTCATGATAGCAACTTAAGTGGGTTATAATTAGTAAATAAATATATTTTTAAAGTTCATTTATTTATTTATTTTAAGTAATCTCTACGCCCAATGTGGAGCCCAAACTCACGACTCAGAGATCAAGAGTTGCATGCTCCTCCCACTAAGCCAGCCATGCACCCAGGTATATATATTTTTAATGAAATAAAATTAAAACTATCAGAATGCACTGTATTTTTTTCATGAAAGTTTTACTTCAATTATTTATGTATCCTGGCACTGGGTAGTAGTATAAGATATATTTCTTATCATGAATTGAGGCCAATGCAATTTTGAAGGCCTGTGTTCTAGGGGAACCCCTGCAGAAGGATATTAAAATCTGCTGGAAGAGGTGACTTTTGAGTTGTTCTTGACGGAAACCAAAGTTCCTGAGGCAATAAAGGCAAAAGACTATTTTTAGGCAGAGGAGCAGCTTAGGGAAGGAGCCATGTGGGAACAACTTAGAAATAAGGGGGCAGCCCCAGTGGCTCAGCGGTTTAGTGCCTGCCTTGGGCCTGGGGCGTGATTCTGGAGACCCAGGATCAAGTCCCACATCAGGCTTCCTGCATGGAGACTGCTTCTCCCTCTGCCTGTGTATCTGCCTCTCTCTCTCTCTCTCATGAATAAATAAATAAATAATCTTTAACTAAAAAAAAAAAGAAGAAGAATGTGGACAGCACATGAGTGTGAGCAAAGGACTAGGTTCAAATCCCAGCTCTACCACTGATGAGCTGGGAAGCCTTGATCAAGGAATCACTGGTACACAGAAAGGACTCAGTAAACAGCAGCTACTAAAGTTTCTTGCCTCCCTTTCTACTACTGCAAAAAAAAGTTTTGGGTCTTGGAGGTATCAGACCTCCACTGACTGGGAGTTTAAGAGAACCGAAAAGAGGAAGATAGAGGAAGGAGGCAAGAAGATCCTTATATTTGCATGTAAAGAGAAAAAACTCATTCCTGGGTTGGCTGTCCATCCCTTTCTGCTAAAATAATCAATTAATATTGCTACATGGGGGCACCTGGGTGGCTCAGTCAGTTAAGGGTCTGCCTTCTGCTCAGGTCATGGTCCTAGGGTCCTGGGATCAAATCCTACATTGCATTACCTGTGCAGCAAGGAGTCTGCTTCTCCCTTTGACCCTCCCCCCTCTCCTGCTCTCTCTCTCTCTCTCTCTCTCTCTCAAATAAATAAATAAAATCTTTAAAAAATAAAATAAAATTGCTACATGAATCATGAGGCAGGAATCTCAGCTGATTCCGAAGATGCTAAAAACTCGTATTCAGTATCTCACGACATAATTGGCAATGAGGCCTTTAAAGAGGGAATTTAAGCTAAAATGAGGCCATTAGGGTGGGCCCTAATCCAATCTGACTGGGGTCCTTATAAGAAAATAAGATTTATACACACAAAGAGAGGCCCCAGGGAATCCTGCCCTGCGGAGACCATGTGAGGACACAGTGAGAAGGCAGCCCTCTGAAAACCAAGGTTTCAGGAGAAACCAAAACCTGCTAACACTACAATCTTGGACTTGTAGCCTCCCGAACTGTGAGAAAATCACCTTCTCTTTCTATGGTTTTTGTGATGGCAGCCCTCGCAGCCTAAGACAGTTAGAGAGAAGTGTGCCGAACTCATAAGAGAGCAATGACAGGAGTGGGTACTATCCTATCTGCAGTCAAGGAACTGCATGACCTGAAGCATATCAACTCTCTCTACCACGTTTTCCACCTCTCTAAACCAGCATTGCAAGTAGTAACTGAAAGTACAATAAAGACCCCATCAACCTAGGCATCCTCTGAACAGTGGTGCCCTTCACTTTTTTCTCCAGATATTGGGTTTCTTGTCAGGAATTTGAGGACTGGAGGGACTGAGTAGTCCCCCACACCTTCTCAGCTCTGACCTGCGATTCTAACAACAGCTTTAGAAACAAGAGTAGGTTTCCTTTCTGTAAGTCCAACAAGTATTTTTCAAAAGTCCTTTCCTTCGCTTTGTCCCAGAGCAAAAACACACCCCTCTGACTTCATGTGCATTTAACATCAATTCCAAGTAACCTAATGAAATCCCAGGAGACCACACTGACACCCCTAAAAGTTTCCCTTGCAGTCAAATCTAGCCATCCATGCAAAACCACACTCATTGGTGCAAAGCCTTTTATAGCTGCTGACACAAGCTTGAAATGAATGTAAACCCAAATTTTAATATTTGGTTCCAACCACTTAAAACCCCATCCTTTCTCTCAACAAGTAGCTGGTTGAACAATCCAGTTGCCCTCTTCTAGGTGGATCAAAGAGACTTTAAAAATAAAATTTCTGTTTATTTGCTTTCTATGTCACAGGGAGGCATTTCTATAGGTTGGAGGCCCACCTGTCCTGTGGTAGGGGACTGTAAGAGAAAGACAAACACATGTTCTCTTTTTTCTTTTTCTTTTTCTTTGAAAGCATGGTAATAATGACAAGTTCTACCAGTTCAGAAAGGGGAGATGAGTGCAAGCAGAAGTAGCAAGGGGAGAAGTGGAACTTGTCATTTAAAGATGCAAGAGGTAGAAATTCACACCAGGAAAGGAATCGCTCATTTGGTTTCTTTTGATTCACAGCACATCAATCCTAGTTCTGTTGGCTTATCTGTTCTATAGCTAAAATGAAGCAAAGTGTTTTGAACACTTAATACATATTAATTTTTATGAGTAAGCAAACGAGTAAAATTAAGCAAGCCAGTCTGACTTGGCTAGAGCATGCTGCTGTAGAAGCCAGAGCCACCTGTGCCATGGATCCCAGCAGACTCCTAGCAAATACATGCTCTTGGTCACCAGGGTCCTGGGCAACATTGGCACAGAACAAATGGGTCATGTCAGTGGGTCACTGTCAGTCTACTCCACTGATGATGCATGGCATATTCTTCTGGGTATAAAGAGCCACAAGCTCCACTGGCACATACATGTGAAGCTTGTGGTCACAGACTCCAAGAAGCCAGTTCGCATTCAGCTCTGGATGTGAGAAATCTCTTGGCAGTTCTCTTGAGAATGACATTCTTGCACATTCTTTCCTCTATCTTTGCACAAACTACCATGAACTTCTTATGTTATTTAACTGCCTATTTCAAAAAGAACACTATGACATTAATCTATCTGACATAGGGGAGATGTAAGTTGTCCCCTAAATAAATGTCTGCATTCCACATTTCCAATGGGGCTAACAATAATCTTTTCTGACTTGGGAGGTGGGTTTCTTTGAAATGAGATCAAGGTTGTGCTATCAGCTGGGGTTTTTGTTTTTTTAAGATTTTATTTATTTATTTATTTATTTATTTATTTATTTATTTGAGAGAGAGAGAGAGAGAGAGAGACCACAAGCAGGGAGAGCAACAGGGGGAGAGGGAGAGGCAGACTCGTCACGGAGCTGGGAGCCTAATGCAAAGCTCCATTGCAGGATCCTGGGATCATGACCTGAGCTGAAGGCAGGCGCTTAACCAACTGAGCCACCCAGGCACCCCATCAGCTGGGTTTTTAAAAGTTTAATGAAACCTATATGCAAATGTATGTTCACAGAGAAAGAATTGTAGAGGTAGGTACCAGAATATTAACACTGCTTAAGTCCCAGGGGTGGGGGTAGAATTAAGGTAATTTATAATTTTCTCCTTTGCTTATCTGTATAGTCTAATTTTCTGTAAAAAAAAATACCCATTGCTTTTATAAAAACAAATTATATAATACAGGATAAAAAGGGGAAATGTAGTCATAGGGGGCCATGCAAAATATCAGATCTTAACCTTTGGAGTTTTTAAATGTATTTTTGTAGATTGGTTAAATTAAGGATCTTGAGATGGAGAAATAATCCTGGATTATCAGGATGAGTTCTAAACGTGGTTGGATCACAAATGTCCTTATAAAAGAGAGGCAGAAGGAGATAGAGGAGGAGGAGGCAGTGTGACCATGGAGGCAAAGATTGGAGTCATGTGGCTGTGAGTTAGGAGAGGCAAAAAAAATGGATTCTCCTCTAAAGCCTCAAGTGGGAGTGTATTCCTGTTGACACCTTGATTTCAGCCCAGTGATACTTTGGACTTCTGGCCTCCAGAATGTGAGAAAATAAATTTCTGTCGTTTTAAGCTATCTAGTTTGTGATATTTTGTTACAAATAATGCCATAGTGTATTATGGTAAAATAAACACAGTTCTATCGACTTTGATGCAAGCAAATCCTCCCTGTGGACTCATGAGTTCCCATTGCAAATGGATTTTAGCCAGGTGTTTTCAATGCATTGAGAATAGATGATTTACTAGAAAGGTCAGCATGCTGAGTAAATTCCAAGAGCTATGTCCCTTGGCCTTTTGCTCTTCCTCCCAGGCTCTCTCACTCCTTTTCCTGGAAGTATAAAATACTGGAAATGCCCAGGACTCTGAAGCCAAAAGACGTGAGTTCAAGTGTGGGTTCCATCTTGTGACTAAAACAAGTCACAAGCTTCTTAACAATAAATTGGTGGTGACCTAGCTTGCCCTGGGATCGTTCATAATCTTCATCTGAGACACTGTATCAGAAACCACCACACCAGTACAACCCGCTCTGTGATTTTAAGCATTTATAGATACTCATGTTTTTCATTCCCAGTTTAATGAGGAAGGAGGGGAAAAGTCAAAATACTTTTCTCCCTGGTGGCCTGTAACTTATAATTCTAATAGTCATTCTAGAATTTTGGAGTCTTTGGAGTATTTTGTCTTCTGCAGTCAGAGACAGGGGAAGTTGTTGGGCCAAGTCACACTTGGCAACTTCCTAATAAACCTTACTGAAAGAAGGTCAAATCTTTTTGACTTCCTTTAGGAAGTCATGGTACATTGTGCATAGTATCCTCAGCTTTATATATATGTGTGTGTGTGTTACATATATAAATATATCTATAATTCCCTACCCTCAGCCCTTATAATTGGAATTGTCAATTCAGATACACGATATACAAGAGGCTGCTGGAGGACAGATGTTTGATTTTCAAGGGGACTGAAATCCTGCGCTAAAATTAACATTTGAAAAAATTGGAGATATTTGGCAAGAAGAAAAAAAAACCTCAAGAAATTTTGATAGCTGTGTTCAGATATTGCAGACACATGGTGTAGTGAAGAGGGAGCATGACTCAAACGTTGATGAAAAATGCTATTTACAAGAAGTCGTTAGTTCATTCAAAATGCTAAAGGAGCCCAATGATAAATGAACTTCTTTAGGATAATTAGTCATTCTTTTGGCTCTCTTTGAATTCTTGGACACCTTCCAACATTTGGGGAGTTTTCTAAATTGTGAAACCTGCATCCTCAGAGTAGTAGCCAAAACCCTTTGTCACAGCTTCCCTTGATGTTAGCGTGCACATATCCCTTGGATCCAGCTGATTGGAAGCCAACAGGAAACCACCATGTTGGAGACTGCCAATTTGGAGCCAAGAGAGTGCCAGCAGGAAAGCCATCCCAGAGAAACCCTAAAGAGGCAGTCAGCTTTGGAAGCAACAACACATTTGCTTCTGCTCCAGTGTCCTGAGGAGCCTGTGCCCAATGGTATCAACAGTAGGGTTTCCACATGAGCAATCCAGCACTAATATTACTCTGCTGCCTGCACGGCCTCCCTTGAGGGTTCCCAGGACTCTCCTAAAGATTCTGTGAGTTGTCTGATATCCTTGGTAAATTTCTTTTCTGCTTAAACCCTCTGGAATAGTATACAATGGAATATTACTCAGCCATTAGAAACGACAAATACCCACCATTTGCTTCAACGTGGATGGAACTGGAGGGTATTATGCTGAGTGAAGTAAGTCAGTCGGAGAAGGACAAACAGTGTATGTTCTCATTCATTTGGGGAATATAAATAATAGTGAAAGGGAATATAAAGGAAGGGAGAAGAAATGTGTGGGAAATATCAGGAAGGGAGACAGAACATAAAGACTCCTAACTCTGGGAAATGAACTAGGGGTGGTGGAAGGGGAGGAGGGCGGGGGGTGGGGGTGAATGGGTGACGGGCACTGAGGGGGACATTTGACGGGATGAGCACTGGATGTTATTCTGTATGTTGGTAAATTGAACACCAATAAAAATTAATTTATTAAAAAAAAGTTTTAAAACTGGTTATCATAATGCTAGATTTTTAAAATATAATTCAGGAATAAAAACTGGATTAAAAACTAAAAAAAAAAAAAACCCCTCTGGAATAGGCTCTGTTGTACCTTATCATAATAAATACTGGCTTAGCAGCTAATTGGTGTGGATTTTTTAAGAGATTAGTGTTTGCATTATGTGGAAAGTTGAATTATCTCTGATGTCACTCTCAAATTTATGATTCTATGAATAAAAGCGGTAAGGGATGGAATATAGGAAAACTCAGTGAGTAAATTTGACTAGTGTCCTATAAACAACATGGAATTACTTTTCCACTATAGGTGATTTAAAAACTTAAAGGAGAGTAGTGCCTGGCTGGCTCAGTTGGTAGATCATGCAACTCTTGATTTCAGAGTTGTGAGTTCACACCCCATGTTGCGTGCAGAGATTACTTAAAATTAAAAACTTTAAGGGGCGCCTAGGTGGCTCAGGAGTTTGAGCTTCTGCCTTTGGCTCAGGTAATGATTTCAGAGTCCTGGGATAGAGACCAGCGTCAAGCTCCCTTCTCAGTGGGGAGCCTGCTTCACCCTTCCCTCTGCCCCTCACCCCACTTGTTCTCTCTCTCTCTAAAAAATTTTAAAAGTTAAAAATAATAAAAAATAAAAACTTTAAGGGGAACCTGGGTGGTTCAGTCAGTTTAGTCTCTGACTCTTGATTTCAGGTCTTGATTTCGGGGTCCTGAGTTCAAGCCCTGCATTGGGCTCCACAGTAGGTATGGAGCCTACTTAAAAAATAAATGAATAAATAAAACATAAATAAATTTAAGTAAAAATAAACAAATGTTTAAGGGAGAGTATAGGGGAGATGGTGAGAACAAGCTTTTTTTTTAATTTTTTAATTTATTTATGATAGTCACACACAGAGAGAGAGAGAGAGGGGCAGAGACATAGGCAGAGGGAGAAGCAGGCTCCATGCACCGGGAGCCCGACGTGGGATTCGATCCCGGGTCTCCAGGATCGCGCCCTGGGCTAAAGGCAGGCGCCAAACCGCTGCGCCACCCAGGGATCCCCGAGAACAAGCTTTAACTAATATACCATCATTAGTTAAATAACAAATTCTTTTTTTTTTTTTAATTTTTTATTTATTTATGATAGTCACAGAGAGAGAGAGAGAGGCAGAGACACAGGCGGAGGGAGAAGCAGGCTCCATGCACCGGGAGCCCGATGTGGGATTCGATCCCGGGTCTCCAGGATCGCGCCCTGGGCTAAAGGCAGGCGCCAAACCGCTGCGCCACCCAGGGATCCCTAAATAACAAATTCTATAGGTCAATCACCCTGCCTATCCACTCAGTTATTTTTTTACAATGCAAATATTTTGGAAAAAGCAACTTAGAATATTCTACTGCCTATGTTTGATTTAGTCTATAAACTTAACAGTAACAAACAGGTGTGAAAAACACAAATTTGGGATGCCTGGGTGGCTCAAAGGTTGGTCCCTCTGCCTTTGGCTCAGGGTGTGATCCCGGGGTACAGGGATCAAGTCCCGCATCAGGTTCCTTGCATGGAGCCTGCTTCTCCCTCTGCCTGTGTCTCTGCCACTCTCTGTCTCTGTGTCTGTCATGAATAAATAAGTAAAATCTTAAAAAAAACACACACACACAAACTTTCTTCATTTCTCTATATATCAGGTTGCTCTCTGTTACAACTTCCATGTCAGTGGATGGTAGAAAACTCATTTCTGAGCCCTCGGTCCAACCAGGTATATAATTTAATCACATTCCACCCTAAAACTCCTGTGGTCATTTTTCTTGCTGCTTTCCTTCTCAGATGTATCCTAAGTTTCAGGAGGCTGTCTCTATCAGTAATGAGGAGGCTCAGCACACTCTTCTCAGCTCAGTTCTTGTATGGAATTTGTCGCTGCTGTCCTCTTGAGTGTTCCCTGGGCTCAGGTGATGTGCAAATTCCCTTTCCTGATGTGGAGCCCAGCTGGCTGCCTGAGGGCCCCAGCCTGCTAAGATGTCACTCTCTTCTGTTCAAAGGCAGCAGTCTACATGTCAGTCTTCAGAGGTGTGTTTTCTACCCCTGGATGACAGACTGATGCTCTCTCTGCTTCTCCCACCTCCGCCACAGAGGGCTGGGAATCTCAGACCTCCTTGATGCTACAGGGAGGCCCCTGGAAGGGGTCTTCCTTCTTCCAACCATGGGAGGCCCTAGATTTCTGGGTCATTGAACTCAGGAGTGTTGAGAATGGTCTTGAGAGAAAAACCAAGCAGGGCTTGCTAGTTGGTGTCTAAGATAATTGATCCACCATGGGTCTGGATTTGCCTATATATGTTTGAAACATAAGCATGATGTTTTTCTAGTTTTCAGAAAGTTGATTCCACAAAAGTACTTCTGTATGCAACTAATGAGCTAATTAATTACTTCTTGGCTCAATGGACAACATATAGCAAAGCTCTGGATGGGATGTACTTCTGTCCCACTTGAAACTAATTAAATTGAATTTATCTTCCAAAAACTTTTTAATTTCAAAATGCTTTTTGAAAGCATTAAATAAATTAATAAATATATTAATTTCAGAAAATTTGAAAAATACGGAAAAGCTTAATACAAAAGACACAAATGTTACCTATGATCCTACCATCCAAAAATAATCCCTGTTGATACTCTAAGATGTTACCTTTCATTTATTTATTATATATAATGTAACTGGGATCATATACAAATTGGGATCACAATATATTATTTTATAAACAGATTTTTCTCACTTCATAAAGATTTTTGAGATTTTTTCATGTCATGAAATACTCAAGAAATGATTCTCTTTTTTTCATAATTTTTTCTTTCTTTAAGTAATTTCTACATCGAACGTGGGGCTTGAATTCATGACCCTAAGATCAAGAGTTGCATGCTCTACCAACTGAGTCAGCCAGGCACCCCTAAAAGATTATTCTTAATAGTTGTGTATCATTTCATTACATGGATGTAGTACAATTTGTTGGTCCATTTTCCTATTGCTGGACATTTAAGTTGTATCCAGTTTTCTTTCTTTTTTTTTTTTTTAAGATTTTATTTTACTTACTCATGAGAGATACAGAGCCAGCGAGAGAGAGGCGAAGGGAGAAGCAGGCTCCACGCAGGGAGCCCGATGCGGGACTCGATCCCGGATCTCCAGGATCAGGCCCTGGGCTGCAGGCGGTGCTAAACCGCTGCGCCACCGGGGCTGCCCTGTATCCAGTTTTCATTCTGATAAATATCCTTGTGCATACATATGTGCACACTTCTCTGAAGATTTCCCTAGAGTAAATTCCAAAAAATAGAAATTCGGTGTCAAAGGAAATATACTTTTTAAGGATTTATCTAATTTGTCCAATTGCTTTTGAGTAAGGGTATATCTATGTTAACCATTCACAAGGTCATAAGAGAAGAACCACTTGTACTTTTACAACATTGGGCTGTGTCATTCTTTTAAACTTTTGCTAATCAGATAAATATAAAATGGTATCTCACTGTTACTCAAATATTGTTTTTTTTTTTAGATTATTAGTTGAGCTCCTTTCGTCTTTGCTGACAATTCTGAGTCCTTATTATATGAATTGTCTGTTCTAGTCCTTTGCCTCTTCTTTTTTTTTTTTTTTTATACATTGGCTTTATTGAATACTAGTTTATGTACATGAAAACCCACTCATTTAAAGTTGTACAGTTGGATGAGCTTTGATAAAGACTACCACAAACATAATACAAAGCATTTCCACTGGCCTAAAAAGTTCCCTCAGGCCTTTTTTGTTTGCAGTTTCCCTGCCTATCAATTCTTGTCTCAGGCAACGACTTATCTCCTTTTTGTTACTGTGGATTAGAATTTCTCTTGTTTAGGATTTCATATGAATGGGATCATAATGTATATATTCTTTTGTGTCTGTCTTCTATCACTCGCATAAGATTTTTAATATTCATTCGTGTTCTTGTACGTGTCAGTCGTTCATCCTTTTTTATTGCTAGTACTATTCCATTGTATGGATAAAGCACAATTTATTTATCCATTTATTCACTAATCTGTTAATAGATATTTGGATTGTTTCTAGTTTGGGAGTTTGTTTTTCATTTTTAGGATTTCGCTTTTAAGTCATCTCTACAGGGCGGCCCGGATGGCTCAGCGGTTTAGCACCGACTTCAGCTCAGGGAGTGATCCCAGGGTCCGGGGATCGAGTCCCAGGTCGGGCTCCCTGCATGGAACCTGCTTTTCTCTGCCTGTGTCTCTGCCTCTCTCTCTCTCTCTCTCTCTCTCTCTGTGTGTATCTCTATGAATAAATAAATAAAATCTTTAAAAAAAAGATTAAAAAAAAAGTCATCTCTACACCCAACATGGGACTCAAACCCACAACCCTGAGATCATGAATTACACTCACTACTGACTGAGCCAGCCAGGTGCCCCCCCTTTTTTTTTTTAAGATTTTATTTTATTAATATTTTATTTATTTGAGAGAGATAGCATGATAGGGGTGGGGGCAGAGGGAGTGGGAGAAGCAGACTCTCCACTGAGCACAGGGCCCACAAGGGCTCCATCCCAGGACCCTGAGACCATGACCTGAGCCAAAATCAAGAGTCAGATACTTTACAGACTGAGCTATCCAAGTGCCTCTTAAGATTTTATTTTTAATAGTTGTTATTAATAAAGCTACTATGCACATTTCTGTACAAGTCTTTTTTTTAAAGATTGTATTTATTTATTCATGAGAGACACACAGAGAGAGGCAGAGACATAGGCAGAGGGAGAAGCAAACTCCCTGCAGGGAGCCTGATGTGGGACCTGATGCCAGGACCCTGGGATCACACCCTGAGCCAAAGGCAGACGCTCAAGTCTTTGTGTAGACAGGTTTTCCTTAGGTAAATACTTAGGATTGGAATTGATGAATCACATGATAAGTATATGTTTAACTTTCTAAAAAAAAAACACCAAACAGTTGTCTTTATATGTTACAGTTCCAGTTGGTCCACATCCTCTCCAATGCTTTGTATTATCAGTCCCCTTAAATGTAGTTATTCTCATGAGTATCTTGTTATGGTTATAAATTTCCATTTCCATTAAGACTAATGATATTGGGCACCCTTAATGTACTTATTGGCCAAATGAGTATCTTCTTTCAGGAAATATATCTTTGAATCCTTTGTCCATATTTTAATGACAATGAGTTATAAAAATTCTCTAAGTATTCTAGAGACAAATCATTTGTCAGATATATGGATGATGAATATTTTCTCCCAGTCTGTGGTTTGTGTCTTTAGCAGTTTAAATATTTTGTGAAGCTCAATTCACCATTTTATTTTTATTATTTGTGCTTTTTGTATCATATTAAATCTCCCGTTAACCCAAGATAGTAAAAATTCCATCTATGATTTTAATTCTCTTTTGCCACATAACATAGTCAGAGGTTCTGGGTATTAGGACTGGACATCTTTCGAGGGCCATTATTCTGCCTACCACATATGTCCATTATCAGAATGAGGAACTGCTATTCTGTTCCTACTTTGTTGAGTGTTTTTTCTTGTAGACATCTTTATCTATTTTATTTAAAAAGTTATTTGATTATAGTTGACACACATTACATTAGCTTCAGGTGTACAGCAGTGATTCAAGAGCTCTATACATTATGCCATGCCCACCACAAGTGTAGTTACCATCTGTTGCCATATAACACTATTACAATATCATTGACCGTATTTTCTATGTTGCACCTTTTGTTCCAGTGATTAACTTATTCCAAAACTGGGAAACTATGTCTCACCCTTCCCTTCATCCATTTGCTGAGTGGTTTTTTTTTTCATCAAGATACATACTATTTATTAATTGCTAACCACTCTGTGAAGTGTTTTACACATATTATCTCATTTAACCTTTACCTATGACATGATTATCATCTTCAATTTACAGACCAGTAACTGAGGCTTAGAAGAATGAAATGACCCCTCCTGAGTAATATAACCAATACCTAGAATTAGAATTGATGGGTCTTTTGTTAAGTATATGTTCAACTTTAGGCAGAAGTAAAATTTGAACAGAAATATGTTAAAACTGAAACCCAATGTTTTAGTAACTATCAAAATAAACTTAAATTTGAATGTTCTTCAGTTTCTGCATAAGGCCATCCGCTTATCTTTTTAAATGGCTTTATTGAGACACAAATAATATACCTTAAAATTTACTAATTTAAAGTGTATAAATCAATAGCCATTAGTATGTTCTTAGAGTTGTGTATCCATCATTACAATTTTAGAACATTCTCATTACCCCCATAAGAGAATCTATACTCCTTAGCTATTACTCCTAACTCCAATGCCCCCCAGCCTGAGACAACCACTAATCTACTGTCTCCAGACTTGCCTATTCTGAATATTTCATATAAATGGAATCATAATATGTGGTTGCTTGTTTTTTTTTTAATTTTTATTTATTTATGATAGTCAGAGAGAGAGAGAGAGAGAGAGAGAGGCAGAGACACAGGCAGAGGGAGAAGCAGGCTCCATGCACCGGGAGTCCGACGTGGGATTCGATCCCGGGTCTCCAGGATCACGCCCTGGGCCAAAGGCAGGCGCCAAACCGCTGCGCCACCCAGGGATCCCCTATGTGGTTGCTTGTAACTGGCTTATTTCACCTAGCATAATATTTTCAAGATTTATCCATGTTGTAGCATGTATCTGCACTTCATTACTTTTTATTGCCAAATAACATTCCATTATATGGACTATAATGGAAACTATTCATTAGTTGATAAACATTTAGATTGCCTCCACTTTTTGGCTATTATGAATAATGTTGCTATGAATATTAGCATACAAGTTTTTGTGTGGACATATACTTCCCTTAGATATATACCTTGGAGTAAAACTGATAGATCATATGGTACATCTATGTTTAACCATTTGAGGGACTGACATACTTTTTTTCCAAAGCAGTGGCACTATTTTACATTAATGGGGGCTGTGTATGATGGCTCCAATTTCTCCACGTGCTTTTTTTTTTTTTTTAAGATTTTATTTATTTATTTGAGAGAAAGGGAGAGAGCATGAGCAGGGGAGAGGGGCACAGGGAGAAGGAGAAGCAGACCCCCTGTTGAGCAGGGAGCCCAACATGATGCTTGATCCAGGAACCCTGAGATCATTATCCCAGTCAAAGGCAGACACTTAACTGACGGAGCCACCCAGGCTCCTCACCTCCACATCCTTGTCAATACTTGTTATTATCTGTCTTTTCTACTACAGCTATCTTATTGTTTGTAAAGTGGTATCTCATTTTGTTTTCGTTTATTTGCTTCTTTAAAAAATAAGTGAGTAGATAAGTAGAATAATAACATATTTGTGATAAGTTCTAGGAAAAAATAATCAGCATACTATAATAGAGATTGATGTGGTAGCTAAAGAACCTAGAAATGTTACATTTAAGCTGAGGTCTCAAGGATGAATTTAACCAGCCCTAAATGTGCTGGGAAAGGAATTTCTAATCAGAGAATAAGCACAGAGCCCTAGAAGTAAGAAAGAAATTGACTAATTCTAAGAACTGGGGAAAAAAAGCCAGAATAATATATTGCAAGCAGGAGGGTGGCATGAGATAAGGCTGGGGAGGTAAGCAAGAGATGGTAAAGAGTTGGATTTCACCCTAAATAAAGTGGGAAGCCACAGAAAGAGTCTACACTAAACAGGGCATGATGGTGTTTGTGTTTAGAAAGATTACTGGGCAGCCCGGGTGGCTCAGTGGTTTAGCGCCGCCTTCAGCCCAGGGCCTGATTCTGGAGACACGGGATCGAATCCCACATCGGGCTCCCTGCATGGAGCCTGCTTCTCCCTCTGCCTGTGTCTCTGCCTCTCTCTCTCTCTCTGTCTCTCATGAATAAGTAAATAAAATCTTTAAAAAATAAAAAACTAAAAAATTAAAAGGTTAGCTGCTCCATCATAAACCCAGTTAAGAAGTGATTACAGTTGTTCACATGAGAGATAATAGTAACTTGAATAAGAGTAGTGATAGTGATGATGAAGAGAAGTACTTTCTAGCTCTACTGGAGAGGTAGAACAAGCAAGACTGGATGGGACTTGGGTGAGTGAAAGGCAAGAGTCAACAAGTTTCTGGCTTTAATGATGAAGCGGATGAGGGTATCATATAACAAAATAGAAAACCAACAAGTTAAAAATGAATTAGCAATGATATGGCATACTGGTCCTTAAGCAATGACCCTACAATATGCTTAAATAAATTCTGAGGACATTAAATTCAGTTTTTCTGGAGTTGCCATCCTTCCTTTAGGTGTATACAACATCTGCTTCCTTGGCTATAAGTTTAATGACAATTGACTGGGTTCTGGGATTTATTTACCTTTACACTACATTTGTTGCATTACATTCTTCTCTCACTAGTATTAATTAAAATTTGAAAACATTTCGTTTCATTTCCTTTCAGATGTCTCTTCCATCTACTATTTAGATTCTGTCAACTTTTCAAGTACTTTGAAGTGTCATAAATTAATTGAAATCAACGAAATATGCAACAACAAAATACACATCACTCATCATATTAGCATGTTAAAAAATGATTATAGCCAGTGTTGATAATGGAGACAGAGTAGGGAAAAAAGTACTCTTTTTTTTTTTTTTTTTGGAAAAAAGTACTCTTACACTCCACCAATGAAGTACAACTTGTTGCTACCTCTAACAGGACAAGTTACCAATGTGTACATACTTGAGACATTTGCACCCTTTTGACCTCAGTTATTTCTCTTTGAAAATCTTATCCTAAGAAAACATTCATTAATATGTACAAAGGTACAGCTAAAAGGTTGTTTATAATGGTACTGTTTATAATTATGGAAATTTGAAAAGAAATCCAATGTCCAAAGATAGGGAATTGGCTTTATTAACTATAAGATCTTCATTAAATGAAATAAAAGGCAGTGTTGAAAATGTAGAAAAATATATGGTGATATTGAAAATGTTAATGTTATAAAAGTGTGTATGAAATAATATATTTTATATACAAAATGCTTAGAAAAAGGATTGTATGGATTTACATGAAGATGTCAATGGTGTTTACTTCTATAGGTAATATAATAGGGCAATATTTACTTTCTGTTTTCTCTAATAACTATGCATTAATTTTAAGATAAGAAAAATGTTATAAATATAAAAACAACCAAAAAAAAAAAAAACAAGTCATGGGTTTCCCACTTGAGGTAGTCTCAATGAATATCATAGTTAAATGTTCTTAGTCTGAGTAAACTAGCCCTCTTCAACAATATTTAAAACATTGAAAGTCAAATTCGCAAATTAAACATAGCATTTGTACCACTCCTAGAAGGTCAACAAAACCATTATTTAAAGAACCAAAACAAATAAACAAACAAACAAAACAAAACAAAACAAAACAAGACATGAATTCCTGAAACAAGATTCCAGAAACAAGAACCACAGTCTGGAAATATCCTAACCTCAGCTGCCCAAAGTGTGTATTGGAGGAATGGGTGTCTATAATTTACTAAGATTATATCACCATTGACAAAACAGTGACTGAGAAGCAGCCCTTGTGCAGCTACATCAAAACTACTCTTTTAAATTCCGTTGTGGCTACTGCAAGTTGATTGCAAGGTGTCACATTCAGTAAACAACCAGAGCTGTGTGACCCATTAACTTGAACAGAGCCAAAACAAAACAGAACCATCAAAAAACTCAAGCATCAAAGGAGGAATAATGTAAATTAGCAAAAAACAATAAGTTTTCAGAGCATTGAGGTCCAAACTCAAGTCAGATTACTGGGATCTACATCCTAATTTTATCACTTAGTATTTCTGTGATATTTGGCAAGTGATTAACTTTTATCTGCCTCATATTCCTTATTTGTAAGTGAAAGATACGTACTCATGAGATTGTAATGAGGATTAAATGATTTAATGTAAAGCATTTACAGTACTGGAATTCCTGGTTAGCGCAGTCAGTTGGCCATCTGACTCTTAGTGTCGGCTCAGGCTGTGGTCTTGGGGTTGTGGCATCGAGCCCTGCTTTAAGCTCCACGCTCAGTGTGGAGTCTGTTTCAAATTCTCTTTCTCTCCCTCTGTCCCTCCCATCATCTCTCCCACTCTCTCTCTTTCTATCTTGAATAAACAAATCTTAAAAAAACACAAACCACTCACATAGTACTTGGCACATAGTAAGTGCCATGAAACTATTATATATCTAATTGGACTTTCAGAAGGAGAGGAGAGAGAGAGATGAATAGTGGTACTATTGGAAGAGATAGTAACTAAAATTTTCAGTAACTAAAGAGAGGCAAAAACATTGAGGTTCAGGTTACCCAATAAATTCCAAGAAGCATATACAAAAAAGAAATCCATACCACTTACTCATTTCTATTTCCATTCTCTGCATATAGAAAGGCAAATATATATTAAAAGCCACTGGGAAAAAAAACCAGAAAAATCATCTTCAAAGAAATGCTCATTTCTCAACAGCAAGTAGAAAACAAAAGACTGGAATATCTTCAATGTGCTGAAAATTTTTTTAACATTTATTTATTTGAGAAAGAGAGAGAGAGAGAAGGAATAGAGAGAGAGAAGGAATCTTCCTTCCAAAGGAAAGGAAAAAAGAATGAAGAAAGATGATCAGAGTATAAAGGCCTTGTGGGACACCATCAAACTGACCAAATACATATTATGGAAATCGAGAAGGAGGAGAGAGAGAAAGGGATAGAGAAATTGTTTGATGAAATAATGGCTGGGAATGTGGAGCTCTAGAAGAGGGAGTTGAAGAACCCGAGAAGGAGTTCACCAACTGACTTGAGAAGGTAAGCACATCCAACTGCTAACTGAGCCTGACAAAATCAGTTGATCTGCATAGCTACCACCTATGTGGGGCCACAGCTAACTGTCTAGGGGCCTCTGTTGGTTGACAGGGTTTGCGAATAGGAAGAACAGCTAAAGGCAAACCATAGGACCATCAGGAGAAGCTGGAACCCATTGCGTTTGTCAATCACATCTAAGAAGAGGCTCACAGTGCAATGGCTACTGCTTCACTTCTTTACAAATATGGTGCAAACTATTCTTTTGAGAAACTCTAACCTGAAGACATATAGGGATATGAATTCAGGAATCATAGTTCCACCTTAACTGAATGGATCCAGTACAAATGATCACATCCCTGAAATCTTTGTCCAACTGTCTCTTTTTTCAATTTTGCATATTCTGACCATCCAGTTTTTATTTTCATTTATTTTTAAATAAAGATTTATTTATTTATTCATGAGAGACACAGACTGAGAGAGAGAGAAGTGGAGACATAGGCAGAGGGAGAAGCAGGCTCCTCGCAGGGAGCCCTATGCGGGACTCGATCTGGAATCCCAGGATCACGACCTGAGCAGAAGGCAGGCGCCCAACCGCTGAGCCACCCAGGCATCCCATCCAATTTTTTAAAATTTAAATTCAATTAGCCAACATATAGTATATTAGCTTCAGATATAGTGTTCAACAATTTATTATTGAACAATAATATAGTGTTCAACAATTTATTATTGAATTTATTGTTATTGTGTATAACACCCAGTGCTTATCACATCATATGCCCTCCTTAATGCTCATCACCCAATTACCCATTCCCTCATCCACCTCCCCTCTAGCAACCCTCAGTTTGTTTCCAGAGTTTAGTCTCATGGTTTGTCTCCCTCTTTGATTCTTTTCCATTCAGTTTTCCCTTCCTTCCCCAAAGATTCTCTGTGCTTTCTTAAATCTCACATATGAGTGGAAACCATATGATAATGGTCTTTCTCTGACTGACTTGTTTCACTTATCATAATACCCTCCAGGTCCATCCATATTGGTGTACATGGTATGTATTCATCTTTTCCGATGGCTAATATTCCATTATATATCTATATCCATATTACATCTTTTCTATCCATTCATCTGTCGATGGACATCTCTGCTCTTTCCACAGTTTGGCTATCTTGGACATTGGTGCTATGAACATTGGGGTGGAGGTGACCCTTTGGTTTGTATCTTTGGGGCAGATACGTTTGTATCTTTAGGGCGGATACTTAGTAGAGCAATTGCTGAGTCATAGGGTAGCTCTATCTTTAACTTCTTGAAGAATCTCCATACCGTTTTCCAGAGTGGCTGTACCAGATTGCATTCTCACCAGCAGTGTAAGAGGGTTTCCCTTTCTCCACATCCTTGCCAACATTTGTTTCCTGTCTTAGTAATTTTCGGCATTCTGACTGGTGTAAGGTAGTATCTCATTGTGGTTTTTAAAAAATATTTTACCTATTTATTCATGAGAAACACACACAGAGAGGCAGAGACACAGGCAGAGGGAGAAGCAGGATCCATGCAGGAAGCCCGATGTGGGACTCGATCCTGCGACTATAGGATCACGCCCTGAGGCAAAGGTGGAAGCTCAACAGCTGAGCCACGCAGGCATCCCTCATTGTGGTTTTGATTTGTATTTCCCTGATGCCAAGTGATGTTGAGCATTTTTTTCCTGTAGCTGGTGGCCATTTGTATGTTTTCTTTGGAGAAATGTCCGTTCATGTTTTCTGCCCATTTCTTGACTGTGTTGTTTTTTGGGTGCTGAGTTTGGTAAGTTCTTTATAGATCTAGGATACTAGCCCTTTATCTGTCATTTGCAAATATCTTCTCCCATTCCCTAAGTTGTCTTTTAGTTTTGTTTACTGTTTCCCTTGCTGTGCAGCTTTTAATCTGGATGAAGTTCCAATACTACATTTTTGCTTTTGTTTCCATTGCCCTTGGACACATGTCTGGCAAGAAGTTGCTGTGACTGAGGTCAAAGATGTTGCTGAGTCCTCCTCTAGGATTTTGATAAATTCCTGTCTCACATTTAGGTCTTCCATTCATCTTTAGTTTGTCTTTGTGTACATTATAAAAAAATGATCCAGTTTCATTCTTCTGACCATCCTATATTAAATTGCAAGTCATCTCACCTCTTTTGCATGCCAATCCTTCCTCGACTGCCTTTAAATGGTGGTGTTCCGGAGAGTACCATTCTTGGCACTCCTTTCACTCACCACATTCTTCCTGGCGAATCGCATCTGTACTCATAAATGCAATTACCAACCATACACTGATGATTATAGTGCTTTATCTCCAGTTCATAACTCTGTGCACTGGGTCCTTATTACCAAAGAATAACTAGACAGCTCAATCTGCATGTTCTTAAACTAATGGTGTTCAAAACTTTCCCCTCACCCCACACCAGGTCCTCTTCTGTTTCCTCACTTGACAAATAACACTTCCAACCACCTAAACAACAAACATGAAGTCACAGCAGACTCTTTCCTCTTCCTTACTCCCAATCTCTTTCCATTGATCACTAAATCCTGTGGATTCTTTTTTTTAAAGTATTTATTTATTTGAGAGTAAGAGAGAGCATGAGTGGGGGGAGGGGTAAAGGGAGAGGGAGAAGCAGACTCCCCAATGAGCAGGGAGCCCGACATGGGGCTCAATTCCAAGACCCTGAGATCATGACCTGTGCAGAAAGCAGACGCTTAACCAACCAGGCACCCCAGTCCTGTGGATTGTTAAACTTCATATATCTCATATATGTTTCCTCTTTTCCCATCTCCAATTCTGCAACCCTAGTCCAAGACTTATATTTCTCCGGAAGTGTCATACAAGTCTCTGCTCTCGAAGTGAAAATACCCACTACTGTGGATATTTTAAAGTAATAATTCTAACAGGGTTAACTGATATGTCATTCCTTTGTTCTAATTCCTTTAATGGTTCCTCCAACACTTCCAGAAAAAAAAAAAAAAAGCTAATCCTTTGAATAGCACGCAAGATTCATGATCTCTTCTTTACCTATTCATGCAATCTCATCTGTAGCCATTCTCTCCCATGAGACGTAAGCTCCAAGTTAACTAAATGACTTCCGGTTCTCCAAGTCCATTAAATGATCTCTGGAATGTTATGACCCAAGCTGTCAGCCCCACCTCTTTGCCTGTAAGTTTTTACTCCTCCTTTGAATTTAACTGAGTTGTTACCTTCTATATGCAAAAATAAATAAACAAATAAATAAAAATAAAAATAAAAAAATAAAAAAAATCAATATTCCCTTTTACTTGGCCATGCCTTCCCATTGCTCTACTACTGGCTACATCATGCATCTCTGCAAGTCTGTCTCATGCGACACCCTCAAAACCTCTCCCTCCAAACTGGAAGCCACAGTTACGTAGCTTGGGTATTACATTTAAGCATATTTACTTAAACATTTAAAAATGTGGGTAGGTGTGTAAACTTGGATAAGTTTATCAATAGACAGGGCCTTGTAATGAAAAGAGCACTGGACTAGAAGTCAGGAGATTTGAATACTATCCCAATTCTGTTCCTTCCTTACCTTTTCTGGCCTCAGTTGTCTCCCTCATACAGAAATGTGGCTAGCCTACAGCCCCAGTCTCTCGGTGGCAATTTTACAACAATTGATACAATTTACAATATCTGTTTTTTTTTTTTTTTTATTATCATCCAACCCAGTCCCTTTCCATCCACACGTGACTCTCAGAGACGACATATTAATTAACTGAAAAGCCTATTACAATCAACCAATGACTAAAAGCAACACGACTTCGGTATCCTAGACCAGGGCTGACCTCTAGGAACGTTCCTAGTTCCACTATTCTTTAACCCATCCAGTTAACAAAACGGAAGAAACAAGTAAAGAAAAGCCATGAGAGAAGAGACGTAAACGACAGCAGCGAAGAAGGCAGGGGAAGCCCGGAGATCCCACGAATTAGAAGTGAACTTCCGGTCCTTGCTTCAACTTCCGGAATCAACAAGGGGAGACCCAATCAGAACCTTTCTCCAGGAGCCAATGGGAGAGCACATTACAAAGAGCCAATCGGAGGGCCGCTGTCATTGTTATGGTCCTGTCAGGGCGCCGGCGTCGTGGTGCCCAGGGCGGTCGCCACCTAAGGGACTTCGGCGGGGCAGGCCCCGGAGCGGCTCGTCTCCGGCCTCGCTCCCAGCCCGCTCCTCCCGGCTCGCGGGCCTCACGGTAGGGTGCGCGTGCGGGCCGGTGCCGCGGCCGCCTTGGGGCCTGGGCCCAGCCGCACAGGGGCCGCGAGATGCAGCCGCCGGGCCCGCCCCCGGCGTATTCCCCCTCGAACGGGGACTTCACCTTTGTCTCCTCGGCGGACGCGGAAGGTGAGGCTGCGCCCCTGGGGGCCGGACCCCCTCCCCGCCCCCTCCCCGCCCCCCAGCCCTCCGGGGGACGCGGGGTCCGACGCGGCTGGCCCTTCCTCGGGCCGAGGCGGTTGCGGCCGGGTGGGGACCGCAGCCCTCCGCGGCTGCCGGGCGGTGGGAGCGGCCTGAGCGGGGCCGGGGGGCGGGGCCGGGGGGCGGGGGGGGGACCGGAGGGGGGGTCCCAAATGACTCATTTGGCCTCCGGCTCTTCCCCGCACCTCAGATGGGCCTCAGTTGTCTCCACGCAACTGTGCGATTTCATTTCTGCCCTGACTTGCTGTTATTCCAAAAAGAGGCGGTTTAATTGGCCGGGATATAGGTGTCAGAGAATGAAAACCGAGTAGGGCAGCTGCGTCCCTCTTATCTATCCACAGACAACCCTGCGCTGCCATTAGATTCGGTGCTTCCCTCAGGGAGTTGTTGGGTCGGTTGGTTGGTTTTTGATGGACACTGACCTCTTGTCTGCGTCCCACTTTTCTTCCTATTTTACATACAGCGTTTGACCTCAATATTGAGAGAAGTGGGCTTGAAGTATGTCTGAAACTTCTTGTAATACAGTTGGGTTGTTCTCAAGGGCTTCTGCATAGTTCCTTGCACTGTCGCGAGGAACCAGTTGTGCGGGAGAGATCTTCCTGCATCCCAGGAAAAGTTTGTTTTCCTCCTTTTCTCTGCTCGTTACCAGGCTCTTGGTAACCCGAATCTTTCTCTGCCAGTTTCAGATTTTACTCTTAGACTGTGTACACCAAGCTTACTGCCCGACAAGGGAAAAATAAATCATGATAAAGCTGTAGAAATTTCGGTCTAGAGAAGAATCTAGCGTTTGCTCAGAAATCTGGTTTCAGAGTGCATCAGTTAGTATAGCTTGTTTTGCTTTCCTTGTTTTGATTTCTGAGTGGCGTTGTTTAAAAAACCAATATGACACTGTATGTTAACTAAAACCTAAACAGTATTATAGTTTTGGTTATAATTTAAAATGGAAAATTAAATTTATATTTATCATGGAGAAGATAACCAATACATTTATTTATTTTGCTTTTTTCTAAATTTTTAAAAAAGATTTTATTAGAGAGAGAGAGAGAGAGACAGAGGAATAGAGAAGCAAAATCTCCAATGAGCTGGGAGCACGCGTGGGGCTCCATCCCAGGACTGTGGCATCATGAGCTGAGCTGTAGGCAGACGGATGACCGACTGAGCCACCCAGGCACCCTTGATACATTTATTTTATTTTTATTATTATTTTTAGATTTATTTGTTAATGAGAGACAGAGAGAGAGAGAGAGAGAGAGAGAGAGAGAGGCAGAGACACAGGAGGAGGGAGAAGCAGGCTCCATGCACGGAGCCCGACCTGGGACTCCATCCCGGGTCTCCAGGATCACGCCCTGGGCTGAAGGCAGGCGTCAAACCGCTGAGCCACCTGGGCTGCCCTATTTTAAAGTTAATATGAGTATTTGGTGAAATATAGCATCCCAAAATATTTCAGTTTGTTTAATCTAAATTTGATAGCATAGTGTTTCGGGAGGAATATCAACTTTAACTTACTAGACCTTAAGAAAAATTGTCTATCATTGTTCAAACTTACATATTTATGTGTGTATGTTTCTTACCCACAACTCCCAAGCCCCAGAATAACCTTTCTTAAATACACCTTAAAAAAAACCAAACAGAGTGATACAAAAACTTACCCATTGACTCTATATACTAAGAAACCCGGAATAAGTAAACCTAACCTAAGGAATGTAAGGCTTATTTGAACTTCTCCATTTAGCTTTTAAAGATACGTGGACTCTCTATATATTTGAAGAGGTACAGACAAAGATAGATATACTTACAATGATACTGTCAGGTGTATAACATTGTACAGTTTCAATTTACAGAGTATTTTAAGCAGATGACTTGTTTGGTCTTATAAGAATTCTGTTGAGCATCAGCTGTCTTGTATTTTACGACGAAAATGAGCCTTAGAGAAGTTCAGTAACCTCCATGTGAAGGATCTGAATTAAGAGCTAATCAGAATTCTTTCCATGAAATTATGATGCTTCTTATATTTTTGTAAATTGAATAGTATATCTGTAGTGTTAAAGAGTCCTAGGTTTGCATCCTGGCTTTGCCAGTTACTATCTATGTGCTATTGCTGAGTTCCTTAGCCTCTCAGCTTCAGTTTTCTCTTATACAAAATGGGAATTAATCTGTAAGTGCTCAGATATTTTGCAAATGCAGAGTACTTAGTACTATATCTGGCAGAGTTAAGAGCTTGCCACATGTTAACAATGATGCTGCTGCTCAGTTTTCACTATTAACTGGCCCCACACTTTTTTTGTTGTTTTTTTTTTGTATTTTTCTCTAACTTGAAAATTTGACTCTGCAATTCTGTCTTTTCTCTGGTTCCTATGCATGTCATGTAAATTATTTCTTCTCCCTTTTTCTACTTTTACTCTAACCATGAGTGTTTTCAGTGTATATTTTCCTTCTGGATTCCATCCAGGTCTCTTAATAATACCTTTCTGTACTCTTTGCACATATATATCCTTTATTCTAAAATGTTCCTTGGTGTTCTGTCTCCACACCTATGCATACCCTGGTCCTCATGCTTAGACTGCCTTTCTCCTTACCCGGAGTTGAGACTGAAGACTGAACCGTAATGTTCCTTCTTTGGTTTCTTTGGTGAAAACCTGCTTAACTATCTTTCAGAAACAGAGACTTCTCTGATCTTTTTTATACCACAGCAGTTACCACAGAACCTGAACATAAACATCACAAAATAATTGTTGAAGGAATAAATGATTTCTGCTTTTATCTCATTTGACATTGATGTTTGGGACTATAAAACAGCTTCTTTTGGATGGTATAACTAAAAAGTTACTGGATTTAGGGCCAATAGACTTCAGTTAAAGTCTTGACTTATAGTAGCAATGTGATATCAGGCAGGTTATATAACTTCTGTAAGCTTCCATTTTGTCACCTATAAAATGAAAAGGAGGGGCACCTGGCTGGCTTAGTCCATAGAGTATGCAGCTCTTAATCTGGGGGTTGTAAGTTTGAGCCCTGTGTTGGGTGTAGAGATTACTTATTTTTTAAAATTTTTAAATGAGGTGCCTGAGTGGCTCAGTAGGGTAAGTGTCCGACTCTTGATTTTTGGCTCGGGTTGTGATCTCAGGGTTCTGAGATCTTAGGGCTCTGCACTCAGCATGGAGTCTGCTTGAGATTCTCTCCCCCACATCTGCCCTCCCCCTACTTGCACATGCTCTTGAGGTCACATGCTTTCATCTTTAAAAAATTTAGAAATGAATAAAAAGCACGCATAATATCGTGGGGTATTTAAGATAATATATATTAAAGCAAGTTCCATGTTCAAGTTAAATGAACATGAGCTATGTGTGAATAAGCCAATACATGTATAAATAAATAAATAAATAAATAGTGAAATCCAACCTGAACATTCAAGTCAATGGTGTAAAACTGTATGCAGAAACAGTGATAAAATGCATGTATGTAAATGTAAGAATGGAATTATACCATTATGTATATGTAAAGTGTAGTATAGAAGTATTCAGGATCCTTTGACTTTATTTGTATCCGATAAATAAACACTTTGCCTAGTTTATGTCTTGGCACTTAGTAATACAGATACTGCCTTAATCATAATTTGCATTTTAACAAGATCCCCCTGTGACTTATATGCATGTCATATAAGGCTTGAGAAGTACTGATTTAGAATGTTATGAACAATTAGAAGAGGAGGAAATATTTTCTAGCTGTAAGATAAGGGGCAGTTTAATGGAGATAATATTTTGCCAAATTTTGAAGGATAGATAATGTTCTTTTTCTGTAGGATGAACTAAGTATCTTCATGTGCAAGGGTCTGCAAATGAAGAAGTCCCTGACACCAAGAGATGGTCTAATAAGAGAGATAAATTTCATTGTACATAATAAATGACATAAAAAGTATGGTTCACAGGAGGAAGTGATTAACTGCAGGAAGGATGAAGGAAGTCTTCAGGGACAGAGGAGGTATAATGTGAAGAATAAGTGGGAGTTCTTCCAGTTGAAAAGGGGGCATTTACTTAAGAACTGTGCAGCCTCCTTGGTGGAGGCTGTCTGTCCCTGTGTCTTACATTAAATCTTCACAGATCTAGAACAATGCTGATTTAGACAATGAGCTACTCAGGGCTAGAAGCTGTGCTTTACTCATTTACACTGCCTAGCACAGAGCCAAGCACTAGCAGGAACTCAGTGATGAATGAATGAATGATTACATGATACTTTTTGATTAAGATAAAGGTGTTGCTCCTAGCACTGAAGCCAATACTAATTCAACAGAAATTCAGCAAGTAGTTGGAAAGGTAATGAGCAGAGACAACTAAGCAAGAAAGATGATCTAAGCCACTTGATAGCCATTTTCCCATCTTCTTATTTTTCTACTACTGAATATCTTTGTATGTTTATTGAAACATTCATCTCTTCTGCAAATCTTTTTTTTATTTTTTTATTTTTATTCATGAGAGACACACACACACACACAGAGGCAGAGACACAGGCAGAGGGGCAAGCAGGCTCCGTGTAAGGAACCTGATGTGGGACTCGATCCCAGGACTCCAGGATCACTACCTGGGCTGAAGGCAGTGCTAAACCGCTGAGCCACCCAGGGATGCCCTCTCCTGCAAATCTTACAGAAAAGTTTCTTTTCCTCCTTTCCTAGGATAAGCCTCTACTAATGCTTTCAGGCCCATATCTTCCTGCCTTTTTGGACCCTTTCTCTTCACTTTTTCTCTCTAGCAATTTGGATTTCTCCTGTTTTTTCCATCTCTACTATCAGTCACAGGTGTCCTTCTAATTTACAGGATTGTAAATTAGATCTACTTCCCTTTTTCCTTATTTTCACAGCTAGACTGTTATTTCCTGTTTCCTCAGCATCCAGCAATCCCACCGCTCTGTTGGCACTTCAGTTGCTTCCTTTCCTCAGCAGAAGTATCCTCAGCAGTGTTTCCCAGCAGCGAAAGGTTCTATGACAATATAATTTGACACATGACAAGTAATGTTAAACTTATTTCCTTAATGCAGGATTTCCAGAGCCTTTAATATGCCAATATTAGTTCTGAAACACCAAGTGGGGGTTGTATGTAGTATGTAGGATTTCCCAAATTTAGTGAATATCAGAAGCCTTTTGTGAAGGGCATGTCATAGGATCCAGATTCCACAGAACATGCATAAAGAAACACTTACCTATAAAGACAAGTTTGTTTTTTGCTTGATATTTATGCTCTTAAAAATTTGTCCCCACCCTGTTTTCTATAGCTTTTGGGGATGAACTCTTTCCCTTGGGAAACCTTCAGCTTCTATGCCTTTGTTCTTGCCATTTCTTTTCTTTGGAATGATTTCTCTTCTCATTCTTTCACTGCTTATCTGGCCATCTCTCATGGCCAAATTCAGGTTCTGTTTCCACATAGCCTTTCTGTCCACCTCTCTGGTAGCTTAGGCCTACTTATTCCCTTGGCACCTATGATCACTTGGCAATTTGCATTGCCGTTGACCTACAGAAGAGTGTGTTTTACAGTATTAATAGGGTTTTATGTTACATGTTACCTCAGTTAGATTTTTTAATTGAGATATAATTTATGTGCCATAAACTTCACCCATTGAAAGCATACAATCAGTTTTTAGTTTATTCACAAAGTTGTGCAACCACCACCACTAACCCTAGAACATCTCACCACTCCAAAAAAACCAACCGTATACCTATTTTTAGTGATTCTTCATTGTCTCCCAGCTCCTTGCAACCAATAATTTTCTTTCTGTCCCTATAGATTTGCCTTTTCTGGACATTTCATGTAAGTGAAGTAATATGTGACTTTTTGTGTCAGATGTCTTTTACTCAACATAGGTTTTCAAATTTCATCCATGGTGCAGCCTGTATTCCCAATAATGTTCCGTTGTTGGGATATACAGTACTATAAATTAGATTTTAAACTTCTCGAAGTATCTCACTTCTTCATAGTCCTCTAAGGGCATCAAAGAAATAAGCTAAGTAATTCATAAATTTAATTGTTAGATTAATTAATCAATATTGAAAACTAGGTACTAAAGTAAAAATGGCAATGTTTGTAACTTAGTTCTTCTTGCCAAGGGCTAGAAACTTGACTTTAGTCTCTTTCTCGTTTTCTCATATTTAGTTGGTCATCAAAGTATTTCATACTACCTCCAGAATAACTATATAGTAAGTCTATTCTTTCTCTACTGATACTACCTTGGTTTTAGTCTTTGTTTCTCATTTATAATGTAGCCTCCTGAGCATACTCCCTTTTCCGATCTCTCCCCTCTTAAATCAGCCTTCCATTGTGCAGCTAAGATTATGTTTCCAAAATACATATCTAATTTTGTATATTTGCTCTATTAAAAAGCCTTAAAAAAATAAAAAGCCTTTAATGTAACTTATTTATTTAAGCCATATGGGGATCCCTGGGTGGCGCAGCGGTTTGGCGCCTGCCTTTGGCCCAGGGCGCGATCCTGGAGACCCGGGATCGAATCCCGCGTCGGGCTCCCGGTGCATGGAGCCTGCTTCTCCCTCTGCCTGTGTCTCTGCCTCTCTCTCTCTCTCTCTGTGACTATCATAAATAAATAAAAATTAAAAAAAAAAAAATAAAAATATTTAAGCCATATGGAGCTATTTGCCCTTCCATTCATTAATTAATTCCACCAGTACACATTTGTTGGTTGCCTACTATGGGCCAGGCACTGTTATAAGTAGTGGGGAGATATGTTCAAGATAAAACTACAGCAGAAACACTTAGTTCATGCCATCATAGAACTTAAAAATATTAACCAAATAATCACACAAATAATGTTATTATAAACAGTGATAAATGCTTTGAAGGAAAAGTCCAGCAGACTATGAAAGGAATCTAATCTAGTCTGGGAGATCAAGGAAAATTTCCTTAAGCAAGTACATATGACGACTGAGAATGGATGGCATTTAATTATCTGAAGTTGGAGAAAATAGCCTGGTGTTCATACTAGGTAAAAGGGATCCTGGTTCATTTAAAGAACCTGAGAGGCTTAGTATGGCTAGAAGGCCACTGAAGGATTTAAAACAGGAGAGTGAAGGAATTGCATTTTAGAAAGATTTTTCTGGCTACAATTCAGAGAATGGATTGAAAGGAGATAAGAATAACTAGGGAGAAAGCAGTTGGTAAACTATTATAGTCATACAGGCAGGAGATGTAGTTTGCTCTAGCTTGTGCTGGGAGTAGAAATGGAGAAAAGTGGACAAGTTCAAAAGCATTTTTTTTTAAGATTTTATTTATTTATGCATGAGAAACACACAGAGGCAGAAACAGAGGCAGAGGGAGAAGCAGTCTTCCCACGGGGAGCCCATTGCAGACTTGATCTTAAGACCCTGGGATCACAAACTGAACCAAAGGCAAATGCTCAACCACTGAGCCACCCAGGTGCCCCAAGTTCAAAAATATTTAGAGGTGAAAGTGACAATTTAGGTGGGTTGGATAGAGCAGGGAGCATGTGATTGAAGGAAACTGTCAAAGATAATCAAGCTTCCAGTTGATAATGCTGAGTGGATAATGGTACCATTCACTGGAGGAAGACTTTAGATACCAAGAATTCAGTTTTGGAATATTGAATTTTAGGTGCTTTTGACATAGTTAAAAGGAAATGTTAAACTGACAATTGATTGTATAAGTCTATAGAAGCAGACTGGGCTCAGTATATTGCTTTGTGCTCAAAAAAAAAAAAAAAAAGCCTTCAGTCTTCTTAACCCTGTTATGGTCTGAATGTTTGGTTCTCCCTCCACAATTCATTATATTGAAATCCTAATGCCCAGTGTGATGGTGTTAGGAGGTGGGGAGCTTTGGGGAGGTAGTTAGGTTACAAGAGTGGAGCTCTCATAAATGGGAATAATGTTTTCATAAAAATGACTGTACAGAGCTTCCTATCTGCTACTTGTCTGTTAGGATTCAAGGAAAAGTCTGTAAGCCAGAAGAGGGCCCTTTTCTGACCCTGCTGGCATCCTGATCTTACACTCCAGCCTCTAGAAATGTGAGAAATAAATTTCTATTATTTATAAGGCACCCAGTCCATGGTCTTTTGTTATAGCAGCCTGAACAGACTAAGACACTTGTATATAGAAATCATAGTGTCTAGAGCTCATAGTACATTAATGTAATCAGTAAATTGTAGACATAATAATCCAATAATTATTATCAGTGTTCTTTTGAGTAAGTGATAATTTTCTGTTAAGGTGGCCAAACATTTTTTTTTAAAGATTTTATTTATTTATTCATGAGCGATACAGAGAGAGAGAGAGAGGCAGAGACACAGGCAGAGGGAGAAGCAGGCTCCATGCAGGGAGCCCGATGTGGGACTCAATCCCGGGATCTGCTCAAAGGCAGATGCCCAACCGCTGAGCTACACAGGCGTCCCAAGGTGGCCAAACATTTAGCCTACTCTTTGTGTGAATTTCCCCCTCCCCAGAAAGGATATTATCTCGAATACAAGTTAGTAGTGTAGACAAAGGAATTGTTAGTTTTTTAAATAAAAATTTTGCACTTGATTTTTTAAAAATTATATTCATGTAGGGGCACCTGTGTGGCTCAGTAAGTGACGGACTCTTGATCTCAACTCAGATCTTTTTTTTTTTTTTTCAACTCAGATCTTGATCTCAGTCGTGATTTCAAGGCTTGTGTTGGGCTCTGTGCTGAGTATAGAGTTTATTTTTTATTTTTTATTTTTTTTAGAGTTTATTTTTTAAAAAAGTTATATTCGTTTAGGTATTATCACTAATATCTTCCTTACAGTAGGCTAATGAAGTATGATATGTGGTATATAATGGGTGCATGAAGAGCTTTTCTTCCCTGTTGGAAACTTGAAAATAACTTTTTAGCTAGCCTTTCTTGGGGAGACAAAGGGTAGTTAAGCAAGGTTTACCATTTAAAACAAACTGTTTTCGGGACACTTGGGTGGCTCAGCGGTTGGGCATCTGCCTTTGGCTCAGGGCGTGATCCTGAAGTCCCAGGATCAAGCCCTACATCAGTCTCCCTGCAGTGAGCCTGTTTCTCCCTTTGCCTGTGTCTCTGCTTCTCTCTGTGTCTCTTATGAGTAAATACGTAAGATCTTTAAAAAATAAAAATAAAAACTTTTCATAAATTTTAAATTCATAGGCATTATATACATCTATAAAAGTGATAAAATTGCACAGAACTGTATATACATACACACCCAAATAAGTGCATGTAAGACCGGTAAAATTTGAATAAGGTCTGCAAACTGTATCAATGTTAGTGTCCTGGTTTGGTGGTTATATAACATGGTACCCATTGGCAGAAGTTGGGTGAAGGATACATGGAACCTATCTGTACTATTTTTGCAATTTCCTGTGAATCTATAATCACTTCAAAATAAAAAGTTCACTTAAATGATTCATAAGACAAAAGAAATTTCTGTGAAATTAACATTTAGGCCAAAATGAGATTTAGTTTTTCCAAAGGTAGGTTCAGGAGATTTAATTGATTTTTTTTTCTTAAGTTTATTTATTTATTTATTTATTTATTTATTTATTTATTTATTTGAGTAATTTCTACAGCCAATATGGCTGGAACTCATGACTTTGAAAAGAATCACATACTCTTCTAACTGAGCCAGCCAGGTACCCTGATTTAATTAATTTTAATTAATATTATATACAATATAAAAATTTACAGACAATAGTGAATAGTAAGGGTACTCAAACCATAAATCAAAATAATATGAATAAAAATATAGCCTAAGACACAATTTTATATGAAGCTTTTAAAATTTTTCTTGTGGAGTAACATGATCAAACTCCAATGTAAGGGTAGCAGTGATAAGATCATTATTTACTTGCATTGGTTTCTTGATCTTTCATTGACCTATGCAAGCATTAAATATTTTTATCTCTAAAATGGAATGATATAATTTATCCTTTCAGTGTGAAATATGTTCTTGTTTTTCTGTGCACTCAGTTCTATTTTAGATTTAAGCACATATGGATTTCATTTTCAAATGAGATGATTTTTATCCTTGTTGCTT
Source organism: Vulpes vulpes (assembly GCF_048418805.1). Taxonomy (NCBI): domain Eukaryota; kingdom Metazoa; phylum Chordata; class Mammalia; order Carnivora; family Canidae; genus Vulpes; species Vulpes vulpes. Next base: position 86,188,972 of record NC_132787.1, on the reverse strand, counting down.
AAGTAATAAAACGCTTCTTCACATATATAAGAAGCTAACAAGTATCAACAAAATGTTAATTGTTCATTGTAGGATACTCTTCTTTCTCAGAAATCTAGAACTTGTGTAGGAGAGGAGATCAGTAAATCTCATCCTGAGTATAGATCCGACGGCACTGACCAAGTTCTCTCTCATCTTTCCAAGTGAAGTTAGGCTGAAGAGAAAATTCACATGAAAGATTCCTCATCTAGTAATACACTTGAGTTTAAAGGGGTGAGGGAAATTACTATTAAATCTTCTCCTGCAGTTTTTCTAGGTAACTTTTTTTAAAAGATTTTATTTCTTTATTCATGAGAGAGAGAGGCAGAGGCACAGGCAGAGGGAGAAGCAGGCTCCATGCGGGGAGCCTGACCTGGGACTCGATCCTGGGTCTCCAGGATCACGCCCTGGGCTGAAAGGGGTGCTAAACCACTGAGCCACCCAGGCTGCCCCAGGTAACTTTCAGTAAAATTTGAAACTTATCCTTGTCACTGAGGCAAACAGGTGGAAACATTTTTAAGATTTCTTTTTGCAGTAGGTTGTTTCAAAGATTATTTTCCTTTAAATCCACTTACATTTACTACCTTTATGTTGTTTTTACTTAGCAAATGATGAGAATATTAAAATAATATAGCAAGAAATAATTAATTTAAAATTAGTGTTTTATAATAACCTATCCTAGAGTTGATAACCAAGCCAGCTGGTTCTTACTCTGGTTTAACTTAAGGCACTGTGCTCCCGGAGTAGTTTGGAATCTTCTTGTTTTCTAATATTCTTGTTAACTTGTTAACGTATTAAGCTAACTAGCATTTTTTGTTTTGTTGTGTTTTGTTCTTTATTTTTCTATTGCTTTTTCTCACCCACACCTAATTATATCTTGGGGACATTACGGGATGTGTCAAACTGCTGTTACTGGCATTCCTGCATATGTCCACGATACTTTCCTACTTTATAGTAAATGGGATGAAAAAACTACAAAATCATAAGCTCAAGGTGCCTTTTTGAGGTTCTGACATATGTGCTATGACAAACTGCTAAACATATAATTCTTTATCACAGCATTTCTTAGCAGTATAATTTATATATCCTTTTTTGGTTTAAAGACTTTAAGTGCAGTTCTTTTTGGAGGCCCGGAAACAGTTGTTAAGGTCCTTTCCTGCCTCATAATTTTAAAACCTTTAATGTTACTGCTGTACTAATCACTTCCTGAGCTAAATCTTCCTCTTGTTAAATCAAGAAAAGCACTCTTTGTACCTATTGGAGATGGAATTTTAGTTAAATTTCACCCCTTTTATTTATTTTTCAATTTAGATTAAAACAAGCAGAAAGTGGTTTTGGAAAATATTTTAGTCACAAGATTCTATGATAGCATTTATAGGGACTATTTTTAAACTAAGTAGGAAAGGACAGCAAATTCAAAAGTACTTGGATTTTATTTCTAGCTGAGTAAACTCCTTTATAAAAACTTTTTAGAATCATATACTATTAAATCTGGAAAGAATTTTGAATAGGAAACTGGAGACAGAGACTAATGATTTTCTCTATATATAATCTCTGGGGAAGGAGAGTCTTTGTTAATGT